>NC_071475.1:10005000-11230000 GCF_028500815.1 Rissa tridactyla
TGTTAGGAAACTCACTTGGGATGCAGGAGTTTGGGAACAGCTAAGGAATAGTCCCAACACACTATCCTCACAAGTAAGGAGGGAAGGTGAGTGAACTGCAAAATAAAAAAGGATAGAGGAAGAGAGGCTCATTTCAAAGGACATTCCTTCTTAGGCTTCCAAACATTCATAGAATAGTTTGTGTTGGAAGGGACCTTTAAAGGCCATCTAGTCCAACCCCCCTGCAATGAGCAGGCACATCTTCAACTAGGTCAGGTTGCTCAGAGCTCCATCCAACCTGACCTTGAATGTTTCCAGGGATGAGGCATCTACCACCTCTCCGGACAATCTGTTCCAGTGTTTCACCACCTTCATGGTACAAAATTTCTTCCTTATATCTCGTCTAAATCTTCCCTTTTTTAGTTTAAAACCCCTTGTCCTCTTGCTTACAGGCCCTCTTAAAGTCTGTCCCCATTTTTCGTATAAGCCCTCTTTAAGTACTGGAAGAGGCCATAAGGTCTCCCCGGAGCCTTCTCTTCTACAGGTTGAATAACCCCAACTCTCTCAGCCTGTCATTGTAAGAGAGATGTTCCATCCTTCAGATCATTTTTGTGGCGCTCCTTTGGACCCGCTCCAACAGGTCCATGTCTTTCCTATGCTGAGGAAACCGTGTATCTGTTACGGGTATGCAGGATTTCGGGGTGCTGCCTTTCTCATGTCTTCCCCAAGATGCATAAAAAGCTAGATTGTAGTTAGGCTTTTTAGCAATGGTCTGCTTAGTGAAAAACAACCGTTAATGTTTTTGCAATTAAGTTTAAAAAAGCATTTCATAAGGCATAACTCTTAAGAACTTATCCTTAAGCCTAAATAGTTGATAGTGTTCAAGTGAAAACATTTAAAAACCAAAAGTTACCTTGTCACAGGTAAAGCATAATTTTAAGTGTTTTTTCATTTCCTCTTTATTGCAACAGTACTTTTTAACAATGAAATAGTATATTCATTTTCTCATCCACGCAGATTACCTCCCCAACCATTATTTGCTAAAGATGGATGTTGCACCCAGCACATGGATGGTGTATCCAGCTGCTCAGGAAGGTTGTTTTATCATTAACTTTTCATTTAACCATGAAACCATTTGATAAATACGAACTCATTATAGCTAGCAGAGCTGAATGGAGGTTTTTTTTTTCTTAGTAATTTTTCCTGAGTAACATATCTGAGCTCATGCTGACATATGTCAGGAACACTGACACTATTACAGCAGTGAAGCAGGGAGCATTTATGTTTTCATGGATACGATACTCTTCTAACTTAGACTGAAATAGACTTGGGCCAAATACATCTTTTGTTATTCACGTGATTAGTCTTACAACTTCAGTAGAGTACCTTCAAGTCGGATGAGCCCTCACACTTTCAGTTTTGCTCCCTGATAATATGGTTGCTGTAGTCTGTTTTTGTTGGGTTGTAGCCTCTTATTCAGAAAACTGTAAACATCTCATCATGTGCATATTACTTGGTAATTATTCTTGTGTCCACTATAGAACTTGAGATAGGAAATATGAATTTCCTAGAGAATAACTTAATCTCTATGTGAAAAATACACCACACACAGCATCCCCCAAAATAATGCACAAGGGTAGTGAAACTGCAACAAACTCACTAAAATAGTTCCACTGTAGGTGACTGAAGAACAGGAAACAAGATCATAGGCCAAGTCTTATGGGTGACACTATAGAGTACGAGTCCTGAGTGCAAGTCCCTCTCAGCCTATGGTGCTGTCCCAGTCCTTCACTGTTCCTCATTCCTTTTCTCTGGTCATGTCTGCTTGTCTCCAAATGTAAAACCAAATAGAAAAATTTATAGTAAGTGGTAAATATAGCAATGAGTGGAGGAAGGATAATAAAAGATTAAAATAAAATTAACAATGTTCAAGTCTAGAAAACAAAAGACGGAAAAAAATAAAGGATGAAAAATAGCATATTAGAATTGTAAATGATCTTGTAGGTCACTGAGTTCAGTCACTGCATACAGCCTCAAAATTTCCATTAATTAAAAAATTACTTTAATATAATGGGATCCTGGAAGCAAGCAGGATAGGGTGGTTTTGGCTAGATAGGATCAAATTTTCTGGTTGCACTGCCTTCAGCAAATATATGAGGTGTATCTGTTGCTGCATCATCAATCTATGTATGGAAATATCAGTTTGCCTTTTTAATTTTCAAATTGTGTGCACCTCTGCAGTACATAGTGGAACTTGTATGTGGCTAGGAGCAAAAGAATAAAGGGAAGTCTTTGCATCTTCTGTTTGATGCTGTGGGAAGCCAGGGTGCCACATTTTAACACTGTGTGATAACTTTGACATGTAGTTAAAGCTAAAAACTGAAAAGAAGTGCCTAAAACAGGGAAGACTTTAAATAATAACATGTAGGAATGAAGAGAAAAAGTAGTGAAACAACCCACTTTAAAAAGATTCATAGCAAGAGAGGCAGTACCAAAGGGAGCAATAGTAAGAGTAATGCTCCACCTTTTTGATATCTAACCATTTGATTCTGTGTAAAAAGGAAACATGCAGGAATTATGACATAAATTAATTGGCTGAAAACAGTAGAAGCAATGCATCAATTTATAGGAGATGTACTGGTACCTTTTGCCAGCGGCCTACTGTATAATAAGGCAGACAGGGGAGTTCAAGTTTCTCAGAAGATGGAGTGTAGGTCTATAACACCCAGTTCCAACAACGTTGATAACCCTGATATTGTAGGTAGAAAGACAATTTTATTGAACTTCTGTCAGAAACAATATGGGACTGTGAATACAAAAAGTGTAAAGATCTGAGCTGTGGGATACAGTGGAAGAAAACAACCTCTCAGAGGCTGGACCTCTTTGATAAAATGTGACTGTATCTCCGCAAAGACTTTGAAGCCTTTAAAAAGTGTAGACAATCTAAATTCAGGAAAGAAATTTCTAACGGTCTTAAAAAAAAAAAGGTAAAGAGTTACCTGGGGGAAAGGAATGGAGATTAGAATAGCAACAAACCAGTGATGTAATGAAAAGGCAGGCTCTGTCATGTGTATGCCAAGGAATTCAGTCTATTATTCAGGCAAACATTCTAAAAAGAACCATGAATTTATTAAATATGAAGCAGAATCTTGGCTAGATCAATACCATTCTATACATTGTATTTTAAAACATATTTAACAGCAAGACATTACATTTAAAACATATTTAACAGCAAGCTATCTTAAGTGTAAAGGAAAGTTCAGAGATGAAGAGATTGCCCAGACAGTCAAATATGGAACATCCATACCCAAGGGCACATGCTTACTGATAGGATTCTGTGAACTCTGTGTGCCGTGCAGTAAAGCTCCTTAACTATTTCACAGCAGGGCTGGGATACCCATGTGGAAGAATAAAGGCCAGATGTCGCTGCCTTAAGAGAAATTATTTGGATGCTGGCAGAACAAGCTTTGTTATGTAGGATTGTTTGTGTCCTGCACTGTATCTGCAAAAGGTGAGCGTTTTCAAGGAATGAAACATGGATACTGCTTGAAACTGTAGACAGCTGTAACTAAAAAAGTGGTGTTTGCCTTTACCAAAGGGAGACTAGGGAAATTAGGAAATCTTTATGTGTTCACATCACATGTAATCCATGTTTTAATTCACAGGTTGCAAAATTCCTTATAGCATGTTGTCCCAACCTGTTATAGGGCTTGAAATTGTCTATTGTAACTAATTTCTAAACCTGTAGGGCAAAAGGGCTACTAATATGTGAGGGGTAATTTTTTCCTGATGAATTTTATGGATTGCAGAAGGAGGGAAATTGATTTTTCTGCCAAATTAAGTATTGATTTAAAAGTAGCTTTCTATGCTACCTAGTTTGGGGTCATAGGGTACTATTCCAGTGGATTTTGTAGATTGCTTGCTGTGTTTTCCTATTTCAATGAAATCTTTTGGCATGGATGCAGGTTTCACTTTCATTACAATTGGTTGGACACCAGCAAATGGTTCAGTGATCACGGAAGTTCATGAAAACCATAACCTTTCTGAACAGACTAACAAAGGAGTGCAGTACTGTGTAAAAAATCTTACAGCAAAAGCTGAATCCACCACTGGAGAAAACTGAACTGACTAAACATAAAGCAGGGTAACAACAGTTACTATGGTATTTGGTGTATATGCTCGCTGTTTTGTTGTCGAGACTGCGTATTTGGACATCTACAAGTATGTAACATAAAGAAGGATTTTTTTGCCTTAGCTGGTGACAAGAGTAGTTATACCTAATGATGCTGTGCTGTCTGCAGTCACAATTGTAGGCAGACTGCAAGACTGGTAGTTTGAAAAGATCTCAATGCCTTAATGAGATCTTGGAATAGCACTTGTTTATAAAATGTAACTCTTGGGCTTGTACATCCTACCATTCAGGAATCTGGTGCTGGTATCAGACCCATTACAGACTATTCTGGGTTACTGGGTACTCTGCATTAATTCGCCATTCAGCAATTTGTCATCTCGCTGCCTCTCTGTACTGTTTATTCCCTTCCGGTTTATACCTCCTTCCATTTCTTCAGAGAGTGTTTCAGTATTTCTTACTTTTTGTATTTTAGACATTAAGTCATTTAATTTTGGGGTTTTTTTCCTGCATTGACCTCATGTCGTTCATTAGTGGGCGCTGTCATCATCAAGCCTTGAAGGGCTTGCAGTGAGAGGATGTCAAACGTGAATTCTCCCGAAGTGTTTTTAAATAAAAAGACCAACGTTAATAAATTTTTCCCCATTTTTGGTATGTTGTCTGGGCTCAGCTCTGTGACCAGCTGTGAGGAGAAAGAGAATATCTACAAATTCAACCACACAGATAAGGTTGTGGTGATTTATTTTTTTAATCTGTTCCCTTTGAAGTAGAAACTATTAGTGAATAGCAATCTTCCTACACATAGTACTGGTAAGGGGTGCTTTCAGGTGTCTCTTTTGCTAGCTAATCTATCAATTACCAGCTTATGTGTCAATTGTTCAAAAACGAAAGTGTAGTGAAAATGTAAGTTTTGGGAGTAGGAAAAACAGGCTGTGAATGTTTCTGGAGGTCCCTTCAAATTACAGGCAGGAAGCCCTTAGGAGCCTAATGAGAACATAAAATAGAATTCAATACGAACTGACCACACCCATGGTGGACTGTAAATATTTTCCTGACCGTGTAGCCTAAACAGTTGACCAGAACTCCTACTACATTTACAAGCATCACGTCCCCTATGCAGAGAAGAGTAGGATTGTAAAGAAACTGCATTAGTATTTGCTGTTTGAATGGTGTTCGCAAATTCTGTGGAAATTCAAGGAGAAAATGGGAAGCCTGGCAAAAAGCAAAGGCTGTGTCCTCTTGGGACAGTACCTATATGAACAGATTAGTAGGGAGAGTACAGACTCATTGTTTCTTTCTACATAGATGCTTTTCTTTCTACATGGATTACTTTTATTCAGTAAAAGAAGCCATATCATTTACAGACCAAAGAACAACTTCATTTTGGTAGAACTTCTTTTACCCTGTAAGCAGAATAACTCAAAAATCTATTGCTTTTGAAGATTTTTACAATCTGTAGTAAAAAAAATATACATTTGACTAATTTTATAAACTCATGGATATGGACATACACAAATAATGACGCTTTCAAATCTTACATCTGTGTACACATATATGCTACAGGTTTTTCATACTTCAGGAAATAATAATAGAAAGCTTTTCTTCTACTAGTAGAGCTAAGAGGAATCAAAAAGAACTTCCCCATGGCCTACCTTTTTAATAGCTTCTACAAAAGTACGTAGGAATTACCATATTTTTAATTAATATGCATTTGTTAAACAGATCAAAAAGGGAATTCTTTAGCCATCAGCTTGGATGTCACAGAGCCTAAAAAATTCCTCTTTTGCATTCTGTGTCAAAAAGCAAATTGGAATAAAATTTCTCCAAGTAGCTGATAGTTCTAGTATTCATCTGACTTAGTAAAGCAGCATTTGCAAGATTAACTGTTCAATTTAACACTATCAGGTATAACTTCTTCTGTGTATATTGTTTGTCCTTAATAAATGTGTTTTATTTGTACTTAATAAATGTGGGGGTTTTTTTGTTGTTTTTTTTTCTCTAAGGTGGAAATCTACAATCAAAATTCTACCCCAATGAGTACTTTTGTACAAACAGTCTGTGCTTCAGAAAATGTTGAATTTTGTCTTAAGTAGAAAACCAGTGAAGACCAATTCATTAGAAACAACTGACATAGGAGGTATGTGATTTGTTTTGAGAGTCATTTAGACTCAAAATGCGTACTGTAATAAAAATTCAGGGAAACAATAGAAAATCTACATGGACAGCTCATTTAAAAGCTGTGATGATTTTATGTTTAAAATTAAGGTAATATGCATCTGAAGTGTAGTATTCTGAGAAAAGCACTCTTTTATTCACTTTAGATTTAGCTTCTTTACACTTTTAACATATTGTTAATGCGTGTTGAGCTATATACTGAAATGAATCAGTTTGTTACTCAAGGCTACATGCGGTTTACTTGATGGAATTCAGAGTAGGATTCACAACAAATGACAGTTTGAAGGGATAAATGCCAAGAGTAAATTTTGTTATCTCTGCTGGTTTATGGAAACATAGTTATTACAGTTTCTATGGCTCATGGTTCAAATCTATACAAAATACTGAACTTACTAATACTAATCAACCTGCAGATATTAAAGTAAGTGCATAATGTGGTTTTGACAGTGGGAATATCCAAGTCATGAAGTGTTATTTATAATTGAAAGAACTTTAATACTGCCAATGAATACTGCCCCAAATTCTAATGGAATTTTTATGTATGTAAGAGTTTATGAGTGTTTCCTTCAATATTTGCATATAATATTGCCAGCCAGGACAGAAAAACACTCCTGTATGACTTGTATGATACATGCAACTGCCTGCCATGTTTTAACTGAAAACACAACTATTATCACTCTATAAAACTGAAAATTATTACAATTAATTCATTACTTCAGAACAACAAATAACTGAGGAATTTGCAAAATACATCAGTGTTCTGTGAACAAAAGAAGAATTTGTTAGGTAATAATTGTTATTAATTAGTCACTTAGGTTTAATGCTAAGTATGATCTTGTGATACAGCATATAAATGTGAGCTCCAGTTAATAAACAGACAATGAACAGGCTTGAGACGGCATTTGTCTCTTGTCCAGAGTTCCCAGACAATAGCAATGAGTCTTTATTTTAACCCTCACCTAGGTTCATGCTGTCTTATATCAGAGGCACAGAGTTAAGCAGTGGCACTGTGCCTTATGCAGACTTGTCACCAGTATATCCCAGAGAAATCTTTCGTTCTGTTCAGGCCAGTGGGAGTAATAAGTCAAAGATTTCTGGCACCACATAAAGCACAGAAGATATATATATATGTGTGTGTGTGTAGGTACATACATATATAATGCAGACCTTTACTGACAGCAGATTTATATTAAAATGTATGCTAAAATATTTTACAAGATCTTTCTTCTACTGGTTTTTGTGACATTAGGAATTCTGCAATATTTTCCTTCCTAATTCCTCCAGTTTCTTCCTGCTTATTCAAAACTGTAAGGAAGTTTTAATACACCTAATATTCCAAAGATCACTAGTAAGCCTGTACAGATTAATTGCATATAACACAGATCAAATTGTATAGAATTGTTAATGTAGCCCAGTCCTGCCCCGTTTCATCTGTGCTGTCAGACTGAACAGGTCTGTCTTAATAACCTAAAAGCTTGAGAGAGTGATAATCAGCTCCATAAAACTCCACCCGAATGAGAAAATCAGTCATCAATGAACAGTGAGTACAGACCATCAGAAATCATTTTTCTTGATGGGCAGATGGAGAAATGCGTTTTTGAAGGTAGGCTCTTAAGTTTTTGAAAGGCAACTATCAGGGGTCATTTTAGCCTCAGCTGATTATCTCTTAGACTTTAGCTAAGACTAAATGGCAAGTTCAAAAGTCTCATATATACAGCTGTGGTCTGCAGAATGAAGGGTGTTTGTTGTAGATGAAAGTTGAAGAAAAGAGAAAAAGTCAAAGTCCACAAAGAGGAGAGTCCTTCCTTTTAGGACAGCATGCTTATTGGTGACCTGAAAGCCAGGAATTGTGTTCATGTTCCGTGACACTTTTGCTTCTTCGTCTATGTGCAACCAAACCAGAGTGCATGTTTATTATGCAATTTCTGCTCTTTTTGTGAAGAATGCTAGTTTTATATATCTAAAATACTCAGTCATTCCCCAGGGAGACAACATGATCCGCAACTTAAAAAAAAAAAAAAAGAAAAAAGGTGATGAAAGATCATACAGAAACTGTCCTTCTAGTAAAAAAGGCATTAGCAGCATATCCTTATCTTTGAGGTGTATTTCTAAGTTTTGTTCATTTACTGGCCAGCCCAGCCTAAACCATGACAACCGCCGAACAAAGATGAAGCGAAAGCTTGCGGAGAGATTTCGTGTTAACTTATTTTGTCCCATTCCTTCTGTTATCTGCTGAAGAGTACAGTAGTCCCATAAGACAGCTCTCCTTTACAGAGAAGGTTGCCATCCTAACTTCATCCAGCTCATCTATAACTTAATGCTCATGGTGCCTGAAAGCAAGTGGTCTGCATTATTGCTAAGCCTTCAGCTCAGATACCGCAATGACACCTATACAACGATCCAATCTTAGGGCAATTCCTCTCATTTGTTGAAGTAAGCGGAAATTTTCATCAGGGGGCTATCGCTTCTCATTTATAAAGAAAAACATCAGCTATTATGGTAATAATACAGAAAGCCTCATTAATTACAGCACACAATAAAGAATAAAGTGAGTGTAAAGAAGCCAAGCAGATGGTGCATTACAAACAGACTTTTTAAACAGTAACCTTCACAGTAGGGAATGCTGTAGGTAAGAGTGCAACTTAACTTTCATTAGAACATTTTTATTTCTATGTTTAGAACATAAATGTATTTCCAGATCTGTTCTTTGCTGAAAGTTGAATTATTCTGGAAAGCCTGAGAAAAAACAAAGAGCAATATGATTGCTTTCTAATTACAGAGATTATAGGGTGGGGGAGAAGGGGATATGCTGTAATGTTTTTACTGTTTTCTATCATTCCTTCTGCAGTTTTGAAACATATTGTAAAGAAAAATTCACTAAAAACTTTTTAGGAAGAAATCTGGTGGTTAGCAGAGACAAAAGCAGGGGCAGATGTAGTTCTCTATTTTGGGTGTGTGGAGTTGGGGGAGAGGAGGCCTAGAGACCATTGCATAAAAGGAGGAGCCTTTGAGGTACCATTCTCCCCAAAGGGAGGGAAGTGGAGGGTGAGAAAATACTGCTAGATATTAGTGGCAACCAGTAAAGATTCCTTCATCCATATCCAGCATTCCTGTATGCCTAGGAAATTAAAATGTAATGTGCCAGTTTCTATTGCAAGCATCCAGAAAATATCTGTAATACAAACCTATAAAATATTTGATTAGAGAAGTGATACCCGTACAATTGTACATACCATAAAACTAGCAAAACTAAGTCTGTGTGGTTTAAGAACTCAAATCCCATCCAATAACTTACTAGCAGATTTCTTTAAATGAATTAAATGAATGCTAAGAAAAAGCTTCTCTCTGCTTCAGTGCAGCAATGCAAGAATATTGTTCATATCTGCTGGGTAACTTAACTGACCAGCCCCAGGAACGACAGATGCTCAGATAAGATACTTTGCATCCATACCTACAGTCTTTATAGGCTGTCTAAACTCAGCCTGCGTGTAAATCCCATCTGCCTTTGCAGACACTGCAGTGGGAGCAACCTCAAGGTTTCTTTTTTTTATTCTTTTTTTTTTTTCCCCAGTATCCTATGACTTCAGCAGGACAACATAGAGGGTAACAGAAGGACTAGCTCTCTGCTAATGGCTGATGAGGATCCTTATACTCTAGCCCATTTCTTGTCTCAAGCATTTTTTTTATCTCTGAAACTGCACTTCGCCTATGTAAATATCCGGTGTATGGTAGTATGTGTAGAGAATATTCAGATTAAGGTTGAGGTTGTGGCTGTTCTTCTAAGGTCTGGGGTGATACATTGGCCAACGCATACATACATTACACCTTGTTTTACAGGTCAGAACGTCAAAGGTAGCTCCATATGATGCTACCACTGTTCTCCTTTGGGTACTGTTACCACTGACGTTGGCCTGCCCTTTGCATGCCAGTCCAACAGGCCACATAGGCTTAGGCAGCTCATGGGGCTTTTTTTGATAGATCAACGGTCATATTTATCTGCTCCTTGAATGTGGCAATAGCAAGACACAAACTCTGTCTCTTGAAGAAAACTCGCAGTTGTTAATGAAGCTTTCGGTCATGCTGAAAGCATGATATATTTTCATATGCTGAAAGCATATGCTTTCATATCTGAAAAGATATCTAGCTCATGTGTTCACAAAATACTTGTATGAAACTGGCAGCTCTGAAATGTAGGAAAGGAGCTCTTTGCTGCCATCTCTCAGTGAGCCGAGAAGAGAGGGAGATGAATGTGCAAACTTTTTGACACATTTATTTGTCCACTCTTTTCCTGAGGGGCATTTTTGCTAATTTGCTAAGAAATCATTAACATTTGGAAAATCAGAGAAGTTAAATAGCGTTATACTTGTTGTATGGTGAAGAAAATCAGAACTGTGTTTAAATATAATCTGTTTAGGAGTTATCATAACTGAACCTAAGTCTTGCATGGGGTAGTAAATGAAGCCGAGTCCATACGAATATATAAGTACCTCTATTCCAAACTGATCTGATCTGTTGAATGTGATGAAAAATGGCATGGAGACATCAGCATGACAGAAGATGATGGTAGCATCATTTAGGTACAATGATACAGGATTAGCACTGACAAAGGGTGTAAATGGGAGAGACAGTAAATTGCTTCCTCTATGAAATGAGGCAGCCCTTGAGAGTATCTGTGGATTTGTCTATTCCCTATTTTGACAGTAAATGATGAAAAGGGTGCATCTGACAGGTAAACTACAAAATCATTCGTTCTTCAAACGTTCAGACTGAGTTATAGAGTGTATCCAAAGATGCTATGTGTGTCTTTCTTCATAGGTACAACAGAAATACTTTCGATATCAACATTTTGTAGAAACATTGCTGAGCAGTTGGTGCAAATCAGTGCTGAAATCAATTTCATCTTCATTTGCTAGTTTCAGAATTAGACAAAGCTCTTCAGAAAGAATTAATACTACTGGGTGAAGTCAGAGAAAATGTTTTAGGTTTTTTATGAGTTTATGGGTTATATTTTGAGCTAGTTTTTGCAAGTTTTAAGAAAAAAATGTTAGTATCTGAACCTGGTCCTTCTTGTTAGCAACTCTATTTGGAGGAATAATTTAATGTTTGTATCATTATGGAAGGTTTCCTTAACATAAGTTCTCATGAATACTCTCATTAAAATCAAAAAGCATGACTATATGGGTATGCAAACACAAAGTTTGACCCAGAAGAGGAGATGCGTTAGAATTTCTGTGACATCCTCCAGGGATTTCACTATTGCTATTGATTTTACATGAAGGCACTCAGATGGTACGGTGATGGACGGCAGTATAAAGCCCTAAGAGAGATGGATAGGCATGATTAAGTGCTTATTGGCCAGCAGTCAGTACCTTTTCCTTATCCTCTCAGGTCCCAATCCACATATGATATGCTGTTACCGCTTTTAGCTCCAGGGTTGGTCATTAAACTCAAGCAGAAATAACTGATATATTTAGGTCCAGAGGTCTCCGGTTCATTGCTTGTATATCTCCGTGCTGCAGTCTAACATTGTTACAATATTGAGGCCTAAATAAACAGCAGAGTTGTTGTGAATATTTAATTTTTTAAAAAAACTTTTTATTGAAATATCATTAATCTTTAAAGTTTTCAGCTATTTTGTTTGTTCCTTGGAGAATATATAATTTCCTTTGAGATTGTGGTCTGTTGTTACTCTTTCCAAAGGAAACATAGAAATCATATTTTATCCCAAAAGGGTTTTATCCTCCCTTCTTGTTCCATTTAATGTTTTTTAGTTGAATAGTGTGAACTTTTCTAGGCACATTTCTGGGATTTATGCATTAATATCAGACTCCAGATGGAGAGGCTTTTTATCAGATAAGCAAACCTGGGAGGAAGTCCTGAATGTTAACACTGGGGATGGAGACTGGTACAGTACTCTTTCTTTGAGCAAATCTGATTGCATTTGAATGAGAGAGAAGATAGAGTACTTTTATTTTATTCACTCATTCTATTACTCCCACAATAAAGTATATAAGGTCAGTAAAAATTTTCTGGGACGTGGAAAAATTCAATAGCAAGGTGTACTAAGAAGCAAAGAACATATTTTGTAGTTTACTACTGCTTGATATTTAGACAGCCATCTTTCTTAAGAGTCCTTTCAGATGCTGCAGATCAGTATTCTGCTTGATTCTGATTTTAGTGTAGTTGATGGTATTGCCATCAATGCCTTGCTATACAGCAAGAAGTCTTTCTGGAATCCAGCATGTGGTCCTTACTCAGAGAACATTCAACTTCTTTTCCAGCCATTGACATCAGTTGATAGGGCACTGCTGGTACTTGTCTCACTGGGTCTGATTTTATGATCTAGGATCAAGATTTGAATTTCACAGAGGTGTTTTTTTTCCCTGTAGAAGGGAAAGGTATAGAATTTCATGTCACGAGCAACAGGCTAGGTCTACCCTTGCTAGAGTAAATAGCCATAGATGGTACTTGTGAAGTCCACAAAAATATGAAGAAAACGACACCCTTTCCACCTTTGTTACACTCTTTTAGTTCAATACAGCTTACAACTAATATAGAGCATATATCTGATTTGATTGGAGCTAAGCTGATAACTTTTGGTGAGCACTAAATAAACACAATATTTAATTGGTATTTTCTCCTCAGGAGATGCCTGTGAACTGCCATCATCTCTTTCCTGATAGTTGTTATTCAAGGATATCTTTTTAGCATTTTTAGATTCAATGAATTTGTGAGGAATGATCTACGTCTTAGACATGTTACCCCAGTGTCACTACTAAAGCAAAGTCATATGACGTTGTCTGAGACCAACAGTCTTTCTGACACTCATAATAATATTCTTCTTAAAATCTGCTTCCCACAGTTCTGTGCCCAAAATGCCTTTTGCGCACTAAAACAGTGTGCAACAGTGTGGAAGTGGTCAATTGCAAATGTATCAGAAAATTTAGTCAGAACAATGACTGAATATTCATAGCAACCCTCTTTTGCATAAAATAAATGTTATTATCTTTTTATTTGCTGTCATTCCTTAATGATATATCAATGGTTCTGGGAAAAAAAGCCTTTAAAAATATTGGCATGTTTTTCTGTCACCTGTAACATTCAGAGCTACAAAGCCTTTGCCCAGACAGCCTGGCTCGTTGTCTATTGTCACTTCCTTCCATTTATCTAACAAATGCTGCCAGTTATTTAGGTTTGTCACAGACTCTGCTTTAGTTTCCTTTCACCTTATGATGTGACTTACAGCTCCATCACAGACTTGTTTAGTAGATTGCTCAGCATCATTTCTCACTCTCTTGTCCACACAGTGTGGGGGGAATGTTTCTGATCCATTTTCCTTGCAAGGGAATCTGTAGCAAAGACAGACATATCTTACTGTCATAAAGAAGTACTTTTGTCAGCATTCCTGTTGTGACTGAGTTGGGTGGCTGTTCTCAGATGTACTGCAGGCTGTTTATTTTAAGCTACTTTCCACCTGACCTCAGTACATTCACTTATTTCTTTAGTGATGTTCCAACCGTACAGATGTGAATGCTGGATTATTTCTTTTTTTTTTTTTTTTTTTGCTGTCAAGTTCTATTTTGATTTTTTTTTCAGGTTCATTCTTCCACATTCTGGACTTCATGGTCAAATGCTTTGAAAATTCATTTTCTCAAGTCTAGTCTGAGATTTTATTGGAAATATTGCGTTGTGTATGTAATTACACCTTGTTCCTCAAGATCACTCAATAATTTATACCCCATTAGAATGTGTTTCTGTAGGAAATCATGATTGCTTGACCATGAGCTCAATTATGCTATATGTTCCAGAAGAATTTGCTATCATAAAACTGCATGGCAAAGCATTAAAAAAGCCAAATAATCCAAGAATAGTTGGAAGCTTTATATAAATTAAAGTAATATTCCAACAGTACATAGTGGCTAGTAAAATGTACCCTAGCTATATTGGTATCTTCTACCTCCACAATAGAAACAATCGCAAATATTGTATTAAACTATTCTAATGCTTCAGCCATTTAACCTTTCTGTAGAGTATGTATTGTAAGTACCCTGTGTTCTGCAGCAAGGCAGCTGGTTTATGACAGACTGTTTTTTAGCTTTTCTCTGAAAAACATTCATGATTTACTTTTTTTTTTTTACTGAAACCATTGTATTTTTACTACATCCAAATAGTTCATAAGCATTCAATAGCAGACAGAGGAAACAGAGCGACGTTCTACTAAAGGTCCCAGTAACTGTACTTTCATGTGTACTTTCAAAGAAAAGACTTAAAAGGCGCTGGAAAGCTCATACAGAATGTGATGTATTTTGGACAATTGTACTATTCTTATCCCAAGAGTTTGACAGTATTGAATTTGATTTGTTAGGAGGTGTTTGATAGTGATTCTCACTGTGATTCGTAGTAGTGGTGTTATGGTGTAGTGGTCTAGATCCCTGGGAGCTCTGCCTGGTTCAGCTTAGTCAATGGCACATGAAGAGCCCAAATGCACATTTTCCAAAGCTCCAGAAGAAGGAATGCTGTGATTTCTTTGACTGTGGAAGAAAATGGCAGACTCAAGTTCACAACTTTTCCAGAAATGGTGGATATATTATTTTTAATTATATAGTTGCTGCAGAGGCTCAGGGAATTTAAAAGGAGGAAAAGACAGTTGCAAATATTACACTGAACTGGGAGGCAGTGATAAGAAACTGATAGAAGAATGTGCCTTCCAGCTGCAATTTGAGGTTGCCTGCAGAAATCCTTGTGAATTCCAATTCCTTTCCTTGAGCTAAAAGAGGTGCATGGATTAGGAAGCATAATTCCTGTAGGCAAAGGAAGAAAACCTTTGCCACTTTGATGCTGCCTGTGCTTATCTCTCTCTTTTATTATTCCTTCACAGTTTCCTTTTTTTCAGTGATGCATCACCTCTCCAGGTAATAAATCATAGAATCTTTGTGGATAATGTCTTCATTTTGCATGGCAAACACATGTCATAAATCTAGGTGAAGCTTAATAACTGGTATATAGCATCCTTCTTGTAAATGGCAGAGACAGAGGATCCCATTTCCACTGTGCTTTCACACTGGAGAAGCGACAAAACCTGTTCATCAACTATTTGGGTACTACAGTGACTGATATTAATACTCAAAAAAACTCAAGGGGAAAGAGATATTAATACTAGCCTTATCAATTCCCAAAATCCTACTGGAAAACTCCACATTGATCAAGGTTTCTAGAAGAGGATGGCATTGGAAACACATGCTTGTGTACCAGCACTGAGACATGTGTTCTGCCTTCAGAGCTGCCATTGTTATCTAGTACTATGTAGTTATGGAGACCTACTAGTCCTGCTTTACCTGGACCACTCTTGCGCGATGCAGATATTATAATGACATTGTTTCTCCTGGGCAAACCAGCCTCTCCTCATTCTAACCATGCCTGCATGTCGTGTAGCTTCCCTTTGTGGAAGCCCTTCTAAAGAAATGAAAGGACTGTAATGATTAAGAGCAGTCAGAAATGGACTGGGCTAATTTTAAAGTTGGCTAGACTAGTAGAAGCATTTTCCTATAAGACAGGCATATGGCATCCCCATGTTCCTTGTCCCACCCTGACTGCTTGGGATGTTTTTGGCAGCCAGACTCTCATTGTAGTATGAAATGCAGGATCACAGAGCCATAAGCTCCCAAAGTGGAACTGACAGCTCTGAAACAAAGACAGCGGGAATTTCCTCTGAGCAGGAGTGGTAGTATCAGGCCCATCATATGTAAGGCAATTACAGTGTAAGCTAATGAAATCAGATGCCAGCTTTGCTGATATAACTAGTTTCACAACCTCTAGCCTTCCTAGCATAACACAGAATACTTCATAATGGGACTGCACAGAACTCTTTCAATTAGATTTCAGCAGTGGAGCGAGTTATTTTAGCTAGACAGAAGCATGCAAAGCCTGTAGGCTCAAACACATGATAATTGAATAAATAGACTCAGGCTTTTGCTATCACAAAAAGAAATTAAGAACTCATTGTAAAAGATGTAAGAGTCTACCTCCAGAAGACACGCATTCAGCTGAAGTCATCTAACTGCACTCCATTCAAAAATCACACTTCCAGATGAGCAGAGAGGTTGCCATTTCTCAGAAAAACTCTCAGTGGTGAAGATGCCTTCAAGTGAAGACTGTGAGTGCAGCTGTAACTTTCTGATGATACAAATGTCAAAAATGCCCGCGACACATAAAAAAACCTGAGCACTAATCAGTAAGCAGGGATTCTGAAGACAAACTCTTTCATGGATACTACCTTTATTAAAGGTGATATTTCAGCATTTCAGGCAAGTATCATTGCTAATCACACGAACCCAATATAGCACAGGCACTTGTGTTTCACGATGCTTACTGCAGCCTGCCTGCCAAAGGGTACTGAAAACAACACCTGAACATTGCAGCAGCTGAATGTTCATGCACCAGTGCACTCAGCACATGGAAGTTTCTTCCTATTTTCGGGTGGTTTTTGCTCTTTTCTGATAGTGACTACTGCTAGGGATCAAGTTTTTGTTCACTTTGTCTTTCCCATTATGATGGGAAATCTTTCCCAGGGAAGATGGCTTGTTCCCCTGCCAAATCACTTCAGCCAAGCATCTTTGATCCAGGGCTTTTATTCTGGGGATCAGATGCTTTAAAGTAACAAAACATAGATGAACATACTGGCGTGGCTGACTCTTCACTTGCTAATGGGTTTGAAGAGAACAAGAAGAGAACAAATTCAGGACTCCATGAAGGAAGGAGAAGGAAGAAGAAAGTCCGTAAATGCCCTTTCCTGACTGTAACGGTATACTGGAGAGGAAGCAGGACTGGTTTTGTTTAAAATACTTTTGTACTACTTTTCAGAAATTGTTTATATATCATTTTCTCAAGTGGAGAAGATGGCATCACACTGGGAAAGAAGCATTCAAGAGTGTGGGCAGTTTGCAAAGAAACTCATGGGACTTTTGATTTTGGCTTCAAAAAGGGAGAAGAAATTATTTTTACCTTGTAGGTTTGAATAAGAATTGCTTATAGTGAAATGGATTTTACAGTCCATTAAGTTCAGTCAGTACAAAATTAACTTAACAGGCCAGATTGACACCTGGAGAATACACCTTGTGCTAGAGGGAATCTTCATCTGTGTAAAGTTGATGCAGCTAATTCCGTTATCTCTTGCTTTGGATCTGATATCTGTGAAGTTTCTGCTACCGGGGCTACATTTTCTGGATGATTTGAAACAGGCTGAGACAATAGGGGAGGAAGGAAGAGGCAAAGGAGAATCAATACTATTCTGCTACGCCCCATCCTTGATTAGCAAAATAAGCAGACAAGGGCATGCTGGCTTACATTTAGTATCCTACAGCTCCAGAACCATGCAGATCCTATTCACGTTACTCCTCCAATGATCATACCTGAACCATGAATGCCGTGATACATCTAGTCCATTTGATACTTTTGTGTTTCTGAATTATTGTAAAGAACAGACACATTTTCTTCAGTGCTAATGTCCTTTCCCTGATGGAAATGGCATAGGGCAAACTGATGATGTAAACTACCAAATGCTGCTTGAGATCCAACTGCTGAGAAGAGGATGAGGAGGCAGATTTCTTCTGTAGAAAAGCAAATGCTAACTGTGCTCTGCTCATAAAATAAAAAAATAAAAAGGCCTGTCTGGGAGAGATCCAGAATATTATATTTTTCACAGGAATGAAGAATTATGAAGTTCAGCTAAAGTGTTGACAGAATAGTTTATCATGAGCTAAATCACTTTCTTTAGATAACCCTTGCTTTTTAAATTCCTGTGCATGCAATTATTTTCCTTTTGAGGATGTTTAAAAATAAACCATCAAGCAAGATATTTCCAAAATGACAAAATCCTGAACCAAAAGGACAAGATCCTGAACTTGAAATTGTGTAGAATAATATTTAACCCATAGATTGAATAAAATTTATTATTCTCAGGTCTTGAATTAAGTGGTAGAGGATGAAAATGGCTGTCTACATGAAGGATGTCAAGACCCCCCAAGCGCAGTCCTATGGCAATCTAAACAGTCACGTTGTCCCAGAAAATTTGTTACCATTGCATGTTTAAAGCGTCAGTCACAGTGTTTGATACCACCTCGCAGAGAAATTCCATTTTATTTTATTTGCTGTGGTATGGGATTATCTTTATAATAATAGTTGTGGCTATGAGTAAATCATACTATAAAATAAAGGGGATGTAACTGGACAGGCATGAAGTTTGGCAGCACACCTTCTCTCATCACTTGTGATTCGGCAGTCATTACACTGAGTCTCGTAGTTAGCTGAATGGATCTGTTGGTCATTGAAAATTGCAGTGCATCATAACCAAATTACCAACAGCTGGCTGTTTTTTCCAACAATAAGGAACTGTGCAAGCCGTCTATATTTTCTATACATTGTATGACACTGGTTTATATAGTTTCTTATTAAATCACAAACAGAAGTCCTAGAATTCAGAATATTTTGATTATGAACTTAGGTAAGAATTTTGCATTTACTTATGAGACTACCATGGGGGACAAAGAAATCATCAGAAGTGCTTCAAGCAGCCACTGGGTACCAGTTTTCAAACCCAGAGGAAAGTTGTGTAGTTCCTTATGCCAAAAGCATAAGACACGTGCTATGTGGGTAGCAAAGATGCATCACTTCTGAGTGCTTTGTTTGGGAGAGAACCATTACCTTTGCACAAGTGTGAAGGCAGAGCCCTCAGTCAGTTTATTTCCCAGAAATGGGAGTGGGCTATGGGATTATTTCCATTGATTGTAACTCAGATATTTACATTCTCTTTTTTTTTTTTATTGCCTTCCCTTTTGAAGAATTGATTTCAATAAGGGAAGCAGTACCAAGAGAAGATTGGCTGTATTGAATTCACATTGAACTGATTAAAAAACATGGAAGTTATTAGAAAAATAAACATATTTCCTTTTCCATTATGCAATATTTCATCAACAAATTTATTAGTTTAATATACTGTCTAAGTAAAAATGACAAGGAATATTATTTAGCATCATTGGAGAATAATTTTGGCAGCTGGAGAACATATGTTTATGTATACAATACAGTTTACAATTGAATATGTTTTTTATGAAAGGGATCATATAGATTTCCACCTTATGTAGCAAAGAATGAATAGTGTAAGGATAGTCTAAATCTTCATAAAGAAGCCTAATTTTTCTGGATTACTGTAAAATCTTAACCGCTGAAGTAAATCTATGTAAGGGTTATTTGGACAGTAACCAAGTGATAGTCTGAACAGGCAGATCCTAATCACCATTTCCATTGTGCAAAGCTAGAGTTCTTGCACTGAAAACAGGTGCCGTAGCTGAGATGAAAATCTGTTCTGCAACTTACAGGAAAAGATAACTGAAAAAATAATCAGGTGCATTACACACACTTCCAAATGAATGCATAATTGATCTTAGAAACAGAAGTTCCTGTCAGTGAGCTGGTGCAGAAGCTTTGCCTCCGTAGTGCAGTCAGCATTGGCTTCTGGAGGAGCTGATGGGAGATAAAATAGAGGCCCTAAGTACCTATGAATAATAGAGTTTTGGGGGCCTTTTTTGTAAGAATAAAAGATGAGTCTGAATTAAATTCCCTTCAGTATTTTGTTAGGCATATTAATTCTTTCCCTTCTCTTCCTTTCACAGATGTATACTGTTGCAATCTACTGTTAAACAGCTGCAGTGACTCCTGCTCTAGGACAGGTAAAGTAGTCCCAGATCTTTTACCTGTCTCTTCCAGGTGTTATGAGGTTTAATTAATTTATGTTTCTATAGCACATTGAGGTCCTTGAAGAAAAGATCGTATAGGGTTGTATTCCCTGCTTCATTCCATTACTGGCCAAGCAGATTGCTTGGAAATGCAATTTGGTATGCACAGGTGGCACTGCCTTCTGCAAGCTCCTTCATCTATGTGGTTTCCACAGAGTTGATCTTTTTCTTTCTCCTTTAAAATTTCTTAGTAAGGGGAGAAGGTAGGTCAGAGAGATGCTTAATGAAAGAGATCTTCAATATATGAAACCTTTCCAAGGAGGTTCCACTGTATTGTCCAGTGTGCTCATCAATTGTGGTATTTTTTTTCTCATGGGCACTTTTCCAGGACTAGATGATGGGTTTGCACAAATAAAAGTACTGGTAGAATTTGATACGGAAAATAGATGTGCAGAGTCTCCTTGTGTGCTGTGTGGCTTTGCTATTTGTTTTTGTAATATCCCAGCAAGCCCATTTGGGATAACTCTCAAGGACACCATAATCCATTTGTATTGAAGTAAGTTGTAAATTTCCAGTCAAAACCTGTATTTTCAACAGTTCTCTGTTATTTGTTTATTTAATTAAAATTGCTGCTTTCTATGGGAAGTATTATTTTCGTGTAAACTCAAAAATGCGCATCCAAATGTCAATTCAATTGAGCTGTGCCCATTTGAACCAAAGATCTTTGGTTGATTTTGGTTTTATCACCCTAAAACTTTGGGTCACACTGATGTAATTTTTAGGCAATGTCACTATGAAGATTGAACAGTATGGCTTCCTGATTTTCCTTTAGATTATAAATAAAAGACCCTTTTATACCTTCTTGTTCCACTCCCTCAACATGGGGTTGGATCAGAAAGATGAACTTCTGTTTCATCATTTTTTCCCTTCACTTTCATTAGGTTTTTCATTGTTGAGATGATTGTTATTGGTTATTAGCTGACACTGTTAGACTGGGGAGATGAGACCTTGGTGGTGAAAAAAGCGTAAAGAATTGGAATGACAGGGGTTGTACCAGTAGTGTGGTGGCTGCGCTAACTCCAGCTCAGTTGTAGGTTGTGCTGTAATATTAGAGATGCCTTGCTGTGATGCAGTGAAATTAGATCAGTGCCCATGGGCCCCACCACAGAACTGTGAAACGACACAATGTTTTCCGTGTCTGTGTACCAACAATATACACTAACTCTGTAGAGTGACTGAACTCTTGTAAGTGTTACACAAGAGGTAAAAATCGTATCTGCAAAGTGCATTGACAAAAATTCAGGCAATATATTACAACCAGTGCTGCGTTGTTACTGCTTGTAATAGTCCAATTTTGGAGTCTAGTCCAGTCAGGGTCTAGTACAGCATTTGCAAGCCATGAGCTCAGAAACAAACTGTGCTTCAAGTATAACATTGAGCCAAGGTCTGTACGTATCTGGGGGCAGAATGGGATCCTAAACCTA
Source organism: Rissa tridactyla (assembly GCF_028500815.1). Taxonomy (NCBI): domain Eukaryota; kingdom Metazoa; phylum Chordata; class Aves; order Charadriiformes; family Laridae; genus Rissa; species Rissa tridactyla. The sequence continues at coordinate 10,026,498 of NC_071475.1, forward strand.
TATGAATAATAGCTGGAGGCGTGTCCTGGTTCCGGCGGGGACAGGATTAATTATCGGGGGCCGGGAGGGCGGGAAGTCGCGCCTGGAGCGGGCGGGGGCGTCCGGCATCCGGGTGGGGAGTGACGGTTCCGTAATCGTGTTTGTATATTCTTCTGATCGTGTTATTGTTGTTGTTTTCTTGTTCCGTTGGCTGCTCTGTTAAACTGCCTTTGTCTCAACCCAGGAGTTTTGTGGTTTTTTTCTTCCAATTATTCCCGTATTGGGAAGGCCCGAGCAAGCTGCAGGTGGTTCTTTGTTGCTGTCTGAGGCCAAACCACGACAAGGCATCGCTCATTTACATTGATTTCAGTGCAGGTTCTGGCCTGTGTAGCTGAGCAGTGTTGCACTATTTGGGCTTCTTCTCTGAACGGGAGCAGGATGACTTCACTGACTTCTGTGAAGAGAGTTGTTATATACTGCTGTTTGGGCATCTCACTTCTAAGCAATGCCTGGGTTTAATAGCTGGAACCTTCAGTTAAAATTCCTTTCCAGGTGCTTTCTCAGCAGTAGGAGAACTTGCCTTTGGCTACATTTTTCCTGGAGAAATTCCCAAGGCAGCATACTGTCTTTCTCTTCAGACTGTAGGACACGACACTTCGCTGACATAAGCCTGACCATTTTCTCTGATGTAGAAGGACCTTTCAGTGATTTCGACCAGCTGAACAAATGACCTATAACTTTAACACCTATATTTGTTTTATATGTCTGTACACATTAGCAATTCACATCCAAATACTAGTTCATCTAAATGTTTGAAATCATCAGCCTTACATCTATTTCACAAGTATCTTCTTCATACTTTTGCCCTTGGCTAGCGGTACATGGTGCCTGCATGTGATCCCCCCAACTTAAATATTCATATTCAATTAAACATTAGATTTGGAATATTCATTATCATTAGAAGATAAATAAGGCCCATAAATGTGTCTTTTCTTACACAGTATAAATATTTTTTCCATCATTATGACTGGGAGCTGAAGTTTGCTGGTTCAGAGCAATAATACAGATTCTGCATATCAGAGGTGCTGAGGGACAAAAATGACTGTTCTGCAGTAATGTGGGAAACGAGAAAACCGCCTGAGGAAAATCAGGCTAAGTTAACCTTTTTCCTAATTTATTTTAAAACCAAAGAGTTAATTAGTGGAGTTAAGTTTCTGGTTGGTGAGAAGAACACTTATTCTGCATAGACAAATGACAGCATATACCACAGATTTAATTAAAGAGAACAGAGATAAGTACTGCATTGTATGCTAAAGTAGTGTTTACTATAGCAATTGATTACTCTGCAGACAGCTTGTTATTTTCTTTTCCAATTTAAAGTGAAGATAAGAAATATAGAAGGATGATAAATCTTCAGTCTAAATTGTACCTTTCAGGGAGGTGACTAAAAGATATTGAGAACTCTTATATAAGAAGTAAAGCTGCAAAATCCATGAGTGATGTAAATTGGCATGTTTCCTTTTGACAATACTGAGTGGTATTTTGGACCAGTTGAGAATCTAGATCCCAAGAGCAACCATAAAAAACTTTGGTGTCTTCAGACTGCTCTGTGAAGAGCAGGACTTTTTATATCAGTGTGCAATGGCCTGACAAATCATCATTCGTTTCTTCTGAGAAAGTGAGGGAGAAATGATTGGAAACGGCACTGTTGTTCTCTGGGAGAAAGCTATAGGGCATAATGAAGAGACAGTATCCTAATAGTGGTCAGTCCTCACCTTTTCAGAGCCTACACCCTGTCATTTCTGCATTTGCTGTACAATGTTCCCTCTTCCATTTCAGTTTGGTGGTTGCATGCAGTGTAAGAGAGTGGGCTTTTCACCGAGATGGTAGATGGGGAAACAGTTCTGTCCCAGATCCATTATATGACTTTGGCAAGCTACAGTTCTATTGTGTACCTCAATTTCTTCATCAACATGCTCCTTCTAAGCTACCCTTCCTCTTTCCACTATCCTTTTCTTTCTGAAAGTTAGGATTGCTGTAGGAGAGAAGTTGTGTTGGTGTTTAAATTCAAATGATTTGCAATAGAGCATTGCCTCTGCCAGAGACTGCTCATGTTTCACTCAATGACTGGGTTACTCTGCCCATGTTAGAGCAGCCTAAATGTGAAACATGGACAACAAAACTTACTTATTACCAAATCAGCTAGGAAAGGGTAGGGCCGCAGCTTTGCGGCTCCACAAGATGGTGGTGGTGGTGGTGGGAACAACTTGTTTCTTAAAGATGGAAGTGGAAAATTCACCCCCTAATCCTGGTGCAGAGTGTACATCAGGATCGTGCAGAAAACACGAGGTTTAAGTACTGCGGGAGGCAGAGTTGTGAGCTCTGCTGGCCCTGTGCACTGCTCTCGGAGCTGTGCACCAAGCACTCACTGGAAGCTGGCGTGCTCCAAGCATTCAGCTCACGTTTCCAATGTAGCAGAGCAAAGCCTGACTTTACATGTGTCAAATTTATACAAAAAGAAAACTGGATTATGTGAGCTTCATTATTCTTTTATTATTATTATTAACGCGTATGTGTTGCATGTAATTGTGGCATGAGCTGATGTTAATTAATTCCAAATAGCCTTTTTAACTAGAAAGTTTATGTTGTATTTCATTACTGCAATAGGCTCTGGCTTTCCAAGTTTCCTCAAAATGAAACAATTTTCTTTTCAAGTGTACATCACCGAAGTCAAAGAGACATAATATTCCCAACTGTATAAAACAGCCTGTGGCAACTAGGTTAGAGCTGTCAGTTTTACACTTGGGGTGCCTGGCAAACATATTATACATACAATTCAAAGCTGACCTTATACTGCACCTGAATTTAAATCTGTGTACTGCACGATGCTTTATATCCTAAATAGGCTGTTAACACCCTCTTGCAGCCCTTCCCTTTTATAATGGGCTGTAACTGCCAACGCTAAATTGTCATGAGCAGCAGCCAGAAGGTAACACCATAAAATTAGTTAATATTAACATAAAGATGCCAAATCACCTCTGCACACATTTGAAAAATATTTTTTCTTTTAAGTAGTTGAGGGCTTGCAAATAAGAAAAATTCACCATGTTCACCAGTGTTTTAAAATGTCTGGTGTCTCCAAAAGACATGGGATAAGAAAATGGTTAGTTTATAGGGCTGAGGACCTTTAAGACAGGAATTCAACTTTAAAAGAGGGTAAAAAAATTCTTTCAAAGACTTTTTCTCCAAATGTGGGACAGCTTTATACAATGGGAAAATAATAGCAGTCTCTGTAGATCAAGATAGTAACTTATGCTTTCTCCCAGGGCTGTCGCACACATCGTGGGGCTGCGCAGTCGGCAGTGCAGCTGGGAGGCCTTGCAGAGTGGGGCTGGTGCAAGGTTGTGTAGCTTTGCCTGGGACGCGTGCCGAAAGTCAGCATGCAGCAACCCAGCCTGCTGCGTGAGCAGGGGACATGCCAAAGCACAACAGTGGACTTACCTGCTGATGCAGAGGTGCTGAGCGTTTTGTCTCTGAGCTTCTGCAAGTCTTCTGAAGACATTTTGTGGGCAATAGGCTACAGGCAGCCACTGTGTATGTGGAGGGGGGCCTCTTGTTCATGTAGTGCGGAGCATACTTTCCTAAGCCGTACTAGCTGAAGTAACCTGGGGGGGGTTACTAAAACCTCTTAGTCCATCTGTGAGATAATCTCCTCCAAACTAGAAATTCCTGGTTCTACTAGTATGGGGATGCTGAGATATTAGCCAGTGCTTTCAAAGGGTGTAACACAGTCACTTGCAGAGGATGAAATCCAGTGCCAAACTCCTGATGACTTCAGCAGGATGAAATTTCTACTGTAACTTTAATGAGAGCACAGATATGCACCGCCTACAGAGTAAGCCAGCAGGCTTCCTCTGCTCATGTGCTGGGGAAGTAATAATTTGCTTCCTCTCTTATTATGACTGGAAGATTTTCAAAGTCTTTGCAAGGGATCATGCAACTGCAGCCGGCGCAGGGGTAGGTGGGAAGGGTGGGGATCTGAGCAATTTAATGCAACTCAATGTAAATTTCTGTAGGGTATACAAAAGGCTAAAAAGGGGGGACAGATGTTGAGGGCAGTGCTTTGCCACTGCTCTACACGTAGGCAATCAGGCGTCTCTTTTGACTCTCTTTCTATCGCTCTCCCCCCTTATGCCTCAGCCCCAGGCAGCAGGTTTTCAAAGCTCAGGTATGTGTGGATTCAACATGTCTCCGAAATGGATTCTGCCCACCTATGGTCACAGAGGGAAACTGTTTTCCTAGAGTAGGTTTAGGATATTTATGGTACAGAATTTAAATGCTGCCTGTCCTGAATGCACTGGCACATTTGCATTTTGTTGTGTCACTTAGGGACAACTGAGGCAGATCTATGGAAAGTACTTCAGGCTCTAAGTATTGCTATGGCAGGTTAACACCGCTGCAGTATTAGCACATCAGTCCCACAACCTAGTAAACAGGAATGTGGAAGGAATCATGGAATCAAAGGGGATCCATCTGCCTACACAGTCCCTATGGTTTCACCCATCTCTGTAGCCCCTTCCCAGCAGATCTGGTCCATTAGCCCAGTGCTGTAACACTGCACACTAAGTAGCTATGTCCTTGCTCAAAATGAGAACAAATTCTGGTGCTTACTTTACAGCAGTATGACTCTTATCTTTCATGTGCTTGCTGCTGCAGAGCTGTGCTGTTTGCATGTCAAATCACCCCACATTTCTGCTCTGAAGAACAGCACAAAAAAATATTTCATGCAGCCAAGACAAGCTCAGGAGAGGTTCAGGGCAAGGAGTCTGATTTCAGACTGACCCAGGCAGCGGGAAGGTTCAGATCAAGATCTCAGACTGAGCTCTCTGAATCATGCTTGGCTTTTTAGCTTGTTTCCAGTCCACACAGGAGCTGGCTGAGTCTGGCTTCATGCCCTTTTTCTGTGAGCTTGTACCATGCCTGGCACCTTGAGCAACAATGGAAAAAAAGATTGCTTTTCTTGGTGTAAAGAAATGCTTTTGGAAAAGTTTTCAGGCATTTAAAAGAACTGTTTGGAAGTATCCCACTTCAATCTGTAGATTCCCTTTGTTATTCTTGCACATGCTCCTGTCAAGCCCTACCACTAATAGGTACTATTTCCTTTTAAATTCCTTTGGAAGTAAAATCCTTAGGATTAGTGGGTTTGCTTCCTTTGATTTGCGTAGTTGCCACTCATTGACTCGTGTCAGACTTAAAAAACTGGCTGCTATACTTGCTAGAGCAAATGAAGACTAGGGCGTGGTGTAGCATCTATATTGTTATACTTCATGAAATTATTTCACACCAGTGGTGCTTCACTAACAAACATTAGTAACTCATTGAGTGGATTAGTTTCTATAATTGATTGCCAACTTTCTTAACAAGCTTGTGTGCAGAAACTTTCAAACATAAGACTCCCTCCTCTGGAGACATCTATCTTGTATGCATTATGAAATGGGCACAGTCTATTAAGGTATTCTTCCCTGCTTGGATATGACAGATATTCTCAAAGGAACTAAACTCATTTCTGCACAATGTGCTAGAGACCTCAAGAAGTAAACTATAATTTGTCTTCCCTGAATAGCACTTCTCAGTTCGGCGCCTAAGCTGGATCACCTTCCCATGAACTTTGTCTATGGATGTTTATCTGCTGACCCAAAGCCATGTGGATTCATTTTCATAAGAAACAAATCATTTTGCAGATAATGTTGAAAACAAACATTTTATTGCTGATTTCCTATAAATTAGATATTGTCATTGACAAAAAATTGACTAGTTACACAGATTCTATTACATTCTTGCATATTGACTTTTAATTATGCACTGTTTAATAAAACAAATAACAATGTCTTTCCCATCAAATGATAGGTACAGTATGCAGTCTCTATCATGACTTATTTTCTGAGCTCGTCCTCTAGATTTTGTGAGTTGCATAAAAATGCAGGAGTTCAAATTTGTGTTGAAAAGAAAAAAGAACCAAAGGAAGCCTCTAATATTCTGTAACATTCTTACTTGGAAGAATGCTTTGTAGGAGATGGGTTAGATGTTTGGTTGGCACTGATTTAACTGGCACGGGCAATTGGACTGTTTAAATTGAGTATGTTTATCACAAAGAAAGATTTTTTCAAGGTGCCATTATGTTGCGTATCCTTGTTTAGGAATCTACTTTTGTAGGCTGAGGTTTTGGTTAGGTTAGATACTTTTACCTGTCTTCTATGATCAAAGAGATAAAAATCACTCGGTATTAAGCATCAGTTCTCCTGATAGCATTAGCATACTGGTGTTCATAGACACGTACTAACCCTCAATGCTAGTAGGTAAAAGGGCAAGAAACTGTAAGCAATTTCTTTTGGGCTTCTTCAGTAGCACATAGTTGTACAAACAGCTTTTCTTGTCGGTCACTTAAACAAAATCATGGTACTGCCGCTCAGGAAAGAGCCTTTTTCCCTAGAGATGAGTAAAGAGTGAAAACAAGAGCTGTAGACTGTCCCAGGTGTTAGCTTCCCACATGTGAATACGCTGGTGTCTGCTGAATATCAACCTCAGCATCTTTCTGAATAATCTAAACTTTCTGCTCTGAAGCTCAAAGCCATGAGACGATCCTGCAGGTCAGTGCTTCTCTGCATGTTCCTCACCTAATCCTGACTTTAGCTGCTTCCTATTGTGCTACGCAGAGATATTCCCCCTTTGCAAAATGGAAGGGAGAATTCACCAATACAGAGAAGTTAGTTTAGGAAGATATGTTAGAAAACAAATAACTTCTGGTAGCCCCTCTGTATGTTGTAGAACTCACATGCATATTTGGCTTCAAAATAGCCAGTGTTCTGGTTTTATGTTTTCTAGCTTGCTTTTGCTTATCCTCTTGCTCATCAAGATTCCTCTTGAGCCCACTGCTTCCCTGTAGCAACAGCTGTAATTCCTCAAACCATTCCTAAAATATAGTATAAAAGCACAAATATAGTATAAAAGCACAAATAAAATTAAACTATTATGAGAATGTTATTCACATACAAAACTGTGGACTGAACTACTTTCCATGTATTTTATTTGCTAATTAATCTGGAAGCTTCCCAGTTTATTTTTAATGAGTCCGGTTTATAGACACGTGCACCCAGTGGAGTAGTCTGTGCTAAGGCACATGCTTAGAATATATGCATGGAATCGCTTTATGTCCATATAAAGTATAAATGTTGTTTTCTCCAGGTTGTAGTATCATGCTTCTAAAAATCGAAGACAAAGGGTCCTGTATGAAAATCCTGCCAACAGAATGAACAATAGTTATTAGTACTTACACTTTTTTTTATTCGAGTATAAAAAATACTTATCTTTAGTCTCTGCTCACCTCTGCATAACATCAGAGGGGGAGGCTAAGGAGTCCTAAAACATTTCCATTTGCTGTTATATGAAACACACCAAGTATTTTCCATTGCTCTCACTGCCAAGCAAGCTGGTAGCAATTAATTCATTGGAAAACAACCATTTTTTCAAGTGGCAGAGCTGTTCCTTTAACAACTCCTTCTGTTAGGAAGTTACTGGCACTTAGAACCATAATGAAGAGATTTCCCAAACCTCCCTTTGTAAAAGAAATTTGGCTTGTAGACATAGTGGATGTGTATTCATACCCTCTAATTTTAAGTGGAGTTTAACTTGTTGCTTTCTTTAGTGTCTTTCTGTAGATGATGAAGACTTGCTAACTTCTTCAGATATGAGTCATTACAGAAACAGACTAAGCAACTGTCTGGAGATACAGATTTTTTTCTAGGGACTGTAGAATGTACATGGGATTACTGTACTTATACCACAGGCATCTCAGGTTATGCTGAACTGAGCAGGGACGAAAGTAAGCTCCATTCTGTGTCTGAGGAAAATAATAGACTAAATTTATCCCATTCCTTGATTGGGTTGGAACTACTCTAAGCAAGGAATAGGAATTGCCTTCTTGTTTCAGTGAGTACCAAGGAAAATATATAACTTTAAACCCATTTGTAGATAGATGTGCTGTTTCCAGTGTATCAGAATCAGGTAACTCCTTCTGTAAGTCTTGACATCAGGAAAGTACCTGTGTGAGGTGTGCGCATGCATTAAAGAACGAAGTTGGAACAGCAGGGGTTCAATTGAAATCAAGTCCTGACCTTCCAGAGTTGCAGTTTTCTCAGTGGTAAGAGGGGTACGCAGACAGTTTGTTAAGATAATTAGTTAGCTGTTGCCAATTGCATGTTAATTTACTATTAATAGTTGTTACTCAACAACTCCAGGACAAACGCAAGAGGAAATGGTGTTTTAGATGCATAGGTGTAAATGGTTCAATATCATTCCTGTCTGGAATTAACTCACTGTTGCAATCTCTGGTACCACAGGGAACATATATTTAGTGGTCAAATTCAGATATATAGCAAATTCACATATATAGCATTATATTTTTGCTCTAGCAGAAAGGCATACTCATTTGAGCTAGGAATCCCAAGTTCAGCCCTTACAGCCAGCTAACCTAGCCATGTGCAGGACATATATCAGCGAGAGCAGCTACCTTAGGGCTAATGAAGGAAGTCTCCAAGAACTGTGACTTCCATGCCTAATAGTTTCTTTGATGCTGTATAACTTGTACGACACAGGTGCATTAAAGCATTTAGGAGCTGGATTCACTATGTTTTTGGCTGTGCTTTTCTAAAACTGGCAGCTTATCTGTGCTTCTACATACAGCAGAAAACAATGGAAATATCTTAAGAAGTGGTCTCAAGAGGCTGAATCATAGCTCCAGCAGAGAGATATACCACTTTTCCTTATTGACCTTTAATATAGCTTCCCTGGCACTCTGCAATCAATGTAATCTTTTCACTATGATCATAATGGCCATTATCCTGAAGACAACAGATAGAAGTGGAAGCAATATTAAATTAGAAAAATAGCTGAAGGATTTCTTTTTTTTCTTTATGGATTTCTTATGAGTTTTTTCTTCTGTTCTCTCTTTTTTTTTTTCCCCTGAAGTCAAAAATATTTTTACACTGAAGCAAGTGGTTGGCCCTGTTAATATTACACATTTTCCTCTGTTTCAGTACGCGGCCAACAGTAAGGTATTATTTAGGGGAAAATATAAATGCATAATAAACAGATCTATACAATCATTACTGAACTAAAATAGCAGTTAGGAAAGTATTTTTATTGTGAAAAATGGCCCTGTAAGACTTGCTGGCTATTTGTAATGTTGCAATGTAACTCAGATAAATTGGTGCCCAGGAGTGTGACATTTCAAAAGCTTGAAAATACACTGCATTTTTCTGATACGCCATTTTTGTAATTCTGCTAGCTATTTTGCAGTAGCAAGAAGCAATTCCTCTATGCCCAGGCAGCTCAATTAGAGTGTTGTAGATGTTGTCAGAAAGGCTCAAACATAAGTGCCCCTGAGCAAGGGTTGCAATTTCATAAAGTATCCTCTGCCCCTTCTCCCTAGTAATTGACGTTTCTGGTCAGTTGCATGCAATGCCGTTAACTAACTTCTTAAATAGTGGCTCATTTGTCTTGTAAACTTTATATGATAAACCCTCCCGTTTGAGGTTAGAGATGCATTTTTTAGTAAAAAGAGGTTAATAGATGAAGACTTCTACAGGGACAAAAGGCTCTTTTTCCATTAAGTGATTTTACTGACATAAGCAAAAGTTCATCAGATTCTGGAGATGGATGTAGGGCAGCCTGGTAATGTTATCTGCTTATCTGTCATTATTCATAATACAGATCAAGAGTTCAGGAGATATCAGAAATCCTTAGTGAATTGGCACTGTGGAGTTAGAAAGGGAGAAATAGATCGGGCACTGACTTGTCTGACCTTTGGTTAAGTAGGAATCCCAGCTACCTAAAAGCTGGTCAAATAGCACTGTGCTTTGAGGGGCAGAATTTGAAAGCATTTAGAAGTTTAGATGTGCAGACAAAAGCTTAAAAAAATGTACAAACACGCCAAGATTCACAAGAGTTTGTCTTTCATCCTCCACTAGTTTACTCATTTTTACAGACCATGTGTGTGTCTATAGTCGTGTCTACATTAAAGGGGTTATTTGGCACCTCAGGAGTGGAGCAGTGGATTGGGACAGTTGGTGCTGTGGCCCCTCCATCTGCACACTGTGTGGCCAGGGCATTACTTGGGACTAGATTCAGTTTGGTTCCCTGAACCTTCCCATCATTCACGGGGTTTGTTGCTTCAAACGCTTATGTCCCAGCAGGGGCTGGTGCACATTTGACATCTGTGCTTCTGTGTGAACCAGGCCATGATGCAGTAACCGTGTACGAGTCAGGGATTCACTTCTGGTTTGGATAAGACACAGCCCGTTGCACCTTTAAGCACCTAAATGTCTGTATGGATTCTCTGTGTAGGAGAAATGGCAGCCATGGAGGTTTAAGAATTCACTTCACTGGCGCCGGGTAGGAGTGCTGACCACATCATATTTCAGACTGTAAGCAACAGGCTTCAGCTCTGATCCAAGGAACCATCTGTGGGGTTTAGGGGATGCCAATAGATTAGGGGGATTTTGGCTTGAATGCTAAGATTACTTACAGGGCATCTGCTCATTATCCCCCATGCTGCCCTAGTTGCCTAAATAATTGCAGTCTTCATAGCTTTTCCCTGTCTTTCTTTCACTGACTTCATGCAAAAGAAAGACAATTTGTGCACATTTAGGAGATGTGGATTTACTTCCTGCTTCTGCTGCAGTTTTCAGACAATGGCTTTGATTTCCTTGCTCTGAAATGGGACAATAAGATGTTTTCTGATCTATGTAGTTAACTTTGTAAGGACAAGAACTTTTTCCTACTGTATGTGCATCTAATGCTCAACACAACAGGGTACTGATTTTGCAAAGCAAAGCAGAAACTCTCTTGTTAACCCCCAAAGCCTTCTGAAGCCAAGAAATGGGAAACACTTTTTATAGGTGAGCTATGACAAGCCTATTGCTATTAGTTTTCTGATTTTCTGCTAGAAGTTTGCACTGGGTGCTATGAAGAATGGTTACTGACCAGTTGTCTAAAGTCCTCTTGATAACAGGGAACAGTATTATTTTTGCGATACGGAAATTAATTCACTGGTATGATGATCAGCCTTCATAGAGGTGAGAGTTAGAAATCCAGTTCCTAGTGATGATAAATAGCCGTTGGGCACAGTCTGGTTTTAAAGCCTTTGAAGATCTCTGCATGTGACTTAATATCAAAGTATGAGACAGCATGACTTGATGCAGACTTGGTGTTGTAACCCAGAGGCTTAAATGTCATCATGCAGTGTCGTATGATGTTATTACTTAAGAGACATTTGGAAGCTTGGAGATGCCAATATAAACTAAAATTATAGAGTATGATTTTGACAATTCCAGTTTCAGGAATCAGAACACGTTCTAATTCTTTAAACTACAATTGTGACATTTCACATTGAATCACTTAATCTCCCATTAAGTATCTGTCTTATCCTATTTTTCTCATAGGTATTCACCCAAATGACATCAGCATCATTGTCTAAATCAAATCGAACACTAATACTGAGTTGGGAATTTGTTCTTACATATAGCTTAGCAGAGACTGCCCACACAATCTGGTACAAAGAAAAGACTAAACCAAATTCCCTAATCATAGTTTTTGTTACCACATGCTTTCTATCTATCTCAACTTTCATTTGACCTTGAATTTTCCTTTAGAGGAAAATATTGCCATTTTCTGTTGACAAAAGCACAATCGTGAAGTCTGGGGGAGAAAACCAACATTGACAGATATATTGAATTAGAATTATAAAACATGCACACAGCAATTCCTAAAATTGCTGTTGGCATATGTTAAATATATAGTGTACCACTTGAAAATCTATTATCATAGGTTGCTGCTAAAAAGAGCAGTTATTGTTATAATCATTTTGCCTGCAGCCTGTTAAACAATCATGAGATGAGAAGCTTACAGAAATTTTCTAATGCATGCGAAGGGTTAAGTCTGATTTTACCCACTAAGTCCAATTCAAAAAAGATCAACTTGCCTGATCTGGAATATATTCCAATTCAGCTTCTACAGATGTTGCCACTTAGTCTCTCCACTGTGGTTCGAGATCAATTTGGGATCTGTGCCTAAATCCCTGTCTAATGGGAGCTGTAATAAAGGGTCACAGAATATACAGACATTGCCCTCCATCAGAGATAAAACCCAACCAAACCACCAAACAAACAAGTAAACAAACTGAAACAGAGTTCCTCCAACAAAGTTATTCAGAGGATAATAGTACTACAGAGAGCAGTTATTCTTATTGTTGTTATAATCATTGTGTCTGCAGCCTGTCAAATACTGACAGGCGCCTCTTTACCTTAGTAAAAGGGAAACAAAATGATCAGATTGCAAAACTCGTAGACTTTGGTATCTGATCATGTCTAGACAGCCTATGTCCCTGCCTCTTAAAGACAGTCATCAAATGCTTTGCATCAATAATTTGATATGCTGCTGTTTTTGAGATGTTGAACATTAATGTCACCTCCTTGGGTCCCAAGTGTCTGCCTCTTCTGCATTCATTATTTTTTGGTAATAATGGATACTTGCTTCTGTTTAGTTTTAATAATCATGCAGAACAAGCAGCTTCAATATCTGAAATAAACTGCTTCACAAATTAATCAAGTGCAGAACAAAGCCGTTTTAAGTATATGACAGCCAATAAAGCCGTTTGTGATGCATTATACAGTCTCTAGCCTTTTCTGCTGTGTGCTAAATACTATCACCGGCTGCAGAGATGGAGGAAAATTTTATTAGAAATCAAGTTCTCTGGCAGTTTTTACCAAAGTGTAAGACTGGATTTTATACATTAGACACAATCATTTAACATAAGTCCTAAAATTTCATAGGATTGTTTAAGAGACTACATGCTTGTGAGAATTAAGAGAAGGAGCTAAAAATGGAATTGCTTTTGTGCTCCAAAGATGCCTTGGATAGGTTAGATGCCTTGCAGGCAGTCACAGTGCAAATTTCTCACACCAGCAAATACAATCTAAGTCCGTCTTTCAGAAGAACTGAACTGTTTGTGGTTGAGCTGTAATGAACTTCCCTTAGCGCAGCAGCTCACTTGTTGGGCTTTTAAATTGGGTGGTTGTAGGTAGCTGAACTATATGCAGCAGTTTTGCATCAGCCCGTCAACGCAGGGGGAACTGACCAGAACTATCATTCATTTCTCTTTGGTTTTTATATTGTATAGGAAAAAAAAAATAGTTGGAATATTGAGATAACTATTCCTCTTGTTTCTGATTACTCTCAGATTACATTTAACTCTGTCTTCTATCTGTTCAAAAAATTCTTGTCCCTAAAGCATTTATGAAAATAACATGGGGTACAAACTGACAAATTAACGCTGATAGATATGCAGAGAAAGTGATGGTTTTGAATGTATCATATTGTAGATGTGAAGACCTCAGTATAGAAATGATCTCCTGAGTAAAGTCTATGTGAGATATATAGAAATTGCTACACAGAATATTGGGTTATTGCACTCCATGGATTTGAAACCATCTTTCTCGGATGGCAGTGGAAAACTTCAATATACTTACATGAATTATAAATGATGTCTGATTCTCTTGTTGAAGTAGGTACCGTATGTTTTTCTAACATAGGCCCTTCAGCCTTTAAAAAGCTGCTTTGTGTATGTGCAGAAGTGAAAGATCTGCGTTTGGAAACTTCTACTGTTGTCGATACCATTGTGTGAATTGTGTACACTACTGTAAATATTCTTGTTTTAATTGGGAGTGCCACAGATATTCCCTTAACATGGGAATGAAGTCATGGCTTTCAAACAATTAGTTTATAGATGGAATTGATTTGGAAGAAATAATGCCTGTGAAGATGCAGTATATGAAACCAGAATTGATTCAAGGTGACAATTCCTAAATAGTTCAGACGTTTTGGTGCCTTGAAATGAACATCTTTTCTGTCAGTTCAGAAATATAGTAATGCACAACAAGGCAGATCAAAGACAAGGAATCATCACTTTGCTTTTCGAATTTTCAGCAGTGATATAATTTACATTCTTTTAGATGTGTTTGTATTGTTTTTATATCAAAACAATGCGCATGCCCTGGAAGTGCCTATTGCTAGCCTGAGACATTAACCCTTCATCATAGTTATAGTAATGGGCTGTACATGAAATGCTGGGTAAAATTCACAAGGCTAAGTGACACAAGGTGCTAGACAAAAAGATCTTTTAGATTTACAGGGCTATGAACCTACTGCTGCTTCTGGGCAGAAAGCAAAAATCTGTCTGGCCTCCATTTGGAGCAATCGGGATTCCAGTTAATTCATTGTCATGGTTTAACCCCAGCCAGCAACTAGGACCATGCAGCCCCTTGATCTCTCCTTCCCCCCACCCCGCCTCCGAGTAGGGTAGGGAGAAGAGGGACAAAAGGAAGGGAAAAAAATCCTTGTGGGTTGAGATAAAGACAGTTTAATAGAACAGTAATGAAAGAGGGAGAAAATAATAATGGTAAAAGAATATACAAAACAAAGTGATGCAACAAATTGCTCTCACCACCTGATGATCGGTTGCCCAGCCTGTCCCAAGCAGCGATCGTGGATCCTTGTCCCCTGGCCAACCCTCCTTTATATACTGAGCATGACATATATGGTATGGAATATTCCTTTGGTCAGCTTGCCCTGTCTGTCCTCCCTCTCTGCTTTGATGGGAGTCTGAAAAAATCCTTGACTTAATATAAAGTTTACCTAGCAACAACTAAAACAATATGTGTTATCAACATTATTCTCATACTAAATCCAAACCACAGCAGCTATGCGAAAGAAAATAAATGCTTTCCCAGCTGAAACCAGGACATGCATCAGAACAATGAAGCTTTTAAATTTGGCATGTACTTCCTAATGATTGGATTCAGATGACTTTTCTTGTACTGAATACTGCCATAGAGGCTTCACAACCCTGTGTGAATGAAGGCATTTTGGCATAGTGAGGTGTGCAGGTCCTCACTATGCCATAGAGCTGTGCCCAGGCACTGGATTCTGCTGTTCCCATCCACAGAGGGGGCCAAGAATCTGACTTAAAAACTGCACCTGGATGGAAATATGCAAGCAGCTTCTTATTAAGATCAAACCTGAAGATTTTGGCACTGCATAGATCTCTTCACGATATTAGTTGAGCGAAGTGGCTGCTTGTAGTGCTATATCTGTGCTTCCTGGAAAGCGCTGCCCTCAATAAGAATAGCACAAGACTGTGAGTAATGGAACTGAGAGGCAAGGCATTAGCCAGACTAACGTAGCAAAGGTCAGCCAAGGATAAAGCAAGCCTGGCAGACTACTTGATGTAAGAATTACTTTATGCAAAAAGGACTTAATGGAAAATAGAATGCATTTCCTGAAAGAAAAAGCTGACAAAGATGCAGTGAAAATAGTTATTATGTGTGCCAAGAACAGAAGGTGGTCTAGACTGGAGCGTGCCAATGGGAATGAATTTTACTATGTTTCAGACCCATGCAAATGCGGGAAGGCTGTACATAGACTCCAGAAAATCTGAAGGATGTTTACCTGGCTTAAAAAGAGTATATTGTCAGAATAGGATTGCTCTAAAAACAGTCCGTTTCCAGCCCTGGCAGTGTCTGTCTTTCATCCACTCCAAAACAAAATCTGAATCACAAACCAAATACATTTCCCTGTTTGATGGCGCAACTCAGGTCATTATCACAGATCAAAATGCAAGGCTTGCCCTCAAGCCAAGCGTGTGAAGAGTCTGATCAGTTGAATGGCAGCCAGGGACAGTGTGACTGCATAGGAACATGCCCGGTGGTCACCTGTGCAAGGGGTACTCAAAGAGGGACTGAATGAAAGGACATAGACCTTAAAGAGACCTGGGTTCATTAAAAGAAACATGAGTTTCAAAAGGGCATCTGACAGATTGACACTGTGCCTGTATAAAAAAAAAAGGAGTCAAATAAGGAGAAAGTTGCCTGCAACGTCACCTTATCTAAGCTCTGACAGTACTTTTTCATTGCAGATCTCAAAGCATCTTAAAATGGAAGATAATTATCATTATTTCTATTGCATAGCTTGGGAAAGCCAGGGAAAGAGGAAATACTATTTACCTATTCTCATGCAAAGCTGAGTCTAGAGCTGGAAAAGATGGGTTTCCTAATTGAATCCATGCCTGCTATCATGTGACCCTTAAGCCACAGATGAATGAACTGTAACATACAGAAGAACAAGTTGATGAATATTTAAGTCATGTTTAGAATATTTGAATTGATATTTTTGCACCTTGATCTCCCTTCGTACTGTACCCAGCTGCCTTTCATTTTCTGCTGCCTGCATGCTATGCTTTTTTTCATATTCATGATATAATTTCACTCTGCTAATGTTTTTTAAGGAAGTTGTTCCATTTTTGTTCTGCATTACTTTGATAATTCTGTACCAAAATCAATTATAAATATCAGATGTTGGGTTTTTAAAATACAAATTATAAGCCAAATTCCTTGCTAGAGTAGGCTGATTAAAATAAAGTAACTAGAACAATGTCTATTTATCCTAGCAAAGGCTTTCGCTTTTTGATTATTACTAGTGACACTATCATTTTCAGACTTCATTTCCACGAGTTCAGAGTCTTTATGTAGAAAACATGCCTTTTTTACAATTTAAGACTCCCAGTGCTGTTATTTCTTAGTGTCAGAGCAGCTGTTGAGTAGTCCTGCACCCTTAAAGGCAACTGATAGGAACTGATGGACTGTTGTAAATGCAGACGCGGAGGAAATGTTTTTACAAAAGAGAAAACATGGTTTGTAATGTAAATAACTTGTCAGAAGCTATTATCACTTCTTATTTTAGTGGAAGGGCAATTATCTATCTGATGTCACATTGCATGCTACCTATTACACATATAGCTGACATGAGAGCATGCACCTGGACCATGCTCTACATCACATAGGGGTGTGGGTACCATTTAGTGTTCAGGAATCTTTAATTAACAGGGCATAGCATCATGAAAATAGCTCATCTAATTTGTTTTTTTCTTCTGTAGCAGTTTTCCCTGAAATTAGGAGAAGGAGAAACGGGCAATGTGAGCAAACAGGCCTCCAGCAGGTTGTTCTGGCTACTCTGCGTGGTGCATGGCTGCTTACTCATTGATGGTAAAGGTGTGATATAGAGAGCTGATCCTGGGAACATACTGGATAGCAGGAGGCTGAACCTGGTCCTTCTTTCTGCACTCCAGCAGTCAGTGATGCATGTATGTCTCCTGGCAAACATGCCCTCCTCAGTCCTTTTCCCGTGGAGAAAAATGGTGAAGGCATGACAAACGACACTCTTGTTTCAGCCTGCCTCTGTCAGATTTGGGATAAGCTGTTTTTAGTAAGGAAAATTTCTCCCGGAAAGCTGAAAAATATTTAGTTGAAATCCCATTTTTCCTCAGAAAATGAGTTCTGCTCATTCAAACAGTTAGCACACATGATGACTTAGCCAGGTGGCCAAGAAAGCCAATGGCATCCTGGCTTGTATTAGAAATAGTGTGACCAGCAGAAGTAGGGAGGTGATTGTCCCCCTGTACTCAGAACTGGTGAGGCCACACCTTGAGTATTGTGTCCAGTTTTGGGCACATCAATACGAGAGAGATATCGAGGTGCTGGAGCGAGCGCAGAGGAGGGCAACGAAGCTGGTGAAGGGCCTGGAGAATAAATCTTATGAGGAGCGATTGAAGGAGCTGGGACTGTTTAGTTTGAGGAAGAGGAGGCTGAGGGGAGACCTCATCACTCTCTACAACTACTTGAAAGGCCATTGTAGAGAGGTTGGTGCTGGTCTCTTCTCACAGGTAATTAGTGATAGAACAAGAGGGAATGGCTTCAGGCTGCAGCAGGGTAGGCTTAGGCTGGACATTAGGAAAAAATTCTTCACAGAAAGAGTGGTCAGACACTGGAATAGGCTGCCCAGGGAGGTGGTGGAGTCACCACTTTAAGTGGTGTTTAAGACTCATTTAGATGTGGTGTTAAGGGATATGGTGTAAGGGAGAACTTTGTAGAGTGGAGTTGATGGTTGGACTCGATGATCCCAAGTGTCTTTTCCAACCTAAATGATTCTATGATTCTATGAGTTTGACAGCACAAATCCTTGTTATCGCAGGCAAGTAGGTGCATCAGTCTTTTAGTTTGCTGCTTGCTCCATGCTCCTGACAAACACACCAGAGGGGCACTCTGAACTGAGCTCTGTAGTTGGGTTTGCGCTACAGCGTGATAGTGTATGTGGAGTGTATTATGGAAGGATAAACAGCAAATGCGTGACCATAGACTTCGGGCAGCAGCAGCCACTCTCATTAGTGAACTAAAGGCAGAAGTTGAACTAGACCTTTTGTCACTTAGTTGTGCAGAAATACTTAGCTGTATCTCCTGAATGGGTGAGAGGATAAATGTAAGAAGGAATGACAGAAGGCCTTGACACTTGAAGTAAGCAAGAACGTCAGAGTTCTTATAACAGATTTTACTGAAAGCACCTTTGATATTTAAAGTATGTGATCACCGGGATCAAATTAGGAACAGATTTCTCCCTTTTTTGTCCTTACTCGCTTTTAGACTTTTTCCAAGAGTGAACATAATAAATCTTGTCAGGGTCATGTATTTGTGCAGTGCTAAATATTAGGGAAGTCAATACTCGATCATAACATTTAAAGTAGCAGTTTGTGATTCAACAAAATTCACCTTTAAAAAAAGCAGGAGGGGACTGGTTGCCTATGGGTTTATGAAGGAGTTACTGAAACTTCAGGAAAGGTTGCTAAGTTGAAATTTGCCTCTATTGACAATAAGTTGATTTTCGTTCAGTATGACAAAGCTATACGTTAGGGTTTAGCCTTTTGGCAACCAAGCAAAGATGTTTGCTCTTCTGTCCTCCTGACTTGCTGGCTACGTGGACACATGCGTGTTCCCTATCTTACTAGCGCGCTGGAGCAAGCCCATTTGTTCTGCCTGCTTGGCAGGCCACTCGTGCAATAGTCCATAGCAGGAGGTATGTACTGAGCACGAAGAGAGAACAGGTGGAGATTTCACATTTAAGGCAGAAGAAAGAGGAACATTGGGAAGTGCTGTGGTGTGGGCAGGTAGAAATGAGGGTATGGTGGAGCAGTACAATTTGGAATTGGTCCCCATACTCACACAGCTATTCATGGCAGCTAAAGAAAGAGGATGGAGAAATCCCCGTGGTATATTCATTCACTAAATATTTCTTTAAATTCAAGAATGTGATTTAGAGGTGTCCCTCCATTTCTGTTGTATTTATCCTTTTGCATTAGCAAATGACTGGTTTGCCTTTCCCATTATCCAGTTTGTCACCTTTCAACTGTTTTCCTTTGTATTTTATAATGCACATGAACTAAATACAATAAAACTAAATGTATATAGTGCAGAAAATACAAAGGATCTCAAATAGCTTTACATAAAATAATACCTAGGAGCTTTAAAACTGAGCTACATTTAAGGCTGGAAAAGCCAGCCTAAAAAGATAAGATTTCAATTTTTTCTTAAATGAATTCACTGAATCTGAGTTTCTGATGTCAAGTAGAAGTGAATTCCACAGCTCTCATGAATAGCAAGCAAAAGCCCTACAGCTATGAGAATTTAATCTGAATCTTTTATTTTGCATGTCCAGATATTTTAAAATACATTTCTTTTCATATGTTCTGAAGTCTTTGTGGATTTTCAGTCTTATGGCTTGCATGGCTATTTATTCCCCACAATTTTCCTTACATTCCAAATCACTAAATGAAATATTCTGGAAAAATATTGTTAATACAATAAATAGCTTTGAAATGACAGCCATGATTCGTTGGAGCAGAATACTTTTAAGTGGAAAAGTTCCTTGCTGTACTGCTTTCTCTTTGAAAAATCCTAGTCATTCAACAGAAGTTGTGGTACACGTGATGAATGCATATGGACACGCTTATAATTATGCACCAAGAAAAGAAATATAAATGAAAGAAGATCATCCATGAGCTTTCAGTTCTGAGTCTGCTGCTGTATTCTAATATGTAGGGTCATTAATCCAACAGGCAGTGTTCACAGGTGAGGAGCTGAGAGGAAGAATGATTTTATGGCTAACATTCAGGAGATCTACATTCATTCCTGCCTCTTTGGCACTTTCTGCCCCCCGCTGCCAGGTGCCAAAGTCCAACTGTTCCCTCTGTCCTCTTTTTGTCTGTCTGATATGCTTCACATACAAACTTCCTGATGCAATGGAGGTCTCCTCTTCTGTGACTGTAGGATGTCAGTTATGGTGGAGCTGAAATTGAGAATTTCCTTCAGAACTGTTGATGTGACTGCAATAAAGTAGGTTAATGCAATGATAATTGATGGTAGATAGACATAGCACACTAGACTGATAGTATGTTTCTATTGCTATGTATGCTTCTCTCTCACCTTCTGGCAGTAATCAGCATGTAATCTCAGAGTATGTCTACATTGCCATGAATACTGAACTTATATCTAAAGTAGCTTTAAACCACCTAGATAGAGTGTTGAGACCATTGCAGCTCCTAACAGTAGGGTTCGTTTAACAAGCCCAGCAACAGATCTGCTAAGGTGCTTAGCATGAGCTGAGATGCATGCTTTTGTGACTACCACATTTTTGTTCCCTGAGACAGCTAGTTTAACAGTACTTTGAATTTATTGACTGGACTGAAAGAAGACATGTACACATGCCTTTTTTTGTGGCAGTCATGGGCTAATCCATCCAAAGAGCTGATGGCCCCTTCTTAGCGAATTTTATCATTGCAACCAGCTGCAGGAGACAAACGCAATAGCCAATGAGGGGCTAAATTCTCAGAAATGTTTTACTTACGCTTGTATATTTCCATCTATAGCCATGAGTGTGATCAAATGGTAAGAACTCCTCAGACCCTTGTGTTACTCAGTTCAGAGAAGAGGGAATAATAAACCGCTTCCCCTCTTCCCGCAGGCCGTGTGCTGGCAGCGTTGGAGGGGTTTCAGTGGATGTGGTGAGGTTAGGGACTGGAGAACAACTGCTCTCCGCAGAATGCTTGCCAGGTACCGGCAGTGATCCAGGTAGGCATTCGTGCCAACTGTAATGCCTTGCAGACAGGGAATACTGCTCCTGGCATAGACAGGGTATGTGTTGGCCACATGGTTACAAGAGGGCAGATGCTTAGGGCATTTTTCAACTTCGCTGGCTCTTCCAAATTTCCGGCAGCTGTTATTAATATTTGAATAATGCAACTAGCGTGCTCCATTTGGACTCAGCCAAGCTGTCTCCTCCGATTTCTCCCGTGCAAACTCGTAAGCCATGTGCTGCTTTACTGCCATGTTCAGCCTCCGCTAAAGTCACTATGGGGCCAAGAGCATGGGTACCATTTCCTGGGCATTGGTTAGAGCAGGCTTGGGGTTGCTCTAACATCTGTTAGCAGGAGTCTCAAACTCCCTGCTCCCTCCCCCAGCCCCGAAACATCTGTTCTTGTGAGCGTATCTAGTGAGATGCCACTCTTAGTCCTTACCAAAAGACGACTCCAGCCTGCATGTAAGGAACAAACATGAGCAGAAAATATGCTCTGTAAAATGTAACCTTTCCCAGTTTTGCCCCTAGTAGGGAAAAGTCCATTTCTGCTTCCTTTGATTGCAAAATCCCAGGAAAGGTTGCAGGTGGGCACAAGAAAGGACATGGCTGGTTCTGAGGCTTTGTCCTCATAAAGCCGAGCTGGAATTCCAGGTCACTTGCAATATCTGTTGTTTAGTTTTGGTAAAAAGCCGCTAGCTGAACTTCTTCCCTTTCTATAGAGTTGCTAATAGTCATCAGTCTCCTGGGGTTTCCTAGAAGTTATCCCCTTTTCACAGAGAGCAGCTTAAAGGATTATAAAACGTTACCAATGTGAGAGGTCCCTTCAGCATGTTCATAGATATGTGGTATCTCTTGTTCCATCTGTAGTCCTCCCAGCAGAAACACTGTTACTACCGGCTATTCACTTTGTGCTGTTGTAAAATTTGTTTGGCTCACAGGTAGACAATATATATAAGACGGTTTCTAGGACAGAGCTAACACTGCCAAGAGAGATGCAGATTAGCAAGTATAGCACAGGCATAGACTTATCAGGGATGTTAAAGTGGTTATAAACTTTACCTAAAGTTTTTACAGTTACTTGCTGTTCATCCCTTCCCCTTTTCCTATCAAAGTTATGTCCGTGTCAATTATAGTCATATCTGTTAAAACCTAGGCAGAATATAACGTTTCTTATCTAACTCCATTCCCTGATGCCTAAGCCCTGAAGTATACTCACATGGGTAAAAAATGCCCAGAAGAAACTGAATGTCCAGTGCTAAATAACCAACATGTTCCAGTGTGGGAGAAAAAAGGATTAAGCAATTCATAACCAATTCTAAATGAAAGTGTGTTGCAGAAGCAGACACATCTTTCTCTGTGGGAACACGTGGCTGGAAACAGGACCACCTGACACTGCACCTGGCTGGGAAATGGTTTTCCTAGTCTGCGGTGGTTTGTAAAATTTTAGAAATAATAATTTTGAAGTAGGATGAAATTGGAAATGAAAAAATCCAAAGCAACTGAGCATCTCATGCCGTGTCACTTAAGATCCTCATTTCAATCATTTTGAAAATACTGACAGTCTATTAGAGCAGGAAATGAAACTTCTTGGCAAACAAGATGTTTGCTAATTTCGGTATTTTGTGTGAGTCAGAAATGTGTGGAGGGAAATATATTGAAACTAACCCCTTCTTGTAAACTGTTTTGGATTGCATAACTGACATTTGCCAATAAAAATATGTTACATCAGAAAGTTTCTGAACATATCCAAAAGAAAAGGCATTAGAAGCTACTGCAAACACTTTCCCACACAGCATTAAAGGCCATTGGTCACATTGGATTTTCACAATGGTCAATGTGATGAATGTCTGCTTTCCTCTGTGCCTAATTGCAAAATAATAATGTTCATTTATGAACTTGTGTATTTCCACATCATTTACTTGATCACAGAGCTACACTGTCCCATTACTTTTTATTTCATACTTTCAGCTGCTTGGTGAAAGCAAGATGATGAAAAAATCCATCTCTTTGAAATGTGAGTATATCATCTAGAAATCAGTAAAAAAGTCATGTTTCCCTTGATAACATTTTACACCCACATGTATTCAAAACTCTTAAAATTTTCCTTTTGGCTTCTCGAAAGTACATTATAAAGTGAAAATTATGGCTACAGAATTAGAATTGTGGTGTTCAAAAATCTACAAAGTAGTTTAATTTAAATTATCCACAATTGTCTGTTTTTCTTCCTGCTGAAAAATAGCATGTTACAGGTTCTTTGGATTTCCTTTGAGTGATGCTAAAAAGGCTTGCACATTACTTATTTGCTTAGTGCACTTTTGAACTGAAGCATTTAATGTTTGAAAATAAGCACTAAATATATCATAGTTAATTGGAGAAAAAGAGAGAATTTGGGAAAGAATCTGAGCTTCTGCGACAGCTTAAAAGTTACAGTGAGATGTGATTATATTGTCTTGATTTTTTAAGACTCATCTTGAATTCTAATTGCATTAAATGAGCAAGATAAGAGTTATAGAAACTACTGAGAGACAAAATAACGGGAGCAAGTAGCTAAGTAATGTGGAGAATGGGAAATCCTCCTTAACCAGTCTCTTTTGATAGCGGGGCCTTCAAGGATTCAATGGTAATGGTGAAAAAAGAGGTAGGCCTTTTCAATTTCCAGGAAGTTCTTTATTAAAATCGATATGACATCTAAGCAGTGTCTAAACACAACATTACAAGGATTTGAGTGGGCAATAAAGAGTCAAGGACATAATTCACTAAAGACTGAATGTCCTTTTTTGAGTGATACTAATTATTTTTTGGGTCCAGATCTTCAGCAATGTATCAGTGATGATTCAAGGTGTGGAAGGCCATGGGGGCCTCAGTGAAACAAATCTCTGCAGAGAAATGGATTTCCTTTTGCAGTGGCTTCAGCCATAGCTTGGAGCTCTGTAATTGTGAAATGATAAGGCCAAAAGAAATAGGTGACATCTTATTCTTCTGGAAACTTCTAAAGACAGTGACAGTGCCTCTAAACTAAAAACTTCATGTTTCCACTGAAGCCCATATTGTTATATGTAAATCAGGAGTGGGAGAAATACTGTGGTATTCTCCAGGTGACAATAAAATAAAGTATCTATTTGAAACTGCCTAACTGATCCCATTTAAAAACACAAGCAAGTGGAAATATCACATTGAGAATTTCTTTAGTACTTTGTGGAGACAGAACTGTTGAGATGAATCAATATGGGATGAAGAGAACGAACTGGAATGAGTTACAGCTACAGGACTGCAGGGGTGCCTGGGTGAATGATGCTTTCAAAGTCGGGAAGGGTGCACAGAGCAGTTGCTGGTCTGGTGGCTAGTTTAAAGCCACAGGTGTATGGACACTGTGGTAAGATAAATGCCCCTGGTCATCTGCCCATCTGAACTGCTGTGCCCTGAATGACTGTTATGAGCATCACGCTGAAGGTGACGTGGATGTACATAAATATGGTCTTGTGCAGGACCTTTTTGGAAAAGTGTTTGTGCTCTGTGTGTAATCAGGCCATGTGGCAGCTTTTTTCAAAATTTTTGGTACAATAATCATCTTGGTGTCATAGCACCAAATGATACAGAGGGAGAGTATCTGTGCTCTCTCCAGGGCTTCCTGCCAAGCTGTCCCACTCTTGAAGTCAGTGTAAAGCCTGCACTATGGTAGCTATGGGATTTCAGAGTTCCCTTACTCAGAATGACTTTAGGTCCAATTTCTTCTGCACAAGGGGGTCTGTGGTGTGTGTGTCATAAAAAGTATCCCAAGTCACTGAGAGATAATGAAACAGAGAATACTATCAGGAGTTAAAGCTGTCATAGGCTTTCAGCTCCAAATGTGGTTTATTTGTGGAGTTATTTCCAGTAATGACACATGGTGGGTGGTAGGTTGTGTATTCAGCTCCCCAATTAGTTGTCTTTGCATGAGCTCCACTTTTATCAAATTAAATAGAACAAAACTCAAGACAGATGCTACCTACTGATCAGGATACTGTGGTACATATGCCACGTGAATGCTGTGACAAAACCACAGGGACTGAATAATCCAGACTGAGGTTTTGTTAGAGTAAAAAATTATATTGATCTAAGTTTCAGAATCAAAATATCTATTCACTTGTCCTCCCTTATAGAAGTGGTCATAACCTGAAAACATTCACAGATGGTTTTAGTATATCTTTCTTCAAAATCCGTGCAGTTGTTCCAAGGACTCTTAGTTATTAGAATATGCCAACTTGGCATAACCTTGCTCACTGTATTTCTATCATCAAGAAATTTGCTGGGAAGAAAAAGGAGATAGGAAATAGAAACTATTCTGGACAAATGGGTAGTGAGAAATATGACACGAGTTATTCTCCATCTCAGAATCCAACATCTTTTTAGCATGCAGCAGAGTTGACGTAGTGTGCCGTGTCAGCTCCCTGAACATGTGCAGCAGTATTTCTCATTTCAGTAAGTCCATGGAGCTTCTGTGTCCCTCTGCCATGAATGTGTAAAGGGATCATCTGAGCCCACAAAGCTGGGAGCCTCTGCCATGGAGGGATCTGTGCGTGTGTCTGTCCCGTGCCTAGCACAGCAATCTCCGTTGTTTTTTCCCTCATCAGTGGATAAAATGCAAGAACAGGATGGTCGTGGTATTGCCAGTGGTTGTAAGTTAACTTTACAAATAAGTTAGTACTATCTGGGTTTCAAATCAGCTTCAAACTTTCTTTAAAAAGAAGCAGAACCTTCTCTAAAACTTGTTTCAATAAAATGCTTAAAGCATCCATCTCTCTGTCAGCACAGATTCCCCTTTCCATTGTTTACACATATGCAAACTGTTTAAACCACCCATTATGTCAAGGATGTGGAATGGAAAGAAAAGTGTGAAGACTGTTTTTCCCATACGTTGAGAAAAAATCTGCAGCAGGCAGTAAAGAATCTGGTAACAGGAAAAGTATCTGAAGTTATGTTACAAGGTAAAGGACAAGACTGTAGCTGTGAGAACAAACTAAAACAAGAGAAGGAGATAAAATACCCTTTACTAGACTGAGTGATAGTACCGTGATGCCATTGTTTGTTGAAGCGTGGTGGTGAGGGAATTGTAAGGGTTTGTGAGCTGGCCCAGCTGACTTTGCTGATGCTGGTATTACACAAAGTTCCTTCTCAACTAACCATATGAAATGTAGCTCTGATCAGGACAGAACACAGAGAATGAAAGATCCGAAAGTCTGAACTAGGAAAATGGGTGTTGCATGACCCTGAGAAGGAGCAAGATGTTTGCCATAGTGGGATATACAGCCATGGGAAGGAATCCCTACTCTGAGCTTTAACACTGGGGAGTTGTAAATAAATACTTGGGAGAATATACTTCATTTGACATTAATAATGCAGTGCCTAAAGTATGTTGGATGTGCTTTAAATATTACATGTGAATCCCAGGCCTCTCTTGTAATAATTTTAGAAAATATCCATAATCGTGTCATTTTAACAGCAGAACAAGTTTTCTGGCCTTTTCATCTTTCTTGGTGTATTAGGAACTGAGAAATGTGGACCTTCTCCACATAAAAATTGCATTTACTGTTATTATTGCTTTTGCAGCTGTGCAAGTAACGGTCTACTTGATTTCAGAAAAGTAAAGTAAATTAAGAGAGGATGAAGACCCAAGCACAATAAAGCTGCTTTGGAGTCATTACAAGACATAAATATAGAGCAACTCTCAGGTCAAATCCAGGTCTGGCATCAACAGTCACAGCTCCAGCCTCTGCAAGTAATGCCTGTAAACAACAGGGTTAACGTCATCTATCAATCAAAATTTGGATTGATCAGCAAATAGTTTTAGACTTCGGAAAACAACTTTAACAGTGCAACAGGATCACTGAATCATCAGTGCAAGGTTCTTGTCAACGTGATTTCGACTGATTTATTTCACAATTCAAAAGAAGGATCACTGTGCCTGCAGATGGAGACTACCCAGTTTTGTACAACATATAGAATGAGAAACAAATCTGATTTACTTTTCTACTTCCACAATTTGCCCTAAATTAAAGCATAATTAGTAAAGGAATGTATGAAAAGGAAAAACAATTAGGGGAAATTTTTTCCCAGGGAGAAATGTGTACACTTCCAGCTAGCATCACTGGGACTTTTGAAGCATGCTTGCAAGAAAACAATTTGTTCTTTAGATATTAAAAGATACTCAGCCTGTTGCTGTCAACAATACAAGATGGGCAAGTGACACAGTGCCTGCCTGAGCTAAATGGATAGATAAAATATATATGGATTTCATTTTTGTTCAATTTATCCCATATCTTTGATATTGTGGGATGGTAAAGGTCATGGTGAAGGCTGAAGCTTTCCTTTGATATTATTAAAGCAGAGCTTAATTAAATTAATCTGGAATATATTAAAAGAACACAGCGTTACTCTCTGTGACACCAGTCCCTTCCCCTCTAAACTGGGGACTGACAGAGATTCAATCTGATTCAGAGCCACAATGATTATCTTACTTTCTGACTGTTCATTTCACATACAGATGTACTTACATTTATTTCTGTTTGATACGATCAACATGCTGTTTATTTGCTTAGCTATCCATACTGATAAGTATATCTACTCGCCGCTGTGGCTGCAGAGCAGCATTTCCAACATAAATTGTAATCATCCTATTGCAGCAGTGGTGGGGAGAGAGGCAACATTGGACTGGGGGCTAGGAGAGCAAATTCTCATGTTTGTCTTCATATGGTGTGTAACTACAGGCAGGTCACTTCATCTCCATGTCCTCCTTCCCTTTTTGTTTGCATTGACATGCTCTGAAGTGGGTATTGCCTCTTTTCTTGGGAGTCTGTGAAGCCCCTGGCATGTTTTCCCCCTGATGCTAGCTCTTGATCTTGTAAGAGGGGCCTGAGGGCACTGTGCTGATGTTTCTGCTGTGCTGAATGTCCACACGGCAAATGGGAGGCTGAACAGGTCAACCCAGCGGCTCAAACCACAATAGCTCCATTCAGCACTCACAAGTTTAAATCTCACTGATGACATGTAAAAATTGAGCCCTTTGCAACCCAATGGGGACTAGGGAGCTGTGCAATATGTACCTTCTGCTCCATTTTGTAATCTCCAGAGTAGGGTGCACTTATGGGGGGTTACAGTCCTTTTTACTCCTTTCTGCTTTATCTGCTCTGAGAATAAACAAATATGCTGCACACACAAAAACACACTGAAAGCGGAGAACATTCTGCAGGAAGCTATTTAGTGTGGAAGTCATAAATCACACAAGAAATGAGTGTCACTTCCATGGTCTGTGTTATATGAAGTCTCCCTTAGATAACAAACATTCCCAAAGAGAAGTTAAAAATGGCTGCCTATGGCCAAGACTGCTAAAATACAACATTTTGCTGTGGAGGAGGGGGGGCTCCGTGAGGGCTCCCGTATTTAAGTTGTCACTGTAGGCAGGAGAGTGCACATGAAAACTGGGGGAATGGTAATGCAGAGAAGAAAGCTGGAAAGAAAAAAGAGAACCACACAAAACTCGGGCTGTTAATCACATCCCTATGTTGATAAAATATTTATGAGATCTCATTCAATTAATTAGAATAAACTATGTAACACTGCAGGAAACAAATTGAAAATTTAATAAAGTAAGTTCACTTCCAATTTCTTTTGAAGAAAGAAGCTAATTATATTTAGTTCTGTAATTATAACTTTAATTAAAATATAATGCAAAATATTTCATAAAGTGGAAACAGTTCTCTGTTAGAAAATGGAACCTTTAAGACAACTTGCTCCTCAGACAAAAATTCATAACAATTTCAAATGAACACTTTAATACACCTGTTTCTAAAATATTTTCAGCGTTATTTTAATACAAATACATCTTAGAAATGCTCATTAGGGTTAGCTTCTATTCAAAACATGTCTTACCTTCCTGCCTCTATTCAGAAATGTTTCTTACTCTACGTTAGGGATGTGTGTTTTCTTACGGTATTTAAACCAGAGACACATTCCTTATTTATACTTGCCTATTGCAGCCTACAGAACCCAATTTTTATTTAGAGAATAATTTCAAAACACATTGTAAAGTATATCCACATAGCAGCTGCCTTCACCTAAGCAACAAGGGAAGAGAGCGCCTCAGGCAGAGAGATTCAGGCAGGCACAGGGAAATGTGGGTCTAGCAATATAAAATGAGAACACTGACAAAATGACCTTTCGTTGATGTTTTTGATGATGATTTAATAGCAACAGAGTCTTCTAGGCTTGTGTAAAATGAATTTGTCTTTAGGACTAAAATAATAATTTTACGAATGATTTCTAACGCACGGTTCACCAGGGAGTCTGGGATGAATGTGCTGTTTGTTGATTCTCAGAGTTTATCTGAACCGTATTAGAAGTCCAGTTGCATTTCTCCCATGTTGTTGGATTCTGATTCAGCCAAGCTCATAAGTATTTTTGTTTAAGATAGAAACCATAACTAGATGCTTAAATATGTTTTTTAATGTGTGCCATTGAGTCCTGTTCTCCATGAAGTCATTCGAGTCCTGGACCCTTAACTTTTCTCTAGTGTCTCTAGTGTCTCTAGATTGGAGAGATTTGATGGATGGACCAGTCAGTGGATAAGGAATTGGCTGGATGGCTGCACTCAAAGAGTTGTGGTCAACGGCTTGATGTCCAAATGGCAACCGGTGATGAGTGGCATTCCTCAGGGGTCAGTACTGGGACGGGTGCTGTTAAACATCTTTGTTGGTGACATGGAAAGTAGGATTGAGAGCACCCTCAGCAAGGTTGGCAGCAACACCAAGCTGTGTGGTACAGTCAACACGCTGGAGGAAAGGAATGCCATCCAGAGGGACCTTGACAGGCTTGAGAGGTGGGCCTGTCCGAACCTCCTGAAGTTCAGCCAGGCCAAGTGCAAGGTCCTGCGTGTGGGTCAGGGCAAGCCCAAGCACAAATACAGGCTGGGCGGAGAATGGATTGAGAGCAGCCCTGAGGAGAAGGACTTGGGGTGTTGTTGATGAGAAGGTCAACATGAGCCGGCAATGTGTGTTTGCAGATAAGAAATCCAACTGCATCCTGGGCTGCAACAAAAGAAACGCGGCCAGCAGGTCGAGGGAGGTGATTCTGCCCCTCTACTCAGCTCTGATGGGACCCTACCTGGAGTACTGCATCCAGATCTGGGGCCCCCAACATAAGAAGGACATGGACCTGTTGGAGCGGGTCCAGAGGAGGCCACCAAGATGATCAGAGGGCTGGAGCACCTCTCCTATGAGGACAGGCTGAGAGAGCTGGGGTTGTTCAGCCTGGAGAACAGAAGGCTCCAGGGACACCTTATAGCAGCATGCCAGTACCTAAAGGGGACTACAGGAAAGATAGGGAGTGTCAGGGAGTGTAGTGATAGGATGAGGGGTAATCATTTTAAGCTGAAAGAGGGTAGATTTAGGTTAGATATTAGGAAGAAATTCTTTACTGTGAGGGTGGTGAGACACCGGACAAGTTGCCCAGAAAAGCTGTGGATGCCCCATCCCTGGAGGTGTTCAAGGCCAAGTTGTGTGAGGCTTTGAGAAACCTGGTTTAGTGGGAGGTATTCCTGCCCGTGGTAGGGGGGTTGGAACTAGATGATCTTTAAGGTCTCTTCCAATGCTAACCATTCCATGATTCTATGATTCCAGTAGGAAAACAGTTATGCCAGTGCATGACCTTCGAATCCTGTCCATCAATATGGCTTTAGCTACCTGCTCTGACTGGCTGTCTCACAACTCTCATCTTTACATCCCTGACCTATTTCCTACCATTTTTTCTTCATCTGTCAGCCTGCCCACGTTCTCTCCCAGCTGGCTCACAAGCCACAGCTCCAGTTGAGCAGTGGCAGTTCAGGAACACCCAACCTCTTGCATTAAAGGTGCTTCCACAGTCCCTCCAGAGCATCCTACTGGCAACACTTCTGTCTTCTCCACTGCCCACACAACTGGAAAACACCCACATACTGGGCCTTGACCCTCTCGTGTTTTGCTTCAACATGCTTACCAGTCACCACCATCATCTTTTTACCTGCCAGTGCTCAAACAGCAAGCTTTGCTTGATAACCGCAGGAGTGCTGGAAGCACTCCTCTGTCCTTCCCACCTACTTTTTTTATTTCAGAGTGCTGTGTGTGAAATTAGATCAGACAGTCTTCTGCACAGGGCCCACAGCTGTGCTGGGTGGTACTTAGCATGATCAGCATCACTGTAGAATAGCACTAATTGTAATCACTAGTGGCTTATTTGGCATAGATTTTGGTTTTTGAAAGAGGCAAATTATATAGATGTTTGCCTGGGTGGGACCACCTCTCCCAGCTACAATACAACCCGTTCTCCCTAAGATTTCCATGCTGGGCTCTAGTCTGATTTTTTGGCTAAGCCAAAAGTATGTTCTGCTGTGCTTTTCTGTTAAATAGTTAAATTCCTTTTAAAACACAAAGAAAAAAAGAGCACATGGAAGAAACACACAAAAGAAACTTAAGCAAAAAAGATTACTTTATTGCTCTTACTTGCGTTAACATACAACAGTGATCACTAATGACATCTAATGATACAAAGGTGCTTTTTGCCTGTGTTCTTTTCTGGCTGGAGGAAGAGAGTCATAGACTTCGCTTAGCCTTAATACCAGCTCTAGGGACATACCTTTTGCCAGCATTTTGAGAAGGACCTTTGAGCATCTTTCTGACTTTCACCTGTGTGTGTCAGTGCTATAAAGTTGCTTAACTATAGATTTTCAGTGCTAACGAAAGCTCCTTCTGTTCCTCCCGAACAGATCAGATGTAACTAGAGTGAGTCAGTTATAGCGGTGTTAATTGAACAAAACAGGAACCCAAAATAGAACAGTTTGAAGGAAATGTTGGATTGACATATGCTGTTTTCGTACATTTGTTGAACATTATTGAGCATTTCTAGTGCAGTAATCAGAGAGTAGGAAAATATCTGGGAGTGTTTATTTGATAGAGTTTACATTACACAGCCTGCAATACAGCCAGAGCAGCATTTTGTGATCTTTCTGATCGTATAGTTAGCTTTCTTCTCCTCTTTTCCAGGGAACTTGTTATGATCAAAAATGACCACTGAGTAATCAGAGGCTGGTGTTTCAAAGTCTGTCTAATGAATAAGAAGCACAGTAGCAATGGGAG
Source organism: Rissa tridactyla (assembly GCF_028500815.1). Classification (NCBI taxonomy): domain Eukaryota; kingdom Metazoa; phylum Chordata; class Aves; order Charadriiformes; family Laridae; genus Rissa; species Rissa tridactyla. The sequence continues at coordinate 10,058,690 of NC_071475.1, forward strand.
TCCTCTCAAAGTGGATCAGAGGCTGTGGCAGAAGCTGCAGAGTTGACTCCTTTACTGAGGCTGTGGCAGTGGATGTGGCTTTTATCTCCTGTAGTGTCTCATTTGTTCTGCCTGGTGAGTCGATTGGGGTGGTGGCCATTCATCCCCTACACCATAAAGTCCTTCAGGCCCTTTTTATGATGGAATTTCACCATCTCAAAGAGAACAACGTAAAAAGCTTGCTCAAATCTAGTTCACTTAATCCCTGTTTGGCCAAATTGGGCTCTTCAGTGACGTTTCAATCTCCACACAGAACTGGAAAGCGAAAGATCTGGGATGGCTGGACTCACCCAGATGAAAAGCAGTGCTGAAGTCAATGAAACTGAATCAGGACATAGTTCATGCATATCAGTAGTGTGTCCACTGAAGCTATTGGAATTGTTGCCATGTCAAATCTAAAGTAACCCTGCTAAAGCCATGGGATATACTTAGGTGTAAAAATAACATTAGAATATGCTTACTTGCTACCATATTTGTACAGACAAAAATTGCATGTTGCTTTGTGGCTCTGATCCACAAATAAAGTCACAGGTCAGGCTATCTTAGGTAAAAATAAATTTTTAAGAAAACTCTTAAAAAAACCTATACTCGATCAAAACACAGTTGGGTTGAAATTAAGTTTTTGGGTTTTTTTCCCAGATAAGGTGAAAGACAAATCTATTCCCTTGAAAGGAAAGATTACTGTTTAATGTTTTGTTCTTTCCAGAAAAGATAAACTCCCAGTGGCCCTCATTGCTGACCAGACTGAACTACAAGGACGAAGCACGTTGAGGGGAGGGTCAGGTGAGCATTTACATTGAGTTAGTTAATGTAGAATTATTTATTGTGTCTTTTTCATGCTGAGATCAAATCCTCTCATACAGACAAGAATTTATGCATTTTTTTTAAATGGCTTAAGAGAACTAGGCACTCGGCTCCAATTAATTAAGTTTGCAGAAAGATGTGGTTTATATTTGTATCTCTTTTGGTACTGTAGTATACTGTAGAAACCATCAGTGGGTGAAGATCGTCTTCTGCTGGGTATTATGGTTATGATTTGCAAAGGCAGGGATCCTTCTGAGTTGTTTGCAACCTAATCTCTAATCTGAATAGGAGCCATTGTGAAGTCTACCATGAATCTGCTGTACAACTGTTTTCTCTTCTGTGCATCTCTCTGCTCTGATCTGGTTTATGTAACTTCTACACTCTGCTGTGGGAATTAACCTTTATGGTATGTCTATACACTATCTAGAATAGAGGGGCGTTAATCTCAGCAGGGGCCTCCGGTATTATCTTGCAAATAAGGATTTAACCTGTAGCGTATTTGACCCAGTTGTTATCAATGCTTCTATGCATTCAAAGAAAACTAAAATCAAAGGGAAACAAACTCAGTTGTCATACAAGAGATGTGAATACTTAAATAGCTGCCTGCTCTCTTTCATATTTTCAAGACTTAAAGGTTCATGTTTTTTTCTCCCCTGCCTATGTTAAATGAAAACATCTTTATTTGATATTCATCATTCTACAATGGCCATTTCATCACCTAGACAACATGAATAAAAGTTATTATTCTTAGTCATTAGTCACTCAGTCAGGGAAAAGAGAAAAATTGAACATTTTAGAACATTTTACTTTTCTGTCATTTTAGAGTAAATGACACTCCTAAATGATGGCCAGTCAAACCTACAGAATCTATTAGTAACTTGATAATAAGTGTGAAGGGATGCTGGGACCCAAAGGAGTCTTAAAGTGGCATTTATCAGGCATGTCACATCATTGCTACTGGTAATAAAAGCATTTTTGTTTTATGCTGCAGCGTCTATGGAGAATAATATTTTTTGTGCTATAGCCAAAAGTGATATTGCTACATTCATCATCCTGTTTGATATGAAATAGCCTAAAAGCACTGGAAATTGGCTGTCATTATTTGTTTCTTCCTTTTTTTCTCCTAATCAAGAAGCCTACTATAGTGGTGGGAAAGTTTTCCTTGTCCTCAAATTAAGGCATACAAACACAAAACAACTGTAACATTTCTCCATCAGAAATCTAATCCTTTGTTTCTAGCACTGTCTTAAAGTTTTAGTGTCCATTCAAGAAGAATATTAATTATTAACTCATTTCACTTTCATTTTGTCTCTCCTTCTGAAAGTAAGGTTCAATGTGTTTGGTTTACTATTACAGTGTTTTCCTGGCAAAACCTTCCTTGGCTGTAGTGAAAATTCCGTGTGTTTGGGGACTGTAAGATGATGTCATTGGATGTTAGCTTCCAAGTGTTAAAAAGCAGAAAGTAATCAGTTGCCTGTGGAAGTGAGAAAATTATTTGGTTTTCTCTCTTTATTCAATCTTTTAAATAAGATAATTTAAGCAAGGACAGGTTACAAGGTACAACTACCCTGGTCTCTGTGCTGTAGTACTCTTGTGGGAACCCCTGGTGAAGGGATAATGTGTACTGCCGAAAGTAGTTTTCCCTGCTGGCATAGCTATTGATGATATAAAACCAAACTCTTTTGGTGGGAATTTTTGAAGTATGTAAATTTTTTTTCAGGCCTGAGAGATATAGTGAGACCAAGCTAAACTTTTCAGTGTAGTCTTGGCTGGTGGCACCATGGAAGGCTACTTACGAGTTGTCCATGAACTCAGCCTGTGACTATGATACACTCTCTTCTTCCTAAAAAGTGAAAAATACTGGTAGCAGTGACAAAAAGTTAAAAGTTAATTGTCCCGCCCCCCCCATCCCCCAAAAAATAAACAAACAAACAAACAAAACCAACCCACAAAAAAACCTAGAAGAGTCTTTCTTCTTTTCATCTGGCTTCCTTGGTAGGAAAAAGATCCATCAGTTACTTTGATTGATGGGTCAGCCAGTCATGGCCTTGTGCTCTGTGTCCCCTATACAGCTGCTGCAAATTTGCATGGGAAAGCTTGTGCGGTTTCCTATGGAAATGTAAAGCCAGGGTAGGCAATGGCATTGCAGAAGCTCACTTAATAGCAGAGAGGAAACAGAGCACATTTATCATATTGAATTCTTTCCCACTGATATTCATCATTTGCATGTAAAAATGCCATCTGATTTTCTCCCTCATAAACCCAGTGTGATGTTTTCCTTTTTTCCTGTTGATGTTATTTTGGTTTGGATTTAAATCTGTCACTTCTGAAAACTTATGCTCTTTAAGCCCCACTGCACTCTGGAAGTAGAAACAAATGGGATTTTGAAGGACTGGGGAAGTTAAAATACTCTTTGTTGAGTGTGCTTGTGCAGCACAAGCTGGATTTTATAATTACTCGAGCCTGTTCCTGGTCGTGCGGTTGCTCTTTGAAACTAAATTCTGCCCTGACCATTTTTTTCAGACAATAGAATTTGTCATATTGACTGACTCTGTTAAGATCTGGCATGTCTTATTAACACTCTTCGGTAAAGCAAACCACTCTTTGTCTGAAACATATAGTCAGGCAAGACTGTTTGAACAGCTAGAGCAACCTTTACACTTCTTAGGGGCATGATGGTGCCAATATTGTGAATAGCTCTCTGCACTTCCTTCACATTAATCTTATTCCATCCTTAAAATGTGCAGACATATCAGCTGACGTTACGGTACATTCAGTCCAGTAAGAGTATGATGCTATGACAACTTAATTCAGGTTTTTAGAAGTTCATGCAGACAGACAATAAAAAAAGGCATTTCCATGCAGAAATGTAGAAAAGCACCCCAAATGCAGAAATGCTACACCGTTAGCATGGGGGGCCACATTTAAAATGGGTGAACAGCTTGTGCCTTCCTTTTCCTCACTTCTTATGTAGTTATTGCTGGTTCTTTGCACAGCAATTAAGGACTTGCAGCTGAAGTAAGCTGTCGCTTTGAGGTCATATTTGACATATTTGATATTTTTATCACTCATAGAGCATGGTGCTAGGAATGGCTCTAGACAAATAAACTAATTTGTAAATAACACTAATTTGTTGAACTCAAGAACTCTGTATGAAGCTGTTCAGCCTTCCAGAAGAGATGACACACCTCAAATCACTGGTTGAAATACTCAACAGTTGCAACAACCTGCAGACCACACCAAGAAATCATAGAATCATAGGGTGGTTCGGGTTGGAAGAGACCTTTAGAGGCCATCTAGTCCAACCCTCCTGCAATGAGCAGGGACATCTTCAAGTAGATCAGGTTACTCAGAGCCCCGTCCAACCTGACCTTGAATGTTTCCAGGGATGGGGCTTCTACCACCTCTCTGGGCAACTTCTGACAGTGTTTCATCATCCTCAGTGTAAAAAATTTCTTCCTTATATCTAGTCTGAATCCACCGTCTTTTAGTTTAAATCATTACCCCTTGCCCTCTTGCTACAGGCCATCTTAAAAAGTCTGTCCCCATCTTGCTTATGCACCCTCTTTAATTATTAGAAACTCCGCCATAAGCTCTCCCTGGAGCCTTTTCTTCTCCAGGCTGAATAACCCCAACTCTCTCAGCTTGTCTTCATAGGAGAGATGTTCCATCCCTCTGATCATTTTATGAGTGACTTCGTGAATAAACACTCATATCGCCCTGCACAGACTCAATTTCTTCTAGGTTCTGTTTTCCCAATAACATTTATTTCTGAAGCTGTTTCTGGCAGAGATCAGCTTGTGTGGCCTTAGGGTGACTGTTACAGGTGCTGTTTTCTGCCAGTGGCTGTTTTCCTAAGCATTCCCTGTCCCTTACTTTGGTAGTATTTGCCAATTTATTTCTGAAAAGATAATGCATACACTAGCAGACAGTTCTGCAATAATCATGTCTCAGCAGTTGTCTTTGGTCACCAGTAATGAGAAGAAAGGAACGAGCTTGAGAAAATGCTCTAATTAGTTCCTGTAGATCAGAACACTTCTCAGCTGAAGTAAGCCATGTGTCTTCACAGAGCTAATGTCATTGCACTGAAATGTGGGCTTTTTTGAGGCAAGAAATTGCAGTATGTTTTAAGGGACAAATCAAAATAATTTTATTATGCAAACAAACAAACTGCAATAGACTGAGGAGACGAAGTTCAAGGTTTGTAGCTGAAAATCTCAAAATCAAATATGCTTGTATTTATATATTTATATTATTATGTATTTATAGCTCATATTTAGTTTGTTATGCTCCGTGCTTTATGGATATTTTCAGACTGGGTGTTTTATGCTGTTTGCAAAAATTCTCCTTTTGTTTTTTCAGTCCTCCATTTCTTGCTTGCTGGTTTCAAACATTACTCCCTCTCTTATTGGATTTGAACTAAGCAAAATGACCCACTTTGCTCTTGTTAGCATCTGCATGCAAAGGCAGAGGTATTTGCAAAGAATCCATGAATTTATTGTACAAGCAAACGCTGCTACTATTGTGAGCAAAGACAGCTTTTCTATGTGAGCGCAGTGAAATTTCACCAGGAGCAAGCCACAGATGTGTTTCACTGAGACAACTTGCCATTTGGTACTGGAAACACTTTGCAGCTTCCAAAATGTCACTTCTTTCAGGAGCAGCTGCCTCGGTCTCCACTGTATGTTCTGTTGAGTAAGGTAGGTGTGTGCATTGCTGACATCCATTGTGTACACGCATCTACCATGTATATGCACTCACTCTAACTTATTTGCCTATACCCTTTTTAAACACAAGGGAAGAAGAATAGTGACATTTTCCTGCCCTGCTATTTCTGGCATATGTTTATCACTTTGCTTCAGGGCTGCATCCTCTACGTGTTGCCGTAAGAATGAGCCAAATGAGTCAAACTAAAGGTCCATCTAAGGCCACTATGTTGTCTCTGACAGTCCTCAAAACCTGATACCTGGAAGGGGCATATATGTGATTCTCCTCTCTAAACTCTTGCCAGACTCCACCCATTCTCAGTATAAGTTTTTAGTAAACCTCAATGGATTTTGATTCCATGAACTTTCCAGTCTTCCCTCAAACCACCCTACCTTAGCGTCCTCAATACCCTTTGACAGAAGGTTTCACAGACCACATGCCTGTTGAATGAAGTACCACTTAGCTTTGTTCTAAGCCTGGCTCAGAATTTCCTATTTCCCCTTTCCCCCCCCTCCCAATTTGAAAACAGCTTATAGCATTTCTATGACCTCTTTCCTTCTCTCCCCCATCTGATAGTATGTAGCTCTTTGTACTGCTCTTACCTTCTCAACTCCAGCTTCCTCCAAATATTCTACATGGAATTAATAACCAACAGCCAACGAACACAGGATCTTCAAAAATGTATCTTGCTTAGGTGGTTCTCCTCCTTTAGCTCTAATAGGATACAGGTATTTAAGTACGGAATGTGAAGTCTATGTCTTTGAGGGTTGTCATTTCATCAGGACATGACGAATAAGATCAACTTGTTCCATGGTGGTTTGGTTTTTTTCTGCCACTGAATGCATTGGAATTAGCTTCTTATCAGCCATTCAAAGACTATCCTGAGGCATTTCAGAAAAATGCATTGGAATGACTCAGCAGTAATAAAATATTACAGGCTCAGAGGCAAAGCCAAATGCAAAGACATTTCAGCTTTAACTAAAGCCTTGGAAAGAGCATCCTAGCTTAGGAGCTGAACTAGGCTACAGGTTTCTATCTAATTACTACGGTCTAATGCTTTTTCAGCTGACTCCAATAGTATGTCTGACATTGCTTTGAGCACACACGGTACTTTGTGATACTTAAGAGGCCACAGTGGCATATTTTGTTGTTGTACATATTGGTAAATACTATTCAACTACCTTAGAATAATTCATTTGATGTCACCAACTCCCTACATTCCTCTCTCTGTTTAAAGGGGCTATCCTTGGTTATTAACCTATGGACACTCTGAATCCCAAGAATTTTGGAAGCTTGTCACATATATAAATATGAAGTCTGCAGGAGTAGAAGAACTAAGTATTTAGCTGTTGAAAGGGCTAGAGGAGCAGTTAGCTGGCAGGAGTGCACATGCAAACTGCAAAGGCAACCGCATAATGGTTAGGAAAGGGTAGAGAAACCAGAAGTGGGGAGTTGATTGCCTGAAAAAAAAAAGCATAGCATAAAAGTATACATGAAGGCCCTTAGCATCACAGAAGTCATATCGTCAAAGCCACTAGAGGAAAGATATAGATGTGAACTTTCATTTTACGCTTAGCACACAGTGAATTCTTTGGATTCCTAGGTGTTATGAAAAATACAAACAAGAAGCCAAACTTTCACACAAAATATGACCAACAGAGAGAAAGTCATGGTGCTCACAGTAACATAGAGAAGCTTAAAATTCCCGTTGAAGTTATTTTTCATGGTCACTTGAGTAGGAGAGAAAAGCAGTCAGGAAGTGTCTAAAAGGCTGCAAGCCTATCTTATTTCACACCTCTGTCTCCAAAGTAGGTGTTTCCTCTCCAGTGAACCAATGGAAGGAGCCTGGTACCCCTCTGTCTGATCTTTCCTGGCTCAGCTGACATTCCTAAGGTTGTTCATAGTTTGGTTTCCATGGGGAATGGAAGGGGAAAGAAAGTTCAGGGACTCACCAACAAGTTTCATCAACAGGTTTAATAGAATTCAGTATCAAACACAAAAATTAAATCAGGGCTATTCTGTATGCAAAAATTGTAAGGATTGTCCTTTTGTGATCAATAGGAAATACTTTTTCTGATACTTGGCTGAATGTTTTGCTGTTTCTGTTTAGTTAGTCTAGTTATCTGACCTTGGGAATGGCTGATAAAGATTGCTATTGGACATAGCAATCCTATTTCATCCAGGCAAGTGGAGACTCTCTGGATCTGGACAAATATCTGAATTCTTAAATACTTCATTCTTGTGAAACTTTACATAAGAACTGATACCCTAAACAGTTAAGCTAGCTGAGTTAAAGCTGGAAGAAGGCTAGAATGGCTATCTCTTAAAGTCCTTAATTTATTACTGGATGTTTATAACTGCAAGGCAAAGTTTCCTAAATAAATGGGAATGAAGGCTATCACTTACAATTCATCGACTTATACTGATAACATATCACTGTATTTATTATCCAACCTTACAGAGAGCATTCAATTCATTTGGTAGACAGGAGAGCCAGATGCACTGTCTTCCGTTAAAGTTGTGAGTGTTAAAATGTCACTCATCTTTAAAAAGAAAACTACTGAATGTTTTTGCATGTTCACCAGTTTGCTGCAGTCTTGTATTACTTGTGAAACTTAAGTGATGGCATTTCTGGGACAATCCTGCATGCAAGAAATTCAGCATTTCCATCTTCTAGAAGAGGCACATCCAGTGGTGACATTAACAATAATGCATAAAACAGCAATGATGAAGTAGGCATTACATTTCCTAGTCTAACTCTGAGTGATTATGCTTTGCGAGGCACCTAGATTTCTTCAGTTGTTTCTATAGCATCTTTGTATTTGTGTATAAAGTCTGGGTGTGTGTAGTTCCAAATCAAAGCTGATGAAGGTGGGAGGAATATAGAAAGATGGAAGAGTAATCTTTGCAGGATCTGAAAAAAGGAGAATTTCACTTATCTGGACAGCTGGATTGCTGTGGAAGGCAATATTTGATGAAGACCCATGCAAATGTCAGGCAAGAAAGCAATACATTCTGACAGCTATCAGAGATCTTACAGAAAGATGCCTCTGAAAAGTAAAAAGTGAACTTCTACAGCAGCAGCATCTTCAGCGTTTTCTGTAGAGTGGAGATGTGGCAGGTAAGACAGAGTAGAAATTGGATGCTTTGGTACATTTCTAAATTCTGTCTGAAACTGGACAGCAGGGAGGGGAATTGTTAAGCAGATTTTTTGCAGATCTACCAACCAGATATTTGAGCCAGACATTGTACAGCAAAAAAGGATACAATTTCTAGTGAATTCATTGCTTTTACATATTACTCAAAGCTTGAATAAGCAAGTTGTCAACTGTAGCTCACAGGGACAGTGAAGAAAAATGGAAGACAAGACTATGACAGGTTGGGGCGTTAGGACTGAATACAGAAAGGGAGGACATCATGTGAGCTGAATTTGAACAGAGTCCAGGCAACTGAGATGCAAACGTGTCACCTCTCAGTCTCTCTGCACAAAGGAACTTACATGGTCAAAATCATCTGGTACTGCAAAGAAGTGCCCTATTACTGCAGAATGGTTTGAAGAGGTATGCTGTTATGACCTTTCTACTTGGGAAGTCTGATACAGATATAGTAGCTCCCATTGCTGCAGTCATCCTTGTATCAAAAATAAACCAAGATTCATGCTTATCTTTCTGGGTAACAGTTCATATTGTATTGGGAAGGCCTCTGTAAATTAATCATGCTTCAAAGACTGTATCTCCTTGTTTAGTCCATTCTCCTAGGTAAGTAATGGACAGTATAATGCAGTCCCTGCAGCTTCTAAAGGATCAGAGAGCCTACTTTCCTGATTGTAGGAAGAGGGCAGCGTTTCTTTGAGTTCTAAGCTTGCTTTTTTAGGAAAGGAAGGGGCAGTATGAGTGAAATATCTAAGATGTTAAACTGGAGGAGGATTTTTATCACATGTAGACATGCTTCAGATGGGATAAGAGAGAAATTCTCAGTCTTGCCTACATAGGGAAGTATCAGAACCATAGATTTAAGGGAGGAAGCATCTATCTAGCATAGGTGCATTTCCTGGAATTTTAATTTTATACCTACATAAATTTCTGAGTGCTTTGTATGTAACTGTTTGCATGTACCCATCTGATTAACCTTTGGATAACTTTTACCTACAAGTGCAGCCAAGAGGGTAACTAGAGCAGCACTTTGCATCAACACTCTGCAGTTTAGCAATGAATGGGTACTGTGTAGATTCTAAGATGTAGGTCAGATTATACTACAAGATTATGTCAGATTTTAGGAATTCAGGGATATAGTCTCAAAGCATGTGAATGTTTGAAAAACTGACTGAAAGTATAGTGCTGCCGTCCATCTAAATTTCCATCACTGGTCATCCAGGGTACTTGGTAATATGAAAGTCTGGCCGATATTCATGGTTTTTCATTTTACTCTTGAACCTCTTATCCTTTGAAGAGCATAAGAAGAAGAGGTTAAGCAGAGATTACTAGCTAGTTTTTCTGTCAGGTGGGCTACCATGTTATTTATACCAATTTATCCTGACCCCCATCCATCCTCAATTACATCATCCCTCAATTAAAGATCACTGTTAAATAGTATATTTTTATAACATGAAGTAAGAATGATTGTTACCTGGCCAAGTGGAACCAAAATGAGATCCCACAGTTTGTGATAATAGCTTCATAGTGTGTGGGTAGAACTGCTGAGCCAGTGCAGTTCTATTGATTTCAGGATATTGCATACAAGTTCTTAAAATGTGTTATTAAATAGGATTTTCTCCTGTTATTTGTTATAAGTAGAATGTGGAACACCCCACAGAAAGTCACAGTGGAAGGACAGCTAAGGAGGCAGGTTAGTATGACTTGAGTCACTATAATACGGATGATGCCCACTTTATTCTAATGGAGCCGGGTTTGTGTGAAACACAGCCATAGCAGTTCACAGGTGGACCTCTCAATTTTGTTGCATGCCAAGTTCATACTCCTTTGACTCTTTCTTGAGATTTTTAATCCTGCAATTTAAAGGAAATGAATTTCAGCCATTGGCTTTTGCATTGCTTTCTAATAACTGTAAAATTGCCCAGGTTCTTTGGAAATTGCCCAAGGATCATGAACTACAACAAACCTTTGGAAAATATTGTTATAAGTTCCAGATGCTCTTAGGAGGGTTTCCAACAGCATTTAGTGATAAAGCCTGGAAACTGTCCAAAGCTGGTAAATGCATCTAATTCCCTCCAGGTCCAATAGCTACTACAACCTCCCGTGGAGCCTTGAACCATAAGCACACTGTACTTTTGTTGGGTAACTCAGACTTCCGTTTAGCAGATGATCAGAATGTAATCATGTTAGCAGTGAATTTTACATTAAAGCAATCCCAAAAATACTACCAATCATTTTAAGTTTATGAACCACATCTCTCAGAAATGAACCTGAGTAACAGGAATTGTGTAAGAGTCAGATAACCCTTCCAGCTGCAGAGAACTCTGCTAGCAATTGTTTTAAGCTGTTATTGGGGGATGAAAGCACTGCTTTAGCTGTCGAACGGTAATAAATGGGGCTTTTTCTTACACAGCACTTTTTTTTTCTCTTTTTTTCTGGCCATCACCTGATCAACTGTGTATTTTAATCTGATGCTTTAATGATTTACCTCAGTTTTTCTCTTACTGCTTTTCAGGCCAGAGGCATTTTACTTCATTTACTCACATCCTCTAACACTTCCCTATTACGTATTTCCCATTATGATGATCACTTTTGTTTGAATGGTTCCTGATCTGAAAGGTACTGCAATTATTTTACCCACATGAGTTTCAGCCTTGATGGGGTACAGAGCAGGATTGCTATTTTGTGTAATAGTAGGCTTTATATATTGAATCCTTTCCTTTGACTTGTACCATAGAGCATTCAAAACTAATAGCTGTAAAAATATTTGTCTGTGGGCCCATGACTGACTGTATTCTGGTTGTAACGGCTAACAGAGTCCACCTGCCCAGCCAAGGCATAGCTGAGGACAGTTATATCAACTCTGACAGCTCAGTCCAATTGGACTATCTGTTGGGAAAATGAAGAGCAAATATCTGTTCAGCTTCAGAGCTCAGCTAAGCTGTAGCTGCCAATCTGAGGTTTTACTCACTGGATGGGCCAACCTAGGCAGTCGTAGGTTTGTATGTGTGCAAGTCTAAAACATTCAGTAGAGGCTTCAACAGTCATCTGGGGGATTAGAATTGGATTGCAAGTGCACCTAAACCTTCCAGCTCTCTGCCTGATCCTGTTTGACTTGTGTTTTCCTTCTATTTGCAGGGACAGCACAACATTGTATGAAAGACTCCTAAAAGTATTCTATTTACAAGTCAGCATGCTAAGTGAACCAATCTCAGGTTATCTAATAGACCAAACAGAAAACTACTGAGTCTGATGGTTCCTCACACGCCATCCAGTTATCCCCACAGTGGTGACATCTACCATGCACGTGACAGGTGAAGAGCTGGGGGCAGTGACCTCTTGGTCAGGCAGAACAGAATCCACCCTGTTGTGTGGGGAACAGCCCCATGATTTACATTGACAGTTTAGGGGCTTGAGCATCCATGTAGAAAAACTTCCAAATTTATAATCCATAAGGGATCTTTTTCAGATCATGGGTTATGATCAGTTTCCTTCTAAAGAATTTGATCTCTGTGCATCTGCATGAGATTGTTGAGAGGTTTTCTTGCTTCAGTGCCTTTTCTGGCAGAAACTTCAGGACAATAAGATGATCTAGCTCTAGTTTTATCCAGATGCTATTTTAATCTCTCCTTATAGGAGGAATCTCAAAATCACTAAATGTTAGGAAAGGAAATAATGAAAACTTAATTCTTTTAGCATAACTTTTTAGGGATTTTTATTTTCACCTGTTTCCAATAACTCATTGGTACTTGGATTATCAGGCTTTGAAGGTGTGTACTTTGCCTGGGATTTAGGTTCCAAATATGGACAGGCTTCAAAATGGAGTGTTAGACTGCATCAACAATGTTTTTCATCACACAAAATCTAAACTTTGTGTGTATAAGTATTTATTTTTTCTTGCAATTTTTCTTCAGTGTTTGTGGTGACTGTAATGTCACCATCTGTTCAAGAAGAAACAGAATAAGGTGCCAGCTCAGATGTGTCAGAGTGATGAAAGCCCTTTCAAAATTTCATATTATGATACATCTACTTCATTTCATTTAATATATGTCTATACTGGTTATTGTTTATAGTCAGAATGCACAACTGTAAGAGTCATACGTGAGAAGCTCAAGACTGACTGGATAGTTGGGGTGAAATCTTGGCTCTAGAGAAGTTGAAAGCAGTTTTTTTTCTGACTTCACTTTGCAATGTTTCTGAAGTCAGCTCTAAAAATTACCTGCTAATTTTGTGCCTGCTTAATAAAACACTTCAGTTCAGAACAGATATTGCCTTGGCAGATCAAGTTGTGTTCGATCTAGTCCTGCATTTCAGCTGTAGTGATCATCAACATTTGATGCTTCAGTAAGAGCGATGCTTCTATTTTACCCTTGTCTGAGACAGTCTGTCAGAGACAGGATTATCCTAGGTGTAAAGTCTTATACCCTGGCACATGCAGTTTTCAAGTCCAAGTGTTGCGACTAAACAATTAATTGTGCACACTTGTTTTATCTGGTGACTTTTGGGTGGGTACTGACTCCTCTGAAAAATTAATCATAGACAGTTTTTTTCTGCAATAACTTTCTATTATTAAAATATTTATAATGGGAATTATTTAAAGAAGTCCCTTTATGTGAAGGGATATTTGCCAAACAGATTGCACAGGAAGCAATGATTATGAGATCTATATGCAAGCTGCTTGTTTCTGTAAAAATATCCAACAGGACTGGATGTCCCCTTTGGAAACAATCAAACCAAACTGCAACCTGTGGGGGGACCAAATCCGACTACATTTTGACAGGATCCTCGTCTGGCATTCAGATCCATTAATCTGTATAATCTGATAGCTTCTAAACCCTTCTACTCATTCAGTGTCCAAAGCACATATGAGATTTCTTCTGCCATGAAGCATTCTCTCCTCTGACAGTGAGGATTAGCTGAATGCATTCCCTTGCCAAGGCTCCAGAATTTGTCACGTTAAATTTCAAATGACAGAAAAGAATGAAACTGTGGTAACGTTGATGCTTTCATCAACAAAGAATGCTGTCATCTCTGTGCATCTCGGGAAGTTCTCAAGGACCTCAGGCTTCAAAGCCTTATTAGGATCTTCCTTGTTCTGTCCCAAATAGAGTTTCAACCTGCACACTGTGATGTTGAATACATTCTCCTGTCAGCATGGAGCTAGTGCAGCTGCTGCAAGTTGAGAAGAAATTGTAGACAGCAGAACAGGGCGTGAAGGTCTGACTGAGGAACTGTTCAGCCTTGCAGATATTTTTAGATGGCTGAACATCTCACTTAGTGTGACTTTTAGAAATACTTTTAAGGAGATTTACATAATAGTTCACTTCTGTGTGCAGAAGGAATATTTCTCAAGATTAATGTTGCAGAAGTTACAAGCAATGCCTGCACTGACTACCTAATGATGACAGCCAGTGAAAAGTTTAGTGTTCAGATTATTCCAAGACTCTTCTCAGAAGTGTTTTCTTACCTTGTCTTCTGAATCTGGCCATTGTTGGATAGAAGAATCAGACCTACTATAGGAAAGCCTATTCTCCTAAATACTGACGTGACCAAATAGAAATTGAAAAGACACAAGAAAAGAAATAGGCTCTCACATCTAATGGAGATAAGCGAAGTATTTGTCAGTAAGCACCTCACTAGAAGTTATCATATGTTGTCATTCTCCTTCAATAAACAGTTTAAATTTAAGGTTTGAATTCAAGAAAGGTTTAACAAAACTTCCAAGCACTGAATAATATGAAGATTTGAATCAAGCGTAGCTAGGTAATAAAATTGCTTAATTTCACTCCAGTGTAAACCAGCCATCAAGTTAATAAATGCATGTAAATGCATTAATTTTCCTTCAGGCAACTAGGCCAATTTGTGAGAGTGCTGTCTGGTAAGAAACGGATGTATCTTGATAGCATGTACATGGTATCAAAATAGTTCCTTTTTTTGTGTATATAGCAGATGCAGCAGCTACTCTGTGTAAGAAACCTGGTATGTACTCTAGAATCAAACATTATTTGGAGAAGTAGTTATGTTTTAGAACATAACTTCTCACTTTGAAGAAGAATCAGTACAACTCAAATGATCATTCTTTCTAGCTGGACGATAGGGTTAGCACAGTCCTTGTGAAAGGCAGCAGGTGGGATTCAAACAGCTTGTACGGTTTGGAGGGCAGGAATGCTCCTGAGATACTGCATCATGGAAGATTTTGTCTTCTCCTCTATTAAAACAAACTAACAAAGAAAAAAAAGCACCGTAGCAATGCTAATAAAGTGCAAAATCGGTATGAATTGTGGTATTTAAAGTTGAATCTGAAATATAAATCATGCTTTGGTAGTTTACATTAAATGCTTTGATAGTTTACATTAAATGTAATACTTCAAATCCAGATACTTTAGTATCTCTGCAAAATAAAAGTAGGAAATTATAATCCTTAAAATTCCTAAGGCTACTTTTTTTGAGCATTTGTAACCAAGAGCTTAATCAGTACAAGGAACTGGGTGAAAAAGGCTTTAGGCATGTATAAGACAACCCAAAACTCATAGTGACAAATCTCATGAAATGGACAGGATCAGATGATACGTACAACCCTGTCAAAATCCTTCTTTACACTGAATGAAACAGAAGCCTCTGGGCATATGAACTCAAGCATGTGAAGAAGCCAGCAAATGTTTCTAGAGCAGTTTAGTTTTTTCATAACCTGTTGAGTTTGTTCTTTTAGTTCACTTTAGAGTAGGATACCTGTAGCTGTGTCAAGTACAAAGTAAGGGTACTTAAAAACTGTTGAGTATAGAGAAGACAAGATGTGAGGTCAGATCTCTACATTTTAAAATAGTTTTGTCTCCTGTCTTGCTGTCAGTCATATTTCTATTAGTGGTTGGTACCTAAAAGCAGAAGGACTGAATAAAAAGTATAATGGTGTAAGCCAGTTGTCCCCTGATGTAAAAAGGGGGGAATTAATGTTTGACCCCTGTGAGCTGACTGGCATATGTCTGGAAGTATGAGATTTAATTAAACAGATGGTAGCATACATTACTGCTTTAGAAATATGATTAATCATTATAAATGTTCTAGGTCCTTTAAAAGAACGACTAGAGCATCTGGCTATCCACACTGAAACAGTGTACACCCACCTGACAGGAATCCATCTCCATAACGTAGATGATACTTGTGTTTATGTTAACTACTTTGCATCTTTATGTTTCATGTGAATGGACAAGTGCTGGCACATTCTTTTAAATGAGGCAGATCCATTCTGAAGTTAGGCTGCATTTAGATTCTATCTAGTGTTGAATCTTAGCATCAACAAAAAGCATGAACCAAAAAAATCCAACCTTAAACCACCAATTTTCAAGAAGCCTGGAGATAAAATTTGATGTAGACTTTTAGACTAGGAAAAGGCAAAGTGCTTTTACCTGTTGTGGGGGTACTTTTCTTCACTTAATTGTCAGAACAGTTAGGAACCGCATCACTCTAAATCCCAGGCAAGTGCAGTGACATTAGTCCTAACATGTTCTAGTTGACATGCCTACCAACTCATTTCAAAATAGCCCTCATGTTACACATACATGTGATCCAACTTTATCAGCAGTCCATGAACAGAAGAACTGCCTGTCTGAACTTCTCTGCTTTTCATGTATGTCATCCTAACACTCATGACCACAGACCAGGTGTCTTAGGAGTGTTCTTTATGCAGGTGCTTGGCAAGTGCCTGCCTAACAACTTGCCTCTGTTTTTCTGAGAGGACACAGCATGAACTCAGGACAGGCTTGCTCATGCTGGTCAGCCCCTGATGGGGGGTGAGTACCTTTCCTTGGCTGGTTACGAGTATGGTGATTTATTTGCTTCAAATAGATATTATATTTTTTAGTCATCTATTTTTATCCATGTTCTGTCATTTAGTTCCATCTGCTGTACATGGGAAACGGAGTCTTTATTTTAGAATGCAGTTCTGCAAACGGCTGTCAGCTTGAGGCTTTCAGAGATTCACAATGCTTAAAGCTGGACAGGACACTTGTTTTTAGTCTGTTCTCTAAAGTGCATGCCTCTTAACTTAATTCGTGTTCCCCGATTGCACATTGCTGGCTGATTTCCAAAGTGTATAGCAATCATGCAGGAGATGTTTGGTGCCCTGCAGGATGGGGATATTCCCATGCAGCTCTGAGGTTCTTCTTCTTGGGAACATTTCAATCATGCTCAAACAAGTATGAGATGAGACCAGCTTGAGGCCAAATGATAGCCGTCAGGTCAGTAGCCAGTGTTGCAAAACAAGGACTGTAGACTGAACTGATAACCTAACTATACAGGTTTCTATATACGTTTTCATTTGCTGAAAGCTACATGAAGACCCAAAGATACTTGGACAAGCCAGATTGCTCTGTTTCTCTTGTTCAGCAGATCAATGGAATCAATGGATTAATACTCTGTCATTTTCATATATAAGCCTCTGAAAGGCTTACAGAAATAAACTTACTTTAGAGGATTACCTTCTAGTTTCTGTGCATTTATAAAGACCATCTGTTCATATCTGAGAGCTGGGTGTTATGGTAACCTGAGTCTTTTAAACTTGAGCTAATTGCAGAGTACATGCCCGTACCCATGGAGCACATATGCACGCGGGTGCTTAATGCTGGCATTAGGATGGCGACAGGGAAAATCCAGAATATGGGAAGCCTTTGAATGGATCTTGCCTGCCACTGTGGTCTGGTTGGAAGTAAGGAGGTCCTCTCCTCCACAAGCCCAGGAAGCAAGGAAGGCTATTTGTAATACTGCCACATCATGCCCAGAGAGTGAGTAACAAGGGCTCTTCTCTTAGGACAGTGTAAATCAAACTTTGGGGAAAAGATGAGGGCAGGGCGGAAGCCTGTATGCTGAAATTTTCTTTTTTGTATAAACTTTTAGATTATCTTGTGGGTAATTCAATGTGAAAGTGTCAACTCTTCGGTTCATTCCATCTGTACGAAGAAAAGCTCGTGATTACTGTGGCCATGGAGTGAATTTGAATCATCAGGCACACAACTCTGTGCATTTACCGAACTTCTTAGGTTATTCTTCATAGAAACTAATTTGGCATGTGTACACAACATTTTCTCAAATGACTTTTGCTCTTAAAAGTGTCTTTCAGCATGTGGCCATTTAGATCTAATAAAAGTTAATAAAACAATTTCACAAAGTTACACAGGTACACAGCCTCATTCCCTGTAGTTGACTGTGGTATTAACTAGTATTCTGCTACTGTTTTCCTGCTTTGTGCATCCATTAATTATGGATCAATTATTCAATTCTTTAGGAACTCAGGTGGTGCCTGGGCTACTGAGTTGTGAAATTAAAGCAATGCCACAGTGAACAGGAAAGAACATGCATTTACTTTAGAACTATCATCCTACGATACTAATATTCCTAGGACAAAAGCATTTTTCTTCAATCAATAATCAAGCCAATTTGTGTGAATGTCCCTTTCCCCACACTGCTTCTAACTCTTCTATTGTAATGTTTATCAACACCTTCTTTCTGAGTAACAATCCGCATTTTTTTAATGGCACAATCAAAATGTGAGAGCCAAATGCCCGTTAGGCATAATTCACTGTACTCTATATTTTTCCTAAATGAAGCACAGCACAATTACCAAAAGAACAACTGCTTTACAAAGTGAGTCTTGTAGTTCAGTAAAATGTAGCCACCGAGGAACAGCTCAACAAATAAAGTATTAATTTGCTATTTGACATGCTGGAAAAAGTGTCAAACCAAAATGAGAGCAGTGGCTTCTCAGCTGATGGGACCAGGAGGAATAGCACTCTCCAACACATTGCTCATTTTGCAGTCGGTCTCTTGCTTGTGATTTCACCTAGAGTCCTGTAATATTTAGCTGCTTAAGTCAGTTCCTCTTTACCTTTGGGGAGTGAAATTTCTGATGACAAGTCTTTTGTTAGTAAAAATTGTTTGCTTTTGAAAAATGTCCTCTAGTGTAAGAACCCGAGTAAAATCAAAACCAAATATATAAAAACATGCTAACAAATAAAGATAATGGCCTGGTTTTCATTGCCTTACCCATTGTTCAGTCATCTACATCAATCAAATTAAGCAATTAAGCTAAACACAATAAAAAAATCCGACACTTTACGGATTTTTTGCATGGGGCAGAAAGGGAAATTAAGCTGATACTGTTTTCAAATATATTTTGCTGAAGTTCCAAGTCTTTAAAGAGTACTGTATTCAATGCCCAGCCTCCCTGGCATCTACTGCTATATTGTAAATTCTCTTTAACAATGCAGTGCGAGTTCGTGTTTGTATATACAGGTGGGAAGGGTCTGCGTATGTGTCTCCATCAGGACTGAAGCTGGTGGCTGTCTTACCACTTTGCTGCATTTACCCTGAGTGTGTGATGTACGACAGACCACACAGATTGCCACTGGGGTGAGCACAGTAAAAACTGCGGCTCCTAGAAATGCTTGCAAGTACAGCTGGTGCCATTAACCCTGGGAAGTGTGGCACTGATGGCTGTGCTGCTGAGAACCAACCTGCTGGTGTCAGAATTCTTTAAAACCTCAGAACAACGGGTGCAAAACAGTTTGTGCCAAGATTTTCTCCAGTTCCATCACAAAACGCTGCTTCTGTGCTATGTAGTAAAGGGTCGTTCACACCACCCCCCTGAGGCTGCCTTGGGCATCTCAGCAAAACATTACTCAGAGCCCCAAAATCTGGAAGCCTGACCTTTCTCTGTAGTTAGCTCACGACACCAAAATTAGGTGCTTGATGCTGACTGGGTTAAAAACCTCTTAACTCTCTAAATCTCCCAAATGCACACATTTCATGTTCAGCTTTTGCCAGATCTTTCAGCCTTCAAAAATATTTTTTAGTGCCAACTCTCTGACGTATAGTTTAAATTTATGACCCAGAAGGTCAAGCTTAAAAAAAATATCAATTTTCTTTTTTTCCTGCTAGGTTACCTGGAATTCCAACTTGAGTAAAACAGCTGTGGCCTGAAAGTTACGTTTGTGATTTAAGCTTATTTAGAAATAAAAATAGTTTCTGGACTTTTTGTTTTGTTTTGTTTTGTTTTCCAGAGAGGAGATTATGACCTTCTGTGGTGGGAAAAGTTGTCTTCTCTCATGTGATCTGTGAAGATGTGAAGTGTATAAAATGAAAGATCAAACTGTTTCTTTTTTTTCTTTTTTAGGTTTTAGCATTTTAAATGGCACGAAAACTTACTTCAGAGCAGTCACATGGCAATGATTTTTGGATCATGTAAGTAGACTACAATATTGTGCTGTTTTGGCTGGGCTTGTACATAAGAGGTTTTGGTGAGCGAGAAGCAACAATGTGTACTAGGAATTCAGAGCAACATTTTGGCATGCATGATTTAATGTAGAGTTACAATAGAGAGAAAGGATTGATGGGAAATCTTTAACCTTTGAAAAAGCCATCTTGGAACATTAGTTTGTTAATTTAGAAATGAAGGAGTGAGGCTTCTCTTAGTTTCTTTTGAAAGCTTCAGCCTACATATATTTGCCAGTTCCTTCCGAAAAACACTTCTCAGGTATAATAACTGCCGAAGGATGGTGACATGGTGCACTGCTCAGGTGGTTATTCATTCATTGACAAACTGCCTGCTTTTGGCACTAGATTTATATGGCCTTTTAAAGAGAGGAAATTCAGGACCTGTAGACTAGACAAGAGCATCATAATGTGCTATTTCTCCATCTAATGGAAACATCAGCTTCCCTGGTCACTATTCTGCCCAAGAAATTCTGTACCTTTGAAGGGCACAGATGATGTGTTTTATATAGGATGAATCTAATGAAAAGGGCTCTTTTTTGCCTCCTGATGGAATATTTTTTGTGTCCATGTGTGGAGCTCTCTAGATGGGGACAGACCTGGGCAGAGTCTGAGCATTTGTTCATTTCCATGGTCTGGCTGGAAGGAGCACCAGTGAGCTCAAGTCCAGTCCCCTTCAGATTTCAAACCCATATCTTCCTGAGGTGGATGCAGACATCTTCAATTTAACTGTGTCAGAAGGCATAACGATCCCATAGATGAGTTTGCCCAAATCCGCTCCCAAATCCAAAATTCATCTTGCAGCACAGACAAAGTGTAATCACCTTTGATGTGAAGTTGATTGTTCAGGAACCAGGAACTGCAGTCTTAGAAAGGCTGCATCTCTGGACCTCAGTTTGGCAGTCTTTTTAATAGGGCCAATAAAGTCAGCTTTAAAAAGCAGCAAGAGCAATTTAGATAAGCTATTTAGTAGAAAGTATTATTAATAGACTTTTTCTGACAGCCAAACAGGGATGACACTTCACTGCTATATATTAAATGAGGGGTTTTCCCTTTTTCATGATGAGTTGGAACAGTGTTAGCAACCATGTCAAAACGCATTTCCTGATTGCTTTTTCCTTTCTTTCTAACTTCAGAATACAGCACTTCAGGGATTGTGTATCATTTACTGAGTTGCTTCTGTTTGCCTCCCCCAGCCGCCACCTGCTTTGTCAGCAGTCTGGGATCCAGCCGGTGACATTTTTCACTCCTTGTCTCGGAGGCACGCGGTGCTAAGTCCTGCCCGGATGCTCTTGCATGCCATTCTGTAAAGTCTAATGATAGAGCTGTTCAACTGAGCAATACTCATAGCAAGAGGGGCAGATCTTGAGAAGGAAAATCAGACAAAAAGCAGGTTTGCTTCAGATGTTGAAAACAGTTGGGGAAGTACTTGATTTCCATTTAAAGGGCACTTCTGCTTTGCCAGTTCTGAAATGCAACATGCGGTAATAAGAGATGATTATGCTGCACAATAGTCTGAATATAGTCACGGAAGCAGGGTGAAATTAAAAAAGGTTTCTTCTTATAAGGCATCATGTAATGTTTTCTGTCATGCTTACAACCATAAATGAAAACAGCAATTCATTACACACCAAAACTAAGCAAATAGTTGAGGCTGCAGGTAGTACATAAGTAATAAAACCACAGGCAATCTAAGGACCTAGAGGCTGAGTGCATTTTCTACTTTATTTATTAGTTTTGATCTAGACCAGAATAGACTAGACTAGAAATTACCATCCACCTGCTCTGAGCACCCTGCCAATTATTTCAATCTACAAAACCAAAATGCAATATGAACAGCTCATTGCTTCTAGCAAAGTGCAATACCCACTCAGATATTCCTACCCCTCCTTTTCCACCAATGCTTTAATTCATTTCTCCCTCTCCCAGTGCCAGGTCACATAGATGCATATTGCAAGCACTGCTGATAGATGCAATAACAAACTATTCTTTTCTTTTCTTTTCTTTGTTTTTCAATGAAAAGTAGGGAATGTTGCCTAAAGTGCAATGAAAACATTTTGCACTCTCTGTTTTTAGAAGCAGGCTTGTAAATTATTGGGCTTTTGTTCCTTGTTCTGACTCTTCTTAAGTGACTGCTTTTTCTGTTCTTTTCTGTGCTTGGCTACTTTATGTAATATTTTGACCTAACAACTTCCTCTCTTCGCTCCATTCTACCTTTTAACTTACTAAACTTGAGAGGATGAGTAGCAATATTGCTTTTAGTATGAGAAAGGTATATGAAAATCTGCCAATGTTCTAGCTATTTAACCATCATGTATTTATTTCTTTTAATCTCACTAGAGGTTATATTCAAGAGTAAATAATATATTATTCAAAAAGGATTAACAATTTAACAATTAACATTCTTAATAATAAATTTAACAGGTGTTTCTAGTATTTAGATATAGATCAAGAATGCAGTTTGGTTTTCCCAGACACAGAAGAACAATTCTGTTTTACAACAATATTTGTGAAGTCATAGATGAAATCTTTTCACCCTGGAAATCAATGGCAGAACTTCCTAGAATGCCAGTACCTAGATTATCAAACAAATTAAGCGCCCAAATCCCTCTGGAAATATCAAATCACTCACAGGCAATGTCATCTCGATATACAGATGGTTTGGGGTCTGTTGCCTCACTGTAAATCCAGAATTACACTGCAAAGTAACCTCACAGCAGTGAGAGCAGAATTTAGCAAAGGACCACCAAAAGAATTTAAGAGACTTAGATCCCCATATCCATGATTACTCCTTCCAGTCCTACCACAAATATTATTGGCTCATGCCTCATCTGACTCCCCACAACTGGGTGTAAGGCTGCAAACACACATTCTCTTCTGGAGCATCTGTGCTGCTTAAGGAGGTTATGCCTCCATCCCACCCCCATCTGTCTCCTCTCCCTCTTGCTCTCTCTCTAGTTTTCAAGAGTCAGCTGGTATCCTCCAAGTCTTCCAGCTGTCTGTCCAAATCTCACTGCTATTAGCAATAGCCACTGAAGGCTGGGTCACAAAATAGGAAATGAGGAATTCTTTCACTGAAAGGGAAAAATAATATTTTCCCTTTTCTAATCAAGGAAAGTAAGGGGAAAGGATGAGATGCATTTTTTCAGCCCAAAGTCCAAAACAAAAAGTGAATTTCTCATTGGCTTCACCTTGTAGTTTCCTTCATTTTTTGTATAACAGAAAAAGCAGCATGTTGAATGTATGTTGCATTTCAGGTCTGCTCTGAGTTATGCTGCAGGGGAACCCACCCCTTCTCCAGTGGATGCACAGGATCCCCAGGGATGAGAGTCTCTGTATACCTTCCCCTCTCTCCCCCACTCTGTTAATGTATCCCTTAGGCTTTTGTACAATATATGTCATACAGGCTCTGAGCTGAAACTTCATGTACATATTTTTTTTTCTCTTTCATTTCAGAACATGTGTTAGCTTGGTGCATAAATAAATCTGAAGGTGACTACTCCAGACGAAATATTATTAAAAACTCCTCACTCCTGCTTCTACCATATCTTTGGTGAGTCTTTGCATCCAGGCAAACCAGCTAAGTGACTCTCTGAGCCGCAGCAGATGCTGCCTCTTCCCTTCTGGTCCCTCATAAGCCCCTGCTATAACTCCCGAGGCCCCGCTGGCTGCTCCCAGCAATCTTGGTTTCTGTGTGTGCTGCAGGCTCCTGGTGCTCCGCTGTGCACAGCTCCTTCTCAATCTCCACATGCTCTATTCCCTGAAATGTCTTTCTTGGACAGGAGCAATGTTCCCCTTCCCAAAATGGCCACCTGGCAATGGCAATGCCCTTTCAAAGGATCTTGCTGCACAGACTGAGAATAAACAGATGCCATTACTCACAGGAAACCTGAAAGCCTTTGTTTAAGCAAAAGGTGTAAAGGTATTGTACAGCCTGATTAATATTCATAAAATTGATTTTTAAGCATAATTCAGAGGGAGGTTTGATACACAACTTGCCTTATGTTTTATAAAAAGGCTGAAAAGTGCTTCTGCATTTCTAGACTGTTTCCTTCCATTGTTTTAGTGGCAGCAAACAGTGATGTGTTGCTCCAAAGTACCTTTGTTTGGATGCAAAACCATATTTGAAATGGCATCGAGACCTCCTTTAGATACACTGGCAAATAAAAGGGGATAAAATCCAATTTATGGATGCAGATTCTAAAATTCCATAGTCAGTGCCCTTTAAGCATTGTGATCGTACGTTCTTGAGATTCCTTCCAGATATATTATCAGGCTTAGAACTGAGTAAAGATGAACTTTATTAAATAAGTTCATTATAATGGTATTTCATAGGTTTGGCCTTGCGATTAATGGATTGTAAATTTATACTTCAAGACTGGAAGAACATGATCATATAAATAGTCTTATTGAAATTAACGGGGCTGTTCTTTGAAGAAAAATGCCATTCAGCAGAACATTTAAATGTATACATAGCTCTAAGCATATATTTAAGTTTAAATGAAGTAAATCTATTTGGCTTTACGAGGGCTTGACTGTGCTTAGGTTCCTTGAAACATTTATAGTAATATATAGGGTGGCTGCTGCAGTAGCCTTGGGATGTCATTAATGTTTTAAAAACAACAGTCTTTCTAAGCATTCAGGACCATTAGCTAAAAGAACTACTAGTAGCTGGCAGACAGGTTAAGGCCTTAAAAACTGTCATTTGATATGTTTATTAAACTTTTGTATCTATTGTACAGATGCAAAAAGGAGAATTTAACTGTGTATCAGTTGCTGAAGACTAGTGCCTACTGCCAAATATAGTAGACAAAAAGTTGCCAGAGTGCAGTTCAAGAATGGTGGTAAGAAAAGGATTTGCTATTTCTAATTGTTCTGCCTAAATATTCAGTAAAAAAAAAAAATGTGGATTTACTCTGGAAGTAATTTTCCTTGGGTTATTTTGGATTCTCCCTCTCCTCATAGCCTGTAATAGTACCTTCTGGAAGAATGGGAAAGAAATCTGGGGTAATAACTCTCTGTAGTGGGCACAGCATAGCACGATGCAGGAGCATCACTGGCACAGCAGCCACTTCAATGCATCTCCCTTACACCAAAAATCTGCACTGTATAAGGGTACTTTGAAGGTAGAAGTTCATTTATTATATTTCTGTAACAAAGATATCTAATGTCTTAATTACAAGAAATTGATACAGAACTAACAGGAACATTCTACATTATTAAACCAGGGTACAGAGGTTGAATGTATTTTTTGCTCTATACACATAGGACACTGTATATACAAAGGAAACTTTTAAAGTAAGCATTCCAAATCTAAATCTCAAGGTCCTTGTCATCGGTAATCTATCAAGTAATGCAAAACAAACAGCACGCTTAATCCCCCTGCTTCTTAAGTGTATCTGTGGGCTATTTGGCAGTGTAAAGCAATCACACGCTCCACAGAGTATCCTTTCCCTGATGGAGAGGAAATCATCCCATAATTTTTTTCTCCCCTTGATTTCCAAAATAATTTTTACAAGAAACTCAAAGTCTTTACATATTTGCAACCACCACTCTCTCCAAAACTGAAGGATACTGCTACTGTCCTATTGGTGTCCATAGTCTGGCTCATACCTTAAATTGGACCAAAACCTACAGACTTCCCTGTAGTAAGGAGTTTCACTGACATCAAAGAGGTGTTATAATTCCTTTGGCCTTAGGGTCCTTCTATCTAAAGTAAGAATAATGAATGAAAGAACAGCAGCAATGATGATTGATCAAACCTAGCCCCTTGATATTTGAGCAAACCTTCCTTTTGGCAATGACCAGGTACATTCATAAAACTAGAGAGAGGGAATGCGTGTAAGGATATAACCCAGGAGTCCTTCCTTGCCATTTCTCATCTGTAGTGTGAACTCTGCTATATAACGCTAGGTTGCTGTTGTCTTGAATAACAACATTCTCATTTATATAAATGGGATGATAATCTGACTTTTTTTTTAAGTTAACTCTTTCCCATAAATGCACAAAAGTAGCAGATTCATATCACCATGCTTTATGCTGGACACGAAATGGTGCAATTCAGAAGAAATTCAGTAGTGCCTCTTTTTTAAAGCCATGCATAGATATGCACGAATTGAAAATAGCTAAAGTCCTTATCTTCCTGTTGGTATTGAGATCCAGTACAACGGGTAAATGTTGATTAAATGTCAGATACACTACACTGGGCAGTGCTTTAATCAGTTGTTTCTTTGAATTAAAAGCTCAGAAAAAAAAGAAAAAAAAAAGACAGTACTGCTGTCACCAATAGGATGTAGAGAAATACCAGAAGTCTCATTCAAACATTTTCAAGCTTTTGAAAGCAAAGCTATGCAGGGCTTAGAAAAATATAATATCAGAAATGTAAGCTTTTAACATTGCTGTTCTGTTCCAATGAATGGCCATAAATATGATATTTATAAAGTTTTGTGTTTGTCATTTAAGAATCCAACATAAACCCTATTAAGTTTATGATTAGAAATATATTCTGTTCCCTTTTCCAGCCTGTACTCTGGAAGTCAAGGTGCAAACTTTCTATCACACACATTTGACGATAAAGATGAAGGCTCTGTGCCAAATTAGGCCCACATTAACACCTCAATAACTTCAGTTCCTTTCATGTGCCTGCAGAAGACTAAAACTTATTAAACAGATTATATGATGATAGTGCAAAGGAGGTAACTTCCATTCCACTCTTACCTCTGATCTGTTTCTCAGGAGCTGAGAACAATCAAAATAATTTCTGTCATAACAGTCAGCAGGATAAGGCAACCAGTGTATGAAAAGGACATAGGACACAGAAAAAGTGGTGTTCTTATATGTTCTTTTCCAACTGGAACCACATTTTGACTTGTAGTGGGTACTCTTTTTTACCTATGCAGGAAATTCTCACTGACCTGGTGTAAAGGAGCTGTGAGCAAGTTATCCTCCATACATTAATATTTGGTTGCACATAGAAAAGTAGAAAGTAGCTGTAGTCTGCTAGCAGCTGACCGGTGAACAGAGCTGGCTAGTATTAATCCTTAAAATGCACTGTGGTATGCAAAAATTAGGCAAGTGTGATTTCCGTTCCTTTAATCAAGCAATATTGCATACTCATGCTCACTACTGTCAAAGTTCAGAGTTGTTGTGCTCTAAATAATTTTCCAACAAAAAGATGTAGATAATTGTTTTGGACGATCACCTAGCTTAACGTTTGTCACTTTACTTCTTACTGGATCATTTGAACATTTGGGAATCAATCTACTGGGATTTTTTAAATTAAGGTTTACAGAAATAATCTAAGGTTGGCTTGTGAGTCTTCTGAGCGTTCTTTTGTTTTCAGTTCTTCCTTGAATTAAAAATAAAGTTCTCGTGAATGGAAATTTCCTCTGACGGTGTTTAGAGAAGCATTTCTCTAGTTGCAGCTTAGCATGGATGTTAAGGAATAACAGAAACTTTTTAAATTATAGAACTAATTATCTACATGCAGCTGATCAAACACTTTGCACTTCTAGCTGTGAGCACAACTCACCACATCTGTTGGCCTCTCCCTGGGTAAATCTACGCTGCAGTTGCTGCTGTGAATGTTATGGAGTGGAGGCACACCAAAGGCAGCATTAAACTAACAAGCCTTGGATTTGTTAGCATGACAGCACAAAGATAGTGGTGGCTTTTTGCCTGGAGCCTTACCCAGTCACTTGCTGGGTGTTGGAGCCAACGGAGAGTTTGGGGGTGCCACATTGCTGGGCAGCTGCAACTGCTCTTGGCTGTAAAGGCTAGTACCGCTCTGTCCTTCACAGTCTCTTTCCTCTACTGCTTTTTTTTTTTTTTTTAATTACTTTAGTTATACAAAAAGCTCACTGAAGCTACAGATTGCACTTAGTGTTCTTAGAAAACAAAGGGATGACAGTGAATTGGCACAATGTGAAACAGGGAGAGTCCAATCCGTCTATAAAGTATTTTATCCCCCCATGAAAAAGTTGAGTATCCTTGAGTTCTAGCTAAGTGAATGGGGAGATTTGTTGGGACAGATACAGTGTTCTCTGGAATACATTGTATTGTGACTATTATTTAATATTCAAAATATCCTTTTCTTACTCAGATCATGAGGACTCACAGACTTGCGGAATATCAGCACTATTAATGTACAATGTATTCATCCTCGCCTATCACATGGATGGACTGTATGAATAGTCTTTCATACAGTCTTTCAGACTGCATGAATAATCTTTCTGCAAACACAGATTTCCACATGCAGGAGTGAAAACACTATGATCCATATTCCTTGGGAAACCCTCCACTCATATCTTCTGTACAGTCTCTGACTTGTGCTGTACGTTCAGCTTTAACTATGCAAAATAATAGTAATAGAAAGGCATATGATGTTCCATTTCATCTTTATGTATAATAACAGTGCTAGAAAGGTGCATGATGCTCTGTGTTCTCTTTGCAAGCGGAAGTGAAGAAGCAGTTGAATGCTTTGTGTTCAGACTCATGCCATTTTTCACCTTTCAAGATCAGCAATTGTCAGCCCATTGTTTAAAAATCCCTTGTACTGGTTCTGTTTGCGGTGCCTAAAGAGCTTGCTTTCTCTGACTAACAAAAAGCTTCTTTTTATTATTATATTTTCCTCCACTGAATGAGAGAATAAGGCCAAGCAATTTTTGATTTAACCTCCTGCTGCTGAGTTTTCAAATTTTAAAGTGTTAACAAAAGGGACTGCATGTTTTCAGTGCTGAAGGCTCTGATTATACTACGGCACAAATTTATAAAAATAAAACACAGGCAGAGAACAGCAGGCTAGAGATATGTGACTCTTTAACTGCTGCCCTCCTATAATAGAAATTGAACTTCTCAAGAAAGAAAGCTGAAAAAAAGAGACTGTTTTACCAAGTCTTAGTCTGAATCCATTTTTGATAGATTTAGTTAACCTACAAGTGAACAACAGTATTGACATATATCACTTTGAAAAATGCCAGCTGAACAAAATATTTTTGTTTCCTGGGCTACATGCTGAAGCCATGTCATTTGTTCTGATTTTTTTCTGTCCCTGCTAACACACTCTGTTCCTGTATTTTATGATTATATGCTCACTCTCTGAACTACCCCAGGGATATTGATTAGATTTTTTGGTGAGTGAACAGTATTTCAAACAGCCTATGTGAAACTCACTTTTCTTCCTATTTACATAATTGTTTGGACTAGAAATAGAATTAGATGAGTAAAACTATTATCCTAAAGAGCCTCTAAACTTGGCAAATAATTTTTGATGGGAAGACTTCTGGTTCCATAGTTTTCCTCATCTGACGTCACACATGAGAAAGAGTTGCCTCCAAAGGAGAAAACTGTTGAGATTAGTAAATTTTGGGTGTTGCATCAGTGGGTTTTTCCTAAGAATTAATCACTGCCTGGACCTGTGCTTTTCGAGTCTCCTTCCAGGAAGGATAATGAATAATAAGGAAAGGAACCTTTGGGTTTCTGAGTTTTCAGTAAAACTATGGATAAAGCTGCCTGCTGAGGCATCTCACAATGCAGTCCCAGGACTGGGATTTTAAAATTCAGATCTGTTAAGGTTCGGAGCATGACCAGAAAACCAAAATGGTATGGACAATGTCAGCACAGATTTTACTTACAGCTTGTTTGGTGAGAAAAGTTAGGGGGAGGCTTGTCAAGAAAGTTTGATGTGAACAAAGCTTTTACAACAGAATTGTTCTCTTTTTCTTTCATTCTCTTTTCTTCTATTTTCTACATGTACAAGGAGCGGACGTCTGTGTGGGCAAAATCTGCTCTCATTGCTGTTTGCTGACACCCCATCAAATTTGTGTGCACAAGGCACAAGCACTTGTATGATTCATGCTGGTGTGGCTCAGGATGCTGATTTGAGCTCACTACTCGATTCTCCCTTCCCGGGAAAGCCATCGCTTGTTATTTAGGGAGCTGATAGTGTTGATAGCAGCTCGGAGCAGCTTTGCTCCCAGGCCAGTGCCAGAAAACAGATGTGTGACGTGCCATATCCTTAACAGATGGACATGCCATATGCCATTAAAAGTCTTTATCCAACTTTCTTTCACATTGTGGGTGAACAGCTCTTCTCTTTTGCAACAAAGCCTTAACAGGCAAAAAAAGTGTTAGTTCCTAGGGGAGGTAAATAACTCAAAGGAAAATTTCCCAGGCATCTTCTAGAGTTTCTCAGTGCTGGACAGTTGCGTGCCTTTTAAGGGCCTGTCTACCTGAGAGTTTGCTGTGCCCATATTCCCGGCTGTGGGAGGTGTCTTCTCTGACTCGCAGTCCTGGGATTACACTAATCCGTATCCAAGTCTGGGCTAATTCACTTTACTTTTCCTAAAGCAGGCTCGGAGCCTGGCTAATGTGGTTGCAGGGCGTCAGGAATGCCTTGGCATACACAAGGAGTGAGCTCCCATCTCCATAGAGCACAGACAGGTCTTGTAGAAATAAACTTGGATATATAACTGAACTCCAGTTTCCTTCCAGGAAGGCACAGAAAGTTGCACAATAGGCTAAGAACAGCTACACACGTAATTTATGTGCTGGTTAGATATCTCCGTTAGGTGGGACACTTCCAGGCCATGCTCCATGAGTACATAGGTACTGAACCACTCCTGTGTTTTAGGCTCACAGCTACCCATGAATGATGCTATGGCATCGTGTGCTTAAGTGATTTGATGAACTATTGTATAGGTTCTTCTTGATGTTCAGGAGGAAAAAATATTGTCACAGTAGTCACTTGTGGCCTTAACAAGAAAGCTGAGATGATCCCATTTTTATCATTTTAGGGTACGAACTGTATCGCATAAGGGACTAAACCCATTTTGATGAATGGCTGAAAATGTTTGTAATGGTAAAAAGTTGCAATTATACTGAGAAACATAGGTTTTATAAATATAATTTCTGTTTAAAAGACTAGCCTCCTATAAGAAGCATAGAGTTTTGCTGGAAATGTGCCAAAGCAAGACTGTTTCAAAGCTGACTGGCGTATCGGTTTCATTTTCCTTTCACTATAAATTTGGTTCATTCAGATGAATGACTGAGCTTTGGGCTCGTTGGTATTTTAAGTGGAGATAATACAAAATTGGAGTTGAGAGGAAAAGATTTGGGGAAAATCTTCATAGGTAAAGTCTTCTTAGACCCAAGCCAGGTCCTGAGAGTGGTTGTTTTTCTGTCGCAAGTTATTCAGAGCCCTGAAATGGAGGAGGATTACAATGAATGGTTTTGATTTGGAGACTCTACAGCATAATGTGAGACGATGGCCACAATAAAACCTACATAGATTGAATAATGCAGAATCAATACATGAATGGAAGTGTGTGACAGGGGTTGCTATGGCATCTCCCTTATTTAATAAAGGAATAAATAAAGGAATGGAAATCTCCATAAATGGTCTCAGCACAAATTAGAGCTATTCCTAACAGCTCTAATATATGCAGTAGCATTTTTGAAAAATTAATTATCTTCTTCCATAAACAAGAATGGGGTTTTTTTTGATCATGCTTAAAATGACTTTAATATGTCTTAAATTTATGCCAATTCCAGTTGAACTGTCCCTGAAGCTTCACTCGGGGAGTAGGGAGGTTATGAAAAGAGAGGTCTGTACAAGTGTTTTGTTCAAATGCCTTCTGCTGTTTTGTGCTGGAAGTGTAAGAGGACAGGCATAAGTACACCCCGGAATGTAGTTCCTTGGAGAATATGCAACCTAAATCTGCAAGAACTTGAGCCCTAAATTTTATTACTTGACTTGACAGAGAAGGGACAGTAACAAATTTACTCATTGTGGCAGAACCAGGCTGAAGGCTGTTCTGGCAGCCTACCTGTGAATCCCAACCTGGCTCCCTGGCCAGGATGCCCCTGAACTAGAAAACCCATACTTAAATTCCAGATGGAGCTGCCAGGCCACATCCTCACGTGTTTAAAATCAGTGTCCAAGGAATTAACAGGATGACACAATTTGGGTGTGGAGAGATGAAAGGGCAAGCAAGTTATATGCAAAGAATAATTAATCTATGAAGTTAAGATTTGGTTTTGCTTGTCAAACATTGATTTTCTCATTTAGCCTTACTAGGTCTTGATAATATCACACGTATTTGAGTAGTTTTGCCTGATCTGTAACTTTCAGGGTATGTTATTTAATTATGTGTTGTTAATCATGTGGTATAGTTCTTCGTCTTGAATAGGACAGTGCTGTGTGTCACATCTTGTAGGTGTTCAGATATGTAATTTATTGACAACAAATATTTTCTCAGTCACATTTCCTATTGGTAAAATCTCAATTGTTCTAACAGTCGCATGCAAATGACTATCAAAGGGCCATATTATGGCAAAAGTGAATATACAGAAAATTTTGATAAAACTTCTTAAAATGTTTTTTCTTCCATTTAAAGGTTGAGTGGAGGTTTCTCTGTGCTTGAGCATTTGTTACCCCTTAAATGTATCACACCCACCACATCTCCTACTGTTCCTGGAGAGCGTGTCAACCTTTAAATGAATAATTTAAAGCTAACTTAACTTTCCTGAGAGGGAGTCTAATGAATAGATGTAACTGATGCCCGCTAGTTATCACATTCCAGGGTAGTTGGTGAATAAATTATCTTTTTTTCCCTTAGCATGAAACAGTCCTAATTTGTGGAAATGTATTTGCTAGTCACAAATATCCCTCGAAAAATGCACGCAACAAAATAGTATTTGTTATGTGCAAAAGGCCTTCACTCACTTGAGTCACAGGCAAGTTTGTACTTCAACAACAAAAAGTAAATACCAAATGAGCAATGATTAATGTTTGCGTAGCAGAAAATGTCATTGTTTGCTTGCAAATTCAGGCATTTTTATGGACTTGATTTAGAGCCTACCAGTAACCTGAAAGTCTCCCACCTCATGCAGGTCAGGCAGATGAAGAACATCTCTTTCCCCAGATTTTTGTGAAAAGAGAAAACAATTTATGGGGATATTTAAACATAGTAAAAAGTAACAGGTATAGACAAGCAAAGATAATTCAAATAGCTTCATATCTCTTGCTGTTTGTCTCAGTTGCAATACAGGAGAATATAGCAAATACATAAGAAAACAATTCATCTTGTGAGCTGTGGGCCAATGTAGCATCCTGGTTACAAAGGGGACTGCGCTTTCAGTTACGTAGAGTCAATGAATTGCTGAAGTTAATTAAAAGTATAAATATTTTGCAATAAGAGGACGAATGGGGCTGGGAAAATTATTTGTCCACATATTGACTGCAAGTGCATTTTTCAAATTCCTCATGATGTGATAAATCCCACAAGTGGCAAAAAAATGTAGGCCAGATCATTAGCTGAAAACTCAGCACCATTTGCATTGAATTCAGAACTGCTGAACAGTTTCACCTGACTCCATCTCTGCTCTGTAAATCAGCAAACAAAATTTGGCATCTGAGTATTTTATTCTCAAGAATGGACTATACTTGAGAATGTTTGTACTTACTCTCTTCTGTGCATTTGCACAGATACACTTTTCTTTGGCATCATGTCACTTTTCAGCCAAAATGTATTTTGAAAGTTAACGAGAAGCTAAAGGATGCTTATTAAGTAATTAATTACTTTTCATTTATCCATTAGGCTGCATTTTCGCCTTTTTACAAGAAGATATCTGAACACCTTTTGGCCAAAAATATACAGTAGGAAAGGTTATAGCCACCCTGATTCACAAGGAGATTTTACACGTGCCTCAGGTAGGGACAAATAAACAACTGTTTTCAGTATAATATCACTTCATGCAACTTTCTCTTGCCACTAGTTAGGCTTTAATATACTTAGAAGGTTGCTCTTCTAATTTGAACTGTGTGAGACTTTGGCTGGAGGCTGCTTCTGTGTCCCAGTGATAAAAGAAGACATAAAACAACCCAGTGCCTGATCGTTCTCCCTGGCTGTCAGTGAATCATGTTTAATAGCATCTCCATTGCAGTTTTGGCCAATTTGCTTGCAATGGCATCCTTTTCCATGGGCTTACTGCTCAGCAGGCCCTGAAGCAATCTATGAATAACTTCCCAACAGATGCTGTTTATGAATTGAAGCAAATGGCTTCCCTGTTTCTCTTTTTTCTCACTTCAATAATTTTCGGTTACATTACGATGAATATTTATAGTCCTATAGCAGTGCATAAAAATGGGAACAAGCAGACCTGTGCATTGTTTCATACGTGAGTGCTGTTCTAATGGGTTTTGGCTCAATGGTTTTAATAATGTTCTGTTGATGGACTGAAAAGAGAATGCAAATTGTAGATCAGTCACTTCCATTCAGTTTTAGCAGACTGGGCATTGATGGAAGACTATATTAGGAGCACATATAGTGCACCTTATCTTCTGGAAATAATACACCCCCTAATACAAGCCTACAATACCTTTCTGCTCAGCTTTATTTCCTATCAGTAATCCCAGCTAACTGCATTGTTAAATGTAGGATCTTACACTACTGCAGCCGGTCCTTACTGGGTTTATCAGACTCTGGATAAAATGTCATGTGATTTATGATAAAATGTTTAGTGGTAGAAGTAACCAGTGTTACAAGTATGGCATTTCTACAAACTAAGTTGAAAAGTGCAAAGGGGAAACTGATTTGTGATTAGCCATCTTTCTTTAACGGAACAGCGTAAAATTCTTGTTCGATGCTAAAAAAGGCCACTTTACCATATTTTAAAATTATCTAACAGTTCTTCAATGTTGTTTTGCCAAGAAAAGTGGTTAGATTTACAACTGTAGATGTTTATTGAGTTTTTTCCAAGGGAACTGTTCTGGGGGCTGCTTCATTCATCTCCAAATGTCTGATCTACTTGTCATTTCTATTAAACAATAGAGAAGCTAAAGAAATAATGCTTTTACTGCACAGTAATTCCAAGATTAATAAAGCCCTCTCACTTACTAGATACATTTGTGCAAACATATTGTCTATAAATATATACTAGGTACAAAGCACGCATATTTAAATACAGAATATGTCAAATTATTGCATTTTCCATTGCTCTATAATAAATTAATTTGTATTATAAAAATAATGGGAAATATGAATGACCACACACATTATTCACACTACACATCTTTAATACAGCATTTTATTCCTGAATACAGAACTTCAAAACAGGAAACAATGTGAAAAATTTCTTGTATCCTAATATGACGGCACTCATGTGGATTACAGCTTTTAAAAAAACATTGTAAATAGGGCACACTAAATAAATATGACTCTTGTGCCTATGGAACTCAGATCGTGTAATTTCATCACTTTTGGCTTCCCATGAATAAATAAAAAGCATATAGCATGTTAATTTATATTATCAATTGCCATCTCAGGAAAGTAAACTGAGACATGCACTGTGTCCTGAGTTCTAGGTCATTAAGTAGCAAAATAATACAATTACAACCACACCAACCTATACTTCTAGAAGCATTTCTTTAACATTCTGAAGTCTCTTCTAAAAGGCATGTATTTTAGAAGGTGGGGATTTCTAATTCACAGAATAATTTGACTTTTAAAAATTTGTAACTGTTCCATTTTCCATCAAATCAATAACTTAAAGAGTTGTCATGTTGGATTATTAAGGTGTCAGGGTCAGGTCTGGCTCCCCATGCTGGGAGCTGCTGGGTGGAGAGCACAGACCTGTGGCTGTTCATAGAATTTGGCTCCAGCCTTCTCTCTCCATCTCTGGACCTGCTCTTTTTCTCTAACCTGTGCCATCTACTACAGTTTCTTTTTAAGTTCTTGGCAATTATTTTCTGCTTCTTTTGCACCAGGAGAGTGCATGTACCAGTGTCTTTCTCACATCTTTGCTGATGTTTTTTCTGGTCTTTTCTGAGCAGTCCTGCATACAGCATAGAATCATAAACGAGTCCTTCCCTTGAGACTAGATTTTCTTAAGAAAGGTACCAAGAAACAGTAACAGAAAGGCCTAATTTGAATTTTTCAGTATCTTTTAAAAATGAAAAAAATGCAATAAAATGTTGACGAGGTATTCACAAAAAATGTCTCCTCCCTGTCAAACACCCACAGTGCTTTTTAATTTAATTATTCCATATAATTTATCTTCACAATTCCCTCTACAACTCATTTCCACAGCTCCTTGCTTCTCGGACAGGTTATTGATCTAATGTGTATAGAGAAGATATTTTAAAGGCAGTCTTTTAATAATAATCACCTATGCACAAAATCAAGGAGCTCTTTAATGTAAGCAGTAGTAAAAATTTAATCAATGTGAGCATTACAGCATTAGGCCTTAAATTAATTGTTTCAGCTTACACTTTAGGTAACTTTGACATCACTTCAATATCTGGTCTTTTCAGAATTTTATCATGTAGGAAACGTTATCTTCATAAATCACTGTCAACCAACAAACTTTGCTGGAGACATAAAATAAAGTAAGTGATCTGGACAAATTTCCAGTGGAAGCTGGGGACTGAACTAGATACTGGCCCTGGTTTCCAGCCCCATGGTAGTGATTTAATATCTCAAAAATCCCCAGGGAAAACAGTAATAAAGCTCCACCCAAAACATTTGACAAAAAGTTTATAATGTGTTACAGAAGCATCACTCATAACCTGCGATTGGGACACAGAAATTAGCTATGCTTAAAAGGAAGATTGGGTCTATATCTAAGAACTTTTATCTTTAATTCACCATACACCTTCCTGCTGAGGAATATTGATACCAATTAAGTTTCATTTTTTGTTAAATTGGGGTTTTTTTAAACCACTGGACTAAGATCAAAAGTGTAGACCCAGTATCCCCTCCTAATTAACCTCAATGCTTTCTCAAATTAATCATAAAGGATTGATTTTTTAAAAGAAGCACCTGAAGTAACATCTAAACAATGAACTGTGGGGGTCAAGTGGGAACACATTTTGGCTCATACACCAGCCAGCTTCCCACTGGTCCTCAGGGATCATCACTGCTGGTTGCGAATAACCTTTAGTAACAGGAATAATGGAGCAAGAGATGTAAGGGCAATGGATGAAATGAATATTCTTTCCAGGAGGAGGAGATACGTACATAAATGTATGTATATTCCTTCAAAGGTATTTAATGATTTGCATGTAGTTGTGATTAGTTTTCTGTACATTTAAACAATTCTAATGCTTAGTGTTTCTAATAAGTTGTTTATTACTGTGGACCTTCAATTTACCATGTGCTGAGCAGGCTATAAATATTGCTTCTATATAAATTATTAATGAAATCAACGTATTTTATCACTTTCTTGCCTGACATAAAGTATGATGAGCTGAAAGTCCTACAAATGCTTTTAAGCTCTCCCCCTGGTACATATGAAGAAAATATTTGCTTTTATACAACAATGGAAGTGCTTTTTCTGTGGCTAGAATAAATTTCCTCAGTATTTATATAGTGGATACTAATAACCAAAGTGCCTTTGTTATTACCTAACAAAAGGCTAACATGCTTAACTTTAAAAAATTTTATCTCTCCTATTGTCCTTTTCATCTCAGCCTTGTTTTCTGCTATAGTTAATTATTTTTCTCATAGACAAAATAAACTCCATTAGTACTAACAAGGGAGATTCAGATTAAGGGCTCACAGAGGCTTGGATCTTAATGTTAACATTGTTGTGTGAGCAGGAATTTATCAATTTGGGATTAAAAATTAATCACCAAAAATGTTTTAAGAGCATGATTCATAGTCAAACCAAAATACCAGAATGTTTATTTGATTCCATAGAAAAGACAGATGTCTTTATCTTAACTCTATGGGAATTGCACTGGAAAAATAAAAAGGAGTATGTCTTTAACAAAGCTAAATTTGAGCCATCACATGTGATAATTTTATTCCTTTTTTTCCTTCTTTATTTGCCTTCCTCAGTGTGACATGACTCAGACAAAAATAGCAGGATGATATCACAGATGTTCCTTTACACCAATCACTGGTTATTGCTTATCCAAATGATGTTTTAATACAAACACACAACTGCTCCTTCTGTTTTATTGCTGTCAAAATTTTGTTTCAAATTTAATAAATGGAGAAGTGTGAGCAGATGTGTCATTGACAGTTTGCTTTCTTCACTGGGCTGCATGGCAAGCTAGACGATGTTAGTCACATCTGCATTTTTAGAATATTTAATTCTGTGCCTTTTTCACCCAGTCTGGCACTCCTCAGTTGGCTGTTAGGGCCAGTGCAAATGGGCTGTGGCTGTGCAGCAGATCTGGAAAGCTACCACAAACTCAGACCTCTAAAAGTAGTCAGCACCCATCACTAGCTCCTGCCACCTCAGGTACTTCACTGGCTTCTTGGAGAGCATTGGGTAAACTCACTTTTCCAGCCACAGATGGTCCCCGAAAACCTATAGATGATTGCATTTATCCCAGTGTTTGACATACTCCCGTAGCATCCCTAACTGCTGCGTGACTTTGGTTACGGTCCCAGCTGTGCTCTGGTAAAGCCCGTGATAAAACTGCCTGCCAAAATAAGATCAGTGGAAGTCTGCAGCTTCTGGGATGTCTGGGTCAGCAGAGAAAGTGCAGTTCTTGTCAGGTGGAGGTGTCTCAGGGCATATTGCTGTATGGATGAGTTTGGGTAGGGAAGTCAGCTAGATCCTGGCTAGCAAGCGTCCCCCAGCCTACTGCAATGGCTAGCGTATGATTCTGGGAACCAGGCACAGAGAAATCCCAAGGAAGAAACTATCTTAGTACAACAACAGCTGAGACCATATAACACTGTGAAATAAATATTCTTTATAAACATAAACTGAAAAAATAGTCCCTCACTTCCAGTTTTATGTGATTTATGTCTTTAATTTATTTAAATCAGTGACCCATCAAATGCAGACACAAAATTAGAAATTCAGCAAAAATTTCAACTGCTATAAGGAAATACTGAGTTTTTATTTGCTGTCCTCCTGCAGCTGCCTTTCCACGTTACATGAATTTATCTCAAAATGAAGCACGATGAGGAATCATCTTGCCAGAATATAATTGATCTGTGATTTGGGTACCAGGCTCTATGCACTGTGGACACAGATGTGAAAGAGACAATTTACTCCCCCTCACCCCCCGATTTTTCAGAGAGTACTTGGTTTCAGATACATAAATCTGCAAGCTTTTCATAGCAGTTTTGTGACCAAATATATGCCACTTATATTACTTACGGGATTTTTCAGTAAACCAAGAATGAGTCAGTACCCTTGTATTAATCAGATGGTCATGGTTTGAAAGCTGCTGATATCCGTGTCACATGGCCCAAAGGGGTCCACACACAGCAAGTCTGTTCTGTAAGGTACCGAAGTGAAGGGTTTCTATTTTATTTCTTTCTTCTTCTTTTTTTTTCCCCATTGGTTACAGTGGGATTTGGTTCAAGCTCAATAAATTCAACAAGAAGTACCGGATCTTCAGCTGGTGTAAATTTCACACATTTGCTTCAAAAGCAGCCACTGCCTTTCATGGTGGGAATTTCCCTGCTACCTTGGGTATACACAATTTGCAAGTGCTGAAGTTGGAGTGTCCAGCTCTATAACTTTGAAAAAGATACTGAGATTTTCCATGCTTTACTGGTGGCTGTACTCTGAACAGTACTTTTCTCCTCCTTTTTACTGTCTTTGTTCTTGACTAGTAAAATGATTATTTGTAC
Source organism: Rissa tridactyla (assembly GCF_028500815.1). NCBI lineage: Eukaryota > Metazoa > Chordata > Aves > Charadriiformes > Laridae > Rissa > Rissa tridactyla. The sequence goes on from NC_071475.1 coordinate 10,098,255, forward strand.
AGACATTTTCCAGAACTATGTGACCAAATTGTGCCTGCAGCATTTGAGAATAACATGGTCCATATATCAGGACAAGGCCAAAAATTCACGGCATGAGATTTTCTTTAGCCAGCTGTGCTTGATTTTCTTTTAGAAGATCATCGTATTTGTAACAACCTGGCCCTCCCTACCAAAATAATCCAACTCTCTTTCAATATTCGCCAGGAAAGCTGTACCAATATATCAATCATTAATTGTAGGAAACCATGTCTGAGCACAGGAAAAAGGGAGAGTTTTAATTCTCTTCAAGATATTGATTTCTTCTGTGGTCTCTGAGAAGTCAATCAACCTGCTTGCCCCTGTCGTAGCCACTCATTCAGCATATAGGTGGTGCAGGAAGGAAGGGCTGATGGGGCAGACTGCGTATGGGCACATGGCTTGACTGAAGCACTTTTATAAATGGCTTCATAAATAAAGAGCCAGTTCGCTTTTGCAGGCTTGGAATCGTACAAGCACTACTTGGAAAAGCTCTCTTATCTTCCATAGAATGGGGTTAGTTCAACTCAAGAGCTTCCTTAGGAAGATATCTTTAGGATTAGGCTCTTTGATGTGCAACAAAGACAAGCTGCATTTTCTAAAGGCTATGACATTTTGTGGCCATTTAAAAGATTTTAAAAGTATTTTTGTTAATAAATTGAGTCATAAAGATGAGATAATGGCATTCAAATATTTGTCCTTGTTCCACAAATATTACCTTATTACATTATCTATGTCAAGGAAAAGCTCTCACATTCATGATGCAAATTTTCTTCAAGTGATTCTTTATCATTATGCTCAGCTCTATGCAAAGATAAGAGGCTTCTTGAAGGCCCGTCAAATTCTGCTGTGTGGCATTTTGTGATGGTCACAAAAATTTCTTCCTCAGCATGACAGGACAAGATAATAGGATGAAACTATGATGATTTCTGCAAGATAAGGACCAGTAACTGTTACCTGTTGTACCCTACCATACTGTATGGCATGTGAGTGGTTCCCTACTATTCTAGGTGTATCTGTGCAATCTCAGTCTAGAGGTATGAGCTATAGCCAGTAAGAATGGTCCTCGGCAGGTCCTCATTACTTCTTATATGTAACCCATGCTGATAGCAACAGGAGACAGAAAAGGCGTGCTAGTTTGTCAGTTACGCCAAAAGATAACCCAGAAATATTTAATCCAGGTTCTAGCATGAGTTTGAGAATCTTCATGGGTGAAAGATGGGATACTGGAAAACACACTCTACCCTATCCTTATCCAGAGGGTGGTTGAGTAGTTGCTAGCAAGTCCATTGCCCTGACCTCAGGGTTTTTTTCTTTATTGTCTCAGAAGTTTTTCTGAATTTCCCTTCTGAAGATACACTATTCCCAGGCTTTCTGACCGCATGCTCCTGCTCTATTGCCTGGTGTCACAGTGCTGTGCTGACAGCTCCTTCTACAGCTCTGAGAGTGATGGACAACCAATGTGGCATGCAGCTGTGTCTCTGCAATTGTTATAGCCAAGTTTAGATGCAGATTTAATCTGTATCAGGCATGGACACTCCCTGGATTTGTGTCTCATTTGCAAGATTCCCTGATAGACAGCATATGCCAGGTTTTTTTGAGTCTTGGGAAGATAGATGATACCAATATAACATCAGATCCAACACAACACAAGAGAGAGATCCACGATATATGATCTACTCTTGGTAAAATCAAGCCCCACTCAAACTTTCTAAGTGAGTATGAACTAGTAGAGTGATTTTATACCAGACTAGCTCTTTACATTTTCATCTGTGATGCTTTTGACTTAATACTAGGACTTCAGAAGCTGAATTTACAGTACCATCAAACCATAGCTCCAAGAGGAGCCTATAATTCTCTTTCCAGTGTCGTCTCTACTGACCTCAAAATGAGACTTGCTTTTGCCATACTCCGTGGATTATGGAGCCCTCTAATGTCAAGAAGCTGCACTGGGTGAAACGTGTCCTCCGCAGCTCAGCTCCTCACCTTTGAGCTCATTCAAGATGTGGATACTGGCAGATCCATTACACTGTGTTGAAACCCAAGATAATATACTTTATGAATGAAAGACAGGTCTTAGGTATGCTAACTCTACATAGAGACTCCCAAATTGTGCTCTGATACCTGCCAACTCCGTTGGTACTTAATCAGGCCTGAACACAGCATTGTACCTTTAAGAAACTGATATTTTTCTTATTATAGATGTTTTTACAGCAGTGGTGACACACACCATTCCATCAAGTACTGATTGGAAAATGAGGTAAATAAACACTCTATGTTGTTTGACAATTTTCTTCGCAGAATAGAGACGAAGCAAATTTCTGGAAGAAGCCAGTAAGTTAAAGTTAGAAATGAAATCCTGCCAAACCCTTAAAGTTAGGAAAAATATGTGGTTACCAAAAAAAGAAAAAATCTGAAAAGAGCACCATGTCACTGAACCTCAAACATTGTCCAATTGCAAAAGCAAAAGTAAGCTATATTAGTAATAGAGAATTTAGCATGTAACAATGAGAAAATCTGTAATAATAGCTTAAAAACCAGTCTAATTTTCCATGACCTTACATAAGCCTAGTAATACTCATTAGTGTCTACATGAATTTGTTAAACCTTCTCAGCATTGAGAAAACATGACTTCTTTCAATTTGGATTTTTTTGGCATCTAAAGTTTTTATATGCTGTATCTTTCATGGGAGTGACAATGACTTATATTTGAGGATTAAGGAAACGCATTATGTATTCCACATCTCAGTAAGAGCAGCTAAATAGTGTAATCCACCACATTTCTAAAAGCAGTCGAAGGGACGGATCCCTGCCCTTTTAAGTAAGCAAGCTTGCCTGTAAAAGAAGCATTCTGAATTTCATAATTAAATGAAAAATTAGATGAATGCAAGTGAGGCAGCTTGATTGTAACAACAGGGTCATTAATAGTTATTAAAGATAACTGGGATAAACTGTCAGATATCATCCATGTGTAACTAGGTAGACATGAACAAATGAGTAATAAATGCGTCTTGAAGAAAAAAAATCCTTGGCTGAGACTTTGAAGAACTTGCAAGCTAGGAGAGTAGATACAATAAAAGACAGAAACAGGGCATTTTTTATTTTTTTTTTAATTTTGGATATACTGTATTTGAATAAGGAACATAGCATCACACAATGGCCTGCCATGGAAACAATGATACTACGGATTTTAGAAATAAGTTGCAATGAAATGCCTCTTTTGGCTCAGAAGCCTATATTCACCCCTGACTAATTTCATTATGCTGCTCAAGCTGACATACTGATTAAAAGAAAGTCATTCCATTTACTGCTCCTTTTAATCATTAGGTAAACGTAATACGGAGTGCTTGGTACATTTGGTAAATATGAAGTAGATCAGTTATTACTCCTCCGGTGCTGATAGTGCTATCATTCTGGATTATCTCCTGTGTTATCAGCACCCCATTCTGCCATATAGCAACTTCCTGAAATTGCAGCATTGTAAACAAGAGGCCTTTGGGTATTTGCTCTTCTCTCTTTCAAACATGCATAATCTCTCAGCAATACCAGGATGGTTAAATTATCCTTAGAGCCAAATGACTTTGAATTAGATTTCTTTTCTTAACTACATCAGTTCCCCCATGCGCCAGTGATATCTGTGGAACTAATACACAAAAAGATCTTCTCTGCTGGGGCTCAGTTTTGCCATTTGTTTCCAGATCAAGGTGCATAAATAAATAAATAAATGCATAAAGCCCCCTTGATATCTCATGCTACTGTCTGCAGAGTACATGCTTCTCCGAATTAAGAGACAGCTGAGTCTGCCCACACTGATGTTCATTTCATGGCTGTCAAAGAAGCTTCTCCTATGCCAATGCTGTTGCCCCTTACTGAGGAGGGACATTTTCAGCTTATGTGTTTGACTCACTGTGTTCAAGGCAGGCGAAGGTATTGCAACAGCAGGGTGGGATTTTGCTGCATGCTGACGTAGATCTAGCTCTTCTAAAGCAATGGGAGGTTTACTATTGATTTCCATGAGAGCAGAATTAGAGTACAGCTTTCCAAACCTCTTCTGTGCAAAACATGCAGAACATATTTTAAAATTCAGGCATAATGTAATGAAGGCTAAGCTAAGCTGAGCTGGAGCACTCATGAATCTCCTTCCTGCTATCTCACTTTTGGCCATGGAGAACTGCTCCTTTCCTTGCATTTGCACTGTCACCATCTGACCTGAAAACCCAAGGAAAGCACTGGGTAGGAGGCACAGAGGAGGGGGAGGAAGCATTATGGCGCCGGCAGTGTTTTTCCTTGGACATGGCTGATCCTTTCCCTCAGATCCACAGAAGTATGGAGCCTTGCTATGTTGCCTTGCAGGGGTACCACACAGCAGGATGTATGTCTAAGTCCTGGTTAACTCTACTAAAAAGAAACAGCCTCCAAAGGGCCATCGGGTAGGAGTTTTGAACAGCTCTAACTTTGCAAATTAGTATTTTTCAGGCAGCTCCTGTCATATTTATTATTGCAATTACTATTACTATTATTGGCATTTTTGCCTATAGTTGCTCATGCAATTTCACAGAGCAAGGATAAAATTGGAACCCAATTAATTTTTCCAATTCTACTCTCTCACCTCTGAAAACCAAAAAATTCAGAAGTTGTCACCAGTCTGCCTATTATTTTGTTTGCTGCTTCCCTCCTGAACAGGGACATCAAGATGAGCTTATATTTGATACCTTGTTGTCATTTCTCTTTGTTTTCTGTTTGCAAGATGCTGATGGCTCATTGCAAATTGGAGAAGGCTCCCGGCATCTCAGCTGTCTGGACAAACTGCAGGAGCAGGTTAGCCGGGAATAAAACCTCCCGGAGAAGCAGGTTTAATACTGTTTGCATGGCTTTCCCTCTTCAGTTTGCAATCACTCTGACTTCAAAGAAGTGTTCTACAAGTTCCTACATTCAGAGCATTGTAGAGGAAAAGTATTTGTTCATTCTTCCCATCAGCTACTCCCAGAAACAGTCTTACACAGTTGGTAAAGGGGAGGGAGGCATTTTATTGTTCTGATTCCCTCAAAGCATCAACACCTTGCAAAACTGCAGGACAATTATAGGTCCTGCAGTGTTTTTTTTCCTATCATCCTTCCTAGCTTGTGTATTCCAGTTTAATATGTCCACGCAGCTGTAATTTTCCATGGGCATAAACAATATTTTGCCTTCTGAACGCATTAAGATGCATTTGCTGGTCTGTTTAGAGGCTAAGCCAGGAAGCATATTTTCTCACTTGGTAACATTTTAATGTTCTTGAGGAACACCAATCTATTCGTTAAAATTTCGTTCAAATAGCACCTCAACCAAAATTGCTATAACTCTTTCACATGCCTTGTTTTAAGCATGAATTTTCTTCAGGGGCTGTTGTACTTACTTATTAGTTTATTATTAAGGCCATTGCAGATTGAGAAAAATAAAGGCAAGCAGGCAAACCTGCAGACTGATGAGCTGAGAGACTGATATCCTAATAACAACGGGTGTAGGGTCTGTTACTAGGAGAAAAGTCTGTCCATGAACAGTGACAAAACTCGCATTGTCTTCAGAAAGATCAGCATTTCTGCAGTGTCTCTCTTTTAAGGGCAGAGGTTTTCCTTTGACTGAACCTCGTTTCTAATTAAGTCACTATCAACACTTTCTCTGATTCCAACCTCATTATGAACTTCAGCTATTTTTTCCCTTCCACTAAAAAATTAGACTTCTTAAAGTGAACTATGAATTCTACAGAAATATTCTGGCTTAGATAAAATTGCTGTTGAGTAACTAGGTATTTTTTGTCAGAAAGAGAGTAAGATCATGGCACTGATTTTACACTGGTGCTGAGAAAATTTACCCTTCAGGCCCATGTCTAAGTCTCCTGTTTGCTTGATTCATTGCAGATTTTTCTCTTATCAGGTGTGTAGTTTCACCATTTGATTTTATTGCTGGTTTCTTTCCAGATGCCAGAAGTACTGAGTATTTAAATATATATCTGAAGTTCAGCAGGAAATTGAAAATTGATTCTCTACAGCAGTAATCTGAGATATGGTTCAAGTTCTTCCTTCAAGTTAGCCAGAGCGAAGAGCTAGAGCAGTCCCAGGGGACAGCCAGCTTGGCAGATATTCTGGGGTGATTTCTCTGTCATCTTTGAAGAGAAATTCAGAAATTGTGCATTTTTTAAACAAGTCTCCTGTTTATTGTCAGCCCTATTAAATAAGCATGGAGCATAAGAAGAGAACAAAAAAAGATTTAGAATTACATGCATAATATGCAGGCACCTGTTAGTGGAGACATAGATGATGAATTGTCAAATATGGTCACGATCAGATTACGATTCCTTTTGACTTTCTTTAGCTGTGCTGTGCCATGGCCACAGGCTCTAGTCACCGTTCAGCCTACTGGTGCTAAATCTCATACACGCAGATCCAAAGGAGGTGGCTTCTGCCCAAAGTACTAACCTACGGGTTGCAATTGGAGTCAGCGGGTTGGACAGGACAAAAAGATAGGAGGACACAAGATGACAGACCATTGCTGGTGCTTGGATAGCCATGGAGACAGCCATCTGGTGTGTAGATGGCTGTCCCTACATGCGCACATCCACTGCTAACGGGTTGAAGACTCTTGGCTTGACCTCTGCCCTGAGAGTGGATTTCCCCTCCTTTCGTTTTCCAAACAGTTCCCAAGGCTGCTGAGTACAGCTGAAACAGAGGAGTGCAGTCCAGTAAAGCTAAGTGCTTACTGTAGAAGTACGGGGCATGACATAAAGTCGTATTTTGACTAATGCTTCTATGAATATGATATAATAACAGAGCTGGACTGACTCAAAATGGTAACCTTTGTCTTTCTGAGTCGTATATAAATGAATGGTTAAACCAGCACTTGGGTGTAGAGTTTAGTGATGTTTTTCTCAGCAAAATCAATGAAACTAATCTTGGGCAAAACATTTGCAAGAATATAAAAGGGACTGAGACAGTTCTCTGCCTAAGCTTGAGCTTGCTTCAGCAGCACCTCCAGTGGTAGCCTGTTAAATGTTACCTGGGCTCCAGAAGCCGTGATATGTGAGAGAGCTCAAACCCCCTTTTCTGCTCTGGCAGGAGAGTGAGTGCAATAATGGTTCACTATTACAGGCCAGTGTTAGTTCAATACAGATTGATTTGGGTTCTGTTTCCTTTTGTTTAAAATGCATTTCCACACAATTGGGTCTGGTGTGTTCAAACTTCCTAAATAATAGTTCCAACAAAATTCTGTAATAAATAAATTACCCTCAAAAATCTACTGGAATTAAAAATAAATCAGCAGATTCTCTGTTCAGCAGAAGCAATAAATCCTTCCTCTATCACATCATACACTGTTTACATTTGCCTAGGGGCTCTAAAATATTATGAGATGAAATGACTTTCCTGTTCCTTGGTGTCTGGCTGCCATAGAATTTAAGTGTTTCATGAATTTAATTGTGAAGAGAACAGTTTAACATTTTTCAGGCCCCTGTGGGGAAATTGAAGGAGGAGCCAACTGGATATTATACTGCCTGCAAAATGATTCATATTTAAAATTTAGCTGTGATAGCTATATCAGGTGAGATGCAGAAGGCCAGCAAATGACCCCATGTCTGTTAAAGACCCACACAAACTGTCAAGAGGAAGCTTTGATATCATAAGTAGGGCCTAGCCGCCTGCTTGTGGTAGAATTGCATTCCAGGTTGCATAAATATCTTTATGCAACATTAAGCCTATTTTCAGTATTTTCCTGAAAATCTATTAGTTGCTTTCAGGCTCTCTGAAAGGTATCATATTTCATTGCATGAGAATTCATCTGTCATACTTTGGAGAGGGAGTTTATATCTTTAGCAACTAAAAGCTTGCAAAAAGGGAGTCCCAATCTTTTGCTAGAGCATAGACAGAAGAACCAAAAACTACTACTGTTGCTTTGATGTAAAAAGAATTAATTTTTTCAATGGAAAAGATTATCCTGGCTTACCCTGATTACTGAAATCAAGGAAAACATATAACTTAAGTCTACAAACCATTTTTGTACAATTTAGGGAATGAGAGGATTGCTGTTCAAGATGGAAAAAAAAGCAAAACTACTGGTTGTGCCTCCTTTAAACATACACCCCTTATAATTTCATTTTCCAATCTCTATTTTCTCTTCTTGGTTCTCTTTTATTCACTTTCATGCTTTGCAAACAATATGAGAAGGATTTCCGTGCCATTGTGTATGCTCACTTATTCTGACTTCTCTGCTTGGTGCACAGAAGGCAGGGTGTGACATGAACAACAATTTGATATACAGAGCCTACGATGCCAAAAGAATCTAGTATTTTATTCAGAAGCAAATGACAACAAAGTCTTTGGAAACCTGAGAAGAAGGTGGGGTAGTAAAAGGGATGTGTGGGAGAAGAGGAATATAAAAAAAGGATCAAAGCAGATAAATTTCAGCTGGCATGTGATAACATACTCCTCAGTTTCCTAGACTTAAATTTGTAGCTTCCAGTATATTTTAGTGACGGATCCCGCATAGGAAACTTAACCTAAATTATCCATTATAAATTTGTTTCCTAAAAAAAAAATATTTAGAATTAAATATAATCTTAAAAATTTTCAGAATGTGAAGCAAAATCAGCAGTAAGACAAAGACTACTGCTGACAATTTCAGTGAAGAACAAAATCAGTCAAGTATAATCTTTGTCATTCCTTATTTACTGTGATAATTAGATCCCAACATTCTGCACGGTGATGTGCATGGCTTGCTTTGTTCAAGATGTTACCCACATTATTTCTTTGGGAGTTGTCTTCTTCCCACGCCACCAGCTTAATACACACACTTTTGGTATACATCTACCGAAAATGAGTGCTTCAAAAGTTCCTCATCGGCCCAGCACCTCTCTACGTGCATAACAGATGACATGGAGACAAACGAATCTGCTTCCAGGAACACTGCTGCACCAGGCATTGCTTTGGTTCATTAAAGCAAACGTCTGGGTACGCGTTCAATAGATGTTCTTTATTACTGAATATTAGCAGTGGTGTGAATGGGTCTCTTGAACTTTGTAACTACATACAGGGTTAAGAATGACAGAATCTGAGTGTTGGGAACTGGAAGAAACAAAAGAGTAAATCTGAAAACAGAACAGACTGGAGACTGGAGCACTCCTGCATCTCTCTTAGGGTGGAACTGTGCATTAGCAGATGGCAGCCTAAAAACAATATGTGCTGAGAGAGCTCGAGATATATGGCAAGATTTTCAACACCTACGCAAACGTTCAAAAGAGTATTGTCTGTCAGGGATGTAGGAATTTACAAGTTGCTTTTGTGTGGATTTCTGAAGCTATTATCTACATATGAACAGCTATGAGAAGTTGGAGGCAAATTCAAGGCAAATTTTTACAAAATGGAATACGAGAACTAGTCACAATATTAATCCATATGTTTTGATGTGAGCATTGTAAAACTCATATAAAACAGCCCAGACCCTTCTTATTGGTAGACCATGTAGCTGCGTTGCTTGTGAGAGGCAGCAGAAAATTGCAACTGAAGAGCAAATCATGATCTTGCCATCTGCCTGGAAGGAATTATTATATAGGGTTCGCTGTCAATCAACCAACCTGTTTTGAAGCAAAGGCAGAACAGTATATGATTTTTTCCGTGCTCATTTCATGCACTAATTCCTTACTCAGAAACTAACCTTTTCCAGCACTAGCACAGCACACAGGGCTCTGGCTGCAGCTCTCTGCCCAGCCAGGCAAACAAGTAGATGAGGTGTGGAAGAGAGTGCTTGGAGTGTTTTGCTTAAATTATGACAAAGTGCATAGCTGTGACAAGGAATTAAACCTGAAGGTATTGTTTGCTAAAGCGATGGCATCAGGGAAGTATTGGCTGTGTATATCACATATTCATGCTGATTTTCACTTCTTTTTGCTCCAGTGGGAGAGCTTTCCCCAATCTCTCATTTCCACCTCTTTAAAGGAGTCTTTTGTGTTGCCTTCTAATTTTTTTAGTTGGTTGAGGTTTTTTTCCACGAACATATCTGAAGTCTGAAATTGTCCTTGTCTGCCTGCTTTATCTTTTCAAGGATTTTTCTACAAACTCTAGGCTATACTAATGCACACTAGTGTATTTTATCCATAACCAAATTTCCTTATGTAGATCCTCTAATCTGAGGATCTCCAAGTATGCTAAAATAGGTGTGTGGAAGCCACACTGTGTCCCTGCAGAATCCAGGGCATTTTAGAAGTAATAAACTGAAATATAATTTAAGATCACATAGTGAATCCATTCTAAGAATTCACACTGCAGGGGGCAAGTAGCAAAGAAACCTCTCAACTTGTTAATGTTTTTTCCACCACAGGCTTGCTACGTGATAAAGTGGAAGCAAATATGCAGGTTTGCAAATAAGCTATTTGGTCAATCCCCTCGTGTAACATCAGAGCTGAGATTTCCTCTGCAGCTGGGGCTGATGCAGAATTAGTAGACTTTAAAGTGCTATTTTCAGGGTAGCACCTGGAGTTACGAAGACCAGAAGTGCAACGCAGCAGAGCTGAATTGGCTCCTTGCATTTTTCTTTTGCAGAGGTGCCAGCCAAAGCTTTCTTTCCAAAATAAGACATTTCTGAGCACAGGTGCTGGGTTGTGCCAGCATGAGCATTGGATGTGTACTGGAGCACCCAGGTATGCCTGGAGACATTTCACAGCCAGGAGAGAGGCATTAAGCTCACGGCAGAGCTCCATGCAGCGTTCCCTGGCTCACAGCGCAACCATCCTGGCATATTTCCCAAATTAGCCTGGTTGTGCCTTGTCACTGGGATTTACTCTAATCAAAAAATACTTTACACCTGAGAGGTTTTTGAGCCTTCAAAGGGTGCACAACCTGGCACAGGGATGAGCTGGTTTGAAGGCTCAGGTGGTTTGAGTTTATAAAAGTTCCCAATCTGTGGGAGGAGGGGAGAAGAGTGGGGTGGGGTTATGGTGGTGATTGCTTCAGGAGTGGGGGGCAGCAGCTGCTAAAAATTTACAGACAGAAGTTTTTGACTGGGAGAGTGGAGGGATACACAGAAAAGAGGAGCTAGGCCTGCCGGTGAGCTCAGACCTGTTATTTCAAGGTTGGTGCTTGGGAACTAGACTTTTGGGGCTGGAGGAGCAGGTTCCTGGCTGTGTTCATGATTTGGGCTTTCATGGTGTGTTAGGGAAGCTCTTTCTTTTCCCAGTGGGGAGGGGTGGGGGTAGCCAGGAAAGAGCTGATGTGTCTTTTTGAGCTTTGGTCTGTGTGGGAACCTTTCTGCTATGGCTCCTGGCTGCTTCTCCTACTAGTTTAGTATCCCTTTGGCAGGAGAAGGCGGGAGGCTGGCTGGGCCAAGGGAGAATCTGCCACAGCACAGCTGCGAAGGGGAGGGGATATTGAGCTGAGGGTGGCTTGCTGTGATGCTATGGGGAGGAATTTGTTTCCTAGAGAGCCCTATTTCTATGCTGATGTCTGAAATATGTGAACTTGAACAGAAGTGGTTTACCTTAGCTGCTGTTGAAGCCTCCTTTTTTTCATTACCTGGAGATAATGGAGACCTATTGTTTGTTAAGCTTAATGGAAAGGTAGGAGCACGGCAAGCCTAGATGGAGCGAAGACAGCACAGTGACCATGTCTGAACTTACCAGAGTGAATTTGCCTCCCAGAGTGTCTCAATTTCTTTGCTTCTGTTGGTTTTATTTTATTTATGTTGTGAATATTGAAAACACTTGTACCTTCTTGTAAAAATTGACTTTTCAGTAGCTAAAGTAAATACTAAACCTGTGCTTGGGGACTTATATTTGACATGCTGAAACTGATAAATCAAATACCAAGTGTCCTCTCTGACTGTAGATATACTAATTTTCAGTTCATGCGCTCTGGCCCATGATTTGTCTGCTGTAGGTGGGCCTCGCGTAATGTGGTTTTAGCTGGTCTGGAAAGGCAACTGCAGACTGAGAACTGTAATAGTTTGTTCTGAAACTAGGAATATTTCAATAGGATTCCACGTGATGGATTCAACTAGGCTACTGTAAGAATGTCTGGGATGAAGGCTCCTGAGTTTATGCTGTGCTAAAGTTGAGAATCAATGAGGAGATTCTGGATTTTCAGATCAGCATGATCTCTCCAGCTTATGTATAGCTGATAAAGGATAACAGTGTCACTATTTGACAAGAACACTGTGACCGGCATTGCTCTAGGGCTGTTTTAACTTACATTTCTTTGCTTCTTGGTATCTGTGAACTGAAACTAAATAAGCAGCTTGTCTGCATTATATGAAGGTTATGTTTACCTGTCATGATATCCTGAGCGCAGCCGTGTTTTTATTGTTGTATTTTGAATATACTGACTGCTATTGAAATTTTGTTTTATGATGATAATGTACTGCACAGATAATTTGTCTTGTTAATCCTTAGCAAGTACTGATTTTGTTGGCTAATGGCAAGTTATAGATAAGGGTTGAGGTTTTTTGTGCATTGTCCTACATACTTTAAAAATAACTAGGACGCAAACTTTTTGATATAAACTTCCTTGACAAATATAGATGTGGTCTTTTTTCCTTTCTCTCCTCTCTTAGGCATGGAAAAACTGTAAGAAGCGGAATCTTTGCCTCTCAGTAATTGTGAAAACTAGACATCCCTTTAACAATGAAGAGCAGCACCTTTAAGGTAGGCTGGGAAAAATAACTGTGAAAATCTTCCTTTTTGTGCTGTCCTCTCACTTGTCCCTGCTTTGGTCAATATTGAGACTTGTTATTTAGTTCTTTATTGTTTTCCAGTACAAGCTACTTATGGTGCTCTTGTGGTTTGTTTGGGTTTTTTTCCAATGGCTTTGGCTATGACATCTTGCTGGTTGGATCTTCCCTGTATGTTGAGGGGGGCAGGCGGGCAGCAGCAGACAACACTGCTGCTTCTGCCAAGCAAAGCTGGTGTGGCTGAGGTAGCAAGGAGAGAGGTGCTGCAGTGATGTGGCATAAGACGGTAGGAAGGAGCCACCAGGTTTCTGGGGGCCAAGTGGAGTTTTTCCATTGAGTGTGTTGTGCTGTTCCCTGGTGTTGCTGTGTCCTTGGCCAGTCCCCTATACCTACATAGCTGCACCCATGTTGAGAACAGAGCAAATTTCCTGGCACCCTGTACTTGAGGTTGGACGACAACTGCCTGAACCAGTGCCTGGACTCCCATGAGAAACGGGTTCCCTGCACACGTTGTTCACTAATGCTTCTTTAGGCTTTTGGTGTGTGTAGTCTGTGTGTTTGGCCAGCAGAGGCTGTAGTTGCAGCCAGGAAAATCACTAAATCTCTTTGATGTTCTTCCTTCATGAAAAATTATGTACTTTTCTGGCTGAACTTTGCATGGTCATCATGGTTACCTTTAGAAAATCAGAGCACCTTCTCTTGCCATTGGAAAATAAAGGCTGACAATACAGACTGAAGGATTTAACGCTGTTGTAGAAGACATAGGAAGGAAAGGAAATAATTTCAGTTCAGTCACTGAGGTTGGACCAGACCTCCTTTGAGAAAGGAGGAAAAGTGGTGGGACTGAGAAAGGGAAGTCTCAGGGCAGGGAAGGTTTTCCTGGGAATATCAAAAGTGCTAGAAAGGAAGCGGAGCACCACTGTGAGCATCTGCCTGAGCACAGGGGATGTGCATGTAAAATATCGAACTTGTATGCATTGAACATGGTATATAAGTGTTTGTCTGGGCAAATCTGTGTCCACAGCTGATTTCTAGGAAGCCCATAAATTTTGTGCTCTCTCTGTCCCAAAAGAATCCTGTTTCAGTGTTTGTGCTCCCTGTGCCACTGGGGAAAGAAACCAAGGGCCAGACACACACAGGGAGGCTTAAGGACTTGGATGAGGGTTGCTGCTCGGCTGGTTTTACTCTGGGCTTCATAGCTGCTGTTCTGGCTATTACATGTAGGCAGATCAATCTGCACACAGCTGCTGGTTTTCCATGTGGGCTGGTTTTCAAGGGAAGACAAGCTGCATGGGGAGGCTAGGGGGCCAAGCAAAACTTCTGCTCTGTCAGATTGTAAAAAAAGCTTCTATAAATGTTGTTGACATAAGAGAGTCAGTAATTTGGCTTTCAGTGGAGGTAAGGTAAAACTTGCTGTCAGACTACGTGGTTCAGCTGGGGTAGGAGCATGTAGGTGCTGAGGAGCTGCAATGTGCACTGCCTGTTGCCCAGGCAGCAACCAAGACCAAGTTTGGGTCTATAGGAAAGAGCTTTGTAGGGTGGGTGGAAGCAGCTGGGAGGGATGGAGAACACAATCTGTGAAAAGCAAAGATTCATTGTCCCAGGAGCACTAGAACTAATGAGCTTTGCATTTCAAAGGTGGCAAGCCTTCTTCAGACCCTGTAAAATACACGCCTGGGATTTGTCATGTTAAATCTTTACATGGAAGAGGAGTGTGTGGAGGAGGTGGAGAGAGAGGCAGAGGAGGCAGCATGCAGAAAGTAGAGGCCAAAGGCCCTTATTTGGGTGCAAGTACCAATCTGCTGTCTGCATGAGTCTGCCTGAGTTGCATATGCTCTCCTTTTCTCTGTGCACAGAAAGTTGTGATAAATAGAGGTTGAGGCAGTGAAGAGCATTTATTTTTATTTGCCTATTTTTGTCATTCAGTTGGCATCTCTAGATGAATGATGGAACCAGGAGGAACAGGCTAATCTCCTTGTGAATCCAGTCCTCATGCGTGTGAGGCAGCCTGTCTCAAAACCAGTTTGATGCCTGCTGACTCCTCACAACCTACCTTCGCCTTAGAAATATCACACCAGTGTAATGGTCTGCTTTTGGCAACCCTGCTGGCTACCCCACGGAGCCTTTCCACCAGAGCTGTGGATAGGCAGTTTTCCATGCTCTCTGGCTATGGTAGCTCAGGTCCTGGTCTCTGTCCTTTCTTCTGTTTGCCATCAGCTATCAGAGTAGAGATGGAAGGACTTCCTTATGACACTGTACCCCTCCCAGCAGCCAGGTGTAGACCATGTAACGCAAAGGCTGTTCTGCCCCTCTGCAGGGCCTGGATCCATCCTGCCCCAGTGCTGGAGAGAGCTGTCACTGCACGGGATGGTTGACACAATCTTTTGCCCCATCTATCTTTTTTCTAGGGACAAGCTACTTTCAGGCTTCGCTTTTGATGACAAAGGATGTTAAAATGTGCGGACTGTTTGGTAGTGTCTTATTTTTCCTTCCTATTTTCTTTCCAATGTGTCAGTTTTAGTAGCCCCACATTCAACACGTGGGCCCATGGGCACATGTAAAGCATCATCCTCTTCCTGTCAAAGCCAGTGACTCCTGAAGTGAGGAGGCTAACCAAAGCATCTGCCAAAGATGACACTGTGCCTAGCTCCAAGTGGGGTAAGAGAAGCTGTTTCATGTCTTGTTGGTCCATGAAAAGTTAAAAATTGTCAGCAAAGACATCAAAGCAGGTGTGAGGATGCTTCTGCAAGACTTGCCAAGGACTCCTCTGTTCCTGTGTGATGCTGGGAGCCAGGGCAGGGAAGAGGCTGCAAGCGCAGTCTGTTTAATAGTCTCTTCTGTCCCTCTGATCTCCCCCCTACCCCGCAGAAGCAACATGTCCCATGTTTCTGCAGAGCTTGTCCTGAGCAATAGCAGCATCTGTCAGGGGTTACAGTGGCATTAGCCTCATGGAGCTGGGAGTTAGCAGTGCTTGGCAGAGTGACAGTTCTGCTGTACCTTACATAAATCTGTATCTTGCATAAATATGTCTCTGCCTACTCTGTCAAGGTGTGTGGTCACAATTTGTCTGATTCCTCCTGCTGTCCACAAGGCCTTTCAGTTTCCTAGAAGATTTTATTTGCTTCTTGAGGCCCCTCTCCCTCTTCTTTCTTCACACCTCCCCCTCTATGCCCTTTCTCTCATAGCTTTCCCACAAGTCCTAGAGGCAATGTATCTTGTTAAAGCAGTGTTATTTTAAAATAAATTCCCATCACCTGCCCCTCTCAGGTGCTGCAGAAAGCTCCCCATATTCCCATGGAAAGGGGGAAGGTCTTGAGCCTCCCTCTGGCTTTGGCAGCAAACCACAGCAGCCCCCCGCCCACCCCCTTCTGCTATGGGCTGCACCTGATCCCAGGTCCTCGTTCCTCACTCATTGGTACTTAATGGTACTTGGTATGCCTTGGTTGGCTCTTAAGAGCTTTCTTGGACACTTCTAGACCTTCTGAGGCCAGAAAGTAGCAGCAATTGCCCCAGTCCTTAGCTTTCTTCCAGTCTCCAAGGAAATTCGTGGGGAAAACAAGAAAGTCTTTATTAAACAGACCGTGCCATGCATTTTCGTATAAAGCACCTGAAGAAATTATGACCTCTTGGAAAGCATCTCTGTTCACCACAAGGCTTGTCCTGAGCCACCCTCTCCTCTCCAGGGCTGCTCAGGGACCTGATGGGAGCCATGCTGTGGTGGTGGCCTGTGGTGTAGGGAGGGTCCACTCACCAGTACTCTCTCATGTCACTTTGTCACCTCCCCAGCTGCGCTATTGTTTCAAGGCTGTAATAAAGAGCTGCTCTGAGCACTGTGGCAGAGACCAGCGTAATGTTCCTGTTGGTCTGCAGGGCCAATCTCTTAATATGTATTACCCAATAAAATACAGCGGCTCCAAAGGAGCGTATGGTCTGTCAAGTAAGCTCATTGCACCTCTCTGTGAGAGTCTCCACTGAAATATGTGTCCTTGGGTGCTGAGAAGGAGGTGCTTGAGAGTAAGGGTACTTATTACTGTTATTATTTACTATCGTTTGGTGTCTGGAGCTGATAAGTGGTGAAGGTAGTACACTCTTCTACCACACGTTATCAAGGGGGGGGGGGGAAAAAGCAACCCACGTTTTGTTATAGCATGCACCCTGGGCTCTTAAAATGGAAGTTTCTGTTTCGTCTCCAAGCTTGCTTTCTTCTGTATGCAGACGTGAGAGCTGTAATGTTAAGTGAATGGTATGTATTAAGTCTATACAATGGCTCTTTAAAAAATAATTAACATATGGTACAAGAGGGAGAGGAAATAACTCCATTCCTGTAAATGGCCACTTAAGATGTGGACAATAAATAAATAACCGTAATAAATAATCTGGAGTATATGAGTTTAAGCATTTAGGAGGAGTAAATCAGCATTCTTTCTCCATTGTCTGTTGAGATGCATCAGAAATAGAGTTGGAAGTAAAGATTTCACTCAGAGCTGTGGCGAGGTGTTGGAAAGCCCATGGGCGTGTGTAGGAATCTCCTGCCCTCCCCTGTCTCTCCCCTGGCTTTTTGTTACACTTTCCCTGCACCACCCCTCCCTGTTCACAAGCATGTGCTGTGTGCTTGTGAAATGGAAGAGACTCTCTTAAGTCTCACTTGCGAATAAGTGCAAGAACAATGCCTGGGGAATAAAGCTTCTGCCGGCAGAATTAAAGCATCTCCCAGATTGCTCATTGGGTGTTCAGTCCTTCGCCTCTCCAACGGCTTTGCCTTTCCACCGGCGCTCTTCCACCCTCCTCTGCCCATTCATACCTGCTCCTCGCAGACGAAACCAGCCGCTCTTCTGGCTCTGTGCGAAGTCTGAGTGTCGGTATTTAAATGCAGCTCCAGTTGCTAAGCCCCGGTGACTAGCGGAGTGCCTAGCTGGGGCTGGCAACCGAGGGCTGTGTCGCTTTAAGGCATGTGATACTTTCCCGAGCAGGGATGTATTGAAATAGGCTACGGTACTTACAGCATCGTATAGCAGTGTACGTACAGCTGCCTTACTCTGCACCGCCCGCGCTGGAGTGAGGCTGCTCTGTCCTTAAGCATAAACTGCTCCTCGTCCTTAAGTATCCTGGAAGCTGCAAATTATCTCAAGATCACTTCAAAGGTCTCATCA
This sequence comes from Rissa tridactyla, assembly GCF_028500815.1. Lineage (NCBI taxonomy): Eukaryota > Metazoa > Chordata > Aves > Charadriiformes > Laridae > Rissa > Rissa tridactyla. Next base: position 10,116,107 of record NC_071475.1, read on the forward strand.
GGCAGAAGGTGATGCTAGGAGATGATTTAAAGGTGAAAATGAGAAGGTTTCCACCCCTCAAACCTTGGCCACTCTTCTGACGGCAGAGTCTGAGAGCTCAGATGTCTTCTTTACTCTGGGAACAGGATTTGTAACGAAAGAGATTTTTTTTTTCTTTTAATCCTGATAAAGAAGATTATTGGGAAGCCATTAAAAATCCCTTATTGTGATACAGATGGATTTAAAAAAGTGTTAGATCTTTCCAATGAACACTAATAGAGTGCTCTGCTCTTGGTTGGATTACTCAGGTAAGGAGCTTCTTTAGGATTTAAGATTCAGAAAGCAGATCTGGAACTCATCAGATAATAACTGGAGGAATACTTGCTGCCGTGGGTTTTTTTACTAATGATAAGATGATCTGTGTGTAAAAGTGTGCATGTGGCAGCAGTTTGCTGACAAACAAGTGCATGAAGAAATGTTTGTAAGAAATGCTGGGTTTTGAGCAAAGGTAGTTTGAAATAGCATAGCTTGAGAAAGACTTTTTTTTAATTTAATAAAAAAAAGGGGGGGGGGGGAGGAGCAGAGAGCTAATAATAAAGCCTGAGTGGGTTAAGTCAGTCTGCTGTACATGTGGTTAAGAATATGATGCCCGAGGAAAGACAGAGGAACGTTTAGCAGGCTGTAGAAGTTTGGCTTTGCTTCCCTGTTTGGCTAGGATTTTTAAAGTTTGGTTTAAATAACGTGAATACCTGAAATATCCCTGTGTGAGAGTCACCTTTCCCTCTTACCTTGTATAAAAAGCATGGGAGCACCAAATATGACAAGAAGGCACTAATTCCTGAAGACACAGGAAGCCTGGGAGCTCCCAGATCTGAGGGGATTGAATCTATTTTGCAAGATAAATAGGTCTAAAAAGAGAGGAGAAAAAGTACACTGTATGCTGCAAACTAAGCAGTTGGAAATGAAATTAATTATATGCTAAGCAGTGCATCAAACACTCAGTACAGAGAAAGGAAGAGCCTCATGCTAATCAAAATAATGGTTTGGTATTTTCTTCTAATTATACTTGTCAGTTTATGTGGTTCTTTTCAATCTGACTTAAAATGCTTCCCAAAGACCGTGCTTATTTTAAAATCAGGAGCAAAAACGTATTTTATATGCATATATTTTATTGCAATTTTAACGTTGTTAATTTTCCTACTGCAGTAATCCCCCTGCCATATCATATACAGACTTTTTAAAAAATTTTTTCTTTAAGGACATGATTCTTCTATGTGAGCGATTTAATCTTTCAAAGTCTTTCTTGCTCTGTGAAAATGATGTTCAGCTGATTGGATTATTAGATAGAAGATGGCATCACGTCATTGGCTGTGAGGAGTGTGCCTGAAGTTTTGATAAATTTGGCAATATGAAATGCAGCAGAAGGTGGTGTTAAGGGAACTGGACGATGTGTAGCGTAGCTGAGCCTTGCAAACCTCCCGATCCTTGCAGGCATTGAGAAGGAGCTGTTGAAGTTAAAAAGTCAGAGGGAAATTTAGCCAGTTACTATAATAATGAATACAAGTATGAAAAATCACAGTTGCCTATATCAGGTGGCCAAGTATGCCAGCACTGGGAGACAAAGAAATTGCTCTTTCCCTTTGCAGTAGGAATCTTTACAATTTTGACACAATCTGCGTTGTGAAAAGATCAAATCTTCTGTGGAGTACATATGAAATTCAGTCTGGCCGTGCTCCAGTCCCTTTACACGCACAGGTCGAACAAAAGGAAACTGATTTCATCTGGGGATTAGAATGTAATTCTGAGAAACAATTACTTTGTTTAGCAGACAGCATCAGGATTAAAAATTAATGCTTGTAAAACTCAAAAACAATAAACTGTTACCTTCTGGGTCAGTATTAGCCTTCCAGTCTGGGGGATGGGGTATTTTTGAAATGCATCTCAGATACCTGAGTATGTTGTATGCCTCTCTGTAGTGTCTTTAAAGTAGTTTTGATACTGTCTGGACATCATGTGTATTTTTTTTTTTAGCTGGCAGTGTGATATATTTTTTTAAATTTTTTTTTAACTGCTTTGTAAACTCAGCTATGGAACAGTGTGGGGATATTTTCCAGCCTTCTATTTACATTGGGTTTTTTTAGTCCTCAGATCATTACAGTTTCATTATTACCACTGAATTATTAAAGTCACCCAGGCTCCTGTGTTGACATCTCTTACCTCAACTGTCCTTTTTGGCCATGACCTTTATTGTATGACGGTTGCATCCTGCAGGGGGGGAATAATAACACAGAGACAAAAGCCATTTAGCAAGAGGAGTAAAAAAATGTTTAAAAATAAATAATTAAAATACTGTTGTAATGGAAGCTGACTATTCTGTGTTATGTAAGGCAATGGATAATAATGTCTGTCTAATATTTTGTTTAGAGAATGGCAGTGGTCTCTGCAATGTCCTGGGTCCTGTATTTGTGGATAAGTGCCTGTGCAATGCTGCTCTGTCAGGGGTCCCTCCATCACACTTTCCAGCAGCATCACCTGCACAGACCAGGTAGGACTGAGATCAGCTGTAAGATACCATAAGAGTGCAGGCTTTCTGCCCATGCTTATGTTTGTCTTGATAATTGATTGAATAATCAAAAAATCTGTTTTGCTATTTAAGTTTTATGAGTTGCTTGCCTCTATATTGCACAGCATCTTTTTTGGGTTGGTCTAACATGTGTTGTCCTTTGCCAGTCTGATATTGGAATAGTCATCCTTTAACGTCTTCTAACAACTTCCCAACACAGGAATCCCGTTTTGGATAACTGTTCAGTTTCTCTGTCTCTTTCTCTGTCCTTATTCTATCTCCCCTTCTCCGCATTTTGTGCAGTTCCAGAGTGGGTGTGTAGCTCAAAAAACATTGTGACAGCACAGGTTTGAGTAACTTTGCAGTTATCTGACCCAAACTGGACATGGGTTTGTTACTTAAATTAATGGCACCAAACATCACTCGGAGTCACTAGTGTTTACTGGAGGTCAGGTGTTTGCCTTTAGCATAAATGAGAGAGTGAGTTATTCTCAGGTTCTGAAGTTTACCTCTGAAAATTGATGGGGTTGCGAAAGTGCAGCCCAGAGGAGAATTTGGGACTGTCTTTCAATGGAATTCAATACCTGTAAAGTCAGAATAAATCCCCAGGTTAGCAGTGGAGAATGCACCTCACTTTGACTGTTGTGATCCACAAAGACTGCACACCAGTAGTTTTACTGTGTTTTTATTAATAGAAATGGATCACATAACTTCTTCAACTGTTAATTGAGCTTTGAAGAATATGTGCCATGTTAAAAATTAAGGGGTTGGCATATTCTAGCACAGTATTATCATCTGGTTAAAATTAGAGAGGCCAAGAATGTTGCTTAACAAATTTGGATCCAAAGAAAGGTGGGAGAGGTTTTAAGAGCTTTAGAAATGAAAGATGCAAAGTGTTAACTTGCAGTGATGAATCATTTAACAATGTGGCAACTAATACTTTAATAGTTTTTCTTGATGTAATGGCATACCTTCAAAGATGAACAGTCTTGAACCGCAGGTCTTTAGCAAACTTAATGACTCAAAGCTTTTCCAACTACTTTCATTATCCAAAAGCTGTAGGTATTGGCATTGTCTTGCTTTCTTTATAAATAAAGTATGCATAGTATAGAGGAATAGACCAAAACCTTCGATAGACCAGCTCTCAGTAGCTATGGTAGAGGACCAGATTAATTAATGGTGTTATTTTTACTAGCTGGCACTGAAAGTTTGAAAGTATTTGAAGTTTTAGTGGCAAGGTTGTTATTTGGGACTTGCAGAGAAATGAACAAAATATTTATTAAAATGCATCTGTAAGTAACATTGCCGGTTACTTGAGTCTGCCCCCCAGTAAAGGAAGTTGGGGGGGTGGGTGGGATCAGCCCAGGTAAACAGATAGGTAAAAGGAAAATGTAATCTCGTTTTGTAAAATCAGTTGAAACAAGTGACATGATGAGAAAAAATGAGAGCTGGGCAGATTCCGAGCTCTGCAACATTTGCCTAAGCTTGAAAAATCACCTTTTTTATGAAGCAAGAACAGCAAGACACTGAATGCATACCAAGTGTTGGGGAAATGTGAAAAATGACAAAAATCTTTCACTCAGAGATGCGATACAGATAGAGTGAAGGTTTTACAGCTGCCTCATCACCTACTTAGAAACAGCCAAGCTTTCCCTCTTGCGAGCCTTTCTCAGGCAGCTTCTCCGCACCCTACGTGAGTAAGATTGATGGTGTTCTGATCCCAGGCAGCCAATTTCAGTCTCTCAAGAAATAATCCACTACGTTGACAGATGAGTGGAATTTGACATGATGTTCACCTCAGATTCAGATTGTGCTGCACCTGGGAAGTACCAGCTAGTGAGCGTCCTTTAGGGAAACTGTTAGAGATTTTGGACAATTTCTGCTGTCACAACAGAAAATCAAGACAGTGTTTTTTATAAGGCCATGAATTTGCAGTCTGCCAACTGAATGTGAAAGGTTGTACATAAAAGGGATGGAAATATGTTAACTAGCAAACTGAGTGATTTTAATGTATTCAACTGCAGTCCCTGAGCACACCCTATTTTTCATATTTATAATATTAGGAATGCGTCATTTACTTTTAGTTAGTCACTGTGTAAGTAAGATTAAAATGTTCAGCCAAATAAAAGTGAATAAAAAATGGATGCAGATGAGCCAGTGCATAGTTTCAGTAATTTAATATTTGGTATATGAAATTTCAACTTATTGAATCATGGCAAATATAGTTGTAATCAATAGCATGCTCAGCATACCTTTTCCTTCAGTTCGTGATCTTCCACAGATAATGAGATCCTCTGAAATAAGAGATTTTGAGCTGCTCAACCCCATCATGGGGCTACTTTCGTACAAGATAATTAAAAAGGCAGGTTCCACCCCATCTTGTGCTTCTTATACTTGATGCATAGAAGAGTCTCAGTGAGCACAGGAAGCTGCAGGTAGAAGATAAAATCCTCGTGGAGTGTATTTAACATAATAAGCTTGAACTGAACTCGGTGGATTAGCACAGTGAATATACCCATCTGTACTACTGCGGTTAATCCAGTTTTGAAACACTGGAAACAAAGGGCAATATATGAAAAGGTTAGGTCATCATCAGAGATGTCTGAGCTTGCTCTTTTCTTCTGAAACTTTCTTAAGCAAGGGTCTGAATGGGTTGAAATAGATTTCTACGCACTATGTGCAATCACAAAACCTTAAAGCTTCCATTTGGTGTAGTATAACTTTCAGTTTTATAATTCAGTACTTCTTTGTTCAGTTAGACATAGCAGAAGGTACAAACCTGAAAACAAATGCAATAAACCGCTTTACATGAAAGTATTTGTAATTGACTGTAGCTTTATTTTTCTCTGAAATGTTCACAGGTGGGCACAGATAGTAAGGGCATAGTAAACACTGCTTGAATGTAAGGTGGATGATGCTGTATTACTTGTACTTGTTCGTTCTTGTCTCATTAATGCAATGAAAAGTTTGAATGCTATTGTTAAGTAGCCTTAAGTATCGGTGGCTGTTCCTTTTGGCTATGATAGATGTGGAGGGTAGGGTACATTTTTAGGCTGCTTCACTAGGATCCAGAGGAGACCTTTGAAGTAAGCTAGCCGAACACCACTGCAGCGTAATTCCCCTTGGGTAATACGTATGGCTTTCCACAGTTTTTTTTATGATTATATTTCATTTTCATGAAAATTATGTTAGGCAAAAGACGTATGAAAGCATTCACAGGAAATAACTTTATGTAGAAACAAATCTCCATTTTTTTTCTTCAAGCATGTCATTTCTGTGTGATTTAATAAGAAAGAGCAGTAATAAGAAGAATTCCACATTGGCTGTTTTAGGCTCTGATATACGCACAGTTGTAGAGCTGTTGAATTGGCCTGAGGATTAGAGTGGACAGGTTGTGATTTGCAGAGTTAGCTGAGTGCCTGTGATAGTCCGTTGATCATCTGATTGATGGGATTGACCCTACCCAGAGGTAGGAAGTGAAGTAGATGCTGGCATTTGGTAAGACAGCAAGATATTAACAAAGCAGAGGGTTCAAGTTTTAAAAAAAAAAAAAAAAAAAAACAAAAACCACTCCCCAATCATGCAATTTTTACCAAATTTTCTGGCTTTGTTCCATAAATTAGGGATGTTTTGCTCCTAGTGAGGACGATCACCTAATACTGGATCACAGTGGACAGCACTGGCCATGTGTTGGTAAAAAATACAGAAAGCACATTAGATTCACCTGTAAGTTGATGCGAAATAATTAGCTACACATCAAGGATGCTAGGTTAGTCTTGCATACAGTGTAAAGATGTGAGGCAGACATAAGCAGAAACACGTACCTGCTGTAGCAATGCTGACATTTGCAAATATGTTAATTAAAAATAGGCCTCCTCAGAGGAAGAAATCATGGACTGAATCAAGGCTGGAACTGCATGTCTACTAAACATGAAGTACCTTTTATTGTGACAGTAGTTAATGATGTGCCCATTAAAAATCATCTCAAGAAGTGATTCTCTCTACCTCATATTACAATGAGGAAAATCCATCTCAAAGCAATTCTGCACAAACTAACAAGCAATATCAACCTAAGGATGCTCTGAGCAGGTTTCTCAGTAGGCAGCATTTTGCAGAAGCTTGAGTCTGTGCCTGTGAGCGAAGTATTTCTTAGTTCTGATCTTGGCCTTCCCACTGTTTTTTATAGCCGTGGGGGGAAAACACGTATTTTCATATTTCAAAAGGTCTGCTATTTTCATATGCCCCATATATGTGGCTATTCAGTTCAAAACAGACTGGGAAGAACGTTGGTCTGAATCTAATTCTCAGAAAGTGTAAATAAAATATTGTCTTCACTTTGCAGAGCAACTGAGATCTGGAAGATGAATTCAACAGGATTTTTACTCTTGGAATTGATAGAGCGAGTGTAGGACTAGGTAGTTAATATATAAATGTATACAGCTTTTGTGATTAGCAAGAATTGCATTACATTAATCATACACTGTGAATGCAAACTCTTGCCTTTAGTACACAATGTCCAAATTGTCATGCAACAACTTAGCCAGTATCCAGTAGATCACCTCACGGATGTGAAAGCTGACAAATGGTATTTCTTGCTGTATTAATTAAAATGAACAAATTTATAAGCTCTAAAGGCTGATTTGATCTCACTTGCACCAGTAAATGCACAGGAGGCACCATATATCCTGGTTTGTTCACGATCAGAAAATCCAGTTCACAATGAGCTATTCCAGTCGCTCGCTGGAAATCATCTCTCTCATGATACCTTTCTGTCACATACCTCTGTCCTTCACAGTCTGTTCTTGAATATGTGAAACTACCAACTGCTAAGTAAAGAAATCCAGGTTGGAGGTGCTTACTCAGTTCCTGGTCACATACAAAATACACTTGGATGTGTGTGGACAAACATATGTATTTTATATAGGCAGAGAATGTATGTAATGAAATCAATACTTAAGGATGAGGTAGGATTACTAGCAGTGTGATAGCCATGAATTGCCTACTGTGATTGTGTGGTACACTTGTTTACAACAGCAGACTTTATTAGAAGTATCGCACACTGTGATTTTTACTTATTTTTTTCCCCCTCTAAAAACATCCAAAAGAGAAAAAACGTGGCTATAGGGTGTGTTTGCAGCCAGAGGGTTAAGTATGTGTTTTTCTGGGGTCTGTAGCCTGTTACTTTAAGGGACTCCCCTCTCTCAGGTAAAGGGGAAAGGGTAGGCAGGCATTGCCAAGGAGCCACCAGTACTCAGTGGAGGGTCAAAGGCACGAGGACACCTCTCTTCACAGGAGAAGGGTGCGTAGCTGGGAGTCTCACAGCTCGGTTGCAGGTAGAGGAAAGCTGTCACCAGTCATGCTGCTGAATGTGATGCCTTGTTGCTTCTGATCCAGGTAGACGAAGCAACCTGAGGGGGAGCAGGTGTTGCAGCTTGATGGACTGTGAAGAACAGCATGGCTAAGGTGCACGGTGGGGCACTGAGCAGACCGCTGTGCCCAGCGTGGCTCTGCAGGAGCTGCTGGAAGCGTGGCCGTGTTCCCTGCGATTGTCCCCGCCACACACCTTGTGCTAAAGTGCAATGGCAAGGTGCTACCAGTGGTATTTTGAGAGAAAGGACATGCCTTTTACACATGTGGCTTGCACTGGCACTGTCTGGTGCTCTGGTTCAGTCCTCCCTGCTCTGTCCTTCCTCCCGACCCTGCTTCTGTCCCTGTCCCGTGCCACTTCAGCTCTCAGGGCCGTCTGCAGGCAGCCGCAAGCAAAGCACATCCCTCTTTACGTGGCAGAAGCTGCTCTGGGGAAACAGAGACCAGAAAGCGCCTCTTGCTGCGATGGCCCCAGCAGGCATCTTCTCCTCCCACACCCGTGTGCTGAGCCTCCATCTCCTAGTGCAGCCTGGGGGCCTTGGTGAGTCATGGAGGGACCTTTCAGTGCACCGCACTATTTGTAGCGCTTGCTGTCATGGTATTAGAGACTGTGAGAATTCATGCTATGGTGGTTAAGTCCCAAGGAAAATTTGGCACCTACAAATATAAACCCCAAAGGCAAACTACATTGCTCTGCGCTGAAGTATTTCTGCTGATAACATCAGAAACCTGCCTTTAATGATTAGCCTACTTTAGTCCAAGGCTCATTTATATTTTAAAAGGCAATATCCAAGTGCATTTCCTCATAAGATAGATGTGTTTTCTCCCATTAAGTTTCATATTGTTTTATCCTATCCCGCCTATAATCTTTGTATTTCCTTTTGAATGTTTTCTTTTCCACTCTGCTGTGAAATCAACCTTTGCTGTGAGCAAGATTTATTTTCCTGATGGGATTCAGCATTTTTGCGATTTCCAGAGATGCTCTGTACAGAACAGTTCTCTCCAGCTAAACAACTTCTTTTTTGGTTTTTTTTTTTTGTGTGGCGCTGGTGCTGGAGATTTCTTTTCATTGTGCTCTAGGCAGGGACTGCAAGGACTGCAGCACAGTTGGACTCTAAATTTATGAGACTCAGTCAATGATGCACAATGGGGAATTGAGGGTGTAAATTAAGCTGAATGAAGTTACAAAGCCTCACGTATGTATCTGTGACTCATATTTCTATGCTCTATTTAGAAGATTGTTATGTGACATCTCTCTCTTGCCTTCTGTATTCCTATCAGAACAACGGGTTTCCCCTCTTCCTTCACAGTGGGTGAAGAAACCAGTCCTGCCCTTCTTGAATGGCCACGTCAGTGGCAGCAGGTGCAGGGCCACTGTTGCTATCATATAATTCTGTCATAGTATTCCATTGTAATCCTTATTTTACTTTGAGAGAACAGCTTTGTTGGGAACTGAATTGGTGGCAGGAATGGAGGATCGTACTAGTTCTTGGATGATGTGAAAGTGATTTCCTTAAGGATCACCAAGTGAAGCACGATTCGTGGACAATCTGTTATCTCAGATGGCTGAATTTCCTTCGACCAGGGTGCCCTCATTGTGGTGTCTTTGAGCTACAAGTAATCTGGGAATAGTCTGCTCTACATCAGCAGCTCCCACCGACAGTCACGTGTGCTGGGCGCTATTTAAAATTGTGCATAAATATTTCTTCTGTGAGCTGTGAAGTTTTAATGCATATCATGCGCCTTACCTCTCACTAAATGAACAGGCAATTAAAAAGCAGTTTAAATGGTGATCCTTGTCTCTTGATTATTAGGAGAGCTGCTGGTTCAGATCAAAATATGCATTGAATCTGTCCTCATGCATAATCGAAAACTACTATTGGATTAATTTTGTTTTCTGTAGATGACAAATCTGAATTGAGAGCCTTCATTGTGAATCTATGAAACACAATGAGCAAAAATCACTTCTGTAGTTAACTTGTGTGGAAGTGAAGGTTATATTGATGGACAACTTGATTGGAAAACTCCCATGAACATAATGTCAGTTTATTGGAAAGTGGGGAACGTGGAATTGTGATTTCCTTTGCTGTAAATATCAGCAGCCAACAGGCACTATATATCAGCCTGAGTCCAGGCAAGAGCCTCACGTTCTTAACTGCACACGCTCTGATAAAACTTTATTATCTTTTTTTAGTGTCCTCATTAATGCTCTTCAAAAATGCTGTTAAATATTTCTGGCAAGCAAAGCTTCAGCATAATTTTACTCTATTGTTAAGGATTTATTAATGATAATCTTTTCTTGCAGAGTCTATTTATATTTGATCATGACATTAATTGGTTGCCAAAACAAACTACAGTTAATTGTGTTTAATTAAGTGGTTGGGAGCAAGCAAGGATAGTTTATTTGGGAAATCGGTTTCATTGATTTATATGTTTATTTTTTAGAAGAACGTGAATAAATGAAGGGAACCTATTGTTAAGCTCCTTTTTCCGTACATACTATCCAGGAATCATCAATAACACAGTTGTGACTTTGGACAGATTCAAGAGTGGAAAAGAATTTGTATTCTATATATTTGCCTATACAAATCTGTTAGGAAGTCAGTATTCACTTTCTGAATCATTCTGAATTCAAATAAAACCTAAACCCAAGCAGAAATAAGCTCAAGTAACACTGAAACTAACGGGAAGGTAGTGTTCAGAACAACACGTGTTGAAAAAATGCATTGCAGAGGAAAACTTAACTTCATTTCAGGTTTGGCTAAAGGTGTTTTGGATAAGGAAGGTGTGATAAAATACAGTAAGATATGAATAGATAAATGTTTTCTATGATAATTATAGTAATACAGTGTATAGTTATATTGTATTTCTATGATACAGTAATTTCTATATTTTCTATCATGCATTTCAAAATCCACTAATTTTACACTTCAGAAGCTTTTGAACACCAGCCTATTTCATCTTGTAATGTAAAATCAGAACTGAGTGGAGAATCCGGAGGACATAATGTTTTTTTGAGGAGTCAATTTCCTAAGTTGAAACTGTAATTTAAGAAAAATAGTAGTTTGGTATCTTTGTGCATTCCTTGTTTCTGCCTTGATATTCCTTTTTTTTTTTTTGGGGGGGGGGGGTGGGGTGGGGCGGGAGGAAATAATCTGCATAAGGTTTCTGTTATCCCAGCATCTACCTGAAAGAAGGCATCCTGATAAACGAATAAATCCTGTCTGGAAGCATATATTCAGATATGCCAGCAGCTGCCTCTTTTTCCCAAAAGAAATTGAGACCTCACAGACTTCAAATCCAATACCAATGCAAATATGAGGAAGGGTTTGTGTGTCCCCCTAGCTAGTAGCAGCTCTTCTTTTGGTTTGCAGCAGAACTGAAATTAAAGGAGAGGTCTAATGTTTTCAGAATTTGCCCTTTTTCCCCAAATCTCTGCTGATTTAATAAAAGGTATTTCCTTAACTTGTGGTTTAAGCAAGATTTTTGATATCAGGGCTACACTAATACCGTTTGCTGTGAGTATCGTCAACTCATCAAGTTGCTCCTCTTGGTTACTTGCATGAGATGCTTTCGAATTTGGGCGGTCAGTCAGCCAGAAGTCACTATTGTGTGTTGAAACAGAAACTCAAGGGATGAGCTGAAGATAAGAGGCTTTTGAGTTTGTGATTGGTTTCAGTGTACTAGGGCAGGATCTGACAGAGAATGATTGTGTCTAAGCCAGCTCCCACATCTGCAGTATAATTATTTCTGCAGTAATATCATATTTTTGTGAGGCTTTAAAATGGAGCTTCTGTGTCATCTGTCCCACCCCACCCCCCCAAGTAATTAGAAACTGTCTTTCCGTGGCTAAAACCTCAGTGCCTTCTCCATCAAGTCAGCCGCCTGGGTGGTGTTTATCTTAACCTTGTTGTGAGTTTCTCCAACAAATAGATGACTCCTTTAGTTCTAATTTAGTTTCTCTTGGTATGTCTATTATCTCTTTCTAGTTGGCAGGCAAGGAAATCAGTTGTGCATCAAATGAAACCATTTGTCATGGATTAGTGCATGCAAATGCCTTGATAACAGCAATAGACAAAAGCTGGCAAGCGTCTGAACGCTAACTTCGGAAAAGAAAATTAATAAGGCCAAAACACCAGTGACAGCAGTCCCTAAATGAGATTATTCAATGCCTGAGAGCAAGGTGACTCTTCTATCCCCTTCCTTGCCATTTTTTTTTCTCTTACTGAAATCTTAAGACATCAGGGTATTGCAGTGACCCCTGCGAAGTGGATGAGTGTCCGTGGGAGCCCCTGGCTTTCCCAGGGCTGCTTGATGTCAGGACCTTCCCTCCGTCTATTCAAACCCTTCTGTATCCACAGCAGAGTCGGGAGATGGGATTCATAGTTGTGCAAAAGTAGAGAAGACCATTGGCAGAAGATCAGCGCGTATATCCCAGTTTGTCACAGCACACTGGAATTCAGTAGAGCTGCCAGGCGGGATACCTAAGTGAATCATGTTGAAGTGGAATAGATCTTCCTCGGTGTCTTGGTTAGAAATATTTTGCATTTCCCTTTTCCCCGAGGACAGAATTGGGTAATTGTTTAATGCTGATCTCCTACAGTTGATAAGACACTGAATTGAATGAGTTGACAGCAGCTATTAGATATTTATCTCATGCTTGTGTTTGTTACTCCAGGTTTTTTTTACAAGCCTGGTTGGACTCTTTTCAGTCCTAAAATTAAGTGTGGGCTCTGCCAATTTCCCCACTCAAAGGATGGTGTGAGGAAGAGCTGAGACAGTTGTGGGAAGGAATTTTGAGATGCCCTGACTGGGAGCAGGCTATGGACAACAAGCATCTTTTGCACATTTTATTTCCAGCCCCCCCAAACCACTCTTATGAGAGCACCAGACACAGACACTGTAATTTAGTGTAAGGACCACAATGTAGACAGATTACCTGCTGTCTTCTCCTGGGGTTTTACCATGTTTCATTCCGCCCCCCCCCCCCACTGCTTATTGTATTTCTAAATCTGTCTCCCTTCCCTTAAATCAGTTTCCTTTATTTTCTTTTAAATCTTTCTTTATGTAAGCTCTTACGGCTCTCAGTTTTAAAAAAGGCTCTCTGAACCTCCTCCTCTTAGAGTCAATGTACCTTGATGTGCTGTTTTAGCAATAAAATGCCGCTTGATTTCATCCCAATTAGAACACAACCCACACTTTTATGAAATAGTTTCAAACGTTGTTATTTGGAAATAATCAAAATGGAGCTATTTGATCAAAATATTTGAAATGTTAAAATACATTTTTCACTTTCTGATATTGACACCATTTCTAACAAAAACTGTGGAAAATATAAATTATAATCTCTTTCACCCATAGGAAAAAAATTATTTCTGTTGATCAGAATTTTCCAGTGGGAAAAATTTCACAGGTACTTTGTGCCTGTCTCTGCAGCAGGCTGTATGCAAGGCAATATACTATCGGAGTTGTTCCTGGGTTTTGTTGCCCCCCCTCTGCCCCTATGCTTTGATTTTGTGTATTTGTGCTGGAAGCAGACCTTTGCTATTTACACCCCCAAAGTTTATCTCTGTTTTGATGCTGTAGCGTAGTCAAGACACCTTGTTGAGGCTGTGATGTTGCCACAGACTAACTGTGTCGGTCAGATTGGGTAAGGCAGGCTCTGGAAAGCAAACTCTTGGCTGAACAGGACTAGTTCTGAAAATGAACAAATGTCGGTGATAAAAATAGGTGCAAATTAAAGGGAAAGGGATTTTTCCTTTTAGTGTGAATCATTTGATGGTTTCCCCTAGTAAAACAGTTCCTTGACTTTTTAGATTGGATTTGAATTGGCTTTGAGCTGCCTGTTGCTGTGTGGCATTTTGTGATGATGTACCTTCTATGAGCAGTGTGGGATCAAGCAGTTCTTTTGTACTAGTCACACTCTTCTGAGGTTCAGGCTATGCAAGTCCCCCCTGAACCATGTTCTTATGTAAATTGAATTATTTGCTTAGTGTTTTTGTTTTCTAATCTATCAAAGGTGCAATCTATAGTGTCTAGAGATGGAAAGAAATTACAAAGCGGTATCGTATTTATGCTGAAGTCCTTCTGATAAGGATTGTATGTCTTTAGTATGCTGCTCCCTGCATCTGAGCGACTGTGCTCTTTAACAGGTAAGAGGAGATTATCCCTTAGTCCTGACAGAATCTGTGAATCAAATTCTGTAAGGGGAAATTCATACGGAGTTTAAAATGCAAACCCACTTTCAGATGTAACTAGCAAAATCATTTCCTCTGTATAATACGTGTACGTTGTATGAATTAGTACCTAAAGTTTCAGAGGTCATGCTGTCAGCTGTGTCCTGTCTGCTTTTAAAGTGCTTTAATGTCCAGGTTTCACAGAGGAACCAAGCAAAGATATGAACAACATTCAAATATGCCTTTGTCAGGAGGGATTTTTCTGTATTCTAGTAGCACATACAGATCTCAGAACATCCATATTTGCTATAAAGAAACCACAGTTTTACAGGACACCCGACTAACACCTGCCTTCCTGTTTCGTTCTTTTCTTTCTCTTTATGCCCAGCCGAGGGCCAGTCGATCCCCCTGTGCAGTCTGTACGCAGTATCCAGCAGTGGAATATATCATCTGAGGAAACTGAGATCTCAATCATGAACATATGCAGGGCAGCTGAGATGCAAATAAGTGGGGCTTTGTTATTCTGTTCCTCATGTAGCCTCGTTAAGTGAGATTGGTGGCTGCCAGACACTGTCCACCCAGCTGGTACCCGCAGCCAGCATCCCGTCCCTAGTGCTCCCGCCTTGGCATGGCTTGGTGTGCAAGTACAAGCATCGCTGTGAGCTGGGTGGTGGATCATGGAGGCTCTTAGCTCCCTCTTTTCATGAAATCAAGTGCTTTAGTGTAAGCCAACTTCACGCTGGCTTAAACTTTCATGGTAGTTAAGCTACAATCTATCAGACTGCCCCAGCTGTGAGGTGTAAAGAGCCTTCACGTTCACTTACTGTTACTCAATTGACAAACAAGTTGTACCGTTGTAGTGAATTTTTTCCCCTGTGTCCATGTTCTCAGCTGAACCACAGGCTCAGCGCACGCAGACAGGCAGTACAGCGGCTGCTTCAAATGTGGAACTTCCCACTTTTAACTTAATTGCTTCCTTTAAAAGATGAGAAGCTTGGGCCTGTCTTTGGACAAAAAGACTCACACTTCAAGTGTGTTTCTCAGTTGAAGGCTACGCTTCCCACCAGAGTTTTGTGCAGTGCTTCCAATCTTTCACAGGCAGCATAACACTGATTCTGCATAACTCTGAGTGTAATTTTTTGTAACATGTCTGACTTGCAAATCTTGTTAACTGCACACTGTTATCTCAATATGCTTGCAGGCCAGCTACAGCAACATAAAAACTTGTGGCAAGATAAATCATGTTAATTGTTTTTAATAGAGGGGGAAAATTCAGATCTCCTGATTGCTTCTAAAGACACAGATTGCTGTGGGGAAGGACCTAGAAGATTGGTCCCAGAAGAGGACTGTGCTCTGGGGCTTCTAGCTGGAAAATCACCTGCGAACATGTGAATGCTGTGGTTGGGTTTTGAGCCAACTACAGAAGTTTTGCTTCTTGCTTGCTGGGACCTAGAAAACCTCCAAGCTGGGGAAAGGTCTTCTCTGTTATTCACTTCTGTTTTGCCAACAGAGAGGCTCAGTGGTTATATTGCTATTTACCAGTGTCGTCATGTTTCCTGGCAGGATTTCATGCTGTTGTAGAGGCACAGCAGAAATCCCATGTCTCGGTTTATATGGGATCACCTGGTTGGACTTGGGAGTCCTGGCAAGGGATCCTCTTCCACAGGGTCCTTTTCCTCTCGTGCAATGAAAAGGTGACTGAGCTTCAGCTGATGTCCACTGCCTGCCTTGCAGAGGGTGTCTAGAGGCTCTTGTTAGGCCTTGAGAACCAAACTAGGACTTGATTCCATCTGTTTTGCTGAATTGATGTGAGAATTCCTCATTTTAACCTCTTGTGGTTATAAGCTTTTACGTGCTTGAAGAGTTGTAGCAGATTTTCTTTTCTATTGTGACAATCGTTTGTTTATTTTCGTAGGCTGAAGGAATACAGGGCAACACTCTGCATTTTGCAAAGCAGTGTTTCTTTTGTTGTGTGACTAAAGCAGTGTAAATAATTGATTTTTATTTTTTTTATTTGACAGCCAAAGCAAGATATCAAGTGTTGGTTTGGTGCAATATTTACATTTTTAAATTAGTTTAGAATAACTCGATTGTTTTTCTTACTAACTGGGAAAGAAAAAAGAAAACAAAACCTGAAACAATTTGTCAGATTTCTAAACACTGAAAGAAAAGCAAGGAAAAGGCCAGATTAAATTAATAATAATAAAAAAAAAGCCTAGAGAAGGTACTGCTTCTTTCCTTAAACAGAATTGAATCGGAGTATCTCTAATCAGAAGTTGTGCTCTGCTGTAGGTGTTGACCCTTCATCTTCTTTCTCCCAGAAATAGAGCTGTGGTGTTAAGATATTCCTGGTACCTCTTGAGTTTTCCATTTTGAATAAATAAGAAGGTAATCAGGAGAGCAGAGATTTTTTTTCTCTCATTTGCTATGAGATGGCAAAAAAAGCCAGTCCATTGCTGACAGTCTTCATGGCTAATGTAGTGTTTTATGTGAGGTTGAATGGGCTTTGAGACAGGCCCTACCCCTGCCAAAAATTGAAGAGGTGGAAGAGGTAGTGCTAAACTCGGCTGCTAAAACTGAGCATGCAGCTCTGCTCTGAGCTGGTGGGGGCTCTCGTATGGTGGTGGCAGAGGCTACTCATTGAGAACTAAATGCGTGTGAAAAGGAGGCTTTAACAAACAAAGGATGGGTATTTTAAAAATACCTCGTTGCATGGTTTAGCCTCCAGGAAGGGCATCCTTTGGGTGGTTTTGCTTTTCTTTCAGAAGGAGGAAGCTGAACCACAGCCTGCTAAATCTCAGCGTGGTGCAGTAGGCATAGATTTTCTGCCATTCTTCTGATGCGTTTGAACATATGGCTTGAACTGTGGCTTCCCTCACCCTGCTTGCAGTTTGGAGGAGGCCAAGGCTGTGCCCCAGCAGAGCACCACTCCTCGCCTCTGCTCATCCATTCAGAAAGAAGCAGGAGCCCACAGGGAGGGACAACAAAGGTTTGACAAACTGATCTTTGTCTGTGGTGCTGTTGGAGTGTTTTGCTGACTTCTCAGTCATATCAAGATCTTTGCTAATTTAATGAGGCAATTTCACTCGTCAAGGTGACAGTTATCCATGTCAGAGACCAATACTCCTTCTCCTTTACAATACACTTGTAGGAGTGATTTTGCTGTCCTTGAAGAAACACAGACTGGAATATCACTTTGAGAGATGCTTCTAGTTTGTTTGTTTTGTTGTTTTTTGTTTGTTTGGGTTTAACTTGATAGCATCTGCTTTTGTCATTTTTATGTAAACTCAGCTCTGCTTTGCAAAGCACCACTGTTCTCTTCTGGAGAAAATGTGATCATCTATCAGCAGTGTTGCTATGTCTGTGTGCTCTAATACTAACAACTGAATCCAGAAGTTATTTAATCTGTATTTACTTGTGCCTTTTTCATGACAAGTTCTTGGGGGGTGGGAGGGAGTGTGGTGGGGTTCATGAGTGGCCATACTGGATTTTAAGTAAGACTAATTACAGTAAATTAGTTAGGGATTATGTGGCAGAGACCTTTAGTGAAATACAGACTTGTAATAAATAAATAATTCTGGTAGGAACTTACTTGGCAGTTTTGTAGTTGTAGGAACCAAATTTTGGTAAAGCAGAATGAGAGAGAGGCTGAGATCTAAGGTTAAGACCAGGCTGGACGGGGCTTTGAGCAACCCGGTCTGGTGGGAGGTGTCCCCGCCTAGGGCAGGGGGTTGGAACTAGATGGTCTTTAAGGTCCCTTCTAACTCAAACCGTTCTATGAATCTATGATCTTGTCAACAACATGGCCCGTGGTGTGGTGGTTTGAGCACTTCCCTGGAAGCTGATTCAGATGAAGGACTTGAATATCAGTCTTCCACTGGGTTGTTGAGTTTGTCTGAATTTTTCCTTTCCTGGGGAGAAAGTCTGATTCAGGCAGCAAGCCGCCCGTTCAGCACACAGGGAGCTGCGGCATAGCCTGGCAGCAGCACAGCATAAAGACCAAGGATTGTTTTTTTCAGCAGCACAAAGCACAAACTTCTTTCCAAAGCCTTGTGATTTTTGTGAAATTACCAGCCTATTTCTGCATGATGCCTTTTCATGTCGTTAGCCAGCTCAGTGGACGATCTGTAGCTGTCAAATCTTGCAGAGCCCCAACTTTCTGCCAGCAGAAATAGAATGGGGTGTAAAACACTTAGGGTTGGTTTTGACAGCCCTTCATGTGGAATAGAAAATGTAGATTCACTTCATAACTGACAAAGAGCTGATTATTTATGTTTCTTAGAAAACAACTAAGAATGTCTAAGAATCTTTTTTTACCATTATTTATGACTTTCCATGTATTTTCACGTCATTCTTTTTGAATCATGACAAACTGAGATTAAACAACAAACAGCCCCTGAGATCTGTCGTTTTTTTCAATGATTTACATAGGATGGTACCCATAAACTACGGAGGCAGCTATCGGATACTGTGAATGAACAAGTACTTTATGGTGTAGTTTTGAGAAACATCCCATGAATTCTGTCTGCAGAAGGTAATGGTGCCATCCCATAAAAAAGGGGGCTTAATGTTTCAGGACACAAAGCCATGAGGCAAAGGTGTAAATTTTTAATTTTTTTTTAGCATTTTTAACATAATCCCATGAGGTTTTATGATGGATTATATCACTGTCTGCCTATCTCTTTTCTCATTGCCTTTACCATGTTTTCTAAACGTCAAAAGAACAAAAACCCACCTCCTGTATCATGAAAAGGATGAAGATTTTTCCGTCTTGGTCTGGTGCTCTGAATACTTTGATGTCTGTAATATAATTATTTTTCAGTAACTAATTTACCCACTTTTGGACACCCTCTTTTGTCTGAAGCATCTCCCTCTTCTGTAATGGGAAGTTTTGGAAAGATGTTATAAGAAAAAGAGGCTTAACTTTGTTCTGCTGCAAAGCCTTCGTATTTATGGCTAATGGTAATTATTTTATATGTTTTCTTTCATTACTGTTTGAGGAGGATGGAGGAAGGTGGCAATGTATCATCTTCCAAAATGAGAATTTGTGGATATGCATATGGCCAGACATGTCTAACCCTTCTGTTCTCAGTGGTGCAGGCGTATTCACATACAGACCTCTGTGCGCTACCTCATCTTGTAGTGCAGAGACCCATTTGTAGTGTACAGAGCTGGATTCCGCACTCATTTTCTTCACGGAACATTGTGCTTTGCTCTTTCCTTATTTCTTGTCTTCTCAAAATAGTCCATAGTGGCGGTATTCAAAGCAGCAAGGTTTAGTCAGTCTCATGGATAACTAAGTGATAAATGTTTCCCATCAGCTGACCAGGTCTTGCAGTCAGTTATTCAAATAGTCACAAGGGTTTGTGGTTTGGCTGTATTTCTGCTGGATCTTGACGAAGACTGAAATATTCCCAGTTTTGCTGTTGCCGAGGGCATCTTTCCTCATTGTACAAGTGCCACTCTGGAACAAGATGCTTCCCCCAGGACTGTGGTTTGTCACGGGCCAAAGTAGCAGTGGCGATAGCATTATAAGGGGCAGCAGAAAACCCCTATGCTGTGTTGCCCAGGGGAAATGAATGTTTCTGCTGCTTTCAGACTTCTTTTTTTGGTGTCCCCCCCCCCCCCCCGAGAGAATTCTGCAGCTACCCTAATAGCAGTAAAGACATCTGTTTGCAGCTGCAGAAGCAAGATGTGTCAATAGCCGCGCTGGGCAGGGCAGCGGCAGCAGCAATGTCACTGCAATGCTGGAAGCTCAGCACACACTCATTTTCAGTGTTTCTTGTCCGTGCACCCCCCAGGCCAGCCTAGTCCCCAGCGCACAGCCCTGTCAGACTTGAAGTGGTGCTGGCGAGCTGCGGTCCTGGTGGAAGGGGTGGTATGCGTGTCTCCTGCCAGCCCAAGGCAAAATCCCCAGCTGACCTGGGGAAGAAAAGGTGTCATCAGAGGCACAGGGCTTCTCTCGCTCTCTTCAGTTCATACGCACTTGTGATCTGCCCCCCCCCCCCCCCCCCCTTTTTTTTTCCCTGTCAGTGAAAACCTTCAGAAATATCACTCCATTGACTGGAAATATTTATCAGACTCCCTGGATCTTTATTATTTGCTTTGTTGTCTGCCTACCTCCACCCTAAAGAAAGAAGATACCCTTTTCTAACTCTTTTTTTTTTTTTATTTCTGTGCTCTGGTGGCCACATCTAGGCAGACCTCAATGCTTTCAGGGACTGTGTTTTCTAAATGGAGTACTTAAAATCATAAAGGATAAATGTATGAAACCTGGGAACAATGTCAATTATCCTGCCTTTCTTATCTAGAAACATTTTTCTTATTATATTTCGAATTATGATTCCTGTAACTAACTCTAAAGTATATACCTATTGATTCAAGTGTAGAAAATGCCCAAAGTGTCATTAAGTTTGCTATGACTGTTTCTGTCAGTATTTAATATTTGGGTAAGTGCAATTCCTGCTGTAAACAAAGCCATGGTAAATTGGTGGAAGGTAGTGCCTGTATGTGTACACATCCATACCTTTACTGTAAGCCAACTCATTTCCCTATTTACATTCCCCACACTCATATGGATTTCTTTCGTGGGGGTTTCAGGCACTATACGCTTCTGTACGTGTGGTAAGATTCAGAAGCTTCAAATCCACAAACGCAAGCTGCTTGGTGATCTTCTGGTAAATAACACCTGAGAGTTTATCGTTTGTTCAGCTTTGTGATAGATCAGAATTTGGATTTACAGCCGTTTGCCAGCCTGGTGGGCAGAGGGGTGTAAATCTCCTCCCCTCCAGGAGCCTCCAGCCTGGCAGCACCCGTGTGTCGTGCTCGGAGCCCAGCAGCGAGGGGATGCTTATGACCTCCCTGGGGAGGGACCGGTGCCTCCCTGCTCCGGCAGCTCCCGTGGCTGCCCTGTGCTGCAGCTGCCGCTTGACGTGGGCTATAGGGATCTGGTAGTTAGCAGAGAGTGGGGATTTGAGGTAGTAACAGGTTTTCTTTACAATAAGCTTGCCAAACATTTTGGTTTCATTACACTTCTGGCAGTGATAGATGTATTAATTAGCATTTTTATCACATAATAGTCTATAGCCTGAAAATGTCAAATTGTGAGCACATTTGTAGATTAGGTTTAGCTATTAGTGCTTTTCCAGGAATTATATATAGATATGTATTATTTCCTTATTGGCAATATTAAATCATCGTAGATGGAGAGCTATACATCTGTTCTTTATTCATTTTCCCCACCACCAGAAACATCAAGGCATGACAGCATCTCACCCAGCTGTCAGTATTTAAAGAGGTTTTCTCTTTTTAACTATAACTTATAATATGGCGGAGTGAAGGATATAAAGGTTTCATCAGTATGCTTTTCTGTAACTTAATTTATGTTTATTATTTTCTCAAGGAGGGAAACTTCCACGCCGACGAGGAGAAAAAGAGGTAGACTATGAAACATCATTCTTAATGGCAGCAGTGAAAGTGTTTCGTGCTTTGGGATGTTAGGGCAAGTCTGCAGGGAAATGGATTAGTAGGCCAGGAGTGGGTATTGTGATCAAAGTGCATAGTAAATTAATTTACCTCACACTCCTGCAATTTATCACGTAGATATCACCTCTGCACATGAAAAGATACATGAGTATGGATGCAATATTGCTTTAGTGCTTATATCTTATTCCAGAACTTAAATAATTTAATGCTCCTGCTTTAACCTTATTGAAATATTAAAACCCTGCAATCCCTTAGATTTGCTTTTGTTACAACTTTAACATTACACTTTTGTGTCATTATGACACGGGTTCATAATTGCAGCCCAGACAGGTCTTTGGCCATTTGAATAGAGAGTAAAACTGGTTTTGACTGGTAAATGCTAAGCAATCTCACCATGAACAAGGACACACATTATAAAGAAGGAAGAATTATAGATTCAGTGACATCAGGAGCCTTTTTTTAAATAACTTTTTCATTTGTTCACCCTTGCAACTTTTGGCTTGCGGTCATTTCCCATCTATATAACAGTTCTAAGTGATTTTTCAAGTTGCAGTAGTTACGCTTCACAATTAGACTTGCCTGGTAAACAGTTCATTAAAAATGCCTACTTCAAAGAAAGATGAAACAAATCTTTCAGCGGTTTTGATGGAGAATGGGACAAAATAAAGATCTGTCTATTGGTGAAGGGCCTCTAGGTTGGGGGTGTGTGTGCGTGCAGTGAAATTGAGCACGGAAAATGCAGTTATGTCCTGGCCTGAACTGTGGGGGCCACAGTTGTCATTTGTCATTTGCAGTTGTCATTTGCTACTCATGGTCCAGGAAAGTGCTCTGATGAGGGCATCTGTGCCTTTGACCAAAACCTGCCTTGCTCCTGGGCAACTCTTCCCCATCAAAATTACTGCCCAGTGGCTCTGCTCCTCAAAAAGTCCTCCAAAAGTTTCAACCGTACAGAATATGTGCTATTGGATTACAAAAAGATTTCCTAAAAAAAAAAAAAAGTCCCTGTTTGCTACAGTCACTGCACTTAATTGAATTTAGCTGAGCTGATCCCTGCTGCTCATGGAGCTGGCAAGCACAGTGTTGCGGAGGGAGAGGGTCTGCTCCTCTCCTGCTGTCCCATGTCCTCTTGCAAATGATTGCTTGGCTCCTGTCTGCAGAGCCACCAACTTCTTTAGCTGGAATCCCTTTATTGCCTGGGTTCCTCTAATTAATTACTTATCTCCAGGTCATTTAAAAACTTGATAATTGGTATATGTAGCTGTCTGTTTCCTCTAAAGTCTGAAACCATTTTATGTACAGCTTATCTAAGTGTACAATCAACTCAATTAATAGTAATTGCAATTTCTGAGATTCCCATGAATTCTTCAGTTTCTGAAGAGCAAAGAGTTTTCTCAATGGTTATTTCTGGGTAGAGGTCATGAATATCACTGTATTAATCTTTTTTGATTACTGAAACCTGATAACTCAAGTTTCTTCTTCCTAAAGTATTTTTTGTTCAATTAATTTGCTTTTACTGCTGGATTTAACACACGTTCTGCCATACTAAGTAACCTGCTAGTGAAACTACATCTTTTTAAAATCAGTTCAGACTTGCTTGTGACTATGATTGTTCTTGTCAGACTTACATTTGAGGAAAAACATGTACCTGAAAACTTATGGAAAAGTCAAATAAAAAAAATCCAATTACTCGCATATTTCAATTTACCTGAAATTTCTGCAGTGAAATACTGTTACTTCTAAATTTCTTGTGATTTTGACACCAACACAAGTGGGTTTAACCATCCTTTGCATAATTATTTATTTTTTTAGCATAGAATTACTAGTGTTTCTTGGAGGTCTTTTTCTGTTTACTGAAGTTGTAGGTCTCGCAGCCTTTACCTTCAGTATGAAAATACAACACACACCAGACATGGGGGTGGATATGCTAAGGGTGCTCTTTGCATCTGGCAGTGATGTCAGATCAGCCCAGGCTCTCATAGCTTGGCCACGCAGAACAAGGCAGATGCAATCAGCTGAGATCGGCTGCAGGGAATTGTGCGGGAGACAAGCTACACCGTGAGGGTGGCAGCGTTTCCAAAAGCTCGTTGAATGAGGTGGTGCAAACATTGGAACTCAGACTCCAAAACTGGCAAGAAAAAGGTGATGGAAGAAGTTGCTACTCTCATAGAGGAGGAGGAAAGCTTTCCAAAACAGGCAGTTGGCTCTCAGTTGAGTTTTCATTGTAGTGTTACTCCATTGGCAGAACGTAGGCACCAAGTAGGACCATATTGATTCAACGGTGTTTTACAAACGTTGCCCAAAAGACTTTGGGCAGTAGACAGCTGTTTTCTAGGGTTATGTATAAAAGCACCTTTAGACCCTGTTACTAAATGAGATTCATCAGTGGCTCATGTGAGAGATTTCAGATGAGCGAAGCGATTCATCACAGAAGGGAGTAAATGGTTAATCATGACATTTGATCTTAACTGGTGCAAAATTAATCTCTTCCACTGAGGTAGAAAATTTGTCGTGACAACTCTTGTTCAGGTCCACAAGAGTAAGCAGTATGTAACTAGGTCTCCAGGTGACAAAGAAGTGTTTGGGTCGTCAAAAGGGAAGAAAGAGGCAGCAATCTTCTTAGATTAGATGAGGCCAAAGCTACAGAACAGCTTTGCAATGTGCTATTCTAATCACAAATCAACGATATGCTGGGATTCAAAAAACAGATTAGAGATTTTGATGACTAATGAAAACATGTGCAGATATATTCAGATGTTGTTAGTTTTTAGCATATAAACCCCATTTTAATAGTATAAGCTTGCTATTCACCTCTTAACTTCATGTCTCTGGTGCAAATCCTGGTTATGCCTGCACTAAAAGTTGCACCTGTCTCTCTGATGTCTATGACATCTGGCTTTTAACTCTGATGCAATATAGCTGAACAAAATTCTAATCTTATGGCTAAAGCAGGACTCCTTATTGTGTCAAATCTCACTTTTCAGTATTGTCCACTGTGAATAATTCTATCCTGCCTGTAAACATGGGTGTCATCTTCAGCTCCTCAGTTTCTGTCATCCTGGCCACCTCTGAATCATACTGCATGAGCCATCTAAGATGCAATCGTTCAAGTTTACATGTGCAGCCAGAAGTTGTCTTAAGGCTCTTATCTCATGCCCTGATTATTTCTACCTTGATTTGTCTGTTCCGAAGTTTTATTATACTGTGCTAGTGTCTATCTGAAATGATGAGGCAAAGACCATCCTTAACCTGATGTACCTCGTCTTCCTTCTGTCCTGGTATCCCCTTTGCTATTGTATCAATCATAAACTGCTTGTTTTGGTATTTTTTTCTATAATAGCCTTTTTGGTCTATTCCCAGCAGATTTATTTCCTGTTTATTGTGTTGCACCTGCTTTCATGTGCATCTCGCATTGTGCAGGCTTTCATGTCGTTCATTCACATAGTACTTTGTGTATTTTTTAAAGTACCAAGCCACTGTAGTGTTAGCTGCTGTTGGGATAATGGATCAGATGTAACAATTGGTCTAATAATATATATAATAACTTCTCTGTAACTGAGGAAAGGTCTTCAAAGATCTGTACTTAGGGTAACAAATAAATTATTCTTAAACTCGGGCAACCGTGTCTGATCTACAGAGGCACCTCCTGGGACATACTGCTTTAGGAGCCCAAATGCAGGTTTGTACCCACTGTGGTTTTTTTTCAGCCAGGAGTTTTCAGGCATCTGGTTTAAAAGATCAGTTGTGTAAGGATTTCACTTCAACGGGTCTTAGTCCTCTGGATATGCCTTTCATAAAAAGAAGATTCTAGGCATATCCACACGATGCAAAGGAAAAGAGAGATGTCCTACTTGGAGCCTGTACTATCTCCAGAGCCAGCATAGCTGCACCAGGACTTACTAGCTTGAACTGATTGCTGTGTTCATTTGGTGCCCTTCTTCCCTCGCTGGGCTAGTTTCTGTACTGCTCCAGCATCACACATGATTAAAATCTACCTTCTGTGCTATGTTTTTCAGTATAGACTAGTTTTAAGATCTTTATCAGTTTAGGTGCTCATAAAAGTCAATATTTTAAACTTTATCAAAGATTATCTTAATTACACACATGTGTACGTGTGCTATGTGGTTCTCAGATTTTGTTAACAAACTGACATTATCAACAAAAAATTATTAAAAGATGTAGCCAAAACTTAATATTGATTGAATCACTTATGCATGTGAATATGCATAATATGGAGCACCCCTGATTTAATAATCTGAACCAGACTATGCTGCTCTGCAAGAAGGAAGATGTTATTAAAGTGAAGTATATGTCTATGGCCAGGCTATTGCTTTGCAAACTGTGGTGATAAACCTTGAGGCTTAGGTACTCTTGAAAATATCCCCTATAGAAAAGTGCATGCATTTGTTTATAATAATAGTCGGAGACTTAGAACAGGATTTCTGTTGGTGTTTGTAGCCCGTGCCCTGGCAGCACTCAATTAACCCAATGTTAGGGCCTCCAGGGTGACCTTCAGTAGAGGGGAGCAATCAGACACTTTTAATTTCCTAATTACTGAGTGGGGCTAATGGATGTATGGTGACATCAATTCCACAAAAACTATTCTTGTTCCTCTTGGGTTCCTCAGACTCCTTTACTTCTATTGATTGCATCTCTGCCCTGAAAAACGTATAGGTAGTGTGAAAGAAAGCTATTTTGGCTTGAGGTGCTGCAAGATCAACGCTGTCATAGTATATGTAGTGATTTTAATGTGATAGTCCAAAAAACAGGACAAGATACTGTGCTTGTCTCCCCTGAAATAATGGTTATTAATAATAATATGTTCTGTTTTTAAGGAAATAAATGTGGCACAGGGAATTCCCTCAGAGTTGAGGGGTTTAAATTGCTCCAGTCAATAGTACATATAATACCATCAGTAATAGTTATTAAACACAAACCTCCAGAAAGGAGAAGCTGACATTTAAAAACATCCATGGGTGCTCGCTACTTCTGTAGCTCAGCTGCTGGCTTACACCTACAGTGTGCTCACAAAGTGTCCCTTCTTCGCTGAGGATGGCTTCCTGAGCACGGGGACTGGGGGCTGGTGCAGAGCAGGCAGGTTCTGGGTTCCAGACCTTGCTGCAGGTCAGTGACCTGCCGTTGGGTTCGGTGGCCACACAACAAACTATTTCCTTTGCAGCGCTGGGCTACAGGATCCTGCTTTCCCCTCTCTAGCTTTTCTTACACTTCTTGGTAGCACAGCTCAAGCTCGTGTAGTGACCTAGAACTAAATAATTACTGTGCATAAAAGTACACATATTTACTGGAGTAAAATACTAATAAGTGTGGCACATAGTAATTATGCCACTTCAAAATTACCCATCTAAATCAATTTGATATGTGATGTCTTTTAATGCTTTTCACCAGTTTTGCATTATGAAGAATGGTAAATAACTGCTTGGTCTTTCATGTCATCTGCTATTTTTTATGCCTTCCTGTGTCCCTCCCCTTTATTTGTTCCTGCTGGAAATGGAGTGTTTAAATCTGTTTAGTGCCCTTGATTCCCTTCTGTCCTTTTCCTGGTCTTTCTCTCTCTCTCTCCTGTTTTTCCTCCTTTGCCTTTTTTAGGGTGTGAGTCTTAAGTTTTACCCTTTTTTAGTATGATTTAATTATATTCCTTCTCTACTAATTTTTTCTAAGCTATTATTTTTCTAGCTCCCTAATTGTCTGACATTATGGCTGAACTACCTTTTTTTTTCCCCACCTGACATTGTTTACTTTAGAAATATCTTAGAGAAGGTACAGCTGACTGTTATGACTCGAAGTGGAATTGCATCTGTTCTGTTAACTCTTGTATAATTTAATGATTTTTCCTCCTTTTTTTAAAAAACAAAAACAACTGAAAAAAAACCCAATTGAAATGCAGTTCAATGAATGAAAATAACAATTAATGTTGGCTTTCAAAGTGAAGCAGGGGGGAGTTAGTGCCGGTATTCCCTCCAGAGCCCCAATGCTATTTTTCTTCCTTTGATAATACCAACAAAGTGGAAGCAGCTTGGGCAGATTTGTGTGAGGAGGTGTAAAAGTTGTGGGAGTGTGGAAATAGCAAAATAAATTTATCTTCATCCCACTACAGTGTGTCATTGCAGCTGTTTATTTCAGTAGTTGTTCCACATAAAATACCGAAGCAGAGCCAGCTTCTCCGCTGCCTCAGACTGGCTGCAGTACATGGATATTTTCAGGTAATGGGCCAGTAGGCAACAACAGGCCTGAATGGTGCCCGTATTGCCACATGTGCCTTGGGCTAGATGCAGGTCCTGCTTCCCCATCAGTTGACAAAAAAAACCCCACTGCCAGGAACTGTGCCTGCAAATAGCAAAAAATGTGAAGCCCTCTGAGAAGGAGCTTGCGGTTGGAGGATGCTCTTGCCTCACAGATTTGGAAACCAATGTTCTGTCTCTTTCCCCCTCCCCCATGCCCTTGCTCCTGAAGGCCGCCTTCCTCTCACCAGGAAAGTGCCATAGTGATGGTTTTTGTCAGAGTTAGGCTGATGGTTGGACTAGATGATCTGAAAGGTCTCTTCCAACCTAGGCGATTCTATGATAGTGAGTCACCGTTGTTTTTTTTAAAAACAAGAGGTGACTCCAGGAGTGCCGCTGCCACTATTGACGGTATGTGGGGTGAGCTCCAACATCACTCTGATGAGCCAGCATGCCTGCCTTTGCCGGGCTATGTATTTTGGCTCTGCTATAAATTAAAGGCATTAGCACTTCCCCAGGCCTCCTATGGCACCTGTGAGTTGTTGCATTGGAAAGCAACCTCGCCGTCTGCTCCCAACTTCCCATCGTACCTGGCCAGAGACAAAGTTTTAGCTGAGGGGTGACTCTGGGTAGTAGAAAGGGGAGAAGAGACTTTGGACAATTAAATACAGATTCTTTGGTGTTTCTTAAAATATAGTAACTATCAAATTTAAATAGAAATATAGCTGTTGCAAATGCAAATTTTTTCTAAAGTTCAGCTGCTGCTAAATGAGATTCTGGTGCTCCTATACTTAGAAATGCTTAACATAAATTATGACCTAATTAACATTTGCATGGTAATCTAGACTTCCTACAGCTTATTCTGCTAATTAACACATGACAAATGATCAAGAATTAATATTTCATTGAAACATAAGTTGTCCAAGAAAGCCTATTAATGCTGTAGACAACACTTCATTCCCTTATAGTTTTATACCTGAAAAGTGTTCTGTTAGTTAAGACTATTTTATAATTGTTGTCATTAAAATTACTCGTTATTAGAAAAAGTACTGTAGTAAGGATGATTACAGGTGTTTCAATAAATTCTTCTCAGGTCTATTTGAAAATAAATAAATACATGTCCTGACATGATTCACTGGGCTGATGAGGGTTTGGGGTAGTTGAGATTCTTCTGTAATACCCCACTGGACTTCAAACAGTCAGCTTCAAACAGGTTGAAACAAGAAACAAGTGGAAAACGGTTCCTCTGTTCTCGTTTGTTTGTAATGTGATAGTACCAAAGGGTGATATCCATTCTGTGTAATGCAGTGTTATGAGCAGATCTGCAGGTGAGCTCCAAGCAGGCTAATATGAGTACAGCATAGTGGCACGCAGAGCTACCAGCTTGGGTCCTTAGCTGCCGGTGCCTCATTCGCTCTACGTTTCGTGTTTTCCCCTTTTTAAGGCTGCAAAACATCCTTGTGCCTTATCGCTACCGCAGCGGGGCCAGGCTTCCAGCACCTTCAGCGGGACCCAGCTCCTTGTCCTCGCCTTTCCTGGGGAGATGGCTCACCTCTTTGCAGGATGTGAAGGTCTAAGAGCTCCCTCTTAGACTTTCTCATCTTAAATGGATGGCAAAGTACGGCTAAAATGGAGCGCCTACTCTTCAGAAAAAATGTTTTCTTTGGATCCACAGGAAAGTGAAAAGTGCTGGAAGACTTCAGTAAATGTGTATAGGCTAAGGATAATTAATACTTAAATAATAATTAACTGGTAACTCATATAACCAAGAAACTGAAGTTTTAAATCAAGGTTGTAATTAGGATTACATGATCAATGCAGCGCAAAAATCCAATGAGTTCCTTGAGTTCAAAGTGATTAAGCATTAGCTGTTCTTACCATGTTTTTTTCAAGCATTCCTATTTCTGAGCACTGATTACCTAAAATTTGAATACAGATGTGTCTCCTTGGGTTGAAACAGTAAGTTTGATTACCCTTAAAAACCCAAAAATTAAAAATAATCAAATGAAAACAAATTATTTTCTTCTGCTTCTATTCCTATGCAAATAATACCACTAAAAGCATTAGGTATTCTTTTGCAGGAATGGAAGTCTTGTCTTCATTTTTTTTCTTTTTTTTGGTCATCAGATACATCTCTACAGGCACCACTTGCTCCATTTCTTTTAGATAATATATCATCATTTGTTCACTAAGCAATAAATCCTTAGTGATTAATCAGTCAAAATGCCTATTGGTTTCAGAAGGAATCTCAACTGCTTGCAAATACAGGATCTGCTCTCTAAGGAAAGAGCAGAAAACATGCACATATTAGAGTAACATTTGCTTTGTTTTAAAGTCAAATTAATTTTGCCTTGCCTGAAGCTGAGAAGGAACTTAATCATATATAGCGAGTCTGTAATAAATCCTGCTTGACATATGGTATTTCCCAATGAGCTTCCAAGAAGGAGGGGGACACAGCAGATATGTTGTTGAGGGACAAAGGCCTGGTATTTCTCGAGCACCAGTTGAACTCCGACATTTTGTATTTGCTTTTGTACTCCAGTTGTATGCGCTTTTCTTGGAAAGAGCTCATAACTCAGTTTTGCTGCACATGGCTGCTTGGCACCAGTCTCAGACGCAGGCGCAATGCAGAAACATGTATCTGAAAAATTGGTTTTGTGAGCTTGTCAGAGAGCTCGTCTCCAATGTATAAGGTCAATGTCTAAGGTTTGAGCTTTATGGCTGTCATTTTATAATAACTTGAATACTTACCTAATTATAAATTACTCATTTTTAATTCCGCACAGAGCAGTAAAGATATTTGGGTCTGTGTTATCGGGTTATGAGTATCTATCTTAACAGTTCAACATGCCCAAACTTCTTCAAATTTAGAGTTAATGTCTCAGACCTCTGATCATGAGGAATTGTGACTGATCAGGTTGGGGAGCCTTTTTTTCTCCCTCACTAAATGAAAAATGGAGTATAAGAATATGGGGCGTTTTGGACAAAAGGGGGAATTGCTAAGTTTGTATCTGAATGATGGCGTTACGGAGCATATCGTTTTGACTGTCAAATGAGTACTGAAATGCTGAGAATCCTTGTGCAGTTGTTCTCCCATTGCCTTCTTGGGAGAGGCCTTAGTGAGTATGGGGTGTAACCCATTGTGTAATTAACTGCTGTTGCTTTAATATTGTAATGATCTGAGTGTTAGCTGAGTCGTATCTTTGAATTTCTTGTAAGGGTTACTGTTAGAAGAGTTTGCTTTGTCCAGAGATGGGAGTGCAGACAGAAATTGGTAATATTGATCTGCCAACAGTGATATATTCTACAACTGAGTCTGAAGCATATCATCCCTTTGAAGCTCTCTTTCTTCTTTAACTCTTTTTCCTTTGTTCTAGTTATTTTTTATGTTCTGGCATTGATGCCCACAATGCTGAGAGAACTGAATGAAAAGCCCTTCAGAAATACAGCAGTTCGTGCCTGTTTACATTCTTCTGTTCTACATTAGATATTCAAACACATTTGACCCTGAAAAAAGGCTTCCTTTAAGGCTTTTGATTCACTGTGACATGTTAACGTGCGTCTGCATTATGAAGGTGGCATCATGGCATTTGCCCTCTACCATACAGCTGGAGGAGAGAAGTAATAACATAAAACTTTGTGTTGATCACTTCAACTGTAGGTGGCCTTTCAGTGCTCCCAAAACCCTGATGTACATAACTTCTCCCCCAACTTCATCGGAAACAATAGAAGGTTACTAGTCTAGGAGTTGTTCTTGTATCAAAATATAGTACCATGTTGTATGTTTTCTTCATCTAATAAACGGACTCTTGTGTATGGAGAATCTTTGAGTCTGCTCTGAAACTACAGATTTGCTACTGTTTCTCCACGACAATCCTGTTGAATTTCCTTTTCTTTGACATCCGGAGGTTGTCTTGGAATCTTGAATTTGCAGTAGTCTCTGAACCTTTGTGATTTGCAGATTTAAATGATGTTTTAGTGTTTCCCAAGAAGGATTGGCACCTGCAGCACAATACAGATGGGATGGACCATCCTTCTGACCTCAGGATGCCCTGGGTGCGGGACCGTGTCGATGCTGCTGATGTTCCAAAGGCCTGTCATATTTCCTATTTGGTTGCCATATTTTGCATAAATCTACATTTACCTAGGCTTGTGTTGCATCACGTAATTGAAGCAATCTGATTTGTGCAGCAGAGTAACACTGAAAGCCAGTGGCTCACTTTTAGAAAGTAGTTTCCTTTAAATTCAAAAGAAAATGTCTTGAATGTCTTTAATCTATGACAAAAGGTCAAAAGTTTGAGATGCAGGAGATATTGCATGTTGCCCATGGATTTGGGGGTGGCAGAAATGTCAGTCAGGCCCCTGACTGTTTGGCAGTAAGAGTGATTTCATGTCTCCAGTGATCCTACATCCTCCAAATGCAGAGTGCTCTCGCACTGGTATCCTCCAGCTTCTTTACTTTGAACTTCTGAAGGGTGACTGTAACTTGGCCTACCGACTGAAATGAATCAATAATTAACTCTCTGCTCATATGGTTATTTTGAATCAAACAGACTCTGATTCGTGTAGGTTGCTCAGCTTTCTTTATGCCAGAGTTTGGGGATTGAATATCTTGACACGGTTTTATTTTTTTTTTACATAATGAACAGCAATCTCTCATTTCTGCATTTTGTTATATCCTAGCTCTATTACATCTGAAGGTAAAACCACAGCCCTAACTGCTGCAGAAGAGGCTTTACTACTTTCCAATTGTTAGAAACAAAAATCATTTGCAAATAAACAGCAAGTTGGTAACCGTGTTCTTTAAGAAATGACCGGTCAGTGCAGTATGGAAGGAACTGCTCTTCCAATTTGTCTGTCTAAATGCAATTAAACGCTGCTAGATTTGCCATAACAAACTGCTAAATTGTCACTGTCATCTACTGAAAGAGACACCTCAAGTTATTGAGGGCACTGTTCATTTCCTCCTGGCAGATAAGGGATCTGTCTGGCTGTCAAGTGTCAGTTGTCATCAGGCGATGCAGCAATGTGCCCGGACTTCAGAGCACGCACTGTGGTTAGTGCTTGGATGGCATTTTTACTTATTCTTCTGCTTGGGTTTGCCGCTTTGGGGGTGCATATGAATTTTCAGCTTCCTAAAGAATGACTTCAGGTTGTAATGAGTCGCGGGTAACTGCTCAGAGAAAGAGCAGAATGGGAGCAGCACTTAAATGGGTAAAAAATTGGGATAGTTTGGAGACAGGGCCCAGCTCAGTTCCCTGGCCGTGGTAAAGGAACAAGCTGTGGATTTATCATTTTGGGTCTGGCTGCGTGAACTGGTAATCACAAGGTTGTTTGGTTTTCCTCACTCAAACTTATGCTTTGTTCTGAGTATCTCCATTTACGCAGACCTTGCAGACACAGCAAAGGTTAAACTGAGGGAGAGAAAAGAGTGTTGTCTTTGTTGATTTGGCAGTGAACGCATCATTAGATAGGCTTTTCTTGCTGAGAACAGGGGCTGTACTACTTGAATTTGGTCCGTCTCTAGCATTGAACTCTGTTACTCTAAGCCATTCTACCTTTTTGCATCTCATTTCCCTTTTAAAATGGGAAGACCCCACCAGAGCGTGTTTTCAGCATTAATTAGTTGGCATAATTTGAGATGCTGAAGAAAGTCATGACAGTTCAGACACTATTTTGGGCTACTGCCTCTTTTATTTGATGTTGCTTTTTCCTCACATACTTATTTAGTGGCGGGATAAAAACCCTCCCCTTTTTCAGTTTGATGTTAGACTGACTCTTCTTTCTGTCTTCTCCCATCCAAGGCATCTGGAGCTCATGGAAGCGGCTGCCTGCGTGCCAGGCCACTACCAAGCGAAAGTGGCTGTGCTCTGATGCACATGTACGCTTCTTTCTGACGCGTTCAGCTATATTGGTGTTGGAAGGCAATATTTTGGCCGCTGGAGCTGGTATTTACATTTAGAGCTGAACTGTCAGTTTTCTTCTTGGTTTGGAGATGTGAGGTTGTACGTCCATAGACCCAGCGCGAGTGTCAGAGAGCCCTTCTGCTCATAACGAACGCGAAGGGATTGCTTCGCAGTGAGTCATCCAGTCATATAATCAAAATGTTTATAGTGTTTGTGTCTTGGCAAGGCCGTCTGCAGTGCCCCAAACACAAATTCCATCAAACAGATTGTTGCAGCGCAGCCATGTGTATTAACTCTATTTATCAGATAATTAATTTTGGTAGCAGAGAGAAGGGATGACCATAATTTACAATGTGATTCAGGGCCACGTGCAAAAAAAGAACAATGCTGTAGTATCGTGGGCTGCAAACAGGGATTTTAAGTATTGCCTTAATATTTCAGTTAATATACGAAATGCATTAGGTAAACTTCTAACCAGAAGAGTGTCTGTATGGTAACAGGGGAGTCTAGTTCATGCCCTGCTTCTGGCAGGACAGGACTAATTTTCTTTTATGGGTGTCTTTGGTAAACGGTGGGGTTTGGTTTTTTTGTTTGGGATGTTTTTTGGCATTTTAGTGTTGCATTAGTCCTCAAGAAGAGATATTATTGGTTGTCTGGCAGTAGTCATATTTTAATGTTTTTAATCAATATGATGTTTATAGGCCAGCAAAAAGATTTGAAAATTATTTTAAGCCACAAATCCTGATTAGATTAGGAGGTGTGGAAATAAATTGTTCCAGACAGGGTCTGAACCCTATAAATATATAATGAGCCCTGCTGCTATTTCCTGATGCATTTTGTTGCCAAGCGCCCTACCAGGGCCTGTTAGATGACTTTACCTCTGTTTCCCAGCTCCTTGCCGGGAGAGAAGGAGCAGACATCACCTGTATCTTCTGTGGAGCACATGGAGTGCTTCTGCCTTCTATCCCTCGGCAGCAGTGCGGATCCGAGGCACAGGGGCAGGAAGCATATTTATCCTGGAGATCTCCGTATTCTCTTAGTATCGTCAGATGCCGAGTACGCCCATTTGACAAAAAGTGTACAACGTGCAAAGCTTCATCTGATTTTTTCATCATTGGGGTGACGTCAGTTTGTCAACAGCTCAATAATTATTGATATTACATTTCCTACAGAGCAGGTAACATCTTTTAAAATCTATTTTCCTTCCTTACAGTCTTCCTCCATTTTCTAGCTAGAGGGGAGAGAACCAAAATGAGCATTCAGTTTCATTTTCCATTCGGGATCCTTTTTGTTCCTGCAAACGCAGGTCACGCTGCAAGCGCTAGATAAATGGCTTGTTTTACCTCATCGCCAAGCGAAACGTTCTTGCTCGCTTTTTTTCCGTAGTTACAAGTGTTTGGTGTTGTTCCATTTGCAGCATTTGTAACAAGTTCCAGTCTGACGACCTCCTGAGATCCTCTCAGCAATACCTGCAAGTGGTGCATTGTTGTAGCAAAAGAGGGAATGGGCAAAATTTCCTTTACTGCTGCATGACTCCTTTCAGAACTGCCAATACCTTTGGAATATGCTGCATTGTCAGTTCGCCTTTTATTTTGAGTGGCTACGATCAGTTGCACCAACTGTTGTGAATGGCCGCGATGAGGCAAGGCTTGCACCGGTGGGGGTGTCAGCACTGAGAAGATGACTATGCTCCACAGCAGGTCCTGGGAAGGAGCAGCCAGGTGGGATGCCCCAGGCTGGGAGGTGCTGTGGCTCATGCTCGTCCAGTGTTCCAGCTGGCTCTTCCCTCTTCCCCACCATGGGTGGTGTGTGAGTCTCTGCAGCCGCTCTCTTCCAACAGGATATCAGGACTTGTGCTGGTTAAAATCTGGGTTTTTCATTTGTGGTTTTTTTTTTATTTGAAATAGCTTTTGTTTTCCCCCTTTTTTCATATTTTATTTATTAATTTTGCAATGCTTTTTTATGAGTGAGTAGTGGTTCAATATTTGAACTCATCTTTCATGTTGTATCTTCTTTCATGTTGTTTTGGAAATCGTTATTGCCTTGCATTGATCAAATCACAGTACCCTTTATGTAGAGCAAAGTGTCTTCTTTGAGATGCAATGTAGGGTAAGTTTGACACTTGTACAAAAATCATGCATGAAGGCATTTCAATGGTAAAGTAGTGCAAGATGCTACTACTGTCATGTTGGAAAATGTGGGCATAATAAGAACCACAGAAATAGTAAAATATATCAAATTATTTTAATACTCGACTTGAAATTTGGGGATTTTTTTTTTTTATTTTAAAGAATACCTGATTGGAATATGTTATATTCCACAATATCTTTGTTGATGTTTGTATTGAATTCAATAAAATTTGTAGAAAAAATCTTTTTTTTTTTTTTTTTTTTGACAAAGACCAGCACTTGGATCCAAGACCCTACAAACAAACAAACAATATATCATAAGGGTAAAAAGGCCCTTCATGACACCCGGATCCTCACCAGAAACTCCAGAAGATTGGTGCTCAACACGCTTTTTATTCTTGCTAGCTTTTTCTCAATCAGCCTCTATTGTGGGAGAGAGGGAAGGAAGAGCTATTCTTTCCTAAAGCCCTTTCATGATGATCTGAAATCCAAGACACAATCAAGTCTTTATATACTAGACAAGTGGGTGGTAGATGTCAACCTAAATAGATTAGATGAATTATTAATGTGCATATTTTTGAGATTGACAATAATCGGTAGAAGATGACAAATCTATTTTCGTAAGTAGTGTGCCCCCAGACACAGCACCAAATTGAGGGTCCCTTGGTTTGGAGGGAAGAAGATTGAGGGGGATATGGATATGGACATGGACATGGCTTACCAAATCACAAGGGCAGGAGAAACAGCCAATGTGGAGCTGTTCACCATGTCTTTAAAAATTAGAGCTATGGGCACCTAGTGAATGAGCAGAAAACTGATTTTAAATGGAAGTTTGTCCCCTTGAATGTCCCCAGTGCAGGGCTGTAGGTGCTGGGTTAGGATGAGGGGATGGGATGGCACAAATTGGCAGAGGCTCACTTGCTCCCCCAAACAACACCTAATTGCTGCCATGGGAGAGGGAGCGCTGACCCACGGGGCAATTCCTATCCTAATATGTCATCTCAAAAAGTCCTCAGTCTTTCCTTATTTTCTTGCCTTTTCCATATATTCTGGGAAGATGGGAAGGGAAATGGGCATATGGATTTGAGCTGAGAGAGAGGGTGCTTTGGTTGTTTTCTCAAGTCCTTGGAAAGTACCATTGTAATGATAATGTGGAGGAAAAAAAATCCTATCCAAGTTTTCCAACTTTTCTCCTTTACTGCCTTGCTGACAACCCCACAGACCCAGCTCTGGTCGTCACCAGAAGCTAGGTTGCTGCTTATGAAGAACTGGATGAAATTTCAATGATATGGACAAACACTTTTGAGATTAGTTTGCAATGTGCTTAGCTTGTTTCCAGAGTCACTTAATCTCAGATTATCCAATATAAAAAATTAATCTTCTGTTTAGCTTTCAGTTTCGCTCTGTATCGTATGTTCAAGCTTTCGACAAGGTATGCAGCTTTTGAGGGTGTAATACTGTCATGGCAAATGTGTGCATAATCTATCAAACCTATTAATAAACAAATACTGAATTATGTTTACCAACATTTGCTGTGTATCCAAGCCAGTCTTTTCAACTCAATTTATATAGATCTTTCATCCTGATTTCCACCCTTCCGATTAGGTTTTTTCGACCCATTGCCCTTAATTTTGTCCTTTGGAGCTGTAAGAATGACAGAAGTGGTGCTATTGGGTTGCTCTTTGGAGAGCTGATGGTGACAGTGGTGGTAGCTTTCATTTCAGGTCACCAAGAATCTTCAAGTCTGTGACCGATAGTCCCATATTATTTTCTCTCTCAGGTCAATTCCAAAAAAAAAAAAAAAAAAAAGGAGCAGTTAATCCAAAAACTCAATCATCCCTAAAATGAGAAGAGTGTAAAATAAAGGCATTAACGGTTGGTAGAGCAGACACCTCTGCTGCCTTTTAGAGCTTCTTATTTTAAATGACATGGACACAACAGCTTTACACGCTGATCAGAAACATAGAGGTTAAAATTTAATGCAATTGAACACTATCTCACTTGTAGGGTTGTCATGAATAGTATCTGCAGCCTACAGAATGAGAAGGATCTCCTTGACAAGATACCCCTAAATCCCAAGGCTGCATTTACTTTCTTAGAGGTGGGATTCTCCGATGTTTGCATGCATTTTCCAGTTTGGCACTTGTGACTTTAAGAACCGCTGAAATATTTATGTGTTGTGCAAATGGTGCTGCTTAGTTACTATTGGATACCTGTTGCAGTACAAGGCTGGAATCAGAATTACATGAAGTCTGAATCACAAGATGCAAAATGAACCCCTGAAAACAGCCCCATTTTGTTCAAAGAAGCTGATCCTTTAGTTTGAGGCTGAAGGAAATTCCTAATTCTGTCCATTTCCAGAGGGATTGTGCTTTTGTCTGGATTTGCTGTATCAGGAGAAAGATGAACGCTTGGCAACATGTTTTGTGAGAACAGTAAAAACACATCTTGGCTGGCGTATTATATATTCTTAGATCTACTCCACAGGGAAGAGCAGGTCGAAAGGACCATCCTGCCGGCTTTTAGCTGAGTCTCACAATGTGGTCATCAGTTAACTGATGAAGAACCACACTCTGCAAGATGCAAGGTATTTTTTATGAAAGGGTGATTACCTTCTTTTTTCCCTGGGAGCTGAAAATGCCGAGCATCTCACATGTTACATTCAGTGCTTTACAGGACTAAAGGTGACATAAGTATCTAAGGGCTAATTTTAGGGGCAAAGACCCACAGAGAGGGACTAAAAATCATGACACTGAGATGATAATTTCAGACCTGCAGCTGTCCTACAGCACCTGTTTAACTTCTTGGTCTTCTGTGGAGATTGGAGACAGGGCCACACATGCAGGCATTTATGTATGCATGTAAAATGCAGCAGGATGCTCCCAAAAAATCTCCCTGAATGTTTCTTCCCTATTATTAAATATTTTGCTCTTGTCACTCTGGCCCTTAAGTTGTGGCTCTTTCTTAAGCCTTTCCAAGCCCTGCCTGAAATAGTCTGTCTTTGTGGAAGTGTTTTGAGTTGAATTTCTGAGTCATGTTTTCACTTTGGAAAGTTTTTGACATTTGTGGCTTGGGGTTTTTTTTATTATTTTATTTTTTTAATACTGTGAATTATTTCCTGCCAATTCTGGAGTGTTGACTTTTTTTCTTTGGAGCATTGCAAGACCGATGAACTTGTTGTCATTTGATAGATACGTACAACTGTCAGTGCCATTTGCTCATTCAGGGATGAAGAAACCTTTAATAATGATAAATGGTTAATAATACCAGCTTTTAATGTCTACTCTCTGGAATTAAAAATCTTATGGAAGCTTTTACTTGCTTCCAAATTGTGGTCATCTAGTGCTTTTCTACTTTTACATACTAGGAATCTAGCAACTATCCTCTTCGTGCCCGTTAGATACAGAACTACAGTTGTCTGACTTCAAAGTCGTTAGTCAGAATGAAAATGCAAAGATTGCTAGAGCTTTCCTAAGCATTTGCTTAAAGACTTATTTTCATTTATATTACTTGGTGATTCTAATCTTTGTTTCAATTACTGTAACATGATGATAATACGATACCTGGCTATAGATATAAACCAAAATGGATGTATATGTGAATTTAATAGGTAGATCTACCTCTTTATCTGATGCAGAAAAATTTCCATGGGTATTAGTTGTCTATACAAAGTAATACTCCTGCATAATTTGCAAAACCAATTAGTGCATGGTATTACAACGCACATCTTTGGTCACCTTCTCAACAGTCTGTCCACAAACTTGTTGGTTCTGGAATAATGCTGGGTAGAATCGGCCTCTTGTACCTTAGCTGCTGCATTTAAATGAAGCCACCCTGGAACAGCTCTCTGGTATCTCCGTCAGTGTGGAACACCGGGTGGGATCAGTGTGACCATGGGCACGAGATCAGTTGCTTCTGGATTCACTCTTGGATCTATGGGAGGGCTGAGGTGCAGCCTCCAGTGTCCCTGCTGGATTAGCAGATGGAAACAGGATCCCTCTTTCGCAGACTGAGAAGTCATTCCATCAGGCCCTAAACAGTCGTATGTTACCTACCCTAAAACAAATCACTGGTGTATGGAAAGTTTCGTACAAAATTGTTTTCTGAAGTCTTTCAAATGGGTGTCAATATACCCCTGGTACTAAATTCGACCAGGTATTTAGTTGAAGCAAAAGAGAAAACTACCACAGTTAACTTTAAAACACTTTAAACTTTTTTTTGTATTCAAGTATTTTGCTTCTCGTAGTATGGATTAACGTACTCTAAGGAATTTGCAGACGTTTCTCTAGGATGACCTTCATAAATTCCTTGGGAGTTTACTATCTGCAATGGAGACATCCCCAAGGAATGCCAATTAAATATTTATACCACAACATAATATTGCACAGATACAGTGGTCACCATTAACATTTCAGAATTTGTTTACAGATGCTGCATTCTCACCACAGTTATTTGCTAATTCAGGCATATGCACAAACAAATGGTATCTCAAATAACTCTAACTGTTGGAGGAAATACTAAATTTTTAATTGTGAGCACTGTATATACACGTGGTGTGTATTGTTATTCTTAAGTATTTGGGCCCAAAAGCCCCAGCTGAGAATAGCAATCCATTGTACAAACTCATGTAGGAATCTGGCCAAGTGTCTTTGCAAGAGAAGAGAGGTGCCATTCAGAAGACCTTCAAAGATTTCTGGGTTAATGAAGGTACCTGCTAATTGACGGTAGACTGAGGGCATTCATTCACAGATTGTGTCAGAGTGTAGGACATGAATTTAGGTAACGGAGTGTTTCTCCAGTCATGTTAAAACAGAAATAATGCAAGGTGGAAAAAGTTACTTTAAAGCTAGTGAGTGATGTGTCCTTACGTAGTTTCTTCTCACTTTGGATTGAGAGTTAAATGCAATTTACAGTCCAGTGCTTGTAGTGGAAATGATGTTTCTTTTAAGTTGCAGTGATTCCTGTGCTTAAAGGGTACAGCTTAATAAAACACAACTTCTCTTTGAAATGTCTCTTGTCAAAACTAAACACTTCGGAAATTTTCAAACAAACATCAGATGAACTCGCTGTAATTGGCACTAGTGTGTTGAATGTAAAGTACATTACTCTTGTAGGATTTGTTTCACTCTACATTCATTTCAAGATACTGGGTTATTCTGCACGTTGAAAATGTTTAGTAGCGAGAAAAATAAGTGATGAATGAATGTGACTAGTGGCGAAAACCTAAAATATGCTAGTAAGTGTGCATTCATCATACTACTATGTAAACTTCGAGTTGGATAGACTCAATTCACGCACATTTTGCTGAGCACTGATCAGATTCAAGATTTTGGCTATTCCCTGTCATGTATTGTGGCCAATGGAGAGATCACATCCAGCCTAGTGATGAGCAAGTTGCGAATACGCATGGCTCATTGCTTTTGACTCTATTTAGTCCTCCCTCCAGATTTCTCAACAACATGGGCATGGCATCACTCACAGAATCTCCTCTTGATCTTCTCCGTTGTCAATGGGACTGCCTCCATCTCTGACTGTTGCAAGATGCTGTAAACTCCTGAGGGTTTTTTTTTTAAGGTATTTTGAAGTACTGTCATACTGTTGGAAAAAGAAACACTGCGTATCTCCTGTCCATAGATCTACATGCAAACACAGATGGCAGTTCAGCGTTAAGACTAAATTGCCTTTGGTTTCATATATTTAAGTAGCTGCTATTACCTCTGGCTATATGGCTTCCTGGGGAGAGCTGGGCCACAGTGGAAGAGCTGAGGTCCATCTGCAGCGCCCAGAGAGGTGTGCCCTTAAGTGGACCTGGGGTATGGCAAGACTGGGAAAGGGAGATAGGGTGTGGCTGAGAAAGGGCTAAAAAAATCATAGTGGAAAGAAAAGCAAAATAAATCAAACGAACACATAGAGAAGTGAAAAGAAGACACAGCACCCCAGAGGCAGGGACATAAGAACTAAAATTAAATTAAATTGCTGTAAAGTATTACACCTGAAATATCCCTATTATCTAGTCAAAGAAAGAAGCAGGCCTTCAAGGAAGGCCAGTACTGATATTGAAAAGGAGAAACAAAAAAGAAAACCTTATTTCCTGAAAAGGAAAGCCATGGCATGAACACCTCAAATATTTCCCCTGTTGTAACTCAGACGAGACCATCTGTCCCTTCAGAATACAATTCAGAAGATTATTTTTTTTCCTTTTTTGTCTGAAAGGAGATGGAGGGAAATACCTGGGAGCAATGCAGTAAATAAAATTAGTGCTGCATACTGAAAAGCAAAATAGTTAGGTTGTCTCTTGATTTTTGCTTCAGCTTGAAATGAAACTAAACTCCAAATGCATTCATGCTTGGTGGTGCAAGTCACCTCCCAGAAGAATCTGATAGGTGTTGTTTTGGGGTGGGTTTGTTTGGGTTATTTTTCCGGAGCTTACTAGCCAGGCTGTGCAATTTATTTCTATAAAGAGGGTGCCCCAGCAGAAGTCACTGGTTAAAAGCCTTTGGCTGCGTAGCAGTCAGGTTTGACTTAACCAACACATCAGGAATCGGAGAATAAACTTGGTGGTTCATCTTGGTGGCTGTTGGTGGGTTTCTGCACCACAGCGATAACAAGCATTG
Organism: Rissa tridactyla; assembly: GCF_028500815.1. Taxonomy (NCBI): domain Eukaryota; kingdom Metazoa; phylum Chordata; class Aves; order Charadriiformes; family Laridae; genus Rissa; species Rissa tridactyla. The sequence goes on from NC_071475.1 coordinate 10,158,562, forward strand.
AAGCTGCAGTGACATGGGCACTGTATGTCAGCCGGTGATGCCCTGCACTGCAGTGGTTGTTTCTGGTGCCTGCTAAATCCCGATTCACTCCATAGGTTATGCAATAGGAGTGAAAATTTCCCCTGCTGTGCAAAGGATTGTCTCTTTTTGTTTTATTTTGGTTTGGTTTTTTGCAGATCTTTTTAGTTGAAAATAAGCATAGCATCTGTGTCCTAACTTCACTCCAAATAGAGAGAATGGTTGTAGAATTGACCCATTTCAATATTGCTGGACAAGTGGTGGTCTTTCATAAACGATGCTTGTGTTATCTTTACACAAAGAAGTTTCTGCTCTGCTTGCTCACTTCTAGCTGGTCTTTTCCCTCACCCATGGAGTTTATCACTCACAGCCCCAGTCTTGCTTCAAAGAGCCATTGAGGGCAGGTACCCTTGTGGAGGCACGCAGGCTCTAGCGAGAGCAGACACCTGGGATGGGGGAGGATTCTTTCCAAATTGAAGATGCTTTGGTTTAGTGATGGTTTTGGCGGTGTTAGGTTGATGATTGGACTCGATGATCTTAAAGGTCCCTTCCAACCTAGGCGATTCTATGATAAGTGAATTTAAACTTTTTTTTTTTTTGTAAATTTACCCTTTCTAAAGGACTGTAGGCCAGCTTCTAGATCCATTCTCAGTCTTGCCACTGCTGTGGTCCTCAAGCAAGAGCTGTCTTTTCACTCTTTCCTCCCTGATACACCGTGCAAACAGAGTGCACGTAAGCCACACGCACTCCTGTTCCCAGGAGTATCTCTCCTTAGGGACAGACAGAAATATCAGCGCAACGAAACGCGACGCGTGTTGCTAAAGGTACGTCACAGGCCTCAGGAAAGATGCAATCCTGGTGGCTGTGTGTTTGCTAGCTTCAGCCTAGCTGACGTGGGGAAGGTGCAGCATAAATTTCAGCACTGCCCCCTCTGCTCCTGGTTGTGTTTTTTTGTTTCCGACCTGCGTCACTGAGCTGCCGGGGTAGAACGCCCTGCTCTGCCCCGGGTGCAGAAAGGCACCGTGGGAGAACGGGGCTCTCCGTAAGAGCCAGACACAGCAGAGCTGAATGAATTTCACTCCTGTGCAATTAATCACTCAGTTCTCTGAGAATAATACAAATTATGTGCACTTGCATTAAAAAACCTCCTCCCGACAGTGCTGTTTAGAAATATGTGAGCTTCTGAAATCAATGTTTGAAGTCTTTGGTTGGGAAACCTGCCTTTTCTGAGTTCTTTTCTTACTAGAAGATGATATCAAAAGCTGACATGTTAACCGCCTACTAATTTGCTTCTAGTCAGTCAAATGATGAGTTTAGCTAAATTCCTTTTCCTCGTAACTGGCAGCATAAGTTAACATCTACCTTTTCTCCCTACACAGAGGCAAAACTACACAAATACCTTCTGACTAGGTGTGTATGAGCATTAACAGCTTCTTAAATAATCTGTTACCTAAAAAGCGGTAAACTCTGTTGCCTGTAGAGTTTCAGAATATTTACTTTAAAAACTTTGAGCAGTAAGCATTTGGGTTTATAGGCTTCTGGAATTTTTGTTTCAATAAAAGGAGTAGTTTTTGGAAAAATTGCTGTGAAAAAGTGGCACTTTCTTTCTTCACAGCAGTTCTACTCCTCAGGTGTATTCTGGATCACCTCTGCAGAAGATGGTTACAAAATATGTTCACGCAGCTCAAAGTCACACATGACCTTTCCTGTACACCCATCAGGAATGGGGCAGAAATGTTTCCTGCAGCCTAAGCACTCCAAATAAGCATACCTGGAGCAGGCGGGATTACAGGGATATTAAGAAGGGCAATCGATTTAATACTGGTTCTATGAGAGAAGTCAAGCGCTCGCAGTGCCTTTCAGCTCAGAAGCTGAGTTTGTGGGGTGTGAATTTGGGAGGTTTCTCAGCCTATTAATACCTGGGAATTGCTGACTGGTGATGTGGAAGGCCAAAACAAGAGTAACTATCATTTGTCAGAGCTTTGAAATTAGTTTGTCCTCTCTTTGCATTTCGGGGTGTTTTAGAGGGCTAGGGAGAGGCAGATACACAGCAGAATAATTAGTTTGTAGTGCATAAAGCAGTCACATGGTGAAAGCAGGCAAATAAGTTCCTCAGGGAGGATGTGGGATGCACCCGAATTAGCCTGCACGCCCGACACGAGTGATAAAGCTGACCCCATCCTGGCATAGGGGTATTAAACACTCATCGTCACAGAGACATCAGGTAGTCATGCTGCAATTTGCTACAGTAAATCACCTGGTAAACGAGAAGCAAGCAGGTGAGCAGAATTTACACAACGCTGGTATGTCATCCTTTTACACAAATAGGCACTTAAGACGTTTGGTGCGGTTATGTCTTGTTCCCCTGGGAGGCTGGAGTCATTTTTTGTAGGGGTAGTTTAGTTCAGCTCTGAGGTTTGTCTGTGCTCCTTATTTTATGGCACAGTGAAAGCTGCTGATCTATGTTAGCCTGTCTTTGCTCGCAAGTGCTTGCTGTCGAGCTGCATGATACCTCCGTTTCCCCAGCAACTTTGTTAATTCATTTAAACTCTCTCTTGAAAAGCAACTTTTGCTGTCTACCTCAGGATAGGGAATTGCAGGGGAATTACAAAATCAATATACAAACCAAACCGAAACTAAATTTAGAGAGAACTTTGCCAAAACAACGTGTGTTTGTGTTCCTTATCTAAGATAGATTTACTTTTTGTGTTGTTCGCTTTGTTCTTCTTACATCTATTCCTTTATCCATCGTATCAAACATAGGAAAAAATGCCAAAGCTACCGAGGTATGAGTTCAAGCGTGAATTTTAAAGTGTGATGAATCCGTGTTATTTTCTTCATCTAGCTGTTTCTTAAAAGAAGATGCCAGTTTGTGTAGTCTGTATGGTACGTTTATGTGGATATTTAGGAGGTACAGTGAATACTTTGAAGAGGTGAATTCTGTATGGCTGGACACAGTGCTGGAGGGAGAGGCAATCCCAGAGTTGAGCCAGGATGATTTACTTAGTTACAAACATTACATCAAAACTAGGGATGTCTGAATCTATTTTGTTGGTGACTAACTAGAGTATAAAAATTGCAATTCAGAGAAACCATGATATTTGGTGGATGCACAGCTAAGAGCTCTGCCTTTGGCTCTGGTTTAGAAAACATTGGCATTGAGATGAGAGGAGTTTCCCCCACAGTGCTGAACTCCCACAGTCTGCCCAGTTTGATTCCTTAGCACTCTAAATAAAACCCCCAGGGCGCTGGCAGAGTCTTGAAATTTCTTTGGAACTTGAGAGAATTTGAAAAATAATGGGAAATAATGGGCATTAGCCTTTAATCAATTGGCACAAACCCTTAAAAATCAAATCCTTTCCCTTTCCAGACTGTGTGACAAAGCCTCTTGGGTTGCAAGAGCTCTTTGAGTCCAGACCTTCATGGTGGCTTGACCGGAACTAGGCTCTGAAGATGTGCAAGATACCTTCTTGTGCTGAGCAGACACCAGGCCTTCTCTTGTCCATATTTGCTTCCCAGACGCTGGAGAGGAGTGGCGAGGGCACAGCCCTCTGCTGCACACCCTGCCCCATGGCAAGTGGCATTTGCAAACTTTTCCAAAGTCAACAACCTCTGCTCTGTGTTTTATAGGCATTTCCTGGGAAATCAGTGCCTGATGGGGAAAGCTGGGCCGTGTTGTCTCTGCATCCCTTGTCTGCTTCTAGGACATGAAAATTAAACTTGCAGTAGCGTATCAATCCTGAGAAAGTTGTGCAGAAGCCTATTGCCTGCAGTCTGCATGGGGGCCAATTTCACCCTGCGTTTCTTCATAGCCCGAGGCTGTCAACTCTGTGCTTTCCCTGAGCCATGAGGATTCAAAGGAGAAATAAGATAAAGAAAACAGCTTTGATTTTTATATTTTTGCTACCACCACCGAACAGCATATAATTAGCCTTTCTTTTACATATTAAAGCTAGTCTGATGATGCAATATCCATTATAACTCTAAAAGCTTAATCTTAAACAGAGCAAAAAAACCCCAGAGGAGGATCATATGCCTGGAAATTAGCATAGGGTTTTTTCCTCTTTAGAGGAATGCCTAAGCGCATGGATGCTGAGAGGATGTGACTCATGCAGAATGAGGACAAGTTGTTCTTCAGCCTCTTGATATAGTGCCTGGGATATCAAATCAAGTCCAAGCCCTGATTTGAAACTCCCTTGGAGGACCAATTTTTAATTGGATGTGAACTACTTCTAATGATGGAAGGATACCTCTTTTGGTGTTATATTTATGGGGAAAAAATGAAAAAGCAATTTTATAGGAGCAATAACATACTCTAGGGCATGCAGTCACAATCAAATAGACGTATTTCCCAGTTGCTGGATTCACAGCTGAAGCATAGAGTATATAGGCTACATGTCGCATCTCACGCAGGGCTCGGTCCTTTTTATGCTGCTATTGCTATTTTCTACAGACAGCTTCCGTCTCAGGGCAGGGGTATTTTGCCATGTTTGTCTGAAGGAGAGACTAGATCTCCCTTGAATTTCCTCTGTTCAGTGCATGTGAAGAATGGATAACTGACTGACCCTCAATTCTTTTCCCCTTTCATCAGACCCAAATTTTAGCGTATAGGCTGTGATGGACATTTCACTGCTGTATATGCTCATTATCTTTCTCGTTAGCACGGTGTGGAGGTCTTGGCACCATCCCACTGGGGAATGGGGTATTGTGTTTGTGACTTATTCCTGTGGTTACTAAGTGGTTTTAACTGTAAAATGTTTTGGGCTAGCTTTTCTTCAGTGCCAAGGTCCAAGCTTTTAGGAGATGCCACCTTCCATCCTGTACTGTGCTAGAGTCCAGGCAAAGCAATCTTTCCACCCACTGGTTGTAATCAACGTATACAGATTGTCAAACAACTCATGGGTAATTGTTACTCTTTTTTAGAAATCAGACTGTGCTGTTGGTTTTGGTTTTTTCCCCCCTCTTATTAACCAGATGAAGAATGGCTTATACAAAGCCACCATTTAGAACCTCCCCTTTTCCATTGGTCATGACAAGGTTCAATTTGAATTGCAGAGCACTGCTTTTGAAAGGAAAAAAATAACACTTGGTCTTTGCCTTGTACTTTTTCCTTTATTCAGAAATCATCAACAAACAACTACCTGGCTATTTAAATAACCTTTCATTCTAATAACTTAGTTATTTGTCTACCGTAACCTCATTATTTAACATTAACAGAAGTGTTTTGCTTTGCAAAATCCCTGTGCTCTTTCTACCCATTACTGCTGTTCTACCTGGGAACCCTCATACCAGTTGATTTTCTGTCTTTGTTTTTACAATATAAGTGAGTTTAATATTCTGCCCTATGCTTCCTGTGCCCTGGATGTCCTCACAGAGTTGTTATAGAGTCGCTAGGGCAGACTACATTTATAATTTGCTTCTCAGTAATTTTCCTGTGAGGACAAGTCCTAAAACAATTATTTTTGAACTAAAGGTCTTGGAAACTTCATTTGACTATCCAACAAGCAGAGACCTGATCTCAGGGGTGACTGCATCCATGATGTTCTTCCTATTCTCTACAGGTTTTTGTAGCCACACATCCACAACTGCACCTGAACGCCTTTATTTCAGTGTGTATTATGCAACATGGCTAATACCTGGTATGTATTTTTCTTCTCACCTGCTCCTTAGGAAGGAAAGTGTGAGCCACAGTGTGCCTGGGTGTCTTTGTTTGGTTTATGCAATATGCACATTTCTCTGAGTGAGTTTGACTCAAGTGCACGTTCTTGAAAAGAAGATGTAGAAGGGTCTGTAATTCCTGTTTCAACCTAGGAAAGCTCAGCATCCTGCACACATGAGCCTAATCCTCCTTACAGCATTTTTTTCCCCACACAATGAAGTCCTGAAGACATGGGTTTTAATCTGCATGCACCATGCGCTGCAGGAACAATGAAGCTCGGTTGTGTCAGGAGAGAGCAGTGCTGTGCACGCCTAGTGCCTGCTGGGTGGGCTCCCCAAAGCAGCATGGCCATGTCAGAGAAGCAATCTATTGCTTGTCCTGGTTATTTAGAGAAACTAGTTATAGTACCATACTGATACAGGTATTTGACTTCTAGTCTAATTAGCTGGGTGGGCACTGGGTGCCATGGATTCACGCCTTAATGTAGGTGGTCAGTTTGGATTCAGGCTGTCCAAGAAGGACTTTGAACCTTTCTGGGGGTGTTGGATGTAGAAAACAGAAGACTAATGTGATTTAGTTGCAAAGGGATTGTTGCAGCTTTCTGTCCTGGATGGGATTTCTCTGACCAGTTCTTTCGGTCCAGGACATTTGCACCAGGTGTGGACCTGACTAGGTAGGACCAGGCTGGGATGAGAGTCCTCATCTGCACCATTGAGGGGGACAGGGAGCAACCTTTGTGTGTGCAGACACTTGTAACCTCGGGTTTTATAACTACTGTGAAACTCTTCTCTAGACAGTAGGACCCTTGAATCCTATTTCATCTTGGCCACAAAGGAAAACTTCTAACAAATTTCATTATTTCCTCACTGAGAGTTGAATAGACCTCATGTTAATTGCGACACTGCTTCAAATTTTCCATTAGTATATGCTGTATCATTCTTTCATGTCAGTAATTCTTTGTTCAGTCTGCCTCACTGCAGGAATATATTAAGAATCCTTATAGCCCAGATTTAGGCATGCTTAGGCATGATGATTTTTCATTTATTGTTGTAGAATGAACATTGCAGAGCAAGCAGGAGGCTAACCATTTAACACCAAGTGTCTTATTAATCAGCTTTTGTTTATTTAATTTAATAAGCAGCTTTTGATAGCTGTAAGAGTCTGGTTGTATATTTAATTTAAGCAGCACTTACTGCTTGGGTCTTTGGAACATATGACTTCAGCCTTCCTAATACTTCGTTACTGTGTGGTGGCCTTTAGATCTCAGAAAGTTTGTTTCATCTTTTTTTCTTTTTCTTCTGAAAATTCAAGAAGTGTTTTCCCCTTAGGATTCCAGGGAGTCCACTTTTTTGGGCTGAAAGTTTTACACTGCCTTCCCCTTAATTTTGGGAGGCAAGCGTAGGCACACAAAAGCCAAGCAAATGCTTGCTTTTTGACTTCAAAACCCAGGGAAGCAAGTGCTAGAAACTTCTGCCTTTGAATCCTGTCTGGTCCTTTGGGAAGTTATGGAACCTTCTCACCACCTTCCTGACAAAAATGAGCATTATCACATCTCTGCCTTGAATAAGTCCCGAATTATTTCAAAAGCGCTACTATAAGAGATAAGGACCAGAATCCACCTCTGAGAGCACTCTCTTACAGTCCTCTAGTCACATCAGTCCATGGGTTTTCTCATACATTTGTTCTATAGAGCCATTTAAAATGCTTCCCAACACGCAGCACGCTGCGTTCCTGTGCCTGGCACTGCAAACCTTGTCTCCTTAGGGATTTGGGGTCCAGGAGGTGGTCGTCACTCTGGTCCCACTCCTCAAAATTCCCCGGGACAGAAAGCAGAGACCTGCAGGGTGACAAGGCTCTGAGAAGCCTTTCTTTAGTTTCATTTGCATTTCATGTAATCATTACTTATTAAGTAATTAAATCTGGTTTTATTTTTCTGAACTAGAAGAATGCTGTGTGCTTTTGTATCTTCCGTTAGTTCAATCATGTCACATTTACAGGATGGGTTTGCATGTACAGCCTGTAGCTCCAGTTGGCCTTGGGCATCCTTTCATGGATCCAGTCGCTGAAGCTGGACCTTGCTGTATCTAGTGAAAACTCAAGAATTCTCCTTAATATCCAGTGCTGTTTGATTCAATGAAATCTTGATAAATTGAGGACAAAATACTACTGAAATAAATATACATACATGTGAGTTCCAAGATATTGTTTTTCAAGCAAAAAAACGATATAAAAAATCCTCCTGTTACGCATGATGGTCACGTTTGTGCATTTTTAAATCACTAGATTGACATGGAGACCACATACTTTATATATATGCCGAATTCTATTCACAGTGCTGTGGGCTATAATACTGTGTTTTGAAAGACTATTCAGGATTAAGTCTCTAACTTCATGACTCCTTGCATAAATTATTTAAATACTGTGAGGGTAGGGTGGGGAAGAGAGTTCCAGAAAAATGGATAATGGTAATTGTCTTGGTGAATCCATGTTGACAATATTAATGTTTAACTATTTGATAAAACCTTTGAAAAAAGGTACTGTCTGCTGCAGTTGCAGATAGATACGTGACTGTGGAGTGCTACATGTCCTTGGCTGCGGCCCCCATTACAGCAGCCCCCTGCAAGTAGCCCCTATTATGCCATTCTGATACCTAAACAGGATGATAAGTGAGGGACAGTATTGAGTTCTGAAAAGCTTAAAAAAGACACCCCAAAACCACAACAAAACCTCCAAAAACTGTTACAATTTCTTTTTATTCTGTCTATCTGAAAAACACCATAACACCCAAAATTCCGTGCTTGGCAGAAAGCCAAGGTCATGGTCCAATTTGATTTTCAAAAGCATGGGTATACAAGTAATTAACAAAGCAAGCTTTTAAACACAATTTGAAAGGGAAGAGGGAAGTAGAGTTTTGAAGAACGTAATTCAGTTTCTCTTTCAGTTTATTCCCATGCTTTCATTGATTTTTAGGGGCCGTTGAGTAGCTCAGTTGTAGTCATTAGGATCCTAATTCTCTTAATTCACCAAATTGCTTGCTTGTGCCACCTAGTAATTCGTTGTCCTGAAATAAAAAAGAGAAGGGGCACAGACTGACATCTGAATTGTTGTTTTTCCTATTGTGTTATCTGGCAGAACAGTAAAATCAGCATTTTACGATCTTTTCTTCTCTCTGCCCTATAATCAGAATGTAAGATATCTCTAGTAATGATGGAAATGTCTCATCTAAATGGGAATACTTAAGTGTCTGTTCCCATGATTTTTTTATCCATCCAGGAACAGGCATTATTATAGGATTCTTGGTATCCAGCTCCTTCTATTTCCAGATCTCCAAAGAAAAAGACCACTCTGTGCTGGAGCAATGTAACGTTCCTTTATCCAATAACAGTGGGGACTTTGACCCATGTTTCCAAGTAGGATTTAAAACAAAGACTTTAAAGGTTGATATGGGAAACTCAGCTCTTCACTGCAAGTGAAAATGGCTGTGATGTGGAAGCAGTCATGGAAAGTTATTTTCATATGTCCATCAGCTACAAGAATGGCCTGTCTCTCAACTCTAATGCTTGTAGGGCCCATGTGGACGTCTAAAACGTATTTCTGCTGCAAATAATGTCAAAAGGTCCATAGGTTAATTATCTCTGAGCATTAAAGTTCCTTGGGGAGGCATAAGCACAAACCCAAATGTGTGCAGCAGACACAGCAAGTGCAGCAGTAATGTTTTCAGCACAGATAATGCTGAAGTGGGAAGCTAGCCCACTGCCAAGCCTTGGGTACCTTGGCTTCCCCAAAAAACAAGTGGCCATCTGCAAATTAACCTGCGATGGCTCTGCACTCTAATGGAATAGCTGATATGCCGGAGCATCAACAAGTGCTTTTTGACAGAAGAAATCCTTGATAAAAGATGTCAAAAATAGTCCCTGGGGAGGAGGGAGAAATCAAAAGCTCAGGCTGGTGGAGGAGTCAGCTTTGTAGAGCAAAAGGCGACACCAAGCTCTCCGCATGGGATGATGGGCAAGAACTGATCTTGAAAAGAGCTAGGGCCTGTTATCCTGTAGTGACCTGAAGGGATGTCAGTGTGAAGGAGCTATTAAAGGGCGGTGGAGGCTGAGGAAAGATACTCCTTTTAAGTGATAAATGAGTCATTTGAGGAATGAGTTTGCTTTTATTTTTTTATTTAATTGCTTTTCTCTCTGTCTCTATTAGCTAGATATCAGCTCTGAGAAATGTGCTATTTGGGCTTCTGGGAATTTGTCGGCAGTATTTCAAGCCTGTTTGTCTATTGGTTTTATAGATTGTCAGCAGAAAATCATGGGAGAATGCAAATCAGGAAATCTTTAATTGTGTGTAACTTACAGTTCATTTCCATGCGTATTTCTCAATAATCTTATTCCCACAACACTAAAAGCATGTATGCATTTTATTTTCATTGTGTTTATTCATTGAAAAGCTGTGTTCTAAATAGAAAAGTGTTTTCCTAAATGCCATCTTGCTAGCGTTGTAATGTCATGTCTCTGGCGCTCTCAGTTATGCCAACAGGAGTATTTACTTTTGCCAGTTCCAAAAAACAAGTCATAGTTAGCTGCTCCCTGCCTGTTTCCTGCACTGGGCTTTTTTACCCCAGATCTGTGTAGAACTCCTGTGAGAGCTTCCCATCTTCTTTGCACCTTTTGAGCCCACCCCTGCTGTTGCTGACCACCTGCCATGCAAAACTGCCACGTGAATCAAATCACCTTCTCTGGTGATACCTCCAGAGTCACTCCCCAGTAGGACACCAAGTGCTGCTCCAGGCTTCGTCCTTCCCTTGTTGCTTTTTTTCTTGTCCATCCTTTGCCTTTTTTATTTCTTGTACTCTTCAAAAAGTTTTTCTCTTCTAGACATCTCACTGCTGTTTCCTCTTTCCCTGATCACCTTGTCCCTTTCCTTTCCCATATTCCCATCTCTTAAAGGCAAACCACGGTGTTTCACCTACTCTGTCTCTCCCTCTCCCCCAGTGGTTGCTCTCCCAGTGATAACCATCCTGCTTTCCTTACCTTCTTTCTCTCCCCCTTTTTCCTGGCCCTCTAGCTTCTTTTCAGGGTGGTGGCTGACAAACAGGTTTACACGACTTTACCCGAACTAGATGAAATAGATGTGCAGCTGTTTCTGTTCATAGCAGCTTATTTCAGTTTATATCAAAACTGCTCTTACACTCTAGCACAGTGGAAGCAGCACAGAAGAGAACCAAGAGAACCTTTTTTTTTTTTTTTTTTTTAATGCTGAAGAAGCCACCCAGGGCATTTTGCTGACTGATCCCTGGCGGCTTTTGAGTAACCAGATGTGGGAGTATGTGGACAGGCTCTGAGGGCCGTGCTTCAGTTCACAGCCCCTCCATTAACTGACGCTTCTTCCACTGGTTTGTTTTCAGAGGAAAGAGACATTTCCCTTACGACTCAGCCATCTGCCTTGGTTGCACCACACTTTTTCTCTTCTGTCTCTAAATGGAGTTTGCACCATCTGGGCCTTCCCCCTCTTAGTGTAAATATCGTGATGGGTTTTCTGGTTGGTTTCCTCACGACTTCCTTCTTTTAGCAAAAGCGTGGAATCAGCAGAGCAGTCACCTCATGCATGTTAACAGAGTCGCCCTCCTCAGCACCTCTTCTGCCCCATCTTTTTCACTTCAATTTGGGTGCTTGAGCTGGAATAGCTTCCTCAGTGTCTCTGCAAACATTACAATATTTAATGGAAATAGTAGTGAATAATGCTGTTAATTCCTCCTCTCTGTGGTTTGATTTCCTTTTTTTTAAGCGTAGCTTATTAAGACTGTAGTTCATTTTTAAATTTCTTATTATCTCTTAGTTTTCAACCTAGATGCCATCCTACTGCTGATTTTCTTTAACCTCAACGTCCCACTGCAGGTCTAATGGTGTCTTACTTGGTTTCTGGGTACTGCTGAGGGCTCATCTCTGACAGCAGCCAGGCCTTTAACACTCTACGATCATATAAATCAGTCTGATTTACGTGATTTTTATTGCTGTCGATGGCACGCAATGTCTTCAATTGTAATGATAAAATATACATTTGTACCCCCACTCTCAGCTTTGCCTTGTCTGGCTCAAGCCAGCGATGGTTATTTCTCACATCGTTCAGTTTGACATAGAGGGCAACTGTTGTTTTGTCTATAACTCTGGTTGTGAGGAGAATATAAAGACACCTATAGGACATTTGCTCGTTTACAGAGGGATGGATTACCCCAGCCAGCCGTCCACTCGCAGACTCCGATGAATGGGCTTGATGCCTCCTTCAGCACTAGGTATTTACTGCTTCACTGAGCTGGTCTACTTATCTAACTGCACTGAGGGTTTTCAAATAAGTATCATTGCCTTCAGCTTAATTAATTAAATTTTCTAATTGTGCTCTCTCTTTACTGCTGTACAAGGTAATAACTGATGCTTTAATTGGGGTAATTCAAGAAAAAGTCATCTTGTTCTTATTACTGGGTTGTGGGTTGTGTTTGTTTATTTAAGGTTTCCCTCAGTATAATACCGGTAACATTTAGATTGCTTAAGACCGTGGGAAAGCGTCTTCCATATACAACACAGGAAAGACGCCGAGAGTCCTCCGTGATATGGCTCCTGGGTCAGGCTTGACTTCCTAACAGCCCTACAGCCGGTAATGTTGGATTTCATACCACTGCTGGGAACCCATATACCCCACGCTCCTTTTAGGATTAGTTTGCAGGATGAGGATCACGGGTCATTTAAGCCTGATCCCAATTTTTAATGATTTTATCGTTCCTCTGAAACGGATATTGGAGAAGAGAAATAGGCCCACTGGGTGTGTTATGATCATAGGGTGTAAACCGCAATCCGATCCTTGTGTAGTCTGTTTAATAGAACAAAACACAGCAGAAAGATCCGTTTGAATGGTTTTAAGATCATCATCTCTCTAAGTATTGTCCTTATTTTCCAGAGATGTTTCATAAATGGTAATTGCTGCTTTGGGAACAGGCCATTGAGAGTTTCTGTATATTTGGCAGCGACTGAAGTCAGAGGGCTTAAAGGCTCTTCCACATTGGGAAATTTACTGATGTAATTACACCAGTGTAATTATACAGCTGTAATTGTACCAGCATGAATACCCCATTTTTTCCAGTATGAGGGTTATTTTCATCTTGTTTATCGTGCTTGCACTGTGACATGTTGGGTGAAAAGGAGCAAACTTTGACAGGTACGTTCACCCTTACCGGGATGCTGGAGCTCAGGCTGTGCCACGTCCCAGCAAGCCATCCACAGAAGGCGTACCATCATCTACTGTACCCACAGCCACGCAGAGTTATGTCCCAGCGCCATGGAAAAATTAGGAAGGCTGCATTGCACAGCCCAGTGGGATTATTTTGTCCATGGGCCGTGCTTCAGCCGGCTGCATGGTAGGTGTTATCCCACTATTCTGCAGAATAATAGAAAGAGCTGTCTAGCAGGGACGTGTCTCTCTGGGTACCACAGATTCTGAAAAGGGATGGAACGACATGCGCTTTCAGCGAGATGATATTATAGTGTGTTATCCAACAAGCGAGCCATGGATGTCTTTTGAGAAATGTAAAAGCAGCGTGCTCAGCGAGTATTGCCTTCAGGGCTGGGAGGAGAACGCTCCCGGACTCAGAGCTTTGCTTTGAGGCTGGGTAAGTCAAGAGTAGAGGAGGCAATGCAAGTGAGGGAATTAATTTGCTGGAGTTTCTGTGCAAGGTGCAGTTAAAAGCATTAGGAGTCTTTGTGTAACCACTGTTATTTGAAGAGGCAAAACTCTAATTTTGCAGTTCTGTGTGTTTAGGACAAAGAAATGTTGCTTCTTTCTGCAAGTCAGCATCAATAGCCAGCTGGAACCTGCCTAAAAAAGTTTCTCTTTGGATTTGCAATTATTTTTTTTGATTAAATAAAAAAGAAGGACCTCATTTTGTTTCAAGTACACATTCTGCAATATTTCTGATGGTATGGGAAAGAGCATACTACGCACTTAAAAATTACTGCTCATTAATTAGCTTCTTTGATCCTAAGAGTGAAAACATGCCACCTGTGCTACAAGGTGGCTTGCAGAGTCTTCTTTAGAAAAAAGACTTTTGCTGAAAAAGCTTATCCTCTCTGCTGTGTTACACAAACAATTTTTTTTTCTTTTAGTAGGAGTGGAATATGAGGGTTTTTTTTCTTTTCCCAGCTTGCTAAAAATGTGTGATAACAAATTGACTTCAGTGGGGGTTTTGCATGGGTAAAAGCTGAAGGATCAATCCCCATATTGTATGTGATTTTGCCCTAGTAATTATTCTTCAGTTGAACAGCTTCTCCATGGCAACAGCTTCAAATAAGTCTTGTAGCTTCACCTATTTTTAAAAAAGGACATATTAGGGTGTATGTTTTAATTTTTTTTCACCCTAAAAAGAGAGGCAGGAAAAGAATCGACACAAGCGGAAGCGGACAGGATTTGGCCAAAAATGTCCTTTCTTCCACTCACATCCCCACCTTTTCTCTGTCCTAGGAAGGGAAAAAGAAAAAAAAAGCATATACAGTTGAAAATAAATTCTCTACCTTGTCTTTCCACGTCCCCTTCCTGAGCCTCTGAGACATTACGACGCTGACTTGATCAATCATCCCATGTCCACCCCAACAGCTCCTTAACACAAACTTTCTTCTTCCCTCTTTTTTTCAGCCACGGTCTGCTTTCAGTCTGGCAATTAATTGTCCTACTTCTCCTGTCCTCAGAATTGCGTTCTTGTCAGATGCCTCAGCTGAAAGTCAGGGCTTCTTAGCTGCTTGCTTTGTTTTGCGCTCTCTTACTAAAAGTAAAGAGAGGAAAATATTCTGTGGCTGGATATTCTCTTTCATGTTGGACTTACCTCACAAATTGGTGATGCCTCCACAGGCAGTTCTACTCCTAAATAAAGGGACTTTCCTAATTTTTTGCCAGAGACTAGAAAACATATCTGTTGTCAGCAATACAATAGTCAGGAAAAACATCCAATTATTTTAGACTTAATTTTCTACTTTCATTTTAGTATGGCAACTGTGCTTTCTAATAGAACTCCGAGAGCAACAGTTTCATAAGAAATCATCTTCATTTTATAGTTTTCTATTGTTGGAGGTCACTATCTTTTGAATTAATGCATCTTGAATTAATGCATCCTTTGGGAAGGTCCTTTTCCGTAATTCATTTCCAATGTGCGGTTATTGTTGTATGCTGGACATGCTATTTTTGTGTTCAGTTCTGTATGCTCTGCCACGTTTTAAAGGATAACGGGTTAAAATGGGCCCCCCTCCTTTCTGCTGAACACATGAATATGGAAGCTCCGGCAGGTAAGTTTGCCTGCCCCAGTGATGTTATTTTTGAAACACTGCTGACTGACAGTTTTGCTGGCAAGTTTTCACACGTGGCTTTTTTAAACTAATATATAAGGCCATGTTACATCTGTTTCACCTGAAAACCCACATCATGTGGCCTACAAAAGATGTTATCTAACTGGTTTCAAAAGGACCGCATCCCACGTGAGAACTGTTTTGTCATTTTTAAGGTTGGCTCTGAAAGTTTTTGCAGGTTGTGTCTAATATAAAAATCGCTGCTCAGTCTTGTGAGGCTCGGCAAATGCCGATGACTTTTAGTTGGTTTTTAGTAAATCCAGGATGACTGACACTGGCCCTGAGTCTTTCCTCCTGTAGCTGCTCGCCCCTCTGGTTATATGCTGCTCTCATCCTCCCTGTGATGCACGTTGCTTTTAGACATCCAGTCTGTATTATGACCCAATAAAGAGTTTTATCTGCAGAACTAAGATAGGCAGCAAACTGTGGCAGAAGGTGGGAAGAGTTTGCTGGAGGATAAGAATATCATAAAACAGCTTTCTCATTTAACCTGATTTATCACAGTACCCTGAGCCACAATACTCATGCATGTCAGCAGGTGCTGCTCAGTTTTCTTCTTTTCTTTGCAACACTCAGTGTCAAAAAGAGGGCTCATCAAAAAGAGGGCTCATCAGGCAGCATCCACAAGTTTGACGGTGCACGATAAAGCCTTGCCTTTTGCTGTTTCCTGACAATCAGAGTAGAGAGAGTGGTTAATACAGCTAAACTAGTATTTTTCAGTCAGAATATTGACAGCCATTTTGCAAATGCCATCTATGCTCTGACATCTTGGGAAACAGCTTAATAATTAACGTTACAGTGGAGATTTTAACTGTCTGCCAGTTCTGACTATCAGCAAAACAACACACAAACTCATGAGATGTAGCAGCGGTACCTCAGGTGGGCTGGACATCAGGCACTGAAGAGCAGCTGTCATGTTTGATACGGTGCCATCAGATAGAAGAAACTCTAACTGAATCTTAAACAGGGTGCATCTATTAAGTTTTCATTATATATATTTGGCTTAAACAGTTGCAACACCCGTTTTTTGTTGGCATTAAGAAATTAAGCCAGCAATTAAAAATGAAATAAACATAACTAGCAGTGAAAAATCTAGGATTTTTTTTTTTTTTAGTATGTCTTGGCTGTAATAGTGATTAAATGGTATACTGTCAGTCAGGTCAGGAGACCAATTTGACTCTAAAAAGCTGCGAGACAAAAATTTCTTGTTACCCTCAGTTCTACACTACCTGTTTTGTCACTTAGTCTAACACCAGAGTAATTAATTCCAAAGAGCTACCTTTGAAAAACAAATAGCCCTGCTTTCCTGCTGAAAATGATAGATATCACTCTATGGGGAGAAAAAAAACCCAAAACAATAGTTTATTTTTATCACAGAAATTTGGACCATTCTATTTCATTGAGAAGTATGCAAACTCTCCAAGTATTCTTATATATACTTAATGGGTAAAAATGGGTGTGATTTGGTACCATTCATCACTGGCTGTACTGGTCTTTTGGCCAACAAACCAAAAACTACAGAGGGTTTTCTGCAATGTTAGCTTTATTACTAAATTTTTAATAATAATTAAAAACAAACAAACAAACAAAAACCCCAACATCTACATTTTATGGCTTAATCTGGTTCCAAAGTGAAATGCTTACTGGAGCACCAGAGAAAGCTGGGACAGCAGGTGGGATCCTCACTGCGGTCCATGGAATGTCTTTGCTGAGAGTGCAGAATTTCCGTGGGCATTGCATTTCAATCAGGACCAGTTTCCCCACGTGGCAAAGAAAAATACCTTTTTGCAGCAGCAATAAAATGATTGATGCTGTTGTTTTTTATTACAGCTAGGTCTTAAAACTTCCATTTATCCCGTTCGTCCAACCCATGCAGATTTCAGACAAAGTGACATCTTCTCCATGAGTCTCCCGAGCTTGCTTCTCTCCCCGAGGCAGGGCTTCCTTCAGCGCTTGTATTTTCCTCAGGACACCCATCTCTTTGCTTGTGTAAGTAGGATAGTGAATGAAGTATTCTTTGGTGGGGAATTCAGCAAGTTTATTGTTTCATTTATTGCTGGATTTGGATTTTGAGCGAAGAGTGAAGCCAGAGGGACTGCACATTGAATGCTGAAGGGAAGAATAAATGTTGCACAGTCTGCATCATTGGCTGAACTCTACATACTGATTTGGGCAAGGTCCTGAGGAGCAGGGGGCATAGAGTTATGTATAACTCAGGAACAGGATTAATCTTGTAGGATGAGACCTGACAGCAGATGGGATCCTGCTTTCTAAGGACTTGACTTTGCAACTTTAGCATCCTTCCCAGTCACTTTGTGTCATTATTGCTTATGAAAGAGTATCTTTAGAGACCTTCCAGCAACTTTCCTTCTAGTCAAAACCTTTTCCACCCAAACCAGATCTTGTGCCCCACTGTATTATAGGAGTTATACTTCCTGATTTCAGCTGACCCCCAGATGCAGCTATCCAAACGATGAAGAATGATTGTGTGTCAAATCAAGAGCCATGGCACAAGGGAGAAGGAGAACAGGGAATAATTTGTGTGGTTGGAGACCAAAGGAGGAAAGGTTGTCATACCTACCTTGCTCTCTGACAGTAATTTACACCACCTGTTTTATAGGTTTCTGCAGGTTAGTTTTCATTTCTTGCCCCTTAAAGCTGTCTGTTCATATTTGGAATATGTAGTTACTTGAAAAGTGATATTATTTAAGATAAGATGGCAAGTGCGTCTCTGTCAGTTGTTCAGCTAGCAACAGATATCGTAAACAAGGAGGCTAAAACTCTTTTCATACCATACCGTACCGTGTCATCTCGCTGTTGCAATTAACATCTAGCAAAACAGGTATTAGGTCTCTACTCAGATCAGAGCATCCCAGCTGTTATTACAAGTGAATGACACCAGGGCACCAGACTAGATGGGAAAAACTAATTTATCAGAAGTGCAGCTTACAATTTTGAGTCTTTAAGGAAAAAAACTGCAGACAGGGCTTTGTATGTGTTAATATCTTCTAAACTTAAAAATGCTTGTTAAATGTGGTAAACCTAACACATGCTTCTGTCAAATTACATTTCTGGCTATGGAAGGTATATGAGAAGATTATAGCTTACTGTTTTTCTCAAGGTATATATGTTCAAGCTCCATCACAATGTAACTGCAAGGCCTGCTGTCTACATATATTTTGTTATATTTATATCCTATGCCCAGATGTAGGTAGCACGTAAGTGAAAATCTGTCATTTATTAAGCAGTTAAAACTGATCCTAATTTTCAAGTGTCTATTAGAATGCGAAAGGAGTCACGACATTTATCTTGCAGACTCATGCTTTTGAGATCTAAATGCATATGTAATATCCAGTAATGAAATTTGACTTGCTGGGCTGCAGTTTCAGGTCACGCTGAATTTACGCTTGTACAATCTTTTCTGAGGGAAAGAGCCTTTGCTCGTATTTTTGAAGGGATGTGAGATAATGGACTTTTACACTGAGACATTTGTACTTCCAGAAAAGCTTTTACTGGCCAAAAGCAATGCCCAGGCACTCCTGTTGCTTGGATAAAATTAATTGGTGAAGAGGCATTCCACATTCAGTGAAAATGAAAAAACAATGTTTTGATAACTTTAGGGACTTTCTTCCTTCCTAAAAATGACCATTTGAGCATGCTGAGGAAGGTATACCATCATGTTCGTCCTTTGAAATAAATCTCAGAGAAATATATTAGCAGGCAGGCGATGTAGTCGTGGATGTGGGCTAAATTATATGGCTGTGATTATAGTTACGGAGGAGAAATCCATGAGGTGAATTCCACATGTAGCTGTGTGTGCAAGTTAAACCTTTACAAAGTAATAGCAAAAGAAATAGCGTATGCTGTGAAGTCGGAGTTGAAAAATAGTCCTGCAAACTGCCTCCTTTTTAGTTAATGAAGACAGAGGAATCTTTATAATACATAGAAAATCGTGACTCTCTAATGTGTTGATTATCCTCCCATTAAACATTATCCTGGACATAGAAATGGAATATAAGTTAGCTTTATAGGGGAAATATTGACTAGACAGGCTGCTAACATAGAGATTAATTTTATTATTTAGGAAGGCAGAATATTAGGATACATGAGTGTTTCTTTTTTTAACCAAGATGCTATGCTGTCAGTGGTGAAATATTACTGCAGGAGAGTTTTCTTTTTATAAACAGTGGTAAGAAGTATGGCTTCCTTTCTCGGCACTTCAGCCACAGATGCCATCAGCTAGACCATCTGTGGTGACAGATTTGTGTTATATCACTTAGAAACTAAGCGAAACTGGTAAAGCCTCCTACTACAGGATATAAGTAGCTTCTGCTAAGGCTGGGATGTATTACGATTCCGTCTTTCTTCAGGGGGCAGAGGAGTGGGAGGATTGTGTGGATAGAAGCTCACAATAGCTTTCAATCATGTCTTCATCAAATCTTGAAATGCTGGCGTGGATCTTCTAGGGCAATGTCCACATGAAGATCCTTCTTCTGTGTGCCCACAGGGGATAGATCTGGATTCTTCTTGTGCGCTGTGAGCTACTAGCAAACATAACCAATCTGTGGAGGTCAAGTGGGGCACTAAATCCAACCTCAGAGGAAGTCTGTGTATGTACCAGGCTGTCATGTGGCCCATATCTCCTCTAGAGGAATGACTCTGTGGAAAGGACAATGTCTCCTCAAGGTTATATTGTCTGAAAGGTGGTGACATTTTGGGTCATGGTGAGTTCTTCCTCCCCAGTTGTAACTTTTCTTTTTATAATCTTCAAAATGTTCTTAATTGGTGTTCTGAGGTTTCCCAGAGGATGACAACCTTTCATGAACATTGTAGTTAGCAATTGACCGTGGTGACCATGAGCACATTTGAGCACTGGTAGGACTGAAACCATTACACCACACAGGGAAACATGGCCACACAAGGGACATGCAAGAAAAGGGTGTTGTTGGCATGTAGTGTCACGCAGCATTTCTGTGCAGTGAGATGTGGTACAAGTAGGCATTTTGGCAAAAACATTACAGAAAGCTTTGCTGAGCCAAAAATAGAAACCTTCAGTCTTCACATCTGAAGGTGTTTGGAGATGTATTAGATGGGAAAGATATTATTTTCATGTCTCCATAAACACAAAAGAAATGTGGTTTTAGACTGAGAAACAGTTTTTGCTGCTGAGAACATTGTAATGTCCTTGTTCTATGTTCAGAATCAGTGGGGTATGCTCAGATACCAAATGAGCACAACAGGATTTAACAGTATGAACGCACTCCAAGTATCTTGTGTTGAGAATTACTGGTTCCTCAGCCCATAGCACTAGCAACTCGTTCCTCATCTCAAATTCTAAGGTTGAGCACCTTTATAGGAGCTAGCATTTCATGATCTCAAGCTCCCCACGTACAAAACAGAAGAGATCATCCATTTGGTTATGTAGAGGAGTGGCCATGACTTCTTTCAGTAATAAAACCCATAAACCATCCAAAAATAAAACTATGGCATTTTACAAAATCTAAGTGATAACAAACACCTACTTGTCAGTATAAATTTGCGAAATTGTCTTTCCGTTCTTTTAAAATAAAACCCTACTGATAACTTATACTTTAAATCCAGCACAGAGGCTTTCCAACAGATGATCTCAGGAAATTGTTTTTTATCTTTGTCTTTGGGAATTTAGGCTTGCTGCATCTCACCCACAATAATTTTGCAGAGGGAAATCATAGCAGTGGTTTTCAGGGTACTGTTCCTGCACACAGTGCAGCCAGCTAAAACTTTCCGGTTGGTAAGGCAAATACTGGAAGAGTCATAAAATGAACAGCTCTTTTCTGTGAAGTCAAGTTTCCTGAAGGATAAATCAGTAGTCAGTTAAGTCCCTAGTTGGAAGATATAGCTTACATGCTTGTTGGTATCTCAGGTGTTACTACTACTCCTTTTCTTAATTTGTAGCCTTTTTATTCTTCCCTTTATCCTTCCTCCCTGCTTTCATCCCTCTGAACTTTTGGACCCCACCTTTACGAAGACTTAAAGTAATGCACCCAGAATAGCTTTACTGACTACAGCGGGTACCACAGCTATGGCGTCTGCGGTTGCCATACTGCCTCTGAGCAAAATCTCCACTCAAGTTCTCTTCTTCCTTCTTCAAAACGTCCCAAAACACCACTGCAGGGTAGAGAGCATCAGAAGAGGTTGCTGAGCCCGTCTTTTGGTCATGGTAACACAAAGAGCACCCAAAGCATGGGTCATGCTCTGATTTCTCCAGCTCGCTTGTCAGCTAGACCCCTGCAGAGCTGGCCCAGGCATGTGCCATCAGGAGGGTAGGCAGGCAGCAGGTTTGCTATTGGGCATGGCCAACATTACATCTAAGGAGAAGGGTCTGTGTATAATGTTACGCAGGCATCAGGCTGCTCCTCCACAAGGATCTGCTGGTGCACCACAAACCCTACGTCGAGCATTCCTGTGTTACTGTTTTGGGGAACGCAGTCATCACTGCACTGAGTAGGAAACAACCTTGCCCTTGACCCAACACCCTGAACCATCTCTAAATAACACTGGAAGAAGACAGACCTGGAAGCCTCAGATCCTGTCAGCAACCTCTAGTCTATTTTAGGCACCTGCTTCTCACCAAGATCTGTTGCGACTTGGTGTGCTGGAATACTTTGGAGGATTTAAATAAAACTACTTAGTATAATAAAAAGATAAGATCAGCCAGTGTGCCATACAGGAACATTTGAAATTAATTCTTTTCCCTTTTTTATTTCCAGAAAATATTATTTTTTGCTTTTAAAAATGTGAACTGGCTATCATCCATTTTAAAGCAAAATGAAACTGGCAACAAAGACTGCTGCATTTAATTATTTTTTTTTTACATATCAAAAGTATTGCCTACAATGGATGCGTATTATCTAAAAAGAGAAGAAACTGTGATTGGTTTTACTTAAGGATCAGTGGGTCTGTTTAACTAGGCTTTTATCTTTATCGGGCATTTGTCAGGAGGGTTTGTCGTATGTATGCATGTGGTAGGATTAAGCTAAACTGAGACACAGCAGATTTATTCATTTAACAGGTTTTATGGTTTATTGGGGTTTTTAGTTTGCAGTCTTCAATATAATTAACTTGTTGCTTGCTGGCTCTCTGCCCTGCTGCCCCTCATGTGAGGTGAGGGAGCTTTGTGGTGTCTTTGCAATACCTCGCTGCTCTAGGAACACACAAAGTCAAGACAGGCTTCCTGGTCCCTGCTTTTGGGGAGTCTTTCTACACAGACTTTGAGTTCCTGAGCACTTTCTTGATGCTGACATCCAAAATCCTGCCTTAGGAGAGGTTCCTTGGTGTCTGTGCTCGTCTGGTTCTCTGGCCAGCAGAGCTGTGCAGCAAGGTGGGGTGCAGTCCGTGGAGGGTTGCAGGAGGTCTGTCTGGGTTTGTCTCCAAAATTGAATACTGTTCTGTGCCGAACACTCCACTTCCAGCATGCGCACAAAGATATTTTATCCGCAGTAACTCTTCATACAGCTCAAGTGATCAATACTGGAATCCAGCTGTCCCTGATCCCCATATCCAGCGTGCTGTTGACTGGACAACGTATCGCCTTGGTAATATATTGCTATAGGGGGTGTTATAAATAATTAGAGTAGGGAGTGTTATAAATAATTAGAGATACAAGGAGTCGAACCCCGGGCTCTTCTCAGTTGGAAGGCACCTCTGGGCATCATCTAGTCTAAACTTCGGCTCGCAGCAGAGTATGTAGAAAAGCCTTCTCAGGACCTTCTCCAGTCAAGGTCTGAACAACCCATGCTACATGAGGTCCTAGCGAGGTCTGCGGGTGAAGCTAAAACTAAATGCAGACAGGAATTACTGCAATAGAAAAGGTCCTGCCAAAAAAAAGAGATTGTCACTATGCTATGCGTAAAAGGGGAGACAGAAGAAACACAAGATCTTTGGCACAGAGTCTTCTCTCTGTTATGTCCTTGTCGTGTCCTTGAAGGCAGAAAATCCACCCATTGGATAACTTGGGTCAGAACCCGGTTCTGCAGCAGAGACACGATGATTCTTCTGGAGAGAAGAGCATTTTATTAACAACATGTTTAAGTTATGTCAGCTATCAGCCATTCATGAACTTTTATTGACAGTTAAATAGAACCTGAATGGTTTGGGTTTTTGGCTGTCATTCAGGGGTGCTTTTGCTTTCAGGTCTATCTTAACCTGAAAGCATGTAATTTGTTTCATTTGTGGTGCTGCATAGGAAATGAACCTAGGTCTCTAGTGCTCAAAGGCAAATGCAGTAATCATCTGCATGACTTGATTCCTTATTCCGGTAATATGAAAATTGTCAATTATGGATGAATTATGGGCTCTACTGATACCTGTAATTTGGTTCTGCAGTTTTGTAAACATATGCAGCTGCATTTAATTGTATTTTACTAGTCATGTAATTCATTAAGGTGCACCTGCAGTCACCTAAGATACAGATATTAATGAACTGAAAAGCTGTATTTCATTGTCTACTATTTATATTGACATTTCTTACAATTGTTTCTTTTTACTCACATATCTGTGTATCTGAGATGCTGATATTAAAAAAAAATTAAATGATTGTGAAATAAACAGACAGCATAGCTAGCTGCTCTATTTTAACTTCCTGAAAGCACTTGCTAAATAATTAATTTAAATAATTGCTTTTTCCATGCAAAGCCCAAGACTGGAGGAAAGCTGTAGAATTGATTTTTGCAACAGTTATTGTGGTAAAGATGAATCATTAGATAGCTGATTCCAGGGATGGGAGCTGCTGAAGCCCTTACTCTGTATTTCCATGCTTGAGAGGTGATGGATGTTGTTCAGCTCTGCCCGAATATAGCACCTTTACCATTCATCTTCCAGTCCAAGCTCTTGGAGAAGTTATCTTCAGATTTGGAAACACACTTTTAAAATAGACATTATATTTTGCGCAGATACGTGCTTAATATGCAGAGATGCACAGCCTGTTCCTCCTCTTCTGCTTCTAGATATTCGTATCATTTGGATTAAAACAAAAAATGAGTGGTTTTATTAGCCGTATAAGCATCCCTCGGTTCAGTGCATTTTGCAGAATGCACTGGTAGAGCACTGAGAATCAGATGATGCAGGTCATACCTCGGATTTCTTTTTCCCCCTTCCTTCAGCATGTCTCATTTTGCCTATGGGGAAAAAACCCTGGTCTTATGGCAGAAGCCTGTGGCTTCAGCAGGTCTGGGGTAAACTCTGGCTCTGTGGGGAATTGTCATAACTTTACTGCACGGGGTAAAGATGGAAAAGAAGGCGACACAGAGAGCTTCAGTTACTGTCTGAGTCCCTGGGAACATTGTTCTGTGGCTGCTGTCTGTATGGGAGCGCACGGAGAAGAGTGATGAGCCCATTATCTGCAAGCTGCTAAGAGGAAACTCAAATCTTTCCATCAGCTCAGGAGACATACTCTGATCTCCTCTCAGTGTTGGTCTCTGCCTATTCCTGCTCTGTGTGTTACCTACCTCTTGTCGCCGATGAAGGACGACGGTCGGGTACCTTCTTCCTGTCGTTACTTCCTCCTTGAACAGAGTTTCAGTTTTCCCTTTTTCCCTCTACGCTACCTCAAAGGATTGTCCCCAGTCAATCACAGTTACACATATTAAAGAAGCAACACCACTAAAGTTAAATAGCGTAGTAGCTAATCAGAATGAAATTACTGAATCTGAGAACGGTGTAGAGTTGCTTACCATCAGTTACAAATGTTGGAGTTCCCATCCCTGAATCAAAGGTATTGTATATCCTGAGAAAAACCCTCTTTTCCTTGAAGAACCTGTTGGCTGGTTGAGGATCTTTCCTGGAAACAACATTAACTTGTTGTATATTCTCTTTTCAGTTAAATATTTTTTGTCAGGAAAGTTTTCTGAGCTCTAGCTGTTAGAATATGCTTTCTGCATTGCATAAAGTTGTTCCTGTGCCCTGTAATGTAGGTCCTGGGTCAATAATAGAGTGAATCCTTTTCCATATAGTTTTATGTTTTCAAGAATGTGTAACATTTTTGTTGCAGATTGGGCAGGAGGGGTGTTAATTCAGTATTTCAGAAGTTTTTGCGGTCTGAGTGAGCATGATGATATGCTAAGAAATGTTTTCTGGCCTTATCATGAGATTCTGTGATAGCTGCTTTTGCAGTTGCAATATTTGCCACAAAATGGACTAATCCCATCACTCAGATGATGTACTTTGCGGTTTGGCACCATTTAACTACACAGTGATGGTTATTGTAAGAGCAGGCTAAATATTCTTCAGCCTATCTAGGATATTAAGCACTACCAGGCATCACACCTCCATTTCTGGAGGTGCTTTACAGATACAGTTTCCAGCTAGGAAAACGTCAAGCAAGAAGATGAATTGGAATCTGAATAGCAAGACTTGTATAAGGGGACACAGGGTCCTCAGATGGAAAAGGCAGATTTCAGGACAGATGCTTAATTAGAAGGAATTAAGGATTAATGTTGTAAATAACTTCCAAAAAACACAGGAGTTGCTGGAATGAATAATCTGATTATGTCTGTCCTGACATCTGTGCAAGTGTTGGAGTGTCCAACAGTAAGAACATTTGCACGGGAACAATCAAAGTACTCATGTTCTTCTTATGCTAAAGTCTAAAAACAGATGAAAAAGTTAATTGTGTGTTTATTCTGTTTCTTTGTTATGCTTATTAAGAACATCGCAGACAACTAAAAGAGAAAGTAAAGAAAAAAGGAACTGCCATTGTTGGAGAGAGGACTGGGAGATATGGAAAGGTGGATGGGAATTTATTGTATGCCAGGACAGGGTGGTGTTATTCACTGGGGCAATACTGTTCAGAAGTCTGAGTTAATATGGCAACTTGGCCGTTTTATGATTCTGTTCTACTGACTGTATTGAAATGAAGTATTAAAGAACAACTGAAATGCAGAAAAATGTTAACAGTAGGCTACATTTTCAAATCACTTTATTCAAGCTGTTCTTTCCAAGGAAGTATAGAATAGATGAAGCATAGTTCCATTAAATTATTGTGTTGGTTGAGTCATTTTAAAGCCCTCTTTCTGCATGATACCAGAATTTGTAAGGATAATGAGGTGCCCAAATCCCACAAGTTGGTTTATCTACCAGGCATTTTAGCCAATTCCATTTAGGGTCATTTTCTTCCTTAGACTCAGATGAAGTCTCCTCCGAAGTTTGGCTTTCACTGGCCTTTGGAGAAGTTCTTTGGGTTACTGACATCTTAGCCACTTCGCTGTTCAAGGGAATAAGATTTAGCCCTTGTCTCTGCCTATACACATCATTTGAAATTGTCTTTAAAAGAGATGCTCTTCCAAGCCACATAGATACCTAGATTAGAGGTAAAATATCTCAGTCAATAAATGGTTCCTTGTCTTGCTGCACCTCATACAGTGTTGGGAATGGCTCAATTAATTTTGAGTTTGCAAACCTATTGATTTTCTGCTCCTCTCCCCCCTGTCAGGCAATAGACACTAGTTACGACAGCCCCTATCTCTGTTTTTATGAGAAAGTTCCATGTGCAGCAACAAACTTCAGAAATTAATGGCTTTATGACAAACTCACAAACTTGCATGATTGCGTTTACTTTGATCATTGATTTGTATACAGTCTGAAGTGTTACAAGAGAGGAGAGGTGTATCCAACTCTCAGCTGACCAGTAAGTGCCTGTATCTAATTGATTCTTTTGTGCCAAGTGGAAATTGAGTTTTCTTGGCTCAGAAAAAGGTATCTATTTCTGGAATTTGCTACCATTTAAAACACTTCTGTTTATGCTCATGATGCCATTGCTACGGAGCATTGTCGTTTCCTTTTTGCTGTTGGTTTCTAAGCACGCTGAACTAATGAACTTTAGTTTATAACCTTAATGCTTGTTTGTATAATTGGTTCTTGCTACATTGAACATTTACTCTTATATCTCAGGTCTTTTATTGCTGAACTCCACTCAAACACTTCAATGATGTAGGCTTATCCAGACCACAGAATTGTTCGATACACGATATGGGTAATTCAGCGTTTTGGTTTCCTGCAATCCACATCAAGGATAGTTATCCTAAACTGGGTTTGTCTTAAATAAGGACAGAACTATGATTCTTTCTGGCATCAATAGAAGGCCAAGGGGTACAAAAAAAGAATAATTTTCTCTTTTTTAACAATACTGTGAATTTCAGGATACTGCAAGACATACTTTTCGCTAACTTTGCTTGCTTCCTGCTGTCTGTTCATACTTCTGAAAGGCTCTCAGAGCAGAACTCACAGTATGAAGCACACAATGGCTGTGTATTAAACACAGCTTTAATTTGAAAATAAGCATAGGATAGTTTGTAGTTTAATTTGTTTGTGGCTTCATCTGTCTAGGGAAGGTGGGAAGAGAGTATACAAACCGTCCTCCATTCTGCAGCTTGCTTAAACCTTCACTCTCAGCGAGTAGGCCAGGAGACGGTGGGTAGTTCCAAGGGCTGGGTAACACCTTGGCTCAGCCCTCCCACTCACTGGGTCAAAATAGCTGAGCCAGCACCTGTGTGCGGGGAGGTATTAATTTAGTCCTGTTATAGGCCAGTGGTAAATCACTACCCTTTCCCTCCCACGGGGAGTAGGTGATTGTGATTCAGAGATGCGTCTCTGAGTCAGGTGGCCTCCCGGGGCTCATCGTGGGATGTTCGCTCTCGGTTTAGCGTGCAGCAATGCAGAGGAGTCGACGCTCGCCAAAACATTGCTGGAGGAGCCTAATTGCATGCAGTTTGAGAAGAAGGCATGAGGAACTGCTTTGCCTTTTGGTTCTTTCCAAACAGTGTCCCATCAGCCCTTTGGTGATAAAGAAAGGTTTAACATCCTGAAGTTGAAATTTTACATCCATTCTTTCCAACTGTTTGTTTTCTAAAGTATATATTATAATGCATAGGAATGTAATCATAGTAAAGGCTGTGCACCTGCAGAGATGTCATAAGTGTTGTTTCACGCCTGCATTTCAAAAGGCAGCACTAACAAATAGGAAAGAGGAATCTGAAATAGTTGAGGTTGTAAGAATTTTCTGGCAAATTACTTTCCAAAGGAAAATATCTTTCTTCCCAAATCCGAAAATGCCCATCATGAAAAATGTCAGCTTAATGCAAATTAATGTGGAAAAGAAAATTGGAAGTTTTCTCTGGTGTATCCCCGAAGGCTCTCCTGAAGGACCATGATGTTGCTGTCACTGCCTGTCTGCTGGAGGGAAGGGAACGTGCAAGAAATTTCCCCAGGGCAGCAATTTCAGCCATGCTTAGATGGTAGGTTTTTGTTTGTTTGGTTGGTTTTTTTCTGGAAACTCTTACTGGGGAGCACAGGGAATTATGTTTCTTTGTAGTTTACGGTGATTTTTGTAATTATCTTCCCCCCCTCCCCCCCAATAGTTTTTCCTAATATAGGAGCAAATGTTCAAACATGAGCAGAAGGGCCATGGTTGTCGAACTGCAGCAGGAGCGTGCTGTGGGTGCAGAACTGTCTTTCCTCTGCACCTCACTTTCTGATTAGGTTTGTTTCTTGAAACTGTCTATTTCCGAGATTCTTAAAAAAGATAATGACACCCTCTTGTTTCTGACCACTTCTGCTCCAAGACGAGCAAACGTGCAGGTAGAAGAAAACCCATTTACAATCCACCCAAATACACAAGAAATGTCTTGTTTCTCCTCTACTGGGCCCAGTTATTCACTAATGATTTCTAGGCAGTCAGTGCTCGTCTCGATCACAGGGAGCAACAATACTATTACTTGTAAATACATTACTAGTGAACACTTTATAAGCTAAAACGAAAGCATACTCAAAAACTTTCCTTAGGTGGGAGTGAAAGCAAATGAAAGAACAGGAGAAATTCACGATTTTGATATGTCTTAACAGTAAGTGACTCAGACTCGTACAAGGTACCTTTTATTCCAGTCTTTTGTGCACTCATGTCATGACGGATACTCGTGTCTTGTTCTCTCTGTAAAGCGGCTGTGGTACTTCTGAAACGGCTGTCATCAGTGCCAGAGAGAGAAATGCTGCGTGAAAAGTGACAGTAGAAGTTTTCCTGCTCCACAAGTGTCCTTGCCTTGATTTTTTAGGAGCCATCTAGTAGAGTAAAAGTAGTACCTCTGCTATTATGGGCCAGTCAAACAAAACTGACTATAAATACCTCTGTCAGCTCCAAGTATAGTGTAGTTTTTAACTGGAGGTGTTTGCTCAACCAGTGTCTCCTGACCATCCTCAAGCATCGTTAAGTAATGTCCCTGTAGAAGAAGGGCTGTTCTCCAGAGAAACGCCTCCCTGCAAAGCTGGAAATTTAGTCTCTCTTAAAGATTCTTGGTGAGAATTATGGTCACCTTCATCTCCTAATGTCTCAGAAAGGATGGCTTGCACCTCCGAAATGATCTGATCGTTGATGGAGTGACTGTACTGTTGGCTGTTGCTGGTGTCAGTGTGGGGAGCCTGTGGTGGTCCCAGAGCTGTGTTGTTTCAGGGCTGCTGATTTCCCAAATGATTGTGGAGGCAATCCATGCAAACCCTTTGGAGACCGTTTGTCGGAGGTGTCCAACTTTCCTTACCCAAGGAAATTATTTTTCCTCTCTTATTCTAGTACTTGTGAACGAATCCTGTAGTTCTAATCTTAAAATTCAGGTTGAACACTAGACTAAAATTTCATTCTAATATAATTGTTTCATATGAGATCATTCCACTTCATAAAAGGTGGCTTCTGATGGTCTGGAAATAATGTTATAAAACAGAAAGACTCCAGAAACACTAATGCATCCCCATCTCTAGAACTCCGCTATCTAAAAAATACTTGAAGTGCCTTTCTGCTGTGCACTGTGTCCAGAATCAAAATGAGGAAAGACAAATTTTTAAGATAAATTGGTTTGTGAAAAATTTATGTGCACTTTACTAGTGCAGGCAGGATGTAATCTGTTTTGTATTGAATCTGCTTGAAAAAAACCCCACAATGATAATGAGATTTTTTAAAGGCACTTTTAAATTCATGCTGGCAAAAGACAAATAGTCATGACTTTTAATTTCTATAAACTTAACAGCTGGGGACAAAATAAAGCGTTATTAACTTACGGGGTGTAAGGAAGTTGCTTTTGTTTCAAGGACGAAATAAGTTATTCTATTCTCAGTGTTATTCATCTAAGCTGTCTGTCTGGTCTTTCTGCTGGTACGGCCAGGCCAGTGAGAGGTTGTATTTATGTTGCTTTTACTGTTAGTAGTGAGAGAAGAGGGGCCGCAAACATCTCCGGTCATGTCTGTGTTCCCCGTCCTTGGTAATGCCTGTAAAAACATTGGTTATGAAGGAACAGGGGCAAGTTGCTCTGCTACTAAATGGGATATTCCTCGTATTCAAAACATAAATTGTATTACCAAATAATGAGGGGCTTCTTAACCTCATTTTAGTGTTTGGGAAAATGTTATTTGTCTCTTCTATCTTGACTGCCATTAATGATAAAGACATTTCTCCTTGTCAAACTGTGTTCTTACACTCATTTCAATTGCATTAAGTGCAATTTACTGTTATCAGAAGATAAATAACAGTTATTTTTCTTTATCACCATATGTCTTATATTACAACTAAGAAGTAATCTGATTTTTTTTTTTCCATTTTGATTATGAATTTAATGGTAATTCAAAGGCCAACGACAGTTTCTTCGTATTCTTATTTGCCTGCTGTTTGTTTTGCCTGTTGAATTGTATTCCATTTATATTAGTGACTTATTTTTACTGTGAATATGTTTGTTTGCCACCTACAGACTCCTCCTGTATTTTCCCAGACTTCCCCATAGAAGAAGTTGTGGAGTATATTGTGTTAACAGTAAACCACAAGTTCATGTTTACATACCGAGGGGTTTCCCTTGAGTCCCAAGTCTTTACTAACTGATTTGTCATAGAGGTGAAGGGCACAACCTCTGTGTTTAGGAAATCAATAGCAGTTGCCATTTCCATTAAGGAGTCTTGGCTGAAGTTGTTCTATCTTGCATATTACACTGCTGTCAGTATATGCTTTTGTTTGCTCGTGGCCTGAAGCTAAAAATGGAGACAGACCAAAAAGGGTAGAGGGTTTTTTCTTAAATAAGTGTATCCTCTCAGTACAACTGGGGAAGGACTGATCTGAAGATCACTTAAGCAAAGAGGGAATACAGAAAAACTGTTGTGAGTAAATGTTATAAAAGGGTGTACTTACACATGCTGAGCTAAACCAGAACAGTGGAACAAAATATAGTTTGATCTAGTGTAGAAAAAATAAGCACAAGTGCCTTAAAAAAAAAAAAAAGGGAGAAAGATCCCACTGCAGGGAAGATTTCTTAGTACATTATAGGGGTAACAGACTAATATGTCTGTTCAATAGCTGTTGGTATTCCTAGGCATCTTGAAGAATGACCAGCATTTGAAATGACTGTAGGTGGAGCAGCAGCACAGAGCCACATGCCAGTTAGGAGTGAATGCATTGCTGCCATTGTTTAGCTACCAAATTATGGCTTCCCCCAGGGGCTGACTTGGGCTACAGCCCTTTATTGGTACCCGCGCTGCTGTCCTTTTTCACTGCTTCTGATCATCAAGACATGTTTTGTTGCTGCTTACCTTTGAAGTGCAGGAATGCACACGAGTGCACCAGCGTGATGATGTCATCACAAAATGAACTTACATCACTGTAAATTCCGGGGAGAAAATGGACTGAAGCCAACCATAAGTACTCCTGAAGCCAGCATGTGAAATTACGAACCACATCTTTCATGATTTTGTATTGGCACATCCCAGTTGGCACTAACCATTTCCTCTGGGCAGGAGTGTCATTTAAAAGAGATTAAACTGCATGTGATAAGGCTAAACTCCCCTTCTCCTCCCAGGGTGCTACTCAAAGTTACCTGCTTCATACCAGCATTCGTAACCTCTTCTCTCACTATAACATCAAGTTGATTAGACCCTGAGGTCTCCATGGTAGGACTAGAGAGATGCTCACGGCGTGGGGGCACCGTCAGCAGCACTTCTCAGGACTGTGCCGGAGCACCGAGGCTGCAGGAGCCCAGCCCATGGGTGCTTGTCTGGAGCGTCTAACACCCAGGTAGTGACAGGAAAAGATTTGTCCCCCAAGGCAGTGCTAAATTCACAGCAACCACAGTGGCGTGGAAGTGGACTAATGGAAAATTTGCTAGCTCTGCTTGTGTTTTATCATATTTCTGCCTGCAGAAGAACCACTGTGCCATTATTGCTAGGTCATATACACTGTCCCATGTATTTCAAATACTTTACTTTTAAACACTGACCACCAGCAGAATGATGCTACTGCTGAATGCTGTACTCACAGATAGGATAATCTTAGGGAAGATATGTTTCTACCAAAATTATTAAAGGGACATCTGATAGCAGTGTTTCAGTTAAGGCTTATTAAGCACTCTCCATTTTATCCTCCATTTTCAGGGATTTATAATTTTGCTATAAAAATTCACTCAACCTTGAAACTTGGCATCCATGATTTCGTTCCAGAAGATATTTTTAAAGATACAAAAGCAGAAATATCCTTATTCTGGCAATGGCTTAAATGGATATTAACTTGCAATCCTGCTGCACAGCACATTGGAAAGTTGAAAAAACTGCTAAAAATTACTGCTAAAAAAAAGAAAAAGAAAAAGAAAAAAGAGAGCCTTTGCAGCAATATAGCTTGGATTATCCACTGAAATCTTGATGTCTTGAATGTGATCTTGTACATTTTGAAGGTTGTTATCCAGTTTCAGAGAGCTGCTGAGGTGCAGATACCTCTGCAGTGTACATCTTGCAGGGGGTGCAGCCACATGCTCCTTCTTCAGAGGGCCCATTGCCCCATGAAGGAACGGCCTTGTAGACAGGGAGGATGCCCAAGCACAGGCAGTCCTGGAAGCAGCGTGAGCTAATAATTTTAGCAAGTGAGCTTTAGCTTCAAGGGCTGGGAAGTCCTGTATTACATGAATGCCTGGAAATTTTGTAAGATCGATAATGGGTACGGTTGCACTGAGTTTGAGTGCTCTGGAGAATTACAGAAAAAAATCTTTCTAATTGTTAAGTCTCGGAACAAATTGCTTCAGGTCACTGTAGGGTCTCCATCATCAGACCTCAAACTGGACAGCCTAGGCTAGGTATCTGTCAGTAAAGTAACATCTCAGGTACAGTTAATTCTGCCTTAGGGCAGAGGGAGAAACGGACTCTGCCACATGCCCCCCAGCCCATTTTTCACTCGTTTTTCATCATAAAATTTGCTACATACTTTGTCATTGGTGCTGCTTATTCCTCGCCCCATTTCACCAGGTGAGTGCTTTATGGTTGTCTTAAGTGAATCCTTATTTCTTAATGCAGAGCAAAGTTTTTTGTTCTCAGTAGAGGTCTCCGTTTTCCTGTCCTTTTTACCTAACACGTCTGAGCCTGGTGTCTCCTTGATTTCATTGGCATTTAAACTGCTTGACATCTTTAGCCCTCAAGGATGCTCTGAGCTGTAAAGGCTCCTTGCTGAAACTGCTGTTCTGGAGTTATAGGTGATGCGCGATTGGTTGGCTGCATCATGCGCTAAAGAAATCAAGCAGTGTGTAGCTTCTTCCATTAAAAATTAACGCTCTGCAGTAGGCAGTAAAGACCTTAAATGTTTTGTTGTTAAGGAGCAAATAATGGAAAAACATCACTTTTTTTGTTAAAGAATGAAGTATGCTTCAAGTTAGGAGCTTTTTCTTGTTATGTGGCTAGCACCACCTTGAATCTGACAACTGGAGAACAGTGGCCAGGAATGTGTGTCTATGGGTTGCTCAGATGTTATTCCACCGTTCATAATCACACTGCTTCTACCAGAGATGGCCAATGTGTGTATGCAGTATGTTAAGAAGTGGATAAGTACCTATGTGATTTGACAGTATTTTGGGTATCATTTCATATACTTTGTGTGCGTGTAAAGTTTCACACGGCTGCAGATGGCTAATTTGAAGAGAAGCCTGTGGAAAATTTGGTGTAGAGTGCATTCGCTAATACAAATAATTCATGTGGGAAAGAGAGAAAGGATCATTTAAAATGGAGCACTGGTTCCAAAACTTTCCAGACATCCGTGAATATCCTGGGTTAAGAGGCTAAGCTCATGGTGGGGAAACTGGGGATTTGGTAATTGTTTGGTGTTATGTGATGATGACGAATTGTGGGATGTCACTGTTCATGTCTATTTTCCACACTCAGTCTGCAGCGGGAGATTTGCCTGGTGCGTGGGGCTCTTGTTGCCCTGTTGTAGCTGTCTCAAGCTGTTCTTCACTCTCTAAAACAGCGATGACTTGAAGCCTGAGAAATGTCCATAGAGCGGGATGCAGTGATTAGAGCAGACCTGTGGAAAGCAGGCACGTTTCCTCTGTCTGCCTGAAATGGCATAATGGCTTTGGCAAGGACCACAGCGAAAGAAATGAGAGGGGGCATTCTGTCCAGCCAACTGTCGCTGCTCATGTCGACCTCCCCTCCGCGCCTCTGGTACATCGGCCCTCTTTCAGTTGTACCATCTAAATGCTAAATAGCAGGGCTTCTGCACGTCTGCAACCATGCAGCGCTCTCTTGTTATACTCCATGCTGCTATCAGATGGGAAAGAAAAATAGTTACTAAGTAATTGGAGATTTAGGAGAACTGTGAAGCACTGCCATGCAAATAAGAGGAAAAAATATAATGTTATAAGAATGAAGTGTTTGGAGAAGCTCTCTAGAGTAATATAAAATGAAGTCTATCTATTTAACAGGGTTGCAGCAGAGGGGTCCTTCAGCTCATCTGGGATGTGACAGCGGCTTTTCTGGATATAAAAGCTGGTGCTCCCGGTCTTTGTCTAATTGGGAGTAATTGCAGTAAACTAGTGGTATAATAAAGACTAGTTAGAATAAATGCTACTAATGACTGTAACACGTGTTAACAGTGATATGATTGTTGGGTACTGGTGGGTAATTGCTCATTTTACTTTTAATTTTACAAAAGAAATCATGTATTGTCAACCACCCACTTGCCCAGTACAATGCAAAGGGAGGTAGTGAAGAAAGGCACCTGCATTTAGACTGCCCGTTTGCTTTACCCATGTTGCACCATGCTCCTCTTTAAAGTATGGCCACAGCCTCCAACTCACATCCTTTATGGAAAAAAAAGAGCAATGTCACTTTGAGACGGATCCACGGGGTTTAAACCAACTTTCCATTTCCTCAGTTAATTACCAACATAATCTCTAGATAATCTCTTCTCAAGTCTATGAAGATTGGCTGCCTTTGAATTCAGAGGACACTTGGTCTTTTTGGATCCTAGCCATAGATTAAACTTCTTCAGAGTGAAGATAGCTGTACTTCCCCGCTGTTGATTGAAAGACGCCGCTGAACACTTCTGAAGTTGGATAACCCCTCCAGAAATGCAAACAATTGCTGGCCTCCCTGTGTCCTCCCAGCTCAGAGGTGCCAAATCCCATTATGACTCATTTCTTTGCAGACAGTCAATCGTAGCCTTGTTGTTCGATGTGTGAGAGGATTTTCCCGTTATGCTAGGAATGCTTTATCAATAGGAAATTGCACATTATGAAAGAGCTATTTCCATCAAACTTGCAAAATTGTGTCTGTAATTGTACTGTTATGCATTTGTTGCATAACCCTAAAGAGAGGAATTTTCTCATTACGTTTTCTTAACTATCCTTATGTCCCGTGAAAGGAGAGATCTCCCATCTGCAGGAGACAGTAGCGAGGGGGGAGTCGGTCTCTTCTTCCAAGTAACAAGTGATAGGACAAGAGGAAACGGCCTCAAGTTGTACCATGGGAGGTTTGGGATGGATATTAGGAAAAAATTCTTCACCAAAAGGGTTGGGAAACCTTGGAACAGGCTGCCCAGAGAAGTGGTGGAGTCACCACCCCTGGGGGTATTTATAAGACGTGTAGATGTGGCACTTAAGGACATAGTTTAGTGGTGGACTCGGCAGTGCTAGGTTAACAATCGGACTCGATGATCTTAAAGGTCTCTTCCAACCTAAACCATTCTGTGATTCTGTGCACTTCTCATCTTAATGGGCTCACTTAAAAATGCTGGGATCTGACAGCATAAATCCATTTTGTGTCACTGTTGGGGAGTAAAAATACTAATTTTCTAAAAACATTTAGTAATTTATGAGAGAGCAAGAGAATCAAATGCTTAATATATGCTTTCCTTTAGGGCAGCATTTTAAATTAAATTTTGCTTTTGAATGGGACTTACACTTCCAAACTATTTCACATCAAAAAAATGCAGATACCTGCATGGTCTTGTTAGTGGCATTTGTCTCTGGTTTAAGGTCGAGTCTGTAGCAGCAAGTCTGTCATTTAATTTGCTGATGTTTATTTACAAACTAAACCCTACCCATGTCTGAATGTAACTCAGTAAACGTCTGCGTGGTTTCAACACAAGATATGACCCATCGTTCAGATATCCATACAGTAATTTCCCATGAGCTCAGAGGAAATCATTGCATCTCCCAGTGGACATCCAGCACCATTTTCTATTGTACTTGAAATTTTTTCGCTTGTGAATATTGCATTTCTCCCCCGCCCCAGACACACACAGTCATTCCAGTTTCTGGTAACAAGTTTTTGATCAGGTTTTCTTTGTAGTCTCAGCTTTTGAAAGCTCACCATCGGGGTAAATTTCTCTTTCATCTTCGTGTAGCCTTCTCCTCCCCTTTTCCTCTGAAAACATCTGAAATTGGTAAGGAAGAAAGTTGCAGTGCAAACATAATTTGCTTGTTTAGTTTGAAATTGTAAATCCCCTTTTTTTAAAAATTTTCCCTACAGTCAAATGAAAAAAAAAACAAACACCAACCTAAACCAACAGGTTTTTTTTTATCTTGTGACATTAAAATCTGGAATTTCTACTCATGAAGAAGGCAGCTTCACCAGCTGTATGTGTTTTTACAAATGTCAGGCTTAGTTTTGAATGAAGGAATGCATGCAAATGTAACTTCATACTTAAATATGGTGCCATAAAGGCATCTGAAAAGACAGAGTTGGGGTTGACACTCTCTGGGTAGAGGGAATTGGTGCAAAATTCGCTTCTGCCCCATTTAGGCCTGATATTTTGAATGTCGTCTGAAAAATACAATGTTGAAGAGTTTGCTAATCAAATCCTGCTCTCTACCAAAGTACTAAAGAAGTTACTATGGCTAAAATGTTTATGTCTGTGTGAAATGTAGACAAGTGGGTGAGAAATAGCTTTTAGAGAACAACAGTGATTTTGGTTTAAGACATAGGAAATTCAGACTTGTCTTTCTACCATGAAATAAATAGAAAATGAACTTAAATGCAACCTCTGAAGCCATTGACCTAACAGTCAGCAACATATGTGTTATGAAGTGTTAGAAAGGTTGACTCTGCATGCTGCCATGGGATGGAGCTGTCATCCCTGGGCCATGGGCACCCCAGCTCACTCCTGCCATGCAGCTCCGGTTTCAGCTTGGCCAGTGCCTTGTCCAGCCCCGTGGCGGAGACTGCTCCAGCATGACTTTCCTGTACAAAATGCTCAGAAAAACTATAAGCAGTTAGGCTACTCTTTACTCGTGTTCCCTCTTCCCCACCACTGCCACAGAGCATCGATTATCTGCAGGTTGGGCATGTCTTTATAAAACATCATTACAGTAACTTGCTGCATGTAGTACCATATTTGCTCTCTTCTCCTGCCATGCTCTTTATTTTCCAAAGGTTATGAACAGCATCCAAAAATCCTGTGACCTGGACATATTCTGTTAATGACTATTCTATCAGAGTCCAGAAAAAATAAAGGCTGTAGCAAGGAAAGGGCGTGCAGCTCAGCTCAGGCAGGTGAGCTCTACTGGCACTGCTGCAGCCACCTCAAATGCCACCAGCTAAAGCCCTAATCCAGAGTAAGGTGTAAAGCCAGATGTTTCAGGCAGGGATGTCAGCTGCCTTTTCGTTTTCTGAAATGAGGACTGTGAGTAATCTTGAGGTTGCCATCTCATGAGAGTGTCATGAGTGGATTTAGTAAAATTTTGGGAAGCAGTGAGTGTGTATGAAGGTATCAAAAAAATTTCATTATTTCTTGTGCCGAGCTTGTCGAATGTAAAACCTCCCTGCTCCTATCTGGTTTGCTACACAAATCACAGTTTAAAATAGAATGTACGTTTTATGTCTACATATGCATGTGTGTGTTTGTGTGTACAGTGAACACTTTAAAATGTATGAATTACCTCCATTTGGTGGTTAAAAAATTCTTAAGGGAGAGAGGACCCTCCTGAATTTCCCGATCAAACACGATCAGTTCCTGTAACATTATAAAAGGTGAGCTGGATCCCAGCTGATGTAAACTGGCATAGTCTCCGTGAAACCAAAAGAGCAGTTCAGATCAGAATCAGCTGAGAATTCAGCCTGTTTAATAAGCAAGTTTCAGAAATACACCGTTTATCCATTTTACTGTTAGAATATTTATTGTGGCAGGATGTTTTGAGGCAGCAAAAATAAGCAGCTCCCAAACTTGCTAAAAATAAAGAAGAGACTTAAGCACTACTAAAAGGTGTTATTTTTACTGAATGTGGTTTATTACTTGCATAATTGGCATAAAATAGAAAGCAGTTCATGATAATGGTATTGTTCATACTTCTGTAATTAAGATTGTATCAGTATTTCAAGGGCATAATACCCAGTTAGAAAAATGCATGCAATTATAGCATTAATTCCTTGGGAAGCAGACCTTCAGCCAGTTTTTATGGGGAAAACACCGTTTTGGTTGGCAACCAGGTAGAGGAGTCCAAAGAAAATTATTCTGGGTTCCAGCATGGCATCAGGTGTTTTGCATTCCTCACATAGTTAAAGCCTAATATGGAAGTGATGCCTTAACGGACTTAACTAGCAAAAATGCAAATATTAGACCGACTTAGTATGTTCCACTTTTACAATGTATTAATTGCTGTAAATATGCAAAGGTATGCAATTAAAAGAGCAAATGAGTATTTCTAATTAGGATGAAATGGTAGCACATTTCATCAAAGTAGGACACAGTGTGCTACTTAGCTGTGTATATGTTTTTGCCAATTAGTCAACAAGGAATTCTCGTATAACAATTGAGCCTTATATAATTGGAAAACCAGCACTGAAGCACCAAAGTCCAAAACCAACATTTATATTACCCTGTAACACAACAGGGTACTTTTGGCCTTCTTTGCATCTGGGGAAAGGGATAATTCATTGACAACACCTGCGCCCGCATGCGGGAACGTGGCTTCCTCCTTGCTGTCTGCTTCAGCGTGTGATGGGGCCGCCCGGCAGTGAGTCCTACTCGCCATCAGACAGAGCGATGCACACGGGACTGGGGAAGCAGGTCCCTTAGCAGCCCAGGGCCAGACCTGCTTTCTGACTCCTTGCATTTGTTCGTTCGTGTGTGTCTTTCAGCACGCCCAGCACTGTAGCAAGTGTCCACAGAACGTCGCAGTGTGACATTGAGGATTGGAGCCTGGTGGTCCCAGCAGTGTCTTGCAACTACCTGATTCTCAGTGGCAGAATATCACACAAACATGTTCCCAGCCCTTTCCTAGAAGCATTTAGAAACAGGTCTGAGTTGGAAGCATAATGGAAATGATAATGGATGAACAGGGAGCTCCTGGACACACTGTCACGCAAAAAGAAACTTTATAAGGAGTGGAAGGAAGGACAGCTAGAATGGGGGGCATATAAGGAAGCTGTCTGAACAGCAAGAGATCTGGTGAGAAAAGCTAAAGCTAAGTTAGAATTAAATCTAGCCAAGGGGATCAAGGGAAACAGCAAAAATTTCTATAGGTACATTAATGGTAAGAAGACGACTAGGGAGGGTGAGGGCCCCCTCAGAAAGGAAACGGGGAAGCTGGTGACAAGTGATATGGAGAAGGCCAAGGTTCTCAACAACTTCTTTTCCTCAGTCTTCACTGGCAAGGGCTCCAGCCACACTCCCGGAGTCACAGAAGACAACGGCAGGGGTTGGACAGAACTGCCCATCATAAGTGAAGATCAGGTTCATGACCATCTGATGAACCTGAAAGTGAACCAAGTCCATGGGACCTGATGGGATACACCCACGGGTACTGGAGAAACTGGCGGATGAGGTTGCTAAACCGCTATCTATTATATTCCAAAAGCCATGGCAGTCTGGTGAAGTCCCCACTGACTGGAAAAGGGGAAACATAATCCCCATTTTCAAAAAGGGAAAGAAGGAGGAACCAGGGAACTATAGGCCAGTCAGTCTCACCTCTGTGCCTGGTAAGATTATGGAGCAGATCCTCCTGGAGGCACTGTTGAGGCAGAAGAATAACGAAGAGGTGATTGGGTACAATCAACATGGCTTCAGCAAGGGCAAATCGTGCCTGACAAACCTGGTGGCCCTCTATGAGAACATCACAACGTCAATAGACAAGGGGAGAGCAACTGACGTCATTTACCTGGACCTGAGCAAAGCCTTTGACACTGTCCCGCATGACATCCTGGTCTCCAAGCCGATAAAATATGGCTTTGATGGACTGACAGTTCAGTGGATAAAGAACTGGCTTGACAGCTGCACCCAAAGAGTGGCTGTCAATGGGTTCATGTCCAAGTGGAGGCCAGTGACAAGTGGAGTCCCTCAAGGGTCAGAACTGGGACCGGTCTTGTTTAACATCTTCGTCAGCGACATGGACAGTGGCATAGAGTGCACCCTCAGCAAGTTTGCCGACGACACCAAGCTGTGTGGGGCGGCTGACATGCCGGAGGGAAGGGATGCCATCCAGAGGGACCTTGACAGGCTGAAGAGGTGGGCCCATGCCAACCTCATGAAGTATAACAAGGCCAAGTGCAAGGTCCTCCATCTGGGTCGGGGCAATCCCAAGCACCGATATAGGCTGGGCAATGACTGGCTTGAGAGCAGCCCTGAAGAAAAGGACTTGGGGGTGCTGGTGGACGAGAGGCTCAACACGAGCCGTCAGTGTGCACTAGCAGCCCAGAAAGCCAATCGTAGCCTGGACTGCATCAGGAGAAGCGTGGCCAGCAGGCCGAGGGAGGTGATTCTCCCCCTCTTCTCCACTCTCGTGAGACCCCACCTGGAGTACTGCATCCAATTCTGGAGCCCCTACTACAAGAGAAATATGGACGTGCTGGAATGTGTCCAGAGAAGGGCCACGAGGATGATCAGAGGGCTGGAGCACCTCTCCTACGAGGACAGACTTGAGAGAGTTGGGGTTGTTCAGTCTGGAGAAAAGAAGGCTCTAAGGAGACCTCATAGTGGCCTACCAGTATCTTAAGGGGGCCTACAAGAAAGCTGGGGAGGGACTTTTTAGGATCTCGGGTAATGGTAGGACTAGAGGGAATGGATCAAAACTAGAGATGGGTTGATTCAGACTGGACGTTAGGAAGAAGTTCTTCACCATGAGGGTGGTGAGACACTGGAACAGGTTGCCCAGAGAGCTGGTGGAAGCCCCATTGCTGGAAGTTTTTAAGGCCAGGCTGGACGGGGCTCTGAGCAACCTGATCTGGTGGGAGGTGTCCCTGCCCAT
This sequence comes from Rissa tridactyla, assembly GCF_028500815.1. Classification (NCBI taxonomy): domain Eukaryota; kingdom Metazoa; phylum Chordata; class Aves; order Charadriiformes; family Laridae; genus Rissa; species Rissa tridactyla. Next base: position 10,200,111 of record NC_071475.1, read on the forward strand.
GGCAGGGGGGTTGGAACTAGATGATCTTTAAGGTCCCTTGCAACCTTAACAATTCTATGAAATAAAACTCTTGGCTAAAATAATTTTGCTCTGATCTCCTCCATAGAGCTGCATCTTTGTTGGGTGCACGTGTGGGAGAGGGGCAATTCCATGGGGTGGCTGTCTGTGGGATGTGCCAGGACTTCACGGCCACTTGGACCGTGGCAAGCGACCTGCTGGAAGACTGGTGTAGCTGAGCACCATGCCAGCCGTGCAGCCCTCAGGCACAGATACTAAATTCGTATGCTGAACCTCACATAGTGGGGAAGCAAACCAATTTTCTGTGCAGTCCAGAATATCCCAGTGAATGCTCCACATTTTGGACAAGGGAGCACTCAGAGCAGGTGGAGTTTCTCTTAGTTGATGCCATGTGGCGCGTACACTCCCATGGGAAGATTTGTGTTTTGTGATTTAGCAAATGAACTATTTGGTAATTTTAAGACCAGTTCACTTCTTTTTTTCTCAGGTGAGGGGAATAGGATTAGATGGGGAATAACTTCGGTTCTTGACTAACACCTCTGGGGGATGCTGTATGGAAAAAGATGCTACTGATACAAATTGGAGCCACAAATATATCAGTCAAGATGTCAGTTCAGACTGATGTGAGGTTTGAAGGAAGAAGCATTTAGCCTGCCTGTCATGGGAAGCTAAAAACCTGAAACTGCTTTGAAAAGCCCTTGAAGGGGCACCGGAGCATGAGAAGGATGAGAGGAGTGGTGGAGCACACAGCAAAGACCCCAACCCAAGTGCTTGTGGGAGCTGCTCGGAACAAGAATGTGCCTCTAGTCTATGAAATGTGTTGCTGGGTTTGGGGCTGCTCTTGCCTTGCTTTTGGATAATGTTTCCTTGTGTTTGTGAGAATTCAGAATCTGTGTTTTGGATTCAGTAAGTTTAAGGAGTTCATTTGGGGGAAGGAAAAGCCATCTCTCCTTCGTATAATAATACAAATACACATAGATACAGGCTGTACTTAAAGAACTGACAGTCTCTGTGACAGACGAAATAGAACGTTCTGGGGTTGCAGAATGAAATAATATAATTCATACTGTACCGGGCAGCCTCCTGCCCTGAGCCCTGACCCCTCAACAGATATTCTTCCCATAACCTCCTGAAATATTCCCAGAGCCTCTTTCATGGTGAAAGGTAGCTTGCTTAGTGCTTCTCCTATGCTCAGAAGGCACTAGCCTGTAGCTATAAATAATTACTGACTACTCACACTGCCTAGCACAAAGTTCAGATTTGAACTTTCATTCGGATACCTCTGTGCCTGTTCGTGCTTGCTGCATGTGGTGAAAGTTGTATTTTCTACATCCACCCCGTTCGCTCCAAGTTAAAGTGATTCTGTCATCTGGTAGAGATGCTCAGACAGGGAATTAAGTTGTGGGCTTTTTTGGTGTGTTGGTTTTTTTTTTTTTCTTCTTTTCCTGAGGAAAGTTTCTAAAACCTTGTTCTTTCCAAAAGAAAGGAGGGAGTGAGTCAACTAACTCCAGGTCATCGTCGTGGGACCGTTTAATTCCCTTGTGCTCCATTTGAACCACCACAACCAAAAGACTGAGCTGCGTCCTACAACTGCCTTTCACAGGAATTAGTGAAGTCGCTTGGCACCCAAATGGAGCGGGGGTGGGGATGAGCAGATGAAGGTGGGTAACATCTACGGGTCTCTCAGTCCTGAAAATCTTTGAGTCCTGGCAGCTGCCCCAAGGTAGGACATTGACCTTCACACCACCTTTGCAGAAGCCAGGCTGGAGGTGGCACAGCCATGAGGAATAGGGATCCTCTCTGCTGGGCTTAGCTGGAAGAAGGGTCTCTCCAGGCTGGCCTCCATCGAGGGTGTACTAACTGATGGCACTTGTGTAAGATCCTTTATACATGCCCATGGGGCTGCACGTCTGTTTCCTTTTAAAAAAGACCAATTATGTGTGGTCATGGCTGAGTCTGATGTGTTGATAGCTGCACACGCACGCAGATGATGCTTCGGCAGAGTGAACCGTCTTCTCCAGCTCTAAACAAACCTCAAGGCATTTTACATCTGGTTATTTGCATGCTGCTATTTTGACAGACCTCCCACCCGAAATGCTTTGTATCAAGCTTGCCAGATATTAAGCTTTGTATTTTGAGTGAGGGTAACTTTCCTGATGTATTGAAGGTGTTTAGTACTTTCATTTGACCTTAGCTTTAACTTGCTCATATTTGTCACTGGAAAGAAAGGTGATTAGGAAGATATATGGCACTCTATACTGATGGCAGACAGTGGATATGCGGGGCTGTCAGAGTGGGCAATTGCTGATAGAACTGTTTCAAGTTTAGTACAGTTGGGATCTCGGGCTCACATCTCTGTCAGCTCCATTTGAATATCTCCTAGCACAATTTCAATATTTACTTCATGCAGAATAGAGAACATCTGGGATTTATGCGGCTTCTCACAGGAGTAAAGCAAAAAAAAGGGATTCTGGGGCCTTGCCTACAAAAGTTTCCACTTTCTGAGCAAAGCTAAATGGTGTTTGGCAGCGCTATAGTAGAAAATTAGAATGAAAATGGTATAAAGGCTCCTGTTGGTACCAAAAGAACTTGTATTTCTGCAGAATTTGGCATCGCAACATCATGCATTCCCAGAACTCTCCCTATGTATTCACAAATAATGAAGTGAAAACAAATTGGGTTTGTGGAGTACATTATATGTGCCAGCAGGCTTGTTTGTGTGTCTCTGAGATAAATGTGCGTGTGCCTATGTGTATGTGAGGTAATTGTTATCTGCTAAGTGGTGTGTGATCCCCCTCCCTCCACGAATTTACATCACTGCTGTATGCTGCGAATAACAAAGAAATATTGGGTACTACCTTTTATATGTCTGGACTCAGTTTCCATGTAAAGAGACTAATCCTAGCTAAGAATTAAGTGGTCTTCCCTTCCTGCTACTTTTGAGGCATTTGGGAATATTTTTAATCCCTTTTGCTTTTAATTGCTGTTGTCCCTGCTTCATGCTCTCCCTTGGCGCCGCTTAGTCCTTGCTGAACTGAAGAAATGGCTTTTACACAATGTTCTGTAACTATTGAGATCTTTGATTATAAAAGGTACATGCTGTTTCTGCTGCCTTCCGTAACTGCAATTTGCACAGGGAAGTAATGGTGAGGGTTGCATCGAGGGGGTGGCCGGAGCCTTAGGAAACCAGCTGACATGAAAGTGCTGCTCTGCTTTGCACGGGGTGAGGATCTGTGTCTCTTCTGTACCCTCAAAGGTGGTTATTTTTGTCAACAAAATAGGGCTTCCCTACAGTGTCAGGGCTTTATTACCCCAGAGGAAGTCAGCTGAATTTCAGGACAGCACAGAGTCTTCCCAGATGTTTGATGCTGTGATAATATACGCTCTATTGACAGCCTGCATTAGAGCTGATGCTTTGCACTCAGTATATTAAGAGCCTAATATGCTCCAGTAATTGCACAACAATTCCATTCTTACGTTGCCTTTTTTTTTTTCCATGAATCCTGATTCCTTACGTAGTTCAGAAAAAATTATTTGCATTGGGCGGTGCCTGAGCCAGCTGTTCTGTGTGAGGTAGAGTCGCTCAATGGAAGAGTCCTTGCAAGAAGTCACAGCACCTTGCTGCTAACTCGGGACTGCTGATACTATGAATTTCCAAATTCTACTATCTATCCCATCTCCTGTATTCATCATGAGTCAAACTTCAAGGTATATGTCTGAAGATTTATCTACTTGTTTTCCTTTTCAACTCTATAAATTTTTCAAAGTAAATTTTGTCTTGTTATATGATATTTTTTTTACAGCTACACAGTAGTCATTATTAATCTCAAAGGACCATCAAAAGTCTAAACTATATCTAAGCACTAGCATATATCAGTTGAGTGTTGTCTCTTATGCATAGTCCTCTCTTCTGCTTTCCTAATAACTCTGACACATCCCTTTTTTATTTTTGACACGTTTCTCCATAAGCATAGTAGTAAGATGTACCTCCCTACATGAATCTTGGTTTGTACAGACTTCCATACTCAGATTTCAGCATTAATTTCACCTTAAGATAGTTACAGGTTGTCACTGTGCCTAGTCTAGGTATATTATTTCCATATAGTTTTTGCATGGATGCGGTGATATTTATTCATACACAAACAAAGCCAATAAAGCACATATCTAGTGCATATATTATTACTAATGTAACATTTGCAGCATTTTAGTGTTAACATAAAATTATGGTACACATATAAAAAGCAAATGTTTCGGCATAAATCACTCTCAATGTTCAGCCAGCATGACCGTCTCGTGTAATGTTTCCATTTATCAATCAATATGCCAACATGCCTCGATGCAGCAGATGTAAATTATCATCTAAGGTATCTTTAACTCCTCAAAATGTCACCCATTGAACTGAGCTCATTCAAGTTCACCTTTTAACTTTTTCCCTGAGATGCTCACTGTCCATCAAATACGGGAAGGAGGTCAGAGGTTAATGAATCTTAATTGGACTTCATTACGTGGTAATATAGCACCTCGAGTGCCTAATTATGCCCCAGTGCTGAAGAGCAATGTCACAATGTAAGGATGTAATGAAGTAGAAGCCGTGCATTATCTGTAGCACTTCGTGGCTTGCTGTGGTTCTCTGCAGTGTCTCCAGTGAGGGACAAACCTTGGTGCGTACTAATACAGTCAAATTTTAGTTTTTAGAAGTCTTTAAAACACATTTGCAAGTATGAAGACTTCTGATTGATTGGATTATGCTGTAAGGCAAGCCCAGTGCTAGGTAACTTCTGTCATTACTATAATCTGTTGTTCTTCATTGCCTGTGATGGTAGAAGAGAGATTGTATTCCTTCACTGCAGGTAGGGCAAGTCAGACTGAAAAAAAAAAAATCCTTTACTCCCAAATTTTATGGTGTTAATTTGCCATGTATTAATTTTCATGTATCATTTGAGAGCAAACAATTAAAATAGTTCAGTAATAAAACTGTTTTATTCAGAGTTGTAATTAGGCTATATTATTTTCAGTTTCCCTCTGGAGGGTTGGAGGCCATGAGCAGAAAATGATTGTACTAGTGTTTCATATGTCAAAAAGTCTGCTTGTACACTAGCTTTTAGCAAAAATGGGTGTAAGATATTAGTGAAGTTAGCAGGGTGCTGCAGGATCAAAATATACTGGAACAGTAGCGTGTCTTAGGTGCATTGTAACTACCTCTGTGTGTATGTGTGTGTATATATATATATTTTTCTGCTTCCCAAAGTTTCATGTTGTGCATCAGGTGCATTTTGGCAGTTCTTTAGCAGTTGCCAGTTATATAATCAGTTTGTCCCCTTACATAAAACGGGAGCCAGGTACGATGTCCGGTTGCTAGAAACCGTATTTTATCAATAAAAGTTGTAGTAGAAAGTTTGCAAACAGCTTTTCACAGAGGTCTGTTCGCTAGCTTGGGTTTGGTGTTTTGTTTGGGCTTGGGCTTTTGGTTTGGTTTTTTTTTATTTTAGTCATTCCGGAGCAAAATATTTTTTCTTAGTGAAAGAAATCAATGACTTCAGGCTACCTAAAACATTTTGTTTGAATAAAAATGATGTTTTGTATTTGTCCTTAATTGTTGGGTACAATAACTGTTCTGGCGTTTTTTAGAATGGTATAAGCCAGATTTTAAATTGAAACAGACAAAAAAAAAATTAAATAATTTTGAAATTTTAAAAAAACAAACACCTCTTTTAGACAGAGTCTTTATGGACTTCACCCCAGAAGAAAGGCAATTTTCTGTGTGTAAACTATTTACTTTGCAATTTTTAATTTCTTGGATCTTGTATTTTTCATTATTTTTTTTCTTTTCACCTTCAGAGATTCTTTTTTTTTTTTCAGGGGAAAACCCAACCATATTCACTCCTAACATTATCTGTTTGGGCTAAATCTTGCTTAACAGTGTGTGTTATTTGCAAAACCAAAACAAATGCAACGCAAAAGATGACAAACGGTAGGGCCACTCCAAACGTTGCTTCAGAGGGAGAGAACTTTAGTTTGGTTTAAGAATTGGGCTGATTTTTCCTGGTATTGCAAATGGCAGCTAATTTACAATTGTTTCATAAATAAATGATTTTCAGTCAGCAAAAGAACACCTTCATTTCTAAGCTGAAACTGGTAATTTTCTTGTGGACTTTCTGTTGTTAGGAAATGAAACTGAGTTATACGCTGCTGCCTGTAGCGTCAGGTATCCTGCTTTGAATCCAATAAGTGAGTTCAACAGCCTCAAAAGGATATTAAACATCAATATCCTTTCCTCAGCGAGAACTAATCAGTTCCATCTCTCTAGCTTTTGAGATAAAATGAGGCTGCCTGGTTGCTGCAGGATTTATAATATTTATAGCTGCATTTTATATACTCTGTTTATACCTGTCTTTGTTTCCATCTCTCTCGTTTGCTGTATTTACATAGGATAGGCGTCAGATGAATGTAACGCTACAAATTGGTTAAAGCAACCGATCTGTAGGACGTATCTGCCTCAGGAAAGGCTCCAGCGGTTTTACTCAAGAACAGCCATGTATCTATCTTTATTTCTTATTTTCAATTTATAATAAGAGCCCCTGGGGCTAAATGGCCACTGGGGAGACTCTTTGGACACAGCAATGACGACTTAGTCATCACCTCTCTGGAAGCGCGCATATATCCTGGGAGCCTGGGCTGCAGTTGGGGCAGAGCTCTTCGGCGTTCACAGTATTTGATATGGTCATATGCTTAGGGATGGTGGGCAATGCAGATTTCTGCTATCACTAAATGTAAACTGTGTCTCCTTTTCTTCCTCCCAGGGTCTGTTCTGAATTAAATCCAGCCGTGAGCCCTGCTGGGTAGCAAGCCTTCCTCTTGCTATGTTCTTACAGCCCATAACGCGGTGGGACCCTGGTCTTGACCAGGCTGTCGTAGGACTCTTGTAATGATGTGTCTATTTTTCATTGCATCAACTGATAACTTAGTTCAGAGAAATGATTACATGAAGAAAAAAACCCCAAACACCACAAAACCAACACCCCACCCCCACCCCTGCCCCGGCATATGTGGTGTATCAATCTCAGCCCCTATTAATTTTTAGGCTGTTAAAAACCACTTTCCTAGAGCATAACACATTACTATTGTCCCTGTCCCTAGAATGTGAAATGTAATACAAATAACCAGTGGCAGCGAGAGATATATTTGCTGTATGCTCAGGTAGGGTTCACGTGGTGGAGTTCTATCACATTCTGATAGATTTATGACAGTTCAATCAGAAGTACAGCACTCGTGCGCGTGTGCTCCATACCTGCAGGGACAATACAGATCTCAGGAAACGCAACGAGCTTCCCGGCAACAATCACAATTCAGGACAACAGTGTCTTCACTCTGGATATCAGTGGCAACATCTAATTATAAAGAAGAAAATGTCAATGCTTTCCCTTTATTACTAGCATTGTGGCTGCATTAAATCTAACTTTATTTGACAGGGACTACTCAAAATTATCTCCTACAGAAATGTGCTATCAGACAGCAAGAGTATATCTTTGTCAAAACTGCAAGTAGTAGCTGCTGTTAAGCAATTTTGCAAATACGGTACCTTCAGGCACATATACTATATTTCATTCTGCATTTACTGATATGACAATTAGCCTTCAGTGTCAAGATAAAAAAGATTATGGATGCAAATATGGCTATTTCTTTTCTTCCGGTTGATTGTATCTGATCACAGCCAGATACTACTACTCAGAGTGATGAGTTTAAATATGTTTTACTTTTTTCTTAAGGAAAAAAATGGAAATTGACAGCAGAGTACTTAACTGCTGAGATTCATATGCTCACTTTATGTATATACGAAATGTAATTCAAGTGGCTGCAAACATTGACTAATCCAAGAATTCAAGCTTATTTGAGTTTTCTGTAGAGAAGCTTAGATTAGATCGAGTTGATGAGTTCTTTTGAGTTGCATATTACAATGTCATAAAAGACTAACTGAATTCACACCAAATGCGAGCTGGGCTTCTGCTCTCAGCACTGCCAAAGAACAGAATCAGGATTTGCATCTTCTCTCACAGACAGCAAATCTCCTTTTTGATTATTGATGGTGTTTTGGCAGGTTGTCTTACTCCGGAGCAGCAACATAACATGAAAAAGCCTTATAATGGAGTCAGTCCTTATATGCAGATTTTCTCATTGTCGTTTTCTATGTTGTGTGATATAAAAATATGAGCTGTTCTTCAGTTCGGCAGCCTGGAGGTGGCTTAAACTTCTCTGGGAAATTTAGTGGCAAATGTGTCTTAACAATATTCTGGAAAACTAGCTGGAATTATAAAAAAAAAATATAGTTAAAATTAGTCACTTCAGACTCCTCTATCATTGTAGTTCAGCCCCGAGGAGCTCTGCTGAAGGATTGGTGCCGTCTGAGCTTGACCTGGCAGTTCGGTTAAACCCAGCGGGCTTGTTCCCAAGTGTGCCAGGGAGGGGCGGAGCCCACCATTATCACCTCCTGCTCATGATACTGCAGACAGCAGAGATTGTTGTGCAAAACCGGCAGTCTTGAGCACAGTCTTTGTAATCAGAGGCCCTTTCCTTTGTATCTACACCAAAAACCTAGTTGCATTATTTTTTTCAGCTTTATTACCTGAAAAAAAAACAGGCATTACAATGGAAGGAGTGCATGTGATAAGGAGATGGAGTCAGGAGCTAAATAAAGAGAACAATAAATGCTGCTGAGATTATGCTGTTGGCAAAAGAACTGGATGCAGTTAAAAATCCAGCAGATCAGTTTAGTAAGATGAAATTCATTGAAGGATGCTAGGCAGCAATAAGAAAAATGTGTTCCAACCACAACAAAAACTGAAAAGAAAACACCGAGATGGCCACAGCAGGTGTACTTTATACTGCTGGCACTTGTGAGACCTGCCAGAGAACATTATAGACATGTGGCAGCAGAGCATTTGAGTATAAAAGGAGCATAAAGTTGCCTTGGCATTCACATCCAATTTAAAAGAAAAGCACTGCTTGCATACATAGAAAATACATATCTTCCAAATATTTCATATGGAGATTATGGTGCTTATGCTGCTCTAATCAAGAGGACATTCATGGAAGAGACCAGTAAACAGCAGGCTTGAATAAATGCTTTCCCAGCTCCCAAGTAGGAATTATTTTTAATCATAAGACATAAAGCATCCATTGGAGTTAACCCCTGATCAGAGTCTTGCTGTCATGTGAGTTGTTCCATTGATTTCAATGGAGCTGTTAAAGGTAAGCACATGCTTGGCTGGGTTGAATGATGAAGAGGATACGTTATTTTTGCAAAGATACCTGACAAAAACTGCACTCATTTGCAACTTACCTCCCATTTCATGGTTCTGTCCTTTCAGAAAACATTAATTCACTGAGAATGAGAAAAAAGTCATAGACCAAAGCTGCACCAAAATAGAGGAAGAATGTTTTCCCTGCAGAGATTTCAACAATGTGCAATGACCTCCAACAACTTTACTTCAAGAGAAAATGCATACAGAAGAAAACAGTGCAAAGATATAGCTAGGGCTAATAATTTAGTTCAGCATTAAAAGTCAGTAAATCAATGTGCTTCATGAAAAGCAACTGTCAGTCCTTGGCCAACAACTACAAAACGTGCTGTGATGCACTGAAACATTAGGGGGGACAAAAAAAAGTAGCTTTTCCTGACTTCTTAAAGCTGGGCACACAGTTCATATTCCTTTTAACTACCTAAGGGAATTAATTAATGAGGGGAAAAAACACCACAAAGCCAGAGTCCACTGGGAAGTTAATTACAGGTATCTGCTTTCCAGATCACCTGCTGCTTTGGCTGTTTCTATCCAGGACTGCCATCGTTAGCTGGTGCTGACCTCACCTTGCGAGACAGTTGTACGGGCTTGCATAAAATTCAAGATGCTGTAACCCGGCGTGGCGTTCACCTGAGCTGGCTTTCCCGTGATTAATCCAGGGTGGGTGATTATCAGGGAGCAGCCACCTTTCATTTCACATTAGTTGCAAACCTACAAAATTTCCATCTCTGTTAATGGACGCGGGACTAATGGACTTCTCTGCTACAGGGTTTCACTGTGTCTCTGCCCCTCCAGCTGCTTCTTTCATTGATTGCACCTCAGTCCTCTTTAAAGATACCTTTGGGGACTCCTTGCTTCCCCCTCAGAGGGATGGAAAGGCTTGAGCTGGGCAAGGGACACTGTAGGTGTTTAATCATGACCTATCTTTATCTTGGGTGCAGCCACAAAAAGCCAAAGCAGCAGTACGTTTCTTGACTTCATCTGCAAATGGTGTCTTCTGCTGTTGAGGTTTTTCACCTTGAGCAAATGTCATTCAAGAAAATATTAGGGCATGCAAATGCAGATTACTTTGTAGATTTTTCTGCAATTTTCTGGAAAAAAAACCTATGGATTTTTACCCCAAACTCTACTCTGTATTTGCATATTTGTTGGAAACTTCTGTAATGTGTAGTGATGATCAGGACAAAGGGCTTTGTCTGGGATGTCTAAAAGTCACCTGAATTGAAAGAAGTGAGGAAACAGCAGTCAGCAGCTCACGCACCAGCATCTTCCCTGCTTTGGTCCTGTGCAAACACTCCTGCAGGTGGGGAGAGAGGTTTGTTTGTATAGAAGGGGATGGGTACTGCCAAATTAGGGAATTAAATTGTAAGTAACCAGGTTGGCCAAATTATCTATAGTTAGTGCCTGAAAGTTACTGTTGAATTCAAGGCATGTTTGCTTGTTGGCAGCTCTGAGTGGAGATACCCTTTCTAGGCACTAATGGAAGCGATAGCATCACTTGAGTGGTGTCAGCTGGAGTGATATTTCTCCTTCCTTCACCTAATGGAGACTGAAAGGGCGCTGAATTCCTGGATTTAGTTGTGTGAAAGCATCAGGTATGTGGGAAGGAAAAGGAAGATAAATATAGGAACCAAGAACACTACAAAATCAACAAAGTGTAAAATAAAGATCAGTTCGTCCAGGGTTGGAGCCTGCCTGTAGCAGACCTGTCTAGTCCAGACTAGGCCAGGACGCAAATTTAAAGAAACACTATAAAAAAGTAAGGCTGAATCTTGGGGATTTATCTATCGGTTGCATTGCTTAGCTACAGATCTACATGACTAACAGTGTTCTAGTATGAACTGGACGCGATCGTTTCCCTATAAGGATGCTTTTGGAAATACAGATGGCTTGATTACAGAAAAGTAGTTGGAGAGACCTATTGAGAATTAGAGCAGGTTTGCTGTACTCTTTGTTTTGTTTACAATGCAAGGTGAATTTGTTTTATTTGAATGACTCACTCCCATACAAAGTATTACTGCAAATACTGTGTCTGAAACTGAATAGCCAGTGGTCCTGGAAGTATTTATTTCACCTTTTAATCTATGTGTGTAGATTACAGTTTGCAAATTAAAACATCAAAGAAATACTTTTATTTCTTCTGAATAAACCACCAAAATGTGTTTCGGTGGCAAATTTCGGTTCTAGTTCCAAGCAGTTTAGTAGAAGTTTTACCAGTGTAAGGATTCAAAATTGAGCTCACTGATTGCAGGCTGTCACTTCTCTGGTAGGCACAGTGATCTCAGAGAAAGTCTTCTGGCTGTTAGTGTGACATCCGTAGTAGTACAACCGCATTTCTTGTTGAAGTGTGTTTCATCTAAACTGTATCATTTAGCAAATAAAAACCATTTAGTAAGATACAGTAGACGGATGCTGAAATTGGCCTATTAAAGATGCTTTAACAAATGGTATAATGAAATTTTCTGCAGCTGAGACACTAAGCTTAATATGACTCAGAATAGATAAAGCAAATAGTGACTAAGAGTAAAAGCACTTTATAGGAGATAATTATCATTTAAGTAAGATATTCTGCAGATGTGAGGAATGTCTGTGATACACTTCTCTTTCTGCTAGCATTAAAGGTAGTTTCCTCTCGGTAGTGACTCAATGTGGAGCAATTTGTTTCATAACTTGAGAGTTTAAAACGTAGTTTGGAGGTTTGCAAAAATGTCTCAGACTCTTCATTTTCTGATGCTTTGAAATAGGTTGTGTATTTATGAATGATTTTCCCCTGAGTCTTTATTAACTATCAACCACAAGTCTCCCTCATCTTCCAATACAAACTCCTGTGAGTAGTAGATTTTCTTATTTCCTGCGTAGTATTTTCATATGCTACAAGAAGCTCTGCTTTATAGACAGATACTCCAGTAGAATTCTGGCTGACTAATAAGCTGTATGATTTAAGGTCAGATTTCAAGTAAAAGTTGGAGAAAACCCTTTTTTTGCTTACATATAATAGTTGGATGAGTGTACTAGGTCTGGCTGGGTTAGAAATATGTGTGTGTCTTATAAATATCTTATCTGTTCCCACTGTGTTATAACTATGATCTCAGTAGCCTTGTAGCCTTAGCTTGATAGCTCTTTCAGACACATGGAGACCGTTGTCAATTCTTTATGAACCAGGTTTTGATTTCCAGAATCAAATTGATTCCAGTTGTGCTAGTTTTTCCTCTCTGCTGTTGTGTTCAAATCAATGACTGAAGTTATCCTCACATACTAGTGACTCCTTAATTTTATCTGTAGATAACAGTAAACTAAAAGTTAAGAGTAAGTCTGTGTCTAGGTCATACATGGTCAAGGTCCAAAGCCTGGCCTAATCCAAAGCCAAATGAAATGACAAAGATGCCTCATGAGCTGTTCTTCACAGTCCTTTGAAGTCAGCTTTCTCTTCTGGGCAGAGGGACTGCTCCTGAGTAGGGCTTCTGGTGGGACAAGCTTCCCGAGATGAGGTGGAAAAGGTTGACACACATAAATCATTTTACCTGCTTAAGATGTCTTCTGAGATACGTGATTACTGAGTCACTTTTTAAGTAGGTGACTTACTTGATTAATTAGTTTTCTGCAATACGTGTTATTCATGAGCAGCTAGGAAGCTTTTCCACTTCATGACAAAGCACTTCTATTTTGCCAGACATTATTTTTGTTTAATATGCAATCTATTCAGCAACTGATTGCAGTGCCCCATACAAGACTTTTATAAGTGTTGCTGTATGTTTTAGTAGTCAATGTAGTTATTGCAAGGTTTAATGTTCTCAGCACTTCTGAAACAAATGGCTTTTCAGTGTCCATATTATTTTATCATATCAGTAATAAGCTATTACATGAATATGGAACAAGTTTTATGTGACACAGCAGAGAAACAGTATTAATTTCCCATACCATTACATTCTCATTTTGAATTAGCAGAGGTGTGACTGAGAACCGTTTCTACAGAAGGCATTGTGCCATATATTGCTGTATGAGGAATGTCCTGATAAGGAGTTGCTGCAGTTACAAAGAGGATAAACGGAACCTTGATTTTAGATGAAAATCCGTTCTTTACGTATCTTTCTCCATCTGTGATGCTGCAGAGCAGAGTATGACCATGCTGTTTAGATGCTGGCCAGGTGGCCCACGGGAGTCCTGCAGTAGTCGCTTGCACGTTCGATTTAATTTCTCCCAGGCACATTTGATTTAATTTCTCCCAGGCTGAATCCCATAGCAAGGTGACTCTGAGATCTCCTCTTACCCACTGCTTTCCCATGCAACTGGTATATTTTGTACCACTGCCTGTAACACGTCTTGCCTGTGGCTTTCCACCTTGAAAGGGCTCTACAGCTTGCACAATGAGTGTTTCAGGTTAAGATTAGATTTAGGGTTAGGTAAATGTTTTTCAGGGATTAAGTTATTCACACGCAGAGGTTGGAGCTATCCCAAAACTCCTCACCGAGAGTTTAAAATCAAATCTGCTGAATAAAATATTTCAGGCTAAATCCAATTGGGGGCTTGGGCTATCAGCACACAAGGAAAAATTCTGCATTTAAAGGAGAGCAGAAGGCAGCGTGAGGAGGAGGGTAGGGGCTGCCCTGGCTGAGCATCCTTCTGACCTCACTCCACGCAGCAGCCGGCGCTGCTCTGCACACGCTGCTTGGCGACGTCTGCGCGGCTCCTGCCCTCGTCCAGACACCCACAAAACCTGCCACAGACTCCCCTCATTTTCACTTTGTGTCGCACTGTATCTCCAGAGCCAGCTGAGTCCCAGTTTGCACTGGCACATCGGATTTGCCTTCCACACAGTGGTACTTCGCACTCGTCTTCAGTGAATTTCATTTTCTCCGTTTCAGTCCGTTTCTTCAATTTATCAAGATCGTTTTTCTGTGCCTGTCCCTGAGAGACTTCCCCGTCTCTCCCAGCCTCTTGTCATGTGCATGTTTCAGCAGTGGGCTCTCTTTTCTAATTATTCACTGTGTAAAAAGCAGTACTGTCGCCATTGATAAAGAACGGTAATCATTTCTTTGCAGCCTGCAGAATTTAACCAGTGTTGCACTTCTGCTCTAGAAAGCTATAAATGGGCTTAAAAATCTCCAGAAGGTGTATAATTATTTATTTAAATGGAACGGGCTTATCGATTCCTGTTGAATCCAATTGATTTCATACCTGTTAAAACCCAGGTAACTAAAGAATGTAGCCTCTTTGATAAATTAATAATTGAATGTAATGAATTATTAATCACAGCTCTTGTTCTGCCTTTGGTGACACAAAGTGCAAAGACCCCAATTAATCCCCCCCCCCCAGTTTCATTCAGTGAGCAGTTTCCGCACCAAATTCAGGTCTATTATAAATCTAGCAGAGGAATAATATTAGATATGCTGTTGGTCTATTTAGTCTGTAGAATGAACTACATATTTGCAGTGTTTGAGGCTTACTGAAGTTATTTCAGGTTGGTTTTTTTAACATACCAGCAGAAACTCTTGTATTCCACAGGTGTAAGTTTCACTATATGGATGTTATCATTGGGTGTGAAGATGGGCATTCATTCACCTCCGAGTTATGGATAAAAATTACAAGTGTTCCAAAACAATCATTAAAATTATAAATCAGATAGTTATGTGGCAGAAATAGCTGTGTGGAAAAAAAGAAAAAAGCCTGAAAAATCAGGTCTTGAACATCGTGTAGGGCAATAAGTGGAAGTCACCCATGGTACAAGAAAACTTGGCTTAAGGAAGCCTTGCCCGTGTTACAGGAGGAATCAGCCAAATGCACCGCACTCTGCTATTGGCTTCCATTTCAACATCACTGTTTGCTCTAAAGACCCCGTTTACTGCAGCTGCACACATCACTTTTTCTCAGGATCTTGACTTATCTTCTTATTGACCTAATGGGGAGAACTCAATATATTTTCTGGAAGATGGGATTACAGACAGCACTGAACAAATGATCTCTCCTTCTCTTATCCTGGCCTCAGGTACCAGGTCCCTCACTGGCCTAGTGACTAGCAAAAGGTGCTGCTCAGCGTCATCGCCTTGCCTTAGGAAGTGGTAGCCCTCCTAAGTGTTGATCTTGCCAAAGGATTTTTAAGTAGAACTACCTCATTCCTAAGATTCTTTTCTCTTTCCTCTGAATTATTTTAAACCAAGATATTCTCTAAAAGGATTTATAACTTACCATTAGAAATCCTCTTCATTGCTTTTTAGCCCTTTAGGATTTTGTCAGGATTACTAACGGGATTTTTATCACTAGGGAAATATGGCTTCAGACATTATACCTTAAAAAAATAAATCTGAAGCATAGACTGTCAATGAAGCAGCCAACAAATTTATATTCTTCTCCAGAATAGTTTGCCTTGTAAACCAGAGGGTTCTTTGGCAAGGTGTTTTAATTTTTTATGTGTCAGAATAAAGCAAATTTCTGACTGAGGAAAACCATCTGTATAGATGAAAGCTTCACCATCCTGGCTTACTGTTTTGCTAACATGTACCTGCCACGTAGGTTTAAAATATTTCACCATGTTTTGCTGCAGCTGCATTCTTACTCGTTCTCGTCCCATACTTAAATATATTCTTAAGTCTAGCTCTGCTCAGCAATTCATTCAGGATTACAAGCATGTACCTAAGTAAATCAAACAGTCTCTCAAGCATTCCCCGGCGTCAAGATCTCTCTTCTTGTGTATAGAGGATGAGTAAAGAAGGAATTAAGGACATTAGTTCCTTCTGTGCTAGACCCAAGAGGCACTGTAGGGTAAAAAGCATTCAAGCTCTCCCCTACGTTTATCTCTGGGCGTACAGATCATGGGGCAAAAACTTGGGTGGGCTTGAATACAAAAGGGAACAGTATATATGACTTCATTTAATGGCTTTTCTACACATGCTTCTTTGTCTTGACTTAAGGTTGTTATCATCATCCCACCTAGAGGAAGGATGATCAGCAGGTTTTTACAGCCTCAGCTTACTGCGTACCCATTGTAAATGCCCTGAGTGAGCAACGGAGGCAGCTCACCTGCAGTATTTATGTAGAGACCTGTCTGTGACCTTGTCATATCTCCGTGTTACACCTAGCATATCAATAGCTGGGGAATGGGAGTCAAATTAGGAAGGAAATGGTCCTGAGGAAATGTTGCACTGCAGTAGAAAATGTGTTAACTTTAGATACGGTCTTCAGGGACACAAGAGATGAAGTCCATGCAAAAGCAGATTTTACTTCAAAAAACGCTTCCTGTGACCAGATTCCTCTCATTGTTTGTCAGATGAAGCAAGAAAGAAATACATTTCCTCTCCTCTCCCTTTAAGACTGTCCTCACATGGTGTTTTAGAAGAGCCCTGTGTCTTTGGTAGGCTATTTCTGCCTCCATTGCCTCCTGCCCAGTGCAGACTGTTGATCTGGAGTAAGGAAGGCTGGACCACTGTCACAGCAGAGCGGTTCCAGGTTGGAGCTGGAGGAGGCCCTTAAAATAGGAGGTAACGAGTCTCTCTTTCTGAAAGTGTTTTTTCCAAGTCTTGGTTTTGCCCAGGGGGTAGGCTCCCGTGGTGGGCCTCTGTGCTCCAGGTTCACTGAGGCTCAGCATGTTCTTGTTGTAAACTGGTCAAAACCATTTTCTAAATAACTGCTTTATTTAGAAAAATCCTGTGGGTTTTTCTTCTCCTGTTTGGTTTTTTTTTGTGTGTGTTTTTTTTTCTGATCGATAAACAGCATAGTTCATTGGTTAAAATGCATGACACTGCAGAGGTTAGGGGGTCACATAAATCTTTTAGAGCCAATATTTGAAAAAGCTTATTTAAAATTGTGTGTCTGGGCATGTACTGTCAAGGCTATTTTAGTTCCATATCAACTATAATTATTTAAATGACCTCTGATCTGTTACATCTTAGAAAGTCTAAAATGCAATAGTAGGAATGACATCCTGTGAGTACAACCTTTCTAGCCACTTACAGGACTATCCTTAGCAATTCTCCAGTGCTTTGGGAGGTGGGGATGAACAGACCTTTCTGAGATATTTTCCTGTATCATTGATAAAAACTTTCTGGATCACTTACACAACAGGTTTGGATTAATTAACAAGTGCAAAATACAGAGATTCCTGGGAATGACAGAAGAAACCCAAGAAATAATAAGCATGATCCATCCACATCCAAGTGCCGAGGGCTTTGTCAAGCTGTGACCATATGATGTCCATGAGCTGCATGCTCATCTTCCGTTTATAGCAGTATTTAGGATGTTCTCCAGCTCATCTTCATTTGCCTGAAGAGTATAAAGAGGTTTTGCAAAAAACGGTCACAATAAAATACTATTAATTTTTAAACTGATGAGTACAAGCCTCACAGCTGGTAGCTCGGTGCTATTTACAGCAGAAGCGATCTTTCTGTTTATGTATTTATAACAGGCCAGGTAGTGACTAATGTCTGGGGCGCCGGGGGGGCAGCTTGCCTCAGCAGGCACTTCCATCACAGGGTCCCTGGAGCAGAGTCCCTGCTCCCCCCGCCTCGCCCAGCCCACCTCACCTTTGTCTCTCCGTGAACTACACGTCCTGCTCCTGCACCGCTGAATTATGTGAGTCAAATATCATGCGATAGGATTAAATGCGTGTGATCTTTAAAAAGAAGTCTGTGTCAGGTAACTTTTATTTCCATCCTTGGCTTTGACCCTCCAGGCTTTAATCAGCTTTCATTTTCAAACTCATCTTTGAACCCACAAAGGCTCTCTTGTCAAAGGCGAGATATTGTATCTACTCACTCGATTTCAAGAGCTGGGCTTTAAAATTAAAGTACCAGATATTCAAGTTCACGATAAGGACAGGAAAAGTCATCCTTAAAACAAAAGTTAGCAGGACTTCTTTCATCCTCTTCCGTGCCATCCCTGAACCCGCGGCACAGCCCCGCGGCCGGAGCCGGCTGTCGGCAGCACCCGCGAGGGGCAGGCGCATGGCAGCTCCTTTCCTGAGTCAAATTTCACGAATACCGAACTTGGCAGCTGGCCTCATGCGCGGGGTTTGTTTTAGCAGGGGAGCAAACAGTTTAATTGCTCAGATTCCAGGCCCTGACCTCAGCTAACCTTAATTAATTAATTAGATATCGGCACAAGTCATCAAGCCTGTAGGTGAGGAGAGGAAAAAGCTTCTATTTTGAGGCCTGCTCTAGGACCTTCTTGGTTGTCTTTGCCAGAGGAGGGGAGTGGGGAAGCGCTTTCTGCTGCTGTTAAAACAAGACCTGGCATGGCTCAGGTGAGGGCGATGTGGACTTTGGACTCTCCTACAGCGCCCGTCATACAGGAGGAGTTCATGTCGCTCCTGTCACCTCAAGGAGGCTAGCATCCATGCCCAAGCTTATTTGCTGATCAGATGAATTGATTTTTTAGAAACTAAACATGCATCAAGGCAGAAGGGCTGCAGCTGGAATGGATGTTAGGTGCCGTCTCACACAGGAGTTGGTGGTAGGCTGTCCATCAGAGGCTGGGTTGTTACAGGGTAGACTTAACCCCAGGTGGAGGATTGTAAGACCCTCTAGGCTCTCTGGACAGCAAGAAGAAAAAGGTCCACGCAGTAAGGAATTCAGGAGACAGGTCCAACCGGACAGAAGTCCCCTCTCTTGCTTACAAGGAGTCCTGGAGCTGCCCTCCTGGGAGCAGCAGCCTCTGCAAACATGTCGATGGATGCCAAGAGGGAGATGGAGGAGTTGCAGCAATTGCTCTCATGCAGCTCGGGGTGGCTGTAACTCAGCAGGACAGGCTTGTTTGTCTGCAGGCTCAGATTTGGGACATAAAAGCTTCTTTTGGGAAGGGAAACACAGCTCTCCTGAATAATCCATGTTTTTTTCTTAATTATTCAATAATAGGTGCCCATTTTTTGGTATTGAGATCCAAGATAAAATGCCAACAGTATATTATGTCTCTAAATCTCATTTTCTGGAGCAGTTTAAGGCCAAATTTTCAAGGTTATAAAAGCATCTTAACATAGAGATAGCAATTTTCAAGCCCGGTATTTAAGCTGGGCATCTAATTCCCTAGGAGCACAACCTCTGTAGGCATTTTGTAAATGTATCTTTTGGCACCAAATGACCTTGGCGTCTTTCTCAAGAACAGAGAACGGAGGGACTTTGGATGACTTCCTATGGCTAAATTGCAGTGGAAGCCTTTGTTAAATAGGAAATGCAAAAAAGGTCTTTTGGCATGTTTATTTTGTTAGCTGCTCTTTTATGATGCAGCAGAAAAGACAGGTCTTGTAAAAAGCTGAAGTGACAACCAAACCTGTTATTTTGAGGGTGAAAAAATAAGTAATGCCATGTTTTTTCCTTCTAGTTCATTTAAAATTTTATGTCTGAGACTATGGTACCAACTTGATGTGGCATCATTAGAATATCTTTGCTTAAAATAACTTTCATTTCTTAGAAAGTCTGAAATGCAGCTAACAAATGCTAAATCTTTTAAGCATAGTCTTCCCAGCTGCACAACACTACTACTTGTCTTGGCAGATTCCCAGCATGGCTGCGAGTCCGCTCTCTGCTTCCTGTCCTCAAAACATTTTCTGGATCAGAGCTTTTGACAATTAGAAACTGTGGGAATGTCATGTTCGACAGCTCCAAAACATTAGGAAGAACTTGGAGTAAATCAGCATTCCTGCACTGGCCATGGTAGTGCTGTATTTGTTTTGGTTGGTTGAGATCCATTTAAGAAAAGATTAAATTTAGATGAATGTTTTAAAGTGTTAATTGATGAGGAGTTTACATAAACAATCTCTTTAATGAAATATTGCTTTGGTTCACGGATTTATACATGTGCATCTTTTATTTACTTTATAGTCAATTAAATAATAACATAAACTGTAACAACTTAATAGAATGATTTAATAAATAATAGAAAGCAGCGGAGTTTGTGATGCTTTGATTTCCGTTAGACTGGAGTCTGAGCACCCCACTGCTGTGCTCCAGTTGCCTTGTGGAGAGGGAAAACCCCGTCCCCTCTCTGCCTTTTTGGGGACCGGCAGGGAGCGGGGGAGCTTTCTGTATTCCCCGGTCCTGCCTGGTGAGCTGCTCAGTCCCAGGAGCAGCATGGCCATGTCAGCAGGCACTGGGAGCAGAGTTAATTCTGCTGGTTGGTCTCAGCTTGGGGATCAATTGCGTTGGATATTATTTATAATATAGATTTGCCCTAAGGCTCGAGTCTTTAAATGTATTTAGGAACCTAAATATGCAAGTGGTTTCCTGATGGACTTGCCCGAGATCCCAGATGAGGACTGTGACCAAATGCTGTAAACCTTTCTAGTCCCCAGAAGGAGAGCAAACATTTCTGGGAATGGCAAAGTGTGTTGGACTATGTTAGCATTCTGGGAAAAGAAAAATATTTAATTTGCAAAAGGGAATGAGAAAAATTCACATAACCCTGCCATGAAGATTATCTAGCCCCTGCTGAGCGTGTGCTAACCACACACCACTCCAGCTTCTGACATTGTAAACTTGCAGCTGATCACTTATGAATAAGCTAAAGCACACTAATTATTTACAGAAATTATATGGTAAATAACTGTGCACAACAAATATACTTGCTTAAATGATAATCTGCTCGTGGATAATTCACAAAGAGGAAAAATGTGATGCTTTATTTATGGCAAATTATTCACTACTGTGAAGTCGTTTGCTAGTGAAATGCCGATTCTTGCCAGGTATTTATAGAGCTGTGCCCAAATTTATTAAATATTTCAAGAAAGAGTCACGAGAACATTGCATAGCAGAGTTAGTGCTTGTGCGTAAAATGCTGGTCATGATCGCTTAGCATGAAGGTTTGGCTCAAGAAAATCAGCCAATACTTTACACCAGTATTAGATTTTTCTTTACATACATTTCAGATCAGAACATCGCTGCCTTGCTAACTTTAACTTGTATGTGGAAAGGAGGGGAAAGCAAGTGAAATGACAAAAATAATTGTTTGCCAGGCTCTTGCTTCAGAAGGGCCTTTCACAAACATCAGCTTTTGCAATAGGTTTCTCTGGTGCCCAGATTAACAGCAGCAGCTCCTGGTAGTTGGACTGCCCTGCGTGTTACTTGGCAGCTGTCAGTCAATCACTGCTGAAATTTACTTCTTTGTTCTATGTATTTTATGAAAAAAATGGGAGACCATTCACACAACCTAAGTGGACTTCATTAGCATAATGACAATAATGTAGCACTTCCAGAGAAAAAAACAGCTTAAGGGAAGTTTAACCTGCCTTCCAGCCCAGTCTCTGCATAGAATGGGAGTTTTCTAACCAAAGAATTGAATCTCATTTCCTAAATCTCTAGACTGATAGTGGAAATAGTATAGGGAATAGAGAAGTGATTACTCCGTGTGGCTGGTTATTGCCATTTGAATCTGAGCGGGACACTTGCGAGATCGATGCCAGTGGAGGCTGGCTTCTTAATTGGAGCACTTCGCCTTCTTACTGCCTGGCTTAGTCTTGACCAAGATGGTTGTGGCTTTTGTCTCTGTTTTACTTCGTGCTCCTGGGAAGTGTGGTGAGGAGCCTTGCCTTGATTCAGCATTTATAATATACTTGCATGATTCAGTTAATATTATCTGGATGTTCAGAATTAACACTACAGCGTGCGTGTCACATACGTGTTTTGTCACTAGCTAAGTCAGCAGCACTAAGGCTGTAACGACAATACTGGTGATAGCAAAGCCCTGTTCAGGTTAGTAACCACGTAGTCTTCAACTTCAGGGATCCCTGAATTTCAGCTTGCATGAATTGGTGTGTGGTAAAGCTAATTTTTTAAGGCTCTAAATACATTGCCCAAACTGTTTGTGACATTATATATTGTAGTGAATACAGAGCTATGCTGATTTTTCCCAGCTAAAGACTGACAACCTAGTCCCGGTGCTTTGAAATTGCTTTTCTGACTTTTTACAAGACTCCAAGGGAAAAAAAAACTGTGATGAGAGGCCCAGCTTTGAAAATGTAGCAGGATTCCTTTTCTGTGGTAGCTAGGGAACAGGCTTGAAAGTCAAGTTTATCCATATATGTGCATATATACGTGCACGTTTGAGATGTGTATATGTATATTTTGAAGCTTTTAAATATATACTTATATATTCACAAATATATATTTGCATTTATATGTTATACATATGTATTTTTTAAAAAATCAGTTCATGCTAAATCATTTATAATCCTTAAATGAAGAACCAAAGTTTTCTTCCTTGCACGAGATAAAACCTATATAGTGTGCCAAGCAAAACACCACAGTTTGCGTGCCAAGCTACTGGAGGTTCTGCCGTTTTAAGGAAGTTAAATATAGTTGATTTCAGATGTTTAAAGAAAATGCTTGCTTTCTTTCACACTGGTGCTGTTTATTTTTGTCAAACTCTGGCTGGTTTGTTAAATATCACTAAATGATATTTACAAGTTTGCAGTGCTCCCACGGACCAGGTGCAAAGATTTTTATGTATCTATCTATCTATATATTACATATATATAGATACATATATAATGTAATAATACATACATAAACATTCTTGATTTGCATAATCAAAAGGAGAAATTAATGACAAATTCCCACTTACCCACCATCAGGCACATCACAAATATAATCTCATTTTATTTGTATTCAGTTTAATGCTCAGGGAAATGGATCAGACGTTACAGCCCAAAAGACTGAATATCAAGTAGTTGTCTATGAAACTTTCCAGCAGATTCAGGTTTGCATAACTCTGTCATGGACTCATCCCTTTATTTTACCAGAAACTTCATCTCAATTCCTATACAAACCCACAGCTGCTGGTGTTTGAATTCCCTCCTCTTTGCAGCCCCAGCCATCTGGAAGGACTGGTGTGCGTAACTCCACTGCAATAACTCTCCATCTATTTTCAAATATCAGCCATAAATACCTTCTTCCCCTTGCCCATAACCCTCAATTTCTCACCCCATCTGAAGCCACATTTTAAGTGTTCATTTTGCAATTGGACTGTCTAATTGTGGATTGCGCTTTGAGACGTGAGTTGCCGTCCCAGGCAAGGAGGTAGATGTTTGGGTGCCTGCCCGGGGGGCACCCAAGGGAAGGACCACAGCCACCAAGGACAGGGTCCCTTTGACCCGCTCATGATCCTGGTAACTTCAGCTACTCTCCGGTGGCAAGCTCAGCACTGCGGGTCCTGTCAGTATCCCTGCAAGCTTTGTGTCCCAGATGGCTTTTGCCATTATTTGGATGCTTCCTTCAAGTACATTTGAAGAAAAGTGCATTTTCAGCCAGTTCTCTTTGTTGTCCTGAATTATGGAGAGCAAATCATTTTAACATCATTTTTCCCAAATTGCCAGTTAAAACTATTTCTGAATTTTCTCATAAAAATGATGATGTCAGTTTAATTGATTACCGTATGGCATCAATCAAACACTAGTCTTAAAATATTTTCAGGTGCCAAACAGAGTAAACGTAGCCACTAAGTACCTTAGCCTTTACTTCTTCAAAGAACTCTGTGGGCATTAATAACTGGCACGTTCATCTGGGCTGCCCAGGGCCTTAATACGCATGTCTGACTCCACCTGCATTTATTTCTTAGCAAGGTTACAATACATTATGGGATGTATATGGTGGTCAGTGCCACCTCAGAATACCTTAGAGCACATCAGTAAACAGTCTGCAAGGTCAGAATCAAGTTTTTCTGCTTAATTCTAAGGCATTTTGGATGATCCAAGAACAAGGTATCACATTCACCACATCAGTGAAAAATTCTTAATTCTTGCATGGAAGCGTAGTCAGTATATCAAACGCTGAAGATAAATTTATGACAGCAATTCTAATTCGAGCCACGTTCTTGAGTTCAGTCCACCTGAGCACAAAGACTATTTGATTGATAGAAAAAATGTGTGATCTATCTGTCTCTAGGGTGCCGTCTTTTCCCATTGTCCCTTTGAGCTCTTAGTTCTGACACAATCGAAAACAAGGGGTCAGGTTACTGCTCAAAACGGAATGATTTTATGCCACTTACTAATGCGATTTCCTTGTAGGCCAGCCAAAAAAAGATGGAAGAGATTGACATGCTTTTATGCCCCTTGAAATGTGGTATTGAAGACCGTATTAGCATACACATATTTGCTCTGTCTTTCTTCTAATGTACAGCTAACATGTTCTAAAATTAGTCTGAAGCAGGTTTCTCCTAGAGTTAGGAATATGCTTATTTGAAAGATTTCTTACCTTGATTTCTAACGTAAAATATCTGAGCCGTATTTTAGATTTAGTTATGACTAGATAAAGCTTATTGATAGACAAATGATACCCCTGATGCTTTGCCTTCCTGTTATTTTGACATTTTGCTTGTGATTGGTGATTGTGAAACTTGAAAATTAGCAAGATGGAATTATCTGATACATAGAGAATACATTGAAATTTCTGTTACTGAAATGGAATAGAAATATATCTGCCACCATT
Source organism: Rissa tridactyla (assembly GCF_028500815.1). Classification (NCBI taxonomy): domain Eukaryota; kingdom Metazoa; phylum Chordata; class Aves; order Charadriiformes; family Laridae; genus Rissa; species Rissa tridactyla. The sequence continues at coordinate 10,224,829 of NC_071475.1, forward strand.
TTCCTGTATTTTTTTTTCCAAAATCATTTCAGGTGGGTGTTTATGTTTCAGAAACTGCAATTTATTCTGCATAGCTCCTTTCATCCAGAAGAAATGGACTACAAGGTGTTTTATAGACTGTGGTAATTTAACTTACAGCGGTAATATAGGCACAACATGGCAAACAGACCTTCTAACTGGCAGAGCACTTAATTCATGCTGAACATTAAGCGCCTCAGTAGTCCCATGATGAAATCCACTTTGAGACTGCTGACAGGCCGTTCTGATGTTAATCACATGCTTACAACCTTTGCCGTATCAAGGACTTAATTTACCAACACTTGAAGAGTATGCAGCAAAAGAAGGAGAAAATAGGGAAGACGGTAAGAAATCGTTTCCATATAGAAAGCACACTACACTTCAAAAGTTACTGAAATGGCCACACTTTCAGAAATCTTATTGGCGCTTGACTTTATGCCAGGATGTTGTTATTTCCCTCAGAACCAAAACAAGATACAACAGGTGAACTAGGGAAAGACAAAAGCTTACTCCTTCCATCCAGAAACCCTTCACTGCAAAATTTGGCACCATTTGGCTTTGTCACAAGCACCAGTAAGAGCAAGATCTTGCTCAGTCTTCCCTTTATGGTAAGCAGTCTCTCTTGTGGCATTAGTATGTTGAATCCTAATATTCTTGACCTCATTCAGAGTAGTCACAGTCCAGCTGTTTCCCTGTAGCTCCACAGGCAAACGAAAAATGCAGCCTGCTGCCAACACAGCGGAAAGGGTAGGAGTCAGCCTTTGCCTTCGTGGGGATGGGGTTGTCACCAGTCGAGGGGAACAGAGGGAATTCTCTAAAATATCTTTTCATTCGTAGGTGAGAAAATGCATCCTTCACTAAGTGTGATTACTGATAGAGATGATGTTAGAACTCTAGCATGTTGAGTTTAGGGATTTGGTGAGCAAATGGAAGGGAATATGATGAATGGGGATCAGAGTTGATCCTCCTAGATTTCAGGCAACGTGTGAGATTTGTGCACTGTCAGTGGCTGCTGAGAGATTTCTGAATCCTTAAGAGATTTCAGTGACGGAAACAGTTTGGGGTTTGGTTTGCATCCTATTGTGTGTCTAATTGAGTGTTTTGTAGATTTCTTTTGTAGATGTCTTCAATTTCAGAGGGTTGAATTCAGTGGTTTTGGCACTTCCTCACTTGTTTCCTTTTAAATATAAAGATATACCCTTTTAAAGATACATAGATTAATCTTCTGGGGAAAAAAAAGCCCCAAACCCAACATTTCTTCTCTTATCATTACAAATACAAGTGCAATCTAAATGAAATATCACACAAAATGGAAGACAGAGAGAAGATGTGTGCTGACTCTATGCTGACAGCAGTAAAACTTTTGCAGAACGCATTTAAACTTCTGTCACTAGAACTATTTTATTGCAGCTGGGAATAACAAGAACAGTGAAAACTAATCATTAGAGACAATACAAACAATGGTTTTTTCCTCCAGATAGGTAAATCACATTTTGAGAGGTAATTGATAAACTAATGCTACACAGCCAGCTGTAAGTAAACCATCCATCCCAAGGATGAAATATATACTTTCTTCAGACACAATCCTAAACCTTCATCAAAGATCTAATTTCCTCCTTTTAGCAGGGGAGAATACAAGCCTTTATGAAACAGTAATCCTTTTAACAGAAATGCCAATTAAAACTACCCTTTTCTTTATACTATATGGGTTCATACCATCTGTCTTGCAACTCTGTACTGTAAATAAGAAGGAAAATAAAAGGATTTTCTGTTTATTATAGCTTTAACTGCAGGAAACAAAATTCAAGCGTTCCCTTGATGTCAACAAATACCTCTCTTGGCACCCAGTGGAAACATGATTGTACTCTTGCGCTTCTGCTTGAATTAATGAATTTGAGCTTAGTGCTCAGGGTGCAGGGCTGAGAGCCAGAGGCTTGTAACCTATAATCCAGGGCTGGAGAGACTTTTCTTCACCGAGGGCAAACAGGCCTTTGAAATGCCTTTGGCAGACCACACAGCAACACCTAACTGGAGTGGCAGTCACCATGACTTCTTATTTGGAAACGGGATATCTTTCCAGGGTATTAAAGCTAGGAGAAGTCTTCTGCACTTTTCTATGATGTTGTACATTGAGTCAGAGCAAGGTCATGGATCATATTTCGAAGTAATCTCTCTCTCTCTCTCCTTTCTCTATCATGCCTACATAAATGCCTATCCCACTGCTCAAAACCAGGAGATGTGATAGCCAAGCCCATCCAAACTAATAGCAGTTTAAAAATGAAGTTAGAGTCACTACTTCTTGAAGCTGCAGCATATTTTCAAAATGGTACCATGAAAATAGCGCAACAATTTGCAAAGGTGCTCAAGGCATCACGTATAAGCATATTTTGAGTATTCCATGACCCCTTTTCTTTCATTTTTAGCAAGTGATGCATAAGTTTATTTCCATGTCCTGTGGGACTGATGTCCTCACAAGCTTTTTCTGTTCTGACAACAACCTGATCAGTTGGCCAAGAGGAATCTGTCTGTGTGCAGAAAAGCTGCAAGCCTCCAAATTTGGATGAGCCGTAAGCTGTGATGAAAAATGGCATTAAATGTTATTAAAAATGGGGTCCAGAGATTTGTTTTTCTTACTCACTGTGTTAGTTCTGTTTCCCAGAAGTGCCCGTGTTGTCTGGCAGTGGCACACAGTAGTTAGACAGCGGTGGACTATGGTATGATGTGGGAGTGAGTGTGGTGAAAAGGACATAATGGGTAGCCATTGCTTAAGCTGTGACATTGATATTGGTTTTGGTAGATGGACTCATTGCAGTATGGGGAATTCAGCATTTTATTTTGGGCCAGCTCCTGTGAAATTGTTATAAATTTGCAAACAGTTCAGGGAGGGAAGGTTGCATTTGATTGTGTGATCAGGTGGAAAAGTAATCATATAAAATTTCTCATTTCAATTAAGATATCTTTTTTACCCCAAATACCTTTTTTAAACCCATTTTAAGATCTAGGAGATCACAGAAATTATACGTTACAACAGGTATTAGACTGAATTTCAAGGAAAAAAGTATTCTCCCACCTGCGTGCAACAAGAGAGATGTCTACCTTCATGCCTTTATTCAGGACTTAATTAATAATGTGCTTATCAGTGTTAAAAAACTTAACAAAATTACCTTCTTTTTTTTTTTTTCCTGATTTTTCCTGTTCTTTCAGCTTTGCTTCTGTTGGCCTCATAGTTTTGCTGATTATTAATTCTGCTTCAGATATACCTTGTGTAGACCTAACCATATGTTTCTCCAAATTGTAAATCAGTGCCTTCTCCTCTGGGACTGGAGTGGCAATGCCTTAATTCCCCTTTGCATTCAGGAAGTCCACGGAAAGGCTTGCTGCCAAGCTACTTCCTATCCTTTTAATAACTCCTTTAACTCTCCCATCTCCAGTTTGATGGCTTGTGTTTTATTGCAAAGTGAGCTTTCCTCTTAAAGATAATGACACCCTTTGGTTTCTAAGTACCTAGTAAATTGGTCCCAAGGTGTCTTACGACTTTGACTTGTTGAAACATCCACCCTGTTCCTTGTGCTTATAAAAGTATCCTTACCAAGTTTGTGGCAGTGATGGAGTTTCCCTGTTACACTAGTGATCATGTCATAATTGATTAATAATCTGCACATCTGTAACGTTGAGATGTGTTTGCTGCTTCCTGTACACACGCAGAACTCCAGTCAACGTATATACCTAACACAGACAAAAATTTTATTAATGGAAAAGACGTTCTGTGCAACATAGAAATTACTGCTTGAATTATTTGTTAGATGTTTCTCATCAAAAAAATCTAAGAAATGGGAGAAAAATAAGATAAACTATTGAAATAATCAAGTCCTATATACCAGATCATACTTCCACCACAGCAGCCCCAATCTTATGGTGAGCCTGAGGAATATGATATGTTTTTCAGACAAGACCAGTCTGAAATATCAGATCTATATTCTGGTGTAATTGTGCTGCCTAGGAAGTCTGATGGTGTATAAGGGACAGTGTCATATGTGATCCTAGGTGGCAATAAAGGTTAGGATATTCCTAGTCCATGAATATGTATAACCAAAGATAATCAAAACTGTGCTATATTTGTCTCAGAAGAATATAAAGGACTTCAGTTCCCTTTCCAGTAATGTGTATTAATGCACTAATCAATGTAAAATGTGAACCAGAATGTCTCCATGACAAAATACTGTAGCGTCTAAAAAGGACTCGCATCCTTCCCATGGAAAATTTAAACCAACTCAGAAAAATTCAGAAGAGCAGATACCTCCTTCTAAATGCTCTAGCTTCTGCATAGCACACATAGGTTTTAATTTCATAAGAATTTCATAACAGTAGCTACAGGTGTCAATTTACTTCAGACAAATGTAAGAGAAATTGGAAATTCTTTGGCAGAGCACCAGTTCTGGTGAGGAACGCTACTGTCTTTTTGGCAAATTTCACCAGATCAATTGATACTCATAAATAGTAATTAATTAGAATAATTTACTATATAACAAAGAAAGTGGCTTTCTTGTGAACATTGTGTAATGAATATAATTAATACCACACGGAGGGGGTTGTAAATTCTCCTCAGTACCCCTTTCTGAATACTTTTCTCTGAACGATCCACTTGGCCTGTCATTCTTGTGGTTTTTGAAATAAAACACTCCTCCTTGTATGAACACTCGGTGTAATTACTAAGGCCACTGCGTAAATGACTCTGCTGGAGTCACCCCATCTGTGAACTGCATGAGGCTACTTAAAATAATTCACTACACATGTGAGAAGAAAGGGAGAGACATGCAGGAAAATTGCAGATAACCTGGGGGCTTAGCAGTAGGTCTACTACAATTAAATAAAAGATTTTCTGAAGGTGACCTTGCGGATGTTCATTTCTTACTCTTGTCAACAGTGGGCCATGATGACAAGGCGGGCAGAAGGTAGTAATGAGACAGTTTGATTGATCAGTGAATGTCAAATTAATTCAGCTGGAAGCTCGCCAGAGCAAAACACAAAACTGCATGGCGGAATAAATAGAAGAGCGGATTTGATACTTTAGCTAGAACAATGCCCTGAAACCACTGCAAAGATGGCTTGGGCATGGAAAGGTAAAAAATGAATTCTGTAATGAATTATTTGTCATTCAAAACAAATTTGGTTTTACAACAGGAGATAAAACCTATACGCAAATCTTAGCGGCTTTGCCAAAAGGAGAAGCAATATATTAGAAAAATGTTAGTGGGACAGGTGAGAAATATTCATTTATCTTTAGGCAATCTGCAAATTCAGCCTCTTAGATTAAAATCAAAAGCATCAGTCTGGAGAATTCAGTAGTTTAAAACACGAAGGAAAAAACCCCTTTTTTTACTTTATTTTATATGTACAAGCACGTATAATTTTATAGAGCTTCTTCACAATCAATCTTGAGAAGATTGGTCTATTAAATATATTTATTTGTATTTGATTGCAATCATTTATGAAATGTTTATGGTCTGCTTTATACACAGAGGGAAACCCCGGTCTGCGGAATGAATGGCAAAGCCTCCCTGACTTCACTAGGTGCTGGGTATTACTGCTACACGTACAAGGGAAAATTGTCCCTGCTGAAATCAGGGTTTTATCTGATAATCCAATATATTGGCTATTTTGAAACTTACTTAATTCAACCCACTTCACTCCTATTAGCATAAGAAATAATATTCACCTCCTTAACAATACTCTTCCTTGAGAAAAAGTATCCCCATAACTTATGCCTTAAAATAGCACGTTGCTCCTGTTGGGCAGCGCCCTCCTTTTCCATGTGGCTGCACATCCAGAAAACCACCTGGCTCCTCAATGTAGTTTTTTTTGATGTAAATTTTTTTGCGTGGAGTTTTTTCCTTTTGGAGGAAGGAAAGTGGTGGCCTTATGGAGAGATGGGCTAAAAGGTGGGAAAGCCTCCAGCATAGCCCTATCAGCTGTATCATCCCATCCTGCGTTTCCCCAGAGATGTTTTCCGTGGATGCCCGTGCTGTTGTCAGGTGCTGTCTTTACAACCATCTTTAAAACCAAAAAGCTGGCACAGCAAATGTGAAATCTACACCATAGAAATGTCCGCACGTGAGTTGTATCAGCTACCAGCAGCGTGTAATTACATACCTGTATGTTGCTAAATATTTTTTTTTTTCCATAAAATAAGTAGCATTGTCCTGTTTAGACTGTAAAGGTACTTATATGAGCTTTGTGTTGTGAACATAAGGCCTACAGTAGGAATTTGCTACAGTTTTACTCAGGACCGATATTTACGCTGCAATTTCAAGACCTGCTTTTACCAGTGTAGAAAGATATCTAACTGGACTTCATTATCAGCCCTTTGTGCATCTGCTGTTCTGCTGGAGGTAGAAGAATTTTTCTTCTAAGTGTAATGCTGATGTTGAAAACATGGAGAGAGCTGTTATAACTAGGGTTAGTTCAATTGCTCAGTGTCTCCTGGGAATATTCATGCCATCGCACTTGTAAATTAATTTCCTGTGGCTATTCTGTGTTCCACTTCTGTTAATTTTCTATGAACGTTTCTACACTATGGTTTTATCAACACAAATATTCATAGAACGACTGTTTCTAAGCCAAGGCATATTTGCAGGGGCTGCTCCTGGTGCTCATGCATGTACCTGTTCTGAAAGGACAGAGTGCTTTTGTATTGTTTGTAAGAAATTCTTGTTTTTAAAAACGCCTACCGAAAACAATAGCAGCTTTGACAAGTAATTTTGCTCCAGTGTTAACAGAGTTTTAAGGCTGCAAATGTAATTTGCTGAATGCCAGGAAAGGCTGATAGTAATATTCTTTGTGCGGTCACAACTCCATCATCTTCGGTGTATATGCTAAAAATCAGGTTTTGTATCCAAAGGGATAGAAGCAAATTCCTCGAGGTGCGCTGCTTATGCTGGTGTTCGTTTGCACCACAGGACTGGCCAAAACTGGAAGTTTGATATTGTGGAGGCTCAAGCACCAGGAGCTCATTCTGCACGGTGCGGAGGGAGCGAGGGGAGAGTACGAGGCGGTGGGACATGGGTCCTGTGGGTTTTCCCCACAGGCGCTGCTGGGAAAATCCGCTGGTGCCAGCACACTTATTCCAACATGACACCGGGACTGCTGTGAACACATCTGGGCCTCACGGCACAGATTAGATGGTGGGTAGGAACCAGACAGGGGAATTTTGCCACCAACTTCAGTGGGAAACAGATCGAGGTGTTGTCTTTTTATGCATTTATCTGCAGTGATTAATTTTTTAGGGAGTCAGGGACAGCCAGCTGCCACTGAGCTATCTGTTCCTAGGCTCCAACTGTTCGATAACTTCCCAGCCGGAGATGCCTTTGTCCCCACCTCATCTCTTTTTCGGTCGTTCACATTATTACTTGATAAATATCTCATGACATGATGCTCTGTTTTACCCAGACCTGCACCTCAGAGACCTCCTTGCAACTTCTGCCGTCTCAACCCCAGGAATGTAATGCATCAATAAAAAAAAATAATGACTTGATGTGACATGAAGTGAGACCTGAAATACCCTTGATATTGTGCGTTAGGTACATTTCAAACCTTCATGCGCTATGGGGTTTAATGGCTTACTACAGTTCTGTTGAAAAACTTCACTTTTTTCATCTGAGTAGAAATTTGTCATATACAGAGGAACAATTAGTCAACCTGATAGACAAAAGAGTCTCTTGATCCAATCTGGATAATTATATGATGCATATTAGATTCTTAGCTTGTTCTTTTCCTGCAACTGTATCAAAATACTTGTTTGAGCACTACCTGCCTTTGATAAAAACTCCTACTTTTTTTAATAGAGGTCAGCACACCCTGTTAGCGCAGTGAAATACCCTGTGGATGAGAAACTTCAGTGCAAAACCTCAGGCACCCAGTTTGAATGCCCTGCATCAGGAGCCTGGGCTGAGCCTGGTCTCTGATGAGAGGAACACCTTCAGGAGGTGCCAATTCCTTTCCACCATGAGGGGAAGCTCATGAGTCATTTGGGTGCCTGAGCGAAGAGCTTAAACTATGGATTCTCTGCAAAGGGATACAATTTTGAAGTGGTCTCTAAAACCGCACAGGCCATCTTTCCTCCGGGAGCAGACATTTGCACATTGGTAAATCTCACTTGACTTAATTTCAGCACAGAAATGGTATCTTGTTTTTAGTGATGCAGATTCCTCACGCGCGCAGGGGAAAGCACAAGCCTGCAGTTGCACTTTCAACGATTTCCACAGAAAAGTGGTCCTTTGGAGCTTGTGATCTTTTAACTCTCAAGGCAGGAAACTGCTGCATTTCAAAGCAATCATTTTGTTGGTCTGAGTTTGCTCCTCTTGAAGTCTGTCACTGAATTCAATGGGAAGGATCTCAGCCCACCCACTGCCTTGAAATACCACCTATTCTGTCCTGGAATAGTAATAACTAACTTTTTCTCTGCTGTGATAATCCTGTTTAACTCTGCAATTCGTTTACAATAATATCCTCCCCTAATATTTATTGTACGTGCTGATAATTTTTACTTGATCTGCATTTCCAGATAATGTCCATATGTCCATGTGATAATATTTTGATTTTCCAGCTGATGTACATTTCTCAGTGCTGCAGCGCTCAAATGCATAGCTATTGCTCTGAACTTTGAAGAGATATCATAGGACTGAAATGAACCTAAAAGTCGCTTTAAAAGCCTCTCTTATCTATAAACAATTCCCACAAAAAGTCAAGTACAAAGCATTCCACTGATTAAAGATTATTTGGAATGTTTGACTAGCTTTCCAAAAAAGCCACATATCTAAAACGTCGTCACATTTCTGTAAGCCTGTGCTGGTGATTCTGACATGATTTTTATTAATGTTAAAGAAGGGAAATGATTTTGATTTTTCACGAAGGAAATACCAGGTTTTAACGCGGTGAAAGGACAACCATGGTTTGCTGAGATTTCTGTTGCCGTGACTCATTTACTTGTCCTCCTCTTTCAGTAATTAGCCTAGTTGAGCTCTCTTTCTGCCAGTTGGCATCCCCAGAGCGTCTGAGGGGAATCCTGGCGCTTTTCTGTTTGCATCAGTTGAAATGAGAAAGGTCCCGGGTCGCTCCTGAGCACAGACTTTGGCATCGTACCCCACTGCGCAATCAGCCTGGCTCGCGGGGCTCGCTGCCTCCCCAGCTCTGTGCTCGTCCTCACCTCCCGCTAATTAAAGTGTCGAGGCAGAGCAGCTGGCTTCGGTAGGGGTGTGCTCACGCCAGGGATGTGGCATCTCAGAAGGGGCACCTTTGGGGAGGGAACATTTAAAAACATATGGGAGGAAAATGCTACTTGGGAGATTTTTGACACCTTGTGTTTCTCAATTGGCACTTGGATATGAGGAGAGATTACTGCAGTGAGGTTTTCCCCTTCTTCCTAAAATCCTTTGCCACAACATTTTGCAGTACAAAGCATTTTTTTAAGTGGAGGGAGAGGGAAGGGAGGGAAGCGTTAAAGATAAGGGTTATATTAAGGGAAGTGGCCAACTTTGGAAGCCAAGCAGCGTGACAAGATTGAGGTAGAAGAGCAGAGGCTGATTTTTGATGTGGGATAATTTAACTTAAGACCATGACTATCACTCACAGTTCTACACATTGTAATGAATGCAGGCATGCGGCAAGAACAGTTTGGGAGCATCTGATACATGAAAGCATGAGTATGATATTAGCCGCTTTTAATTGTTGAATTCGTGGTGTCTCTGGCGCTTTTTTAATAATTTCCATTGTTGTTATTATTTTTTAAGAAGATATAAGGGTGCTCCTTAGCTGTACAGAGTGTATTGGACATGGAAACGTAGAAACCAATTGAATTGTTTCTATACTTTATGCTACTAAATGATTCTTTTTTGTACAAGAGCAGCTTTTGTAATGCGTGTCCCTAATTAAGCTACTTCAAGCACCCTTCTAAGCGCAGTGTATGTTGGCCCAAATTCAAGATCTGCTCAGTGCAATGGAGGGGTGTACCAGGGAGCTGATTATGGGTCTCAGACTCCCAAAACCCATCTGCTCCGGCCTTGATTTCAATTTGAGCATCTGAAGGGGTGGCTCCAGGTTGCACCAAGTTGTTTTGTGGCCTCGGAGACTCTCAGCTAGCTGGGAACTGAGGAAATGCAGATTTCTACCCATTATACACATTGTGGCTGGGTCTGTGACAGCTGATTGTTTCCCCAGCTGGGGCCGTACTCAGGATGTTCTCTGTCAGTGGCTGGGATGAGTGGGAAGAAGAAGTGGCCCTTTTATTGTAATCCTACTTCACTTACATCTGTCTTGTCTCAACAATGTCCGTTAGTCTCAAACGCCTTGATGTGAGATGAGTGAATACTGCTCTCCCCAGGCTTCCATGCTTATAATGAAGTAATTACAAATGGTATGAAAATTTAGTCACAATACTTCAGAAGTTTCCTTAGGATATGTTTCTAAACGAATTCTTTCATAAAGCGCAGAGAAAAAAGTGATAGCTTCACTGAATTCAAATGGGGGTCTGTGATGTGTTGATATTCTTGGTATATTTCTGTCAGAAGCAGAAGTTTGGCTGTAACTATTTTGGCCAAAAAAATATTTGAGATGCGCTGTTGGGAAGACAGATACCAATCTTGGGACTGGGGGAAGATGCATTTATTGAATAAATGCTCATAAAAAATTATCCACAGAGCAGTTCTAAATACCGTTGATATTTGCAAATACCATATTAACTTAAAAAAAAAAAGGAGAGAATCTATTGTCCTTGCTTAAGTGAAATCAAGTGTCTGTAGGCTGCCATTTTGTAGCTCATTTACTGACACCTGAGGCATTTAAACTCACCTGTGAAGGCTTCTTGCCAAAAGAGGGGTTGTGCTTGAGCAGCTCTGAAAGCAGCACTGGTGATTGGAAATTGTAAAATTACTCAAAGAAAATCTTCCTGCTGGAAGTATCAAGGGCAAACCTGAAGTTAAAGGGAATTGAATCAGATTTTTTTTGCAAATTATACTCCCAGGCTACTTAAGAAGAAAGTTTTAGGGATGTGAGGAAAAATAACTCCTTGAGCTTGATATCTACCATTTCCGAGATAGCTGGTGAGGGCTTTTATTGTGAATGTGTTTATGTTTTTATGACTTGCGAGGAGATTAAAAACTTTGAACTAGTTTAACAAAATAAAATCATAGCGGGAACGCTTGCGGAAGGTGCCGGGAGGCCACCGGGGGACTTTGTCAGCGCTGGTGGGTCTGCTGGAGACTGTCCCTGCACAGTTTGTGCAACAAGCATCTTTGCTGGAAGTGAAACTTCCAAACAAATGTCTCTCTCTGATCTCCAGAAATCTTATTTTGTATAGGGCTCCCAAGTGTCTTTTGGTAGAATTCCCCAACACATTGAAGCAGAAACATCTATGTTTCTGATGGAGTTTATTCTGTCTCTAAATACTGACAGATTGTCCTTGCCAGAGACACCTTACACCTGAGCTTGGTAAAAAAAGCATACATCAAAATGTTCTTTTTCTCTTTGTGGTTTTTTTTTTTTTCATTCTTCAATAAAGTAAATGAAGGGTATTTACAGTAAAATAGATCACCAGAAGAGGATGCTTTTGGTGCCATAGTATCCAGTTCTCTACCATCAATATCCACAGGATGATATCCAGGTCTAACATAGAAACGTTAATGAAAAAGAGGATCTTAATAAAAGCAGCTTTTTTGTATTTGGTTTTTTTCAAGTTGCAGAGTTATTGCTTTGCAAAAGCCATTAGAAGGCTCCTGTAACTGCATTCTCTGTTGGAGACGGATGTCATGTCTAAAAATGTTGTCACCTTCAGAATCCTGTGAAAGTCAGGGGCAAGTTATTTTAATAAGACAGTGCTAGAAGTTGTGGGTAGAATCACAATGGAAAAGCAACGTTTTCCTTTCTATGGCCGATGCAGTAATCTCAGCTTCTCTGGGGAGATGCTAAGAATTATGTGGATGGTGAGGTTAGTGTATTACTAAGGCATTTAACAGCAAGAACAGCTACTGTGTTACCTCTCTAATACATTAATAATACTTGGCGTTTCTGAGTTGTATAACCCATTTCTTTACAGGTTTGTTATACCCAGGCTGCCTTCCCTGCAGTCAGCTCTCGCTACCTTGAGAGACAGCGAAATAGGAAGGCTTTCTTAGGAGTGATTGATTGGGGTGAGATTGGGGTTCCTGCGGGAAACGATGGAAGCTGCCAGGCTCGTGCCTTGGAAAACGCCACTGAACAACATTGCAGTTTCCATAAAGGAAGAGACTTTCTGGTAGGGGAGAGATGTTGCATTGCGCAGGAAGAGCTTGATGGTGATTCTTGGGGGAAGGGTTAATAGGAGAGTTGTTTTGTAGCCAACATAAAACTCGGCTTGCATTGATGGCTTCTTCACTTGGAAAACTCGTTCTTTCTGCAGGGGAAATCACAATAGGTGAGAGTGGGAATAAAGGAGATTTCTTACCTGTTCTCCTCTGACTGACCCCAGGCCTCACAATTTATGCGTTGTGCTCTTTTCTCTCCCTTGCTCCATTAGCTGCCCCCACCAACGCTGATGCCAGTAGTTAAACTGCTTCCAGTTCGGGTTTTTCACAGGCTTTGCTTTAAAGTTTCATCTCACTTGTGGAGACTTCCATCCCAGATTCCCTGTACTTACTTGTTTATGCATAAAAGCTGCTTCTCAGCAAAAGCGCAGACCTGGGCAGGAGGCACAGTGACACGTCTAATGTTTCTACTGTCTAATAGCAGGATTGCTGGAGGGGTCAAGCCAGCACAGCAGAAGCAACACGCTTCCACAGGGCCCAGGCAACGCAGAGGAGAGCTCTGCTCAGGCTTGGGTTTATTTGCAGTCTCCGATTAACAGCATTACCATCCCGAGTCTCCTGCTGTGTCATGTCTTGCTTGCCTGTCTGCTCTTAACTGAGACCCAAAGAGCATCATGTTCTCACACAACCTTGGTAATTATCCCGGCTACCTTGGCTCCTACCTCCCAGGACAAGGCTGCCAATCTCTTTTCTATCACTGGCTAGCCAGACTTGCCTTGTAAGTCCTCTTAATTGGCTTTTTGGGATAACTGAAGTTTACCTATTCTGCCTGGCCAATTTGCTAACAAGGCTCAGCTGCCTCTGCTGGACCTTGATAGGCTGGAAAAGGATTTTCAGGGCTTGGCTGAGCTCAGAGCCTTTGGAACAGCTGCCAGTAGCACCTGAGGGCTGCTGGTGGTGGTCTCACCTCTTCTGGAAGAGACTTCTTTTGCGTCTCCAAAATGGGGATTTTTCTCATTGAAAAAAGATGGGTGAGTGTTCCTTCATCATTCCCTAAACATTCTCTTTCCCTTCTCACAAAACTGTACAACAAGTGGTGTATGCTAAGGAAAATAATGAACCTGTATGGCATATTTTACTCCTGCTTTTCTATCCATGTATACTAAGTCACATATATGAAAAGTAATGGGATTTATAACACTGTTATGGTTCTGATAGTTGGCCATATCTATGGCTAATCTTATTTCTTATCTGAGCTCCACTGTCCTTTGCTGCACTCTGATTTGATTTTTTTTTTTAACGTAGTGATACCAATCTCTAGGAGGCAATGTTCTGTCACAATTAGAGTTATTAGATGGCACTGTATATAAAAAGAGGCCAAAGTGACTTGATAGTTATTTCCTTTTTTTTTTTTTCATAGCTATAGACTCATTAGAAGAGCCTCATCCACTTGTGGCAGGCAGGCTAGAGCATACCTTATTAGTGTTTAGTATGAGAAAATCCTGGCATGCAGCACCAAAGGTTAGTTACAGATGTATTTCATGATACATCTAACGCTCTCTATTTTAAACACTTGCTCTAAAGTAAAGCTACTGAACCGTGGCTCTGTATTGCAGTACACTAAAATGCAATGATAATTACCCTTATTATGAAAACATCTCCGCATAGCTCTTGCAATACTTGCCTCAAAAAATGTATTAAGAGGGAGTACACTTGGAATGCAATCCACAGAAGTGGGGGGTGAAGGCTCGGGAAGCAGGAAGGGTGGTGAAGAGATGTCCCTCCCTGACTGAATCATACTGCAAGCTGCTGTCTCTCAGAAAAGGTCTAATTCTAAGGTCTAAGCACTCGCCAGTCAGGGGTTTCCCCTAGTACCCCCTGGAAACAGCACTCCGTGAGTCCCAGTGGTCCCCGTTTGTCTTATACAGGTCTGGCATAGGACTGACCCATGAAATGGGTTTTGTGTAGGTGCGTGCCTACCTGGTACTCCCTCACACAGAATTTCTGCTTTTGGTAGTTTTGAGGTGACAAAGTGAAAGGTGTTTTAGCTGAAAACAGAACTCATTAAAAGTTAGGTTTGTATTTCCAGCCTGTCCGTGCACACAGGGGGAAAAATAGTTCTTGTATGTAATACGTAACCCACAGGATTTGGTTTGAAGAGCTGTATTAGCCTGGAGACAAAAGAGGGAAGCCTTAATTAGAAATAAAACAAGCAGGCTTTCAACCACCCCGCACTTGGTGGGATACAGAAGAGGCCTTGCAGTAAGAAAACTCCTTGATCAACCAAGTTTCCACAACTACCGCTGCCTCAAAAAGCTGTTATGTTGAGCAAGAGAACAAAAATAGGATCTATCTCCCCATACCAAGCAGTGGTAAGGTTTTCTGAAATGTGATTCTTAGCAGGGGACAGCAGTTTGATATGGATCAACATCTGATCCTTACAGTTCAGAGGAAAACTGTGATGACATATGTATGTCTTACAGTTTGTTGCTCGTTCGTAGCTTCCAGGAGACATACGAGCAGAAAACCAGTCAGTTGGGTAATCGTGGTAATTAAGAGAGATGTAAACTTTCAAAGTAGCTGACACTTAGTCATTACGCCAAGCTGCCATGCTTGACTGAGCTAACGTTAATTTCGATATCCCATTATATCCAGCTGATATCAGTTTAAAAGATAGCTGCAGTGTTTCTTTAGCAACTTGCAGCTACAGTCATAAAAGTATTGATTGCAGTGCACGTTTGACAGATGTGAGATGTATTTAAGAGAAATTGTGCCATAGATATTATTTTACTTAAACTGCTTAATGCCATATGGATTCCAGATACATCGTTCTGGATTTCACCAGTAAGGTCCTGTGGAATCTACCTAAGAGGTGCAAGATGAAGGAAACACCTTCTTTTGGGCTGCATTTTTAGTTTCTTAGCATAGATTTTTTTGATTTTGGTATCTGACTACAGAGGTGATGAAAAATGGGAGAACAAGCAGGTTTTTTAGCTAGCTTCACCATTTTCTTTGAACCTTCACCACATGTTAAGTTATAGACCTCAGCCAAAGTGCAGTCTTCTAATTGACTTCAGCAGCCTTTGATGGAGGGGCTGAGCACTGAAGTTTTCTATTCCTTGGGAATTATCCACATATTTAAGAGTTATTTTATCTTGTCTGTCTTTCGGGCATCAAATAGATTTCCCAGTAGTGAATTATTATTTTTGAGATCTTGTTAGATTTCATTAGATACTAAAACCTCAACTAGTGGAAGCTGGTGGGAGCCGTAAGGGAGCTATGGAGAAGTTTTCACTTGGAAGACATAAACTCTATGGAAGCGGCAAGCAGGGCTGCTCCCAGCAGACTTCGTTCTTACAGATGGCTAGAGGACGTGAAGTTTCTTTGTTCAACCCTTAAATGACTTCTATTTTCTTTTCCTAAGTATCCCACCCCTTGCTATCTTGTGAGCTAAAATAAGATTTTTTTATTAGACAATCCATTCTCAGTTTCTTCATTTCTGCGTGCAGTTTTGAATCAGTCCGTGTGCCCACACTGAAGCATAAGGAAAATGCTGGCAATTGTTCTAAGATAAGAAAACATAAGAAAAGAAAAAGATTTTCATTTCCCTTAAAAAAATTAAAAAAACAGCAACTTGAAAAACCCAATAAGCTTAATTACTTTTATCTCTTTCTTTAAAATTATGTGCTAGCTTATAGCATGGCAGGAAGAAAGTCAGGAGCAGGCCCACAAACTTGCATGAGAAATGGGAATAGTGAAATGAAATGGCAAAAGAATTATTCATAGATTTATTTCTCTGGGTTTGGCAAAAAAAATTGTGACTCCGAGGGCTTTCACAGAGACAGGCTTGCTGGCATTATGAAAAAAAGGCCAAAGTTCAACTCTATCTAAAGATTCAAAAGCTGTCATCAGATGAATGTATGCCTTACAGTGTAGCTTGCAAAAATCGTTTCTCAGCTAATATCCTCAAGGACAAGATGTAGTTTGATTTGGCTCTTCCAGGAGGTATTCTTGACTGCTTTGGAAAGCAATATTTTAAAATGGGGGCGAGGGAGGGTGGTGTGGAGTTTTATTTTTAAAGCTCTGCAAATCACATCAGTCAGCCGTGAGGATGGAGACTCTTTCTTTCTTTATAATATGAATCTTGAATCTTCTATTTTATGCCTAATTGGGAATTGTTTTAATGAGTTTATGAAAATCAGTCTGCCTTCCAAAATGTTTCTGGGGTTGTTTTTGTTTGGGTTAGTGCCGCCTTCTGTTTGTTGGTTTCTACACTGCAATGTAGAGGGGTTTTGAATTTTTTTTTTTTGCTCTTTTTTGTCAACCTTTGCATTTGTTTCTTATGTGGATAGACCCTTAACACTGTGTAAGTAGATTGGCTAGCAAATCTTATGAAAAACTGCATAGAAAGATGCCGGAGACAACAATCTAGTATTTCAGTGTTCCTGTACTGAAGCATTGTAGAGACCAACAATTTACTGCTATTTTTTTTTTTTCTCCCCCAAAGCTGATTGACACGGAAAATGAAAATGGTAAATAAATGTTCATGCTAGTTTATTTAAAGAGGCGCACAGGCTTTTGGCATGCATCCGACAGGTTATTTAATAAGATTTGTGCACAAGGTTCCCCCACAGTGCTCACCCCCTGATGGGCAAATATGCATGCTACGTGGCTACTTTTAAATGCGGGAGTCTAAGAGGCCTAATTCCTATTTCTTTGTTCAGTCAGCAGTGTCATTATTACTACTGAAGAAAGGGATCTTATTTTGAAAAGCCCCAGTCTTCCCCCCCACAGCCCTACCCTGGCAGCGGTAGCTCCAATGAATCACATGTGAGGAATTTCTGATGGAGAAGTACCTGCTTTAAAACTTCTCAGGAAAATGCTTACAGAGATGCTCTTACACAGGAGACCCTACAAAGACCACTAAAGTAACAGGCAGCTATTGCAGGTCAGAGTTTTCTTTATTTTGCTCTTGGTCTGATGAGAGATTTGGTCAGAAGGCAAATTCGCAGTGTGCTGGTAGTTGACTTAATTCATTAAGCAAAGTCTTAAAAGGGCCAGGGTCCCAGCTGACCTGTGCTTGGCTCAAAAAAGGAAGAGATCCTGTGAATTTGAAGTGTTTTACAGCATAGTCTTGCAGATGAAACTAAACCAGGGACAGGATTTGAGCATACCTATAAATGGCTGCTGATAGTGGGAGAGCTGTTTTCAGGGGCAGTGGCACCCATCTGTGTGTCTACATTTATCACCTTGAATGCTTCTACCAGCCCCCTTGCTTGGTTTGCTCCTGTAGCTGATAATTTCACATTTTAAAAAAAAAAAAAAAGGAAGTAAGTTACATGGCTGTTTTGCATCAACTGGAGAAAGCCATTTTTTCCCAATTGTTCTGGCCTTAAAGTTGTAATGGAAAATGTGTCTCATCACTGGAGTGTCTGGAGGATACATCCAGCGTACACAGCTGAACATCAGTGCAGGGAATCTGAAGGAGCAGGTCCTGTACGGGAGTCTTTTTAACAGTCTTTGTAACCAGTTAAGATACTGGTGGACTGCTACATCAGGACTGGCCAAGCCAGATTTGCAGAGCCATCCTTTATAATGTGAAATGCAGAAGTAGCATGCAGCGTAAAGGAAACAGCAGGACAAAATTCCTTTCTCTTCTTCTCATGTATGTCACTATAGTCTACAATGGCACAAATCAACATTGATTTTTCCATCTCTTTACTAAAGTGGATTTCGTCTGCCTTTTGGTAAGATGTGGAAATTCCTAAATGTTCAAGGGTGTACATCAGCATGGAAAGCGTGTCTGTGAGAAAATGAAGCGCATGTTTTTAACAGCTCTGTTTCCTATAGGAACTTGAAATTGTATTTTTTTCACTTAGAAAAACTTCTAAATGTGTGCTCTATCCCGGCAGTGCTGTGTAGTAAGGGCATCCATGGAAGTGAGCTGGTTTCACCTCCAGCCCTGGCTTTGTCAAATTAACTCAGGCCGTAGTTTCCCAAGTCCCTGGAGCTGTTTCTGCCCCTCTGACACCAGGCTTGCCCCGGGTGTGAGCTTGCAGGAGTGTCAGGCCTAGGGTGCTATTGGTTAAAGAAAAAAACAACTTGGCATCCAGCTCCAAGATGGTAAAAGTTACTGAGAAGGAGAAAATTTGTAACTTGGCAAGACTTGGCAAGGCTTTGTCTTTTTTTTCCCCCCAGTTATTTCTCTGAGTGCTGCTTCACCTTGTGGGTTTAAAGGGTGTTTGTCCTCCACATCCTGGTGCTTTTATCATTTAGGGAGAGTTGAAAAACAGATTTTTATAAAACTCGACAATTTGAACTCGAATATAATCACCTATAAAAAATGCACCCTTAAAGATGTAGGTATCTTTCATTTAGTGTCCTGTGCAATGATACTGGGCTGATAGTTGTAATTGTTTCTCACTCTTTAAGGTGATCGATACGGTAGCTAACCGCAGTTCTCTCTTTCAATACCATTGATTGAAACAGCTCTGACTGACAGTCGCTTCGTGTACATTACAGCTGTAGCAACAATTAACATGACTTCTGAATGGCTGGGGAGATTTAGACTCAAAGGATGCTATTCGTCACTGATTTACAGCCCTTACAGTATTCCTGAGGCTACACAGAATGTAGATCAATGGAAAAGTTGGCCTAGGTGATGAGCTAGTCCATTACAGAGAAACATTTCCATTTTGGTGTATTTGCAGTATAATGCACTTAGCTCCTCAGGTATTACCTCTAAAGTGAAGCAGGGGTGCAATATTGGCATTGAAAATTAATAAAACCTATTTGTTCTTTGAACACATTCACTTACAAAGTTATTACTTGCCTTTTTCATGGTGTTTGAGTAAGCACGTGTGCACAAACATCAGAGATGCAGTCCTGCCAAACTCCCTTCTGTCTGACACCAGTTCACTGCACGCACCTTACTTTTATACTCTGTGCTTTGCTTACTTGCACTTGGAGGATTATTCACATGAGTGAGCTGTGAACCCTCTCTGCAGATTGCTGTCCTTCGGCAGGAAGATCCCGAGACAGACCATGGACCAGTTAAGTTTGCTTTGAGCCATTTCAATTTGCTGTCAGGCAAAGGGCTCTCAATGGATCTGCCCAGTGGTAGGGTCTTGCAAACACCTGGTTTTATGGCAGTGCTCAGCCTGTGATACCGGCACTGGGGCAGGATTTGGATGTGTGCAGATCACCGAAATTGCTTCATTGTGTTTTGGGCCAACCCAGCTCCAGATCTGGGAGCAGATGGATGTCAACCTTTGTTTCCTCCAGACTTAGAGAGTAGATTTGTGTTCTTGCTCCTTAAAAGTTTATTCCTTGGTTTGTTGGTTTTGGTTTTTTTTTCTTGATGATGAGTATGAATAGTGGTAGTTAATTACCTATCAGGATGAAGCTACTGCTACGCCCTCTCGAGCCCTGGCCATTAACCAGGCTGAATGAATTGATGGTAGTGCTTCAGTTGTTTATCAACAACTGTTAAGTTTCTCCTCAGCCTATGCACAATGCTTATCTGGATTAGTGTGGGGGTCTACTAAATAATCTATTAACACTACAGGTTATTGAAAGATCACCTTGAAACACTTTTAAATTATGTTTGTGGGAGTCGGTCTAGAAATAATTGACTATAAATGTTTTGAAAAAAAAAAAAATACTCCCCTCTCACCCTGTTGAGTGTAGTTGGTTTCTGTGCACTGGGCAAATCAAACCGATCAAAGTAGTGCTGTGATGCCACTGGGTGACAGGCTGGTTGTGAAGTAGGTTTGTGCATACATGGCCTTGGTTTGTACAGCCTACATACCATTCCATTGGTACGATGCTGTTCTTCACCGTGTTTTCAATAGGGCTGCAGCTTTGTCACTGCAAAATTTTACAGTGTGTCCCCTCCCTGAACACTGTGAGATGCAGGAGTTGCACCACATGCAGCTGTTAGAAGCTGTAGTAAGAAGAAAATAGCTTAGAATTTGTTGGTGCTGTTGCCACCAGTCTTGGCTGATAATAGAACAAATAATGAAAAGTAGAGTCTCCTGCCCCATGGATGCCAATGTAATCATGATTTCTTTTTACTGCTTGCCTTTTCAAAGCCAGCCCATGTCAAAGTTAGAGTCATGGTATTGAGCGGCCCAGAGCATGAAAAAGCAGCTGTCCTACATAAAATAAGTTTTGTTTCTATTTTTCTTTTCTTTGCTGCTCTTACCTCCTCAAATCACTAATCACAGGCACGGAGACGAAATCTGCCCTCAGCCGTATCTATAGACTCCCACTGACTTGTAGTGAGAGATTATACAGTGGGACCTGAGGCTAGAGGTTTTGCCTTGGTTTTATTTTTTATGCTGTAAAAAAAAAAACAAAGCAAGGGACTAGTCGGAGCTCAGAATTGGAAATTAAAGACCCCAAATATATATGTGCACCTGCAGCTTGAAAACAGGTTGTTTTCCTACTTCTTTATGTTGGTGTCTCACATGCTGATAGCCTTATTAACAAGCTGATGCGATCTCCACTGCTGAATAACTGAGCAAATGAGGATATTGTTACATATGTGTTACTTGAAGGACATGCTTCAGTTGGGATTTCCTTCAGCATCTCGTTATCTTTGAAAACCTAATGAAACTGCTTTGTATTTAGTGCTTGGGATGGTGCTTCTGACCTTTTGTGCTTCCTCTCCCTTCTTGGATAAGGCACCTGCATTTTGGACTGACTTGCCATGCATGTAAATAACTGTAAGTGGTGAAATGACTTTTCCACGATTTGACAGAGAGCACTAAGTATTGTGCTTTTGTTCCCCACGCTACTGAATATAAGAGTTGGCTAACTATCCGTACTGTGAGAGCTATTGTATCACGCTGTTAAAACCTAAGGAGCTTTTTATTGGACTTTCATGCTAAATAACTTTAAAGGTACCACCTGGTGTTTTTATATAAATTATAAATGTTTTAAAAATACATCAGAAAAAATACTTTAATAGCACATTTTCCCCACTGCGCAGTCTCACGCTACGTAAACTTTCGATTACGGCTATTTATCCCTTCCCCCACCAATGACAGTCAGTTTCACGAGATTCAATTGCAGCTATTTATTCAGCTTGAATAAAAGATTTCTTTAGATATTTGGCCTTGGAGCATTCATCTTTATTTTGTATGTGTGGTAGGAAGTACCCACAAACATGATTTCTGCTGCAGTCCCGCAGATAGTGGTTGTTTGTGAAACTTGGCATAAAGACCATCATAAAATAAAATCACCTGCAGTTTCAGAGAGGGACACCGAGTTTTCTGCGAGTTTGATCTTGCTCAGTTTTATTGGGAGCTGTGACGCCAGTAGCTCTGATGTTCAGAACTGCACGACTATTGGGAGTGTAGACCTGCAACAAATCTGAAAGATCGGTTTCAGTGGTTTTCCCACTGAAACAGAAATCCAGTGGCTGATGCATCTCCTGAAGCCTCCCCCATTAATTATTAAGCTGTAATAACAACATGGTCAGTCAGCTGAACCCCGGTAACTGTCTACAGTCTTTGTGGTGAACACAAGGTAACAGAGCTTCTCCTAAGAGCCGTTTCCCGAAGGTGTAAGAGAAGCTGCATTAGCTTGTACTCACCGAGGGCAAAGAGCACACACCTAGATGGTCAGTGCACCTCTGCTAGCCTGGTGTAACTTGTTAAGCCACAGTAACTTGACGGAAAGTCTAAAATGCAAGTCACTGGTGCTCCTCAATGATAAAAGAAATGTCCCAGGGTCACGGAGTCTTTCCTGTTTGCCTTTTATGTAGGGGATTTGCTTGTTATCCTTCTGCTAAGGATTGTTTCAGAACTGTCTCTGATAACTCCTAGGACAAGAGAAGCTGCAAACCTTCCCGCTGCAGGCAAAGGTGGTGAGCGAGCCCTTCGCCGCGCACGGCTCTGCATGCGGATGAAGGCAAGCAGCATCACTTCTCGCCTCGCCGCAGGCACGAGGGAGCGTTTTATATGTGTGTTTCTCTATTGAGCTGTGCTGCCCTGGAGTGAACATTTGTGTTGGCACCTCTGAAAACGGCAGAGAGAAAACCAGGTTGACAAAACGCGCTTGGTGTACTTGTAGGTGATACATAACAGGCTGTGACGTTAAGGATAGCACAAGGATGATGCTCTCCTGTGAGACAGGCTATATGAGACCAATGTTCAGTCCTCATAAACAGGACTGAAGCGCTGCCCACAGGGCAAAAGTCACTTGCCTTTTTAACTTTTATTTTATCTAGACAATCTTTCTTCCTCTACTTTTCTGCTTTCCTTATTAATGTTGACTTTAGGGTAATCCTTTGTACCCCTTCTAATGAATATACAGTCTTTCATACAAAAGTCTTTGTGCGTGCTGGGGCTGGGTATGTTCAGTCAGCTGCATTTAGTAATGGAGCTTCAGCAAGGAAGGGGGATACTTCGATCCCTCATTTCCAATGTGGTCCACAGCCTTCAGGTGGAATTCGGGTGGTGGTGAAGCCGGATCGTCTCTATACCGCTGAGTTTGGTGGTGATACTCAGCAAATACTCCCGAGTATTTGCATATCACTGGCCTAGGTGGTCTCGTGAATTCAACAATAAAGGAGACTTAGTGAGGCAGCTGGGCATTTGATTCCAAATAAAGGCTTTTCCTAGAATAGGTGGCTATTTTCTGTACATAACTCTTGTGACCATCAGCTCTGCGTGGGCTTACAATACACTATAGATCAAAGTATTATTCTTGATGGCCTCAAAACTGCTGTCTGGAGTGAGATAATATCTGCAAATGATGCATTGTAACTGTTGATATGGGAAAACTGTTTCGCAATCTAGTACAGCAAAAAAAAATTTAAAAAAGCGACCGTAGAACTTGCAAATCCAACAGTCCTGCAAATATTATTTCTCTTTGCCTTTCTATTTATTCATACATTTGTAAATGCCAAAATGTCTTTTATCTGCCCTTTCTCAAGGGCAGTTCCCCAGTGTCATAGTAATTGAAAATTAAGAATTTACAGTATCGTAATTAAATTCTACCCTTTGAACTCTTGTAGACTGTAGCTGCATATTAACAACATCCCACTCAGATCATGAGTGGCAAGAAGTATTTTGAACACCAACTGCTGCAAGATAACATAACAAGCTCTGACAGCTCCCTAATTACCAGACTACCCACTAGTTAAAAATTCTTTAATACTGTAGCAATTCTCTTCTTCACACATAAGTCAAAAGGTATAAGTAATTTGTCCTTTAATTGATATCTATATTGCTGTTTAAATAAAGGGCACGTACTCCCCCAATATGCTTAAGCATTAATTTGTCACCTATGAACTGAATTTGGAAAATAATTGGAATGACTGTAAAGGCTTCTTTCATTGGTTTTTATCACTTTCACCAGGAAACTTTTACCTCCGATTTGATCATTAGTCATGTTAAGTGATCGGCAAATCATGTAAAGTGATCCTAAGCAAAGCTGAAGTTCAAATGCTTCTGTACGTGTAAAAGATTCCCACCACGCCATGTCCTAGTGCTTGTAGCTGAGTTGTAAAATAAATAATTAGGCCTAAAATAAAGGTTGCAGAGCCATGGTGCGGGTAGGCCTATCCCCAGAACAACAGCAGAGGGAACAAAGTCCTGCCAGCAGCACAGCACCCCATTTCTAGTCTACAAACCTAGCAAGATTATACTGGTGGCTCACTGGGGGTTTGCTCCCCACAGCAAGGAGTGGGCGATGGCACTGCTGGGCTCAGCTCCTCCAAACCCCACCGAAACTGGCCCCCTGTCCAATACTCATTGCCGTCTCTCTGCTTTTCCTGACGGTGGTTATAACTGAGGGAAAAAAAGAGGTTCTGATGGCTTGCCAGTTTGGAAGAAAGAGTGGGAAAGTGACATGGAAGCTGCTGTAACTCGATTTTCAGCACAGACACAAAAAGTGAATTCTGGAGGGGTCTGAAAGTAGAAGAGGGTAAAACCAGTATGTCCTGCTCTTAGCAGTGTAGTTATTTCCAGGAGAGACGAGGACATCCGAAAGATGTGACCAGGACTGCTGTGCAGCCTCTCCGAAGGAGGCAGCTTGCAGAGATCAATACATGTGTCTGCCTGAAAAGCTGCTAGAGAAATGCACATCTCTCCCAGGGCTATTAATGAATATGCTGCGGGTTTCTGAACAACTTCTGGCTTTGTCTTCTTCGGCACTTTGTGATCGTGTCATGATTGAAGCCTTTCCTTAGATTGCAGCTAGAGGAGGTGGGAGACCACTAATGAGGCTGGTTTTTTGGGACGTTCCTCACGCTGTGTAAATACTCCTCAGAGAAAGTACCATTGGCAAAGATAGTAAATGCTGGTTTCATTTCTGCTTTTCTCTTTTGTTCAATACCTGGTATGAATTTAATAGCAATGTTGCTTTCAGTGCATGTAAATACAATGTTATGTTTTGATGAAGTTGACTAAGATTACCTACGTTATTAAGGCAGCTAAAAACGCAGGGAAGCGCTTCTGAGAGCATCCCTCTGTGCCTTGCTCCCATCTAGGCTCCAGCAAGAGCAGAGGTTCAAATGAACTCACATGTACTAGGTGTACCTTAGGCTGCTTCTGACTTTAAAACCACTCCATCCTTTTCCTCTGCCTTTTACAATACAGAAAACAGGCTCTACTGTTTATATGAATCTTCTCCCTTCAACAATACCATATCGTTTGCATGTATTCTTTTAGTGTATCACCAATACATTCAAACTGCTTGCATTCAGTCAGTGAATGGTACAACAGATCTATGCTCTTACAGTACACATAGAGGTTTAAGTTCTCTGAAGCACAAAAAAGGGCTCAAAATGTTTTTCAAAACTTTTTTTTTTTCATGCTTCAGTTTCTCAAAATGGTAGGGCAGAACATTATTGATCTAGCTAAGAAAAGCCTCTCCGTAGCAGAAAAATAACAGGTCACCCAGAACAAGAATATGATGACCTGTGTATAAGTTATTCAAGAGAATCAGTAGTTAAAACTTTAAATTATTTTGGCAATCACTTTTTCTTTGTAAGGAATTTCTGGGTCATGCTTGTAGTTCTGGACAAAGCAGAGTCTGAACTGACTGCAACTCGGGATGGTAGCAGTGAGGAAAAATGTAATAATTGATAGAGGAATAGCTGATGGGGGGGAAGTATCATTGTGGCTGTATGTAACATCTGTCATTAAAATGTTTTTAACAAGCTGCATTGCTACAAAGGAATACTTATGTCTGCTTACTTTTCCACTGTAAAGAGATAGAAAATATCAGCACAATGTAACAGGAGAAGAACGGCTGGCAATCTGAGATTTTGGTAAACGTTCACTTATGCCGATCAGCAGAAAGTCCCCAAAATTCATTTATGAGTAAGCCAAAAGCTCAAATGTAGACCTGACTTAATGACGCTGTGGAGAGGAAGAGTGGATGCTTACTCAAGTAACGGATTTATATGCTCATATTCTGTAATGAATGTTAGCCCCAAGTGGCACTGATTATAGACACGCACATGACCATTAAGTACGGTATGTTGTGTACAATGTGTGCGTGGGGCCAGTCCACTGCCCTGGTTACAGAAAATCTAATGAAAGTCATCTCCGCGTCTACCAAAAGAAGGAATATTTCTATATAGCCTGTGACAGAAGGTTTATATTCATGTGGTTTTTCCACTGCTTATGTGTTTGCTTTGGACCCTTTTGAAGTCTCTTTCCTTCTATATGCCACTATGGGTCATGTGAAACATAGATTGTCTTAACACCTTTGCGGGGTGACAAGTTGGTCATGGCCCATCTCATCAGAACAAAACCAGTAGAGCCAGATGAAGGGAGGGAAGCGAGGAGATACCACTGGTTTAATGAAAATCCCAGTTCTCTCTGTTTTTCTGGATACAGCAACCTGGCTTTTTGTATCGACTGCTGAAACGTGCGGTAATCATGTAAAAGGTACCTCTAGACAGAAATCTATTTTTTGTTCCTCCTCTTCTTTGTATTAAGTGAGCTCTTTTGTAATGTTACTTTTTATAGCCTATAATCATGGTAATTATGTTTTGTTGAATCTTTCACAGTAGTCTAACATTTAGTAACATTTATCTCACTGTGCTGGGACTTGAAATCTTCCCTGCCATCAGATGCTAATACGGTTATATTATTGTGGCAATATGGGAGCTAAGCCTAAGTACAGTTGTTACTTGTTACCGTTGTTACCTTTGGCAAATTACTTCTGGTTATTATGAGTAGCTGAAATCAGAAGGTCAGTGTTAAGCAAACCGTGAAGAAGGTAAAAGCAATAGACGTGTTTAAATATCCACACAAAGCACGTAGTTGTTGGGATCTCTAATGCATTGGTTAGCATCCAGCAATCAACAGGGCTTGCTTTCAGCATTGTGCTCGTTGCAATGATTATTTCTTGTTGAAGATCCCCTCGTGTGCTTTTTCAACAGAATGCACATGTGTCCAAAGCTAACTCAACCAGATAAATTCTCCTAAATGCTAATATTAGTACACTTCTGCCAGCTTATTTCTATAAATGCTGAACTATATAGCATCCTAGTATCATCAGATCAATATAAGGAGGTAGCTCAAAGGAAAGAAATTTAGAAAATGAATACTGTAGTTTCTGTAACGTGCTCTGGGAAAGGGAAATGCATATCCCTTTCTCGCCCTGTCATCTGCTCACTTGCTCTCCCACTTTATTACTGGTATTGCACTCTGTGCTGTAAACAATCACCATTAAACTCAATTGAGGCACTTGAAGACAACAGCAGAACTTACACCAAGTGTTTATTTCTCGTTATGTTCCCCCAGCCTGGGCTGCTGTCATTGTTCCAAGGCAAGATCCTCAGCTGGCAAAAATCAGCTGAGTAAATTTGTGTCAGTTAGGATGTATCCCGTAATAAATGTGCTTTTATAAAATGCTTATCAGGTTGTCGGGTGCTTGAGCTGGTTGTTCAGAAGCCACAAATCCTCTCAGTGGGAGAGGCATGATCCACCCAGATCGTGTCTGCTACTCGTAGCTCAGTAAGTTACAGCATGGACCTTAATGTTTTCATGTTCACATCAAGCTGGAGTAACATTGATCAAATGACTGATATTTAACTAAAAGCATTGCTGCTACTTCTTTTTCTCTTCCTTCTACAACCTTTTCTCAGATGCTCATTAGCTAGGAAACATAGTCACTACGGTCTCTGCCCTGAGGCGAATCCTGTGATATACCCTGCACACTTAACAGAGAGATACTGCTTCGGCAGGAGAATAAAGGAAGAGATAACACTTCTGCCTTATATAGGATGACACGACAGTGGTTCAGAACAGCATAATTTTGAGCTTTTGTGGGTTTTGTGTGACAGAACTGAAAGCCCTTTGAAATCATATATCTGTATTTCCACCTGGACCCAACAGGTCCATGGTGCACCCAGGAGGGGTGGCCAGGGCCTCCTCTTCGCCTTGCGGAGTAGGGCCTACTTGCACTCAGGGCAGCACAAACACTCACAGAGGCCTGACCTGACATCTTGGGTAATTCTAAATTATTTTTGAACTGCTGTAAAGGCAAATGGATTTCAACGAAGGCAGGTTGCCATGGGTAGCGTACGGTGTGTCATGACTGTCTGAGAACCAGAAAGGAGTGTCTCATCACCTTTTGCAGCTCCTTCCAGGCATCGGTTGGCATCCTTTCACCAAGAGGTTCCCCTTCCTCCGGGTTTTCTTGAACTTGTCATCCTTTCTGTCTGGAGGCACCAACACTTCTCCCTATAGGGTTTTGGTTTCAACTCAACACGGAGAGGGAAAGTGAACTTCACATTCCCTGAAGATGCCGTAGGGAGTACGGTAATTTGTGACATGCTGGCAGAAAGATCATCTTTGCAGTAGAGTTCTAAGGAAACACAGCAGAGTGAGCATCAAGATGCAGTGTAATCATGGTAATTTTTTTTTCCATTTTTTTTTTTTTTTTTTGTAATAAGAACATCATTCAGATGACCTTGCTGCTGCTGCTTTCAAGAAAAGCCTGGTGATGCCCTGGGAAATGCAGCTTTCCTTCCTCTAGAAGAGCTGGCTTAGCACCAAATCTCCCAGTGCTCTGTTCACCGATAGTGTCTCTATGCCTCCAAATTTTATAAAAGAACAATGATATGTGCAGCATCTGATTGCAGAGCTTTGTGCTGCAACAAACTTGTAATATAAGAAAAGTTGTTATTGATTTGTAGTGCTATCAGAGTTTCTTTGCCCTCTCACCACTCTGCTTCAATGCCTCTGACAAGCAATTGGCTCTCAGGTCCCCGAGTAGGAACGAGCAAGACAAATCCAATAAAGGATTTAGGCATCACTGTAAGGATCGGGCAAAATTCAGGTTCCTGTGTCTGAAATTGCAACTTTGAAAGCTTATCCAGCTACCTACTTCTGGGGATACCTAAATGCTTTGGTTTAACAGCATGTCTTGAGTGATTGGACAAAATGTGCCAGTACTTCTGGAATCAGGGTCCAGGATCCCAGGGCTCCTACTTTTCCAGAGGTAGTTATCAGCTTTGTCATTATCTCCTCTACCCAGCAGCATGGGGCTGCTCTGCCTGTCATGTAGTGACCAGGGTGTTCAGTAGAGCTGGGTGATGAGGAGGACATCTGTCTCTCTGCTTTGCTGGTTGAATACTGTAGCTGCAAAACTTCTGTGCAATAAAAAGGAAAGTTTCAGCACCATCAACTACATTTTAAAAGCTAAAGGACTGATCATAGCCCATGTTTTGAAAGAAAGGAGGTGAGTGCATGTGTTCAGAGGGGGTCCTGGGTGGGACCTTACCACAGAAATGAGCTGTGAGTTGGGCATTTGGCGAGTGGGGGTTAAGATCTGCATCTGCGGATGGCTAGATAGACATGAGTGCTGATTTCAGATGCTCTGTGGTCCAAGCATGGGATGTTTCATACTCATTTGGATGCACTGTGTAAGTGTAGGAGTTGTGGCACCAAAGTCCTTCACTAGATCTGCTCAGAAAATTAAAATATTCTTCTTGCATTTTATCTGTCCAAGAAATTCTTCCTCGTTTCATGCTTTCTAACTATACTTTTAAAAACGTCTGAAAAACATTAACTACGTATCAGTGAAGGACAAATGCAAGTTGTAGCATCAGCCATAATTATTTGCTTGTTTTGCTTGAAATGCCGTTTTTAGTCACTTTCGCACATTATACAAATGCCTTCCATGCCAAATCACCCATGGAACGTACAAATCATCTCAATTGTTAAATTCATTAACCTAACAAACTGTGGACTAAAAGCCACATTTAAAGCATGCGTCCTAAATAGTATTCTCATTATGTGGAATCAGATTAGTCCCTAATCAAATTTGACTTGGAGCTTGGAGCAAAAGGTAATGGAGTATGACCCCTGATGTAAAACAAGGATAGGTGAAGTAAGTATCTAGCTCCACGATACCTCCATTTTGTGCTGTGCCAACTAATTCCATCCTTTCTGAGCATTTTGATCATTTTGTAAACAGATTTGTGCTTGTTTAGCTCCTTACCTCAGCTTCTTGCACACACATGACATCTGCTGAGATATTTACAGATATTCTTCCCAGCAGCTTGATGTTTTTGCACATTTGTGTCACTGATGTGACTTTAATAGCATGGACCAATAATAATTATAAAGTCTATGATTGTTGTGCCAACAGACTGGGCGTTGATGGGACACCGTGGTTTGAGACACAGCACAGACAGAACAGGAGAAAGTCTCTGTTCAAGAAGTTTGCTGTGTAAATAGAAAAGGCAGGAGGAGGTAGAACATGCAAAGAGAAGGGGGAAAAAAAGCCTAAATGGAGACAAATATCACAGTCAATTACTTTCATCCCAGAAAACTATTGAGAGATCAGGAGAGAGACTCACAATAGAAAGGAGAGGATGGACTGAGAAAGACGGACCATAGTCATATTATGCATTTGGATGCTGGATTTTCTCCAGGGATTTCCAGGCATGTCTTAAAGACATTCCTTAAAGAAGATTTAGGAAAGCATATATTCCCCCTGAGTAATACTTCACCAGCTTGAGTTAGCCAGTGTAAGGCCCTCTTCCCCATCTGTTGAGCAGTTGGGACTCCAACGTGGGTTGCTTACCATCAGCACCAGCCTGGTTTATGGGAACACAACAATGGTAGGAGAGGGTTTTATTCCCCACCTCCTCCAGACTGGGATCAGTAAGCCGACTCTGGCACGTGGTGGGACCATCCTTACCTGCCCATTTTCCTTCCAGTTGAAATAGGAGCGTTCAAGGGGACAACGAATAATATCCACCATGAGGTGGTGTACACCAAACCCAGGAGGTGGGATGATGCAGTCTTTGGTCCCCTAGTTAACTCACTGGGGTGTCCTATTTATTTCATGCAGGAATGTTCAGTGTGTATTAAAAAAAAAATCAACACCTGTCCTATAGCTATTGTAAAGTACCTACATACAAAAGACTGGTTTGTGTTGAGGTTTTCTACTGGTTTTTAAATCCTTCCTTTTTGAAAAACTGCTGTTTTTTCTTTTTCACCGGATGCTTTCTTACAGCATCCTTTGAAACTGTCCCATTTCATGCACTGCCAAAGGTAATTCTTTCATTTGCCAGCTCCCCGTTGGCTAATTAAAGCTGTAGCTGTTCATGTGATAAATGAACACCGTCAAACCGTTGGTTTAGCTCTTTAGTTGTGTATTGGTAGTAAGGAGGAATGGACTGCATCTATAAATAAAAAAAAAAAAGGGCAAAAATAGTTAATAAATTAAAAAACCCCACATCCTTATGATACTCAGAAGCCCCAGAGAAGAACTGTCAGTTCTTTGGAAAGCAACAGCCAAACACTTTTAAAAAGTGTGGTCAAGGACATAAGATGAGCTTACCGCAAAGCAATTTAGCAGATAAGAGTGTGTGTGATGGTGCTGAGGTCATTGCAAGCCTGCTCGTGTGCTGTTAGCAGGCTGCTTTGTGATAGAGTTTTAGATACCTAATATTTGTTGCTGTCTGTCTGCAGCATTTAATGCTCTATCCTATGCATGCTGTCCTGTGGTAGGGTAATATACAGTTCCTTATTCTCCCTACTCGCTGCAATCGACTTGACTGACAGTCTCAGTGTCTGTTTATGAATTTGCAAGTACTTGTTCTTTTCTCTTTTTTAATTTCTGTCATTTCATATAATATTGATGACTTCAGTATGTAAACAAATGCTTTCAAAAACTGTTCTGGAGGCAGCTTGCATTACTTAATCAGATCTGTAGTTGTGGTACAAGGTGCATCATGTGATTCTAAAAATCTCAGTGTGATGTTTGGTGGGTTTGGGTGTGCTGCAGCCACCACAAAGCCATCATTAGTAATCTGGTGCAGACAGCAGCTTTTGCTAATGAAAGGGTAAGGACTGAGTTAGCACAATTTCCAATTATTTTTTTCAGAACTTGCACCTAAAAGTAAGATCACTTTTTCCTTTTTCCCTGCAGAATTAAGAGTCATCCATTTGCTTTACCTCTTTGCAGGTCATTTCTTTTCTTCAATCTTCTCAAACAAATTGGAGATTAAAAAAAGCTTCTCGGACCAGACTCTTCAGACAGATCCAGTAAATGAATGGGGTAGCTGGCTCTCTTATGATTCTCCTTTTTAAGCTACTGAAGTTTTAGATTTTTAACTTTTTGGCCCTTCTAAGTAAATGGGAGTTTTGATTTTTGACTTCAATAAGGTCTGTCTTTCTCCTTCTAGAAGAAAATGTGAGTTGATAATTTGAACTATATCAAAACCTTTCTGCTTGCTAAAATAAAAGAACCTGTTTCTGCCAGTTTAACCATTTCCAATAAGCAGTCTTTGCGGCCACTTCTGGAGTGCTATTTGGTGTCAGCAGCTGGGCAAGAATTTGCCTCCAATAAATTGCTTCAGATTGAAAACCATAACACAACATGAATATGGAAAAACAGTAGGGGTAGAAAACAGTAAAAAAAAAAAAAAAAAAAAAAAAAAAACCCCAAACCTGAGCGAGCATGCTGCGGTCGCTGCTTTGCAGCTCATAACACAGCTCCTCAACAAAACCCAGATTTTGTTCTGGATATCTGGTTCAGTTAATATATGTACTAGGAGAAAACTTGGTGGCTCTCATATCCCAAACCCTTCTTTCGTTGGCCATAGAAATATGGCCGTTCCCATCCAAGTCCTCACCCAGTGCACAAGTTGCTGTTTAAATGCATGGAAATTCATGGGAATTAGTGGCATGTGTTGCAAAGGAGGGGGTACAGCTCCAAATCCCAGCATCGGGGCCTGGAGGATGGCAGAACAGGAGCACTAATGTGATTTCATAACAGATACTTGGGCTTCGACATATGTATGAGGCATGAAAACGGTGCCTGCAGGCTGACGTGGGGTAAGGAATATGTCATCAAATAAGAGAAGCTGCATTTTGAAGACACCGTTTGTCTATTCCGAGGGCCCCTTCTCAGGAAATATTTTGAAAAATAGAAATGCAGTAAGAAAAGGCTTATCTTCCCATTGTTCTCCCTTTCTGGGGCGTTAAGAGTCTTTTTTTGACTGCTTTCTTTAAATGACTAAACTGATGCTACCTTTAGATCTGGGCACTACTTTAGTGGACAACTAATAAATTAGTTGAAAAATAGGAGCTGGCTGGGGAGAAGAGAATTTGGGTCAAATCCCATAAATAGCTCCTGATGAAAAATATAGGAACAAGAGAGAATTCAAAACCATTTCATGGGAAATGCCAAAATGTTTCATTTCAGCGCTTTAACGATCCAACTTCTTAGTTTTTTCTTCAAATCAGCGTTTTTTAGTTTAAATAAAAAAAAAAAGCTCTACAAACTAAAAAAAGGAAACAGTCCTTTGTTCAGGAGTTAAATAAACGCAAAACATAATAAAACACTTTTTATTTTAGGTTAAATGAAGCATTTCAGATTGTGCCTCTGCTAAATGTGGAGGCTTTGTTGTTGTTGAAAAAGCATATATATATTTTGACCTAAACCATTTTCCTTCTGAATCTCAGAATTGGCTGGGAAACGGCAGAAGCTATTTTTTCTCTCTCCTTCTCCCTATTCCAGAATTCTTGAAGCATTACGTTTCCTTAGCAGACTTTTTGAGAGTGGACAGGCTTTCCTGGAAGCAAAACTATCTGTCTGCGACGAGCAAGAGAATTTCTTCTGCTGAAATATTTTGCATGTGTGTTCTTTCTGAGACAGACTCTGTTGCTGCAAAATACTTTGCAGAGCGGTTTCCTTGGACAGGCACTCAATGAACAGTTATTCCATGTTTATTTTTGTTAAAGCTTTGATTATTACGGCAAATGCAGCCTTTAAATTGCTGTAATATTTTGTGAGCAGTAGAAACATCTCCGTCGCCTTTGGACTGTAGTCTTAGGGGTCAAACAATGGGTGTTTGCTAACCACCAAAGCTCGCAGGTTAGCACTGGGTCATCAGGATTACTGCAGAACCCCTGCAATCACATCCAATTGTTTTCCAGCTAAGTTGGCTCCTGGTTGGAAAACACACCTCTAAAAGCTGCCCTGACACTTTCAATGATGTCCAAGTGCTGTAAAAGTTTAGTGCCGCACTACAGTATCCTTATCTCTCACTCTGGTATTTTTATCTCTTTCAATAATGTTGAAAAATACTTCAGGACTGTGAAGAGCAAGGAGTTGCAGAGGCAGAGAAGACAAAAATGGAATGTTTTTGCTCAGGACGCAGCTGTTCAAGTGGGTGCCACATCTATTGCTTTGTCTGCAATAGAGTGAGAAGGCGGGCAGCGCTCCTCTGTTCTGCTCTCTGTAACTGGCACGCTCCGCAAATGGGGGAAAAGCAATGCACATCTAGGACCCCTCTTAAGGTCCTCTTCTTATGATGGCTGAGAGGGTAGCAAGGTGGTAGAAAGGACGGCTAGATAACCAAAAAGAGGGCAGCTGCTGTTGTCCTAGTTACTCACAATATTTGCCTTTTAAATTTCCCATATGACCTGGGACTGAGCATGCTGGGGGATGTGATGCAGGGAAGCTGAAGTCACCTGGGGTCCAGCAACAAGCTTCCAGCCAGCCCCACCAGGCTCAGGCTCACACACAGAGGGTCTGGCAGAAAGAGGAATTAGCCCCAAAACTCTAAGTGATGTCAGCGATGGGCTCTCTGTTGCTCTTCTCTGGCACAGCTGAACACTAAAATACAGCCCTAATCGTACAGACGAGTGCTGTGGCTTTTTGGTGAGTTATCTGTGCGTTCGCATGCCTTCACAGCGCAGGATTCCTTTTAATTCAGTCTTTGCACCATCTTACCATTTTTCTGTTTGAGAAGAGACAGGTCCGTAGCTGAAATCAAATTTCTGCCTACTCTTTGCTGCTCTGCCGTGACTGCGTGTATAGGGAGGAAAAGAGAGGAGAGAAAATTTAGGCTCTTGTGATGTTATGGGAGAAGGAAATAGAGAAAATGTTCATGAGGAAAAAAAATGATTTGTGTGGATTTACTGTAACTTAGAGTAAAACATTTCCTAGATGTATGAATGTTATTATCTAGATCAAGAGTATTATATGGAAATATCATTTAAGTTTCGTGCCCAAGTCCCAGTTTAACTTCCACTAAGTCAATAGAAAAGATTGCAATGTGTTGAATGGAAGTGAGATGTAGGTCTATAAAAGAGGTTTTCTTTTCACAGGGGACATTGCTTTGCTATTTGTACTCTTTGTTTCTCAGGAATGTCTCTCAGAGGTACTCCCTCTTTCATTTCTCTCGTCAGAGACATGTGATTAATGATCTCTTTTTAAGCTTTATTATTCAATTTAGCTCACTAATCCAGTACACATGTGCATAGTTCTGAAACCCTGAATTGTCACCACATTCATCCAGGCTGGTATATGTAGACTTGCAACTATCCTGGAATCTGACAAATCAAATCACTTTAATGAACCACAGCAAACAGTTCATGTTGAAACAGCTGTAAGCACAATATGCAAATCATGTTTACTGGTAGCTTATGCTCCAGAGAAATAATCTTTATATGACTGCTTTATTATTTACAGTCGTTCCAAAATTTAATTTTAGTCAACATTGACAGATGCCATCCATGTTAATACTTGGACTGCTATATAAGGAAAATGCTAAACATATGCAGAGATCTCATGTTTGTGAGTTGATAATGTGGTTGACAAATGGGTTTAACAATATCCACTCATTTCTGAGCAGTCGGCTAAAATTCACCTGAGGTCTGTGGTAACAGAGTGAAGAGGAAGGTCAGAGGAATATGAATGAAGAAGAAATAAAGGAATGACTCTAGAGAGCGGTGGGTATAATAAAAGCATGACAGAGGATGATTAATTATATTTTAGAGTCAGATAATTCCCAGAGAATATGTGCGCATGATAAAACTTTCTAACCTTTCAAGTTGTAATTAAATGAGATACACTAATCTGACCAAGTAGAGACTATTCTGTTCCTAAAACAGCACTAATGCTTATATTAAAAATGTGTTATTTTAAATAAGCAATCCTACCTGGCATGAATAAAGTCAGAGGCATTAAGTGCAAAAGACAGAACTGAGAGTAAAAGAGCTAAATTAAAAGAAAAGTAAAGGAGATTTTGAGATGTGAATTACAACGTGTAAGATGCAAGGAACAGAATTGGTAGGAACAGCTACTGCTGGAAGATAGGGGTGAAACCCTCCAAAATTGTTCTCTACTTATTATCCTGTGTCCTTTGTTTTGAAGGTGCCCATGTAAGACTTTGCATGCTTGCTGTCAGTGAGTTCAGTGACTCTATAAGAAGCAACATGGGTTTCTCTTCAGCTCTTGAGCAGCTGGCAGGTTGATTTAGAGAAACATTCTGAAAAGACTCAAGAGTGTAAACTAGTTCATATGTGTTCAGCAAAGTAAACATGGAACATAGAGCATGGTTTCTCCTCTTTGACTTGTTACTGCAGTTCAAAAAGTATCTTAAACTATTTCTGGATCTTGACATCAGCAGAGCTGCTCCTTTAGCTGAAATCTTAGAGCAGGGTCGGTAGGAGCTGTTCTGGATTGCATGGGCATGGACCTTCAGTTTTCAATTATTTTCTATTTAACTCTATTCCTTAATATCAATTACTGAGGTGCTAGAATCTCGGGTACAAAACCACTGTGCTTTAATTCTTAATTAACCCCAAATGAAGACCTTAAGTACAATGAGCCGTGTCCCCCTATTTAGTGGACTTCACTTTAGTAGGAGTCAATATGTTCGTTTATAGTTAATGCTACAAGAGACGGTACAACCCTCATTGCCCTTCTCTGGTTTTAGTACAGGGGCTGTGTAAACCACGTTTGCAGTGGACCAGAAACACTCAGCTTGTTCCCAAGGGAAACCTGGTTTCAAAGTTCATGCTCTCTACTGCAATTCATGCTGATTTTTGAAGGGGAAGACTATGAAATTGGGGTCACACTATTTCGAGATAGATGTGCTGGTGGTAGACTGGTCTTGTTCTGCCTTCATAAGAAACTTGTTAATTGCCTTTCTCTCTCCGTTGGCTGAAAACGTGCAGGGGAAAGTGGCCATAGCAAATGACTCCAGTATTTCTGTTGTGGCTTTGTTCTGATTTGGTAGCAGTCCTTGGGAGAGGAGTGCCTGAAGGAGCTCAGCAATCCCACCCTTTTCCTCCAGTTGACCTTGGGGCCATCCCCTTTCCAGCCTGTGGTTTCCTCTCAGCCTCCTCACTCTTCCCCTGTGTGTCTTGCTGTATGAGACACCAGCTGGGGACAATGATGCTCTCTATCTTCTTCATTTTCAAGTTGTTTCACTCATCTTCTGTGCCATGTTTCCTGGAAGCTCAAAGCTGTTCAACCCCTGCTTTGTGGTTATGGCTGAAGGTCAGGTAAAGTAGAGATGCTCCTAAGATGTTTGCAAGAAGTGCGGGATCTTGTGTTTTTCTTTTTCTTCATCTTCTTCGGGATGACTTCTGGTAGTAAATTTGCATAGCAAATTAGGGACTCTTGCCAAAAGGAGTAGTTGAAGAATTATGTTGGGTCTTCCATTTCTCTTTGAAATTAATATTGAAATAGTAATAACGCTGTTGACTCTTTTTTAAGCGTATTAAAATAGGAAGCATTTCATTGAGGTGATTGGTCACGTCACTAAAAAAAAAAGAAAACACAAACAAAAAAACCACAACAAAAAAAAACAACAAAAAAACCAACAAACCAACCAAACAAAAAAAAATTCCCCAAAACAAACAAAAAAACCAAACCCCAACCCCCCAGAACCCCTGAACTGTTGTATTTGAGCAGGAAGATTTCCTTTTTAATAGATCTGGATGTGTCACAGAAGCACTAGCATACAGCAAGCCTTTATGTTCATGGTCTGCTTAACAGAAGCCTATCATTTGGCATTAAAATCTGAATCTGTGAAATGGTTAAGCACATGTTTAATCATAATGGATTGTGGACCCACTCACGTATATCATTCTAACATTTTTTCAGCTTTCTGAAGCACATTTTTCCTTAAGTTTTAAAATAATAATGCAGTGAATTATGCTGATTTCACCCTGATCTCACATTTTTAATGTTGCAGGCTTGATCAGCAAATTTTAAATCAAAGCATTTCCTGTGGCTTCTTAGATTAAAGTAAAAAAAAAAAAATGCAGCTCAGCTGTTTATATACAAACATGCAGCAGTTATAATGAAAGAATTACCCACAATGCCAGTGTCACTATAGTAACCTGCATTCATAAAGATCTACATTTAGCGGTGGTTAAAGCCAAATACATATTTGTTTCACATAGACAATATCATTTTTGCAACAGAACACAACAGCAAAAAAAGGACCTATGGATGCAAACTGTAGTTAGGGGTGGAGTTTCCTCCAAAATAAACTCTGCCTTTGCTGACAGTGTGCACCCTCCCAGGCTGCTCCAAGCATGTCAGAAGACAAAGTCATTCAAAGTGTTATGTCAGAAGACAAAGTCATTCAAAGCGTTATTTCAGCACGAAGTCAGGTGAACACCCAGTTCTCTCAACCCTCGTCCACAGCAGTCTCCACTGGGGGAGGCCCCCTTCTGCACAGAGCACCGCTGACTTCAGGCAGGATGGCGCGGGACCAATGCTCTCTAACCTGCAGCAACTCCTGCGTCTGACTGCTATAAATGTGAAAAATCAGGTGTTTGACTGGCAGAGCTGTTATTGATTCTAAGCCACGGAAAAAGAAAGTAGTAAAAAAACAAACAGAAGGCAGATAGAGGAAATAAAATAACGTGTGGATGTACACTGTAATCAAAAGCTCCTCTCTAGTTTTGATGCACTTTATGATGATGCTCTGTTAAAGACAGGCAGGGGTTTTTCAAGTTGGTGGCTGATTGCAAGCAAAAATAACTACTGATCAATAGAAACCTCCACTGGGAATGGAACATTGCCTGGAAATGATCTTAGCAAAACTCTCTGGCTTATTGCCTTGCAAGTTTATGCAACTACTTCGTTATAGTTGTTTCAATTCCTCTTGTACGCAGAAAAGGCACTATTGGCCTGTATCCACCTTTGTAGCTTGGTAGTTTCAGGGAATATAAGGGTACAAAAGATGACTATTTCTTCTACTTTTCTCTTAAACACTGTCTTTTTAGTTTTGTCCAAACATCCTGCACTGAGACTGCAAAGCATTCAGGACACTAATGGTGCGTGGTTGGCAGAGGACAGGAGGGAGGTGGCAGTCCAGGCGCCTTCTGAAGTGGAAGGTACTTGGATGATCCCAGCAAGAAAGCCTCACCTCTCCTAAAGAGAAGGGCACAACCATCCTGCAAGCCCTGCAGATCTGACACAGGGGGGAAAAGATATAATTATTCCCAGCCCCAAAACTGGTAAGTGAGGAAAGCACAACAGCAGAGTC
This sequence comes from Rissa tridactyla, assembly GCF_028500815.1. NCBI lineage: Eukaryota > Metazoa > Chordata > Aves > Charadriiformes > Laridae > Rissa > Rissa tridactyla. Next base: position 10,263,907 of record NC_071475.1, read on the forward strand.
TGTGAACGCGTGTTCTCTGTGCCACCTCCTTTGTTAGTCCACAGCAGCCCCTCTTCAGCAGCTGCGGCCCTGTGCTCATCCTTCAGAGCAAGATAGAAGAAAACCCTCAGATTTTATCTAGGCACTTCTTTGTTTCATAGAAAGAAACCAAAATAATAGGTATGACCAGGTGTATCTGAGACAAGTGAGTGGTTTCAAGCCTGGAAATACCAATACAATATTGACCAAGGATTCTCAGGGTTCAGAATAATTCTGAACCAGTGTTTGTTCCAGCAAAACTTAAAGCATGCTGTATTTTCCACAAGACCCAGTTGTTACATTATATTGTAATATTATATCGCTGTCATATTCATGTCTGTGTATCCCTTTGTCCCCAAATGTTGCTTTCCTATTCCCAAATACGTGGAGGAAACATCAGGGTATAAAATGGGTACGTAAAAGGTTAAAATCGAACACCTGCATTGCGGGTCAGTGCAGATTTTTACAAGTTTGGTGTGGTAACCTGTATGGTTAAACCAGTTTCTATAGTGGCCTAGCATGGAAGATCGTGGTAGCCGGTACCTTACCCGCCTGGCTGATGTGGTACCCACTTACTGCTGCCTTGGCTGCTGACGTCCCCTGGCGCAAGGAGGCGTTATCTGCACCAAGAAGCTGTGTCCGCATTGTCTCTGTGACTTTGAAATAAAAAGGCAATATAAAGCAGCTTGAAATTAGCTGCATTTTGTTATAGCTGAAAACAAGAACATAATTTCAAAAGAACAGCACAGAGCTGTCAGTTGCTATGTTCTTTACATCTAAAAGTTTAATGCGATTCATTGTACGTGAATGAAGAAAAAGAAGAGAAAGAAAGTGTGTGTATATGGAGGGAAGGTTAAGGGCTGACAGGTGGAAGGGCCTGTTCTTTAGTACATTTCCATCAGATCTGAAGTAAAATTGAGACAGTGAGTAAAAATGTAAATGACTTATATAAATAGAAAGAGAATTGAAAATAGACAAGTAGGCAACAGTACAGCCGGGATATAATATTCATAATGACGTGTTCACAACATAGGACAGAAGTTTAAAATCTTGTTCCTAAATCAATAAAGAATAAAAAATGGCATACTTTACTCCAGTCAAATAGCTCTTTGAATTTCCATTTCAAATAAAGTGAAAGCAGGTTGCCATGGCTACTGAGTGTTATTGAATGTCTTCATATCTGTATAATTGCTGAATATTTGTAGACAAACAGTTGAAATGCATCTTTTGCTTTCACTTGAAAACTTGGAAGCTAACTAGTTGTTAATGTGAGTCCCCTGGTGTCTTTGTGAATAATTGGCTCAACATTAAGCTACAATTATCTCTATCCAGACAAAGAGATAGCTATTCAAACAGCCATCATACATATATCAGACCCGGATGTCATTATGTGTTAATGTACAGTATATCTTAATTTTACAGAGCTTTCCCCATTTAGGTAAATCAAGGGCTTCTAACATGGTCGACATGGTTTTATGAAGCTTGGTTTTGGGCTGTTTGATCTTTGCTTCCAAAACTCAATAGCTTTTCTCAGAGAAGTGGATCTCTTCAGCACAGCTGCGGAGGTCCTGTGCGTGGAGAGCTGGTGGCTTCCTTGGGCTTGTCAGGGACCTGCCATGGGGCTATTTCGTACAGTGTTTGCCCATAGTGTTTCCCCTCATCTGGTAGGTGGGAGATCAGATCTAACAGGCATCACTTATGATTTACTCTTTTTTTTTTTTTTTTAATGTATATATTTGTAGTGAAGATTTTGGTTAAACTGCTCACATGCAAAATGACATGTGGAATTTCCACTGTCTTCATATATTATACATACATACGCTGCTCCATTTGCCTGCTAAATGCAGCGTTTCCCACTGTCATAGAACTAATTGATGTTTAATCCTGTATAAGCAAGAATAGCCCCCAGTGAAGCTAATTCAGATAGCTATAACTTTCAACAACGGTACAAAACTAAAATTTTTATTAATCGGTATCTTAACTTAATCATGTGTAAGTTACCTGGTTACCTGCACAGTTTGTACTTAGCGTTCAGCTTTTTTTTTTTTGCCTCTTTTTTATTTTTCTCCCCTGTGGCTTGCCTTTGAGAAGATCTGGTCCTAAAACCAGAAGGAAAATATTTGGAAAGACAATAAAATCACCTTAATAATTTCCTTGCTTTTCATCCAACTTAGAAATATAATTAAATGCTAGGAAAACCAAAAGCACTGTTACTCCTGTCCGGGCAGGACTTGAGGTCTATATATAAATCAAGTTTACATTTTACTGTCTTTACATAGTTCCAATCCACTAGTAGTAGAAAAGAAGTGCTGCATTAAGGTCTTTGGCCTTCCTACCAGAGGTCGTTATGCCTCTAAAGAGCACTTGGTTAGTTCTCTAATCGCTTAGAAGTTTTCTGTCAAGCTGTATTAGTCTCTGTTCAGGTTCCGCTAGATTTAAGTTTCTCTTTCTTGGAGTTTGCTTAATAGTATGAGTGGAATTTCTTTTCCCTTGCACAGTCTTTAGAGAAAGCTCCACACCTTGAGCCTCAGCATAAAATAGCCCGGTTGTCCCCAAGTGATACGTATTTTATTGCTTCTTTGACTAATTCTCTGCTCTTCCTATTTTGCAAACTTTTCTCCTTCATTGTTGAGCTCATCCATGCCTCTGGTGTGAGGCAAATGGTTCTTTTGAAGAAGAGTTTATACAAATAGCGCTGTTATTCATTTTCCTGGGGTTTCTTCATAGTCGTGGGTTTTCCCTTGTGACTCTACAGAAAGCAGCTTGGGTAGCTCCGTGTATAGTGTGCCTTCCACCTCACAAGCCCCTGTCATCCCTTTGTAGCTCTGAAAGCCACTGGAGTATCTTTGTTGGCCCGTTTTAGGCTAGGAGAAACTCAGTCTGTGGTACTTGGGCCTGAACTATGTCTCCAACATTTCGTACATGTAACTCAGGTGTTTTTTCCCCGAGTACTGATAAATTTCATACACTTTTCCCTTTTTCATAATAAGTAGTCTCTGCTTTATCATTGTAATGAGAATAATTTATGATATTTTGAAGTATTTTCTTGTATTATATATTGACACCAGTGAATTAGGCAGAGATATAATTACATTGAATTCTAGACTTTATCCTCTATGTATATGAACGTCTTTAATATCTGAACAATGGAAAAAAGGAACTAAGTTAGAAAAGGGAATACATGCAGTTAATCCTTTCAGGGTTCATGGACTCAGTATTTCAAAGATGTGTGAAACTTTTTTTTTACAGTTATTCCATTGACTCAAAGGGTTTTAAGGTCAGAAAGCGTTACTAGAATTATGTATTCCATTCTCTTGTGTAATACAGGTCACAGGATTTCATCCGGCTGTTTCAGTGCTGAGCCTCATAAACTCTGTTGAATAAGCATATTCACTGAGGCATAAGTCAATGAACTGGAGAAATGAACTGAGTTCTCCCCTCTCAACCTGGCGAATCCCCTCTATCCTATTCCATTTTTACTCAAAATGCCCATCTTACTATTAAAAAAGTATTTATGTACACAGAGATTATGTCATTTTTTTAGAACTAGCATCTAATGTGTTCTTTATAGTGAAGAAAATACATATGATGTACTCCTCCGAATACACACGTGCACACTCCCCAGACTCATGCTACTTCCTCTACTTGGTAAAGTCTCCCTGAGAATAAATAGTATTAGTTCTGCAAACATTTGTAATCCCTCTGTCATGATCATCTCTGCATCTATAATCCATTTGTTTTAGACAATGGAAACTCTTCAGAAACTTCATAAAAGCTTTACAGATCAAATTTACAAGGTGGAGAAAATTCTAACTTACAGAAGTAACACTGCTGGAATGAAGAACAAAGGTATGGGGTCTGTGCTTATTTGTATAATTTTCTGGGAACAAACCTTTGGTAAATTGTTTAGGACATCTGCAGCTCATCTGTCCACTAGCCTGAAACATTGCAGTAAAATGCAGAGAAAGAAATTATTCTCTAATTATGTTGAGCTCTCAGTATGGTAAAAAAAAATAAATAAATGTGTCCCTTATCAAAGGTGCTCTGCTTATCGCTAATCCTGTCACCTGAGAGCTGCTAAACACTTCTGAAAGCCCCAGCATGGTTCCCCAGGTGCCACTGATGGCCAGGCATCCTGTGTGCCTGCTGGCTCCGAGAGCGCCCTGGGATGCTGGTGGCCAGCCTGATGCTTTCCAAGAGGGCAAAGAAGCCTTTGGGCCTGAGGTGGGGTTCTTCCCGGCCCATCCCTGGTAGGGAGGTGGCTGCAATTCATTAGGTGGCAGGCTGGGGTTTGAATGGTGTTAGGTGAGGAGCTTTTTCTGTGACCAAATAGAGCAGAAGCTCAAATGTCACCATCATGTGGCCAGCACCATGCTACAGAAAAGCACGCAAAGGTGCTTTATGTAGTTCCAATGCAGAAGGGATGATAGATAACTTGAAAAAATGAAAGAAATGCAATGTATCAGCTACACTGCAAAATTCATCAGTTGTGCATGTAGAACCTTAGAAAAAAAATAAAGGCGGAAATATAGGCCCTGAACCTGTGTCTGTAGAAAGTGCTGATAAAGCTCTCATTTTCAATAAGTCTAATACCTCGGGAAAATTTCAGGACAGGTCCATGTACCCAAAAAGCTTGAAAGCTTTTAAGCTATTTTGTCTGTAAATAAATAGGTACCATACATTTCTCAAGCGTATTATTATACCATATCACACTGTGGCACTGCGTGTATATTTGGTAGGAGGTTGTACAGAGGTTGTAACCGCCCCCCTGCTACGTGCCTGCTGCGGCGGCTCGTCCTGGACAGGGGGACGGTTGCCACAGCGAGCAGGTGTGGTGTCAGCTTAAAGGAGCGATATTTGTGCTGATGCACTGAAGCGGCGCTGCAAAGGCTGGCGGTGTGCTGGGAATGGCGAGCCAGCCGGAGCCAGTCTCCCAAATGGCTTTCCAACGCAATGGTGCACTTCTCTACTGAACTGGCTGCAGTGGGCGAGGGGGAGACCACATCGTGCCTTGAATGCAGGGGCTGAAGTTTAGCAAATGCTGGAAAAGCTTATGTCAAGGCTAAGCACTACTTAAAAAAATTTATTCTCTTGTGTTAAGCATAAAATCTTGTTGAAAATAAGATTTTCCATGTCTTAATTGTAATACAGAAAGTGTCTTTTCTTCTTCCTATGCTTGAGATAGCAAGGTAATTCCAGAACTGAAACTGATTGTCTCAGACATTCACGACTCAAATATTTAATCTAAAGGGTAAAAATCCCAGAGTACTTCTCTCATCATTTCGTAGTTCTATAGAGAATAAAAGCTTCAGCTTTATATGATCTGATATTATTTCCATTATTGGTATTATGCTGGAGGCAAATATCCTTCAAAAAGCAAAATCCACTTCCCCAGTGCTCAGTAAGTTGAGCACCACAAAGGCTCCGTCTCTCCTGTGCACTGTGTTCTGGAGATGCCTTGTAATCTGCTGAGAATTTAATAACAATTATTTTACTTCTTGTAGTGAAGAACCTTTAAGATGTAACATAAAATATTCATCTGAAATCTGATGTATCCAAATTTCAGGGCGGTTTAGGACTGAAGGATGAGTTTTCCAGCTAACTGAAGAGTTTCGGTAGTAGTATGCCTCTACATATGTGCACCTGTGTACCTCTCCCCACGCGTGTGCGAGGACTTTCTTTGGCACCACTCTGGTGTTATTGTTCTAATATATGCAAAGACTGTGATAAGTAATAGCTTACTCCTAAATGGTTCATACGTTTTGGGAGCTCTGCCTCTGGAAACAGAAATAAAAATAAGCATTTGCCTTAGTGGTAAGCAAAGACATCACATTCTTTTTTTCCAATAACCCCTCAAATTCTTTATCTCCTTAATAACACCTCCAAGATTTTTGTGTGATCCAAGCCCAATTGCTTCCATCTGAAAGCGGTAAGAGCTGCTAAATAAGAACTTCTAAACAGCGTGCAGTGTAATATGACAAAGTGTAAAATATTCTGCAATTGAAAATAGTGGGTAATACAACACACCTTACTTGTAATACAGAAAGGACTTCTTAATAATATCAGACAAATTCTTGATGTCTGTCTTTTCAGTTCTTACTGAGTAGAAATCCCATTGACTCTATCACCTCAGTGGGGCTGCAGGATTTTATCCATCCTGCCTGCTATCGTAACAACATGAATATGGATTGCTTTCTATATTTATTGTAATACAAGGGAATATGCTTTGTAATTATGCGTAATGAGGTCTGTAAGGCTATGAGGTGTGTGTGTCTGCGCATTAGCCACAGACAGGCAGGCAGGAGATGGATACAATTTCTCTGCTATCGATCATTTCTAAACATAAAATGAGATGGTAGGGAAGATTGCTTACCACTGTTGCACAAAGCAGTTACTGCATCTACAGAAGGAACTTGTGCAAAGAAGCATTTGCATGAGTGAAGGAGTGAGGACCAGAATAAATACATGAAAATTCAGGGGCACGTGGTTGATAATTGTATAATGGTATATACAGGGAGCAGCAAGATCAAAGATTAGACTGGAACATTGAAGTAGGCAAAGGCTTTGCATCACTAAAACTTGTTGCTTTCTGTATCCAAAATATCTTTGAAAAACATTACGTGCTGCATGTAATTGTCACACAACTAATTTGTAGATGACACAGTTGGGCTTTGATCAAACAAAGAAACAAGGGAACTGAAGACCAGGAATAAGCAATCGTGACTCAGGTCTGTGCAACAGACTGCGAAAAGAGAAATTGCAACCTGTGCCAAAGAACGAGAGCATTAGTGTGTGCATTGTATGAGTTTTCCGTAGCAGTCCAAACCAGGAAAGTGAGAATAATTCAGGGTAGATGCTAAACAGTGGCAAAAAAATAAAATAACAAAACAAACCCCCACAACATTCCCTTCTCTGTTAACGACAAAGAGAAGAAGGATTTATTTCATGGTGGTTTCAATGGTTACAATACAAACGTTTACGTCTGAGCTCAAAGATCCCCTTGCAGTCGAAAGCTTTGCAGGGTGTAATGCGCAAAAGGCTACTGCCAGGCAGCAGGTGCCTGACAATGTTGCTAATGCCATGGAGATAATGCAAGACAACCCAAGTAAGTTGCAGATGTTTTGTATATATTGACATGCTAAAACAAAGACCTGAAAGACACTAATAAAGAAGAGAAGCACCAAATTGTGTTAGAAAGGGCAATCATTTTGCAGGAGGTGCTGCATCTAGTCCATGGCAATTTTAGCTTTGTGGACCAGATTTTAAATCACTGAGGTTATATCAAGTAGATATATCAAGCAGTAATAGCTGTGATGATCCTCATTAGTCATGGATCCGTTTCAGGATTCTGGTTCTGGTATTTTTCAAATAGTAGAGAACAGAAAAATAATCCAATGAGTTATTAACTCTGATATAGTTAATTTACATAATAGATCATCGCTTCTGCTATCTGGAGGTATGTGAGGTTAGTATTCATTGGGTGAGTTACGTTTATCACCAAAATGTGACATTTTATTGTAGAAAATGATCTGTATATTCAATTTTTTACCTAAGTTGCAAATAGCTAGTAAATGTCAGAATATGCCAGATGACATTAAGAAAGTTATTCAAGCAAAGATGGTTTGAAACACTTACTAGTGCCTGTGGTGCTTTTAGATGGAGAGTAGAAGACATCACTCAGTTTCCTCTGATAATAGCAGCAGGTAAAGGCAGAGTGGTTTTTTGAATGTACCTGAAGCTATCTGCTAACTGCATATATCTTTCAAGATAGTCAGAGACTCCTGAGGAAAATACAATTGAATTTTAAATTCTAAGCTAGCTGAACCTCTGTGCATATATATGTTTAAAAATGAGTATGTGTTTGTACACCTGTATGCAGACTTTCGAGATATTCACTCTGAGTATGTGCAAATACATCCTTAAATGGCATTATAATCTCCACTTAAGTAGAGAATATGCCCTGCTTCAAAGTCAATACATAACATTCCTCTCATTCTCCTTTATTCGCTTTTTTCAAAGAGGATTGTACGAGTGAAGTTACACTCAGTCTCTGATTTTATAGGTGAAAGTAGATAATATCATTTAGCATTAATTGATGACCCTTTTATTATGTTCTGTTGCTTGGTCTTTTGAACAAACATAATGCAGCCTACTGTTGCATGAAAGTCGTAATTACAATTGCTATTTGTTGGCTTGAAACAGGTTTCCTCAGCTTTAGCAGAGCTGGTATTTCTCAAGTGGTTTTGTGGTTAAGTATTTTATTTTGCGTTTATAGCAGCTACTTGCTGCGTTATCTGGCTTTTCAAGGGACAAGACTCTAGGAGACATCAGTATTCAGGAACAGTTGTCGGACAGTGCAAGGATTAAAAAAGAATTAGAGGAACAGCAAGAAAGCAGCAGATAAATAATAAGAGGCATAGTCACTAAGAAAATGGGTTTGCCACCTGTGTTGGGAAGAATGATGACTAAATGTTGTGCTCCATGTACAAAATACCCCCACAAATAAAAGCACTCATTCTCATTTTATTTGGTGAATAGGCTCTACAGTGACGGACACCGTTCAAATTACGTTGATGAATCTACAATATCTAATTAGTGAAATGACAGAATAATCTCATGAAATTCCTGGGGATGGGATCAAATTTGTTGTGTGCATGTTGCCATTAAACATCTTTATATTTTGAGGAAGAGGCAACGACTCTTGCTCCCCTGGACCATTTCAGAAGCTGGTCATGAGGGAGTTTATGGGGTTAGGGGAGCATCTCCCCCATGCTGGGAAACGCTGAGAGCTAAAGAGGGTCCCAGCCCAGGCAGGAGGAATGAAGTCTTGCAGGGAGCTGTGAAGTTTGTAGGAAATCCAGGCGATGCAGAGCATCAGTCACCTTTAATGAGACAGGGCTTTTTATCTGGATTTAAAATAATAAATGAGGCAAGCCCAATAGAAGCCATTATCAAGGTTCCTGACTTTTTTAGTTAAGATATAATTATTACTTCGTTATAATAAGGACTATTTTTTTAACATGTTGTAAATGATGTTATATATATGTAACTAATGATAACTATATATATAGTATATATATAATTATATAGATTTTATATGTATATAACTAATTTATAACTATAAATGCTTTAATAGTTATTTGCTTGAGTTGGAAAACAGCAAAACCAACTGAAAAAGCATTTATGTTTTAAACATTTTGCATTACTGCCCAACTCTTGTAGTAAAAAAGGGAAAATCTCAGCCGTACAAGCTAAGTGCAGGAATCAAAGAATCAAATCCTTTCTGAAACTCTGTTTTCTTTCCAAAATGAAACAAGCTGCCAAGTAACTTCCAGTCACTCTTGCTGTGGCAATAACCTTTCTCAAATAAATCGATGCACCGTTGCTTTATTAACTTGTCCAGGTTGAAAACTGTCTCCAGCCAGCCAAATAAGTGCTCCTTTAAGAAAATACAATAAATTTAAGCATATAGCAGGGAGTTACTTCATGCTATGATGGCCACAGTAGATCACTAGGAAGAGGTGATACAGTTGTTCATAAAGCAGTTAGTGTGGGATACACGTTCCTAAAGATGCTCTTCCCTAGCAGTGATCACCTCGTGCAGCCATTAGAGATGTGATGGAGCTCTTCAGCTAGGGATGAGTATGATTCTACAACGTCAAAACTAGATGATTCCACAACATTATTTCTAATGAAAATTAGGTGTTTGGGGTCTAATGAGAAAGTTTCCTGCCAAAAAGGAAAGTTTCCCAAAAAGCTTTGGGAATTGTGGTTGTATAATTGCCCAAATACATAAATACACCATGCAGGACCAACTGGTTTCAATGTTTTATACCTGATGCCTATGAATTTTCTTAGGAAAACTATGGAAGTGTTTCAATTTTCTGTAATATTGTCATCAGAGTCAAAAAAGTAAATGTTATGATATATGGATAGTGTTCATTATTTTCACACGTACTTTGGAGTAGTTTTGTAAGGGCTGTTGAAGGAAGTTGTGAAGGAGTTTGGATGCTGCGTGGACACAATTAGGACACTCTTTGACCCTGTTTTGTACGTAATTGGCTGTAATGTTTAAGCTGTTCCATAATAAAGCTGGAGGACTGGAGAGCAAACATCAAAGCATATAAATTGGTCACCTGAACACCTAAAATGCCTTTTCTGAGAATGCGTACCTCATCAGGGACTGAGCTGATTGCTGCCTGGTTAACTTCTGCTTTTCATGTTGTTCCAGGTGTAAGTGACAGGACTCATTAGTTATTGGATCTCAGTGGTATTATTGTCATGGCTAATTCAAAACTTCCTTCAATAACAAGTTCCCAACTTGCATTGTCACCTGCTAAGTATTGAGAGACAAAAGGGTCTGCAGCTGGAAGAGACAGGGCAAAATTTGCTTTGTTAGTTATTCGGAAGATTTGTGCTGTGATGCAATGGCTTGAGAATTCGCTAAATTTGTATTACTAGTCTTGTTCTAGTCACTTGAAATACATTCTGTACAAATAAATATGACATATGCAACCGTTTAAATTCACAGTTTGGCATCAGGCTAAGACACAAAGATGTTTAAAAGACTGATTTATGTGTAGATCTTACTGGTTTATGCCGAACAAGAAACCACTGTCCTACACATTAATATGGTTACAGTATAATGAAAGAGGGAGAAAAAAGTTTTATCATACTTTAATGAAAACAATAATGTATTTACTTCCATAATGGTTTCCATAGGCTTGGTCAATACTTTATATTTTTTGAAATCAAATTATTAGGGGTTCATAAATCAACCGTGGTGCTGTTTCTGTTGTTCCTGTGTAGCATTTTGCTGATGGAGAGTAGAAATCCATCACGTAAAAGGAATCCACAGGTTGTGGGAGGAGGCATCCCTTAATGACAATATAGCATTGATTTATTTATTTTACTCTTGCTTATAGTTAGAGTAGGCACCAAATTTACTCCAGATTAAATATTAATGGAACTAAGAGTAAAGCCTCATCGTCTGTTTTACTCAAGCAAAAACTATCAGGGCATAATTCAGTTGATATTTTATATTGTAGGTAATGCTTGATATTAAAAGTGAAGCTTCTGCAAAGGTCGTAAGAATACTGTGGGTTTACTGAAGTTTTCAGGAAGCACTGGTTCACATCATTTCGGGGCATTGCTTTAGAAGCAGTGAAGGTTTGCAACGCTGCCTTTATTAGAGTAGGTTTCTTGGCTGGATCCCGTCAGCTGCAACAGCCAGACATATCGATCTGGTGTTGCATGTTCCTTTGAACGTTTTATTTCATCCTTCCTTTCGCTTCCTTGAACTATTTTGCTAGAAAATGAAAACAATAAACCCATCCAATCTTGGAGGCTAACATATATAGAAAGATACAAGTATGACAAAATTTACTAGGGAAAGACCTGGATTCCTGGGAGTGTGGTGAATAAACTTTAGAGACTTTTTGATGATGTCCTAGTAATTGAGTCATTTACAGCCCGGAACAGGGGAGAAAGGAGCAATTCCACAAAATTAACTTTCAAATTCCACTCTTGCATTTAGAGGTTGGAATCCTTCACCAGTGGCTGGAAAAAGGCCGCACAGATAGAATGAAGGCAGATTAATTTTGTGCAGTCCACATTCCATAAATAAGGCATTTTGCAGTTTAAATAATTAGGCAGATAGAGTGAAGTCCTGTCCACATTTGCCAATTTCTTCAGTGGGACCAGGATTTCACCTTGAGATTTTTGTGTGTCATGCAGGGAACAAATTTGTTGTCAACTTTACCACTATGAGCTGTCTTGATGAGTTAGTTTTCTTTTCAGCTACTTGAATTCCTGACAAGCGTCTTAGAAAGGTACTTTAGTGTATTTTGCTACGTATGCTTGGAATAGCTGGGGAAATTCAAAGTGAGTGAGAACTGAGCCAGAGACAGAAATGTCTGTATTCTTCAAGTTCCTGATGCTGCTGAATCTGAAATTCAGCTTTTTTTTCTTTCTCCGTTCCACTTTTTCTGTATGTTATTGCCACCTGATTAGTTAATTATTGCTATTGATTCTACTGCATTATCAGAGAGACAGCTTTTCCCTTCTGTTTTACCTGTGAATTATGTTTAGACACCCAGTAATTATTTTTATAATAGTAGGTATAGGAATGAAGGAATACCTCCTCGCTCCATATGTAACACCTAGCTTGAGGCTGAGAAGTTGAAGCTGAGTGCTACAGATCCTTATCGGTGTTGCTGTTCAGTTAAACTGACGTGCGTGTGGCCCGCTGCAATCAAAAGAAAAATCGGAGTGGACAGGAGCTAGTTTGTGAAAAGGCTGAAGCATAAGGGCATTAACTTATTCCTGTATTTGGGAAAGGGAATCAACATCTCTTATTTACAATCTAAAGTATGTTTTAAAAACCGTATACAAGGGTGATAGTGTTTTATCTTTTCTCCAGTTGCTCTTTGATGATTGGCATCAAGAATCAAGCAGTCTGGCTGAAAGACCTTGACGTATCCCTTACTGACATACGATACCTTGTAGGCATGAATGGTATCCAGCAGAATTGGCTTTCCATGAATAAAATTCTAACGCTTCCACACAAACCCCCGATGTCAAATATCTGCCCTCCACGACTTCAGATGTAATACACAGCCTTCCAATGACGGCCACAGTTCACAACTCTGTCTGAAATATTGTCACTCTGGCAATTAAGTTTGTGAAGCTCAAGGCAGTAATAGTAAAACACAAAATATGCAGTACACAGTGTTTAATATTGCTTAGCGTTACTGTAAGAGTAGCCTAGTGGAATTATAGATATGTGAGCATGTTTGTGCATGTATTTAATGAACTGAGCTAAAAATATATTATGGAACATATTTTAATGCTCTGAAAAAATATAGAAAAATGTACTGCTCATCCCTAATGAACACAGATTTTCTGTAATAGGCCCTATGGGTATAACATGGAAAACTCTTTATATCTGCACACAGACCACAGTCAGGCATGCTGAGCACTGACGGCTGCAGACCTGGATGGATGCTGATGTGCACAATTGCCCACCCTGTGCATGAACATCCAGAGTTTTTACAGGCTGATGTGCACAACTGCTGCTCAAAAGAGTGTGTGGATTTTGGTCTGTGCTGTAATACGAAGTTCTTTCACACTGCATGCAGGCCAGTCTTAAAATTAAACCTCATGTTTGGGTAGCCAAGACAATGTAAAGAGAAATAATGCTCATATAACAGTGTGTGTACATGCGGGTGTGTGTATGTGCAAATAATGGAATTAGCTTCAGTAATGCCTTAAATGTGGTAGCACTACTTTCAAATATTTCCAGAGGTACGCAGAAATATTTGTTACAGTTATATCTTATTTTTAATGTTAATTAATTAGCACTAAGAGATGTGTTTACCATAAATTAAATTTACTAAAGGTTTGGGCAATGATCTGGCAAGTCTGGAAAAGTATGGCATAATTATTTTTTTTTTATGAAGCATGTGAAGAGACTTGACTTAGACTGATACAGTTGACAATCTTGGGTGATGGAGAACATCACTAAGAGTTTCACAAGGAATAAGAAAACTAGATGAATGAGTATTAAAAGGGCAGATGACTTTCAGTGTTGATAAAACCAGGAAAAATAAAACAAAAAATGTGTGCGTAGGAGGAAAATCACAAAGGCTGATTTTAGCCTTGGGGCATTATTCTGCCTTTATATTCAATGGAGGGAGATGGGCATTTAAAGTGCCACTTGATCATCTGTGAGCTAGTCCTCGTGGATGTCCCTCGCATTACTGGACTGTAATTAAATCCTAACTACTCAATTCAAAGACCTGATTCATCTCCTGAGCAGAACATCTGCTCATTGTGCACTATAGTTAACATGATCCAACATGTGATGTGGTTAGCAATATTCCGCTCTGAAAATGAATAATGGATCTATGAAGGATCATGTAAGTGAAGGACTAGGGAAGATGATGATGTCAGGATGTAAACTGCAGAGAGACAAGAGCATCCAGGGGAACGTGTGGTGAATTGTTTCTAGGGGTAGCAGAGACTGCAGAATAGCGTAACAGGAGTTCAAGCCCAAGAGGATAGGAAGAAAATAGAGAAAGAGGCCAAGAATTACTAGAAAGCAGAGCTAGGGTAGTCCAAGGGGTGAGTCACCATGGGCCCTACTGCTCTTCTAGTGGTGAGGGAAAAATCACCCGTCTGGTGGAACTGCTGAGGATGATTTATTATGAAAACATTGGTTATTGGCAAAAACAGTGTCAAAGTGAAACAGGTGTGGCCAAATTGGTGACTACTGAAATGCTTGCTCCGGCACGCTAGGATAAAAACGGGACAGGAAATACTGGATTGAGTACTGAATTTTTGAATCATGGAATCATAGAATTTCCTAGGTTGGAAGGGACCTTTCAGATCATCTAGTCCAACCATCAGCCTTACTCTGACAAAAACCATCACTAAACCATATCTCTAAGTATTATGTCTACCCGTCTTTTAAAAAGCTCCAGGGATGGTGAGAATTTAAGATGTGTCTACTTAGTGATTCACATCCCCCTTTCTATCATCGAATGCAAAGCACCAGTGAAAACTAAAAGAGGAGCCATATAATAGGTTTGAGAGACAAGGAAATAGCTTTATATGAGCAAAAATTGATGTGTCAGTGACCACATACAGTAGAGAAAAACTCGTGAAGAGGCATGAAACAGAACAGCAGACTAAGTTCTACTTGCAGCTCTCTCAATGAATGAGTGCAGACACTCAAGAAATTTAAGGATTTGATGTAGGGAAATAGGTTTAAAATATTTATTAATACAACGTGTAACGTATGTGAAATGCACAGCGTACTAGTAGTACCAGGGACATAAAATAACACGGATGTTTTGCTGGATCATTTGAACATCGTGACTTTGCATAAAATGAAAAATGTTTCCAAAGGAATAGGAGCTCTTATTCCCCAGGATATAAATGTGTAAGCAGGCTATATTGTAATTGTCCTATTTTTGGGCTTCTTTAATGTTCCTTTGAAGCCCTTTGTGCTTCATCTGTCAAGAATGAGTAGAGAACAGGTGACGGACAATTGTTCTGATCTAGTTTGGCAGTATTTTATGTTCCAGGTTTGTACATGTTTGAGGGCCATTTAGCAGTGACCCTGGGACGCTCTGAGGATTTCTCAGGTGCATGGGAGATTCATCCTTAGCTTGAAGCCTAACACAAAGAAGTTTTGCAGAGGGAGTGGCTTGCAGCAGAAGTCGAAGAACTGGGGAGATTTGGGGAATGTGCATGACAACTTTGACATTTCCTTCCTTGTTCTGTCCTGTAGCAGTGACTCTGGACAAGGCTCTGCAAAGCTGGCTGTCAGATGATGACTGGAATAAATAAAACTTCAAGTGTGTACTTCTGATGGCATTTCATAGCACAAGTCTTCTTTTGAGAGAGCATGTCAATACTGATGTAGTTTGAGTACAAAGAGAATACAGGAGATGGAAGCGTGAAGGAGATTGGCTCTGGATGAGAACAGAAATAATGGAAATGGAAGCCCTGCAAAGGGATATTAAATTCCCAATATATAATTTATGTTAGGAATGCGTGTCCTAAATAACTTGGTGATACTTTGCAGTGGGTTGCTATTTTCAGATGACTAGAAGAATGACCTCTGGGACATCACGACCATCTCTGGGAATATAACAACCACCATACTAGGTCAGGCAAGGAATCCAGTATTTTGTCTCCTGTAGCGGTCACAGCACATGCTAAGGCAGAGTATAGGAGTGATAAACAAATAGGGAGAGTTTGTCCCTGGACCTTTCCAGTTTTCAGTAGTTCGTGACTTGTGGATTGTGTTTAGTAACTCTTAAAATAATTTTCTCCCATTTGCTTTTCTAACCACTTCATGAACTCATGGAAAACTCATGTCAGTTTGTGTGCCTTGTGTGACAAAGTCTACGTTACTTGTTTGAACCTTCAACTGCATATTCTGTCATGACTCCTGGATTTGGTACTGTAAGACACGGTGAAACTTCGTATTTCCCTGATGTAGAATCATAGAATGGTTTAGGTTGGAAGGGACCTTAAAGATCATCTCGTTCCAACCCCCCTGCCCTGGGCAGGGACACCTCCCACTAGACCAGGCTGCTCAGAGCCCCATCCAGCCTGGTCTTGAACACCTCCAGGGAAGGGACATCCACAGCTCTCTGGACAACGTGTTCCAGCAGTACCCTGATTACACATCATTTCAAACCACACCTCGTGTTCAGAACTCCTAATAATAGTCTTTTCCAGAAAGTCTCTCTTATTTTGGTTAGAAATATTCAAATTTTGTTCTGACCTAATATTAGTCACCACCAGTTTAATATTTACTTTTTACAGTTGGGCAAACCTAATCTCCTCATATGGGGCTTTGGGGGGTGTGTTAATGAGTTGTAGTTAACGTTTTGTCCTCTTTTATTCACTTTATATTGTTTTGTTAACAAATGTTTACTGGCTTCATTATGAATAAAGTCAGACCTAAGGCAAACACCTTCCAGAATAGCGAGTGATTTTGGAGGACTGTTTTGGAGCCAAAATGGAAGTTTCTGAAAGGTGCCTTGTTTTCAGCATCTTTGACTCAGGTCACTTAGCACATCTCCAAGTAGACACCCAAAATCAGCAGCTACTGTGGGAAAATTTAATTTAGTTATTCTTTTAGCTAGCAGGGTCAGTGGAGAATTGCCTTGTTCGCAGGAGTTAAGTGCTAACATTGTGTGCAGGCTGAGCGCTGCAGAATTGCTGTTATATGTCATATCAGCTGTTCAGAGGACTGTCATGTGTAGCAGCTGCCCTTATAACTGTCATTTACTGTTCCTGAGAGACTAAAAGTATGTTCAAAAGTTTTTTAAACACAGAATTATGAACCTTCCCTTGAAGATATATATATATATATATAGGTACTTTCTTGTAGCTTGTATTTTTTCTTTCTGAATTTTGAATGAATTATAAGCCCCAGTTTTTACCCTTCTCTAGTAGTGGCTTCCATGTTAAAATCTCAGACCTCTACAAATAAGAGAGAAAGCATGTTCTTTATATAACTACATTAATTTGAGAAGTCACATCAGGATACGTTAGGTCCATTTGCCGAGTAAGCTTCATAAAAGATGTTCTACCTCATGTGAAGGAGTGGGAAATATGTAACGTTGTTGTGAATCGTGCTATGGTGCAATCTTCTCTGTGGTGGGACGTGGTGACACACAGCCAAACTGCAGGCAGTTCCAGGAGCGAAGAGAAGAGTATATTCACCTGCATCATGAATTTAAGTGCAGTGCAATTATCCAAGTCAGAATCCTGTCCCTTTTCTAATGGTTTATATTGGCATTCACCATCATAGTCTATAAGGGAACATTCCATAATGTTCCATGAGAAACATTAACACTGCCATCTTCTTTGCCTCATGGAACAGGCTACTTGTATTTTGGTTTTCTTCATTTCAGTTCTTATAGCATACAGAAGAACGTGAGTGGTATCTGCTCTGGCTTTATGGAAGGAAACTGGGTAGAGAGGTTGAGTCTTTTGTGACGGTGAATGTTCCTAAATCATCTGGAAATGAGTTTCACAATCTAATTTAGCTCTTCAAAGTTTTTGTTTCCTGTTGCACACGTACCAAAGCCACCTGCTATCAGGAAGCAATGAGTGAGGCTGTGGTGGACATCATGGCTTGATAACCAGGTTAGTGAAGCCTAATTCTATGGAGGGCTTTCAAAAATCTGCAGGGTTTCAGCTGGGAACTAGACCTTGCTGTCTTATGGGACTGATACAAAGAGCAGTGCACAATACTTCTCAGAAAATAATCATGATGAAATCATTCCTACCCAAGGTAATCTGGCCAAAACAGGACATTTGATTTCATCTCTTGCCATTGACATTTGCAATCTTAAATCTTTTTCAAGATGATCGCCATCATCTTTTGCCAAAATTACTTTTTTCTCTCCCGCTCTTTTTCTTTTTTTTTTTTTTTTTTTTTTTTTTTGGTTAAATCAACAGCCAAAAGTATCTGGGGAGTTTAGCTTAAACATTCACTTTAACTAAATCTGTATTTCTTCAAGAAATTTCAACACCAATTTACACTTTTCTTTCTTTGCTTTGCTCTGATGCCCAAGTGCTTACTCTCTGTCTCTTGAGGATCGGAAAGAAAGCCATAAAACCAAGAGCAGTTGACTGGAAAGCCCATATGTTAAGTAACTGGCCAGAAGGGATCAGAGCTATCATCAGTCCATCATGCTGATGACCATCTGATGAAATTCACAGCATGATAAAAGGCATTTCTTACTGACTGAGGGTCAGTGAGTGAGCATCAACAGCCAAGAGCTTGTTTGTCTAGGGCATTGATCAGTGCATATTTTCAATCATCTTAAATATCAACCCTGTTGAAGCAGTCACAGTTAGTAATTTATTTAGGACACAAAACCTCTAACATAAACAAGGATTAATCTTGGAAGAAAACTAACAGAGACAACGGCTTTGTGCCATTTCTTTTGTTTGTATAATTAATGTTCAACATTAAGTGTTCACTCGGCTGATACATGCATGGTACCAGCAAAGTAAATTCATTCAAATGCAAACAGTTTCTCTTGTATTGTTTTTGGAAGTATACGGTACATTTGTTCAGCTCCCTGGTAATACTTTAAAAGCTAATTACTTTGAAAAGTAAACAAGTATGCAAATATACATCAAGAAGTGCCAATTGGTTGGTTTTGAGGTTTTGGGTTGAAAGAGCCCAAGAAGAGAGAACCATGGATTTGCTGAATTACTGACAGTGCTGTATTTTCTATTTT
Organism: Rissa tridactyla; assembly: GCF_028500815.1. Lineage (NCBI taxonomy): Eukaryota > Metazoa > Chordata > Aves > Charadriiformes > Laridae > Rissa > Rissa tridactyla. The sequence goes on from NC_071475.1 coordinate 10,282,704, forward strand.
CTGTTGTAGCTCTCTGCAGTAGTTTTTTTCTATTGTCAGTCTCTACAATACTTTCTTTATCCAACCTAGTTTAAAAAGAACTGGAATCAATGCTTCAAGATCGTGCAAATTTTCAGCTGAAACAAGTCAACAAAATAGTGATAGTGTGGAGGACACTACGAATGCCCATGAGATTTGATCTGTTTGGAAAGCAGCAAGCAGTGGAATATTTATGCACCAATTGAATAGACCTCACAGACAGCGTGCCTACATTGGCTGGGGATGATAGGCTTTTGATTGCTGCAATGAAAACATGAACGAACAAAGCAGGGAAGGAGATAGGAAATTTGGGGCAGCTGTGTCCCATTGTGCCTCTTCCCAGCCTAGCTTTCTCTCGTGCACTGAGCTGAAAAGTCTTGGGGTTAAGGATTCCCTCCCTGACTCTGCCTCTGCTGCAGCTCAGGACCAGGAGCTCAGACGTTACAAGCCCATGTGCTTTCTGCTTCATGCCCTCTACACAGACACCGTTATCTTAGATGCAAAGGGGAAGGCACAGAAATTTGCATTTCACTAGTTGCTAGTTATGCCAAACATCTTAGTATTCAACTGTGCCAATGAAACATCTGCACTCAAGTGTTCTCACCAATCTTGCGTGGGTGGAGGAGACCATGTGCTCATCTTTGCTCCTTGCAGGTCATCACCAGGAGTATGGGAACCACAGTTGTTCCTGGATCCCCCACTGGTGGTACTGCGTGAGGCTGTTCCCCAAGCGTAACCAGTGAGCAGGGGGACAAAGTTTAAGCCTTCCAGATCTAGCCAGAACCTTAGATTTTTCAATGATAAAACCATACACATAACACTTAGAGACTGGACAATGTTCAGTAACTTCTCAAAGGCAGATAATAATAATAATAATTCATGACCTTGATATAAGGAAGCTCATGGTTCATGTTTTTAAGGGAGTAGTCAGATTATTAAATCCCTCGTCCAAAACCTGTGCCCAGCAGCCTCAGCATCTTCTGACATAACAGTTATTTAGGACCTGGTGCTATCTCACTGAGCCAGAAAATTTCTCACAAGACCGTCTCCTGGTCTCAGAAAGTCCTGCCATAAGATTTCTGTTCCAGCACCATTAATTCACTACTCTGTCTCTCAGTATGATCCTGTGCTTGCATATCAATCCCTCAGAATGGTCTTAAAGTCTAAAATTCCGTTTCCAGTATGGCTGAATGTTGTTTATTGATGTGAAAAGAAGTATCTGATCCTGAAAGTATTAACATATATATTCAGATATTGAAGAGGTGATTTGTCCCACAGAGAAAATTATGCTTTCTAAATAAGAGAAGGGCTACAATGCATGAGACTGTGAGAAGGTGATTGCAATATCAAAGGAGGAAATAGAATAAATGAACTTTCCAATTATTTCAGTAGCTTACCTGCTTGATAGAGTATGTAAATTATTGTAATTTATTTAGATGAAATTTGTGTAAGCAAAAGTATTTTTCTAGATACACTAATTTGTCAGAAGAAGAATTTTTTAGATGTTTTCTGTGGACTTCTTTTTCTGGTGATTGAAATAAGACCCACGTCCTAAAGCTATTATTGTAGCAACATGGATTTTTCTGGCTGCATTACTTGTTCACAGATGGTTAGCCTTTGACATGGCAATGAGATTGTTCACTTCTGCAAGATGTTAGCACAGATCAATAAGAAAACTGTCTTACAGAGAGAACACCTGTTTGTCAACCAAGCCTGCCTTAAAGGTATTTCTGATATTACATTTTTGTTTGTTCAGTGGCAAGTCAGTAGTTTCCCTGGCTGCAGGGTTAAATTCCCTCATTGCAGTTTGATAGCACTAAGGAGAAGGCTCTTTCTGGAAAAAAAGGGAAACCCACATCTTTACAGTGCTGGATATCTCAGCGGGTTGGGCTTAAAACTCTGTTCCCCTTACTCCATTTTGGGCCACAGAGTCATTGCAAGTGTTAGTTTAGTTTTCTGCCAAGCAAAAAATCACTTTCATCATCCCTTTCAAGTTTTGAAATAAATATTTGGGGACTGCTTTATCCAGGTTGTGGCTCATAGGAAACAGAGCCTCCGCCCCTTTACCAGTGATACTAAAATATGTGTTATCACAGATGTCACCGAAGTCCAAGACTCATAATAAAAAGGATCAGAAAAATTTGTAGGCCCAGGAAATAATGTGAGTGGAACTAGAAAAATGTGAACTAATATATCTGGGGAAAAAAAGTATTCAAGTATTAATGCTGGAAAATTGCTAGCTGCTACAGCGGGGATGAAAAAAAATAGGAAAGTGATGGCATTTTCTCAAAGAGCAGGAGGTAATAGTCTCTCTCCTTGTTGAGAACACTGCTGGAAAGCACAGAGCGCCATTTCAATTAGATGTGGCATTCCTCTTCTACACTCAGACTGTTGGCTAGATTTTCTATTACATAGCATCTGTCTCTGTTTCTGTCTATCTCTTGTTTTTCATTCCTTGTCTATCTCCATAGTGCCTATGTGCCTAAGCAGTAATAGATATCTGTGTATCTGGTAGTTTATACACTGATGCTCAAATATTTTTGAAACTTGAGCAACTCACGTTGGTTGTCTACGTTTTAGGTATCAGTACGGAAAGGCAGACTAGAGATAAATGCTGGGTTGGGAAAATAGGGCAGATTTCCTCTCTTAAATGGAGATAATAATAGTCATCAACTTAAGAGCACAGAATTTCTATCACTGTTAATAATAATGTTATTGTTATATAGTGGAAGCTTAAAAACATCAGTACCAGTGATGTCAATGATGCAGAGAAGGGCTATAGACATAATTAAGGTGATGGAGGCAGGCTTATGAAGAAAGATGAAGAGAAGCAGCAAATGCACAGCTTGGCTAAGTGGTGATAATGATGATGGGGGATGTGATGACCATCTGAAACGTATCTGACATCTGTAAACATAGAATAGGGAATAGCTGTGTTCAGTTGGTCATAGCATTACAATTAGGGTTAATGAGGAAAACTGAGCAAAAGAAAACACAGAACATTTTTTTGCTGTTCAGCCCAATGGTAGATCACATTAAACGCTAGGATGGTATCTTCAAAGGATCCCCTGTTGCACCAGCAGAAGCCCAATTGCTTAAATAATGTGAAAATAAATTGAGCAAGATGCTCATGAGTGTGCAGAGGGAAACATTTTGATACTGGGAAAGGACTGGGCAAGATGACCTCTTCTGCTTCTAATTTCCAACACTCTATTAGAAAGAGCTGGCAGAGGTGCCCCATTTCTAGTTTGCAGTCATTTCTCATTTTTTTGTTTGTAATGAGAGTCCAGTTTATATCCAAAATTATCCAAAACTTTCAAGATTGGAAATCCAGGTAGCTGAAGTGAGGGTTCAGAGCATTAGGGTAGTTTCTCTGGTGGGGTTCGCCTGAAGCTGCGCACTCCGGATGCACGAGCCCCACGGATGGCAGTTAAACCTGAGCTATCTGAAGCAAAACATTTGGGGTTGAATTAAAGAATGTTTTTCCAAGAAGCTCGAAAGCAGAGAAAGCTGGACATATATCAGGACAAGCCTAAGAAGAATTGAGGGAAGGAGAACCATTTGCATGCAGTGTTGGCAATTGGCACAGCATCTGCAGTGCGTTAGACGAGCTGCTTTTCCTTAGGAAGTTGCAGTACGTGCATAAGGACACGTGCATATTTTTGTTTCTCTTGCATGATTGCCTTGAAATATTGTTTGGTTTATTTTGGACTAAAAGTTGATTTTTTTAATTTTTTTTTTAAATGTAAAGCGGCTGCTCCATGATGGTAAGAGAGATACTTCAAGTAATTTCCAGTTTCCTTCTCTGTCTGGACTTCAGCTTTCAAGATGCTTTCCCTTTTTGATGAGGATATGAGTGTGTCATAATGTTTCTTGTCTGTAGTACTGTACAGGAAAGAAACTGGAAATCAAAAAGTAGTTGAGTTACATGAATTATAACCCCCCCTGAGACACAGGGATTTCATCTTGAATTGAAATTTATTGATGTTTGCCAATGAAGTGTCAATTTAAAATAAATAAATAAATATTTTAAAAAATCTGTTTAAAAAGCAACTTTAATTTTAAAAAGCCTACTCCAGACTCTCAGAGATAGTATTTGGATGAATACTGATCATTACCAAGGGTAAACAGGAAAGAGAAAAATAAATGTATTTTATGCCTGGCCTCCTTTGTTCTGCTAACTACAGAACTCCCAGCGCACTGCTGCTGTTTAACTAATAAAAAATAAATTAATATGAATTTCAAGCCAATGCTGTAATGTATCACACCTTGCTTTCAAAGTAGGAAATTATTTGCTCGCTAGACTTCACGTATTTCCACTCAAGTATGCAGTCCTTTTTATTCATATTATAAGGGAACAGAGTGAACTGAATTGCACATGTATTCAAAGAAGCAGTACAAATCTGAGCAGGAGCCAGATGATCAATTATTAGGAGGTAGTACTGCATTGTGTTGTTCACCAGGAGCTTCAAGAGAGATGAGAAAGAAATTGTCAAAGAGAGAAACATTCAATGCAGTTACAAAAAAAAGGTAAAAATAGAGAGAGAGAGAGAGAGGGGAACCAGAATAAATCACAGTTAGAATTGTATGCTGAGAGCTGGAGCAGAAAGACAGAGCAAATCAAGGTGACAGGAAATAAAATATTGCTCATCAACAGAAACAGGGAGGAGAGAGACATCAAAACATGGAGACTCATGCAAAAAAAGGCAGCTCAGGATAGTGACTGTGGGAAAATGTAGGGGAAAGGAGGTCTTGGGAGCTTTTGGAAAAAGAGAAAATCAGTCAGACTCCTTTTCTTTGAGGTGAATGTCATTGAAACAAAAGGAAGAAAATAAAAGGAATCAAAATTTATCATGAAATAAAATATTGCCGTTGTCTTCTCCCTTAAAACTTTGGTGAGGAGGAGGCAGCCACTCTTCCACTAAGGCTTCCCATAGAAGTGGCCACAATGAAGTGTTAAATTTTGAGAACAGTAAGGTCTGACTCCCGGATCATCCTCTGCTTCCCTCCCTCTTCCTCAGAAGTAGTTTGGTCCTGACCAGTTGTAAAACAGCTAATCATGCTTGGGTCTGGATGGCATAGCTTATTTTGAGGGAGAATTTTTTTAACTCGTTAATTTATAACCACAGTATAGTAGCCTGAAAATTAATATATTGCTGTTCACATATCCAGTCTGTAACATTTACTGAAGTGTTTGACTGTGCTTGAAGCTAAATAAAGTTCAGTAATGAGTGTGCTATAAATTCCTTAGGCTGGAGACTACCAGGTTCTTCTGCTATGGATAATGTATGCAGTGTAAAACGCTTTCCATGCAAAAACAACTGATTGCTTCTGTTCCTTCGCTTCCATCCTCTGCCCTTCTGTGCCATCGTACAGTCAGTTCCTGGAAAAGGTATCATTTTCTACTCAAATGTAGGACCAGCTGCTAGTGGTCACGGTGTGAGTGACTCTAGGAATCTATGGGGTGGGATAATGTGCACACTTGTCCACTGAAAAATGACTGAGAAATGATTGCTCGACATTGCTTAGCTGCAGCAGAGTATAGAATTTACTGCTACCGTGCGTGGCACACAGCACCTGTACAGTGACATTTTCATTACACGTGCTGTAACTCATGGTCCTTTGTTTTCCTTTTTGTGGATTTCGTAACACGTGGGCAACCCCATTGATGAAAATGTTACTGCCACTATAGCAAGACAACTCATCTGTAAGACATCCTATTCAAAACGTGGTCATTTTGATCCCACCCTAACATCCTAGTTTTATACATTGGCCAACTTCTTTTAGTCCCATTCTTCCTTGTTGTTTTATTTATTGCCATTCTTTGGAAGATTAATGCAGCTTCTGCACTGGGTATAATTCTCCATATCAGCCTGTCTGTAGCATCTCTGCAATCCTAGCTCTTCATCACTGTACGTTCTTTATGGATCACATTACTTTCACCACCCCTTATCTAACTACTTCATAAAGACCACCTCTCACATTTATAAAGCATGACAAGAGTATTACCATAAACTATGTTACTCTGCTCAGTAAACACATCATAGACTCTCCATAGGCTAATCACCTTAGTGGGTAAAATTACCTGGGGATGAATTTATCTGCAGCAATTGTATCAAAAGACAAACTGTAGAGAACAGCACTGTTCTGCTTTTCCATCATTTTGTCTCGACTGAAAGCCTGGATTTTAAAGTTGGTTATTGCTGATCTTCTTTGTAAGCAGTAGACTTATTTGTGAATATTTAACAGAAATCCTCAAAGTGTGAGATTTTCGTGTATCTCATGAAACAATAAAGTTATGAGTGTAATAAGCAATTTTGGGTCTCCTTTGAGGCTGATGGGAAAAGTAATAAAGTTTCCCAATTTGGAGAGTAGGCTGAAGATAAAGGCATTTAATAAAAGGATTAGGCGGCTTTAGAGAACTGGAAACATCAAGGTGCTTGGGGAGAGCCTGTTGGGCAAGAGCGAGACTCTGGCAGGACCAAACAGTGCTCGCATGGTTGACATAGCATAATTTCTAAATCCTTTCTTAGTACCTACTTCTCATGCACACTTCTATATTCATTTCTCATCAGCAGCTGTGCCGAAATCACATATTTCTTACCAGTCTAATTATTCCATCTGAAAGGAGAGTTATCCTGTCTTTCTTTCATTGCGTGCCTTTTCTAAGACTCATTTAACTTAACATCCATTTGGATGCCTTTTGCTGGCAGCATTTAGAAGAACAACATTTTGATGCCCTAAGAACTATATTCTGTGGTTCACCCAAATTTTGTTGCTAGGATGTTTTCAGGCCTAATTCCACTTAGGATTTTCCCTGTGCTCTGGCAAGGAACCGGAGAAGCCAATATTGGAAATGTTCATTTCTGTTCAGCAGCACAAATGTTCATTTCTCCACAGCTTTGTTACCTAGAAAATTTGTTCTGGGGAAGAATTGTGCAGCTGCAAAGTGATGATCAGAATAGCGTAGTAGGTCTTTTTAATCTCTAGTTTTATACTGCTGCCTGCAGTTTAAGTTATAGGAGGAGCACTGCTTCAATGCAGGCATATTACATCTATTTTGCCCAAACTGGTTTTTTTATCCTCTCTGACAAATCAAATATTAAATTTTCCAAACCACCCAAGTGACTAAGGGCAAGATTTTTTTAAAGATACTTCCAGATTTCATGCTCAGCCTTACTTAGGTCTACATCATTTAGAGCAAAAAATCCCATTTACAAGTGATATAGACCTTTAGGAGTGTCATATCTCACTGAAAGTCGATGAAATTTAGAGTCATAATACCTATTACTTTTTGATATGTTACTTTGATTGATAAATTCTTCTTTTTCTGAGTTTTCAAAGTCCTGTCTCTTCACATACATCTCTCAATGGCGTTCCAGAGCTGTAAATCCCACCAAAACTTCTAATTTCTAACCTCCATTTCTCAAAGTTGCTCTAAATTGATCTCCCTTTGAAGTAAAAAAATCTTATTAAAAGACTGAAGATACCTCCACTAAGAGAACATTGGATTCTCGGCTGCCTCGTGGGTTACATACCTGCTTTTTGTAGTTCATCAATACAAGAATGCTAATAGTACCTATTACAATTCACTTTCGATACTCCCTGTGACAAAAAAAAGCAATCAAACGTATGGGGTTTGTGTACGGTCCTCTACAGGCAGCTCTGCCTGATTGCTTGGGCTCTGCTGTCTGTCAGGGCCAGCACAACACACACACAGCACGTGGGATTTTCTCATAAACTCTCTCAATTTTGTGTTTAGGTATACTGTACACGTGCGTGCAAAATCATAATTAAAACTACCCATAACTCTGCTTCAGTAACAGCTAGAAGCAAATTCCTCATCAGCATTCCTCTCCAGCCACTCTTGCCCTCTTGTCCTCCTGAATGCCTCAGCCGAGCTGGTTATTGCGCTGCCATTGGAGACGCCATGTGCCAGAGGCAGTGGTTGCTAGAAGACTGCCTTGTTTTTCTGGATACCATTTTCTCTTTGATTCATCTTTAAGAGATTTTTTTTTTTTTTTTTAATATGCATAAGAATAAGGTCCTGTGCAAATTTCTCAGGAGATCAATTTGCAAGGCTCTTTAGTAGAAAGACCTATTCTCTAGTGTGTATATTGGTTTGATATGGAAATCCATAAGCCTGCCCTAGATCCACCCACATCTCATACATTGGTGTGCTCGGGGTTTTCTTTGTGAATTCAAGAGTAGAATCCGTGCCGTTTCTCCTTTACAAAAAATACTTATTTTTAATTTCTGCGAATAAACCAGTTCTTGAGGATCAGAGTCTATTCTGTGTGTAAGCATAAGAATCTGTAAATCTCTCAGATAAAAAGCCTCCTGTGGCTGATGGTAGGGAGCATTAGTAGAAAGTTGTAAAAGACTACAAATCCATGTGCTAATTAGAACTTTGCATATCTCTGTTTCCCCTGTTATACTGAGTGGGAAATAAAATACAAATAAAAAAAAAAAGAGTTAGCATTCAAATGAAATATTAATATTCTGCTGAACAAAATATTTTAAAGATATTGTTTTCCTCTAGAAATTCTTCTGTTATGGATTTTTGTAGAAAAGTTTGATTTCGTAGAAATGGCCTTTTGTGTTGAAACTGGTCTTAGAAAATTAGGTTATACCACCATAAATAACCAGAGGTGCCTGTGCTGAATGCACATTGCCCCTCTTAGCTTTCAAATTCTGCCTTCAGAATCTTTCAAAAATTAGGCTTAGTATGAAATTAATTTCCATCTGTAGCTGACCTCCTTTGTCCAGCGGTTCTCCTCCAGACTCTGACCGAGTGTGCATTGGGTCAACACGAAGGGAGACAGTAACTCTTCTGGTCTTACTAGAAATAGCGTTGTTGTATCAGTGATCCAGGAATCAGGGCCCGAACGCAACGGGAATGTCGCACCACCCCCCAGGAAAGAATTCCGTGGGCTCCCGGCTGAGCTGTGAGCTCCACGAGTATTCTTTTATGTGACCTCGACATTGGAAGAAGCTTCAATAGGAGTTTGAAATGAGCCATAAGATGCAAATCCACGGGAAACCAAATCTCACTAGCTGCACTCCTCATGGAACCGCTTGTTCTGGTCTTTTGTAAACAAAAAGCGTTTTCTTTAGAGGGGATACCCTGTGTCTCCGGAACCCTTTCATAGCAACACCATTTGAGAAAATAATATCCCAACCTAAAACTTAATGACCCACAGCGGGAATCGCTTATGTTCCTGCAGTTGCATAGAGCCTTCCCAAACTGAAAGTAATATATATTCCATATAATGAACAATGAAAATACTGAATATTAATGAAAACATAAATGTAAATTCAGGAAACAGACCACTGCAGTCTATTCTGATCCACTGGGCAAAAAAAAATCCATTATATAACCAGGAGGCTTGCGGAGCATGTGCTGTTCGTTACAAATTCCCACAATTATTTTAACTCCATATATAATGAGTAGCCCATGAATCTATTTGTATCAGTTATCATAATGAGAAAGAATTAACTATAGCTTAATGCTAACTTTTTATACTTGGGTCCATTTTTTCGTGGTACCTTTGTGCTACTTAAAAGTTCATGGGCCAAATTCAGCAGTTTTGTAGCATCATTGGAACTGGTGTCCCTCTGGCAGCTGGGGCACAGTTACCCTCACGCTTATAAAAATGAATGCAAACCCTAAGCCTGTCTGATGGCTCTGCAGCCATTGTCACTCTCCATGCGCAGAAGTGCACACTCCTTTGTGTGCAAAAATGCATCCCGTAGGCTTGATCCTTTTCCCTCTGGAGCAGATACAGAATGTCAGAGAATTATATGTAAAACAAAAATTGGAGTGTAATTGCACTGTGACTATGAGGAGTCTTTTATTTGTTCACTTATGAAGTGGCTCCTGGAGTAGCATGGGACTTTGTTTTTCCATCTGTTACATATTCCCGTCAGAAGCAAAAATGTTATTTTGTAAGTAACATAGTAGTGGCTTATTATTTCTTAAAGTAAAGTATAGTATTTTCCCCTGAGCGCAGTGTAGTCTGTAGTTCTGGCACATTAGCTGGCATAAACATTTTGATTAAAGCTTATGAATGTATTAATTACACCTGGGAAGTTTCCAAAGCTTATTCAAACTGCAAACTCTTCAAACTGCAGCCCCCAAATCTGCGTTCTTTTTAGCAGATGTAAAAATGGCTATCACATGATTGCCTTTTCTTTCTCTAGAATGTTTATACAAAGACATGAGGTGGCAAGGGTGCAAATTTTTTTACCCATTAGTTTCTGTAGGCACTTTTTCAGAAAGTCTTCAAGTGTCTGAAGAATTTTTTTACTGTCACGTTGTTAAACATTTGCTTGAAGTCTAAAGAACTTCAATTCTCTTTAAAATTTTCTGTGATCTCCTTGGTCTAGCAACATCTGCACGTACTTAAGCATTTATCAGAATAACATCACTGGGTGTATGACCCCAAACAGGATGACAGCACTGGAACATAGACTGTCTAGCTGAGTCTCTAAAAATAAACAGAGCTAGGAAAACCAGTAATAGTTGTAATGGACTCTGAAGTATCGATAGAATTGGTCCATATGATTTCCTTTGCTCATGTTCCCATGGTGTGGTGCTTATGGTGTAACAGAGGGTAGAATTTGACCAGCAAAGCTCATAAAGTTGTTTGGGTATCGCTATGTTTTTGCGAGTAACACGAACAATTTCCTACAAGAACCTTCAACTGGATTAAGTTGCGTGGTGCATTGGCAATGAGATGGAAGCAAATGTAACAGAGGATCTGAATTCTAAAATCACTGGGCGTATGACCCCAAAAAGAAAGGCATATCTTATCTATCAACTGTCTGCGCCTCCGCCAAACAACCCAAGAAGTCTCACCTAAGCGGTGCTTTGCTCATGCATTCATGCACGCGTGCATTCATTATGACTGACCTGCCCTAGGAAGGTCCATTAAGTGGAATTCATTTCAAGCACAGATGGTCCTGAATAGCTTAATGTCTGCCTGGTGGCCAGAATAAGTGAATTCTTGATGGCCTTAGACTTCTGATCACATACATGCAGCCAAGGAGAAAATGAAAACATGTTTATCATTTTGATAAACAACCTCTCTCATTGCTGCAGGATGCTCCACGTAACTCAGCAGAGTCAAATACTATTAAATTGTCATCACTGTCAAAGAGAGAACGTATAAGTTTTGCTACCTGAGTCATAGTTAATGACTTCCACAATGTATAACACAAATCAGTACTGCCGTTTGCCTTTTTTATGTTTGTTTACTGATAAGTTCAGGCTTGGCTAGAATAGAGAGGCGAGTTATAATTTTGAAGTGCAAAATATGCTTTTGTTATTACCTCTCAGTTAGGGATATAAAAGCCAGAGATGACTAGAAGATGGCTTTTTGGCTTCTGGCAGGCATGCACTCAGACCCTATAGGTGATTAGGTATTTTAAATCACAGCCACCCACAGTAGGCTCATATGTATGATAAAATATTTCACTCTGCAGTTTGTAAACTCAAGGTGGCTTTATAACAGAGACAAAAATGAACATGTTTTCAGGAGTTTAGTGTCCTCCAATTAGAATTAAACCATTTGCAGGAGTAACAAAAAGTTGTCCCTGTTCTACAGTAAGCATGATGCACAGTTTCTGCCATTTCACATTTTAAGCCTATGCACAACAAAGACTTCCAGAAGGCTAAGAAATATGAGCAGAGTCATCATGCTGCAGAGAGCTGCCATCTTCAGCATCCCAGAATCCTTCCCAGCAGTCAATTCCGTCCCTGTTGCTTCGGTGTAGGCATCACATTTCCTTCGGGCAAAGTTCAGGGCATCCTGTGAACTGAGCACTCAGAAAGGGTCAGCTGTTCTCACTGTCAAGTTTTGTGTGAAGAGAATATGAGTTATGTTAGGACATTTTCATTCATCTCTGAAGCTTCCTGAAGAAAGAGCAAAGCTATTCCTGATTTGCAAGTTCCTGTTTAATTTCTAGTCTTTTTTCTTATTTTCTTGGGGCAGGAGGGAATTAAAAAAAACGTATGCTATCTTTCTTACCAGGTGGACAAAGCGGCCACTTCATGAAATGTAACTGTCAACAAAACGTTCAGGAGACACTTACTTAGAGGATTTTAGGGCCCTTCCCTCTCCTTTTAAGATCAATGGCAAAGCCACTATTGACTTCAATGAGTTGGATGAGGCTGTTATTGTGGAAACAAAGCAAGAAGCTACCTTAGCTCAATCGACCATAAAATTCCAAAAAAAAGACATTTCTGTTCTTTGTGACAAGGATTTAAACTTTTGCTGCACTCACAGCCTATCGGGTCAATAATTCACATTTTTTTCAGGGCTCCCAGCACTGTAACATCTTGCCAGGTCTTCCCATAATCTGGAAGAACGACTGAGAAAAAAATCACTGGCTCAGGAGCAGAAGTCCTCAGATATTGGTATTACAGCATTTCTTGGCGCTTCCCTACCCCCCAACCCCCTCCTCCCCGCCAAAAAAGAGTTGGAAATAAAAATTAAGAATCACAGAATAAACAGGTACTTCACTTTTATATGTGAACATATTAATTCTTTTTCAGTGGAACTGAAGACTGATTCGTGTTCCTCTCCCTGCTCTAAATTGTTTCCTCGTTTGCACAGCTGAAATACAGATTTAAGTTGCAACACACACACACAGTATATTTGTGGTTTATATATTTCTGTGAATAACGTAATCAAGAGTGTGCTTTTTCAATGAGTTTTTTTCCTAGTCTCACTGTGTCCATTTGTATTTATCTGGGAGCTTCTATCCCCATTTTGTATATAGCTTTTAAAAAGTCTAACATGTATCTGCACGGTTGTGAAATATATACCCGTAAAACACATTGCATGCAATGCTATCCAGTAATCATTCATAGGCTAAAGATGCTTTAATGGAAAAATCTGATCCCACGTAATAAATTTTCCAGGAAAACCGGGTGTGTAACATGCACAACTTCCTCCATGTAAGATGGATTTTTTCTTCTGTGTCAGCTCTGGGAAAGGTCTTTTTATTATTGTTATTAGTATTTGCATTACAGTTATAGTCCATGCAGATAAAAGTTTCAATTGATGTACTTAACTGTCTAGTGGTAAAAAAAAGTGGGTTTTCATTGCTTTTGTAGTTTCATTATGTTTTGCCACTCCTAAACAACTATACACTTTGAGTTGAAGTCTTTATTGCCACAGCAACTCGAGCTTCCACATAACAATTAAAGGTGTTATAAAGCTCATCTACCACAACCCATTATTTTGAATAGATAACCAAATAAGCAAGACTAGCTCATGTGGTTATTAGTAATAGCAAATTAATAGAGCAAATAAAGCATTTAGCATATTCACAGATATTTACCACACAGACTATGTCGTCTAAAATTAGAAATGCTTATTACTGCGTACATTATCTTTATTGTTGAGGTTGCAATCAATAAAATCACAAATCTTTCTTCTCTTAGGGCATGACCATAAGATAAATTAAACCAATGAGAATCTTTTCATTGCTTTCAATATGATTTGGATGGGGGAACAGGGAGTTTATCTGAAGAATTACTTCATAGAAAAATACGAGCATTTGAGGCTGAGTTGATTGTCAGAATTCCTCTTACTCCTAAGAGACACTTAAAAGACCATTTGTCAGATGATGGCTTTCTGAATTGTTGGGATCTCTATTCTGTGGCATCTATGGGCTTTCAAAAAGCTTGTGTCAGCAGGCCAAATGCACCTAATAACTAATACATGAAGCAGCATTTCTCTCCAGATGAGTTAAATATTTACTGCAGAGTTAGTCTTGTCTCAGGCTTGCAAACTCGTTGGTGCTTAACCCCATGACCACGCAACCTCAGCTCATTTACCCTAATGGATGTTCACAGGTTTTTCATCTGCTGATTCACCCTGGAAGGTCAGCGGTTTGAAAATTTAATATTATAAAACATTTCCACGCTTTGCAGAGTCCCTCTTCATTGGTCATTGTTGTACCACTCAGTACTGTGGGTCCACCTCACGGCACACCACCATGTGACCTTAACAACATATAGTCCGGGGAGATTCCTCCCTGCCCTTCGTACACAAACCTTCTTGCACAAACCTTCTTGCACACTCTGATCCTTAATAGGCTGTGTACAATGTTTTGTGCTAAGTTTAAACAAATCCTGCCAAATTTATTCGGCAATTTCATAAAGTAGCCAAATACGTGTGGGGAACAGACTGGCACTATTAAATACTTGGTGATTATCAGCTAAATACAATCTGAACTGAGGAATCAAGAAATTATCTGGGCAATGCATAAGCCCGTGTCTCCTCTCCTTGCACTGCACTGTGAAGGTGAATGGCAATAATACACTTGACGCTTTGTTTCTGTGCGTAGCATATGCCACAAACACCGACTATTCATAAACCCTAAGCCACCATCTATCTGTCTGTTACTCTTTTGTGTTCTCCACCTAATCAAACTATTGCAAATGTTCATAAAGAACGATTAGGGAGAAGACAAGCCTGGTGATGTTGCACACAATGGGAAGGTTTCCTGCCTTAAAACTGCCGGTTTAGCGAGTGGGGTAGCAAAAGGAAGTGGTGTTGGACCATCCTGTAATTTGGAGAGGCTGATTGTCATCCCCTAAGGGCTGAGTACTGGCATAGAATCAAAATATTTAGTGAAAAGCCTTATTTCTAGATGTATTCCCTTGGCCCCTGTTCTTGTGTGAGAGAATATTTGAGGGAAGTGGCCTCCAATATTACAAGCGTAAAACCAGTCAACAGTTGTTGCACATTTACTGTAGTACGTTACCTACATTGCTTCAGGCCTAGACCCTGACACCGTCATCTTCTAAGCCAAAAATTCTGCTGATGTCAGGGAAGCTTCTAATATAAGACAGGCAAGCTGTATCTACTGTAGAGGTACATTTATCTGCATTTCCTATTAAAATTGAAGTATAGCAGCACCTGGCTTATTCAGGAGCACACATCATGGGGAAATGACGCTGTAATCCCACCTGTATAGAAGCCGTGCAGAGACGCAGACAGGAGCACGCCTGGGTGCTTTGATTAGCCACTGCTGCTCTTCCTAATCAGAGTGTCAATATTCTCTTTTTCTTTTTTTCTTTTTTTTTTTTCTTTTTTTTCTTTTTTTGCCAGAAGGAGGAACGTGTGAAGTTATAGCAGCACACAGATGCTGTAATAAGAATCGAATTGAGGAAAGATCACAAACAGTAAAATGCTCCTGTCTACCTGGGAAAGTGGCTGGGACTACGAGAAACAGACCTTCCTGTGTTGATGGCAAGTAGCTCCTCCTGTATATACGTCTCTGTTTGTGTACCATCCAGTAAATAGCTTTAAGTTTATAGATTCTGCATAGGAATTTTGTTGTATTCTCTGTTTAACGAAACGGAAAAACTATAAAGCATAAGCATACATTTACACCACCTTGCCTGCTACTTTAGCACACGGTTCTGTGCATGTGGGCCACGTTAAGATTTACTCCCAAAAAGGAGAGTACAGTACAGGCACTTAGATAAATATAACAGATTCTGTGGCAGGATCGAGCCCTTAATAAATAACTGGACAAAACTGCGTCACTTCACAGCCCCTCCCCCCTTTGCCACATTAGTTTTGAATCATAAATATTTTGAAAGACAACAGCCATTCGTTTTGATTTAATTCGCCGTTTTAGTCAGTGGCAAAAAAAAGATAAATAAATGAATCCTGTGGTCTTGTCCTGTAACAAACATTACAAAAAGCTAGGAAAAAATCTTTGTGTTTTGAAATCACTCGTGCCGTTTCTTGTCATGGGGATTTTTTCGCTGAAAGAAAAACACCGTGTTATTTGTGTCTGGGTTTCATATCGGGTCTAGCTCCACAGCGTGTATTCCTCTCTGGGGCTCCGCTGCCACCGCTGCAGGGTGAAACCATGGAGCAATCGTCAAGAAAGCCACGGCTTGGAAGTGCTTAGCAAAATATAAATCGCATAAGAAGACGGGGAGTAAGTGGTGCTAATCCCATTAGTTACCCTTCCCAAACAAGTGTCTCTGTGTTGCAGAATCCCTCTGTGCAGCAGCTTTGTGAAACAGAATATCTCATCGAAATTCCTCACTACTCTTTATGGTACATATCTGGTGCCACTGTTTTATACCATCCCACAGCCCAAAGGTGCTCTGAAGACCCCAGGGGTCATTTCAGCCAGAGCTGAGGTGGGCTCTGCCGTGGGCTCTGCCCTGGGCTCTCCTCATCCTTCCCACAGCTGGACTTCCAGGGGTGGTGGTGTAGCTGCAGGTTTTGGAAGCACCCGATGTTTCGTCTTGGGGTGTCATTTGGCATTCAGCCTGCCCCCAAGTGAGTGAGAGGGGGAGCTGTACAAGCAAACACTGGGAAAAATGGTTTCTTCTGGGTACCTGTCCTCCATCACATCCTGAAAAGGCAGTAGCAAGGGAGCAGGGGCTGGTCCAGTTGTAGCCCTAAGTTAGACAGGAGTATTGGTGGGCGCAGTGGACTCTGTAGACGAGGCTCTGAGGCTTGCATGGTCAACACTAAAACCAGGAGAGATTGGGGGTGCCTTGGAGGAATGAGAATCTCATGTGTTCTCAGCAAGTATTTGTGGTGTGTATGTATCTGGTTTATAGATTAAGGATAGAAAGAAAATATTTTATTATTTAAAAAATGCTTTCAAATTTTGAAATTATGAGATGAGGCAGTAATTCATAGCTTGTTACATTGGGAATGGGATTCAGCTTCTGAATTCATGACTAAAAACACGCTATGAATGCATCTGTGAATGATTACACTTTAATCCACATTCTGTCATTCTGTTATTGCTTAATTACCCTGATAAAAAGAAGCTTTTCTTTTCCTGTTAAGCACACTCATAAAACTGTAGGTGAAACCCACAGCTGGTCTGAACCAAAGATCAGCTGTACAAGCCTTGAAGAATTTCATGTTCTTCAGCAGGTCATGAAAAACAGAGGCGCGAGATAGAGCAGAGAGACACCATTAATTCAGATCTCATAATTCTGTTCAGAGAAGAGGACCTCAAAGAATGCTGTGTTAAGAAAAAAAGTCGGGTGCAGGTGTGGACTGGAGCCTAATTGCTCTGTCAGGATTACAATGAAAAGAAATGTTATTGTCTGGAATTTTGAAAGGAGTAAGGATAAAACAATGACTAATATAAAAGTGCAAAGCTAGTCCCATTGAAGTCACTGGTAAGACTCACAGTGACTTCAAAGCCAGCAAACCTGAACTACAAAGGAATGTCTTCCCCTTTCAAGTTTAGTTGTTGTAGTCAGCCCATAGCTTCTTTTGTAGATGGCTGGTGAGCAGTTCAAAAGCCCAATATGCTCCTTGTAAAAATTAACAGAAGGGGCATTTTCCTTGGCCTTTGTTTTATCCCAGACTTTGCTTTGTGACTTTTGACATACTGACCTGTTTTAAGCCAAAACTTTGACCTATTTAGTGGTTCTGTTCTTGCTAAGGCAAAGCTCCCAAAACTTCCCATGGGAGTCCCATTGACGTCAATACTTTAACTCCCACAAAGATTTGGGATTTGCTGTTTGTTTTGTGCATTAAGCCATTTCAAAAGGTCATCTGCAACTTTTTACCTTCTTTGCCTACCATATTGAAAGGGTTAAGGCTGTTTAATCTCACACTGTATAGGATTACAAGCCATAAACTATCATTAAGAAAGCTTGCTTGGATCCATTACTTAAAAACCCATGGATGCTCGGGTACAGCAACACACTCACAGCCAGACTGCAGACTGATCGCCTTTGAGAGGTGACAAGGACTGGGAGATCCCATGTTAGCAGGTTGACTCCCATCTGTGATTATTGCTTTGAGCAATCACCACCTGACGGCTATTTAGTTGAGATGAACCTCAGTTCTTTCCCTGTTTATACTGTTGGCTAAACTGTGACTCAGTGGGATCAGAATCAAGCTTTTGGTGTTTCTCAGTCCAATTTTGTCAGAAAACACCTCATCAAGACTGATGCTTTGACAGTTTGAGTTCACGTTACAGAGGAGAGATTGCATTGCCTTCTACTTCTACCAGCCATTGCTCCAGGACACAGCTGGGCTGTGTGGGTGGGACTGTGTGGAGAGCTATCTTTGTTTTCTGTTTAAGAGAAAATACAGTTATTTGTAGAAGTCAGCTTAACCTTTTTATTAAGTATCAAGAGTGATAAACGGTCCTTTTGTCCTCTTGTTGTGAGATCTCATCCTGGGCAGCACACCGTCACAGTACCTGGGATGCACATATGCAATCCTTCTCCTGAACGGCCTGAAGTTCAGGCTGAGTATGTGTTATTGGTACTGTGAAGGGCGGGAAGTTGCTGTGTATTCCCAAGGATCGCTTCCTGACAAGTCCAGCAAACTTTTTCTTTGGAGCCTCATCTTAAAAAAGTACAGTGAGTCCAGGCTGTGGCAGCCTCTGAAGTTAGAAATTATTCCTTGCCGCTCATTCAGTTGAGGCTGTCCTAAAACCTGCCTCAGTCACCAATGAATTATGTAGTAGCAACAGCGAGAGCAAAACAAAAGCAAAATCTTGTCATGAAACAGAGATGCCAGTTTCTGGTTTTTTGCCTCTTCTGTCCCTTCACTACCTCAAGGTCTTTTTTTTTTTTTTTTGAAGGATGATTTGAATGCTCCCTTCCCTCCTTACAATTTATCTTGCATGTCACTTGGCTGTAGCTCATAGCGTGGGCATCAGTCTGTTCAGCTCTCTGTCATGGCTGTTATTATTTCCTCCATTTGCCCAAATACCTCTCCAGAGCAAGTCCCAAATGGGTTTAGTTCATGTGTGTTACAGCACCTTGAGAGGGTCCTTTTTTTGGGGGGGAAAGCAGTGTCGAGCATGTCCAGGGAGTCCCCAGCCCTCTGCCTCCCGAGCACGAGGGACTGTGCAGCTTAGAGGGGTACTGACCCACCCCGCGGCAGTGCTCTCGGACACAGCGTGTGCATCGGCTGTCGGAAGGTACCAGAGCAACTCATCTACCGTCCTGCCCACCCACTTCAGAGATGGTCGGGGACTCCAAATGGCTCGAATTTGCATCTCAGACTAGCACGCAGACCCCTCTAGTGTCATGCTTTAATGGAACCGCTCTCTCTCATTTTCCTCTTACTGCAGACACTTTGTGTGTGACGTGCAGGTTATTTCTGCAAAGGTTTCTTAGCCATGCTTCTGAATTCGCACCTTCCCTCTCTATTGTGCTTACAAACAGCTTGTCTTCCTCATTTCAGAAGCCCATGAATTTTCCTCCTCCCGCAATAGGCTCTGTGGGCTTATGAGGGCACTCGGGTGTCAGCATAAAAATAGCTGGGATTTGTCCCCTTGCTAGCTGTTGCGTGGCTGGTACGATTTCTCCTGTGGGTTCAGGTTTTATTCCTTTGTCTTTGTTAACTGATTTCTCCTTCTGGTACTGTGGTTATCAAAGAGAGATGTTCCCAGTAATGTCCTCTGCTTCTTCATAGCAAGTTCTCTTGCATCTTCCTGATAGGGTCAGTGGCCACGTGACGATTGTCCTTTCAGGCGTCAAGCCCACAACCTTTAGGAAATCTGTTGACCCCTGTGAATAAAGATCAGTCATTGGCTCCAAAATTTTAGTTGTTGTTTCTTAATTTAATTTTCTGTTATTCCACGTAAAACTGAAGAATACACTAAAATGAAAAAGAAAAAAACACCCTCTTATATTTCTCTTTTTTGAAAACAGATATTTGGGTTTTTAAAGAATTTTTCACCATTCCCAGTACAACTTTCACATTAAGTGGGACCAACATTCCTTCTGGTGTTCATGGGTAATGCGGAGTTATCCTTAATCTTGTTCATTACTTCATCAGAGCTTTCTTTTCCTGCCCCATCTTCCTTCTCAGTACGGAACGCACTGAGCACAGTGAAATTCTGATGAAAAAAACGTGGCTTTTAAATACCTTTAAAATTGCTGTTTGAATGTTTTCTACACGTACTCAGCATATTCTCAAAATATTTAAATACTGTTGGGGGATTTGCATTCACAGTGCTGCCACAAAAGCTGTTTTTATTTTGTTTTTGCTTTCTTACAACCCAAGACACTTTCTTCACATAAATGGCTGCTGACTGCTCCAGGTTTGGTGGTTCTACCAGATCGTGGCATCATGTGAGGTTTCATAACATTAAAATACCTTTGTTGTGACAGTATCAAATGTAAAGCTTGTACCAACGCTGTCATATTTGGGTCAGGGCTGTAATGTCCACCTCTTATTCTTCATTGACCTAATCTTCATGCAAAATTGATGTCACCTTTCTGAGTGTTGTTCTGCAGCATGAATAAAGCTGGCTGCGTGAGCTAGAGAGCAACAAGGAGCAAATGGCAGCAGTAAATTGATTAATGCACTTACATCGTGTTGTTGTTCTCTGTGGCTGGTCTGCACATTGCTTGCAGTTTTCTTTGGCTGCTTCCATTAGCTAAAGAGTCTTGTGTCCACTTCATTAATTTATTTCTTTGTTTTGGTTTGTTGTTTTGGGTTTTTTTAAGCCGTTCGTTTTTGAACTCAGTATAAACAACATGAATGGTTGGATGTGGGAGTCTCCACCTTTTCTACACTCTAGTTGGAGGCATGCAAAAATACTCCTATTTGGAAGTTTCCCATTCCCTGTAAGGACACACACTTTTACTTTCCAGTGCACTTCGCAGCGGCTGCTCACGTTCCTCCCAGGATCTCGGTAAACAGGACAAATAGCCAGTGAAGGAGGTGGGAACAGAGGCCAAGTGAGCCTGTGGAGTTACTGAGTAAATATTAACAGAAAAGCTCTGATAATATTCTCTCAGTTCTAATACTTCACATGATTGCTATAAAAATGTGATAAGAATACAAGATATTTATAATTTTAATACTGTCACTTTTACGCTGTGAATAATGTGCTTTGTACCGTATCATTTACAATGATATTGAACCTTTCTGTACAATCAGCAGGTGGTTATGTCTGTGTGTTCTTTGAGGCCTTTAAATAATATATAATTTGTTCATCTATACTGGAGTTTACTGTGTTATGGTTAATGATGCTCTCAGGCACACTTTTTTTTTAATGCTTGAATTTTTTGTTCCCTTCTCTTCAGTCTTCTTCTAGTCTTTTTTAAACTCTTTCAGAGGCAACCTCAATATTTCTTGCACAATTATCTGTGAAATTTGTTGGACCACAGAGTATGGGATAACAGAAAAGCACCTGCACTGGCTTTTGAAATCCATCACAAAGGGACTTTCATGCAGGCTGTGCATGTTGCCAGTGCTTTCAGGAAATGAGGTGGTTTTAACACTGGTCAAAACCAATGAGGAAAAAGGAAGGTGCTCCTGAAGTGCTGTGCGATATCTCTCTCTCTAAGTTATTCCTGCAAGAAAGGTCTCTGCAGAGATCTGAGATGATCCGATTCCATGCTGTACACAACAGAGGATTTGAAGCATTAGCTGTGAGGCAGCAGGACTAGTGTTTTAACTCTCCATGGCCTGCTGTTGTCCTATTTTATACCCGTCATGCATCAGGGGAAAGGGAAATCACTCACTGATACAAAACAATAAAATGAAATGAATCCAGTATTTCCCTTTCTCACAGGACTGGCTTTGGATCACATCAAGTTTGAAATCATTTGGTAATATATGAAACACTATGGTGCATGTACATACATACTTCAGATTTCTATTAGTTTGAGGATTATCCATCACTAGCCACCGTGCTGCCCTGTGAATTTACATCAGGCTTCATCAGGGCAGCATTAACAAAACAAGATAAGTCTTAGTGACTGATGAGAGTACTGTGACTTTTAATGGCCCTCTGGGCCAGCACCTCACAGCTCCCCAGTCATGCTCCGGGGTGGTTGGTACCGCTCATCCTTACGTTTCCATGTGCGGCAGTGGGAGCAGAGAGAGGACAGCATTCATCAGCACACGTTCCCTTTACTGGCCTTTGCCCTCCTGTCTCTCACCCAGGACCTGCAAACGAAAAGGTCATACCTGCTATGTCACGCCTTGGGCAAACAGCGAGTTCAGCCGCTCTGTTGACATGAGCTAATTTATTTTATTTTTTAAATTATGGATAAGATGCCTACAGTAGGGCGAGCATTCACGATTCAAGGGTGCTGTGTTCCTGCAGCCCAGAGGTGTAGCGTATCCCTCAGCCCACGCACCCTCCCACAGCTCCCGTGCTGCCCCACTCCCACCGCTCAGAGGGACATACGGAGAGTTCCTGGCTCTCCCTGGAGTGAGTGCAGGATTCGAGCCCTGTAGAGTCAAATGAAAGACTCCTATTGACTTTGGGTCGGGTCCTTAGTAAATGCTTTGTTAGATATAATCCTGTATCTATCAGCACTTACATCAACTGAAAGCGGTTCACAGTCACAAAGCCAATAGTTTTCTATTTATCTAATGTGTACTTTAGGTGGTATCACCAGAAAGCCTTTTTTTTTCTCCACTCTGTGAAAACACTTTCAATCAATTCTTATTTCTCCAAGAAAGGGGGGAAAAATGCTTTTTGAAATCCAAGGAGTCAGCTTCTCATCCTTCTAGCTGTGCTTCGGCCTAGATAAGAAGAGATCTCAGGGTCCCATATTATTAATGCACTGTCTATATGAATAACGAGCAGGCTTGGTGAATTATTCCACACTCCTGGGAAAATCTATAACCCCGTCCTTCTGCAGCACCACTGGAACTAAGCAGGAGACTCGTATTTTCTTGATTTGCTGAATTCAGATGACTTCATTTGTAAGGAGGAAAAAAATGTAGCTGTTCCCCACTGACACCCATTTAGTAAGCTCAAAAAAAATTCACGGCGTGTCAACGTGCGCTATTAAAAAAGGAGAAGGAGAGAGAGAATCCCAACTGTGCAGTGGAATATTTTAAGACTTTGCTTTTGTCCAGAAACGTGTCTTCTTGAATCGCCCTTGCAGCCACCCTGAAATTGCAGCCAGATCCTGAGAGGTGCTGACTTCGGTGGGAGCAAAAGCAAAACTGGCAGTGATGACGCAGAGTAATTAGTTCATTTACCAAGGCACTGCGGCTCTCGTTACCAGTTTGCCTTCTAGTCTGCAGGGCAGGGGCTGAACGGAGCAGATGGGAGGTATGTGCCTGACCCTGCCGATGGTGGGTGAGCTTTTGTGTCAGAGCACAGTAGCATTTCCTGAACCCAGACCGTCAGTGAGCAACCTGGGGAGAGCCGAGAGGCCACACTTCTCCCTGAACAAGCATATCTACAAATATATATATATGTGTGTGTGTGTGTGCGTGTATCTGTGCACATGCTGTAGAGTCATTCTGCCATGGGCAGTACATCAAAATGCTGTTCAGATGCGTATGTGTGTGTTTCCAGTTATTAAGGTGCAGAGGGGGAGGATATGTGAGGGTCAGATTTGTAGCCAACCTGAGCCACATTCGGCAATGAGGGCTGCTGAATTAGGCGCTTCCCCATCTCTCGGCGAGGGCTGTGTTGTTTGTGCCGCATGCAAACATCTGCCAGGCATTAGGGAGAAGTAGACGGATGATGATGTCTTTCTGGTGTGAAGATGGTGCAACTAATGAGATCATCTGACTGTGGGTTTATGTGAGTACATCTTCATTTCGGCTATAATTTATCTCCCTACCTATGTCTTATATTTCTTTCTTTTCCAATTGACATTGCGGTTTCCTATGTAGCAAAGCAACCACCCTTTTAATATCAAACCCATACAACAGCTGACTAATCCACCCCGATGAAGTGCAGAGAGCTCACTTAAATCCCAATTTCTGCAGAAAAAACATTTTCTTTTTCTACTTAAGAGGGGAAAAAAGCCATAAGTCGTGGCACTATCTCCATCTGCGTGAGGGGTGGTCATTTTTCCAGGCTCCAGCTGATAGGTTTCAGTGCCGACACAGAGGGAGCAGAGCCCTCGCAGCCAACCAAGGTGCACAAGCAGCAGCCTTACAGTGAAATTAGAGAACAGCACGGCCATGAAGCAGTGTGAAGACACTCAGGAACATATAATTACTTCACCTCCATACAGAAGAAAGTAACCTTTCTCTAAAATACTTGCAATAAGCCTGCTAGAGGTTAAGGAGAAAAACAGTAGGAGTTTTCTCCTCTTGTAGGTAGCATTAAGTGTTAATCACAGCACTGGAAAGAGCCTGGTAAAGGGTTTTGGAGGCAGCGAGCGCAGGCATGGAGGGTAGCCAGCAAAAAGAAGCACAAGCTAGGTGGGGAAAAAGCCTAAAGTAGAGAAAATTCCCTTGCGGGGGTGAAGACACAGGTAAGACCATGCAGGTGAGCCCCGTGAGTTCAGGTGGGAGGAGGATCAGGCATGCTGCCTGGCCAAGCACGGAGAGCAACCAGGAGAAGGGGTTTTCACAGCTTTTGTGTGCACAGATCTTTTGTGTGCGCCAGCCCAGGTTAGCCCAGAAGGGGGGCAGCAGCCCTCTGCTAACCCGACAAATCTATCTGCAAATCTACAGATGGTAGTTGTAGGGGGGGAAAAAATCTTCAGCGATGCTGAGGAAGAGATTTCCAAATGTCAGGAACTAGATGGAAAAAGCCTGTCCAAGAGCACATCACAAGGCTGGGGTGAGCAGAGGTGTGTCAGAGCCAAAAAGCTTTGTTTGGGGGGGTGCCACAGAAGTAGCTCAGAAGAGTAAGATCTGGATATCTGGGAGGGACCTGTGTGTAAGACCCTTGATGTGTCCACATCCGTCATGGCCACCATGAGGTGTGGAGCCTGTAGCTGCCCTGTGTGGCAGCAGCAAGGCAGCGAGAGAAAGAGCTTTGCTACCACTTTCTAAATCTGCGTGGAGTGATGTTGCCAGCTGATACAGGATGTGTGGTGTCTTAGGCGCAAAAGGCTTAAACCTTTATACCATGCCTTTAAAACAACACGGGGTCTATCTGTGTCTTGTGTGACAAAGCGCACGTGTGCAGTCCAAGCACAGTATTTAAGATGCACTCAAAAAGCGGACTGACACCCAGAGACAGATTTTCAGCTGGTGTAAACTGGCTCTTGAAATCCCCAGTGAGATGCTAGTTTGTGCCAAATGAGGACACGGTTTGTTGAGTCTAGGAAAATGAACAGAATGGCAACTGGCTATTAATCCTTGCGCACGGTCTTTAGGGAATATATGGGACCAGCGTTCAGCTAATCAGTGGCCAAGAGTAGCTTAGAGAAACGTTAAAGTCAGGTTAGCTTCTGTGCTCTATCCCCTTACACCAAACCTCTGCAGCAATTCAGATGATAATCTATCTCTGCCAGGAAGGACCGTATTACTAGACGGCTAATTCTGCATAAGCTCACATCATACTTTTTTTCTGCATTGGATACTGTATTTTCAGTGCACCCGGGCTGTGAAATGCTGCTTGTCTACAGGAGGCTCTAATATATTATAGAAAATATGTGATCAGAGTATTGCAAAGCATTAAGTCTTTTTTTCTTTTCTATCTATAAACATGGAGCTAGTTCACAAGGCTTGAATGTGGTTCGTAGGATTAGGATTCAGACACAAAAGAAGTGGATGATTAAGTAAAAATGGAAAGTGCTGCTACATAGTGTGTTCTCTTTAAATTAAGAGACAAGAACCTGAAGTTATTACACACTGAAATTTTAAAGAGACAAGGACCAAATCTGTGTAAGAATACACTTCGTTAATCCTTTTATTGATGCAGTGAGTTCAAATAAGAGTCACTATTTAGCACTGGGATTCTCCGTTGTGTTGAATTACATTAATTAATCTGGCAACTGCAACTAGAGGCGGACAAGTCAAGAAGTGTTTAACTGATTTCGGAGGATTGATTAGCCATAAAATTGATCACAGACACATTTCCAGTTCCTCCCCTCAGAATACCGCCAGGTAGCTGTAGCACCCAAACCCCGCAGCAGTTTGTCAGCCCTTTAGTCTCTTTAGCCTCTTTTGGGTGATTTTCACGCATTAATGTTGCAGAATTGCCTTACATTTAGGGATCAAGTAAGTACATGTCAAGTGAGGGATTTATTTCAAATCTTAGACTTTGTGCCGAGGAAGTACATGTACACAGCCTGCAGGTTTTGGAACGGGTCCCTATACGTAGGTGTCAGAAAGCAGTTTATTAATCCAGTATCTCAAAAAAAGAAGCATTATTCCTTTCTGGGAGGTGTTTCCATAGACCATTCAGTTTGCTACAATAACTGCTCAAGGTTAAGCAAGCACAAGTGCTGATGTAGTATGCCAAAATTCAATAATTTTTAAAAAGTGCTGCCTCTCCCTTTTGAAACTATCACGCAAAAGACAGCGGTGTGGAAAGGAGCTGTGCTCTACCATTTAAGCATTCTGTCCTGTGTCATTAGTACATAAAACCTGTTCTGCAGGCAGATGGATTGTTTTTAATATGCGGTCTTGTGTAATCATTTCCTTTTGATTACAGTTCCTAGGCAGCAAGCATACAGCAGAGTTTTCAAGATGCATGTGCATGGTCAGTACATTTTTTTTTTTATCTTCCTAATGTGCCCAGAACTCACAAACAGCAAGGTGAAACATCAGCACAAACCATCACTCAGGAACAAAATTGAGAAGCAAATGACACCGTCCTAACTGAGGACAATGGCAAATCTCCCATTAACTCAAATGAGAGTAGAAAACATATCTCTGTATTGGTTTTATTATTACAAAGTGCCCTGTCCTTTTTCTTCAGGCCCCTCCACGAAATACCATCAAATGCGGTTGCATGTAATATAGTTATGCAAATACAAAATGAACTCTGTTTCCTTGGGAAATTTCCTTTCCTCCTCTTGAAAATAGCTAACTGGATGGACACGTTTTAAAACAAGAGCACCTGTAGTCCCTGTTAAATAAAAAAAACAAAGCCCATTAGTGTAATGAACACTTGTATCCCATTAGTGAGATCGTTAGCCAGGGACACAGATACCCATTGCTCTAAGCAGGACAGGGGAGAGGAGGGTGAGCACTACTTTGAACCACAGAGCACAGGAACGAAGTAGTAAAGGAGAAAATCCGTATAGTTTTTGACAGGTTGTGTTTCCTCTGGGGTTCAGCTCAGTAGCAAAGTCCCGGCCTCATTATTGCACTGGTGCTGTTCATTTCTTGTTCGTCTGTGTGTTGTGATGAATTTGGTTCGTCCGGATGTCAGTCAGGGAATCAGGCGAGGAATTTGTGGCAGAGCGGGAGATGCGTAATGCTTCTGGGTAGCACGGTGACGGGTCCTTTCCTGGGATGGATACGCAGTTCTGGCCACTCAGCTTCAAAAAAGGAGGTGAATTAACCTGGAGGCCCCGGTGTGGAGAGAGGCTTTGGCTGCTCAGCAGAGTTCGCAGCCTCTATTGAAAGAAAAGAGTTGTTGGGTGGCAAAGCAAAGGATGGCATATGAATGTGCTGTCAGATCAGTGCATGAGCACCAGGAATGAAGGCTAAGAAAACAGTGGAGGATTTAATAAACTCCCCATCATTAGACGTAGGTTGGAAATTAGAAGAACAGTCCTAACTCTTAGAGGAGGTTGGCAACAGCTTCCCAGTAGGATGCCAGCTAGTTTTGTAGACTTCCAGTGTCTTTTGACGTACCCAGAAAATGTAAAGAAATTAGTGTTATTTCATAAAATAATACTGCAGCATACTAGTGAAGAATGGACAGACCCCAGTCTGACATAAGCCAAGAAAAAGAGCTGTAGAGCAGACTCATAAGAATTCATTCGCGTGTTAAGAGACGCAAACAACTGTATATACGCTTTGTCTTTAATATAGCAAGAATTGATTCAGTCTGGGCCAAAAAAAAAGATCTTATAACAAACAAATCACATTAGTGTTCAGGCAGCTGCATTTCATACCAACTAAAGGGTAAAGTCTGGGGGGATTGTGTGATCGTTCTTGAAATGCAACTTTTGAAAACAAAAACGGTTTGTCAATGTTGTGAATTTACTAATAAAAGAAAGAGGGGAAAAGTTGCCAAGCAGATATATGGAAAAGTTTCATCCTATTTTGAAGTCTTCAGTTACAATTTGACTTTATTTGATACAGTAATTTTTTATTGTTTGGTTGGCCAACATGGATATTTTTTTTATCCATTTATTTGCAATAACGTGCTGATAAATCAGTTTTAGCAGTGGAACCAATTAATTCTCCATTGTAAGTATTGACTTAGATTTTTTTTTAATCTATTCTATCCGTCGGAGATGGCAGTGCTGTACTTCCCTGGATGAGCGATAATGAGGGTGTGTTGCAGAATCCATCTCTACTACTCCTCTGAAACAGTGCTTGTAAGTTCTGTGTGGTCATTGCGGGGAAAAAAAAAAACATTTGCAAACACAAATTAAGTAAATTATAGCCTTGCTACCTGGCTTGTGTTCTTCAAATGACCCCTGGTGCCCACAAGTGGGGATTCTAGCAAGAAGTATCAGTTCGAGATTGCAGATTTCCCATCTGTGTTTGCTCATTAAAACACTGCAGGATGGAAACTATGATCAGAAATGACCTGTGGTTACAATGGATGTGGTCTAATTGTATTGTGTAGAGTCAGGTTTGGTAAAAAAATGAATGGGGGAGGTTTTGAAATTCCTAAAATTCAAATGTAATTACGTACCACCCAGATCTGTGTTCTGCTGTTACTGTTTACTGGCACTGAAAACCTTTTGAAAGCTGATACAATTTCCTAATAGAAGGAATAAATTGACAAAGCAGGTTAGAAGCTTGCACGCCAAATGTAGCCACCTTTATGCAAAAGCCTTTAGTGAAAACTCCTGCAAGTGTGGGCTGTGTCGAATCAGTATATTTCTGAAATAATCAGGAACGCTCATTTGTAACAAGCTTTGGATTAGACCCTTTCCATGTGAACCACTTTCACTTTAAACTCATTATTTATGGTAAGCATCACCACACTCTTCATGCATTTTGCATATTCAATTTTCAGGCCAAAATATAGGAGCTGCATTAGCTTCAGTGCTCCCAGCAGGTAATCAGCCTCCTGCAGTATCAAACCTTATGTCACCCAACAGTAATAGGCTGAAATAGTCAGAGCCTCGTAAGGACTGTGCCTGCCCAGTTCCTATTAAAATTAATGGGGACTGGGCATCCATTCCCTCTAGGCAGCTTTGAAAATACCAGCCAAAATGTAGTTGTAAGTATTAACCTTTAGGAAGTTAGTGTTGGCAGCCTCCCGCTGCTCTGTACTAGTTTCCAAAACCAGTAGCTCCGATTTGGCACGAGCCCTGCGTGAGAGCATCCAGCTCCGGTGTGATGGGATCACGTCCTCAGGGGCTCCTGGTCCACAGCTGCCGGTGGGGAGCAGCTGTGGGCAATTCCCACCTTCAGGCTGTTTTGGCTGAGCGGATCCTGGGAAGTCAGAAGGCAAATTGTGAGCCTGCTCTGCCACTTGTACCAGGAGCAGCCTGAAGTGAGCCTGGTGGGTCTTTTTTTCCTGGTCTTCAGAAGCAAGGAAGCCAGTCCCATAAAGGTCAGTAGAGGTGGTGTGAAAAGGCTACCCTGACTCTGAATATAATGCAATACGGAACTTTGGGGCAGAAACGCCAAAAAAATTACAGCCTAACTGTTAAACATATTTTGTATAGGAAAAAACCTGCCTGTGGATGCTTTTATATATTAAACCCTGTAAGGAACTTCTGCCCTGCTGATTTAACCTTCTTTAATTAGGGTTTTTTTCCCTTTCCTGTCTGTATTTGTAGAGAAAAATAGTCTGGCATTTGAAAAGAAAAAGGGGATTAGAGTCATTTATTATTGGATCACTATTAAACTAATAGAAATAGCAATAGAAAGTCATGTTTTTAAACAACTTCCAGGTCTCGGGTCTAATCCATGCAGATGATGACCTGTGAGGAAGTAGTGTTATAGGAATAAATTGGCTGTGGTTTAGACGGGAGGATTTCAACCCAGCTACTAAACTCTCAGTAGGGCATGCCTGAAATGTTACCACAGTAGCTGGAGACCAAACTGTCCTCTTTTTATATTTTTTTCACCAAATAGTTCTAAAATAACCAAAGTGTAATCGACACACTCCGTGAGCAGATTGTTCACGGACACAAAATACATTCCTGAATCAAATAAATTGCCAACTGTGAAGCATTTCCTAGGCTCTGCTTTGTGTAGTAGGAGATAAGAAGCAAATATAACGCGCTGGTCTCTAATATTAACTGCTATTAAAAATGCAAGGCGATAAGTGCTCTCTTTCTATTTCAACGGTGCATCATTGGTAGAAATCCTGTAAGGACCGACTGGATCTTAATGACCTGTTACACTGCATCTTTGCCACCTTTGTGAGTCCCAGCTCTGGTTTTTTTGGTGGACAACTGTGCCATTTTAGGAAGTACTAATTGCGTTTTGCTGAATTTTGCTGCATTTTTATTCTGACGTTCTTAATTTTTTACTTTCCCTTCCTAAATATGACTGCCTAGATGTCATGGACCTGGAGGAAATGTGTAGCCAGGAACATTAGCAGTGCTGGCAGATCTCAGAAGCAGCAAAAGTGCCAGCCAGAGCCCTTCCTGGCTCTGCTGAGTCCACAGGTTTTGAGTAGAATTATGGGCAAGGCTTACTGCAGTATCCCTGTGCTTAGGGTACGGATCGTGCGCTTGTGCTGCTAGCTTTTCCTGAAATACTAGGTCTTGCTAAATGTAGCTTTCTGTAGAATATAAATCAGCTACGTTAGTGTAGTGTCCTGCTTGTGCAACATATTTTGGTTATGTCTACCCTTATATTCGCTCCCTTCATGGCATGCTACGAGATGTCAAAGAAAGTAGATGCTCCTGCTTCCTACCACATTTTTCAGCTAAAAATGGCAGGTGCCTGGAATTATTACAGTTGTATTTTTGTTTGTTTTTTTCACTAAGAAAACGACACCGTAGATGTTGAGAGGTTCTTGCCAGGAGTTTTGCAGAGACCAAGGGGACTATATTTGCGCTCTGCAGCCTAACAGGGAACCACAGTCTACCAGCTTATGCTGCAAAACGAGGTAGGCATCCAGCGAGGGCAAGAGCACAGGCTTTTTGTAGTGGAAAAAAAAAAGAAAGATTGGGCTTTGGGCACCACAGAGGTGAAGAGAGGTTATGCTGCGGAGTGGGAGCAGACTTGCTGTTTTAGGCAATACTGGATAGAGTGAAAAATCTCAAAGATTTGGAATTTTTTTCTTTCTTAGAAACCTGAAAAAGTGTGCAGTAACTACATAGATTAAAACCATACACTGTTTGGATCACTATTTCTGTATCTGTAAAGGATGAAAGAAAAACATACAGCATGGGGGGCAGACCCACAGGGTCCTGTTCTACACGCAGTCTGGGGAAACCCTAAAGTAAAAGGAGATATTCCTACAGCATGCTTTCTGTTCCTATCCCAAAATACTCTTTCTTCCAATTTGTCTTTGGTGTCAAAATAAATGGAAATGTTTCATAGTGATTAATGGTGTGCTGGCTACACAGTGAATGCTGGTAGGGATACAGCCGATCAGTGAAGAGGAAATTTTCAGAAAACCTCATCATATTTTGTTTTGACTTTATGCTGACATGTTGAATTTTGGCAAAGAAGTGATGAAATTCAGCCAGTTACATAGGCATGCATGTGTGCACATAGGCACACACAGAGGGAGAGAGTCGCTTGACAATTCTGCTCCTGGAAGGAGATACCTCTCTGGAGAAATACTCCATTGCTTGACCCATGCTGGACTGTTGGTCGCTATTTGCACCTGGATTGTCCTCTTGAAGGATTATGTCTGCAGGACAGGACTGAAGGAGCATGCCTGTGGTCCTCAAAGCCACCCAGTGTTGCGTGGCACTGTGGGATCCAACAGTGGCTGCAAGGCGGGTTGATGGAGGCTTACCTGCCCCTCACCTTCCTCTGTGCACCTCCTCCTGAGCCGCTTTTGGGAATAAAAGGAGGTGACAAACGCCACCCCATTCCTGTTTTCTTTAGGAAAATGGCTTATTTAAACAGTGCTTATAAGGTTTTGCAGAGAGGTCCAAAGAAACCTGCACCCTAATGCAAATCAACTCAAAACTTCTTCCAGGTTTTGATAGAGCTCATTATACATAAAGTCTATACTGTATTTATTCACCTAGAGACATAAACTATTATGTACAAAAAAGAACAACTAAGCACAATATTGTTTCTTGTGCTACCATTGATCTTTAGTTTCATAATTCAGTTTTGCCCTCTAGATTAAGGGTGGGTTTTTTGTACTGCTGTGTATGTGAGATGTTTAAAACTTCCTTGAGATTTCGACTTCCAGAAGGTTCTGCGAGACTGAGGTTGCAGTTTATCTAATATTTTGACAATGTCCAAGCTCTGCGTTGTAAAAATCAATTTAGTTTTAAGTTGTTGTTTTCACCACTACAGTGAATAATCCAGTTTTTAATTATTTTATGTGTTATTTTATTATTTTTATGTATTTTTAGCTTAAAATTTAGTTGTTTGTCATTACTATAATTTTAGTGGAAGGGACACTGGAGGAACCAAGCCTTGCTGGAATAGATTGTTATCCCGTGTAATGTATTGATCAGGTCAGGCAGTAAATTAACAGGAGCAGAACACCATTAAATTTTGAACTTAATTGCCTTCTACTCTTAATTTCTATTGGATATAATCAATAGGTGCCAGAGGAAAGTTAAAAGAGTTATTTAGCTAGCCGCTATTTCCTGCAGCATAATGGAAAACTACTGTTTCATCCTCTAGTTGATGCAAATAATTTGCAGTTCAAGTGTAGCCACTTAAGCGTTTTATCAAAGACTCACTTTTAGTTCTGTCTTGATTAATCTTCATCCCTTCCAGAAAGAAATGTGATTTCGTGACGCAATCTGTTTTGGTTTAGCTGCCCCTTTGGTCTTTGCGCTTACACTGGTGTTGCAGCAACGCCGCTTCCCTCCAGGATTTCTCCAGCCTGTATTCCTGTCTCTAGCCCTGTACACACAGCGTGTCTTCAGGGGGATATTCTCGGGCCAGCATCTTTTAATATCATTTCCTTCTCCAAGGAATGCAATGTTAAAGCCAGTGGAAATGAAGACCATAACCTTGGTCTTGACTTTTCTTCTTGGTTCTTCTACTAGCTTGTTCGGGCAAGTTGCTCATCACTCTTATTTTCCCTACCTGCAAAACACTAAGTTAATGAATTGCCTTCACCAAGGTCTAGTGTCAAGCTGATGTGTTGTACTCTCTTCTCCCTGTGCCAATGATACACCTTGTTCTGTTCTCCAGCCTACTGTTGGGTTTGTTGCTCCTTGTGTCTCACGTTTCCCTCTGTAGTAATATTTTAGAAACTTTTTTTTTTTACTTGATGTTGAATTTAAGTATTGCTTATCCTGCTGTAATCTAAAACCATTTCCTTATAAATCAATATCTCAGTGCTATTATTATTTTTACACCTCTTTGAACGCTCTTTCCATTACCTAGTCTTTTGCTAATAAAATACAGCAAAGGAAACACCATATTTCAGGTGGCCCCCTGCCAAAGCAGTGTGCCCGGTATCAGTGCCCTGTGGAATCACAGGGACATTAAAAAGCCATTGACTGGAGGATAGACATCTTATGCAAATTAGGCGATTATTGCAAACTTTGGTGGGCCTTGGAAGCTGTATTACTGAAGCAGCATGCAGAATAAAACAGGCCAAGGTAATCATACCTCATATTTTACAATAGTGTCAGTTCTGTGCCAGTGGTGCTATTCCATATTTATAACTTTATATTGGCATAAGGCAATTCACATTCAAGCTAATGGGAGTTTTCCAGGAGTGTTGATTCAGGTTCTTGATGAGAAATGAGTATAGCCCCTTTTGCACATCTTTACAGCAGAAATAGCAGTTAGAGTAGAGAAGAGTCTACTTGAGATTTTATGAAGTGGTGCATAATGATGCACCAAATGGACAGACCTTCACAGAAGTCTCATTTTCTGAGCTGACCCGTACTCTTTCTGAAAACCAAATATCTTCAGGGAGTGGCAAGTTACCCACCTCAAAACAGAGTCAACACATCTAGTGAGTCTTGCTCTGAAATCTTGACCTGTGTCTGCCCACAGTTCTCTCCTTTATGAAATGTTGATAACGGGTATTTTACTGTGAGCACCTTTGATTTTATTCAAGTCCAGTATGTCTGAAAAAGCATTTCTTGCTGTCTATGCAAATTTAAAAAATGCCAAATCATCAAAAGAGCTGAGTATGAATTTACCTCTTTGACAATTATTCCTTGTCACATTATTTTGTTTAACAGGGAATTCATCACAGGGGAGAAGAAAAAATAAAGCCTCTTGACAGCTACAAGGAATTAACTGTGCTTACAATAATATATTTTCCAAGAGAAGGCTGGAGGGCAGAGTTTGACAGTGCTGAAGCTGTACCATGTACAGTGGTGTCCTGTGACTTTCATTGTCCTGGACTTAACCTCGACAGAGGGAGGACTTCGAATCATAGAATTGTTAGGGTTGGAAGGGACCTTAAAGGTCATGTAGTTCCAACCCCGCTGCCCTGGGCAGGGACACCTCCCACTAGATCAGGTTGTTCAGAGCCCCGTCCAGCCTGGCCTTAAAAACTTCCAGCAATGGGGCTTCCACCAGCTCTCTGGGCAACCTGTTCCAGTGTCTCACCACCCTCATGGTGAAGAACTTCTTCCTAACGTCTAGTCTGAATCAACCCATCTCTAGTTTTGATCCATTCCCTCTAGTCCTACCATTACCCGAGTCCTAAAAAGTCCCTCCCCAGCTTTCTTGTAGGCCCCCTTAAGATACTGGTAGGCCACTATGAGGTCTCCTTGGAGCCTTCTTTTCTCCAGACTGAACAACCCCAACTCTCTCAAGTCTGTCCTCGTAGGAGAGGTGCTCCAGCCCTCTGATCGTCCTTGTGGCCCTTCTCTGGACACATTCCAGCACATCCATATCTTTGTTGGTCTGTGTTATAGACCAGCGTGAATTGTGCAAGACTCGCAGTCCCAGCTCCCAGGAGAGGCTGAAATTCTCCTGTTCTGGTCATTCCACCGGTGCCCATTCACTGGTCCTCATATTATGAGCAGGCAGAGAGAAGAGTTGGTGTTGTGCCTACAGTGTATTTAGCAAACTGAATCGCAAAGCCCAGGTGCCCACAGAAGCCTATGGCCAAGAAGGGAATTGGACGTGGGGCTAATTGAGTATCTCTGGCCAGGGTGGTGTCAGCAATTATAATAGCATTCCTTATTTCCCATGGAGAAGAGCTTGTCCTCATGTTCCACGCTTCTGCCAAGAAAAGGATAAAAGGAGATTTTTCTCTGTGTCACTGAGGAGAATCCCCTTTTCATCCAAATGAATTATGCTGTCTCCAAGGCGCCAGATTAATCTGTCTATGATATCCCTTGTGTATTGTTTCTAGACTAACACATATCTGTGTTTCGTCTTTCATGGTCTAGTGGTACAAATGAAAGCTAACTCACATGGTAGTCTTTCGCTGCTACTCACTGCCATGAAAAACTACAGGAATGATTCAGCCCTGTGGAAGAAGAGAGGTACGGGTAGACTGCTCACTAAGCAAGCAAAGATTTGCTGTGCATTGGGGTAAAGTTTCACCCTTGAGTTGCCTCGTAAGAAGCCTCTGGA
The DNA here is from genome assembly GCF_028500815.1 of Rissa tridactyla. Taxonomy (NCBI): domain Eukaryota; kingdom Metazoa; phylum Chordata; class Aves; order Charadriiformes; family Laridae; genus Rissa; species Rissa tridactyla. Next base: position 10,318,217 of record NC_071475.1, read on the forward strand.
GGAGATGCTTTAAGCATCTGACACGGTTCCCTGGAAGAGCAGCAGAGGCAGGCAGCTGAGATGATATTGCGAGGCTGTGCCTGATCCTCTTGAAACTCCCCTGGCTTCTTCTGAGCCTCTTGAAAGGGAAGTAGCTGCCTGTGCCATGCAGCAGCCTAGGTCCAGTCCAAAGTTCTACATGAGCTAGACATTTGCAACAAACCCCAACTATGTTGGAGTAAAATGTGGATAACAGCACAACATTTATGTTAAGGCTGATGATGAGGATGGTTTGGCTCCATTGAAGCTCCTTCTCTGGCTTGTCATCATCATAAAAACCTCGTGAACTATAGATTATTGCATTATAGGTATGCACACCAGGAGAGGTAGACAAGGTAGGAAGTCTCAGAGACACACATGAATTAGGATTAAATAGAGCAAACTAATTCTCAATCAGATCTACTCACCACTAAAACGAAGAAGATAGAAAGAGACAGAATCAAAATTAGTGAGATAACAGATTGCATTTCTGGTTAGGAAGAAGTCCTGCATTATGAAAGGCTGGTGGATTTAATGTTCAATTCTACCCTTATTTGTCATGCACATTGTAAAGCATATTTCCAGTCATCACCTTCTAGTTGAATCAGGGCAGTGAGTTTTTGTTTTTCTTAGAGTACTTTATGTTTTATAGCTTAGAGCCTTGGCAGAAGTCCATCTACAGTAATATATGATTCACATTGTCGTTGGGCTGGGGACTGCAATTGTTGCTGTTCTGTCTGTACTCTGCTGTGTTTATGGAAGGATCAGAATTAGAGCCGTGAGGTTTTTCTCATGATCCCTAAATCCAGAAGTGTATTTGCACCGTTTTTATCCCTACAAGGTTATCTACTGCTTACGACTCGCTTTCCTGAGAAATGGTCAGACAAGACATATTGGAAAGCAGCCTTATTTTGTGAATTTATACCAGAAATTATACCAGACAGTAACCCTGTTATGACCCAAAAAACCCACCACACAACAATAACAACCCCTCTAAAAAAACACTACAAGAAACGAAAGACAGACCACCCCCAAAAAAACCAACCACCCAGCTCTTTGGAGGCTTTGCAAGACAGTTCTGGGAGTTTCAGGTAAAGATAATATATTCTTCACATAATTGTTCAAATTGAATGTGTTGACTCAATATGTAGATTGTTTTCAACTCTCTCTTGTTGTTCAGCCTGAAGATAGTTTCAGTTGCACCTTGGTGGAGTTTCTCAAAACATTGGTACTGGCAGATATAAGATGGCCTGCTTCATCTGGAGGCAAGTTTTCTGGGGAAAACTTTGCCCTTAATTTCATGGCCAGCAGACCTAATAAATCATGGCTGCAAGAAAACTCTGTAACATGCTGCAAGTGGAAAGTTCTTTACACTGCATCACTGGAAATACAACATGAGTGTGAAACCCCACCACTTTTATGCACACATCTTCCAACAGTTTCAGCAAAATCAGGGGATTTCCAGATCTTTCTCCTGAATGATAAGCAAGCACATTTTATAAAGATGTGCTCAACATCCCCATAGATACCAATTTCTGTGTTTGCCTTTGCAAGCCATCATCAGAAGGTGAAAACTTCACTTCCTCATTGCTATCCTTCATCTGCCTACATAGCCGTAACAGCATGCATGTAAAAATGCATTAAAATTTCAGCCTTGCAATTTGAATGTCGAGTCTTCAATCTTATCCCAGTACATTTGGACCCTCTTTTGCATACAGTATGGCTGACTTCTTACAAATCTAGTTTTCTTTAAAATGACAGAAGATGCGTCTGTGGCCCTTTCTGATAGTCCCATTTGTTACTCTACCCTTGCAGAACAGAAACGTAATGCAGCGTGCTACGCTGAGAGATCGGCCACAGACAGCCCCTTAGGGATATTAAACAGATAGTTATGTTGTCTTTGTGGAGCTGATCTGACTCCCCTTTGCTTCACTAAAGTTTAGCAAGGTCTCACCGAAATGCTGCTGGGATTTAGCTTCACTGTGATACAACCAGGCACCTCTGCATGGGGAGATGATGTCGCAAAGGTGTGTCCCTGTTGCCCATCTCTTTCAGTGCCCTGAAAAAAAGAAAAGACAGCACAGAAATATATATGTGTGTATATATATATGTAATCTATTTCACAGCTATCTAGTTGTCTAGATTATTTTTTTTCTCCCATCCTGTATGATTTCCTCAGGTATATATTGAGAGAAGGTGTTTGCAGTCATGCTGAGTGATGATCTGGGGGGGGTGTTGCACAGACTGATGAAGAAAGACCCGGAATACAGGCACAACAGGCTGCACTAACGAAGCTGCAGACGTAGCCCATTCCTCTCTCTCTCTATAGCACAAACTAGTATTTAGGATCTCGCTTTCAAAGACTGAGGGCTTCCAGTGAGTCATCCAAGTTCCACATTTGGGCACCTAAATTACTTACCCTCAGTGGTTTTCTAAATTAAAAATTACAATTTAAAACAAAACAACTGTACAATTTGTTTTCTCAGACTCATTCCATTTGAAAGTAATAGCAAATACAATGACTTAAAAAAACAGGTTTATGTAACTTGTTAGCTTTTGAAGAGTTTACTTCCAAAGAGTAATAATAAATGTACATGTGTACGTTGAAAGCTCTCTCTTGGGTCAGACATTTTTAGTATTAGAAAAAACTTATTTTTATAGCTATATAAAATATTATGGCCATTCCTAAAGAATTCATGAGTGCTTTTTTATTCCACTGCCCACAGAAAGTGGAAGGGATCTTTCCACTAATCTCTCTCTCCAGCCAAGAGGGCTCAAATATAACTTAGTATTTCCACTGAAGGATAGCGGATATTTTTACCATTTCTGCCCACATCCTTCGGAACAGCTTGTACAATCCATAGTGATCCAGGGACTGGAATATACTTTCTCTTCCACCTTGGCAGGGCTTTACTGTGTTAAGGCAGAGCTTGGAAACTGCTTTGAGTCCCTTGCAGTTGATGGGATAAAAAGACACAGGGAATTGCCATGGCCTGATGATGCACCAACTTTGCTGCAGCATGAGCCTCCCCGTTACTACAAAAGCCTTTAGAGGTCAAAAGCTGTCCTAGTTTGACTCTTTCTACCTGCTTTTTAATGAACAAATGCTGATGCTGTTTGAATAATTCATTTATATTAAAATACAAAATCTTGAAGCACATCAGCCACTAAAGACGCTTTATTGCAGAAGACGTTCTGCATTTCCCTGTCCAGGACTGGTGCTCCCTGCAAGGCAGAGCTCGAAGGGCTCCCCATGAGCTCCCAATGCAGAATTGAAGTCTTGAATGCGCCCTGGCCACGAATTGAGCCCCTGAATGCACAGGGACTGAATATTCATTTTGTCCATTCTTCAAAAAAATACTTACAATTTAAAGTACAAGAATAGCTCCATTTATAAGCCGCTATGCGAGACAACTCTCTGTCACCGGTGCCGTATCTACATTTCTTAATAAGAAGTGAACAAAGCCGATATATTGCCACGTATAAAAATAATGAAAAAAAGATATCCAGAGAGAGAAATTACCTTTTTGTCATAAAGTGATGTGGGTTGATTATAAGCATGCGTATTATTTCTCTTTGTTGTGCACTTCATTGTGCAGTCCGGGAGAACAGGGAAGCTGTGTGCTCCTGCTGTATGGCTGGATGATATTAGGGTTTCAACGTTTCGAACAGCAGATACTTAGGGTAAAACTTTCCCCTGATTTGAGCTGAACTATTCATCACACACGTAGCTGTCATTAATCTTACATGCAGAGCCAGGCTTCTCATATTTCAAAATCTTTGGAGAGGCAGCTTTTTAATCTATATTTGGTTCCTCTTTTTTCCCCCTCTGAGATTGATTTCTCTTTGCATATAATGCTGTAGTAGTTTCAATTTAAACAGAACCCTGAAATAAAATAGTTGAATATGAAACCTTAGCAGAGAGAAAGGAAACAATTATCTTGAAATTCTTTTTATTTTGGAGGTAAAAAACTTCAATGACAGCACCGCTGACTGACAAAATTGACGTGTTATTTTAACTTCTGTTTCAAGCGATGGATTATCTTAATCACAACAAGAGGGCATATACTCCTGGATGGGGCCATAAATTCAATTAATCTCAGTAGTGATTCTCAAAGTAATTTATTTTAATATAATGCAGCACCTTGAAGTATCTAAATTACAGCAGCTGAAGCTGGTTAAAGATGAGAGGCAGATGCAGAAGCTGCCCAGCAGGTCCTGGTGGCCAGGTCTACCTCCTCCTATCTCTGCCACACCAGCTTGGGCAAAAGGTAGGGTTGCTGGAGCTGATCCTGTGAGCCTGGGCAGGAAAATGAAGGAAAAGGACAAGGAAAGGAAAATGGCAGGGAAAACAGGAAAAAAGGCAGAATGGATGTGAGGGCAGTAAATGGTAGGGGGTACAATCTAAGCTTATTCTAAAAAATTTATGAACTATGATAGCTGCAGGTTATAAAGTAGCTCTATCAAAAGTTTCTGGTGACTCAGAGCAAAATTTTTAAGTGGTTTGCATATCTCTCTGGGCTCTTGAGATAATAATACTGCTCTCTGTTCCGTATTTTGTAGGCCATTTTTACAGCTCCTAATCTAAACCCTTCTCTCTGCTAATACTCAGAAAAGGATGTTATTGGAAACCCAAACTCCTTGCCATTTTGCAGAGCTGAATCTGGACACGTAACATTATAAATTCAGCAATGTGTGTCACTATGGGAACTGTTTCTCCTGCCAGACAGCGTTGGGAATGAACTGGGAACGGGCTGTTTAGACACACGTACATAAACATTCAAATGCAGATATGTAAATTTTACCATTAAGTGTTTGCATTTCTTTGCTTCACCATTTTTTCTTATTTTGCTTCATTTAGCATAGATTATCTCTGTAAGTCTGGCAACTGGTCAATTACTGAATTCCTTTTCAAAGGAAGGAAAAGGAAGATTACTAAATTCATCAAACTAGCATAAATCACCATATCTTCCCCACCTGAGGATCTGACCCTCTAACGGTAGTTTCCTTCCTCTTTATAAAGGTAATTATTCTATTAAAATTAATAGTAAAATGAATACTGCTGTGACTGAATTACATGAGATAAGCGTGAAATACTGTGATCTGTTCTGCTATGAATTAGTAATTATAGTGTGCCCAGTGAAATTTGCATACTTTCCTCTCCTTCCCTGCTATCCACCTTGGTTTAGTTGCTAAAACTCTCTCCAGGGTTGGAGCTGGAGATTGCCGGTGGTTTACACCAGCGCAGCAAGTTTGCAGAACGTGATACCCCTGAGTTTTAAGACAGCAGAAGAAGCTACAAGATAAGCATGGATCTGTTTGGTATTTGAACTATCTGTGATTGCCTTTCTAAATATGGTTGGGGGGGGGGGGGGTTGTGCTTATATAGATGAGGTGAAAAAAAAAAAGGGGGGGGGGCAGGAATCTGTCTCCTCTCCACCTGCTATTTCTGCATGAAAAGTTTGGCTTCGTGATATGACTTTGAGTTCACACTGCCTGGAGGAGGGAAAGTAGCTGGTATCTCAAAGGGACATCACTCAGGATAAGAGAGCCCCCGAACTCATGCAGGGGTTCATGGGCCTGCGATACTTCTGTTTCAGAAAGAGCTGCGTGCGCCTGCTTGCACTTAGGTGGTTCGTGGAAAGTTGAAAGTTAACCTTGAAGTGTGTAAATGATAGCGGGGCAAAAGGCAACCTTTCCCACGCACGTCTTGAGAGAGATGCCTTGAGCCAGCAATAGCAATTACTTATTAACTAGAGGACGGCAGGAAAAGACAGTTTTTTCAGTGCTGTGTGGATGTAGGGCAGAAGTCAAGTGTGGGGTCCGGGCTGGTTTCTGAGGACGAGAGCGAGCCTGCCCCGCACCGGCAGGGAAGTTTTGCCCTGCAGCCTGTCCAGCCCTGCTACGCCAGGGTACGCGCTCAGCTCGGCGAGGTGGGCTCTTCGCCTCAGCACAAGCTAAATAGACACAACCTGAGAGAAAGAGACATACGGGAGAAGATGGATAGGGAGAGCTATTTCCTTCTGACCCATGGTAGACTGAATCCTTGCAAGTGTCTGACGAGAGCCGTGTGTTCGACTTTGTTTCAGAGGCAGAGGGAGGAAATCACTGCTGCCCGGGCAGCCTGGGAAAGCCCTAGCTGGCTGGAGTCCCGTGAAGTAATTGCTTTTGTTAATAGGATTTTATTGTTATTAACCATATTAGGATGGTCGCAGACTGGTTTAGATAGCCTGTGCTTAAATAATGATCTGCTGTAGGGATAAATGCAAACTTGTCTCAATGAATGAAAAACCGTTTTCGCTTTCCTAAGAATCGTATGCAGCCACAATTGCTCAAAACAAGAGAAGAAGGAAAGAAAAGAGGAAAAAAAAAAAAAGACATATTGACATGCTTAATTAATACAGTGTATTTTGTTTCTTTGGATAAACCTTGATCTTGATGATCCCCAAGCTAATAGAAGGTCATCCTTTTTTCCGTTCTAGAAGTCCTAAATAGTCTGTGCAGTGCCTAGCTTAACCAGCTCAACATAAGCACGTTTTCACCCCTAGAAAGCAACTTCAGACAATTTGTAAAAAGTTCATATAAACTTTAGTTGCAAGCCATTATTTTTAATTCATGTGGTCTATCTGCGTTTCCTAGCACCTGAACAGTCCTTCCTGCAAATTACATTCTTTTTGTGAATATAAACAGTTTATTAAAACTCCTGTATTAATTATTTAAATGAGTTTATAAATATTTGAGGAAGCCCATGCAAAAGGCACTCATAATAAATTCTCATATTCTACCTTCATTGAAAGTTAAATTACAAAACTCTGAAGACTGCCTTCTGTAACAAAGACATTGTGTCATCACAAGGTCCAGTGTAAGAGCATTATCTCTAGGGAACATAAAAAAAAAAAAATCAGTACCTGATGTTTAAAGGGAAATAACAACACTTCGGTCTTAGAGTGGTTGTACTAAATGTGACACACAATCAAATCTGTGACTGTTTAATTACCCATGCTCAATGTCTTACGGCAGGAGCCATCAGTTTCCAGCCTTGACTTTGAGATCACAGGTGTGGAGACTGAATTAATGAGCAGAAGGGGACATAGAGGTACGGAGGAGAAGCCTGGAGCAAGTGAAACAAGAAATCATTCACACAGATCAACTGATTGAATGAGAAGTCAGATGCTGTAAGTGGTAGTGGAAGGAATATCAATACAACAACTCTATGGCAGATCAGACTGAACATTGCAAGGGGTTTTCTTATATGAGAGGACAGGCAAAAAATAAAAATTAAATTCAAAAAATAGCAGCCCCAGGATAGCAAAAACTTCACTGGAGAAACTGTTGGAATTCTTTTGCAGATTGGCGGAAGCTTCAGCTTCAGAGTTGTTGGGTTTGCAGAGTTGGTTGGTAATGTGAACACTGCCTTTGTAGACATTCCCATCTTTTGAGTCCCAGTCGCCATGCACGTGGTCGTGTCTGGCTGTCAAGGACATTGCACGTGACAAATAGCAGGTGCCAATCAGGACAGAAGCACTTCTGCAGAATTCAGGTAATGGATAATTTAACTGGTTAAACAGAAGGAGATGTCTGATGATGATCCCCTTCACCACGTGCTTGTGTTTTAACCATCCTGTGTTCCAGGAGGCTCTTGAGGCAGACACTCGCATATCCTGAGAACTTGATAAAGTCAGTTTGTGATCATGCAGGATAGACCAAGAGGTGCTCCTGCTGTAAAGCCTGAGACTGTGAGCTCGTGATGGTTGATAAAACCAAAGCACTTGTAAAGATGGACTCACCTCTGTGAGGAATGACAGTTCAGATTAGCTCCACATATCCCGCCTTTACAGTTTTCCCAACACTTTTCTTCTCACCTGCTTCTTTTCTTCATCCGTCTTCTCTTTCATTGGTGATCACTGCTAAAGCAGAAAATCAGAGATCTTACTAGCCTGGGGACTGCAACGTAATGCCCAGATTTAGGGGCTTCACTAGCCAATTATCTTTCGTATTTGATCTACTTTAAAGTATTTGTGCAGGTGACTGTTTAGAAAGAAAACCCAGCTATTTCAGCCTTGTGCTGTTTTAAAGTGCTTTCTTTAAAGTGTTCATCTTTAACAAAGAGTATTATAAAATTTCATCTAAAACAACTTCCTTGTGGGTCTGCTGGTAACTATAGCAATTCTCAGTACCTTTGTTCAGCTATTCATCTTTGGAGGGCTTCTGCTTGCACACATTTTGCAACTGGCAGAGCTGATGATATTCTGCAAAGCATTTAACGCTAATTCATGCCCAGATCTGTAAAAGAACTTGCACCGGGCATGCTCAGGCTCCGTTTACATTCATTTTGTATGAACATTAATGAGATCAAGTAGAACAAGGACAGATGTTTGTGAAAAATAAAATGTTAAACTCCTATTTGTAGTGATGAGAACAGAGCTTACGGCTTCATAGCTAAGAATCATCTGACCGGAGTGTGCACGAGATTCCTGGAGTATCTGGAGTCTAAGACTCACAGCTCCTTCCATCTGGTTATTTTTTTCAAGAGCACATCTTGTGCATTACGTAGGATATAATGATCCCTGTATAAATTCAGGATTATTCACTCTAAGGACAACCGAGTAAGGTCATCATATAAATTGTTTATAGCAAAGACTTACCTAGAAGTGCAATCCAGGGACTCTTCCAAGGTAAAAAAAAAAAAAAAAAAAAAAACAAAAAAAACCAAAACCAAACAAACCAAAAAACCCAAAACTAACCCAAAAAAAACCCACTGTAAATGGTAGTGAATTTTCGTCTTTTAAAATAATAGAACTTGGAGTTAAATTGAATGGAGGCAAAGAGACATGAGCTGTGCCAATACCAACACAGCCATGAAATTTCAAGTGCCCATTAACAGACTTCTCAGCTCTGTAAAACGTTGCAGAGTAAATAAGCATTATGAGCACTGAAGGAAAACATAATTTCAAAGAAAAGCTTGTCAGTTAAGGTCAGTTTAATATCCAGTCATGAATTTCACTCTTTTTAAGTCTTGCTGATAAGCTTTTATAATTGAGTTACTTCTCTTATTCCATGCATATTGAAGCAGTAATTAAGCTATGTTATGAGATACAAAGTATCGTGTGCTCAATTCATCAATTTTTGTTCAGTCTCGCAGTTCTTGTTCCGATTGTGCTGGCATTGTTGCACTGAAATATCTCAAAATCTATCATGTCAAGATTATGCATGATGTGGTTTGTAATAGTGGCTAGGGATTTGTTTACAAAAAAACAAATGTTCCTTTAATCTTTAAAACAAGATTAGACTTGTCTTACATCACAGAACAAAGAGATTTGGATTAATACAACAATTTTAATAAATCAGTAATTACCTTGTGGAGTGGCAGTTGGCTCATTTACCTTAACCTTTGAAAACAGCTTCCGCCACACAGATTTTAAGCTGTGCCCTTCTGAGATAAATTTTGATAGCTGGACCGTAGATTTAAGTGCTCTATAGGTGTATTTTTTATACCACAGCAATCGCCAATTCATGGAATTTGGACCGTACCGTCTCTTCGCCACACAGATAATTGCAAGTTAACGAAACTACCTCTGAAAGACTTTTGCAAGCTCTGCTTTTGGTAGCACCGTGCATAAAGTGACGCACCACGTGGGAGTTCATAGTACCATCATTAGGACAATAAAACCTGCCTTAGTTTATCATTTCAAATTCAGTTATCCCTATGAGGGGAGCACAGGGCGCCTGACCCTAGTTGGCAGCGTGAGTTTGTTTGTTGATGGGGCTTTAAGTAACGCTCCACGGGCTGTAAGCCAGTCCGCCATAAGCGTGTTTCTGTAGATGATATGGTCTGAAAATAGCTGGTGGGTGCAGACAACAGCAAAGTGCTGCTCCCATCCTTTCCCAGAGCACCCTGGGTCATCCGTGGTTACACTCGTCAGGGCTTTGACCCACGTCACTTTGCTCTGAAAATCAAATAGCCACATGCTAACAGGCGATTAATGAAGGCTGCAGTTCTTCTGCATGTTGGATAATAGATTTGTGCATATTTTATTAGGTTGCAGGACAGGCAGAAAATTTTTGGGGAAAGAGAATGTACCAGGAAGGTATTATGAGATGTTAGGTCAAGCACAGATGAACTTCAGCTACTTGAGAGGTGTTTTAGTCACCAGCCATGAACCAGTTAGGCAGCTTTACTCTACTAGACAGGACAAAGACATGAGATGGTGGGTGTTTTGGACATAAGGATGGCTGCACCAGCAGGTTCTTACACTGGTGGGACTAAGGAGAACAAGAAGGTCCCTCCAAAGCCATGTCCTGCCACCGTGACAATGCCAGCAAACAGCTGCTCGCACCCCAAGCCATCTTCACAGGGGGTTGGCCTGTCTGAAAGGGTGATACCTCAAGCAAGGCTTCTCCAATAAAATTGCAAACCTGACTCACGAAAGTGATGGCTGAAATCCGTATTTGATCAGACACCTCAACGTATTGCTGAATCTGGCCCTACCACTCAACCCAGGCAGAAGCTCAGACCAGCGGTGACGTGCAGACCCTTTTAAGACATTAGATTCTTATAACGAGCTCAAAATTATGGAGTGTTTTGATTCAGGAATTTTCCAGCTCTGATTATTATCCTATTCTCGTCTGTTTTAAGGGAAAATAGCAGATGGCTTCATGCACGTCACACCTCTTAGCAGTCTCTTTTTCCAAAAATTCCTTGATAGACAGATTTTAGGAGAAACATCATCCTTTTACTACTCACACCGATCTCTGATTGTTGTCCTTTCAGTTCTTTTGCAACTTCTCCTGTCCTCACATGCTTTCTTCGGCAGCAGGTACCCCACCTGACAGCCCTCACCATTACAGAGAGACACTTGGAACCCCAACCACATAGTTCCACACTTTCTAAACGTAGAGATTCAGCTTTAGGCCTTTAAAGCACAGAGAATTTTGTAATTTTCACAGGAAAAAAAAAAACAAACCAAAACCCCAAACAGCAACAATGTAATAGCTTGCATTTAAGAAAATAATAATTCTGGAAAAACATATACAAAGCTTAAAAAAAAAGGTGTTTTTCACTGACCAATAACACATAATCGTATTATGTGTTATTAATTTCTAAATATTCAATAGAAGAATTTTCCTTATTTATTTGTTTACAGAAATCTTCTCGGTGGACTGGAAACAACAAGAGAGACACACTACACAATTTATACCCAAGCAGCACACCAGATCTTAATTTCATAACGGATAACTATCCAATATATTATGCATGCTTTGTTATGCCTTATAAATACATTACAGTTATATAATTTATTCATTTTCAGTGTTCTTTCATAGAGTGCTTTGCTGCTAAGCTGTGTTTCTGGCACCTCATTCAGTCAAAATTTTGTCAGACTTTCACCCTTCAGAGCCCATCTTGCAGCTTTTCCCTTCCACCTCGCTAAACCCAGCCTCCTGCGGCGCGGGGGATCCACGTCTGAGCAAACGGCAACTTTTACAGACACCAGATTTGGTCCAAAGCCTGCAAAAACTAAGGAGGATTTTTTTTCCTGTTTCTTCAGTAACTCTTGGATCAGACCCTAAACACGGATCATTGGTTTCTAATGCAAAAACAGGCAATAATTGTTCCTCTTGGGTGCTCACTTCCACCATCGTGAGGGACGGAGACATAGCAATTATATCTTTGGTTCAACACAGTCATTTCCCAGCAATACTGGTTGTGTGAGCAAACATCTCCACAGCAGCATCAGGACCACAGCAGCTCATCATATGTATTTTTATATATATATATATATATATATATATATATATATATGAATGACTTAGGGTCCCCGCAGCCACGGGAGGAATAGCATTGCAAGGCCACCCAGAAACCCCTGTGTACCTCCGGTATCCTCATCTCACAGCCTGGCTCTTCTCTCTCTGCATTTCAACTCATTCATTTACTTTATTAATGAATTATTATTAATGAAAAATTAACGTTGCATGGAGACATTTTTCTTCTTTGATGGCACACCAGTCCTCAACCCTGGCCTGAAACATGTGTGTGAATATTTATAAGCAGCTTGCTATTGTCCTTCCAAAAATGTATAATTATGCTGCACTTCATTGGCATTTCATTAAATATATAACAATAAGATTAAGCTTTCACTAGGCTGTCTAGAAGCAGTTCAAATAGGGTGTAAATAACACTGCTACGCTGGACAAATATTTTATCAGGCTGCTCTCAGCTTTGTTCTGCAGCGAGGGACGGATTCAGTTCCAAACTTCAGCAGCAATGGGTCTCCCTACCCTACCAGAGAGCGATTTTCCCCCTACGGTTTGGGAAGGGATCCTCAGTCACCTGCATTCATTTCAGCTCCCTGCATGTGACCATTTCGTGTTTTCATTAGTCTCATTAGCACTTATTAGTGTCAGCAGGTTGCTCTCAAATGACCCACTGTCTTTGCAGCGAGGTTATGTCAAACACCAATAAACTCAATCGCATACCATTATAAATAAAGGCGGGCGGCTCAGCACGTGCCTTAGATGCATGATGCTGTGCGTGAATTCAAGAATTTCCAAGAAAAAAAAATGCAAGGCTGTGTCCTAGCACTCTGGAAGGTCATAGAATAAACTATGTGCTTTCGGGGAGACAAGTTTATCATACATGGTTTATTTATCATTTCACGTCCTTTCCTGCTGCCACAGATATCTGCAAAAACCTGTTTTGCCGGGGCTTGCGCTGCCTTGCATTGTAGAAATCAAGTTTCCAGGCAGATAATGCAGTGGAGGTTCAGTTATAATATCAACTGCGATCCATAACTTTCAGAGAAAAAAACCTGAAGCATTGGTCATGTCTGAGCTCAGTGCAATGTGGAATAATTAAAAAAGCTAACGATGCCTTTCAAGTACGGTATTAGCAACTAAGAACCGTACAGGGGGGAGAGCCAGCTGCCAAGCACAATTTGGCTGACCTGGGACCTGCTGACACCTCTGGGAAGGAGTGCTACAACCTGCTGGCCTCCGAGCCTGACAGCTTCTGGTGGCTCCATTTTTTATTTCCTTAAAATCTGAGACTTCAGAAAGATCTCACAAGTTGAACTCTAGGGACCAAGAAAAACCTTGATTGCTTTCCATTGGCCTGTACTGGGTGCTGCTGAGATTTCTGAGATCTACCCAACTCAGAAGATAAATATGCAAATCCTACGAGTTCTCCTTAAAATCTGGGTGTTTACATCTGTGTACCTAGCTAACAATAAAGAGTTTTTTACCCCTGAACAGCAGTATACACTTCATAAGTACTCAGAGGACTTGAGTTCTGTCATTTTGGTGCACTCATGGAGGTGAAGATGCACGTTCACTCACCATGAAGGTGCCACCCATGAGAAATCGTGGTCCTACTTCAGTTATGGATGCCCCTCAGCCATATGTCTGAGCAACGTTTGTTTCCACAAGTGCAAAGAGGGGGCCATGGAAAAACGACAAAGCTGCAGCGTATGACCCTCCCAGGCTGAACAGCATTGAGGGCTAGAAATTCCTTTGCAAGATCTAAGCTATTTTATATGAAATCTGCTCTTTAACAGACCATGTCTATTCAGCTGAAAGTCAGGCATGAGCTTAAAAACCTTCTGGCAGCGCACAGACTTCATATAATTTTAATGTTATTATTTATTGTCGTAAACCTAGGAAACCCAGGCTCAGGCTAAGACACCGTTCTTCTAGTTGTACAAACGCAGAAAAAAGGTCAGTCCCAAATTGCTGCAATACAGTGTTGGAGCTCAGCAGGTCAGTAAAGACAGAGGGGAACATACAAGGAAACAATGCAAAAAATAACTCATCCTCTTAAGTAAATAAAGTTACAAATAGAAAATTGGTTTAGCAAGAAGATGATTTACCTGCAGTAATAGAGAAAGTCAGAAGCAGAGCTGGGATTAAACGAGCCTCAGGAGTTTCTGGTTCCCAGGCCATTAGCCAACACCATCTCCATTAGTCATATCGTTATGAGGGAAGTATACAACATGCTTGTGCCATTTATTCCAATTTACCTAACAGTATGCCAACTGTTAGAAAATGGCAATGTAAGTGTTTTTTCACTGGTGAGTCTTCTCACGCTGTTGAATTAGCACCCTTTTTGCTGATTTATGCAGCCCTTAAATGGAAATTCTTCATGGATTCTTTGTGTCTAATTTCCCCTTTCATATTTTATGGGTATATTTTAGTGCAGCCAATAGGGTTGTTCAGACACGTATTACACTCTTAAAAGTATCCCACTCTGGCCACTGAATATATTGCAATGAAAAATCAAGAATTCTGGATAAAAAAATTACAAAAACCTTAAATTCTTTCTAAAGTTTCTGCCAGTGAATAAAACATTGTTCAAAAACCTGGAGAATATTGCAAAGATCAGAAAGCTCTAAAAGAAAAAAAAAATTAATATGATGATCTCTTTTTAATGTTTACTACAATTAAAAAATATTAAATTAACTCAGCAAGACTGGATCTGAGGCAACTAGGAGATAGGAGACATCACTTGCCAGACTGATTGCACTGTGCTTGTATTTTAAACTGGAGGAATGTCAGTTTTCCCAGGGTTATGAGAGGTCTGTTATCAAAGTCTGCAAAGTATTACACTGCCTGAGCATTAGATTGATGCTTCTAAAATTGAGCAAGATGGAATTAAAGCAGATAGTTGGACGGACTCCCTGTAGGAAGCATCATGTATTTCTCCTAGACAGCATTATTCAACCTGAAATCTTTTGTTTCGGATTTCTATTCTTTAACTTATCAGACTACTGCTTTACAACTCCCAGAGTAAATAGTATCTCAGCCTGTTTGTGAAATACATAACCCTTCAGATGACACGTTCTTTCACTCCAGTTTTTTCATCCTCCTAGAAAGTGTGTTCCTACCCCTGTAATTCATTCTGCGCCCCATGACATCCCCATAAAGTAAGAGAAACTACATGTCTCATTCAATTTTCTGAGATTTTGTTTTATAAGGAATAGGTGAGCTCAGGGTTACAGATTCTCCTGTTCTAGTTTATAGCAGTTTTTTTTAAGAAACAAAACGGCCTGAAAGATTTTACCTACCTCTGTGCTATTCCCATTGCCAAAAGTCTCCATCAGTGCAAGAGTCTCTCGCAGGGAGCTTGAACTTTCCTTTAATCTAATCCATTTAGAAAATGACTCACAATTTATTGAATAAAGTGGAGAAAATTGATATCTTTTCATTAAGCTGACAAAGTCTTTTTCACTGCTGGCATCTGTGAAATGTGTTCTCTATTTAAATTTTATTTATATCAATCTTCTCTGGCGGAAACTAGATTAAAATGGAATGCTTTATACTTACAGTAAAAACTTTCCCATCCTGCAACGAGTGCCATGCTGGTATTGAAAATGAACTCTGTTTCTTATTCCTTGGAGTAACATGATACCTATGATCAGGAGGAAGCGCAATCTAATATCTCTACCCCTTTGTATTCTATTTCTATATAAACAAAATGTGTACACTTTATCACAAGCAAAAAGAGATAGCTGCAGCGGCTTTATAATGGCAAATGCAGAAGCAATCTTGGAACATTTTAATACATAGCATGTTCCCTCTAAACTGTTGAAAAATGCATGATGATGCTTTGCTCTGTTTTCGTATTTCAGGGTCTTCCATAAACATGAATTAAAGATATATATTGGGCTGTGAGTATTGTCATATTGTTACATTGTAAAATATAATGCCTTTATACTTATTGTCATATACGGTTTGTCATGTTGTTAATGCAGTTTCCTAGATACAAATGCAGAAAAGTTAAAGGAGAATTCTATCTGCAAAAAAAGTCTTTGCGTTTTTTCATACACACTGGAGTAGCAAACGTGACACCAGCAAGTGCCTGCGAGTTTCTGGGCTTGTGTGCACGTGTTCTGCCAGACCACCCTCTGCCCACGTCCTGATAATCACCCGTACGGGGGCAGTTAGT
Organism: Rissa tridactyla; assembly: GCF_028500815.1. NCBI lineage: Eukaryota > Metazoa > Chordata > Aves > Charadriiformes > Laridae > Rissa > Rissa tridactyla. Next base: position 10,334,172 of record NC_071475.1, read on the forward strand.
CACTGCTTTGAATGACTGAGTAGCTGCAGTTTAATGCAAGAACTTGAAGACTGAGAAATGTGAAACTCGACAAGTTGGGGACTTTCAAGAAGTAAGGAAGTTTTAATCAAATGGATTGTGTAGTTTTTTCCAACTGTTGCTTGATTCGAGAGAAAGATGATGGAATGGTTGGTGTTGCCATGTGGATTTGATCTCAGTTTAGGTGCAGATATTTGAAGGTGTTCGGTGCATTTTTACTGGGATCCCGTAATAGAGTAATTTGTTACGGAAATTCAAGGGGGAAGCGTCCCCAGCCAGCTCTCTGCCTGCACCAAACCTCTGTGCTCCAGATGGTGCACAAGAACAAGTCAAAACGCGGTCACTACTTGCAGGCTGAAGGCCATTGAAGTCAGTCTAGGCTGGAAGTTCCCTGCAGCCACCTAAGATCTGGGCATTATATTTGGGAACAAATTCATTTTAAAATGCAATAGAATTGTGTAAACACTAGCAAACATAAGCTATTCTCTTGCTCTTTCCCTGTATGCAGTCTGATTGCCAGATCTTTTCTCTGTAGTTTATTTCTCTGTTTGGTACACGATTAGCAAATGCCATTCCAACCAAATGGTTTTTTGTCTGTTAATCCATGCAGACTAAATACATCAGAAGTTAAATATTTTGATCAAAAATTTTCTATAGCTTTGCAAACAAAGACTAAAAAAAAAACCCCAGTGTGAACTGGACTGGAAAAAAAAATCTCAATAATTTTTTGAAGAAAGTTGCTCCATTAGTTATATGATTAGAGTTTAATATTCTTATAAAAGAGGCATTTTCTTGAAAAGAACTCAGATATTAGCAATCCCTTATTTACCCTAGCAGGAGGTGGGTAAAAAAACCCAAACCAAAACAAAACACAGACAAGGCAGGAGCAGCCAAGCCTCTTTTATATCTTTTTTTTTTCCCCCCCATGGCTGAGGGTATCTGTCTCAGTCAAATCAGCCTTGCATGAAATCTCTATGCTTCATGTATTCCCTAGACAGTGAGAAGTGCACAACGAAAACCACTCCAAAACGTTACAGGCATCTAATTCAGCGTGATGTGAGCGCTCACAGCCTGGGATACCTGGTGACTAACGGGAGTCTGTAATTCGTATCCAGAATTAGCAGTTCGGGTCACCGAGATGCTCAGGTTCTTCGGGATCTGGGAGATCTTGAACACACACCGCCCCGAGGGAAAGCATCTTAACTTGAACAATTCTGTCTCTCACACGACTGCTTCGGCACATCTCAGAATCTCAGAGTGACATAACCTAAATGTAGAGAAGCTGAATTGTATTTCCCAGGGAAGCTTTTTCGGTCCCTCCACCCCTCCCCCTACAGGTGTACCTAATCTCAAACGCAGCAAACTGTGATCCATTTTAAGGCTTTTTCCTGCCTCTTTGAACAGAGCTGGAGGTGTAAAACTTTGAAATCAAGTAGACCTCAAAGGATCAGCAGTGCCCAAGAAGGACAACTGGTCCTAAAGATTAAAAGGCTCTTAATAGAAGAGAGAACCTATAAACACAAGACTCAAAGGAAATAATTTTCATTGGGCTCTGGACACCTCTACCACAGCGTGGTGGTGAGGACTAGACTACAGCGAGCTTTGTAGTGCTTCAGACTTACAAAAGGATTTTGCCCACTTACATATTAGAGACAAATAGGAACTTTTCATCTGCAAATGGCCCTAGTTTCCCCCTTTATGAAAGAAGCCTTGTCTCCAGCCCAGCTATGGTGGGTAGGGACAGGTGAGGGTGCTCACTGGTGGACCTGTGGGTGGGCGGGCTACCCTGTGATTGCAACTGCACTTTGATCACAAATTAATGTACATATATATATATATACTAACATCTGCACAGTATTACATGAATCAGTTGACATTAGGGTTCAGCACTGACTTTGCATTCGATTATTTTTCAAGGTCAATGCGCGAATACTTGGGCTGTGTTTAACAGCATTACTAAGCAGTTAAATCATTTTAATTGCTATGAACAGCATTGCTTCTCCATTCCGTCTCTCAGTCTGTATTCATCTCCTGTCTCTGTTTTACATTGTCAACTCCCTAGGCCAGGGCGTTCAGTTTTGTGGGTTTTAGTACCTTGCACCATAGGATCCTTCTCCATGGTAATTTAATGCTACAGCACTGCTACTAGTAAATAATTATGATCATGGCTTTTGATTCCATCTAGCAGGATTCTCCTCACGTACTCTGAGGATGCTCTGTTCTGATGATTGCTGTGAAGGCCAGTATTTAGCAGGATACGGTTTTTCAGTTTGCCCACTGCACAATCTATTATTAGAGTGCAGATTCAGCCCTCATGTGCCTTTTCATGCATTGCAAAGAGAGATACTTCTTTTCTCCACTGTTAGCAGCATTAATGATACCCTCCTGAAAATGATGTGTGAATAGCATCACTAAACTGCCTTGCAAGCACAGGTGTAAAGGGGGTTTTTTTATACGTATGGAGAAAACATAAATTACATGATAAAAATGAGGTATAAGCTGTGAGAAGGAATAGGAAAGACAACACAGAGAGCTAGATGATCATTGTAGATCCCTTCCAACTACTATTCTATTCTATTCTGTTCTGTTCTGTTCTAAGCTTACTTGCTCCAATTCACTCAACTCTTCTTCCAGACCAAAGGAGTTTTCAAACTCAAGGTTTTTCTCCCTGTGTTTCAAGAAAACTCAGCGGGTGAAAACCATCTCCCTATAGGGACAGTTATTCAGCAAGTCTGCTGGTATAATCACATACCAAGTGAACGCCTATTTTAGTGATACTCACTTGGACTTCTGAGTTGCAGGAGCTTCCCATTAGAGTTAATTAGCTGGCCCAGAAGTATTGCTTCTCATTCTGGTTTATTTTTCACTAAGGTGGGCTATACTTGGGTGCACTCCAGCATGGCCCACCAGATATCTTGACCATATGCCATTCAGATCAACCTTGTACACCAACAAGCAGCGGAGGCTGGTTTATCCGGCTTATCTGAGGAACAACGATCTCACCTTTCTGAAGGACATCTTAATTGCACTTTAAATGAAACAAAATTGAAATTTAATGCCTTGACCTTCTTTACAGAATTTCCCACTCCATATTTACCATTTTTATTTCCCAGAGTTTACTACCAACTTACATAAAAAACAGTTTCCTTTCTGGGCCTGTGACATATTTTCATGTTTGTTTAACCAAACTAAGTTATTTCTCTCTGTTACATTCTTACCTAAATAATACAGTATTTGACTTAGTTTGGGTGTAAGCATGTGTACGTAAGTCTCCCATTTGTAAATACACATTTATAGTATTACACACCTACATGCCTCCACCTGTGTGTGTGCTGTTTGTTAGTCTGAAGCAGAAGCAGCTGGATCAGAAAGTGAGGGCAACGTTAAGGAGAGGGAATTATGTGAGACTGCCAGACAAAGTGGCTGAGGGCTGGCCCCTCAGAGGCTCATTTTTCAGGGACCACAATGGAAAACAACATGCTAAATTGGAAGAGGCTTACGAAAAGTTAGTTTTCCTTTCAGAACTAAGATCAAAAGGGGAACCACTCCTAGTAAATTAGGATTGGAGCAATGAAGTCAGCTGCCTAGGTGGGATGACAGGAGGTCTGCTGAGACAACGTGATGGGTATAACTCCTGTAGATAATGCTGATGATACATAACTTTGGCTCATGCCCACCTCTCCTAACCTGAAAATGAGAGTGCAGTTCAAATGGAAGTGCTGGAGTCCCTCCATTTTGCCTTGTTGAGTTTCTTTCTTCTACAGTCTCCTGCTCTGGTGCCACAGTGTGGGTTGTTCATATGTTAGAGATTAAAAAAAAAAAGGACTTCATCTGTGTATCTGTGAATTAAGGTAATGGACATTAGTAGCAGCTGCAGATACATCTTTAGGTGTTTCCTTAGGACTTTGTGAGCATAAACAGATTACAAGTAGATAAAAAATAAATCACGACTTTAATTATAAACTCTGAAATGTTGCATGCACAACAGGGCATTTTCCATAGCTGAATGGTGTGATAGAAAGGTAGTCTGCTGCTTCAAATGTATTTTATGGGCTTGCTGCAGCTATGTGGGGAGATACGAAAGGGTTAAGCATCTCTCTTGGAGCCAGTGTGAGAAGCTTTGACAGTTAGGCTTCCTGAGTGCAACCATGAAATTAATTCTTGCCAGGGAAAACAAACCACAGAGAGAGCCACTCATGCACCGACTAGTCACAGTTTGCAAGGTTAGCTAAAGTTTATCAAAATCCCCAGACAAAAAATGTCATTAAGATACAGTTAAAGTTATAGACAGATACCAATTCCCAGGCAAGAAACTTCATTAAGGTACACTCAAGGTTGTAAACATATGTGCCAATTAAATTCAAACAACAAGATCCAAACTCTGTCATTATTTACAACGTTAAATATTTGGAAATTAAAAGTTACTGCTAGAGATAATATGGTTGCTATAAAATTCATAATCATGTTTCAACAAACTGAACTTCTGGTGCTGTTCAGTATTACCTTACCTTCTATTTCTAGTTGTGATGCTCTCTGCCATGGGATACTGTGAAAGCTAAAAGTCTACGTGGATTCTGCATGAGAATTCTGCAGACATTTGTGGAAGAAAAAGGCAGCTGTAGGTACTGAAAGCAAAGCAGACACCGTTTATTCTGGAGTACCCTGAGCCACAAGTCCTGGAGACCTGAAGAATATTCTGGGGAAGATCTCTTTTGACTTGCCTTGTTCTTACATATGTCCATAACGATCGGATTGGCCACTCTCAGAGACAGGCTGTTGGCGTGGATGGTCCTTTGGTCTGGAGAAGCGTTGCTGTCATCACGGCATTCCCCGCAGTCCCAGCATGATAGCAGAGCAGATCTCGCGTATAAGGAAGCTACGGCAAGCAGTGCACTGTCTTAGAGAATATAGGATGCAAACCAAGTAATTAAATGTGGAATCCTTGCAACGACATTTCAATTGAAGGGTTTAGAAGGGACACTGCCTCTTAAATGCAGTGTTAGACCCTTGAGATATTATTAGATTTTTCATTATAACATAGTTGTAAACATTGTCTTTTCTCTTTTAGCTTCAATAGTGATTGGGAAATGGTGGTGTGAGATGGAGCCCTGCCTAGAAGGAGAGGAATGTAAGACATTGCCTGATAATTCTGGATGGATGTGTGCAACTGGCAATAAAATCAAGACCACCAGAGTAAGTCTTTCTGCCTATACCTAGGAGGTATTAATAGGAAAGGGAGTCACTAATAATTGCTCATACATATCTTTTCCATCATCATGCCTACTGTAAAAGTCTTAAAGATCACTGCATACCTCCTCAGCCACCCAGTTCTTCTGGTTGGGTGAAATTCAGTGAAAATTTGCATGGATTCAGGCTGGTCAGCTGAGTCCAGGCTTGATAGCCAGCAGCTTGGAGCTGCTGAATCGCCAGGTCACTTTCTTACAGACATTGTCACCTCAGGAAAAAAGCTAGTGCACATCACTGGGTCCCTTTCTGGTGGCAAAAGGGAAGAACATTAGACCGAAGGGATCTGCTGGATCCCATATCCATTCCTTGGCTGTTCCAGGCCACATCTGTACCAGCAGCTGTGCAGGTGTTTAGTAGCATGAAACGATGTTGAGGACTCAAATCTGCATTTCAGGTCTTACTTCAGAGTAGCTCTAGCCCCGTGCGCCCATTAGTGACATACTCTTGAGATGCTGAAGATTCAGGTAACATAGGCCAACAATTTTCACCGTATATTTCTAGGAAAATGCGGAGATACAGCTGCAAAGAGAGCAAGCGTGAATGAGCTGGCTAAACTTCTCCTATTATGAGATTACCTTTGGAGAAAAAAGTGTTTTTCCAAAATAGATTCTAGCTTTACTTTTGCATTGTGCAATTTTTTCACAACCATTTTCTTAAAACTGCCACCTATACCTCTATTCAGCAATTTTTAATTAAAATATTTTCACACCGCAATTGAATATTTTTCCAAGAAAATTACATGGTTGCCAAGATATTATTTTTTTTTATAAATGAATAAATTTCGCTTTTCAATGAAGTGGAAAATAACTTTTGAAACCTGCTAAATGAAAAAAAGCAAATTTTCAAGAATTTTTCTGTGGTTACGAAGAAGTTCTACATACTCATACACAACTACTAATTCACACAGGAACGTGAAGCTCAGTGTTATGATTTCCTGACTTCTTCCTTTTTCTACAATCCTAAATCTAGTGTTACGATTTCCTGACTTCTTCCTTTTTCTACAATCCTAAAACTAGTCATTTTTTATGCCTTCTAGGCCTTTTGTTGTAGGAGGAGGTTTTACCCCAGCTGATCCCCATGCCTTCTGAATTCTTTTCTTTCCCTGCATATGACTTACCCAAGGATGAATGATTTGTGCTGCAACTCTAGTTCCTTGAAAGGTGCCTTCTGCCACGGCTAATCTCACCGCCACATCAAATTACCAGGATACGGATTATCAGAGGAGGTTTTCTTTGCAGAAGGCAGTAAGTGGCCTCTGAAAACGGGATGCATATTACCTCTTTGCCATCTCCCAGAGCAAAGCAGAAAGTACATTGGAAACTGTGATTCCTTGGCACAGTTTCTTCTTGGAATGTCGTTGTTGCTGCAAACCACTCTGTGCTCACAACTGAACCACCACGGGAAGATTGTGCCCTCCCAAGTGTGCCTTGCAGTGCGATTGAAAAAAAAAAAAACAAGCAACACCCAAACTTACTACTTGCCCTTTTCAGTGAGGCAACATTTTTCTCTCACTGAATTAGGGATTTAAAATGGAAGAAAGTGATATTAAAGAAGCAATAAGCAACATGAAAAAGAATGTTATACTTTTGTTAAATTACAATAATTCAGTACTTCTGCAGTCTGTCTGCAAATTATATAATTTAGGAATTGCATTTGCTTTTTTCTGTGAAATTGTCCTGCTCTTAACTCCCCCAACCCTCATCATATAAACTAGTTTTAGGCGATAGCCTCCATCTAGAAGTGATTGCTAGAAATTTAGCAGCTTCATTAATATGCAGATGCATGGTCCAATCTATTCAGTATGCATTATTGTATTTCATTTAAATTAAATACTTACAGAGTGAGTGCTCATAACTGAAAAAATATTTCTTCATTTACCCACAGGAATTATTTTAATTAGCTTGTGAGGGGAGTACCTTATGGTGCTGCTTCCAGTAGAATTTTGCTTTGTTGCTTTAGAATATCATTAAGGAACCCAACTGACAAAGGCAACATGACAAGATGTGTTTAGCAACCGTCTCTTGCATTATCTAAGCAAAAATTCTGCTTCAGAATCTCTGAAACTTTGCTTGAATCCGTACCGCTGCATCAAGTCTAGCAACATAAATATAAAAGAATAGAAGCAATCAGATCCTGAAACAGGCATTTTTTTTCTTTGTTTTGTCATTTCAGATGGCATCAGAGAAAGAGATTACACTATAATCTGTACTGACCCCAGTCCGGGCTGCAAGATTGGGCCATGTGTGTCTAATTTATGTAGTTAAGGAAGTTAAGAAAGCAGAAGAAACAAGACAAATCAGTCAACATCCTAGATAGTTCTGTGGTGATTAGCCAGAAAGTTAGAACAAGTCAGCATGGGCTGTAAACTGTTTTCATGAAGCCTCTTCCTTACACTAAATACATTTACATTGGGCAGCTGCTGTCCTGACAAGGGAAATATTCACATTTATGATTCCCAGGATTAAAATATCTATTAGTATATTCTTCAAGGCCCACAGTAAATCACAGATAAGCATGTGTGAATGTGTGTATATATATATATACACACACACACACACACGTATATATACACAATATATGTAATTTTACAGTGTCGTATATTACTTTGTGGTTGGTTCTCGGATGTGATTAACACTGATTAGTGTCAGAAGGTAGACAACAGATCCAGTGAAAGCTTTACCAGCACATCCTCCATTCCTTCCTTTTCATGCAGTTATTCCTGTGTTTAGTCCTTTAGCATAGCTCACTAATTAAGTTGTTAAAGCCAAAGATATAAAGCTCACGGCCTCTGTAAATCGATTTGTTTTCTATTGATGGTCAGAGCAGGTGACAAACACTGGAAAGAAATCATTTTGTAATTCAATTTTTGGAGCAGTTTCAACACTTTTTTTAATCCCTATTCACTCCTTTTTTTTTTTTTTTTTTAAGAATGTAAGTTTCAGTGCTTTCCTTAAAAATCTGGGGCTCTTGGAGCTGTACTAGGACCTGGCTGGAGATCCCTCACTACATTTCAACAGAGCAAGCGACACCGGGGGAAATGCAAGAGCACGGTCTCAGTTGGGATGCTGGGAGATGGTGCCCACAAGGGCACATAAATGCCTGTAAGAACCAGAGCTGCTGAAAACACATGGAGTCATGGCTCTTCATGCAGCCCATGTTTTGTTACTTCCCACCTGAGCAAGGGAGTCGCTCACAAACTCTTGACATTGGATTGGCGTCTACACACAACTTCCTGTGGGCGCTTTGCAGGGCCCTCGAGGAGCGCGGTGCTCCCCCCTGGGCTCATGTGCACGCTGCACTGCAAAATGCCCTTTTTACGTAATCCACCCTAATATCACCTGGTGTTCATGTACTAGCCCTCTGAATACTTCAACAAGCTGTTTTTCTGCTGATACTGTGGAGGATAGATATTAAAGCATTGAGCACTTGGGGACCAGCAGAGAAGCTCAGCTCGGAGCATCTCTCCAGCTTCACTGCCTGCACCCTCCATGACAGCCCACCCACCCCCCAGTTTCCAGTGCAATACTTGGTTTACCCTACGTTTTGCCATCAGAGAAATGCAGGCCATTTTATGGTGCTGAGCATCCATTTCTTAGCAGCCACTGGTCATCTCTTGCTGCAGCAAATAGGACCTGAGGTGCCCAAGGCCCCTTGGCACCGTGGTCACTTGTCATTCCCTGCTCCTACTCCAACCGCACAAACGCGTGAGGCAGTGTACAAACAAGAATGGGATGCATTCATCCCAGAGAGAGAAAACCCAGCAGGGTCACTCGTCAGTGGCAAACCAGGAGAGCAGAAAATGGGAACTGGGGGAAGGAAGGAAATGGTAAATGAACCCAGAGTTTCATTTTCTTTTTTTAAGCTGTCCAACTCGGTTAATATGTCAGATGATTTCCAGATTAAGTTTTTCTTTAGAGCACTGAAGAAACCCCTCTATTTTTTTGATAACAGTTCCTGTAATTAAGAGGTCAGTTCAAAGCAGTAGAGCACAAGATAGTAAATATCTCTTGCTATAAGACTTACTGCTGCATTTCATCATATCACCTAGTGCTTAGCTAATAATTTGTAGTCTGGATTTAATGCCCGAGCCTGTTCATATTCAAGTCTATTTGAGTTTCATTGCTGACCTAGTCATCTGGCAAAGGGCTGGACCCCTTGTGCCATTGATCTGTGTGTGTCAGTGTGGGAAAGAAACAAAAGCCTTATCTCGAGAGTGCTATTTTTGCTTCTGGTCAGTCATTCTTATTTCAGCATCCTAAAAAAAAGCCCTCTGGGCGGTGGTGTTTCCTCTCCAAGCCATTAGTGCGCTCACTCAGATCAATTGTGGTGTTAGTCATAAAGAGCGACGGTTTTATGGTCTGTTGCAGGCCGTGTTATCTCACCCGAGGTGACTAGGTGAAGTTGGTCAGAGTTTCCAGTCTATTTTATAGCTAGTCACTGCTATCCTGCCCCTCTTTGGGGAAGTGGGTTTGTAGGGGTCCAAATGAACCTGAAAGATGGGTCCGTCTGCATGTCCTTGTCTAGCAGAAGCTACTAGACTCTGCGAAGGGGAGGGTGGAAGGCTGGGGTGAGCATGGCCCCATGCCCAAAGCTGTCGTGGCATCTCCTGCACCACCAGCCCAAGTGACGGATGCACATCCAGGGTCTCCCAAGCTACAGGCACGGTCTGCCCCGAGCACATCGTGAAATCCCTGCAGCCCCGAGAGAAAAGAACCCCTCCAAAATATTGCTGTTTAAACTCAGCTATATCATGAGCAGGGCAAAGTGCCACGAAACCTAGGTCTGTCTTTCCTCTCATAACATATTTCATACAACTGACTCTTTCGCACTTCCTTACTGCAGATCCACCCGAGGACCTAACAGAATGCCAGCTGCATGGAGACAGTGAAAGCCCTGCTGATTTATGAGGACAAAGTCATGGAAGTTTAAAATCATCTCAGCATTTACAAGCCAAATGGATTTCTTATTTGCACTTTGACTGTTTACCAGATAACAACAGTGGCTTCACTGTGTGAAAGAAAGTATTCAGTGGAAATAATGCCCCTGATTTTTGACAGCTGAAAATAAAAATGAAGAAAATGGTTCCTTTGGTAAAGTTTCTGAGATTGCGAAGTACAAGCAACAGTATAAATTTGGATCTACAATTTACTTTATACCAGTTGAAGTATATATATAGAAATATATATATATTAATATACGATATTTTGAAATAAAAGCCTCACTCTTCAAGAAATTGAATAGTACCACACTTTGCTGCAGCTGCTGTAATTTTTTTTTTCTTTTTTGTAATGGTCTGGAAGATCCCTACCTGTATCAGAGAGAAATGTGGCAGTGAAGAGGCAAAGCAAACCTGCTGCGGTACAAGGACGCCTAAGAGCTACACGAATCCTACCGATGTGGCATCCAGAGCTTCCTGTTCCCTTCGGCAGAATTTCGAGGGCATTTGTTGTTCCACTTTGTGTTCTGGAGGCTTTTCCCCTTGTGCAATACTAGCATGCTGGCTTTGCTTCATTAACCATACTTGATTGATATATAACAATGATAATTCTATCCTCTTCCAAGAAAATATTTTTAGAGCTGTTAGATATTCCATGAAGAAGAGATGGACAACTACTGAGTGAAGTACAGTATGTATTAAAAGTTTATTTGGCAGAGTTTGGTAGACTGTGAGCTCCCTTCTTATTAAAGATGTACTGTACGTACAATGTCTTCAGACTTTGTATAGCTCGTAGAGACTACAGTAAAAACCCAGAAACCAACTCCACAGCTTTGCGTTGTTGGCTCACTAGTTCTTTGAAACAACAACAAAGCTATTTCTTTCCAGACCAACATGCGAGAGGGCTTTTACATACGGTTTGGTTTTTTATGAGCCCATTTGCAATTGGTGAACAAGCATTTCAGCTTAAGTGAATGCCTCTGTCGACAGCTCGAATGCTGAGGCAGACCCTCACACAAGGGACTGCCTGGCCGTGTGCTCTTATGCCACAGCACACGCGGGAGAAAAACCTAAATTTGACTTTCCCCATTGCAGGCCAGGCTAATTCTCATCGAGAATTCTCATTTGGCAGCAGCTAAAAGCATACACCTGGGCAATTCCATGGCACAGCAAAGGCACAACAGTTTGTGGTGAGCAAACTGTGTCTGAGCCCTGCTCTCGTTTCAGGAATAATTTCTTTCAGTTTAATTTTAATCTTTTTCTTACTAAGGTGAATTCAGCTGAGCTGAGATGCTCTTCAGCAAGGATGCGTCCACAGAGCCACCGATCTACGCGCTGCGAGCGGTTTGAATTCACACTCGTAGCTAAGCTGTTGCTGTTCACCATGCAGCCTGGGCCTTGCGTTGCTGAAGAAGGATCAAATCTGAGCGCTGAAATCTGCAAGCCTAGTTCACATTCCCAGGCACTTTTGTGAGCAGTCCAATTAATTTCAGGGGGTTTATTCGTGTGGAAAAGTATCTTGCTGTCACGCATAAGTCTTTGCGATCTACCCTTTGGTACACCTAATGCTACCAAATCAAAGAGGAATAGGGAATTGTAAAACTTGTTCTATCCAGTCGAGCTTCATTTCTTTAATATTTCCAGTTTCTTTTCAGCCTGCTTACCTGTCTCTCACAGGACCCCTTTGGCCATGCTCATCGCTTTTAATCCAATGCAGAAGTGCTGCACTTCCCGACTTAGAATTAGTCAAAATTCTCCCACTAACTTTCTTTCTCCTTCAGGGCAACCATTCAATCCCTGATGCTTCAAGAGGCAGAAATTTGTCACTGTAATTACACTGTGTATTAAAGCAGCTACATGACGTGTCACGCCATACTCCATGCAGGCTTTCCCTGCTGGTCCTTGCCTGATGCTCACAGTGGAAATGGATGTGCTGTTTCCAAGTACTTCTGTTATTTCCCCTTCAAAAAGATATGAGAGTGAAAAGCGTCCAGGGAAAAAAATTGTTTTTATTCTGTGCACAGAAAGACTAAATAGAAGCATGAGCCTCACCACCAGTTGTAGGTCCTGTAGATGGAGACCAGCGTCACTGGTGGCCCAGCTGGACAGGCCGTGTATTTTCTGGCCACAGCCACCTGCCTAAACCACAGAAAATACCTGGACCCTAGACTATGTTTTAGATACAGTCTGTCACAGCCATGTGTCCCTAGTGCCATCATCTCAATTCGGAGAGGACCACTGCCTGCCTGGTTACCTTACAGGTAGGTGTGGTCCCAAAATGAGATCATCAGACCAGCTCTAGGCTCACCTGCCACAAGTAAGGAGAAACTCCTCCAAAATAAATCCTAAGCATTTCTCCATTTTACTAGATCAGCGCTTCAAAAACCCCAGGACCCTGTAGGGCTCGGAAGCCCTTGGTGCACTGGGAGACAGACTCTGCCACCAGGAGATAAGTTGATTAAAAGCCAGGGTATATTATAACCTCTTTAACAGTGGGAACTGAGGCACACAAAGCTAAATGGCCACTCAAAATCACATTGGAGGTCTATGGAAAATTGAGCAGAAATTCAACTTTGGTTTCTTTATTCCCAGCCTACTGATATTCTGCAAGATGATCCACACACAACAAATTAACCTCTTTGCCAAAGCCCGAGGTATCACCGTTGAGAGGTATCTACCCCATCGCAGTGCCTCTGACACGGCTCACACTGCGAGCAGACAACAATGCTTATGCCTGTGTCTATGAAATATGCCTGTTGAGATTGGGAAATATTAGACTTGCTAAAATATAAGGAGGAAATGTTGTCATTACCACAGCAAAGTTTCTTAGACATGTTTATGAATTTTTCTTTGCCAGTAGGCAGCCTCAAATATCACCACACCAAATTCAGCAAACATCTGCGTCTCTTTGAAGTTGCTTCAAAAATCTGCTCATGAAGTGCGGCACTGAGAAGTTGCTGTTTTAATTAAAATGTTTTAGAGGGGAATTAAGGCCTTTGCAAAAAATAATGACTAATAAAACGTGAAGTCAAATTAAGAGCCGGATGCAGCTAACCTTCATTGTTTCAGTGAACCAAAGTGAAAATAATAATAAAAAAATTCAACCAGCCTGGAGTCACAATGATCATGTATTTCAGTGATAGCACAGTAACACAGTGTGTAGTGGGAAGATGTCAGAGCTGCTTACCTTGGCCAATGGAAGCCCAGTTCATTTCAGTGGTGGAGTGAACGGGTCCCACATCCTCATGAGAAAGTGTGAGTCGTGCCATTCTCTGCACAATGTTAAAAGGTATTTACATCAACAGAAGAGAAAGTTAAAGCTCCTGCTTTCTGGCAGAGGTCTAGATATGTCAGGGGGGAAAAGAAAAATATTTGTAAATGCATCAAAGATAAACTTAGATTTATGTCGGTGTTTCTTCTTCAGATATGTGAAACCAAGTTATGTAAATCTAGAATGTACAAGTTGGAAAAAAATACTGAAAAAAAAGAAAAAATTAGCTACCATCTGCCTATTGATTCAGAAAATCTAGATTATGTGCTTCTGTCCAAAAATCTCTGGTAATAAAAAGCTCAGTGTGGTATGACTTGATATTGCTTTGAATATGCTACATGCTATAGTTGAAGAAAAAAGACCCACAGAGAAAGCCCACTGCTATGGCAAACAATTATGAAGTGCATGATGTGCACCCAAGCCTGGCATTACACAGAGAAAGGCCCATGAAAAATTACTGAAGGTGATATAATTTGTGATGCGTGATGCTTTTATCAGACCTATTGATCGACCATTAACAGGGTTTGCAGATACTTTCAGTGGTGTATTGCTTGTATGTTTTCCAATTATAAAATGATTAGTTATGTTCCTAACTCTCCTCATTTGCCACTTTTCTGTTTCACTGTATGATCCAAATATAATTACAGATGATAGAGAAGTTGTAGAGATAAACATACCATAGCTTGGAAGGTGCATCCACTTCATCTGAAGGTGGCAGTCTTTGTTTCTTCTTCAGTGACAGGATGAATATTGTGGCCTAAAATGAGCTTCTCTTGTATCAATACCTCAGTCACATCCCAGTAAGCAGGGTTTAGAGCTTGCCTGACAAAGAAATGGGTCATGCTTCTTTGCTTGGTATTCTATTTTTTGTCAGAGAAAAATAGAAATACATTCCACAAATAATCTTTCAGGTAGACAGAAGGAGATGTGTGTACAGGGCAGTTGGTTTAAGGCTGTCAATGCTTTTTCTAGTTCACCGGTTTGAATTCAGATCATAGGCCTGACACATATTTATGGTTCCTTCTCTGAATGCTCACACAGTCAAAACACTTAACTTCACAACTATTTATACTTTATAAAACTATGCTGCTCTGGAGAAAAGAAACTGAATCCTCTGCTTTGCAGGTAGGATACAGACTCATAAAATTTGAGACCTGTCCAGGGCTATGCTAAAAAACTTCAGCAGAGCCGGTAGTAGAACTGAGGACTCCTGGATTTCAGGTCATCATCGCAGATGGTTCATCTACGGTTCACATCAGTGAAATTTCACTGACAGCAGGCCCTGGCTTTTAGTCTGGGTCACAGAGAGCAGAATTAGGGTGCCTGCAGTCAAGTGCGGACAATCACTCCCTTCAGCTGGGATTTGCAAACCACTGATGCATGGAAGACCACCACTGGACCTACTCCAACATCTTCTGCTCCCACAGGGACACAGCCCTGCCCTAGTTTGGTTTCATGGTTCCTGACCATAAGCTGCTTCGAGCCTTTCAGAGCAGAACGGAGATGAGAAAAGGCACAGAATTGGCTGTGCTTAATCCTGGTGGGATGAGAAACAGATGTAGTCAACAGTCCTTCTTTTGGAGGTCAGGATTTCTCGGAGTTGCCGATCTGATAGAACAATTTTCAGGTAAAAGTTCACTTTAAGCAGAGATAGCACACATTCCCTGACACGAGGAAGTGCCTGAACCAGCTAACAAGAAGCACAAATAACTAGGGAAGTAACTAAGTCATGGGGGAAAAAAATCATTTTGTTTTTGACAAATGATCATCTGTGAGCACACATGGCAGATCTTTGATAAAACCTTTTGCTGTTGCTTGACAAGTACCTCTAATTCCTGACTGTGTCTCAAAAATATACAGAGAGCTTTCCCACATAACAGGCCTGGGTATCACATCTTTTCATCCAGCACTTATTGTCGGATTATTTTTGTTTTCCCACCATGTGGCAATATGGTCAACTTTGTATGCCCAGAAATACTATACGTGTTTGACCATCAGGTTACTGACCCACTTCCAAACACCAGTACAGGTTAGGGGTGGATATGCTGGGAAGCAGCTCTGAGGAGAAGGACCTGGGGGTCCTAGTAGACAGCAAATTATCCATGAGCCAGCAGCGTGCCCTTGTCGCCAAGAAGGCCAATGGCATCCTGGGCTGCATAGGAAAGACTGTGGCCAGTAGGTCGAGGGAGGTCATTCTCCCCCTCTACTCTGCACTGGTGAGGCCACAACTGGAGTACTGTGTCCAGTTTTGGGCTCCCCAGTTCAAGGGGGACAGAGAACTATTGGAGCGAGTCCAGCAAAGGGCAACCAAGATGATTATGGGACTGGAGCACCTCCCTTATGAGGAAAGGCTGAGAGAGCTGGGACTCTTTAGCCTGGAGAAGAGAAGGTTGAGGGGGGACCTGATTAATGTTTACAAGTACCTAAAGGGTGGGTTTAAGGAGGACGGAGCCAGGCTCTTTTCAATGGTTCCCAGCGACAGGACAAGGGGCAATGGGCACAAGCTAGAACATCGGAAGTTCCTTTCAAATACACGGAAAAACTTCTTTACAGTGAGGGTGACAGAGCACTGGAACAGGCTGCCCAGGGAGGTTGTGGAGTCCCCTTCTCTGGAGATTTTCAAGACCCGCCTGGATGCAGCCCTGAGGGATGTGCTTTAGATAATCCTGCTCTAGCAGGGGAGTTGGACTAGATGATCTCTAGAGGTCCCTTCCAACTCTGAAGATTCCGTGATTCCGTGATTCCCATTATTTCTCATCTCCTTTCTTTGTCAGATGACTGTCCTTGATTCAGTTAGAAAGGAGGGCTAGCGACCCACCTAGGTTTGAATCAAACTACCCATAACCTAAAATATTGCTCAGGTGAATATGCAATTTCTTCCTCCCACCTGCCATTCCTCTTCATTTCCTATTTCATTTCATTTTCCTTTCAACCCATCCCCTCTCTTTCACACCACTTAATTATTTTCATCCATCTCTATTAGTCCTTTATCAGCACTACTACCCCACAGACTAAAGAAAAGCAGCTGCGCTGTCAAGACCCAATTCAAGGAGCTGTTCCCCCCACCAACAACAGCAGTGATTTATGTGATCTTCTTTCTTTCCCTTTTTCCAGTGTACTGTGCAAGACGAGATCCTGACCTCGCTGCAGCTGCTGTGCTGGCAGCTCCCCGTATTTGCACTGCCCACACCAGCAATCCCCAGCTCAGGGCCAGAGGGTCCATCTCAGCTGTGCCCTAGAGTGCAAAGCAGATGCTACTGGTACCTGATTTGCAGCAGAGGAGTTAATTGTCAGTTCCTCACCTTCGCTGAACCTGTCCTGTTTGTTGCTTTTCCTACAGTCTCGTGTACCTTGACCAGAACTGAGAACTCAGCACACTGACTATTGAGGGCTTGCCATTAGTTTATGACTCTGCAAGAGGAAAGTTTATCACTATTGATTTGATCAGACTTTTCTCAGACTTGAAATAAAGAGTGAAGAACAGGCGGCCAGGTTGCTGTTAAATGCACAATATGGGTGCCAAGCACAGACGCGTTAGGCTTTTTCTGGGCTCTTTTTTCCCCTAGTGCTCTTTCAGTTACATTTTCTTTCTGAAAGACACTGCTATCTAGACATGTAGAGCCTACATGGTGTCTCACATAAAGTGGTCCAGATTTTTTACAAATCTGGAACCAAGTCCCTAAAGCTCTCGTATCTCACAGAGAAACAGTTAGCCTGAAGACAATGGTCTCTGTCATCACAAAATCATGGAATGATTAGAGTTGGAAGGGACCTTAAAGAAAGGCAAGGGCAGGGGGGAATTCTGGCATCTAGAGCCCCAAAACTGTTACAAGCCTAAGGCTATAGTGGCCTTTTCTGCCCAGCTGTGCTGAGATGTGACTATTATAAGAATATCATGTTCTCTGTTAGCTTTTCTACTCTCTCAGCACCTGATTTCTAAATATTATTATAGCCTATTTCCTTTTCAGGCCATCTCCACCCTGCCTTTGTCCTAGGCAGAGAAAATGATATTCTGCTTACACTAAAGCCTATTATTTTACGCGACATACAAAACAAGACAGATCATAAGAGCTCGTTGGTCTTATTCAGCAAAGCTAATCTCATCACTTGCTTCACTGGGGGGTTATAAACAGTATTCCATCCTATCCCCATAATCGAAACACCATTTTTATATCACATCTTTTTTTTTTTTAATGTCAGACAATTTTTATTTGTTTAGAGCTCTAGATCCTGTAACCTGCTTCTAATTTTCTGATTTGAGCAGAATTGAATGGAGATTTCAAAATGGCAGGCCCAATCTTACCATTTTTCCCTGTAGATGTTGTGGCCATATAATCTGCGACTTCCACCTTCCGATGCTCTTTCCAGCAGCGTCTTGTTACAGTTGACACCATCCCTGGGTAATAGAAACCAAAACAGACAATTCTGAATTGAATGTCCAGGCATTCACATATTTTACAATATAAAATACACGTTAGACAGATTAATATTTAATGCTAGTTTTATCCTTTAGTGACTGACCTCAATGGAGGGTACAGCAAAATTTCACCAATGCCCAGCAGGGTTAGGGGAAAGATAGGGACAGGAGCTAAATAGGAAAGCGTTACCTACACACACGGATTTACCTGCTGCCTAGAAAGATTCCGCAGACTGAAGTTACTGAGTTCACCCCAGAGGACTGAACAGTAAGGGTCAACACCCGTTTTCTGCCAAAAAGTACTTCAGTTTCCCTCATACGTGGATTTGACCCACGGTATTTGCTGGCTCATAATGTTGCTTTGCAGCCCCACTGCTGAGTTAAAAATGTCCTTTTTTTCCCCCAACAATTATTCCTATTGTGGCTCTTGGGACTGCTTGTTACATATGATCTATGAGACCTTGGAGTTAAAGATGGCCCTCAAAAGTTCTCAAATGTGTCACAGGGGGGTTTCTCAACAATAACATCTTGACTGTGCATCTAGCAGCAACACACAAAAAATACTTATGATGGGATCACAATACATACCTTCCTCCACCATGGAATAAAGCTGCGAAGGAAAATAAGGATGACAGAATTTCTTACAGTCAGCGCTGTTCAAGATCTGAATGCAAAATAAGGAAAAGCAGCCCAAACCTTTAAAAACTGGCTTAGCACATAGTTGTCATTGATTTCTAGTCCATGTGCTCCTCCCTTAATATACTCCACAAATCTCCCTGGAGACTACAGTGACTCCACCTTGAAGCACCTCCTGTAGCAATACCATTCGAAGCCTTGACACTTGCAAAGGAGACCCAAAAGCCACCCACACCACCTCAAGTGAGCGTAGACCTGTCAGTGCGTTGCTGTCTCCAGTTTCCCTTTCAGCTGCTGCCCTCCCACTCCCAGCAGAATTTGACCAGAACAGCTACGTTCTCCACAAACTGCTGTGAGACATAAAAGTCATCTTATGCCTGAATAATTGAGGCACTTGTCTCTACCAACAGCCAGTTGGTTTCTGTAGTCCTCGATTAACCCACAGCAGCCCTATTTAAACTGATCTAATTAGTCCCTTGCAATCAAAGGCAGTGGTTTGGGTAGAAGAACTGAAAAACGGGAGTTCACAACAGGTAAAGTCCTTGATCAGGACGATTATTATTTCTTCAAATCAAACCCAAAGTTTGATAATGAGATTTCTGGGAAGATACTACATAGGAAATCCTATTACATAGGAAAATCAGTTGTTCATCACTAATTGACTCCATCCTTCTCAGATGCTTTTTCACAGACACCTAGAATCAGGATTTCTGAGCACATACAAACCTAGCATTAAGTTAAATGAAAATTGAAGAACTGACCTGAAAGCGAAGATTACCAACCTTAACTTTCAATTTATCGTAACCTTGCCATGATTTAAACACAGGCTGCTCTGCTGAAATACAGACAGTTTCTACCTGTGGCTCTCCATTTTCTTCACTGCTCTACAAAGCACAAGCTAAACTGAGTGCAAAACACTACCCGTGCAAAATGCCCTGCACACCTCAGTGGTAACTTTCCTCACCAGTTAGCACTAAGATGCCCTGAGACACAGGTGAACCCACCAAACACAACCCAACATACAGCGGTGGGAATGATACCAGCTCTTCCGTTTCAAGTTTACACGGTATAGAGGCAAAACAGACCAGTAACAGGAGCAACTTGATATTATAACCCATGCCTGGACAGTAGAAGATCCGCATCTCACAGATGACTTGCATATAAAGAGAGTAGATACAATGGCTATGCTGATCATTTCCTTAGGATTTAGAGAAATGAGCAACTTTAGCTTTACAGACTTCATGGTTCCTTGATCTCACTACAGTAAACAGCTCCATATTTTTCCTTTTTGTGTTTTATCCTGAAGCAACAGAGCATTACATTAATTGACTTGTCTTATTAATTCAATAAGCTGCTTCCAAGATGAAATGCTTAGCTATGCTTGCTTGTTTTTGGCACTTTTTGGTTGTTGGAAGAAAAGGTTTAAGGCTAGAATTGCTCTGATGTTTTCCACAGTTCACTGAATAATTTTATGCACTACTGAAGATTTGCCACATTTGGAATTACTACAAACTGCTACTTTTTCATCATAATTTAATTCACACTTTTAGTATGATAAGAAAACATTTAACAGTTTGCATATTAGAGAAGTGTATTTGTTCTGCCATAAAGTTGTGGTTAAGAATTCATTATAGGTCATTCCTTTCTAGGATTTATAATTTGGACATAAGATGCATTTAGAAAATTAAAGATGACATAGAAGCCACCCCATTCAAGTGAATTGTATGCAAGAAAATTCAGGGAGGAAAAACTGACCTTGCTGTAAACATATAGCAAAAATAATTTACTGCAAACTTGAATAAGATTGAGAATTTTTTTAGTATTTCAGCAAGCTATTAGAGGGGAGGTGAACGTATTTTGAACTTTAAGAAACTTGAATCCAAATAAAAATATCCAATAGTCCTTGAGGGGAAAATACTCGTGTAACTGTGGATTCTTAGATTTCAACTTCTTTAGGAAACATGAATTCTGGGTTTGCCTTTCAGCTGGTGAAAAAGCTCATTTTTTTGCTCTGTGAACTGAGTGAAAATGAAATTTCTTTTCTTCACTGAGCTTGTTCGATTTCAAGAAGGCTGGCCAGGGGTTGTCAATGCTTGTACTTTTGAAAACTCTCCTTCCATCCATTGCCTGACTCTAGGCTATGCCCATACAGTCTGTTTCAAAGCAAGGTAGAGCATGGTTGTCCTTGCTCAGCACATGGCACACACCTCGGACTGGCACAAGCATCATTTAGCTTGTTAATGTCACCCTTCAGGAGCCATTGCTGGTGTCCATCAACCTCTCCATGTCCCTTGGAGGGTCCTGTGACACCGTGAGCTATTGCCCTAGAGGTAAAACTCTCCATTTAATTTCTTGGAGTGAAAGCTCAGGGTGAAGCCTCTAAGGCGAGGTCTCTGAAAGTTAACTGTGAATATTCTCCCTCCACCTTCACACTGCAAGGGGCTGTGGGCACCTCCAGCCTCTCTGATGAGGAAAGGGGGTGAGCCCACATCCAGGATTGCTTCTCAATCTGTAGGTAGTACAACTCCCCAAAGTCCTGTTCCACTGCACGGCACCCACCAGAGCCCCTTACAGAGCTCCTGGAGATAGTGCTGCCTTTAGCTTTTTTGAGGGTGATGGCTGGACTGGGCTGGGCTGCTGCAGGGAGCAAGGGCTGGACACAAACGGGAGTAAAAACCAGAATGCTACAAAAAGGAGTCAGTCCCTGGAGAACCCGGTCAGTTGTTCCTGCTCCTATGGGTAGGAAGGCATGTCTGCTGTCACAGTGCGGGCCGGGTTGCCCAGTGACAAAATGACAAACGTTGTCCTCCACCGGTCGCTCCAAAGAGAGGATGAAGAGAGAGAAAGAGATTTATGAGTTTAGAAAAAAATAAACTACTTTAATGAAATATTACTAATAGAATTAAAAAATGAAATAATGAAATAGATACAATATACACAAAACCGTATCAAGCTCCCAGGGAGATGTCACCAGCAGGCTGGTGGAAGTCCTGGGAAAGTTCCAGACTGGCCTCGGTGAGGAATGGGAACTGGATTCCAGAACACACGGACAGGGATCAAAGGCAGACAAACCAACAGAGCCCTCCCCACACATCAGCCCTCGCAGGAGAGGCCAAGACCCTTTGCTCCCTCAGCTTTATACCGAGCATGGCAGACGGCACGGAACACCCGATTGGTCAGTGTGGGTCACCTGACCTGTCCCCCCTCCCCACAGGTGTGACCCCTCCATGGGGTAACACCGGGTCAGCTGACCCCGGTTGCCACGGCAACGGGTGTGGGCCCCGGCCTCTCCTGAGCAGAATGTGGCCCTGCTGCACCCCAGACCGGGCCATCAGCACAAACTGCTCTTCACGCCCTCCCTCACCTGCAGCAAGCAAAATTTTGTCCCCCAGCACTAGGTCCGGCAGCCTCGTGCTCAGCGGTAATGCCGGTGGTCGGGGCAGTGACAACCCGCGTGGGTTGGTGCAACAGGTGACGAACCCTCTCCTCACCACAGAGCCAGTTACAATCGCAGCTGCAGCAAACCCAAGCTGGTAATCGCAAGGCTTTGAGTCAAAATAAAGACTTTGCCTGCAGTGAGGTCCTATTTTTAAATGAAGGCTATTGATCAGGTTTCTGGCCTTTAAGAAAAGAAATGAAAACATAATTTATGCTCAGAGTGACCTGTAGGTGTTTGGACAACAATTAATACCCACAGTTATGGTCATGCAGCTGGACACGTGGCAGTAGATCTTTTCCTTGAAACATTTTACCCTTACAGCCACTGCCTCTTACTCTTCATTATGTGTCCCCATACTCTTCGCATTTCAAAATTATCATACTAAGCAAAGCTCAATACACTGGTTAAATGAGTAAGGAACATCTGGTAAACTGAGACTGCTGGGACTCCACGGACAGATAAAGTTGTAGCACTTTTCCTCTGTATATGGAAATGCATTGTAAATTAAATCTACAAATCGTCTGAAAAGGCATAGGTCAGAAAGCAGGTGGAGAAACGCCATCATTTGTGCCAAGGTCAAATTCCATGCAGCTTAGCTTAAAGTCAGTGCATTTTTGTCCGTTCAGCCACAAAGCAGTGTGGTGTTCACTCATTTTTTTGTATTTTAATGGTTTTGTAAAGATGCTTGTGACATCATATTTTGGCCTTCACGATAAAACTGACAAATCTTGTGAGTATGAAAATATTTCTCTCCCAACCCCATTTTTTTCTTTCGTTTGCTTTAAAGAAATGTGGGATAATACTGAAATCTGAACCCAGAGCTGCCTGAGACTGAACCACTGCCTGCTGATCTACCTTAGTTAAAAAAAAGAACAAGTTGTGCAGGAGGCCATCTGCCGTGAAACATAAATGTCTTGTAACAGCAATGAGCCGAGAGCCATGAACCACTTAGCCTGAGGGAGAAGATGTTTCAGCAGGGTAAGCAGCAAGGAAAGCCTCAAAGAGACGGGTGACGCTCCCTTTCAGCTCCAGCTGCTGCAGCGTGGAAGGCCAGCTCTCCACAGCCTGCTAAATTCCTGCACAGCCTGATAGCTCCTGCTGCGTCACCTCTTCACCTTTGCTTTCATGCAGAGAGATTGAACCCTTGGGAAGATAAGAGCCACTTTTTTCTGTGTTACTCTGTGGTCAGACATCCTCCACATCCCACTGTGCCAGGGGAGGATGTTACCATACCTGGAGGTTTTCACCACCTCCCTGCCAAAGAGGATCTGCCTCCCTGACATGCTGGCGTTCCGCTGGCGCAATTTGTCTGACACAGATTAGGGAGTATTCGTACATCGGTAGACCTGAGGTCCTTGCAGAAAGCGAGGAGAAGGCACTACAAGCTGGTGGAACTATAACGCTTTGCAGACCAGAGCTGCATCTGGAAGGCAGTGATGCCATAGATGTGCCAGTCAGCGCCGATACCATTCTGTTGCTGTTAATCCTGTTGCACATGAGGCCATGTGTTTGCAAAATATTCACGCACATTTTGGCTTTTGTCTTTGCATGGCAAAGGGGTAAAAAGCATCTGGGAGAGCGCAGTCTACATCTCTGCAAGAAGTTTTACCACCATTGTCTGCAAAATTCTTAAAACACCCTTTATTCATTGTACATCTATACCTCAGGAATTACTCCAGCACACTTTGCAACCACAGCCCAAATGTCAAATGGGATTAATATGAACCGGTAGGACATTTCAAACTGGAACACAACTAATAACAGCTAATAACACAACTAATAAAAGACAAGCAGCTTTCAATAGAAGGTGGTGTTATCTCAGGTCACAACAGCTAACTAGTATCATTTTAAAACACCAAAGGCAAAACTTAAGAAAATGTCTTCCAGAAAAATTCCTTCCCTTGTTACCAGTTCAAGAACAAACAGCAGGACCATGACACCTTTGTCTTGTTGGTGTAATAATGGTACTAAGTACATGGGAAGATAGCGTGCTAATTGTTTATTGTGTGATCAGTGATATTCCCAGGTGGATACAAAGGAAGAGGTTGAAAGGGAGTAAGCAATCCTTTGTATTTCTCCTTTCAAGAAATCATGTAAACAGAGGCATGAATAAAAGGAGTGGCAAGACTAAATCTGCAGATGGCTCCAGTGTCAGGGAACGTTTATCTGAAAGACAATAAAAATGTGACAGTCTCCTGTTTTCCCAGGCCATTTAACTTCATCTTGATGACTGTTTTGAGATAAGACAATAATCGATGTAGAAGGACACACCTCCTTTTTAGCACAGCAGTGGGCACCGGGAGAGCAGCACTGCCGTTATGGCACACGCTCTCCCGCAGCTGCCTGCCCGGTGCTGCTGCTCCACCTCCACCCACCGTGTGATTCCCCCGGGTAATAACACCCAGCAGTTCTGCATCATCTTGCAGACTTGCCCCAGCCTCTTCCCCCCGTTTTCCCCCACCCCGTGTGGCTCATCAACTTGGCTGATCCTTTTCTGGACCTGCCGGTGCCATCCATCTCCATAGCTCTCGCAGCAGCTTGTGCCAGCACCTTACTGCCACTGCCCACTGTGTAAAGAAATTTCCTTTTAAAATCAATCTCCTGCTCATGTATCGTGTGCTTCTAACCCTAATTTTGAAGGACCTGGTGGACAGCTCCACATTGTCCACATTTCCCACTCTCATGATTTGGTAACCGTTAGCTATGTCCCTTCTCCTCAGTCTTCTCCCCTCCAGACCGAGAGCTCCCAGCCCAGACCCTTGATTTGATGCTGTGTCTGGGGATATATTTGTTTTAAGCCACCAGCCCCAAACCCATCTGAGGATAATCCTCAACTTTGTGCCCACGGATTTCACAGCTCCTGCCCCATCTCAGGAGACCCTTTACCTGCCTGAAGAAGATGCAGCCCTGCAGCCTCTTTTTTACCTTCCCAACATGCAGATCTGTGGTATGGAACAATGAAGTTTCCATCCCTTTGAGCAGGGCTCAATGCAGCTGAGGAGAAAGGAAGGCAAAGGTGCCCCACATCTGGACAAAACACATCTTCTCATTCAGAAAGGTCTGCCACTCATTTTCTACCAGCTGAGTGCTACAAAGGATGGTGGAGAATCACTCTGGCAGTTCTCTTATATGAGATTATCTGACATAGCTGATATTAATCGATGCCCAAGGGCAAAGTGACTGGTATTAACCTAGCTACCCTCTCAATGCCACGAAAAATAAGTACATCCTTTGTATATTCCTAGAACAAGGAAATAAAGCTAGAAACAAAGTGCTTAAAAACCTGCATTTGTCAGACTGATCCTGTTTAATTAAACAGGAAATTGCAGGGCAATTAAATCAATCTTTACAAAGAAAAGCTGTTTGTCTGTTTACAGAAGAGAAACTTGCGGTGATTTATCTTAAAGAATGTAATTGCCTAATGATTAATAGTGACCAGAAGTAGTCAGAGGGAGGAAATGAGGAGCAGGAGTGACTTCTCTTGGTGCGTATTTGAAGCATGGGAGAGCTATATGCCCCTGCCACTGTAAGTACTAAACAACCAAAATTTCCTGGTTTATAGAAAGGTACTGCTGTTCTTCCTCTAGTTTCTTCTGTTGATACAGAAGTTACCACCACTGGAGAAACCCAGATACGCTGGTAGATCTTTGGAGATTTGTGTCAAGATGTACATTTAGGTTTTTTTCCTTTCTGCTCATGATAATACAAAGTCAGATTTTCACCTTCGCAGTTCTCATCTGGGCCCACTGCCTTTTGAATGCAAGACTGTAAAAGAATAGGTGTCGCCTGCCTGGGCTTGAGACTTATTTTTCTTTGCCTGAGTTTAAAGCAGATTTGGAACTGCTGCAATGTATGATGAGTAGATAAGGCTCTCAAAAGCAGAACAGAGCTAACGTGCTGGCCTGCAGGCAACCTTTGTCTGTCCACAGGCTACCTATGGCTGCCTGTAGGCTACCTACAGCGGTTTACAGGCTACCTGTAGCTGCTTATGCTGTGGCAGTGCACCGGGGACTGGAACATGCAGCTGTGTGTATACGCATATCTCTGTATATGCATAGTGGCACTGGGTAGCCTTAACTCTGGATATATTTTCTTTATCATACAGACACTATGAAGCCAGAAGCAGCTCTTATTGTTCCTAAAAAACAGATAGGAATTAATACTTGAGGGACACTTGGCCTTCAGATAAATCTATCATCTTGCTTAAAAGGACAGCCTGTGCTTTTCATAACACGATCAGGGTCTTCCTGCAGCCATTCATCTCAGGATATCCTCAAAAATATAGATCACTGGTGACAGGATAGACAAATGAGCACGTCAGGGTTATTTTTTCATTATATTTATTTACTCGTGCGCTGAAGTATTCCAGCCTGACAAAAGCAGTGTGAGTAAGACAGTGGGATGATTTGATTGTCCAGAGAACAGCTAGTTCATGGATAGTTTCTAATAAGGCTGCTTTATTATACCACTAATACAGCACAACTTTCCATTTTAGTGATCCTCACTATCTCACAAGGTCTCTTCATAAATTGCCATTCAGTTCTGTCATTTTCTGTCAGGTTTGTGGCTTCCAAGAATGATGTTGGATGATATGACTGCTTCCATTAAAAATAAGGTTTATTTTCAGAGTCATAGATTTGGGGCCCTTCCCTCTCTGAGACATGTCTAGACCATGTCAACACAAGCCGCTGTTCAACCTGAGTGTCCTGTTGGCACCCCCATGTTTCAGAGGTGCCCAAGACGCAGCACATCTCAGGAGGGCACTGGTTTGAGGTGATCTTCTAGCACTTACCTGCCCAGTCTGAGGAACAGGAGACGGACCTGGTTTGTGCTGTAGCTCCAACATGGTTAGGTCTCCCCCAGGAAGCATGTCCCGAGGCTGCCCCTCCACGACAGGTTGAACATACAGCTGATTTTCTGAGGTGTTGCTGTCGGCCTCCATCTTCCTGCTGAAGCTGAGCCGCAGTGCAATGAAGAACGCAGGAAAATAAGCGTAACCACACAAGATGCTGACTTCGTAAGCTGAAGTGCTTTTACAGGAAGTCTTGAAATTTCCCTGTATATTTTTAGGAAAAACGTAAATTTCCCAGGAGCTGAGAAAAGACCCTGGAGGTCCTTTCCTCCCTAGGTTGAAGAGTCAGGCTCCGTCTTGCCTATTCCCTTTTTCTGACCCCATTGATTTTCTTTCTTAATTCCCCAGCATCCCAGCAGGAGAGGGAGCAGGTGGTGTCCCATCCCCTTTTCAGCAACCTGACATGGAAACCAGTGGGCTTTACGGCTATATGGTACCTCCATGAGCATCACAGTGAAGTGAAGTGTCCAAATACTTCCTGCAGTCCCATCCTGGTTCTGAATCCTGCCCTGACTGCAGGACACTTGTGACAGAGGCAGGAACTGAACCCAGATTAACTGCATCTCACTGCAGGACCTCAACCATTAAATACCTCTTTCCATTCCAAAGCATGTCTGCTCACAGTTTTCCAAGAGATAAATCAAATTTGCTGTTCACTATTGACGGCTGGCAGGGCTTAGAAATGTGGATTTCTCACACAGACAAAACCAGATACCATGACTGCAGAGTGCTGGTAGGACAGTAAGACATCCCCCCGCCTCCAGGATTGCATTTGTGAAAGTAATACCCTGGAATTTAAATAGGAAGCAGCTGTTGCCAGTACCTTCTGCAGGGAAGGCAAAAGGAGGCACTGCCAACTTGTCAGAGGAGCAGCACGCCCTTGGCTGCTGAGCGTGCAGCAGGGCTTCCCGAACAGCCGTGGGAAGAGGGCTCTGCTCAACTGTATGCATGTAATTCAGACTAAACACACACAACCACCCTTTTGTGGGACTGACCAAATGACTGGAGAGTTTGATGAACCGTGATTCAACTCGAGAGCGTCTGATAAGGTCAGTAACAGCGTCCCCTGCAGCCACATACAGCAATCCCATCGCAGCCAAACACAGAAGTGCCATCCATGCTGTCCTTCTCCTCACCAAATGGATTAACAGATGGAAACGATTTCTACTCACTTGGAACTGGTAGAGGTGAAGATAAGACAGTAACCTTTTAATGAGCTGAAGTTTTTTGATTGCTTATGAGGAAATGAAGGCAGAGGTCTCACAAGCCAGTTAGAAAGCCCTGATTAGTGAAACCTCATGGTTTAAGCAAATGAGGAATGTTTTTTATTACTCTAAGGTGGCTTGCACTCAGAGGAAAGTTTGAAAGGCTAGTGACGCCTCTGAAAGAGGTGTCTTAAACTTAGCCAGCATGTTAGAGGACTAATATTACAAGTGTGTCTCTATTTTGCTGTTGTAGCTGAACTGAAGCAACATACTGCTCATTTTTTCAGCTCAGTCATGTTTCATCCGCACCTCCAGCAGGACAGCTCTGATCCCTAGAGCTAATGTTCTTTCCCTAGGAAAATGCTTTGCTAGCATTTCAGTCCCTTACATTAAAGCACACGTTATTCTCTCCGCTACACATTTTTTCCCCATTTCCTTTAAATGACTCAAGGAAAATCTTCTCTCAGTCTGTTGCAGAAAGGAATCCATCTGGTTTTAACCCATAACCTTTTTGTGCTCTACTGACCTAAAAGGCTGCTGTCTATAAGGCAGACTCACATTTTAGAGCATCTGTCTCCATAATTTAGGGATGGCCATAAAACATCGTCAAAGCACATCTGCTCTCTTTTCCCATAGATCATTTACTGATTATTTATAGGCAGCATCCTAGCTACCTGTTTGATGAGTGCTTTCATTACTATGCCTCTGTATGAAGTTATTCAGCTAGACTAATATTCACAGATTGCAGTATAAATTCCCTGTTAAATCCTAACCCTTGTAATTACTCAATCCTAAATACTCACATTTCTTCCTCTGTAGGTTCCAAAAATATCTAGCACATGAGGATTTCACAGCCACCCTCACTGATCCCCTGCCACCACTTAATTGAATTATAACACCATAAATAATCTGGAGGCTATCTCAGAGGCACCCCATACAATTTTCAGGGATGCTGCCTGGCGGGTGACCTATTTGGAGAGGTGCAGACAGGTTTCTCAGGATTTTCTTCAAGCTGATTATCTCCATATTCCCTGATGGGCCCTTGCTGCAAAAGCATTAAAAAAAAAAAAAAAAAAAAGTGTTAAACTCTTTAATTTATTAACAGCTAGTCCCAAACCACATTCCCAAGGTGGAGAAATACTGAACAGATAAACCTAAACTTCTGGAATTGAGAGCACGAGGACAGCAAAATGTTTTTAAGATGGGGATCTGAATTTCGCAGCTAAAGACCGTCTTCAGGCACTGAGTGGATTATGGAGTCTGTGCAGGGAGCCAAATGCAGAAGGCACTTATTGCCAAGAACCTTCTGGCATCCACAGACATAATCTCCCAAAAAAGAAGATTTCCACCACAAAGAGATGCTTCACATATACAGCCAGAAACATGGTTTCTTATCTGAATTAAAACTTCAAGGGCATTAAGGCTAATCTATTGGCAGCAGTGGGTCTACACTTCAGGTAGATGGAGTGCTTGTGCTGTATTGTAGCCCTGCAGCCACTCAGCAGAAGGCATTCAGAAAATTGCTCTTCTCTTTGCTTGCCCAGCTGCTGTATGGATGCCTGCCACACTTGTGAGACAATAGATGCGGTATGGGAGCGGTCCAGCATCCTGGCCTCATCCCCACAAGTGCTATTGTATTAAGCAGAGCTCTGCAGAGTGGATCTACACAACATGCGTCTCCTTTTGTTACCAGCCTGCACAAATAAGCATCTTCTGCTGTCCCAGGAAGAGACGTGGCCCATGCTCCTCAGGAAACCTTTTCCCATCTGTTTGTTCCCCAAGAAGCACATGCTGTTCTCCTGCGAGCTGGGACAATGTGAAGAGCCCGCTGTCACTGAGCATGACCGTGTGCCATTCAGAAGCACAAGGCCATGCACTTTGAAGCATGACAACCATTTCATCATCCACGTGCCTTACCCCTTGTCGTGGTTTGAGGACTCCTCCCTCTACTTTGCTTTGTTCTCCACCAGGTTCAGACAACTCGGTACATTCTGAGCCCACTTTTGCTGAAATAAAACATGTACATTTTTTTCCTACACTGATTTCTGGAGGAATGTGCTCACTTGTAGGAGCCCAGCACCTGCCAGACTGCCATGGCTGATCAACTGGTGCCACTCAGCCCCTTGCAGCCTCAGCCCCAAATGCTGCTCCCTCCCTCTGCATTTTCCAGTACCTTTCATACTAGGGAAACTGAAAGAGGAGGGGGAAACAGTATTGCAGCTGTTTTCTTCGTTAAACTGGAAAGTCTGTCAGCTTCATAAGCATTTGTAGAACTGACAGACTGGAGAGCTGACACCAGGGTGTGTAAAACAAATCCCGTAATAGGGAAGTGGCAACTTAAAAAAACACCAGCACCACCAAAGAGCATCAAACCTTTGGTCAGTCGTTCCAGCGTTCTTGGCAGCAGGGTCTACCCAGAGCTTTCACAGAAACGTGTGTGGGCAGTTGTGTGAGCATCACAAGGCACCTCTGAAAGAGAATAGGTCTTGTAAGCCGGGAACAGGACTAAGTGTTACCAATCGTTACTAGAGATTTCCTCCAGCACATCACTTCTTTTTAACATTAACAGTCTTTTTAGTCTCCTCTTTCCCTCTGATGAGTATGTAAACACTTACCATCTGCATTTTGTTTCTCTCTCTCAGATAGCGGATACGCTGGGGGGGTGGGGGGGCGCGGATCCCAGAGCACGGGGCACACACCAGGTTGCGGCTCACAGGGGCTGCAGCCAACAGGAGGCTGCGGGTGGTGAGGCCACATGCCATGTCCACCACCAGAAATTTTCCCAAAATACCAAAAGTTAGGAGAAAAGCGGGCTAGTGAAGCTGCATTAAAATCTCTACGTAAGCACTAAAATTTGCCTAATAGTGTAAGCATCTGTGTGCATGCTCTTAGTCTGTAAATAAACTTAACCTGGCCAGTGCAGGCTAAATAAAAATCAAATGATGTCTTCTTTGCCTCTGCTTGAGAGCATTCAACATAATTGTCACCTGTCTGTTAGCCTGCAGTAACTTATCTCACTTCCAACGTGACCAAACCGAACCAAATTACGAAAACCCGTATCCTGAGCGCATTCACACTGGGCCCTAATTCAGTTTAACACATCTACTGAGACTCGACGCATTTGATAATAGATGAGAACTGCCTGTGAATGGTTACAGAGCAGGTTAGAAAGCTTTCTGGCTTAGTGGTGTTTCTCGGGGAGACTGTCCAGCACAACCGCAGTGCTTTGACTGCTTATCCATAAAAACTGGTGGGACAGATCTGCCATGGAGCATCTCCCACCCTGTTCCTACAGCCACTTCCCCTTGCACTGCTCCTACCTGTCCTCCATGTATACCACACCACGCTTTGCAGTAGGAAGGGATGCTGCTCGGCTTGCAGCAACATGCAGGCTCTCATCGCCATGACGTGCAGCTGAGTGTTTTGGGTTCCTTTCTTCTTTCTCCCTGGTCCCATGGCTGCTTCTTTGAGTGTCCCACACGTGCAAGCCGGGATGTGTGCAAGTGCTGCCAGAGGATCACAAAGGTGTTGAGACCCGATGTTTTTCCCAGCCCCTCTGTTGCTCTGTGTGTGTGTGTTTTTGTGTAACCAGAAGCTGCTGAAGCTTGATGTATTAATATATAATCCCTACACTGGGAAGCAGCAGGTCTCCCCTCCTGCTGCTCATAGAGCACCTTTACATCTTCCCCGCTTCCCAAGGAGGGGTTGGGGATAAAAAGCCAAACCCTCAGGCAGGGGTCTGCTCTTTTTGCCTTCTTAACACGCTCTGCATGAGGTCTCACGAGGGGTGTGAGCCAAGCCTTATCCTCACCCCAACCTTCAATTAAGGAAAGAGTATGCAGGGAGCCTCGGCAAGCACCAGCACCACACCAAAGCCCAGAGCTGTCAGAGTGGCTGTCTGCAGCGAGCTCCCAGGAGCTAACTGCAAATACTAAGAAAACAAGGGCAAAGAAACCCAAAACAAACACCTGAGCCCAAATTTCTAATTAAATAACACTAAAGTGCCTAATGTAAACTGCTGCATACAAAGGCACCTGGAAGGAGTGCAGAGTGTCTATGCTGGGAAACCCCAGCTGGACAATGGCTCTGAGAGCATCCTCTGCTTTCGGCCAGGAGACGAGAAGAGGAGCTCCTGGAGGAACGGCTATTTAGGGCCA
This sequence comes from Rissa tridactyla, assembly GCF_028500815.1. NCBI lineage: Eukaryota > Metazoa > Chordata > Aves > Charadriiformes > Laridae > Rissa > Rissa tridactyla. Next base: position 10,366,350 of record NC_071475.1, read on the forward strand.
GAGAAGACAACCAAACACAGAACAACTCAGAAGGAGGCAGAGCCTGGAGCAACGATACCCAATGCTCATCCTCACCAGCAGCTAATGGGCTCCTGCTCATCTGTTTGACCGACTTTCTGCTAACTCCCCCCAGAAGTTTTGCCCAGCCCACGGGGAGAGCCTGAGCCTCTGTCCACCGAGCATGAGACAGCCATGGGGAGCTAAACCTGGGGCCTGACCTACGTCCTTCAGAGCCAATGGCAGATGCAGCCTGGCGTTTTTAGTTCCAAAGATTTTTTTGTTGTAAGATAGGACCAAGTAAGTAGCAATTTAGGCTACTTTACTCCACTGTTAGAGTGTCGGGTATCTAGTTAACCCCAATACCATAGCAGGGTTTACAGCAGACCAAAACCTTCTTTCCAAAGTTTCAGGGACTTCTGGGGTGCAGCTGAGGCTCAGTATAGGGCTGACCTGCACAGAGAAGAGAAGACATTTTCAAGTGCAAATTCCACTTATTCCATTATCACCGACCCCAGTGCTGAGTGCTGCGATGGAAGGGAGGGACAGGGGGATGCTCGGTGCTCTGGGTACCTGGCTGGCTCTACCTCCCTAGGGCAGCGAAATCCTACCGCTGCCTCTTTGCTCTGTATCACCGAATTCCCAACAGCAACGGGGTCAGATGCGTCTGTCACATAAAGGAGAATTTAAACAGGTTATCAATAAAAAAAAAAAGCCACTCCATTAAAGAAAGTAAGTAAACACCCTCCACTGAGTGACTGATGCTTTGAAAAGTTACACAGCCTAATGAAGAGCACGATGAGTTGCTGGCATTGTTACATTTGCTGTGACCTTAAAAAAGAATAGCTCCAGTTGTCTCCAGAGTACGGCCTTGTATGTTCTTGGATTTCTAAAACTAGTGGGAGCACAAAATCCAGCACTGATTAAAATCATAGAAGCTTTTGCTTCTACAACAAGGAAAGAGTGAAAATGGATTGTATTACAGACATTTTGACAGAAAAAATATTTGCTTTCTCGGGGGGAGATATAATCTGTCATCTAGTCAAATAGCAGGCAGGCCTGCTTCCACTCAAACGCGGTTTCGGGGAAGTCTGGTTTTACTCTATTACACGTTCCACAGCGCATGAGCCCAGGCTGTGTGCAAACACCTCTAAGAAGCCCCTTTGCAGATGCTCCTGCTGCCAGTGGAATCGGTTGGCCAGGGGAGGGTGGGCAGGATTGCAATTAAAAAAGGGGCTGTGGTAGCAGAGGTGGCCAGGGAAAAGCACAGCCACGATGAGCGAGTTCGCGAAGCATGAGGCTGCTGAGTTGTGGCTGTGGTGCCCACGGAGCCGTGGACCAGCAAGAGCTGCAGAGGATGCCCTCGACAGGTTTTCCCCTCCACCTTGATGCCATGTCCATGCTGTCCCACAAGGAAGAAAGGGGATTGCTACAAGCCTTCCATACCGCCAGCCCTTGAAGCACCCCTAGCCCTGTTCCCTGACACATATCTCATATCATAACTACCACAAGATACTGGTTTGTGACTCAAAGTACCAGAAAAGCTATCTATGCAGCTGTGCCCACAGGAAACGTGGGTTACGCTTACATCAGGTTACTTAACCTCCCTGGTCTAAGCACATTTAGCAACAGGATTGCTGTGAAACTAAAACAGACTCAACAAAACCAGCTTCAGGGACAGCAGCAAATTTCAATTGCGTTTTCATTTCTGTAGAGAGGCTGATGGTGGGTATTGTGCCATCTAATGTCAGTATTCAACACTATGTGACTAATTACACCAGAAATGAAATAAAGTCAATACATTTCTAACTTCATTGGCTTCCAGTTAGGGCTTTATTAAACAAAAAAAAAAAAAAAGAGGTCTGTCTGTTTGAGATTGAACTAGATGATTTAAATGCACATTTTCAGTATTTATATCATTCTTTCTTATTTAATCTTTCTTTTTCAGGTGTGGTTATAAGCTTTCAAGTGATCAGAATGTCTTATTCTTAAGATACTCATTTTTTTTGGAAGGTACATGGGAAGATTTCAGGAAAGAGAAAGTTAGTTTTCACCTGCTTTCTCTAGAGTGTATGAGAAGAGGAATACAATGTTTTAATTAAATGTATTTATAGAACAGTGTCTGGCAAAGCATATTTCTCCTGTTGTTGAGAAAACAATGGTGGTTTTCCCTCTTTTGTTATATTATGTAGAAAATGAATCATTTCCCTTACCCATTGTTTTTAATAAAATGTTTGTGTTTTTATCAATATGAAATGTCAGATTGAACCACATAACTATTTGCTTTGGAGTAATCATAATATTACCCACAGCTCTATTCAAAGCACCAAAGAACATAATAGTGTTAACTGTAATTAGATTATTTTCAAGAGAGTTCGAAAGATTCATTGTAGAGCAGGGGTTTTCATAAGGAAACAGAACAAGTTACTTTGCTGAAACCCTCAAATACCTCTGCACAAAATGGTTCTGGAGAATTAACTCCCCTTTGTGTCTGGACTTTAATTATTGTCTTTTTTCCTTGGTAATGCATGGATTCTAATTATCACATTTTAACAACATAATAGATGACTCAATAGACAAATGTGCTTTCAGACTATGGTATTAGCTTATCCCACTGCTACTCTGAACCCCCTGGGTCTGCAGCAGGTAGTACAACTACTCTTGAGGACCACCCATTACCTTCTGCATGGCCCAGGAGCACGAGACGCAGATTTCCTCCGGAGAAGAATTTCCTTTCCTTGTCATGCACAGCATCCTTCCCAGCGGTGTTCAGGGGTCAGCATTTCACTCCTACCCTGAAAACGGATGGCACAACACTCTTGCTAAAACAGTTCTGTTAGCACGATGCTACAGGGCTGAAAACATTTAATCAGACATTGCAAGGCTGCATCTTCCTGACACAAAACAGGCAGGCCATCACAAGAAATCATATCATCGATTTTATCAGTTATTTCTAAGCAAGCAGGTGATCATGGCTTAAATTACTTTTACTCGAGAAAGTCTCTGTAATTGTTGTCTTTTTTCGCACCTGAGGTCTGTGTCCTAATGGAGGTTGCATGGATGACTCATCTGGCATCTGAATCAGAGACTGAAGCCTCTATTGACCTGTTTGGTAGGAAGTCAGTGCTGATCATCATTGTATCTGACAAGTTTTAGGAAATTCCAGATAAACAGGAGTTGATAAACTACTTGCTGTTATACACCTGGCACTTTTGGATTTACAGGATTTATAGTGGCTGTTTCATCTCCAGTTTCTTGGAAAGTAAAAGAAACTTGGGAAATCTTGAAATGCAGGTAACTTAAACAATAGCTTAAAAGGACACTACACAGCTCAATGGCAATTTTGCTATGGAAGTGATACCCTTTTTTGTGAATTATATTGATTTACAGTCATAAAGACCTTTTCATTTCCAAGCATCCCTAAAGTACACTAAGTGCTACCTACGGGAAACCCCATCACTGTGGTTCCGCACAGCTGGTCTGGGAAGCAAGAAATAAACACCGGTGTACTCCATCTCACATCTAGCTGGACACTGGACCTGAATTAAACAATTCTTCAACATTAGCCTGGGTCTCTAAATGAATTTATTTCCAGTTCTGGTGAGTCCCCGTGTGTTTTCACTCTCTGTGAACACTGAAAAGATCAAGCTCACACCTAAAATGCTTGCAGGAAGGGAATTTTAAGTGAGTAAGCTATTGAGCCATAGAGTTGTGCCTCCAGCTGGGTGGCAGAGTAGTTCCTGGGGGTAATCATAGTCAAAAGAAGGGAGAGCAAATTTCAAATACTTTCGGTCAGAGCAGAAGATAAAACTATGTCTCAACCAGGAATTAATTTGAGAAACTCATCAACATGTCATATGGTCTTGGACTCCAGCACAGGTAAGTGTAGTCTTGTAAGGTCTCTGGGGAAAAGGCAGCATCTGCCCATGGTTGGTACAATATCCCTACCAGGCTGTTAAGCACCACACCATCAACTGCTAAAAGACATTGCAGTTCTCTCTGTTCAAAGAACTGAGGAAATTGATAAAAAACCTGGTTAGGAATGGCCCTTGTTTTGGAAAAGGTGTTCAATGATCTCTACTGATTTATTTTCATATATCTTCCTAGAGATGACATCTCTCAAAGCAGAGGAACCTGTCTTGAGCCATTGGACCAGCACTGAGCAGAAGAGTGCCACTTTATTGAATTATTATGGTCGATTTTACCCATATCCCAGACTGTTCTTGGAGGTCTTCCATTCACAGTGGACAAGGCCCAAATTAGCTTACCTTGCAAGACTTCTGTCCAAGTTTCTGTGGCTGCAGATACATGAACATATTTGCTTCAGAGAGAGCTGAGACCAGCAGGAACCGTTAACGATGCTACGGCTGGCAGCAAGCTAGATTTTTTGTATCAGCACTGGGACTTCACAGATAGTAGCACTGGCTGTGGAAATTGGGTTAGTAGCTCCAACTAAACAGAGCTTAAGCCATTATAAAGTCAGTGGGAGGTTCTGATTGACCTCAGTGTGCTTTGGATCAAATCCCAGGAAGAGCAGGACTGAACTAGATGGTGTTACTGCAATGTATTGTTCCTCGAAGAGCCCTTTGCCCATGACAGCGATGTTGTTAGTGAACAGCTTTCTAACGGAGAGCCTGGGCTACTGGGAGGATTGGTTGGCTGGTTTTTGAAGGCAGTTTCTGGAGTCGCTGGCTGTTGAAGACAAGTGTCAGACAGGGAACTGAAAATCTGGTCTAGTCCAATTTTCTTTTGCTGTGATCTAATCAACTCTGGGTGTTATTAACCACATTTGCTCACAGGTGCTTCCCCCTCTTAAAGTCTCTTGGTGGGGCTGGAGGGTTTTTCTGGGCACTTCCAGGGCAAGTTCTCCTCTCTGCTCCTTCTGCCCTCCCTGTAAAAGCGCAGAATGGTGCCACTTGAGATGCACCAATGGAATCTGCCACCTAAACCTTGGGACAGCTACTTCTTTTTGTAAAAAAAGATAAATATAGTGAATACATAAATTTGAACTTTGACTCTCCTTTTCCAAACCTGTTATTAAACTGGGGGAAAAAAATGTTTTGGGGGCACCAGAAACCCTCAATCCTAGCACTATACAGAGAAAAAAAGAAAGATATGGTCCAAAGCCTGCCATTAAATGTTTCTCATGATTACTTGTTGTTAGCAGGGAGCTGCAGCTATGCTAATACAGCGTGCTCACTACAAAAAACCCTGTAATTGGGACAAGGCAGCCGCAAAGCTTCCCACAGCTGGCAGGAATTGTGACTGTTCTCTTTGGTTTTAATTGTGGCTTTTAAAGCAGATCAGTAACAGCAACAATTAGCCTTTTAGATTGGTCTCAGAAAATACCATTTTTAAAATATGGTGACTCTGCAGGCACAAACCCAAAAGCTCTGAGCTCTGCATAAAATGAGCAGCCGTACACTCCGGCTTGTTTGTCACCAGTTTGGTTTCTCCTTTGTTTCTGCTGAATTGTGGTTTTGAAAAGCAGACAGGAACTCGCACAGATACTTGTAAGGAAATATCCTTAGTCACCTCCTTTTCCTCAAGAAACCTACCCTTTGAGACAGCTTCTGCTCTGAAGAACCGTCTGGCACTCCAGCTGTGTAAGGAGAAAAAGGAGGCAGGAGCACATGGTTACGCAGACTGATGCCCGACAAGATTGCTGGTTCTTAGTCAGCAGAATGACTTTGACTCTTACCTAGGAGGAAAGGATTAAAGCACAGCCATTTGGAATACAGACAGGAAAGAACAAAGCGGAGAAAGAGGCAAGAAAATTTTCGATCCAACAAAGGACCCAGAAGATTCACATCCCTGGGTAGAATATAAAAAGCAGCATAGGAATAAGAACAAGTGCCTCATCAGAGCACATGGTGTTGTGCCCTTGGTTGCTGTTGAGAGGGTCCTTCGATTCATCTCCACAAACAGCAAGGAGGTCTCGGCACCGCTGTCAGGAGATCACTCTGCTCATACCTGCCTCTGCTAGGCCACGCTGAAATTTTTTGCCTGCACAGCAAGGTCACTCAGTGACCCTAACAGCTTTTGTGAACCCTCTGTATCATCCAGACAAGTCCCGGCATACAAAGCTGGGTATCCCTACATAAAACCTCTTTCCCTACTCTGTGTGGCATCGCACACGCCTCATCCCTTCTAGGAGGGGTTGCCAGCACAGCAACACAAAGGAGCCTTTTCAAGTACAGATCTGGCCTTTGTGCCTCGGGGCTTAATTCTCTGATGCTAGGACTTCTTTGTACCACTCTGGCTTACAGAGGCTTTAAAGTACAAGTGTAAGTGCACTTCGATGTATCTACGTGTCAGGTGGTAACAGGATGTTTCTTGCCTACCTCAAAGAGCGACGGAGAGGTGCTATCAACCAACACTTCCACCGGGCTTTGATTTCTCTCAAAAAAGCACTTTAACATTGACACTCATCGCTCAGTCTCCTTGAAGTCCGCTGCAAATCCCACACGTGAGCTTCACAGCATTGTGTCCCTGCCAGACTTTTGTGCCAGCTGCTCTCCAACTTCTTTAGTCCCAAAACTTATTTACCTGTCCTGAAGCTGCACGTGCCCCAGGCAGCAGAGAGTTTAGAAAGAAAACGTAGCTATGGGATGTCTCTGGCAGAGGCGAGTAGACCACAGTCTGCTGTATGATGTCCTATTTCTACGAAAGCAACAGAAAGACAATGCACCCTGTACCAAGTTTTCTAACCAATGCAATTATAAAATAGCCAAATGATAAAATCCATATATACAAGAAATGCTGAAAGACCATACTCCATAGCTAGCTGATCTATCGCTAAATGATTCTGACATTTCCTTGCTTTATTTCTGTCACAAAATTGTTGGAAAATTTAGAAAGTCGTCATTTTTCAACATCATAATTTGTCTTTCTCTATATGCACCATAGGCCTAGGAAGAAAAGAGTAGAAGCCGCAATTACAGGAGGCTTTCAAAGAAGCAAAGGAAAATCAGCTTTATGGAGCAATCCTGCATGATTAATAATATGTGGAGCTTAGGCTGAGTCTTTCATCTCAATGGGCTCCATGTACATGTGGACAGAAGTGCAAAGTACCTATTTTTTTACTTCAAGCCTGTCATTCACTACGTACATTCAATCAAACGGCATTGAAAGGTGGAAGTGCTGATTTTGTCCATGATGACTGATAATGGGTTTAACACCTCCCTAGGAAAGTGCAATAGGAATTGGCAGGAATATAAACCTTATATTTCCCAAGGTCATATTTTGCTTTTAAAATGGGATTTTTTGCTGCTGTAAATACGGTGAATGCTGAGCCGGAGCCATCATTAAGGCTTGCATGTTCCACATTTTACATTACTACACTTGCCTACATCAAAATCTGCACATAACAGACACAGCAGGTGTCTGATAAACCAAATGCTTTTGAATGCAGCTACTACTTTAACGCTGGGCTTTCATTTATTCCTACCTTATGAAGTTATTCATTGAGGCAATGTGCATTAACAGTAAACCAAAAGGTATCTTAGCCAACCAGGACGTTGCAAGGAGAAATGTTGTTGTAATAACTATGAACAATTGCTATTATAAATAGCCACGACTCCATATAGGAAAGCAAAGGGTAATGTGTTTATTTCAAACACCAAAATGGGCAGTATTTCCATTCCATAACTTTAAGGGGCCAGAAAGCATATTCTTTTTTTATCTATATGCAATAATTGACCCTAGGACGGAGCACAAGGAAATGACTTAGTGCTCGAGTTAGCCTTGCACCGCTGACCTGCTTCCTCCATACTCACCATTTCTAAATGTTACAACTTGAGGCAAACATCCTCTTCATTGCTTACTCTTTCACTCTACATCGTTCTCCACTTCCAATAGTATCTCCTAGTAACGCAAGCACCAAGCATTAATAGAAGTGTTTTAATAGCAAATGCAGGAAAACTTGCCTGTAACAAGAGCATTATTCAAAGCTGGATGATGCTGATGGATTTATGGTAAATGTGCAGCATGCTCACAATGTATCAAGTGGTTGCTGTAGCCTCGATTTTCTTTTATTATGACATTCAATAAAACGCAGTTATTTTAATTCAGAATTTCTGTCCTGGGGAAAATAACAGGCTTTTTCCCTCTTTCCCATCCCAAAATGGGAAGGAAAAGATCTCAAAAAACTGAACTTTTGAGCGTAAAGTTTCAACCTTTTTTCAAGAGCAAAATATCGTAGGTTGGTGCAACAGCTACCCTCGCTGCCTCACGGGAGGTGTAATTTCACGTTTCCTGCAAAGGCCAGCGTCCCTAGCCAGGTTATGTTTTTCTGTGTTGCACGGAGGACATGTGGTCTCACAACACACAGGCTGCAGTGTTTCATGGGAAATCATCTCAGTTTCATTGGGGATCTCTGTGACACCCACATTGTATTTCCCCATAACTCACCCAGCAGGTCCTCCAGGCCGATCTGCCACAAAACCAGCCATTGCACCCAGAGTTCTCCATCCCCTCAAGAAATCACCTGGGTTTGGATGCATGTTTTCTCTTTCAGTAAATGGTTCTCTGGAAACCACGTGTACCTAGAGATGAAACAAGCATCAAAATATTAAATTAGCCGTTTATATTAAACCATCAACTCTTTACCCTTCAAGAAAAAAAAATAGAGATAGAAATGTTCTTTACACTCCGTGAAGAATGCTAGCACAAAGACGTGTAACCTTGTGGATGTCCTTTAGATCATAAAGATCTCATAAGCATGTTTTCTTTATCATGATTCGGGCTTTATAAACAGCTGTTGTCTAAACTTTTGAAAGTTATTTTCCCAGAAAACCTTTTTTTTTCCAGAAATAACTGATTAAAAATTGAACATCTTGTGAAAAATTCAAGAAAAACTGTCCCTTATAATGAAAATTTTAATTGATATCTGCTTGAATATGTTATCAGATTCATTATTGAAATTCTATTTTTGCTAAGCATTTTTATTAAAAAATTCCAGGGTTTCATTAAAAGAAAAGTGACAAGTCTGAATGCCTTGAGATGAAAACTATTTTGCTTAATGAATTGTGTGGCATTCAAGCCAATCTCATCGTCTGCCACTGTATCTAATAATGCTGCATGGTATAGATAGCTACTCACATCTATAGCAACGTAACATTTGACACCATTACTTTTGCAATCGCTATATTAGCAAGTAATGCAACTGCATTTCCCTCGGTCTCGGGATGAGGATTATGGATTTGCCCAAGGGGGCAGTACAGATGATACAAACAAATCAACTAACCTGCCCATCGGTTTAACTTCTTGCAGTGAGCAATACTTGATAAGACTATCAACTCTGAAGAAACATCTAGCAAAATTTTCTCAGCCTGAATGCAGAAGCCACTTTATTAATGGAGAGTATTTAACTTGCTGGTTGAATAAAAGGAAATGTTTTAGGAAAATAACTTGCAAAAAAGGCAATTGTCTATTTCTGCCTAAGACGCTCTGTAACTTCTAGACAGTGTCCTGTCTAGAAGCTAATTGCAAAAAACATGAGGCATTCAAGTTATAAATCAGCATTTCTCAAGGCAGCCAAAATAGCCTTTAAAATTCATTGTGGTATGACTGCTTTATTGCAGCACTGAAACCACAGTTTCTCAACAGCAGGTCCCTATTCAATGCAAATATCTCCGCCAAGATTTGATAAGACAAATAGGGAGGCCAGGGTGGAAAAGAGGGAAATGATGAAAGAAAACTTTGCTGCAAATTAGTTACAAAATGGTTTTAAGCTATCTCGTTTCAAAGTGTCTTTTTCCTCCGCCACATCTTACAGTAACTCTTCCAGGAGGTCTGGATTATGCTAACAAATGATCAGCCTTGACTCATTCCTTATTCAGGCAATCTCTCAACGGCAGTGTTCCCCAGCAAGAGATGGGGAGGGACCTTAAGGATTTCACACACGCCACATGAAACAGCAAGCGGGACCTGGCCACCGAGCAATTTGCAGCTGATAGCTCTCTTTCCAGGGATCTATCTTCCGCCTCCCTATGTTTCGCCTCATTCTTTCTGTTCCGTCCCAGATTTATGTCCCTTTTTCTTTCCTATCTTACTCAGCCTCTCCCTCCTGCATATCATCTCCCTGCAATGTCTTCCCGATCACGAGGAAAAAGTGATTATTCTGTAGCTCTTACTGATGCTCACACTGACGCTCGAGCTCCATCACTTGAAGGGTTTTTCAGGGTGATGATTTCCAGCCCTCCTGAAATTGAGTCAAAATTAACATGTAAAAACCTCAGAATCTGTGGGCTGTTGATCTGACCCCAGGCAAAACATGGCTCTGGCTGTGGCTGTTTTACATCTAATCACAGCAGAAGAACAGCTTCCAACCAGTCTTATTTGTAGTTTTTTATCTCACTGTCCAGCTAAGTCAATCAATTGCTGCAAACTGTGTTGTGCTGCAGGGTGAAGAATAATAGAGAAATATTCAGCCAAACTGTACAAAAATTCTTCCTACCACTGTGTATATATGTTGAAGCAGCAGCCTGGGCCCTGCTTGCCAGGTGGTGCCACCAGGCCTTGATAAGACTGTTACAGCTCATCCACTTTCAGGGGAAAAAAAATAAAAAGAGCCATCATTCACCTCAGGAAGCATCCATGGAATAATTACTCCCTCCAAAACAATTATATCTGCAAAAAGCTCCTTTTCCTCAGAGGGAAAATCCTTGTGGAGACTGTTCCCAATTAAGGTTTAATATATGCCTCTGTTTCTTCAGGAAAAGGGTTGTTCTAGTTCCCGTTGGAACCTCTCAGAAACTTTAATGGTCTTTGAACCGACCCCAGTGACGATGTATCTTCATTAGTGATAGGAGTGCTCCCTTGGTTCAGGTTTTTCTGTGGTTTGAATGCTTATCCATCACACGGTGGCATGCTGGGGACAAGAAATTGGACATAAACTTGCACAAAGAACTGAGATTTCCTAGCAACTCGACCACTCCTTATGCCTGCTTCAAGGGCTGCCTGGACGATGGTATTTTTGGTAACTTTTGCTCTGGTGGCACTGTTGGGACCAATCCCTGCCTTCAGCTTCAGGACATCTTGGAAATCGTTGCACGATCGTCACAGAATCATAGAATACCAGGTTGGAAGGGAATATCAAGGATCATCTGGCCCAACCTTTCCTGACAAAAGCATGGCCCAGACAAGATGGCCCAGCACCCTGTCCAGCTGAATCTTAAAAGTGTCCAATCTCGGGGAATCCACCACTTCCCTGGGGAGATTATTCCAATGGCTGATTGTTCTCATTGTGAAACATTTTCCTCTTGTGTCCTATCGGAATCTGCCCAGGAGCAACTTGTACCCCTTACCCCTCTTCTTTTCCATGTGACTCCTTGTAAAGAGGGAGTCTCCATCTTCTTTGTAGCCACCCTTTAAATGCTGGAACATGGTGATAAGGTCTCCCTTAAGCCTCTTTTCTCAAGGCTGAACAATCCCAGTTCTGTCAGCCTTTCCTCATACATCAGCCTTCCCAGTCCTTTGATCATCTCGGTGGCCCTTCTCTGGACCCTCTGCAGCCTGTCCACAGCTTTTTGGTATAGCACGGACCAAAACTGAACACAGTATTCCAGGTGTGGCCTGACAAGCGCTGGGTAGAGTGGGATAAGACTTTATCTGCTGGTGATGCCCTTGTTGATGCAACCCAGAACTGGGGTTGGGTAGCTCAGTGCTGGTGCTGGACACACTCCAGCATCCCCAGCTGCCAACTGATATCCTCTAGGCCATCAGTGGAGGAGCAGGACATATTCTCCTGAGCCGTCATGCCCACTCCGGCCCTTCAGTGGTCCTTAATTTTGGGGACTGGAAGCCGGCAAGGCAAGGGAAAGAAATAATTAAGCAACAATCTTTCTTGATTTGTACCTCTGCAAAACAACTTCAGAGTGACTTCAGAGTGCCCCACAGCAACTACATCTAAGCTGCCTGGGAGGAGCAGGGATTTTTTTTTAAATTGAATTACCATTTAATTTCTGTGTCTTTTAAGCAAACAAACTGCCAGGCTGCTAGCCCAGGAACTCTCTGCAGGGTCCCTCTTACCAAACGCCTGGCAAGGGAGAAAAGAGATTCCCTCTGACTCCCATGGGCTCTTTCATCAGCTCTTCCATGTTTCCATCACCTGGCTTATGTTTTTCCTGTATATCCATTACTTTTCTCAACAAACTGGGTGCAGTTCCAATATTGATGGCCATTCTTCTTTCTCTCACACACAGACACGCTTAAACACTTCTCTCCCACTTTCTGTCATCATACAGTCTTCAATCTTTTCTCTTACCCCATTTTAGGTATTGTACAAGGTTTTCTTTGTATTATCCCACTGCTGTTCAGTAAATGACACTTCTCTATTGAATCTGTGCTACAAAATCTTTCACTGTGCTGTTTACCTGAAGCTCCCTCTAATTCTTCCAGTGTCGTGCTTTCCAAAGCTTTGCTTTCTTGCTACAGCTGTCTGTGCAGGATTTCACGCTGTTCCCTTACAGGATTGCTTTTCTTAGCTTCTCCAGCAGTGTAGGGTTTTCTTCTAAAATATCCACGGTTCTTCTTGGTATTCAGGTGCCTGTAGCCCCTTGCAATGACAAAGGAAGCAAAGCCAGTTGTCAGCTGCAGACGGGGACCCAGGACAAGGTGGTTGTGGCAGTCTGTAAATCACCAGAGCATCTAAATGTTCCTTAAAAAAACACAATGATAAGCACTCTGTCATCAAACGTATTACTCAAAACGCTATTGGATTTGAATCAAATGAGAACAAGTGCAGTATTCAATGGCTCCCATTCGTCTCAAAGGCATGTTAATTCTGGTTCCTAATATTGGTAAAACTGAGATGAATAGGACCTAGGGGCACTACTGGCAGAGTTAACTCTTGACTACTGATCATACTTAGAGAAGCTGAGACTTTAATGCCTACCTATCAAGTGGTCTTTTTTTAACGGAGAGCCTTTTCAAAGGAGAACCCAGCTCCACCAGGGTGGAATCCCCCCCAGCTCTACCAGCCTGCACCCCGGGGGCAGCCCAGCTTCCACACGAGTGTGCTGCAGCCTGAGGGGTCATTTCCAGCGCCACCATGATTCTCTTTGCTCAAAGGAAGCGATACTGTGGACAGTAAACCAGTATTTGTGTTTGATGGTATCTGCATTGCTTATCAAATTTCTGAACTCTGTGAGAAATATGAGAAACACATGTGAGAATTCCTTGTGAATATACGATGGAATTCTTCCATTCAGGGCAGCTGAGCTGCTTATCAAATAAATAAATAAAACAAAGTATGCCTTCTTAACGTGGAACTTACTTCTTTAATAAACATCAGCTTCGTGTTCTCATGAGAATCCTATTATACAACTTCCTTCATTGATTCATGTGTTAATATCATTTTATATTAAGCTAGTACATAATTGATGATATGGAAGTGTTTTCACATAACAACTCTTTCACTGCATAATATAACCCACTTATCATATTTTCAGCTCCAAATTCAGAAAGTTCATAGATGCATTATACACTGGAATGGACAAATCAACTATATAAAAGTAGAGTATATCATTTGCAAATTGCATGCAAACCAAAGTAAATATGCAATGCTAAATGCTGACTTTGATATAGCTCAGTTTGAAAGGCATAAATCAACTAATAGAAAAAAAATTTATGAGTGCAATAGAATGGAAAAATCCGCCACAGAAAACAAGACCTGATCTAGTGATTTGGGTGCAATGTGTATCTTATATGGCTAGGATTAGCACATAGGTTAGCCATTCAGGGACTAGGCTGTCCCCCAGAAAAACAGCCTTGTCTCACAGGACCACTCGCTATAAGCAGAAGAAAGAGTGAAATCCCTGAAGGGATTTATTTTTCTTTTTGGTTTAGGGGTATTTTTTGTTTTCTTTTATTTTGCCTGCAATTGCATAACGGGCTTCAGCAATACTTCAATATCTAATATAGTGAGATTACAAAAGGCTCAGGAGCCTGCTCTGTTTTATAAAATCTATTTAAAACTAAGCTCAGAAAGACAGACAAGGAAACCTTTTTCCTGCCAAGAAGCGTACCAGGGCAACGATGCTGCACACCGTACTCTGCAGCCCTGTGAGTCTAGTGATTCCCTGTGTTGACTTACAAGGTTTTCATCCCGTGGAGCTCATTTTACAGATGCTCAGGCAAAACCGTTAATATCAGAGAGCTCTTATGAATATGTTCACTAATGGGAAAAATGGTGGTTTGCAGGAGGAAAACGCACGCAACTTCAGTCTTATGCAAACACAGGGAGGGTCCGATTCTGTGCTGCTGCTCCGGCACCAGCTCCCTGCCCCAGCCTAGCAATGGGACCGTGAGAGATGCCACCACCTTTCATGGACTTGTGCCAGCGCAGAATTTTTTCAGACGCTGTTCAATTACCTGTTATCTCCACCACGCTGCTACACAGCTAAATAGCTGTAAGGTTTAATTGAACTTGGGGAAAATAAGTGAGGAAAAACATTTTTTTAAAGATATCGACTGACTGCGACTATTCTATTCAAATTCCTGGTTTCTGCTTCATCACACTTCAATGTTCCTTGAATGTCAAGGCATTGTACCAGTGTTATACCACAAAGTGAGTATAATACTACAAATGCACACTTTGCCTTCAAGCTTGTTTTCAGTCGGAGTCAGTCTTCACGTCTGTTACCTATTCTGACTCTGATCCTCAAGGTTATGTCAGTGGCCAACACCAGCTGCTCCAAAGATGCTCTTTGTGACACTCAGAGCCTTTCTTCTTCTCTGAGAAGGGTCTCATTGCTACTCTTACAGTCACTGCCGTACAGGCAAGGAGTTCAACTGCATCAGAAGACATTATATACAATTCATCCTCTCTCTCCTTCCATTGCACCATCATACACTTTCCTACCCACTAATAATGTCCATCCTGTACTCAGAAAAGTGATTATTAAATATTCATGTCTCAGGAACAGACACTTCATCCACAGATCTGCCCACACATACCATCAAGTACAGTACTTCACTAATCTTCTCCATTCTTTCTGCCTTCTACCGTATAATTTAGAGCAGACTTAAAATATGAGTTAATGCATCTTTTTTCATTACCTTCTCCCCAGCTTGAAAATTTATTATGTATTCCAGCTACTTTGATGGGGGTCAGATGCTTATGGGATGCTTCAGCTTCATAAGCTGCATTTCATTTCAAATAAGGCACAGATTTTAGATGTCTTGAATAGAGTGTAGCTGTCCCTGCCCAGCGGTGACAGTGACAAAAGTCACATTGGCCTGAATAATACAAGATAAGAGCCCAAATAGTGCCCTATTTCCTATTATTCATAAATGTTCCTACACCTATATTAATTGAACTGCAAATACTGAAAATGCACCTATTGCTCATTTGGCTGTTTTCTTACAATACTTTAATCTCAGGTGCATTTATAACAACAAACTATGACTATGGGAGATTCTTTTGCTATCTGACTTGATCAAAGTCAAAAAGATCTTTCAAACAAGGAGAACAGCTAGTATTTCTGCTTGGCCTTTTTGGTAAGCAGATTACTAACAGAAGGCACGTTTTTTTTCCAGAAATCATCCTCACCTTTTGCCTAACTAGCATTGCACGTGTGAGTTTACCTGTCAGTGCTTCAAAACCGATGTGTTAGCAGGAAGCAATGCAAATACTTTCCATATGTTGAACCATTAAAAATATATTGCTTGTTGAATCTCCTGGCTCTTCCCCCTCCACCGCAACACTGACTCATCACTTCTCCACTGTTAGAAATGGTCCTCAGGACTCTGGGTTACCTTCCAGCTCCCTTGGGCAAGTGACGAGCCACACTTCATAGCCTTTTAACTCCCTCCCCTCAAAATGACCTGTCACTTCCCAACCCCCTGGTTCCTCGGGGCAGTAAACAAGCCTTGCTCCAGGAGCAGTGCGATCCATTATTAATCCTGCATCACGATGTCTGGGACTTTCAGTCCAAGACAGAAATAAAAAGACTGCAGCAGAGGCAGACTAGGACTGCAATCAGAGCAGGGTTTGTAATTTAATAGAGCTACCTGGAGTGATGCTATAATCTCAAACAGCCTTCATAAGTTGTTCAGAGAGAGATTCCCTAAATCCTCAAATCAGCTACAAATATATAGTTGCATTACTACCATGGATTTAAATGCCTTTGAAGTCAATAGAGAGATTCTTATGGATTTTTATAGGCTCATGTGTTTTTTATATATATATATACACACACGTATAAATATATATATAAATCTCCCTAGGGGTTTAATCTGAAGAACTCATAGCTGAGGCTCTAAGGAAAGGTACAGTCTGAAAGCTCTCCATCTGTAGGGTTTTGCTATAACGTCTTTTGAACAGAGTTTTTATTCCATTAACCACCATTTTTCTTTCCTTCTCTTTTTTGGCAAGGCGAGACTTGTCTCTATTCGGTAATGTAGACATCACCGTCTCAGAGCACGTTCCCAAGGAGGCCAATTTAAAGACTGACAAGAAAATCACCCATTCTATTTGGACAGAGAGAAAATGATATTTTTCCAGCTGGAAAGAAAAAAAGAAAAAAAAAAAAGTAGTAAATCCTGCTGTGTAATCCTGATCGGGTTTGCTGGACAAATCAAGGAAAGCTTGAGGTTTTGCCAACCTGAGGATCACAATTATGGGAAAAGCTTACTGAGCTTTATTTGCTTGCACTGTTGCACTAATTTTCCCAAAACTGTTTTTTTTCCCTTGGTACAGAAGCACACCCAGACCAAGGCCAGTTGGATGCTTATGGTGACCTGCACAGGTCCACCAGCATCCTCACCGCTGCCAATGCCACTGAGGCTGGGCTGGGTCACCCATTAGTTTTTCATTCTCATTTTTACCTTGCTCATCTTGCTCCCTTTCCAGCTCCTTTCTCAGAGTCTCCTGTTACCAGAGCCCCCTCCTCTTCAATCTTGAGCAATGTTCCTCCTTCTGCCTTTTCTCAGCTCCTGCTGAAAGGGGCCGAGGGATGCCAAGGGATGACCCCAGCTCAGTGCATCCCCAGCATCAGCGATAGCTTTGAACGGGTGGGTTCGGAGGTAACAGCAGCAACAGTTCTCTAACAGTCAAAAACACTGTCAAGCAAGATAAGAGACCAAAAGACAGAGTTTTCAACCCATTTCTGCTGGAGGGCTTGACAGAGCAGCTCCAAGAAGACAAAGGGAAACTAGGCGAGAGACGGGTTAAAAACACAGGTATCCTTCGGAGGACACAGATCAGATGAAAAGCCTCTGACATTTTAACTTAACCGATGGCTGAGAAAGCACTTCCAAATCAGAGAGCAGCTTGCTGCTGAAGGAGGGGAAAGTGCTTTGGTAAGGGAAAATCCATTTATTTTTTTTTGATTCAGGAAAAAGGAAGGTATTCTTCCATTATTTTTCTCATATTGATTTGGGCATAGGGGTTAAAAATAAAATAAAATACCTGTTTTGCAGGATAAGGGCTGTCTCTCCCCTCGGCGTTCCTGTCAGTACTGGAAAACAAACCTTTTCATAGGAGTCCAGTACAGGTTCAGCACATCAAGTCCTGCTGCCGCTGCTCAGCGATGGCCAAGCCTGCCCTGCAAAATCCCAAGGAAAGTCACAGCATCAGCATGGACTCAGTCTGCTGTTGCTGCAGGCTCTAAATGAGCTCTGCCTGGGGATCACATGAGGCTTAACACCTGGAAGTAGGTGCCGGTGCCATACAAACATAGAGGAAAAGTTAATATAAAAATTAGCTGAAAACCCAAATGCATTTTTTTAACCAAGCAATTTACAATTTTGCTCTACATTTCTTTATTTCAAAGCAGGAGGGGGAAAAAAAAATAAAAATAACCCCACCCACAACAGAAACTGCACATGTAGACCAAGAACAAAAGACTAAGTGAGGTGCATGTAGTGGAAGAGTAAAGCACGGGTAAGGAAGAAGAAGCCTCAAGCTTCTTTACATGTCTTTCTATTGCTAATTAAAACACCGTGCAGAATTTCCCATGGGAGGAATCATGGAAATCGAGCTTTGCGGCGTGAGTCTGAGAGAGGGCAGGATGTAACCACTTCCCTCTGAGATGGAATTCTCTCCCACACTTCTTTCTGCTGTCCCATCTCACCGCAGCTCCCCACATCCCCTCACCACGCTGCTGCCCATCCCGGAGCCGAAAATCAAAGAAGCTGAGCAGAGGAGTGCCCCCGTACCCCTAGGCTTCACATGAAGTCTGTTAATTGAGGGTAAGGCAATCTGGGGACACATGATGGGCCAGCTGTGGGTGACTTACTCCGTTCCATGGTAGACTCACCTTGGATGTAGCAAGGTAACCAACTGGGCTACAATTAAGTGCCTGCAGGCTGCAGGGCAATTTGTCCCAGGGGTGTATCGTGTGCTTGGTTTCTGCAGCTTTGCTTCTGCAGCCCTGGTCTGGAGCAGAGGACACCTTTGTAGCCCTTTCCTTGTCTCCGAAACAGTGCAGAGCCCCCTTGCCACAGCCCCTCTCCCAGCCTGTCTCCACATCCCTGCTCGCTGCCCGCTTGCAACAGGAAAATCTCAACCTCCACACTTGCTGGAATAATCTTCTGTCATGTTCACAGAGATCAGACAGGATTTATTTCTAAATGAAACTTGGCTGATAATATAAAGCAAGTTATTAATCCACTCAGGCCAGCCATCTAACACCCAAAGCCTGTTACTCTTGCTGGCTGGAAGGAGGTATTTGATTGAATCAAGAGGGATTTGTCTAGCTCTCTCTTCTTGTTTAAGTTAGAAGCTGCTTAAAATTTGCAGCTGGGGTTTGTGCCCCTGCATCTACCACCCGACTGTTGGCTCTTCATTAACAGCAACTGAACCTGTGAACTGAGACTTCGCAGTAAAAATAGGAAAAAAAGTCAGGATTCGTGTTCTTTCTTCTACATTTTCCTTTAGTATGAAGATGCCAGGACTAGAAATAAGACCAACTCTGATTATTCATGGCATTTTTCTGTCTTGAATATTAATGAAATTTCTCTTCCTCTCAGGCTATGAACTCAGCCTCCCTGTCCCTCCTCTAGTTATGGCTCGCCACCTCTCATCTTCCCCGCTCCCATCGTAAGACTCAAGCTGATACCCCAGCACCTCTCTCTGATGGCCTATCTTTCAGCATCCCCCCACCAGAGCCCTGTTCCCAACCACGGCATGTCCCCACACACCCTGGTCCCCAAGGAGAGGCCCGTGCCCACGGCTCGGGCAAGAGCCAAGGTAACCCCCTTCAGCTCTTACCACCATTCCTTATCACGAAAAATCGGCACTTTGGGAAATTCAGGGTGCACAGGACGCTTTGAAGATCAGGGGAGTTTCAAGCAGTTGTGTTTACGTACCTCCACACCGTAAAACTCTGATTTCTCCATAGCAGTGGTTTAGATCTGTCAAAACTCTGTGTTTAGTTGCTGTTTTAACCAGCAGGGACTGGATTTTCTCTCTTTTTCTGTCAGAGGGTTTGATGAGAGAACTGGTATCAAGAGGATCAGCCAGAGAGTGATGATAATGCTTTTAGCATCTGAGCCAAAGCCCACTGCCTTTACTGAAAGTCTTTCCATTGACTTCAGTGGGGTTTGACCAGCCCTACGCACTGCCATGGGACTGGGCAGGCTTTGCTTTGAACATGTCTTCAGAGGTAGACACCAAAGTTTCCAAAGGCCAGCATGTGATCCGGTCACAGAATTCTGCAAACGGGCAGGTGGACAAGGGAGAAGAAAGGAAGACTATTTTTTTTTACCACACGTCCACTTCCTTAAACACCTTTCTCACCGGCCCTCCCATTATATTTCTTTTTCAAGTATTCCCTAACATCTCCTAAAGGATCCAAAAAGAAAGACGTATCGACTCATTTTTAACAGAGAGGTAAAACCAAAAGAGCTTGTACTAATAAATAAAAATGAGGGGAGAGAAGAAAGTAAACACAAAAAGATGATTACATGTTTTGAGAGGCTGACAGAAAGGCATTCGTTTAACTCCTCCTCCGCATAGTCTGAGATGAGCTAAACGTAAGTAACACAATTCTCCCTGTCTCCATTTATTGCATTATGCATAAACTCTGCTATCTGGGGAACGGAGCAGATCCTGACATGCTGTGACAAGCTGCCAAAGTTTCCACAAACAGGAGGTTCCTGAGCAGCCCCAATAAATGCGGGCAGCCCACACGTGCTCCTGAGGAAGCGAGCGTGGTGCGACACCGAGTGCCCGCCTCCTGCCGCCCTTCGCACCCCTGCCGGGAACTCCCGAAATAAATGAACAAATGGCATGTGGAAACGCCTGGCAAAGGCAGCAGCACTCAGGCTCCCGCGACGGTAACGAAGGTGAACTTCTACATCTCCTAACAGCCATTGTTGCTGCTTTAAATCAGCAATTAAATGAGCAGTTGTGGGCCTGAGCCTGTGACCATCCAAGGGTTTAAACAAACATACTCATTAAGATGCCGTCTGATACTGTATATTTTGGGGGGGTGAGGCCACAGTCTCCCATTTCCTTTTTTGGCTTTCTGCCTCGTTACACACTAAAAACTGGAAGCTAATTAGCTGCTTGCACAAAATGGAGGAGGGATGAAGGAAAGTGTGACAGAGCCAGGTGGCTGTCACGGGGGGACGTCTCTTTGTGTAAATGCTGGTATCCATTCGCAGGCTCCAGAAAACCTTGTCCCCGAGAAAATATACGCCAGATGCAAAGCACGTGATACGTGCTCTGCTCCTCCATAGCGGCTTCCCCTTTGCAGCCCCCGGTTAATTATAACTTTGAGGAATAGCAGCCTATAATCACGTACATGGAAACTCATTTCTCTTCAAATGAAACCTGGCTAACGGTTGCTTTTTGCTGGAACAATTTTCAAATAAACAAGCTCTGAAACTTAAAAGGAATCTTAAACTCCATTAAATAATACAGTTCCTTCACAGGAATTTCTCCTGGGAAGGGATGTCTTCTATTCAAGTGCCATGTTATGACAAGCATGACAGACTTGATAGCGATCTGTTCCAACTCATGACATTGCTTAAATTAGGTTAGATAGAATCTGCACAGGCTTTCTAAGGAAAGCTCCTCTGGGTGAAAGCACTATTATTTTTGTTAATGGCTGTGAATTATGATTTTCCTCTCCTAGGAGTCATAAACTATGTTGCTACACAGTAGTACATCATGTAATGTATGTAATACATGATTCCTTAGTAGGGGAGGAAACTATTACATTTGCATACATTAGAGCCAGAGTTGTAATCAGAATGTGTTTTCCCACTTCCTTCATTGAATATTTATAGATTTCTTTCTCGCTTCCCCTTCTGCCGCACATGTCTCCTGC
Organism: Rissa tridactyla; assembly: GCF_028500815.1. NCBI lineage: Eukaryota > Metazoa > Chordata > Aves > Charadriiformes > Laridae > Rissa > Rissa tridactyla. The sequence goes on from NC_071475.1 coordinate 10,387,631, forward strand.
TTGACCCGGTGTCTTGCTCTATCTTACTCAGACTTTGGAAGGGTACATGTTTATGGCACGTCCCTGTTGCTTTGCAAACACCAAGTGACTGGCTTGCTTTCAGATTGCTTCCTGAGCCTCTCGCACGCTCCCGTGCATACGCAGCCGCAGCCTCAGCCGTGTGAAAAGACAGATGGAGGCAGAAAGCAACTTAACTCCGTCGCCGTGGGCTCACAAGCACATCAGGGCACTAGACAGCAGCTGATGACACCAAGGACACTTGCAGGTAAACAAGGGGATTTTAAGGTCGTAGCAACACCTGAGTAAGCTCAGAAATGCCACAGACAACAAGTGACACTTTAGACTTTCAAGAGCTGCCAGACCAGGGCTATGAGAGAGGACAAGCCAGCCCATCCTGCTGTTCCAGTCCTCTCACAGTGTAACGTCTCAGCACGGCTGTTAGCAGAAGGGCAGAAAAGCACAGGGAGATGCCTTCAGTGCTGTGACACTGTTTCCAGTGCATTCCATACAGTTGTTTCCGAGGGCTCGGATCTTCAAAGGTGCTCTTGGGCTCCTAAGTCACTGAGGTTTTATTCAGAAATCCTGCTCAGCAGTCTGCCAGGCAAACCCACACTTGTATTCTCCCACATCGTTGATCACTCATGTCTTGAATTTAATAAAAGCCATTCAAGTGCAAACCCGGATCATTAGGAGATAGACTTAAAGGGTTTGTTCTGAGCTTACATGAACACCCCTATTTCTCCATCAATAAAATGCAAGCTGAGAGAAGACTGACACCCATTTGTAATTTGCAAAGAGGAGCTGGAGGCCATCTGAGCAACTTGGACAAAGAGAAGCAGCAAGTGCACTGGTTTTGATAATACACATGAGCTCATAAACAAAGCAGCAAAGCTGGAAGGCTTTCATAAGGATCAGAAGGCAATATACACCAGGATAAATTAACACTCAGGACTTTGGAAGAAATTCCTTTTGAATCCTATAAAGCAACAAGAAGTATATAAAGTTCTCAGAAATGCTCCTGTGTCTCCACTACACAAAACCAAACTTGGCCTGTTTTGCTAATTACCGTATCTGCAACCTGTGTAACAGCAATTCTCCAGCCTCCCCTCCAGAGAGTCAAAACGCAAGGTCAGGTGAGACATCCCCCACCGGTGCCTGAAGCCTTGCTAAAGCACTCAGACACTGACAAAAGTGACCAATTATGGATGTGCTCCCAAAAACACTGATGCTGATCAAAACAGAGCAGACGTTCTCGATGTCCATCACGCAGGCAAAGGCTCAGCCAGGTTAAGAAGAGGTTTCACATCCGCGTATCAAAGGCTTACGGTAATAACAGGCTGCACGTTCAGAACTGAGTTATTGTTGGTGCAGGGAGGGTGGAGAGAAACCAAGAGCATTTCTTACTGACTCAAACCAATTTCAGCTCAGATTTCCCGAGTGACAGGTTGTTATTTGTTAGCTGAGAGATCACTCAAGGCAAACTTCAACCTTGCAGGCAGCCCGTGGGTAGCACAGCGTGCAGCCATGGGCAGGGACCTGTGTTTGCGGGCAGCAGGAGCTGAGAGCACTGCACGGTTGTAGGCCACTGTCACCAAAGAGACACGTAAAGATCTCTGTTTTGCCATATAGAAATGTTCTCTCTCTCTCAGAGCAGATTTATCATGGGGCTGCCAGGGAAGAGCTGCCTTTGCTCCTTTTTCGTTAGAGAGAGGGTGGTTACAGTGTGAGACTTCTGAGTGCGCATGGAGGAGGAGGAGACGGCTTTACATGGTGCTCCAAGGCTTTTAATGTATGACCAAAGATGTACTCAGTGCTAAAAGATGTTTAGGCACCGAAAGCTTTTCCTGGGTAGGGCTTAGTGGAATTTCCAAGTCCTTCCAGTCAAGGGAAATACAATACTAGGACTGCAGCACCTCTCTGCTTTGGTGCTCTCTGCATTTTAAAGATGCCAAAATGCCTCTGCAGAATTGGCCTTTGTGCTAAAGAACAGTTACAAAACTAAAAGGGGGAAAAAAAAATAAATAAGGTGTTGCAATTTCTGAGCCATCAGGACAGGCACAAAACACACCGTAGCAGGTGGTTTTACTTCCTGCATTGGAATTCGTGACAAGTTGAAATTAAAAAAAAAAAAAAAAAAAAAAAAAAAAAACAAACAAACAAAAAAAAAAACAAAAAAACAAAACAAAAAATGCGAAAAGCATCTTGAAATAACTTTGCTCTCTCTCTTCGTACATGGGACACTAGCCACAATTATCTAGTAATTACATTATAGTCATTTGCCATGCTAGGATGGACAGACACAGTTACTCTGCTCCGGGATTCAGCCTGGACAGGTCGTTAATGTAAAGCAAACAAGGAGGGAACATACTTTAAAACACTGTTCAAACTCACAGTCCCTAAAGGAGGAGAAGTCACATACCACGGCACAGACATGTGTCCTGAATGCCCACTCAGTTCAGGGCAGATGCCATTACAACTGCAATATGTGGAGAAGTTTGTGATTGTATTGTGTCATGAGTTTTCAGTTGATAAACAGCAGACTTCAGCCTGCAGCACTGTTAATCTAGCATCTTTATGAAAACAACATTATTTTCAAAAAGACCTTGATATTTATGGCTTATAAGTGTTATTTGATCATTTTCACTAAATTAAATTTAAGTTCATACTGCAGGCTCTCCAAACTACTCTATAAAATTACACTTAAAGCAAAAATGGTATAAATCATAGACCAACTGATACAATCCTTACCCCTTAAAAGTACTGCATGGGTATTATTTAACCATGATGTATGCAAATAAAATGCAAATTAAATAGCGGTGGGTGTGGTGTATATGCAAATTTCAAACCCTACTCCATCCCAATTTCCCCTTCATGAACTGCCTACAGCTATAACTCTCAGACTTTATGAGCTGCTCAGCTTCTAATACAATCTTTGTCATTGTAATGAGGCAAAAAAGAATGGAAAATGATACAAAGTCAACCTACTGCCATAAACCCCATTGCTCTTCAGGGGTTTGGCCACTAGAGAAATGCTGTCTTGAAGATGGACAAGGAAGGCATAGCGTGGAGAGGTCTGGGTACTCGTGAAAAATCCTGTATATGGAGGGCACCTGAAGCTTTCTGTGTTATCCAGCAGAGCTGAGACACGGGGGCTGGGGTTCATACATGGAAGACAGCACAAACTAACAGCTGCCCCTTCCAGCTCCTTCCAGCATCTCGTGAGTACAACTAATCAAGAAAAAAACCTGCAGCTTCTCTACACCTCGTACCCGCTGCTCCAACCTACATCTCTCCGTTTCCATCTGACGTAGCCCACTTTTCTGCAGCACAAACCGCTTTCATCAGCATCTCCCCACAGTTTCAATGCAATCTGTCTCTGTTTTCCATCAATAATGCGAAATGACAAATTCCATGAAGAACTCTCTCCCACCTCTACCTATAGGGAATATTTTTACGTGCCGGAGACATAAATGCCTGGATTTAATTTTTATAAAAGCAGATCCCAGGTTTTTGGACAGAAAGTGTCCCCTATTTCAAACCACATAAACATTTTGGGGCAGTCTTTACAGCTAGGTGTAACCTGGGTGTAGAAATGACCTGTGCTTGGGGCACAGTTACTATGCAGGCATCAATATTTTTCTGGAGGAAACATGACCTACAAGACATCCAGCCCTGAAAGGGAAATACCCACAGCTTGAGCTAAGCCCTATAGAGGGGCGTACTTCAAACACAAGCCTCTCCAACACTGGTCCCAGAGGGAAATTTTCCATACGCTAGGCTGATGAAGCATTACAAGCATTCCCCTCCATCATCTCCGGATATCTGAAGGCCTGCCTTTGATTTCCTTTGAAATTTCCTTTTCCATCATTTATTTGAGCATTCTCACAAGGGCAGTGGGGACTTCCACCCTGTGACAGCCTCACCATGTTTTCCTCGAGATTTTGCAGAGAGCCTTCCAGCGGCTTCGTCTCCCTCCAGGGCCCTCACCAGGCAACTGAGACATCAGATTTAGTTGCAAGAGACTTGACAACACAGAAGCTGTCTTCCAGACCTGGCAGACTCAGACTTAACGGAGGAGTTGCTCCTCCATCCTGGCATGTAAAGGGGTTTCCTTCACAGTTTCAAAAGCAATAGGATAAAGCAGCCAGTCTCTCCTTCACTTTTTTCCTTTCTATGTCTCATAACGTAAGAGGAATTTGGCTGTTTTTTGCTCCTGTTTTGGACTCATTGCATTTGTCATTAGGACCTTTCTCTGAGGACACACCTATAGACACACCTTTTTTCTGAAAACAGTTCCCCATCACCACCCACAGCAAATCTGAAGAGCAAACACCGGTATTTACTGAGCGAGAGAAGGGGGCACCATCCAGCCCCCCTGGGCAGAAACACAAAACTCACTTCAGCAATAGCCTTTGGAGATCAGCATTGCCATGAAGAGCAGAGACCACCCCAGACAGAGCAGGAGGAGGAGAAGGGACAGAAACTGAGGTTTTCCAAACCCCACTGATTGAGGACTTGGGGGGAGGATGGACCAAAACACACAAGATTGATCAGTAGTTCTGTCTGGTTCAGAGATCCACCAGGACTCCCGGCTGTAGCCCACCATTCACAGCTATGGTAACCAAGTGTATTTGCTAAGTGTGATTACATTTTCTGTTTTTATTAGACATTTGCTAGCCACCTGGCCTGTCATAGCCATGTAGAAGGGATATATGTGGAACAGAGACAGGCCACAACAAACAGGATAAAATAATTAATTTTGGTTCTGAGTAAGCAGCTCCAAGAGGCACAAATCAGAGCCTGCTTTTTATTTCAAACTCAGTGAAGCCAAATCTTGTGTTCCTGGAGACTGGGAAAGCTGCCTTTTCCTCTATGAATTCCTTTTGGAGATAGCAGCGTTCCTCTGAGCCCGGAGTAGCCTAGAAATCTCTGCACCAGGGTATTTGAAGAGGAAAACAAGCAAAAATGCAGTTCTGAGCATAACGTGCATGAAAAACCATCCACTGCAAATAGAACACCCTAATTTGTGACTGCAGACCTTGGAGTAACACAATCAAAGGCAGCGTCTGATAACACAGCATTTGCGACTTGTTCCTGTTTGTTCTGTTCCCAGCTAATTATCCCTTCCTTAGGTGAACGGAAAATAGTTTAATCTGATTGTGCAAAGCTCATTCCATCAAATTAGTCAGCGAGGTACACAGCACTTTCACTGCCAGTAAAACCTCTACCTAGAAACTGCTGAAGACAGTAAAGCCATCTCTCAATGTGATATTCTCTATTTGACAAACTCAACCATTTCCTCCAAGGGGGAAGGAAGAAAATGTGCAGGAAAATGCTCAGCATACACCACCCCTTCATTTGGCACACGAATCACTTGGCTTCCTCCCATCCACCTCCAGGTGCAAAGGATGGTGGTGAGCATTCAACAGACCCACTCCTTTTTCCCTACCAATAGCAAGAAACAAACTAAAACCCCACTGCACCTTCTCCTCTCCCCAGTCCACCCTCTTTCCACAGGAGCACAGGATTTCCCAGCACCGATGGTCACAGCTCACCAAGACTGATGCCGTACAGGATGTTATCCTCAGCCTTTCCAAGATTTCATAATGTACGCTTACTCACACTAGGGATTATGTAGCTCTGGTGAAAATCGCACAGCTTCGCAAGGATAGAGAGAGCACACAGCTTTTGGATTAGCAGGGTTATCCACCATTTAGGAGTGTCTTAGCCTATTCTTAGCCTTGGATGGTAGCAAGAAGGGATGGCTCCTACCCAAATAGTGTTCTCCTTGGAGTATTAGCAGTTCTGCACTTTGGGAGCCCTCATTGGCAGTCAGCACTTCTTTTATCGGTTGCTGTTAGGCTGCACCTGTGCTTTGGTCTCATGAGTCTGTCAAAGTAATAATCCACCTGACATCCCCTCAGTCTGCTGTTCATTTTATGGTTTTATAGCTTATTCCTCTACACCATCACTATGTACATGCGCTTCATGCGGGCTGACCTTGAGAGGCAGAAGCTACTGTTAGATAACTATATGCCATAAATCCAGCTCAGTCTTTGTGTCCCATTGATCCTTCTCCATACCGAGCCTATCCCAGGTCCTGCTGAAACTCATGGGAAACCTCGGGTCCTAGATGTATTTCTATTTATCCTGTCTCCATCCTTCTCTGACCAAGTAAGCTGTAGTGTTACTAAGCTCTTCTTATAAAAAACATTCCTTCCTTACTTGGAATAAAATTAAAGCAGTGAATTACAGAAGACAGACCCACAGGGGGACTGAAAAAGGTTATCCAGCCTATTCCCCCAGTCCCAACAGAGGACCATTACTATTCATGAAAAGTCTTGTTTAAGCTATTCTGAGAATTTCCAGGAGTGAAACCTGCTGCACTTATATTTAGACATGTTTTTTTTTATTATTTGCACAGTTTGGTCCTTGCACAGGTTTTTATACAAATTCTAGCTCCATGGAGTGAATCAAATTAAAGATCATTATTACTGGGGGGCCATCGGGGGGTGGTGTTTGCATTAAGCCAGTGTGTAAAATACACAAGGCAACGTCAAAACAAATTGGGAGTCTCTTTGTCTGCACTTCCCAGTCTGAAAAGATTCCAAACTATACAATGCAAAACACGCGCGAAGTTGGAAAGTATCCTATGGGGAGAAATAACGCATAAAATAATTTGATGCCTTTCTAATCTGACAAAACAAAGAAACAGTTCTCAGGGATAAAAATCATTGAGCTTTTCATTATATGTGTTAATTTATTCTTTACATATTTTAAAAAACAGTAAATTTGCGACTTGAAAACCTGCTATTACATCTCACTATGAGCGTCACTCATGCAATACGCAGAGAAGCACTGGTAGATCTAAGCAGCAAGGATGCTGCATTTGCAGTCACTACCAACACTTGCTAGTTTAGCGTGGGATGGCACTCCGCTGAATAATTTTTTTTCCTAACCATAGATGGCCATCTCCTTCCCAAGCACAGCTCTGGCCTCAGTGACATCAGTGGGAGGAAAGTCTTAAGGCATTTGGCTCTGTCATCTTACAAGAACATCCACCCTTTGAAGTATACTTTTGCTCGTTAAACCAGTTGCATCCAACTAAGGAACAAATGCAAATCTCCTTATACAGGGTCCAGTAGAGCAGAGACAAGCCAGCCCCTCCAGGGCTCAAGAACTGGAAACCATCAGGATGAAGTTTCTGGAATAACATTGCCCTAAACTTTCTCAATCCACAGAAAATATTTCTTCCAACTGCACCATATGTTGAATCAGTCTGAAGCCAGTTGCTCATTCTGCAACACCATTAAACAAAAAGGAAGGGGGAGGAAAAAGGCCTAATGCTCAAGCAGCTGACTGCAAGATCAGATGCCAGTAAAACCGGTTAGACTAGACAGGGTTTCAGTTTGGTGGTTGAATTTAGTCGTGATTGCATCATTGAGACAGGATTCAATGATGCTTTTGGCTCTTGAAAAGATAGATCTTTCACCTTTGCTCCTCATTAAAAGGTCTTAATTCACACTTCAGGAAGTATTTTAGTATGTACCAGACAAATGAAGAGGAGAGGTTAGCTGTTTTTCAGTTTCAGGTGCGGAAAGCATTCCTGTATTGAATAAGCAGAAATAAAAATTAAACAAACGAAAAATAAAGAAAAACCACCACCAAAAAAAAACCCCAAACAGACAACGATCTGGAAAATCCGATGATCAACAGCATATTCCCCTGCAAATGGAAAGCCTTCTGACTCTCTCAAAGAAATAATTGATCAATTGCTTACCATCATGTGGAAACTTCATATAGAGACATTCAGCTATAGGAAAATTCATAAACTCATTCCTATTTTGAAAACTGCGTTATTATCTGGATTTTCTTATGAGGCAGACATATTTTGCATCATATTTTCTATACGAAATCAGAAATCTTGTATTCTGGAAGCACTACAAATGTAGCACACCATTGGAATAATTACCAACTAATGCGAACAGAGATCAGAGGTTAAACTATACACCAGCACAGCTGAGAACAACTGAAACTGGTTTGCCTTGGAAACGCTCAACTTGTCACAGACAAGCAAACCTGCCAGAGAGAAATTCATTACATATCATCTGCTACTGTTTAGGTAGCCTCACCCCATCTATTCCCCCTTATACCTACCGAGAAGATCACTCTATGAATATGTAAACCAGCAAAACAAATACTTGTGGAGAACTGTGAGCTTATTAATCATCTACATACGGCTCTTCCTGGAAAAGAAACCTTCACCTACAAGCAAACTGTTTATGTCTCTCTGCTCCAGCTAAGTTCAGCCCATCACACATGCCAGATCATTACGAGTTCTGAAAAAAATAAAATAAAAATTAGAGTCATTATATGTGAAAGAGATCGATGACTTTCCTGCCTGATAAAAGTCAGTGAAGAATAAAAATGCCATATTTTAAACAGAAGTAAACAATATCTTTTTCAAGAAAGCCAGGATTCGAGGTAAATAATAATAATAAAAAAGTCTTCAAAGCACTTCTTTCAAAAATAAATAGTTTCTTCGAGCTTTTCAAAAGCTGATCCTTGACCTTGAAGATTCTTACATGCATTCTTCTCTTACCACCTCCCTGCTACCTGCCAACAGTATCACGTTGGCCAACATCCTGTATACAGCACAGAGGGATATAGCCTGTGTAACAACACAGGCAGCTCTGCTGACACCCAAAGATATCCCGGTGGACACCACCATCCTCCTGAATCAGTCTGCAGCCTTTCATACAAAGATTGAAGAAACTATTCATATCAGTATGTACCAGAAGTAGACAGTTCATCCTCAACATAGTTGCTGTCACTCGGGTCCAGCAAACCGAAAAGCGGAGACAGGTTCTGTTCTCTCTTCCTTGAACAGCCCATAGGCGTCCACATAGTCCTTCCTTCTCTCCATTAATTATACAAGATGACTGGGAGAGGTGCTGCAGGCTTGGTTACCAACAGTCTGGGGATGACAGTCAGTGTCCTCGTTCTCCACGGATACAACCATTGACGCCAACAGCACACCAGAACACCTCCAGGAAAATAGCTCTTGGAGAGGAACAGATGGCTTGAACCGAATCCAAGCAAGGCTGAAGTGAATGAATCCAAGCACAGCCAAAATACAGGATGAGAAGAACGATTTCTTTAAACAACTCCTGGAAACATCGTCTCCCCCTCTGTGGGAAAGCATGCTGCCCACATTTGTCAAAGCTGTGCCTTGGGTCTGACACCTTGCAAAGTCTGACCGCTTAGGTGGCATCAGTAATCCATGAATTTGTCACCTCTGGGCTGGATTATAATAACTCAACGTGTTTTGAAGCTCAATGTGGGAACTGTACACCAGCTCCAGCCAGCTGGGAATGGGGAACAACTGCTTTTTCTATGGCTTATTTTGCCAAGGGCGTATTGGGTTTCTGCTCAAGTCTTTGCCATAGCTCCCAGTCAGCATCTGATCCCAATTTAAGGCCCCAGTCCTATTTTTCAAAGTAATTAGTGTCTCAAGACCCAACCACATCAAAGTCTGAATTTTCATCCATGAACCCCCATGGCAACCGTGCTCCTTTGAGAGGTCTTAAAGCTCAGAACAAAGCATCTAGGAGAGCTGTGGAGAAAACAGGCCCTTTTTATCAATAGCTAAGGAATATTTTTCTAGTGGAGATCAGGCAAATCCAGATTCTGTTATGCTTCAGGTATAATTTCTTTAAGGTGGATTTACTTCTTAACTTTAATGCATGACTCAGGTAACTGTTTTCGTTCCAAAACTCTTCCCAACTTCCTCACCTTAGCAACTGTCATGAGTTTCTACTCCCTTTGTGAAGAACTGGAAGAGGCTCTACAAAGTCCATTAGACACTTAACACTGACACTGAACTGGCGCACAATGGACAGATGCTCCAGCAGTTTAATACCCTTAGAGAAAGTACAGAAAAACAAGAGCCAAGCACAATTTAGTTGTGCTTCAATCCATCCTTGACAATTTTCTTTTATGACACACCATTATCAAAGAGGAAGTTAAAAATAATTTTCATTTGGTATACACCTACCTTCTCGCATCCGGCAGTTTTGCAGCTTCCTTATGTGTATTCTTTGGTTCATTCCTCTTATGAATTAAAAACAGATTTGGGAAGCTTGCTATTTACTCCTCCAGCTCAACCACCTTGACAAGCGTCCAGGGTGATGTTATCCTACCTAGTATACCAGCGTGCAGGAAGACTGATTTGTCTCCAGTATTGACTAGTGGAAGTACCAGGTTTATTTGCATTGAAAGAAGTTTGGTTTTCCAGCTCCCCGTGCTTTTAAGAATTACAAAGGGACAGTCTTTTGCAGATGGATGTGACCTTATGCGTTGCTAAGCCAACTTCAAAAACGCCGTTTCTTCAGGAACTGCATTTTTTCAGAATGCTGCTTTCACTAGCCTCAACCATTCTCCTCCTATTTTGTTCCTCTTGCCAGAACTTCCCTCTCCCGCTGAACTTTCTCAGCATCGAGTCCTGCTAGTGGTAGATGCAATTATCTTGCTGTTCCCACCAACGTCCATGGCATCAGATGTTAAAAACACACTCAGAGTAGCACAGGCATCCCCTCACATTCATCATATTCTGCCCTTAAGCAGACAAGATTAAAGACCTTTCAGTAATTAAAGATGGAAGGATGTCATTGAAAGGTAGAGGGTAGCTGGGGAAGGTGAGTTATCTAAGTGACACATCTATGATTCTCTTGTCTCTTCTGACCCCTTGTTCTGAAGGCTACTGTTTGTAAATCAAGATTAATGAGAAGAACAGCACTTAAGTGCACCTGATCATAAATCTGGGAGAGTTAGTACACTCTCTGACAAGATTAATATATTTTATATCTGACACTGGCTGTGTAACACTCTGTGTTCAATTTATTACCATCTCGGACCTGAAAGTGGAGCATGGATTTACTTGCAGTACAACTTTCACTTTTTTGCAGAGCATTTCATTTACAACTCTATATCCATTTTTATCTCTCTTGAGGTTATTTTCATTATGAAAAAACTTTTTTCTTTTAACATAATTTCAGTATAATTATACATAAAAGAACATATTGGCAAAAAGCCACTGAAGAGTGTTGTTAGTTAGATCATGAGGACAACAGGATGGAATTTTTTGAGGAAACACATTAGAAAATGACATTTTACCTTAATCAAAACATTCTGTATATAAAGGATAGTTCAAAAATTTGTTACTTAGGAAAAAAGATTCTAATTTACTTTTTTATACATGTTTTTACTTGAAACAGACTGCATTTCATATATAATAGCTTTCTTCCTTTGAAATTTATGACGATCAGCAAATACTTCTTTTAAATTCAAAAAAGTCTGAACTCAAACTGCAGTAATCGCAATTTTACTGAAATGTCTTTTTTTTAACTGAACCAGTTTCCTCCTCTGAAATTCCCCCAGCTGATGAATGAAAATTGTTGAGATTTTGGCTTTCTGTCTTAATTTGAGACAAAGATATTTTCCAAATCTTGAATTTCTCATAGATTAGGAAAACAATTTCCATTGACCTGTAACAGACACACAAACTCTATGAGAAACCGTAAACCACTTGGAGCAATTCCTTTAGCAGACCTTTGGGCATCCAGAAGTCGTTGGCTGTGGTCAGGGAACATGCTGATAAACAGTTGTCTCCTTGGTGAGCTAAGCACACCTGGGATCAGCATCAGACATTGCAGAAAAAATTCTTTTGTGCACCAGCTGTACCAGCGACAATGACAATTTGGTGTAACTACATAACAAAAGTAATACAGTCCAACAGATTCCACATAGCTGAACGCATGGAGCAAGGAGAAATGGAATTCAGTCCTTTTGAAGGAACTCCTCACCAGTTGCTTCCTCCCCATTCACTTCTCCTGGAGCCACTCCTGTCTCACTCCTGCGGCCCACTGAGGACCCCCAGGCATGAGGGCTGGTGGCACATCTCCTCCCATGGCCTGTCCCTCCTTCCAGGACTGTATGTTCACAATCACGTGTGCCAGACAAATAGCTCCTGTCTCCTCCTGAATCAAAATCAAAGCTAGAGAGTAATCAGCACAGGCCCCCGGTTTTATTCCTCTGGAGAGCAACATATGGGCATAGATAGTCCATCTTTCAAAATGCTCTTCTAATTCACATCAGAACTCCAGTGGCCTCCAGGCTGACATATGCCAGGAAAAGTACACGCATGAGAGAAGCTGATTTCTCTCCCAAGACTCATTCCTGTTCATGGTTCCCATCCTTACACACTTTGTTTCTCCTTTGCACACACAGCCATGCTCTCACCGGTCCCTGCCCTCTGCCACAGCATCTCCTAAAGTCGGCACCCTACCAAAAGTTTATTTCTCATTATATTTCTTGCTCTTCAGTACCACTGTCACCTCCTCCCACCACACCATATGTTCCTCATCTCTTTCCCGCTGAGCAGTCTCTGGTCTCTGAGATCTGACAGCTGAAGTGACCTCCCCCTCCTTGGCCCCCAGTTCTGTCTCAGCAGAAGTCGGTTGGCGTGCTCTACTCTCCTTGGGAACCAGATCCACACCTATGAATGAGGGTAAAAGCATGTCCTCATTCCCAGCCTTGAGCTACTCCATCTCCTCATTCTGCGGGCTTTTGGGGACACAGAGGTCTCCTGTTATTTGGCTATGGAGCACTTAGGCAGTGCCTTGCATCTGACTGAGGTTGCTGGGTGCTTTCAGAGCACAGGTAGCTAAAGGTGCTCCCCATTACTTGTGACTAGCCATTTCTAAAGTCTTTTTGTCGCTAAAAGCTTCCAGCATAACAAGAACTCTCAAAGAGATTCTCAAGATGCAAGGTCAGAATCTTGCCCATAAACAAACTAGTTACTCCCTGTTCGTGCTCCATCTTTGCAGCTGGGACTAATATAAAGCAAAGTCAAGTTTTCTAATCTTCCACAGTATAAAACACCCAGCAATCAGAGGCTTATTAGCAGATAATGATTTACTTTCTACCCACCAGCTATTTGCAAAGATCATCCACTCTCCCTGTCTGAAGTACCGTCAGGGTTTCTCCATAAGTCTACTCCATTTATCATTAGGGGGATTTACACTGTAAACAGGACAGCTGCATTACCGAGTCTAATTATACCCTGAGAAGACAAAGCACCGTGTGCCCACACATTGCACTGGAATTAGAAGTCCAGGTAGAACAGAGGAGAGGCTTTTAATTAAACAATGTCAGTTACCTTTCACAGAAAGCCTACGATTTAATTTAAACGCACACACAGGAAGAACAGTAGGTCAAGCACCTTCCCCATCTTGTGAACTTCAGGCCTAGTCATTGCCAAACACGACACAATCATTTCTGCCCACCTGCCTCACATTTCTGTTTAGAAGTACTTCATCCTTCCTTTTTTTTTTTTTTGGCTTGCTTTCCTTTAATTAGGAGTAAGGAAAAGGTTGTAGTGACTTCATAGCATGTCAGATTTAATCTGCATAAGACCCCATCACATGTTGGGGGGTGTGTGGCAGGAGTTTTTAATAAAGGATTACAGAATGCACCTGCTGTGGCTGAAATATTGTGAGCTTTTTCTAAGCTCTGGGAGGCCTGCATTAGGTCAGGTTTGACTGCAACATTTATTACTTATCAACCTTTGGCGTTGGGATGGAGTCGGAAGCAGGGTGATGATGCCAGCTGATTTAAATTGCCAAAAAAGTGATCAGGTTGTTTGCACGAAAGCAGATAAGTGTTTGTCTTAATGGCTGGTTCAAAGATGGGCAGAATTCCTTTGCCCCAGACAACACATTTTTTTGTTCCCAGATGTCATTGGATAATGACTTTTATGCCAACAAGTTAATTGCAAAAGCAAAGCAATGCAAAAATATACTGAACTACAGCGATGCATTTTCTACAATTGCTTCAAATTTAATGTAATGAACAGAGTGTTTTCTGAAGGACGATTGCTGATGCCATGGAAAATAAATGCTGTTTCTGAGTGCAACCATCATCCATCCAGATGATTTGCAAATTCTCCCCTTTGCCCACACCTCTCATACTGCTCATTGCTTACTTCTTTCACAGGATGTGGGACATGGGAGTCAATTGCTTTCTCCATCTGAAGGAGTTCACCCCAAAGCCCCCCAGCACACACCATTGCCATTTGGTGTAGGCATGGGAAGGACACTCTCACTCCAACCAGCTGAAGCAGCTCCATATTGTGCAGGAGGATCCAGGGTTACTGGGACAGATGGAGACAGAGGAGCACCTGCACACTCTCTTAACAGGTTTGAGAAGTCTCCTGCTCACACTTCTGTTCCATTTTTATAGAATCATAAAATTGTCTAGGTTGGAAGGGACCTTTCAGATCATCGAGTCCAACCATCAACCTAACAGTGCCAAAACCACCACTAAACCATGTTCCTCAGCACCACGTCTACCCATCTTTTAAATACCTCCAAGGATGGTAACTCCACCGCTTCCCTGGGCAGCCCGTTCCAATGTTTTATAACCCCTTCAGTGAAGTTTTTCGTAATATCCAATCTAAACCTCCCGTGGCATAACTTGAGGCCATTTCCTCTTGTCCTATTGCTTGTTACTTGGGAGAGGAGACCAACCCCCAACTCTCTACAACTTCCTGTGGTTTTTTTCTGGTTTTGAGATCATTTTAACAAAGAACAGCTCACCATTGGCTATTACTGGCATGTGCAGCTGTACAGCCTGGTTCAGCAGCTCTTACGAACACCAAGCAGCAGCCAGCGAAAGAGCAGTTAAACAGACCGCTTCACCTGAGTATCCTCAGCAGCCGAGCTGGACCTTGCATCAGTCCAAGTATGTCTAGGAAACAACCGTCTTTGGAGCGTTAGATGTCTCCTTTTGGATAAATCACTTGTCAGTTCATTGCTCACAGCTGCCAGCCTGTACCAGACTATTTACTGCATCCAAGCCATTTCCATTCTAATGGTACACAATAGAAGAGAAAGACATACTGAAAATACACAGAGCACTGACAAGTGTTAATAGGGCTGCTATCCTGCTTTAAAGCAATTCTATTAACACATTATACTGCAGCTGAGGGTAATTATTTCCAAGGGAAATGGTTTTTGCGACCATGACCCATGGTAGGCTCTCATAATGGTGATTAAATTCACATGTGACTAATATACATAAGACATTAACTGAAGTTTGAGGATTTATTAAGATTTGCAGAGACATTTCCAGGGCCACAGAAGACAGTCTCCTTGGGCTGCAGAAACAAAAAACAAAGTCAGAAGAGTTTGTATTGGCCTATAAAGCTAAATAAATGAATTTCAGATTTTTCAGTAATATGTCTTAAAGTAACACCTCTGCAAATCTAAAATTTTCCTTTCTAAAGAAAGGAAAGTAAAAGGGTGCTTCTGCTCATAATATGTAATAAAATATGACATTTTGCCTTCAGTTAACACAACTTCAATCTACCATAGAAGATCAAGCTAATTTAGAAACATAGGGGAGAGGAATAAAAGAAATCAGGAGCATTTAGATTCACAGCTTCTCATCTGGCACTGTCTGTCTCTTCCTTACTGCAACACGATGGCAGCACAACGTTGTGCGTTCAGTACTTCCCTGCCATGCAAATAAGCAAAGTACTGGTAAATATGGGATACTCCTTGTTCCTTTGCAGCATCCAACTGGCTAAGCCAGTGCTAGAGGCTGATTAAAGCCAGCAGCTGATCACCTGCCATTGGAAAATCTCCACCTCTGTCTCCCCCCTGACACTGGGCTCAGCATTAAATACCAGTCTGCCTGCCTTCAGCACACATTCACCACTGATCCAAATCAGTCCCAACAGGGACTATAAACAGGGCAAACAGCAAAAGTGATAATGCAAGTTATGCTGTGCCACGCACGCTGCAGCATTAGAAAGTAAAAGCATTTCCAGCTTCATAAAAGGAAATCCTTTTATGGATTTCCACAGTGGCTTGATGTGATCTCTACAGTCACAGGTAAACGAGAACAGCTTCCCATAGGCTCTCAGGATGGCTGTGTTGGGTCACTACGGCATCTGGTTGCAGCTGTGGAGTCGTTGGCAAATCTTAAGCCTGTCCTTTATGGGAAACCATGGTGCAGCACCTGTTTGTGAGAACTAAATGCTGTTATGAAGAACTTTCCCTGTTGCACAATACTGTAAATGTCCTTGAAGAGCATAATATGCTATTTTGAAAGGAAAAACAGCTCTCATCAAATCCTGTCCATGCAACAGCAGTGCAGGAAGCTTTAATGAGTACCTCTCCATTGCCTTTTGAATGTGCATTTGTACACAGTTTGGATATAAGAAAGGGAAGGCAAAGGAGAACAGGAGTGAGGAAAATTTGGATCTAGATCGTGGGTGGAATGGTATAGACGTAGCTTTTATCATCCAGCCAAGTTTTCGCTGTAATGCCTCACAGTAGCTGCACACAGTCAATATTTGACAGACAAGTTGGCAAAGCTTCTTACATCTTACATTACCTACTCACTACCCAGCAGACAGAGAGTTGTAGGCAGGTGGGCTACAGGAATCCACACTAGGCAAACATTGTTGTCTGGTTTCTCCCTTGGACCCATGCCTCGGGGACAGAATGGGTACAGCCTAGGCTTCTTAGCCCTCACTGTTATAAGCGATAAAGCAGAGAGGGATGTAATGGCTTTCAGACATTGATTGAAAACCTTTGGGCTCCACCATTCATGCAGAATTTCTATTGATAAACATGCACACTAGGATGTCCACTGCATTTAACACTATCTGCATTTATTCAACCATCTTGTCATTCTTCGTATGTAACACAGTCTGCAACTGGATCTCAAACACAACCTCCGTTGCAGGACTCTGATTAAGAGCAGAACCAAATCCAGCATTTCTCTCAAGCCCTCTCTCCTAGCCTCCTGCTTGGCCACTCCCTGAAATCAACTCAGACCTGATCCTCATGATACAGATCAGGACACTTATGGAACTTGCCAAAAAAAAGAAAAAAATATTGACTTTGTTATTCATCAAATATTGATTTTTCCTAGATTTGAGAACATAACAAATCATACCCCAGGAAGTACTGTGCTGTGGTAGAAAAAGTTAAGAAAGGAAATAATGTAGTTTATAATTTCAGAGGCTACTTATTCATTTATATAGCCACTGATCGAGCAGAGAGAACACCCTCAGCAGGCTCAATAATGTCATTCCTTCATTTCAAAAACCTCTGGAATCTCCAAAGCAATCCTTGAATCGAGACTCTCCTAAGGTAAAAAAATATTGTTGGAGAATAGAGAAAATGTTCCTGCCTCAGTTGCAGAGTTTGTCTGACAGAACGTAATTCTATATATCTATGGATCACCAGATCAATGACCCAGGAACATAACTCTATTGAAATATTCTTGACACGGTGAACATTAATGGCTTGAAATAGGCCTATAGGGTCTAACCCATCAATGCACCTCCAGCAATTCAGCAGACTGTAGCATCTCTAAAATTGCCATCGGTCCATTAAACCATAGGTCTACAAATGTGCATCTCTCTAAAGGAGGAGCAAAGTCTGATTTGATTTGACAGACTGAAATAGCCTCATCAGAACTATTAACTAAAATATCTTCAAGGTGCTTATGGGCCCTTTAGATCGTGTTGAAAACCCCACCCCTTTTACATGCTGTGACTACAGAACTCCAAAGGGATGCTTGAATGAATAAACAAAGATTTCATTCATGAAATCATGTCAAAACAACACAGCACAACCTCCCCACACAGCCCAGCCAGCCTTCCCATTTCATCACCTTTTCCCAAAGAGAGGATGTCCAAAAGGGACTGAACTTGTCCCATCATTGCTCAATGCCAGAGCCTTGCTTTGATGTGGTGGACAGCTGGTTTTTGATGTGGCCAAGCCTCTGTCCTGAGCCATGAGAAGAGACCAACAGCTACAGTTTTCCTTTTTCACCCAGTACAAGCCCATCCATTTGTGCAGCTTCTCCTGTTCCCCCCGCTCTTCCAAACATTTCTTCTCTTCTCTCCTCTGCCCTTGCCCATGTGTGATGTTCCCAGCAGTGGAGCAGAGGGGCAAAGCTTGGGAGGTAAAACCTTGGGAAAGGCGAAGTGACTGGACCCCGACCAGTGAGCAGTCAATGTGCTGAACTCATCTTGGTGTGCTGGGGGCCACAGAAGTTGCACTACAAAGACATCTGCCTCAGCATTCAGTTACTTGCGCCCTGCTGATTCCCAGATCTCCATTCCTCATCATTGCTTGTCAGGAAAGGAACCCAGGATGAAGAATTTTATGAAGGTCTTTATGACCTTCATGGAAGACAACCTGTTGTGTTAAGCGAGATAACCTGATGGGTGAGTAAATGGAGAAAGAGCAAGGGCACAAGGGAGCAAAGACGCAACGACGACAATCAGAGCTATACCCAGCCCACATTTTGAGGGTTTCTCTGTAAAAGTATTCACAGATATTTGGATAGAACCTTTCTAAAATTAAAGCTAAAATATTGATACATTCATCATAGATAAACATATTGTACCACAAATGCAGCTCTGTGAGCAGAGTCCTGAAAAATATTATAAACAGCTCAAAAATTTTCCTCTTGCCTAAACTCCAGCAGCCCAGATCTGGTTTGTTGCTAGGCTTAATTTTCACTCATGAAAAAGAAAAAAAAAAAAAAAGAGCTTTTGCTAAAAGAATTCAAATATCTGTGTGCTTCATAAAAGTTCCTTTTTTGACATGATTACCCCAATCTAATTAAAAACTATGCTCGTCGCATCTTGGAAAATTAACTGTCTTCACACTGGGCAAGTGCTATCATTTGGAGAGGTCACAATAAATTACTTATAAACAACAACAAAAAAATTAATTCCTGCTCTAAGAACCAAACTCTTTACAAACCTAATTAAAGAGCAAAAATCAGCATCCTGAAGTGACTCTGAGATGCTTCCCATTTGCAGAATAGAAGTCTGTGTGTTTAAGGCAGCAAACTCAACACATTTGGGAAAGAGATGGAAAGCACAAAATGAATAATATAAAAGATGAGACACAGGATTTTATGCAAATGCATTATGAATATCAATACACCCCAACACTAGAACTGTGAGTGCATCATTACTGTGGAAACTGGGGGATTAGCTTTGTTGTCATTCAATGCCAAAAATCAATGCTTGGTATCCTTTTCTCATGACGCTGTTACTATTCATAAATTATTAACTGGAGTCTTTTGTAAAAAGTTCCTGTTTACAAGGTTACTCTGTAAGTTAAAATGTTTGTTTCCCCTCAGATCTCTGCTGTAAAGCATCTGTGGGTAGATTTACATGATGAAGTTGATAGATTTGTATTTTGACAGTACATCTGTCATCTTCGCTTCATGTGTCA
This sequence comes from Rissa tridactyla, assembly GCF_028500815.1. Lineage (NCBI taxonomy): Eukaryota > Metazoa > Chordata > Aves > Charadriiformes > Laridae > Rissa > Rissa tridactyla. Next base: position 10,406,965 of record NC_071475.1, read on the forward strand.
AGAGGTCAGGTGAGCACTTGGTGTTATCAGGTGGCTCATTAGCGTCCTGTGGGATATACTACCTTGTCTGCTTTACTTAGTGACAAAAAATGTTCTTTTTAGCCCTTGCTACAAGAATTCACATCCCCTTTGCAACTGTTTGTATTTTCCTCCTGTCAGAAGATTGGAATGCATTTGCAGCACACATACAGAGAAAATGTCTCAGGACAGAGCACCATGTGGAGAGACATTGCAATTCCTTCACACATCCCCCAACCAATCTGGGCTGCTAAGGGTGCACAGTACCCCCATAACCTCTTCTTTATAGGACCTGAAATACATATTTAGACCCTCAGCACAGTCACATTACGACTTGCACAGTCTCGGTCAAATCAATGTTCATTAACCACTGCCAGCAAGCCATCAGCTCGCCGAGAACCACTGTTAGACAGGTATGTTCTCTACAGGGGTAGGGTCGCATCCATAGGCTGTGAAAGCCATGGTCTAAAGTAGAATGAAGTAGTTTTCCAATCACTTTCCAAAGACTGTGTAAAAGTTTTTGAAAGTAGCAGTACCATTTCTGTACTCTTCCTGCAATATTCCTCGCGGATTCGCTAATACCTCCTGCTGTCTGCAGGCACATCTTCAAAAGACAGACTAGAGAACATCATTGTGCATTCATCTGGACCTGCGTGAACTCATCAGCTCCGGGAGTTTCATATGAATCCAAGTGGCAGCAGAGTTTAGTCCTGTGAATACCAGTGCTGTTTTACAAAGCACCTATTTTATTTTGTTGGGACTTAGAGTAATGCATTTTACATTGATTTTACCACTGTAGTAGATTACTTGTGAGCCACTTAATTTAAAGGGTAAGCAAACAGCTGACAGTTTTGCTTGCAAATCACTTGTTCTAGTGAATTTTAAGCAATGGGCATATTTGTCGAAAAATGTGGTAAAGAAAAAATTATTGTGTTTTTGTAAACTGAAAAATCATTCAATGCATAAGCTTGGGTGTATCTGCATACTCCTATGCAGCAGACAAATAGATTATGTACTTATTTTTTTTGTTTTCTTTTAGGCTGCTTTTCCACTTTTGCAGTGTTCCTCATCTCTTTCTTGTGGTGGCTGATGGATAGCATTGTAGATGTGCCTTTAAGATGTACGAAAATTACTTTTCCATTTATTATGGCTCTCAGGTCTCAGGCATATGAAGGCTACAGGCCAACTGTCCTTGAAAAGTCTATTGAATAACCCTTTATATAAATAATATGGAATATCTCAAGGTATCTTAAGGAGTATCTTGCCAATGTTACCTTGTTACTATTCGGGCTCCCTGTAGAGATCATTTGTGGGATTGGATGAACCTTGTCCCTCTTAGCTTTCTTTTGATGTCTGAACCAAACATTCCCTCTACTCAGAAGACTCAGCAAGAAGTTTCCTGACTGGAAGGCATTTTTGTGAAACAACTCCCTGATGATTCAAATTTAAAAAAAAAAAAAAAAAAAAAAGTATGTGAAGAAAGTGCATCCACCCACAAACTTGAATTTCAGAGAACACAAATAAGGACTCTATAGCCAAGAGCGGGATTACTAAACCTTCCCCCAGTGCATACATTAAAGAGCAGAAGGCATACTGGATTCCTACGATTTATACATTTTTGCGTAAATGCCCTTACCAATCTGTGCAATATTGTGTCAGTGCAGATTGTCATGAAGTGAAACATAACTCCAGTGAGTGGACAAAACATTTGTGTTCCTATTCCTCTGCTGAGAAGTCTTCAATGGCTAAATACCAAGATCTAAATGGAAAGAGTCAGTTCTGCAAATTTTCACTTACAAAGATAAAACCCTTTTATACCCTAAATGAAGAAGTCACTGCTAGTGCTGGATCATCCAGTGTCCCTAAATAACCACTACTTGGCAGGTACAATGCAGATTATAGCTGAGGCAGACAACTGTAAATCAGAGACTTAATATATTTTTTTAAAGTTACTGCCCCCCAGCTGCAACCTTCATAGCAGTTGAAGTATCTCCACAGACCACAAGTATGTGTAATACCCGCATTTCAGCTAAAGACCAGTATCTTGTTAAGATGCACTGCTTAATCACTTGTGATCTGACCATGCCCTTAGATACCTTCCAAAATTAAAAGCTTACACTGGCCAGAAGGGATTTATAAGTCTCTGAACTTCAGCCCCAGAAAGGCATACAAAGACTAAATACACAATCTTCGTTCTTCATTGTATGACATGGGCAAGAAGAATGAAGCCAGAGTTGACTTTCCACTCAGTCTCCCTCATGTTTGCACCTTTCGCAAGGCATTACATCTCAAAGGACCAGAGAGACACATTCATTTCCAGGACCGATCTTGGGCTGGTAACATGCAACAGTGGCCTTTCACAGGCTTAGAGCCTTCACACTCAGTGTAGCCTGTAGTGATTTTTCTGGCAAAATTTCATTGACTATCATTTTGTATAAATGACTGTAACGAACAAACTTTTTATCTATGCTACCAAAACTGCTCTTCAAGTGCACGTAATTTCTATTAGTATTAATGGGAACGTCACACACACACACAGCAGGGTGGAATGGCCCCTGAAGTGTTCTAACAGCAATATTAATTTTTCCTGGCAGGTGACTTTGTCCTCATAACAATAATAAAGCTACAGTACTTTATAAAGTGCTATAGGTCTCTTGAAGGTTGATACAGGCTGTTATCCTAATCAATTACCTTTGTGAATTTTCATCCAAATGGGAAAAATCTGGTAACTGAGACATACCCATAACAAGGTTCTAGACTCTAAAGTCCAAGCTTAAAACATTGCATAGGTGCTTTTTTTTTTTTTTTAAAAGAGTAACTGTTTAACAAGCAAAAGAGACAATGAAAATCAATGGGAGAAATGCTGCTTGTTTATCAAGGAAAAGTCATAATTTGGAAAAAACCTCTGCCTTTTATCATTGTCTAGATAATCCTGCTTTTGCAAAGGGGATCTAGTTGCTCAACTAAACACTACAGTAACTGAAGTGGAAAATAGTACATACTCCTCATCTTAAGGTGTAGGAATCTCATTTCCAACTAAACACTACGGTTACTGAAGTGGAAAATAGTGCATACTCCACATTTTAAGGTGTAGGAGTCTCATTTCCATGCAGTGAGAATCCCTGCAGCCATACCTTCAAAAAAAAATCCTCATGAGCTCGACATAAGCAGCATATTCAAAATTCCAAGGTGAGCAGATCCATTCTGAGACTGCCCAGAATTACTACCACAATGCAGTGCGTGGTGACGCTGTGCTGTGAAAAGCAGTCCTTTAAATGACATTACCACAGTTTAGAGGCACTTATTTATCCTAAACAGTTACAAGTTTGTTACAGGATCATCTATATTTTCAATAGATACAGAAGCGTCTATTGTTATGACAGAAGTCTTAACTGCTCTTACCTCAGGGTATGTTGAGTCTGCAAGCAAATTGTTAGTCTTCAAAGACATTTTCTATTATTGTAGGTTTGTTATGAACTAACTCTCGAGAAAATTTACAGCAAATGTAAAAATTTTATTCACTCTCTTTAGGTACAAATTCTAACACAAATCCTTGAAGATAACAGACTTAGAGGTAAATGGAAAACGGAATAAAATCTATCATGGATTTAACAGAGTTGTAGGATACAAGAGAATCCTTGCAGGGATTTCTATTAAGATAATTTATTTTCTAGATAAAGAAAATTCCATTAATCCAGTTTATATATCAAAGCATTTATTTTGATACCACAGATATTTCTTTATCTAATTGGAGAAGATAAGGACAATGGTAAGGAACTGGCTAAAGAGTGAACAATGGTACTTCTTGTTCAAAATGAGACAGGACAGAGTTCCTTACGTCAGTCTGGGTAGTGTTCGACCATGGCCTTGCAAAGAGGCACACAGAAAACCTCAGCACAGGGAACAGGCAGCACCTCATCACTGCAGCATGGGAGAGTAATGGTGGGTGACATTCACAAACTTCAAGGCCATTCTCCAAAGTAGAATCAGGAAGAATATACGCTATCAGCAAGGAGGCATGAGCTGAAAAAAGCAAGCCTAGAATATTAGTCAAATGCTTGCTGACTGAATTGCTAGCGTGACGTAACTACGAAAACGGCAAAAGTAACATAGGCGGTTGAAAGTGAAGCGTTTGCAGCAGAGATGGGGAAGTGCTAATGACACTCTAGAAAACTGGCAATGGCAGATGTCAAATAAAGTGCATCATTCTGGCAATCCTCATTCAAAAAAAGATTCACCTAAATTGCAAGGGATGCAAAGAAGGCTACAAAGATAGGCAGAGAAAAAAAAGGAGACGAAGAGGCCGTGGTTATTTTATGCCTACTGAAATGCCACCCGGGTGAAGAAAAATACATCGGGGTCATCCTAATGAGGGGAGAAAAGAGCACAGTTAAGAAATAAGATACAGGTATAATCAGGACATGAGTCAGTTCAGCTTGGATATTAGAATAGTATCTCATCAGAGGAGTGTCTGCGACAATCTTTATTAGTAACTGCGTGGCAAAACATTGCCACTTTAAGACAAAGAGGATTACTTTCTGAACCAGACTGTAGGAGACAACGCCTGCCCAAACAAAAGCTGGACACGATGACACATGGATTTTAGCCTCATAGAAACTTAGCAGTGGGATGCAAACTGAGGTTTCTAAGAGATTGCAAGTACGCTGCTTACAAAAACTGCTCTTCTAGAACAAGTAGATAAACATGAACTAAACCATTTACACAGAGAACACACCAAGAATCTGGGATGCTGATCTCTTCTACTAACAGAGCTGCTGGCGAAGACTTCAATTTTGCTATCGCTCAGCAGAAGGGCAATGCTGGTGTCAGATGCCAGACAACGGCATTAGAAGAAGCAGCAATCCTCCAAAAAGAGAGAGGCATATATTACAGCATTTGTGCAATGAGCCAGAAAAAGCTGTAAATCAACCCAAGATCCTCTGGAACGAAGCTGCTTTAGGAATATATAATCTCTGTCATGGGCTGAGGATCTAGGAAGGCAAGTCATTCATTTGGGCTGTATTTCATAATCTCATGCTATCAAACTTATGTTGTAATTTCCCCCTTCCTCAGGGGTAGCGAAAGCACCTTCCAGGTGGCTATGGCAAGGCATGTAACATGCCTTGAATGGGAAAGACTAAAATAGACATAAGAAATTTTGGTTATGTTCTCAATTCCCCCACAAATCCAGTGTATAATCACTGGCAAGTAACTTATTTTCTCTGTATTTGTGTTCAAAAATGAGAAAAAAACCACCAACTTTTCTCTAAAACTCTTGTTTGCCCATTTAGAACATCCCAGCAATGATTTTTACTATGCCTTTGTAGAGTAGTTAGCAAAATAAATAAGTAAATAAATAAATACCAGCTATAGGTCAACATTGTACAAATAGTAAATGAAAATGATCTTCGCTGATTATATTGTTCAATACATACACACAGAAACAGTAGAAATAATAAAGGAAATTTTAAAATTTAATCAGAAAACCAAAACAATGGAAAAATATTAGGAATATAGAGCTCATTAGAGCAAGCGGAGTCTATTAACTGTTCAGCTGTCCAAGCACAGAGCAGAAAATCTCTTGTTACTTTTCACCGAGTACAATGACCACCATGATCCCAGCTGTAATCAAATACATAATTGATAGTGAACCAAACCAGAGAAATCAAAACCAAATAACGCAGGGCCAGATCTTCCCACCACTGACTTCAGTGGAATTACCTGGGCTGAATACTCCCACTCACTCCAGCAAATCAAAAGCTAACAACTATTACTCTGAACAGCTTCACACTGCTGATGCTATCTTTCCAATAAACTAGAAAGCTTATGCACAATGACCTAAATCAGTAGAACACACTTGTTTTATTTTTTTGGCTTTTCTGTCTATATAAAAATTAGATATACATTGTTACCTTAATATTTACATAAAGCATAACAATGAATTCAGTAGCTGGGTCAGCAGCAGTTCGTCTGCATGATAGCCATCTGCATCCTTGCATTTTAGTCTGTTTCAATGCATCTTACGTCACAAAATGATGTAATGGAGAACAGACTGGCTACAGCTTCACCTCTACTTGCTGTTCTATTTGTGAAGACCAATGACAAAAAACTGTAACAGGCAAATAAGAAAAACAGTATGAAATGCATCTACAATAATATGGAACAATTACGTGTCACAAAATGTAACCACTTGGAAATTCAGTCTGTCAAGGAACTGGACATTTAATTATTATAATAATTCTGAACAAGAACTAATTGAAAGTGAAGATTCGCTTTTATCTAGAATTTTGCTTATGAATTTTAAGTATGTTACCTATTAGGTTATAACCAAAGCTATGAAAATCCAAACAAATTACCCTCCTTCCAGTAAGCCTTCCTTAAGCAGTACAAGCATGCTCTCCTTTTTTTGAAGGATTGAATTAATATTTCTAGCTAATGGCTAAATTCTTTTCCATATCTAGATTCAAAGAGGCAAGAATATGTATACTTTGCTATTCCCCTAGAGAATGGATTTATTTTAGGACAAGAAAAACTATGTCTACTTTCAAATTTTGTCTCTTCCTCATGCTTTCCTGCCATCACTTATGAATGTAAAAGTTAAACCACCTAGAACTATCTAAGGAAATAAATCTAATTGCACAGATATAACCAAAGTATGCCCTATAACAACTGCTACTGATTTGTAAGTTCCACCTTTTCACCTTCATACAACCTTGATAGTTACTACGTCACAGCTGAAAATACACTAAGACATCATTTACTAACACTGTCGCGTCAACTCATTTAGCATTGGGATCAGCTTTGTATTTTTGTATTGTACTATATGTGAGAAGTACCTCAGACCAATCCATAAAAATCAGAATCATTTAGGTTGGAAAAGACCTTTAAGATCATCCGTATCAGTTCTAACATAAGCATTTTCTTTCTTTGACTCCTTAGGTTACATTCATGATCTAAACTCATTTAAAACAACTTTACATATCTTAGTGTCATTAAGAAAGTCTTATCCTTGATGCACCGCAGAAGTTCAGGTGTGTTCTTCCACGAATTTCTGCCAGGTGTCAGGTCCTTCGGAATCCAAGGTGCATTTCAGGTAGAACCAAATCTCCTTGCGTTTTCTTGTGAAATTAAAATGTACCATTCTGTACAGCAAAATCCAGGTTCAGGAACTGCAGCCACAGTTGAAAGGAGAAGTATTGTCCTTTTTACTGACTAATTTTGCAAGTTCAAAGAATTAAGTCAATAGCATCACCACAAAAAGGGTCTCTGTGTAACAGCCAAGCAACAGTTGCACATGCCATTGTTCTGGTAATGACCCACAGGTTTATTCTTTGCTACCGTGTTACCTATAAAAGAAGAGGAAAGAGTTACCTACACAGAATTGATCAAACAAGGATGATAGTATGTGCTTTGTTTTTGCAAAGTAACTGTACACATGAATACATCATGAATGAACTTGCCCCAGCCATACCTACATACCTTGCAGAGAAACAGAACCTATACGCAAATGTTAATTACACCGTTATTCAATAGTATAAGGGAGATTTGCAGGTTAAAAAAACGGCCATTTACTATTAAATTTGCCACCAGCATTTCACAGAAATCTTATTCTGATTTATTTTGCTTAGCATTCAACACCAATGCCTACAGCACGTGTACAACTGAAATCCCAAAGGGCCATTCACACAAACTCCTACCCAATTCCTAGCACTCCATCTTATGGGGGGGAACTAGGGATCAGACAGAGCATGGTCTGCAGAGGGGATCAATTGTTCTTGCAGGAGAAGCTACTCCCAGATAGCACTTCTCCCGTGGGACCCTGGGGTCTCTTCCCCTTACAACCATACGCGCACTCCCTCGGGTGCTGCAGGGATGTATGTGCGAGCCTGAATGCGCACACACAGCACTGTGCAGACCCGGTGGGTTTGGCTTCCCGGCAAGAAGGGGTCCTGTCAGATTTCCCACCCTGGAAATGGATGCGAATAGGCAGCCTGCAAGGAAGAAAGCTTTGTCAGCTCTGCTCTGTAGTGTCGAGACGTGTTACAAAACTAAACAGACACACAGCATAGAGAAGTTTTTATTTCCTTCCCTGAGGTAACTGATGTACGATACGAGCTCTTCAGCTTTTCACGTTTTAACTGTCCCACTCAGCTACTAACTATTCATCTAAATACCGAGTAGCATCAGGAGTCTCTTGTGCTTCATAGACTTCAGTTACTCTAATATTTTCACAAAATCAAAAGATAGAGGACTTAAAACTGATTAAATGGCATTTCCTCTTTCAGCATATAATTAATCTGTGTAAGTCATTGTCCCAACTAGCACTGATCCAAGGGTCTTAAAAAGCTTTAAAAATTGATTAGAAATTTAAATGGTAATGAGATCATCTTTGCTACCTAACATAGAAAAAAAAATTAATACAGAATGGATCTCAACTCTCGTGTTTTAGACATAAGCCAACTATTAAATTGGAAGAATTTCAATGTATGTGTGCATTTTCTATAATTGTCCACAAGGGTTTTGCTGTGTCTTTCTGATTTAAGTATTGCAGCACTGAGAAACACAGGTTGCTGTGTGGTTTGGACTACTGGTCTGACAGTTCATCCAGTCCTCTGTGTAAAGTTCTAATAATGCACTTCATACCAATTTTGTTGATTGAGATGAGTTTGGAAAAATCTTTGGTTCATTTTTAAAATAAAAAAATAAGTTACATCATACTTTCTTCTTCCTTATAACAAGGAAAATTTTCTTTCCGTTGTATTTTCCTTCCAGTTGAATATTGCCTGTGCCACAAGCTTTTGTTCAGAATCTGGGATTACTATTACTCATTATATTTGTGCAACAACTACATCTTGGTAGATAGAGAGAAAACCACCCACAAGACAGGGAAAATACCTACAGAGGAAATATGGATGCCAGGACAGATTCTGTGGCACAGCTTCTGCTGTCTAGCAAGCAGACATCTACATGCAAGATTGTCATCCAGGGCTTCCTTAAGGCACAGCAGAGAGAAAGAAGTACTCGTGGGAACACTCTTGTGGATGGGCACAGTCATGCTGTGAGATCACCCATTTCTCCCCACATGACTTTGGAGAATCCTAAACAACTTGGCTTGGATGGAAACATGCCTCCAGCTGGGCACAATGAATCCCACCCACAAAATCTTGGACAAAGCATGTCCTTTCTTACTTAGACCAATGAAAGACAAACTTCACGATTTCAGACGGATTCTCAAAAGGTACAATACTAAAAACTAACTACAGGATTAAAACAGCTTGGTGATATTATGACAAGTCCTCTGATTTTACGAATGTCACTACTACTGAGGATACAGCTATGTTAAGTCTCAGCCCCCAAAAGTAATTCTTCAGGGTTCACTTAGTAACAACACAGGTAAATGCATGGAAAAAAACTTTTATGGGTCAATCCCAAATTATTTAAAAGCATGAAAGTAATTATTTCCACACGTAAATCACATACAGCAAATGATGGAAGAATTTCTAGCAAAGAGTAATCATAAAGGGAGAGACTGGAATACCTTTTTAAGGGATCTGCCCTTTAAGGATGTCTGCCCATTCCCTTTTCAAGCATGGCCGATCACTAGTGAAAGGTTAGGACTCTCTTGTGTCATTTCAGTGTAATGTTTAACCACTAACTTCGTTATTCTTATCTACATTTATATTGTTGCAGTACTCCAAGACCCCAATCAGAATCAGGATCTCCCTTATGCTGTTGCTAACCGCATGCACAAGAAAATACAGGCCTATCTTAACATGCTCAAACCTAAAACAACACAGGCCAGTGAAAGGAAAACAAAACCACGCAAGGAAAATGAACAGTTCTCATGTCAGTAATACAGTCGACTGTTTCACAACTACACACAGGTGCCAGTCATTTGCTTATCAATTCAATTAAATGCCCCTCAAAGGCATCTCCTATGGTGATAAAAATCAATGCAAAATGCATTACTCCACATCCCAGCAAAGTAGAGGAAGAGTTTAATGAAACAACATTTGGACTCTTATTGCTACACTCTGCCCTCTGTTAGACCCACACAAACTCACTGCAGTTGATGAATTTGCACAGGTCTAATTGCAGGCAGGATGATTTGTCCGACTCTAGCTTTATAAAGACATCCCTAAACTCATCAGAATGCATTACCATATTCTGTAGTTTGCTCGTTGCAATATTTGTCATGGATAATAAAATAAATGATCCATGCCAAATTTGCCCTTCTATTAGTAAACTCCCACTGACTCAGGCTGCCTCTTTTCACTGCTTAAGAGCAAGAGCCATGAACACAGGCTACATGACTCATGTGGTCAGTTGACCTCAATGAACTAAAAGGCAAATGTTCATAGGAAGGAAGAGACAGCTGCATGAATGAATGCCTCAGGCCTATAGTCATCAATGCCAACATAAAGTTCTTTCTTCTACCCCTCATCCCTCTAGTATTTATTGAAAATATCAGGTGTCTTTAACCCTGGCTTATTTTTTTCCAACAAGGTCCTTTTGGTATTAAGTGCCAGCTCTCTTCTGCTATGGCCAGAGATGAAGTTGTCTTATGCAATATCTAAAACTCCTACTTTGACAGTCTCACCTTTCAGTGTAATGTTACAACAATTGTTTACCTACATATATTAAAAGTCAGTGCCTGTGAAAAAAATTAAAGGCTGAGGGTGATCTATACCTTTTGGTAATTGACTGCCAGTACCCATAGTGATTCTAGAGAGTGCAGGTCAATATGTGGGTGTTGTATCCATCACAGGAGAACAGCTGGACACAGGCACACCATAGACTACATCTTTGGCATTTGGTAAATAACATTGATTTCCAACAATTCCTCTGATCTTGAAAAAAGGAATAGGGTTTTCCAGACTGGTTGGTTTGGTCAGATGTTTCCAGCGAGCTTGCCACTGTGTAATGTCTGTAGCTGGGCTTTAGACCACTGATATCACACCACAGCTGCCCAAACCATCAACTTTTCTCTTTCATCCAGAAATTAGCACAGTTTTCACTCGTTAGAACAGCCATTATTAAACAACATTTGGTGTCAGTATTTGCTTATTAACTCAAATTGTAACCTAATGAACAATATTCATTCCCAACTAAAAGAGGCTGTAAAGGGAAAAGCTAAGCATGTGTCTTTCCTTCCTACTGCCTGCTAAAGACTCCTGTTTTATGATATATTTAGATGTGCAGTTCGCTATGACTTGTTGAACTTCAATGCACTGAACTCATTTTCGATTGCTAAGCAGACAGAAGACATGATATTTTCTCTCTGCTGGCCATTAATTAAGAAATAGGATGGTATATTTTTTAAAAAACAAGCAGCCTACAGGATGACCTGTAATTAGAAATGATCTGAACAAGCCTGATTTCCAGTGGTGCTCAGTGTCGCACAGTTCCCACTGGTGTCAGTGCAGATTCTCAACTCTCAAGACAGGCTACTTCTTTCAAAAGCTAAAAGGGCTTTCCAGTAGCACGGGAATCTAACTTTAGGTGATAGCGGTAAAGACCTTGGATCCATATAGTCAGTCTGCAATCAGAAGAATTGATCCCGGAACACAATTATCACTCTAGCACTAGTCACAGCTGAACAGTTTCTTTGCTCACTGAAGACTGAAGCAGGGCCTTCTTCAGTTTGACTCCAGCACCCAGTAACTTAACTAGGCTGGCAGTGAAAGGGCAGTTCTGATCCAACATTTCCCTCTCTGAGAACTGCATTAATCGTCACTTTCCAAAACATTAAGGAGTCCAGAACTGCTGCTCACACCTGCAGGTGCAATGCAATAAGCAAGTGCTATCAGCAGACTGCTGCCACCTTTAAATATAGGCGATCTCTGTACTTGCCTTTGTGGTTTTGACTTTATTTCCACTGCTGCAAGACCAACCTGAATAGTCTGGTAGTACTTTACAGTCCTCTCCATCCAAACAGGGGTTCATATGACACCACCACTTCTGTAGGACAATGGAAGCTAGAAAAAGAAATAGGAAAGAGAAACAGTCTTTTTTTTATTACTGTCAGTTTTATTAGGGAGGTTGTCTCTGAAACGTTCAATTGTTCGATTTCAAAAGTAGAACCAACAGTTACTGCTTTAATACCTAATCACATTGATTGTGTTTGAGCTAAAAATGTGGCTAAAAACCTTCACCAGCACACAGAATGGTAGATGCCATATGCATGAAGATAGGCAAGCACTGCCAGAGACTGACTCCAACATTTGAACTGGCCTCTGGAAGTGCCTTTCCATCTCCACTGACTACAGAGACGACTTGCCTCCTTCATTTACTTGCTTCAGTCAAGTACCTGCCATAAGGTGGAATGAAACTAAGGCTTCTTGTTTAACCCAGATATGCATATGTGAGACTGGATGAAGAAATGCCAGTTTCTCCCTTCACTGGGTGAGAAAATAGAATTGCACAGAGATGTAAGCATGTGAGGTCTGTCAGCAACTAATGCAGATAAGAACGTGGAAACCACTGGCAAACATTAGATTATTAACTAAGAATCTACTTGCACTTACACTGCCAGTTTTGCAGTACGTTTTGGAAGATTACAGTAGTACACCTTAATTCTGCAAATTTATTGATTTTCTAGCCTTAAGCTAATTTTCATTAATAAGACCATGCTTGTTATTTTTACAATGTAGTCATGACTTTATAATACTGCTGTTAACAACAGATATATTTTCCCACAAACAGCTGCAAACCTCTGCATGTATTTCTCAGTTTTGCATTGTTCATGGGATTCATCAAATCCCAGAAAATTATTATGAAATATATCAGTTCACAACCTTACATAATCTAAATTGGATTTCAAAACAAAATATAGCTTAAAATGTTGATTTAGTTAGCCTGCATTATGCTACTACATGCACAAAACATTGAACTGCATGCTTTAAAAGATACCACATCCAAAAGAAATGAACAAAAATAATTTAATCTACTTCTTTTAAAGCACTTTTTTTCCTTTTAATTTCAAGGTAGATTCGTACTTCTGCAACATTCAAATTAGGGTGACAAGCAGGCAAGCTGACATCGGGATATTGCTGAAATGTTTATTCAATTACTTTTGCACTTTCACTCTAAGCCTATGTGAAAAGCACTATAAAAAATATACTTCTGGAACACCAGTTTGGCTTTTATAAACTATTCTTTCAATCTCATAAAATTATAAAATAAACGCATGGTTCCTTTCACCAGTCATTTGGACCTTAGCTCATTTGTTCAACTTCAGACCTTGAAAACCACCTCTCACTCACCTGTCTCCTGCATATTGGTTTGGGTGCAATACATTTTGAGACCACAGAAAATGCACCAAACACAGCAGATTTTATTTATCTATACAAAGTGCATCAACCTGCTCCTAACACCTGATTAAAGAAAAAAAGGCATTAGTTGACCGGCCAAAAGTGCAGCACAGGAGCGAGTTCACACAGCATTATTGACCAATTGAGCCCATGCAAATTCCTGGTCCACATGGACCCTGTGGAACTGAAAACAGTGAAACTGGCCCATCGTCTCCAGCAGCACCATCTGCTATTAAAACAAGCACATATGAAAATGGGAAGCACTGCTCAGTAAATAACTCAAACAAGAACCACAAGCTCTTCAATAGACTACATAGTTCACCTTCTATTCATCTCTTGTTTAGACACCTTCATAGAGAGTGACTCCTACCCTTCTGTTGACTGATTTCTATTCTGTGCAGATACCTCTCCTCAGAGTAATGGCAACACTTTGAAATACTTAATACAGATCTCATTCCGTTAGCTTCCAGCAAATCCCCAATTCTTTGCTGTAGCAATCCACTAATTCTTACATCCATATTATGTTCAATTTCATTGTAGTTGTAGTGTCCACTCTGCTGATCTATACGTCCTAACTGGCTGTAGCTGTTTGTGTCAAACACACCCCTGAGATTAGTCCATTAAAATTCTCCATCAGAGCCTTAGGCTCATCTTCATAGCTTAAGTTCTTTAACCATTATTGTCCCTTTAACTTTGCGACTAACTGGAGGACATAAAGGTTTCCTCTTCAGATTGAGGCACTCTTGGAGAGGTTTCAACAGATGACTTCTCTAAGAAATGAGAGCAGCTATGTCATCCTCATACACAACCACCCACATGAAGGGAGACTGCTTTAGTTTGACATTAGCCAGCTGACTTGCTGGAAATCAGCCAGAAACTCTGCCAGAAATAACTCTTCTGCTGACATCGCTCTCTAGATAACGTGACTCCATGGAAACAAAAGGTTCATAGAGAATAAAGCCAAAAGGTGTCAATACATCATCTCATCTTGTCTCATGCAATTCACTGTGTCCCCAGTTGTGTTTGGCTACATAGTGTCTTCCCAGCCAATCTAGAACAGGGAAGAAAGAAACTTCTCCCATTATCATTTTTTCTGACAGTTAAACAATCTCAGCATGAACCACACAGCCTTACTTTTCTTCCTCTTCCATTATGCGTTCTTCTCCTGCATTACAGCATTTGTTAGTAATCATCATTTTCTCCCTGTGAAGGTATTGAACGTGCTGCAATCAAGTAACTTTTCAATCTTCTGCCTGATAAGCTGAGATGATTGAGCTTCAGTTTCGCACCACAACACGTTTGTCTTTATTAAGACAGTTATTTCAAAGAGGTTCAACTTCCTCTGAGTAGGTCTATGCCATATGACTGCCTTGGGCTTGTCATTAATTACTCCTTTGCCCCACTGGATGAAACCCATACATTTTTTTGTCAGGAGAGATTCTATATTTGCTTTCAGGTCATTACTAAAAATGTTGTAGAGTGTGAGGTGTGGAGCTAAGCACTGTGAAATCCCAGTAGGTATGTGCTATTTGACTACTGCTTCCTACTGATGGGTCTGTGGAGAGATGTGTTTTTGAGGTAGGCTAGGTAGCTGACCCCGAGCGGTGCACACAATGGCATATGGTTCAAAATTAAATAGCTTACAAAAACATGAGACTTAAATCTTCTAATTAGACTATTTAGTAACCAAGTCTTTACTTGAATAAACTATACATTATCTTCCAAGGTAACTTCAAAAACCCGGGTTTACATGAATTAAACCCAGAAACTACCTGTATTAGTTTTGAAAACTCCTCTTGAAATGGAATCAGTAGCGTCTGTCAAATCTCTTTTCAGAAAGCCACAGAAACTTTTGTGATCTCTACTCCAGGAATTCCTTGCTAATGGGATATCATATCAGCTTCTCAGTTATTCACACAGGATTGAGATCAGCCTCAATTGTCCCTAAGTATCTAGACCATGCTGCCTACCCTCTCCAAAGTGGCACAATACTAGTGCACTTCTAGAATATCTCAAGTATTATGAAATACATTTTGAATTACAACAACTGACCAGAGATCTATTAGCCAGCTTGTTAGGACTCTAAACTACCCAGGATCAGAATTAAAAAACAAAACAAAGTTTATCCCAGTAGGTGTTGGTTAGCACCTTCTTTAGTTAACAACAAGTTAAGTACCTCCTCATCCTGTTACTTACCAAAAGGAGAACTGTGACACTGATCCACCTCAGCTTTAACAATGTCAATATTTCAGGCATTATGGGCCAATATTTCTTGTTAAGGATTTCTGTGTGTTCTATTTGAACAAGCAAATTCATATTGTCTTTAGTCTGGACAAATACAGATGTCTTTCCTAGTGCAATGGATTAAGCTTTCTTCCATATAAATTTCCAGTACACTATTCATTCTACTGTATATTTCCTTTTTTTCTTTGAATACTGACACAGCATTAGCATCCTTTTGAATTCTCAAGTATTCTGAAATCCATTCAAAAACAGTGGGAGGGAAATCTTCTCAGCTATTTCTTCTTTTATCTGTTTCTTATGTACTGATTTTTTGTTTTCTTGTTTCTATATGTTCGCTTCCCTTCAGTCTGGAACCCATATGGGCTTTCAGCCAAACTTGTCCTTTTTCTTCATTGTGGCTCTTTGGCCCTACAGAAAATTTTTAAACAATTCTTTAGTCCCATTCACATTTTTTCCAATCTGAGCGTTTACTCCTCATGAATTCTAGGGCTAATAGAATTGCCTGGATGCAAGATGATTTGGCTAGTGATGATTTACTTAGAAGCATTTAACGCACTTAGTGGAGATAGCTACTCTACAGACAAAAGTTATTAATGTTTTATCTTCTTGGCACTAGCTGTTAGACAAGCTGGAAGTACTCACTCAAGGATGTTTATTTCCATAAAGAAAATGGAGATAAACAAAATTTCATGACTACTTTAAATGCAATTTAGTCATTGACAGAAGAACAGTTTGACCTCCACTAAGAAAAAAATTTCTATAGCTGTAATCAAGTAGTATAGCTACAACTCAAGGCAGGGTTTACAGGCTGCGTGGTATGTCCTCTCTACATATTTAAAAACTTTCTTTCATATGCTCTGCTTTTTTTTCCTGAGTTTAGCAGCTCGATTTATCTACAGCAACATTTCTCAAAGTATCAATGGGCCTGTGCTTGGAAGCTCAAATAACGCCCAGGAAAGTGAGGTGTGCACGTGTACAGAAGAACTAGCCTTGCTTTTTTTGCTTGCCGATGCTTGTCAATAGCTTTCACAACTAAGTTCAAAGACACAAATGACAGTTTCTTGTTGGATGCGATCAAAATGCAATTATCTATGTAACTGTTATCATGGACAAAGGACAAAAAATATCCTGACCCAAAGAGTTCTTGCCCTGTATTCTCATCTAGGCTATGACAAGTGATTTTACAGTCCTTGTAAAAATGCTGGGAAGATCTCAGTCTACAACAAACATTGATTTTTCACCTTCATATCCTTCTTTTTAAATTAAGTACTTTTGCTTCTCCTACTACCAATATTTAAAGTTTCCGAAATGAAAGACACTATAGAAATGCAAAGCACTCCATAAATGTCAGTTAGGCCCCACAACATAATATTACTGCACCACATGGAAAAGGACTCATTTGTAGCAATCAAGGCACTTAAGACTTTCACTTTCTGTATTTGCAAGTTTTAACTAGCTTTTACTTTCCCTTCTGCACCACTTCAACACCTTTTCCTTGGAACTCACCTGGATGTCTATCATTTCTTCTGTACCACTAAAGTACTTATTTTCCTCCTTAGCACATTTCACAAGAAAAAAAAGTCACTTCTACATGTAGGTGTATGCCTGAGTGTAATTATGCAAACAACCATTCTGCCTTGACTCAAATAGGGGGCCTTCCTGAAATTTTGGTAGCTGTGAATATTGGCACATGAATTCTCCATCTCCTTGAGCAGGGCTTAGCCTTAACATATAATGCTGCTCCAATAAACTGCTGCTTTAAATCTGACCTTGTGTAAAATTCTTTAGCATCTGTCAACCTATTTCAAAACGTAAATATCCAGCTGGCCTATGACTGTATCCTAAAAAACATGATAATGGGCTCTATAAGACTATTTCATGGCCTATATACACAAAAGGGCACAACGCCCAATACTCATCAACAAGCAGCTCTGTCTGATGAACTAGGCTCTACCCTCACCCAAATTAACAAACAAGCTGTCACTGAAAACCACTGGGATCTGGGTCAGGAAACCCGTATGTTGCAAGACTGAGAAAACTAAGGTAAAATACCCAACTAAATTAAAAACCTGCAAAATGCTAAAACCAGATGTATAAATTTCAAATGAGAAAGGCTTATATTAATTTGGTTACAATTTACTGGGGGAAAAAATCCAAATAGGTTAGAGC
Source organism: Rissa tridactyla (assembly GCF_028500815.1). Taxonomy (NCBI): domain Eukaryota; kingdom Metazoa; phylum Chordata; class Aves; order Charadriiformes; family Laridae; genus Rissa; species Rissa tridactyla. Next base: position 10,424,709 of record NC_071475.1, read on the forward strand.
AGAAAGCTGCTCAAACGTCACGTTTGAGTTCAGAACAGAATGTAAGTACAGTTTGTCTAGATTTTGCTAAAGTCCCAGACCTTTGCAGTCTTCCATATACTGTGAGAATCTATTTCTTGTGGTATTCTTAATTTCTCATGGAGCATCTATAATCTATGACCAGTGATATGCTTGCCTGGCCTAAAGGAAAGCTAGAATCAACTCTGTTTCCTGGAATCAGACCTTCATTTAAAAACCGCAAGAAGCAGCAGACTTCTGCAAAATCACCATGCAGATCTCAACAAAATTAATTGTAATTATTTAATTATATAACCGTTGATTTGTTTGGTCAAGAAAGGAAAACATAATTCCATTCCAATAGCTCTATAAAGGGTGCTACTCTACATAGAACATGAAATATGATCCCATTTACTCTGCTTTAATGGTCTTTTTGGTGCTGCCCAAGAAGATCTGAAACGCGCAAACCCCGGAAAGTTCACAGGCATTGTCGACATAAGAGAGACTGATTTCATCCTATTTACTGTTGTTTTCCAGCATTACTTGCAGAGTTATTTTCCTTTTGAGTGCACGTAGAAGAAGCTGAAATCCAAATAGAACATATTTTCTAAATCCAAATAGAACATACTTAATCATATTTGCTATAAAAACTAATAAGCACTAAGCTACTTTTTTCCAAAAATTCCAATAGGTAAGAACATCTCTATGTGTATAACTAAAAATTGCGTAGTCTGACACAAGAGGTGGGTGGTGGTACTTTCTGGAGACATACTTATGAATGTGAACTACCTTGTTTTCTTATTTTGTCCAAACACAGTGTAGCACATAAATAATTTGAGGGTGGAGGGTCACTGGAACAGCCTCCCCAGGGAAGTGGTCATGGCACCAAGCCTCTCAGAGTTAAAGGAGCATCTCAATGACACTCCTAGTCATATGATTTAGTTTTAAGAGTCATGACACGTTATCTATCCTGCTAAAGACATTAATCACTGGTCTTTATGGAGGTGGACAGGCCACCTTTACTTAACTTGGAAAAGGAACACATATAATATTATATATGTTTGATAAATAGTCCTGCAAGGAGCAGGGAGTCGATGATCTTTATGGGTCCCTTCCAACTTGAGATATTTTATGATTCTGTCATTTGAGGTAGGAACTACAGCTACCAACCACCATGTGCATGCCATGCATGAGATAATTGCTGCCCTAACGTAAACGATAACTAATACTGGGTAAGGTCTGAAGTTCAAAGAAAATACTTTAAAAGACTACTACAAGCCAATTGCTCTATAAAATCTTTTCTTTTGGTTAGAAAAGTAAGTCTGTGCCTTGGGCATATCCTTCCCTTTAAGCTCAGGGCAAAATACAGGCAAATTAAGCAGCCCTGCATTCAGTAAAAAGGTGCTGGAAAAGAAAATGAAATGTCTGTATCAGACTGAAATATGCAAATTCAAGACCTAAACTGTTGCTGGCTTCCACAGTGTAGAAGCCTACTGAAGGATATGTAGAGAGTGGGAAAAAACACATCTAATCCTGAGGCTAAGGAAAGATAGTTACAGTTTCTGTGCAACAGCAACTGAGTAACACTGACTGCAGTCCCAGATGCTTGCAAAAATAAGCAAAGCATGTGAATGCATTACCCTAAGGGGCGAGGGGGAATCAAAGGCTTCAACTTTAGAAACCAAAATCTTAAATTTATAATATTTTGTCATATTTAATTTCAACTATACTTGAAGAAAAAACAGCTACTAAATTCTTTCAGCAACTATTTGCATTGTCTGAACTAAGCGTCTACGGTATCGTGCATTTATATCTTTGTATCACAGAATGACAGTGTCACCCTTGCAATCCTTAAGCAAGTTTAAAACAATGCCTGACTTGTATTTATCTGTTGTATGTAAAATTATTTTTACAAGGCATGAGAAGAATAAGCACCTAAAAAAAAAAAACTTTCTTAAATAAGAGGTTCTCAAAACGGTAATTTAAAAAAAAAAAATCAGACACATCGCATAAATATAGAGTTTTCTGTTTAAAACTAAATATCTCTGAATATTAGATTAAAAACTGGATGTTAAAGCTTTTGTTTTATATTTAACTTGTAATGGTTGCAATTTTGTGTGAGAAAGAATTAAAATAGAAGGATCTTGCTTATGAATTAGTGAAATGTTGCATCTAATAGCTGTTAGACTTTTTCTTAAAAAAAAAAAAAAATCTTTCTTGGAATAACTGTTTACAACAAGAGCAGCAGCCTCTCCAGGGAATACACTTTGTGTAACCCACAGTTTCTGAACTGCTGGTAAACCAGACAGGAAAGTGGTGGGGGCGAGGTGCAGAGTGAACCTCCAGGAAGCAAGTTTTATATAGCTTCAGAATGCCTGGTTAACACTACAGTCAAAGTAAGAGTTCAGCTTTAGTGTATACAATCAATTTAATTTCAAATGCGTTAGACTGCTAAAAGTGTAAGGATGGCAATGTTGAGCTCTGTGAGGATTTCAACATCTACCCAGGAAGGCGATGGACTAAGGCAACTGTACCACATTTTTCCTTCATCAGATAGGTGTCCTAGTTCAGACGCTGCATCCTGTGCAGCAGTATGCTTGCTCTGCTCTCCAAACTCTAATGTATTTAGCGTTACAACACATGAAACTGAATAGACATGGGGCATCATTATAGCACTGATGTTTGGCGTGAGACCATTAGGCACATATAATGGTGAAACAATCATCTAGAGAACAGCTCTAAGAATCAGATGTCCCAGCACTATCTGCATGCCCAGTCTTAGGGCTGCATTTACTATCCAGTGAGTTTTTAGCCAAGGTACTAAGTCTAAAGACAACTGGAAGGGTTAATATCATAAGCTTGAATTTCTTGGCTTATGCTGTTTTCAGACTAGTTTTAAAGGAGAATTCTTGTGTGAAAAAATTAAGTTTTATTGGCACAGACATGAAATGGACGAGTACATATATTAAGAGGATTAATTACACACAGATTTATGCACAGGCTCATTATCATCAATGCACAGAGATGTTTCCAAAATTAACAAAAGGAAGGATTATGCTTTTGAGGCAGTGGGAAGTCAAACAATCAAGGAGACTAAACTTTCAAACAATCTTAATGAATCATGAGTGAGCAGGAGACTCCTTACCTTCCACGCACGAGGGCTGAGCCCTTGTTGTACCAGCCACCTGCCCCGGGAAGCAGGAGCACTTGACTGTTTGCGATCGTTCTTCAATCCGGTTCTTATTGCAGCAACGATGCACTGCCACAACTTCGCATGTCCCTTGCTTGACTTGGTGCTGGCCTAATAATTGCAGAGATAAGCGATGGAGAGCAAAACAAAACACCAGCGCGTAAAGAAAAAGCCACTTTGTACAGTCCTACAAGATACCAAATCTCTCAAAGGCCAGTTTAAATCCCAAGAAGACAAAGGGGCAAAGCATCTTGTAGGATCTGGCTTATTCCCAAGTTCATCCTATTCTTATTAATAAAGATTAGGTCATCATAACAAGTCAATTTTTCAATCTGTCTTCCCTGGCCCTTACAAAGCCATAGGGAGAAAAGGAGATTGGAATAGTCAATTAGATGGATTAGACAAGAAGACATCCACAGACAGAGCACACTCCTCCTTTCCTTTGGCTTCCTGTCTTGCATTAGGTTTTATATTTAATTATTTCCCTTCATAAATGGATACAATGAACAGGATAATATTTAATGGAACTTATCTTAAATAGTAGGGAAACTTTCTACATAAAAACATGTAAGCAGTACTTGCTATGGCTATCATTGCAGGTAGGCTAAGAACAAGGTAGGCTGAAAAGCTGTCATAGATAGCCAAATTTTGTCAAAAAAAACCAAAACAAAAACAACAACAAAAAAACAACCAAAAAACCCCACACAGAAACCTATATAGATTTCCCAAGTTCCCTCCCAGCCCATTTTGAAGAAACCTATGATAAATATTCTATTCTATTGCTTTCCTCTCAAAGGTCCTTCCTCACAATTCACTGTCCCCTATTTCTCTGAGTTTATTTTCCCATCCTCTCCCTTCCTCACTCCCGCTTTCGCCTCTTAGCTCCACTGCTCCTTGCACCCAACCACTTTCGTCCACTGCCAAAATTACTCTCTACCCTGCCTAAAACCCTTTCTCACAAAACCCCTCTCTTCTTTGCATAAGTCATTTCCATGTCCTCAATTTCCTGAACAGCCTTCAAGTGCTTCATCTTGCATTTGTCTCATCTTATTTAGAGTAGGGCCTTAGATGGCTCTTATCTGTGTTTGTAAAGCACCTTGTAAATTAGCAGCACTACAGAACAGGGTGGGTTTTTTAATAAGGGAGCTAGACAGAGAGACAACACTGAGAATAATAAAAATATTCATCATCAAAGCAGTACGGGCTCCTTATACGAGAAGAGGCTATGGTACAGATATTGGTGTAGGTGTACAGCAGACTAAAAGGAAGGTGAAAGGGAGAGCACTCCAGAAACAGACAAATCCTTCAAGTGGCAAGCCTGGAGGATTGTCCTGTTTCCTACTCATTCCATGCTTTGGTTTGTTAGGGATTTTTTGGTTGGTTGGTTGGTTGGGTTTTCGTTTGTTTGTTTGGGGTTTTTTTTTTGTTTTTCTTTTTTTTTTTTTTTTTTTTTTTTTTTTTTTTTTTTTACACTGTCTGTTACTATCTAATACCAGATAGAGGATTTTGAAATAGAGAACACCTTGGTCTGATGCAATATGGCAAGGCTTACATCCATATAGATGAAATTTTATTGAATAACCTGGGAGTCCTGGTGGACAACAGGATGACCGTGAGCCAGCAATGTGCCCTTGTGGCCAAGAAGGCCAATGGCATCCTGGGGTACATCAAGAAGAGTGTGGCCAGCAGGTGGAGGGAGGTCATCCTCCCCCTCTACTCTGCCTTGGTGAGGCCGCACCTGGAGTACAGTGTCCAGTTCTGGGCTCCCCGGTTCAAGGACAGGGAACTGCTGGAGAGGGTGCAGCAAAGGGCTGCAAAGATGATTAGGGGATTGGAACACCTCTCATGAAGAAAGGCTGAGGGATTTGGGTCTCTTCAGTCTGGAAAAAACATGACTGAGGGGGGACCTTATCAACACTTAGAAATACTTAAAGGGTGGGTGTCAAGAGGATGGGGCCAGGCTCTTTTCAATGGTGCCCAGCGACAGGACAAGAGGTAATGGGCACAAACTCGAGCATAGGAAGTTCCACCTAAACATGAGGAGGAACTTCTTTACCCTGAGGGTGGCAGGACACTGGAACCAGGTGTCCAGAGAGGTGGTGGAGTCTCCAACTCTGGAGACATTCAAAACCCGTCTGGACGCGTTCCTGTGTAACCTGCTCTGTCAGCGGGGTTGGACAAGATGATCTCCAGAGGTCCCTTCCAACCCTACCATTATGTGATTCTGTAATTAAGATCACTACTTTGGGGACACAAATTTTTATGGGTTAAGTGACTCTTTTGAAGAGTTAGCAATGCAGTTTAGGCTTCTGGGTGTAGGAAGTCCAAAATAATGAGAGTATTCAAATATATATATCTAACTTTTTAAAAGTTTGGCCTAGCAATGTTCCTTTGCTGTATGTGTTTTGGTTTCACAAGTATTTCAAGCTCAGCTAAAGGGCTGCCTGGCTTTTGTTGCCAAATTTGTATGCACAACCTCAATGGACAAGAAACTGTGTATATGCAATCCTGGAAAGAAAATTTAGTCTTCTTTTGTGCACTCAACATGTAAAAAGAAATTAAATATGCAGAGGTGGTTTTGGGTTTCTTTTTTCTGAGGAATAAAGCTACACTGTACTTCTAAGCAAAAACATGCTACAGCAGAAAAATGTATAATATGTATTTTACAAAAAGTTGGAAAAATGTTGAAGACAGCATAAAAGTGTCTTACATAGCTACTGTAATAAGCTTATTGGCAGATTACGAATTTTCATGCAAGTACCTAATACCCATATCATAATAAACATGAAAAAAATTGAAAAAAGCTACCAACTTGTAGGACAGTAGCTTCTCTGTAAGTCAGTATGGAAAACAAATAAATAGGAAAATTAACTTGGCCATGCCTCTTCATTCCAAAAAATTGCTCTACAAAACACCTCACATGACACTGTCTGGACATAATAATCAGATTGCCAGGGTTTCTGACAGAAAAGATTTTGTAAAATGAGGTTGTTCATCTAAGAGAGTTTATTTATTTATTTATTAGATCTACAGCCTGAGTCAAATCCCTTTGAACTAAACAGGGAAAATTTCCATTGGTTTCCTACAGTGCTTACAGAGGCATTCACTGGAGTCAACAACAAAATTTCTTTTGACTTCAGGAGAGCAAGATCACAGTCTGGACTGTCTCTTGAGAAGGAATTACAAAGGAGGGAAGAAAAAGCAAAAATTTGGAACTGCTCAGGCCACATACATGAGTTTGCCGTGTATCTCGTCTAAAAGACCAAGTAGCCTGCTCTTCTTTCTAATTAAAGTCATTATTCACCAGACATCAGATGTCAAGATAAGAGTAGAAGCTATTTTTTCAGAAGGTATATCATAAGGATGGACTAGATTCAGCTCCAATGATCAATATGTAGCTGAAAGAATGTCTATTTTCAAGCTCAAATCCTGCTTCCTTTAGGTGAACAGTGCTTTTAAGTCAATACCAAAATAAATCAAACAGTTTGGCCCTAAGCATACAGACAAAAAAACCTGGGGCTCGCTTTCAATTATCTTGTTTGAATTTTAAAGCAGTGACACTGCTCCCCTGAAGTGCCAGGAGTCAACAGGCACACAGATGTTTGCAGAAGGCAAAATTAAGTTACCTCATAAATGCATCCTTCGGTTTAGTAGCGCTTTACTATATGCTTATTCACACTTTGCAACTATACAAGCAGGTAAGAGAAGGTGTCCCCTCTTCATCTGCTGGCAGGGGTAGGATACTAAGGTTTGAAAATACTGCTGCCATGCAAAGAAGACAGCGCTCTTCTCCTTGTCCCTAGTGCGCAGCTCTTATGCAGTATAACAGTGAAAGGCACTAAAAAGCCAAAGACATCTGCATGCATCATTTGCATTAATTGGATTGCCCCTGTAATAGTCTTCCCCCTCCTATATAGTCACATCTATATTTCCTCCTCCTTGTTCACGCACATCTTAACACTTTTTATTCTGTTGAACACCATACGCATTTCTTCTTAATATTCAAACACATCTGTGAACAGGTGCTGAACAAATGCTAAGTGTTACCACGCTAGCTTTCTGTCCTGGTTTTGGCAGCGTTCAGCAACCTAGAGGACAAGCACTCAATTTACAGAGTGCCTTTCAGACTTAAGAAAACTCATAGAATATCTCAAAAATTAACCATCAACTCAGTCCATTCTCTGCCTAGATCTACTGAAACCTGTTGTATCTACATTCAGGTGCCCAAAGGTAGCAAAAAGAAAGAATATAAGAATACTGTCCTTTATATTTTAATCTCCATCTTGCACTGGATATACCTTCATCTCAGTTTAAAGTACATTTGAGGTACAGCTGAAAGCATAATGACAGAAAAACTCACTAACAGTCTTAAAATATTTTATAATCAATGGATTCTCAGGAACCAAGGCATTAGAGGACCGAAGAATTTTTAAAGTGTGAAGACTGCAGTAAGTGAATTCTATGCCAGACACATCAGGAAAGCCATTTCAAGGAGAACTGCAATGAGAGATAGGGAGAAAGCCAGGCTCTGGAGAGCAAAGCCCCTTTGGGCTCACTTATAAAAAGCCCATAAATTCAGAGCTCTTCACCTGTAAGCCTATTCAGATCTGCAACCTAAGGGCTGTCAATATTTGCAGTTGAAATTCAGTTACATCTTCACATTTAAATAAGAAAACTCTCCAAGGAGAGATACGTTTTATCAGCAACAGTACCAGAGAAAGGTTCCTGTCCTAGAACACCTTCTGCATACCAAAGAGGGGGTGTGTACCAGCCAGGCACTGTGGAGGACAGAGGTTGAATGTCGAAAACTATGGAGCTCTGGGTTACCTCTGATAAGGAGTTTAGCACATGTGTTTCTCTCCACATCCCAATTTCTTTACAGCTTAGTTCCTTAGAAATACCAACGCTATTCAAGCTCACTAAGGACACTTTCCCTGTCTCTCCGTAGAGGGCACAGATATATTAGGATAGGGGTCTCTAATGGAAGCAACCTCCAGGACACTCCCTGCTATGAATTGTGTTGCCTTTTGTAAAAGACCTACAAATATTAACAGCCTTCAGGTGCCCACATCCAGAATGCCTCCTAATGACCTCGTAGACTAGCCACAAAAAGGCTCTGTGACCATTTCTTTCTTATCCGTGGGCTTTCCAGCCCAGAAGATGGTAGATTGTGTAGAGCTGCTAGGCAGCCTTCACAGTTTTCAGAGAAGGCAACCATCTCTGAAGAACAAGAAAGTATAAACTAGGAAGTTATTAGACTTGCACATTACAAGCCAGCATGAGTGTTGTGAGTAGAGTTGACTGAATAATTACCACTGAACTGTTTATTCTCAGTTTAATACATTTTTTCAACTAACTTATTTGACAAGACCTTATTTTCACTTTCTTCACAGAACTCAGGGGGCAAATATGCAATTAATGCTTCTAAAACTCTTTGAAACCTTCAAATGAAAAGAGGAAAATACAATTATTGTTAATAAAATATCAAACATCACAGTTATGTACTTCAAAATTACAAGGAAAATATCAAAGAAAGAGGAAGGCTTTCAGAAGGTTGCTAGCCAATTCCGTCCACATCCATTTCATCTTTGTGACTAATTCTAATCACTCCCAAGGAGTACTCTTTCAATGCCAGATACATACAGGCAGCATGCCTTTATCAAAAATCCCAAATAACCTCCTCTTTTTCTAATTTCTTAGCCAAGAAACATATGGAAAATACATATTTAAAGGGAGGTTTTATCTCTGTTTCGTAAGCTGCCCTCTCTGATGAAGAAAGCAACTAATACTGTGGAGAACAGCACATCTGGACAGTAGGACAATATGACCTTATCTCAGCACATTCTTCAGTAAGCCTCAAAACCAGCAAGCTTGGTCTGCACAAAATCAACTGCATTATTTATTTAAAGGGGAAGAGGATGCCTGTCAATAGGAAGATGAATGGCTATGGAACCTAATGTTGCAGACAACAGTAAGAGAAACAAGCGAGTTTAGAAGTCAGCACTCATGCTGTTTGGAAGAGGAAAGCACACCAAGAAGCTTGGTGCCAGTTCATCATCTGTTCCACCTTCATCTCATGCTGGCTTTTGCTTACAAATATATGAACGCACAGAAGCACACACCAAGAGGCAAATATTCTTAGAAAAACACATATAAGGAAATAACATTTGCTATTTTTCACATTTTTTTTTTTACCAGACATATTTATGAGAATCTCTCTACCTCATGGGGTGTTTTTGCAGGAGGGAAAGGGGGGAAGAGGTATTTCTAAAGATGACACCTATTCTCAAGAGAAGAAGCTAAAAGTCACTTGGAAGGTAAAATTAACACACCATCTTCTAGGCTGAGAATTTCAGTAGAGTTTTGCTCTACTACCATTCCATCAGCCACTGGATTTTTTTCATAATAATTTCACATTCATGTCACAAGGTCCTGACTTAGGTGCTCTCCTTCCTCAAGGATATACAATATTTATATATGTACTTTCTCATAAATTGTCTCTGCATATACAATTCATTCCAGTTTCACTTGTAAAGTTTTATCTTTTCACTTGCTAGCATTAAGGGGATATTCAGAGATACTCCAGAAGTGCCACCAAAGGCCCGTTCAACAAGAAATAGCTTCCCATAATAACCCGCCCATGCTAATAGGCAAAGTAAGAGGTAGCACACAAACACAAAAAAGGGAGCAAGGAATCCAGTTTGCTATCCATTACTCTCACATTCCTCCTCAAATACATAGCAGTATTTGTGATTACTAGAGCTAGAATCTCTAACGAAGCAAGTAAGCAAAGACACAGGGATCTCTCAGATGAAGGAATTGAGGTTGATGCTCACCCAATGTGCAGGTTTCCAACCAAAGAGTTTCTCACAGCCTATAAAGTTACAGCCTTTGTTCCAATCAACAAGTCAGTAGTTGTGACTTGTGGAAGTCAGTAGTATAGTGTGTGCAAAATCACAATCAGCATTTTAACTGGATAATGACGGAACCAGCACTGAACCACTTTAGCTTGTTTTGGGCAAGAAGTGACACCCGAGGAAACAAAAACTCTCAAAACAAGCAACCAATTTGAAAGGAACCCTAGGGGTATAGGAGATCTAGATGTGTATTTGAAAACAAGGTGAGTGACCTCAAAGCCCGATAATGAGACACAAAAAGTTAATGAAATCAAAAGCATAACCTTTCAGTGCAGGTGGAGGAACATGCTGACACAGCTGGAGAGAATCATGTAATACAGTGAATTCTTTGGCGAGTGTCAGAGGTCACATCCATATGGAGATTAAAGTCCCCTGCAATAAGTAGCATAGGTGACCTTAGATCAGACACAAGCACTGAGACTTCTCCAAGGAACGAAGCATTAAATCTGAGTGGTCAATAAATCAAAACAGCTGAGACCGAAGTAGGTGCCGTAAATAGGGGAGGAAGGAGAGGAAAGTTGCTGCAAATGAAAAGAAAGGTGGATGAAGAGTGACCTGGAAGAAAAACAAATTAAAACATGAGCCTCTCTACCTGCTGGAGTGCTATGCTGAAGTCAATCAATAAGGACTGCCTTTCAGCCAGGCAGTAATATTCATCCTGGTTCAAGCACACATATCATTTGTACAAATGAAATCTAAAAGCATAAAACTTCATAAAGTACCTTGGAGTAAAGTGGTGCTATTCATTTCCTGTGGGAATCTTTCTACTGTGTGACTATTTTAGGTGAGGCAGAGAAGAAAATACCAGGGAAAGATTTGGTTTTCCATCATATCTTGTAGCAAATGAGCAACATTGTGCTCTCTAATACAGAAGTATTTCCCACATGTCCTATTAACATTTCCTCTCACTATTACATGCGGACCACTCTTTTTCTCTCATTTGTTCCTTCCTTCACAAATTTATCATGAGAGAAAGGGAAAAAGAATGAAACTGGTTCCCCAGAGAGATTTCTGCTTGCCTCAAGGAAGCAGTTTCTCATGGTTTAACCCCAGCCAGCAGCTAGAGCCACGCAGCCGCTCACTCACTCCCCCCAGCTGCGATGTGGGGTGAGAATCAGAAGAGTAAAAGTGAGAAAAACCCGTGGGTTGAGATAAAGACAGTTTAAAAGGTAGAGTAAAAGCCGTGCACACAAGCAAAGCAAAGCAACAAATTCATCCACTGCTTCCCGTCGTCAGGCAGGTGTTCAGCCATCTCCAGGAAAGCAGGGCTCCATCACGCATAACAGTTACTTGGGAAGACAAATGCCATTACTCTGAATGTCTCCCCCTCCTTCTTTTCTTCCCCCAGCTTTCTATACTGAGCATAACGTCATATGGCATGGAATATTTCTTTGATCAACTGGGGGCAGCTGTCCTGGCTGTATCCCATCCCAACTCCTTGTGCCCTCCCAGCCTGCTTGTTGGCAGGGCAGTGTGAGGAGCAGAAAAGGCATTGACTGCCTAGAAACAACCAAAACCATTAGTGTGCTATCACAATATTCCCATCCCAAATCCAAAACATAGCACTGTATGAGCTGCTAGCAAAAAAGTTAACTCCATCCCAGCTGAAACCATGACACAGGTACACACACATCTGTATAGGCCAGGCTTACGGTTATTCACCAGTTTGCAAGAAAAAATTAAGTTTTCTGTCACAATTGTGAGAGCTTCTAAAAACAGACTCACCCTTGCCACTGGAAAGCAAAAGTAGCATACGTGGGACTGCAAACTGGGAAGTATTATCCCATCCACATCCGTAACTAGCTCTTCATCGACGGCAGAAGCCATCCTGACGAAGACAGCATCACTGCAGCCCAAGCAGGCATCAGGGCCCCGGTAAGCTCGCTGTTCCCAGCAGCCTGCTGCCATTTGCAGCTGCTCACCATACCCAAACTCAGTACTGGACTTGCACAATTTATTCCTTCACGTGCCTGGCATGCCAGAAGTGCCTTTAATATTATCCTAAAGTTTAAGAAATTAAAAAAATCAAGAAAAACTTGTGACCTTCCAAGCATTCCTCTATCACCTGAAACATCAAATGACCATTTTGGACTTGGCTGTGTAAAATGAAAGTTTGTAATCTACTAAATACCAGAGGTATTTTTAACCCAGTTCAAGGTCATTCATCAGACAAGAATGATATTTGTTTAGAGAATATGAAACAGCAATTGTCAGCTAAGTCATTAGGCTCTGCAGATTAAGCAAAGGGCAGTTGCCAGAAAACAATGTAGATGTTTGGGAAAGAAGCATCTTCTTCACTTCAAGCGAAAATTAAATCTTTATTCTCATGTCCAAGTATAATGGGTAAAACTGAGGATGGCAACCAAGGGAACTTGTACTCTGTTCCATTTCAGTGCTCAAAACAGCTCAAATTTACAAAGTACAAAGAACTTCTGCTTTTCTGGGTTTTATTTTTTAAATGCAAAGGAGCGTTTCCCTCCTTTAATGAAATTACTTTTATGAGACTGTACAGTAATAGGACTGTGCCTGAATTTGGCAGTTAGAGGTAGACAAGTGAATAATTATTCATTAGTTAACCCTCATTTGAGAATCTGCTAAAGAAAGATCCAGACATAACTGTTGTCATCAAATGGCGTACTTTACAAAAGTTTTTCTGGTTGTCCTGTCTGACAGTCTTAATTTAAAAGACTGACTTTGGCAGTGAATCTCTCGTTCACTTAATTGCTCTATATTTATTAAAATCATGCAACAGTATTTGTTGCTACTAGAAGAATTGTCTTTTGCAAAAAAACCAGGACCAGTGGATAAGATTGCAAATTTGAATGATACATTTCATTGCTGAAGTGAGATGAAATTTTCATGCGATAGGCAAATCAGGCAAATGGAATTTTGAGAAACGTTACAAGCAATCAGATCAGTTAATGCACCGGGCACCAGGCCATCAGCTCCTCAGCTGGTCTTTAATCCCTGGAAAAGCCCCTATGTCTTGATCACCACTGATTAATTATTTTCAGTTTGCCTCATTTTATATCAGGTTTTATATAGCTGTAATGGTTATCTTGGGTTTATTCTAATGGAATGGACAAGGAAAGCATTGCGGCAGTCCAAGTATAAGATCCAGCTGCCAGTTAAGCAATAACAGGTCATAAAACTAAATTGCACAAATGCATTTTTAATTCTGAGTGGCATGAGGACTTTTAAATGGTTTCAGCATGTGCAGACTGTAGCCAACCTGGCTGAACAGCTAATTGAACTTAAGCTATTTTAACTATTATATCCATAAGTGCAAAGCGTAAGTGAGGTTTCCAGAATGCCAACAGACTATTTTGTAGTCAGTATTATTGAATGATGTTTTTTATCTTATATGAAAAAAAAATAACCCTGCAGAGTGCCCATCATTTTATGCTACACTGTAACAGTGAAAGACACAACAATAAAATACAGTCACAATGAAATAAAATGAGAATCAGAACCTGATAACAATTTCCCATAGGCCCACATTATAACTCATGTCCCTGACTTATACAGCTAACGATAAAATAGTAATTAAAAAGAAGGTCAGAATTCAGAAGTTGTGAGGGTCTGTACATTTCCTATTTCATACTGATGGCTCTTTTTCAAAGCTTCACTGTTAATACTTTTTTTTTTTTTTCTTTTCAAGGTTCTGTAGATCTCTTGAGCCTCTCAACTTTCACTCTTTAATCTTCTTTACCTAAGAATAAAGGTGCAAATCTAAAATTTTGACATGTCAGCTGCAGGCTGTGGTGCAAGAAAATCCCAGAAAAGTGCAGTTTGAAGAGCCGTATCTGGAGATCTGTGCTCAATAACTAGGTGCACGCACAAATGGACACTGCCGCAATACACATCCCATGCTGATATTTCACCTTATTTCCTCCATGTTATTTACATTATTAAACTATGATCTTATGCCTTTTTGCACTCAGTATACTGTTTGTTCTACCCAAATTTGTTTTTTTTCACTTGACAACTAGCAACAGTAAAGATATTTCACCCAGGCTTACAATGCGAGTTGCTATGAAAAAGCTACATGAAACAGTAAAAATAGAGCATTAACAGACCCTTCTCAAAAATGGAAGAACTGGAGGTGTCCTGGTTTGAGGTAAAACAGAACCAATTTTCTGATTTGTAATTTTACTTTTTAGCTGGGCCTCTTCTAACTGACTAAAGTCTGAAATTAAGACATTCTTTTCCTGTTCCACAGATCCCCTTCCAAGCACCAGAGAACACAACCCTTCTTCCATTCTTATTAAAATGGACAGTCCTTGACAATGATTAGGTAGATTATCCATTTTAATTAAGCCATTCAGCTCAAAGTGAAAAATTAAAATATGACTTTAAAGTGGTATAGAAGCTACTGTATCATGTAACCTGTACAACAGAAACAAACTGGAAAGTATCAAAAGTCTCCCTCCACACCATGTCTTAGCTTCGACAGAAAAAGACTACAACTCTGGGAGAAAGTCTGACAGGTCAATCCTTGAATGATATTCAAGCCTCAGTGTCACCACTTAAAGGACTAAGAAGCTTCTTGACTCATGCAGATTATTGTATTTGGAAGGTGTTTTTCTACCATGAGATGGAAGTTTGCTCCCTGATAACTGAGCACATTTGTTTTGTGATGTAGCAGCAGCAATAACAGGACTTTCCTACACCTGTATGTGGGAATAGAGTCACTGGCTTAGTCCCAAGGACACTTGGCAAAGCATATTTGGATGGGAGGCTCAAAGGAGGTAGAATTGAAGGGGAAGTCTCAAATTCCCAAAGGCCATTAGATATCCAGTTCTTATATTGGCAATGAAATCTATTTGAAATCAATGGAAAAGAGATGTTTAAATAGCAGGAAGACACCCGAACATCTTTCTAGAACCTGGCCAAAAAAAAAAAAAAAACCACACAGGTCATCCGGAAAAAGGGACATACTTCATTCGCTACAGAAGAGAGGGATTGCCCTTTTTAGTAGGAACACTTGTCACAACTGGGCAAGTTGCAGAAACAATGTAGTGAAATTTTCCTTCTAAAGTATCCCAGCTAGCTTGTCAGATTTGACAAACTTTTATTCTTACCAGAAAACAACAGGCTTCCTCACCTGGTGAATTTTCCCTTGGCCCTAATGAGACTATCAGCAAACGCAGAGATGAATTAGAATAGTCATTAAGGAGGCAGAGCATAAAAAATGAGCCACAGGAAAGGTCAGAGCAACCAGGGTGAATGAAGAAGAGCACGTGCCCTGTCACAGCCACTGCAGATGTGAAGGAAACAACTAGGGGAGAGAAGCAGATGTTCCTGTTAAAGCTCTGCAAATTTGACGGCTGCTTTGAAGGATAATGGAGCAGCCATAGGTGGCAGGAGCGGGCATGCCATTAACTTACACAAGGCTGGTTAGCCTCCCCCAAGAGCCATTGACTTTAACAGCAATGCTCCACCATCTCCCCTCTCTGACTAAGATTAAAGGTGACCTGGTACAGTTGTCATTAGTTCCAGTATGTCTCCACAAAGATGGTACTCTAATTAAAATCGTTGGGTTTTTCCTCTTGCAGTGTGCACATTACAAAGGGGAAACTTTTAAAATGTTTCTTCTGATCATATTTTAAAAAAACAAAAAAAGCCGAATCAACAGTTACGCTGCTTATTTTTACTACCTTTAAAAACTGTGTTGACTTAAACTCATTAGAAAACAGTTTCTGCTCGCGTGGTTGGCTTTTCCTGATCTTAAAAGATGTGTTGCCTCACTGGCAAGGTAAATTGTCAGAATGGTAACTAATTTTGAAAGTCTGTGGACATCATCAGAGAGTGTCCTTCTGGTACTTCCTCTAACTCAGTGCCGCACAAGAGGGTAGGACCAACAGGCATTGCTTGTGATAGCTGTCCTACAGACCAGTATCAGCTTCATAAAGGCAGAGTCCTCTGCAAGACCCCTTGCTGGAAGTGCCTGGGAACCCAAGAAAGGTCAGTTTAATCTGTGGTAAATCACAACGGAAGTCAGCAACAACTGCATCAGTGCTGCTGTCATTAATGAGCTGTGAAGTCCTTCATCGTCTATACCACACACTTGTACACTGGCTGAATAGGCCATGGAAAAAGACTTTTCTGCTCACGTCTGCTCAACTCCTGTTATTTTCAGGGCTTCCTAGGACACTGTGTGTGGTTGGAATGCCTCCCTGTTCTTCATCTAGCTTTCCCTTTAAACATGAACTACTCTACTACATCCCTCTGCCGACTTCCCTACGGTGCCCACACCAGAGGACTCATGTCCGATAACATCATCACTGCCCAGCAGGTAGTTCTCAGCAGCAGTGAAACTGGCCAGAATCACATTAATCTTACACAGTTGGCTCAATACAAGAAAACAGCAGAAATTCTGTCTCCTATCTAGATAAGAGGGAAGGAGACAGCCAGAAAGAAAACCGCAGCCACAGCAATTTTTCTTAGATGGATATGTACTTACTAACAGCCCTGAGATTTCCAACTAATTTCACACTAACCACCTGTCTAATGGCACTTCCAAACACTACCAAGCAGATCTGGATGAGAAACAATGACCTTGAGGTGAAAGGCTCTGTATCTCATTACTACTCCATTGAGGCTTCCTGTTTTCATGTGATTGCATCTTGTAATTATTTACAAGTGCCTCTTTCGAGCACAAGAAATTACAAGACTTTCTTTACAGTGACTATACACCTTCGGAGCATGCAAACCTGACTATTTGAGATTAAGCAATATAATTAACGTATTGGTTTCTGTGCTACCACTTCCATGTGAAAAGAACTTAATTGTCAGCACACAGACAGTCCTGGCTAGTTCAGTTTAATTCTACCTTGGCAAACAGAACATTTAAGGACAATTATTCACAGACCTGGACTGCCATGCCATAACTTCTTTAATGAAATAGTCTGAATTTTGTAATGTAAGAATACCTACATTTCTGCATTAATAAGAAACTTGAGTTTTGCTTTAAAAATATTACAAAAAAAATTTATTGTTAGGCAAAAGGCATGGCATTATTCAGCATGAAAATGCTGACAAAGAAATGGCTTTTGAAAAATCTTTTTGTCATGTTATATATGATTTATTGCCTGCAATCTTCCTGTTTAAATACTTCTACCCAAGTCATTTACTTTTTACTCGTGTATTACATATGAAATAAAAGAAAATTTTAATTGAGCTCTCCAACAAGTTGCTTCTGAGGATGTAAAAATGTCAGTGCAGAAGTTAAGGCAAAATTTCCTTTTATTTTTGGGCAAAGGTTAAGGGATAGGCAAAAGAGAAGGAAGATTTAAAAGATTCTAGAATGAGTATAAAATAGTTACTGGGTTTAAAACAATAAAATACAGCAAAAGTTAGATTTTGCTGTGAATCACTGGGTATGATAAGAACGGATGCATCTAGCATGAATATTTTTTATTCATTCTGAAATTGGTGGCAGATAGCCTGAGGTTATCATAAACCCCAAAAGAGTTCACTTATAAACAAGAAAACAGGTTTTCCAATATCAAGTTCCAAGCATCCCGTGCTCCGAGAAGCTGAAAAATAATGATCTATCTTTAATCACAATAACTCAACACTACGTAGTAAGCTAGACCAATGAGCTGACAGTCACCACATTCAGAATTTGATCTGTCCATGTATAAAGTATCCCTAATGCCAAGTTACGCTAAGTGTTGGTTTACAAGGCTCAGCACCAAGTCTGAAGGCGTTCAGGTATGACCTTTAAAAACATCTGACACTTCACTTAAAATATCCTACTTTTACCGAAGGAAATTTGCCATCCAAGTTCACTAAAAAAGCAGGGAAGCACCAGAACATACATCCATTTCTAGCACTTACAGTTCCACATGGGGTGGCTAAATGACAAATTTCAGTCACCTTTTCCTCACGGACTGTTTTAACTCTAACGCATCTTATCGACAAGACCTGAACAACAGAACCATCACAATGATGTAGGCAAATGCAATTCACCAAGTACCATGACAACTCCAAGAAAGATGACATCCACAAGAGAGTCCCTGAGCCACGTGTTCTGCATTGCTTGTGGATGGGACACTCGAAGTGTGATAGGACTTCTCTCCATCAAGCCCACTCAGACCACAGCAGGTTGTGTTTTGATGATCCCAGCTGGCAAATGATTCCCAGGAGAAAAACTTGGAGAAGTTTCAAGCATGGCTTCCAAACTGACTGCAACAGTTAGGCACCTGAAGGACTGAATCACAGTATTTAGTATAAATTTTACTCCCTTCCAGAACTTTAGGTACAAGTACCTTAAGTATCAATAGTAAAAACCTCAGACCACCAACGCCCTCTTGTTAGCTACAAAGGCCACCCTTTTTTCCTCCTCTTGAAATCTATTCAGACTGTGAGCTGGGGTGGATTCGTTTCCAAGGTGCCCTGGCTTCACATTCATTCTTTAACACAGGCAAGGCATTGAGAGCACTGAATGGCCACCTATAAGTATCTTTTACAATAAAATGAACAACGGGGTGTGTCAAAAGAAGAACTCAGTTACCCTCCTACTGAGAACCATTCCATTGTTCAGTTTGTACTCATTAAATTTTGCTAACTATTAGACATGAAATCAGACATGTTATTTGGCAACAAACTTGACAGCTACTTTCAATGGACTAGAAAAAACAGCCTCATTTATCTCCTGCAGGAATGTATTTTGCACTGCGAAATTAAAAGGTGCAGTCTCTTGAACATCATAATTCATTTTTCCTTTTTTGTTTATTTAAAACTATTGACATTGTATCAAGAACTTTGGTAATATATTGTTATTTAAAAAACTGGAATTGGGTAAGAGAGAATAGATTTCTGTTTCTTTTAATGTTCCTGTCAGTTTAAACCAGAGATATTATTTTTTTAAATTAACTTTTTACATGTCCATCAAATTTCAGTAAAAATTGCAGTAAAGAAGAGGAAAATTCTGTTGATCTAGACCACATAAAGCTACAGTGAGACATATACTACAGTGAAAAATCAGACATATTTGTGCATGAAGTGTCTTGTTAAACTTGGGACTACCTTCTTTAAAAGAATTTCTCACATATCCTTCCTAATATTAGTGAGAACAGTGTTATGGCTGATCACGATTCACTGCTTAAAGAAGAGGTAAGTCTCAGATGAGAGGTGGATGGTAATTACTGGGATGAATAGATCCTATATTAGAGATTCAACATGCTGCCGGTCCATCACATTATCCTTTGTCAGCTTTTAAGTTATTTTAAGCATTTGTATAGAGGTGGATTATTAGATAGTTTATGTTTCAAGGCACGCAGACAATATATGGAGGTTTACTGTTAGAAGAGGGAAACATCTTTGTTTGCAGGATTCTGTAAATGGCTTGCCCAGATACCTTCACACTACAAGCTGATGCTTTCACTGACACTGCACAGGGACTCTTTCTCTCACCTGACACCCCAGACCATAGAACACCACCGAAAGTGCTGAATTAACATCTTTAAATAAAAGCCTGTAGCAAGGAATGACCAGTTTCCAGCTACATGCAGAGAGAAAACACATTGTCTAGCTTCTTTTAGTAAGCAACCAGTCGTTTGGTGTAAAAGTAAATACGACGTGCCTTATGTCTTATCTTCACCAGTTCTGAACCAAGACAGGCAATTAGGCAAAATTAGAACGGACTCAGTGAAACAATTTGTTGTTTGTTTACTATACAGCATCATCTAATAGAGACTCCACAGAAACAAAACTCTTCCTGGAGGTCTTTGCTTTGCTCATAACTCATTACCCTAGAGACAAGAGATATCACTGATGCTATTTTAATCCACTGAGCTGCCTTTGCTCATCTCTATGGCAAGTCTTACAAAACTCTGCTGTGTACAAAGCAAAAACTTCTCTCTCCTGGCAAGAAGACCTTGAAGGTTTGAAACTATAGCAAGGTAGACTATGGCAAAATGACTAGTCATAACAGTATTGCAGGATAATGCCTTATATTTTCAAATTTTAGCTTTTGCTGTACTGTATTAGCGCACATCCAGCAGTCCTTGTCACCAATAATTACTATCCCACAGCAACTACACAAAAATACTCACCAATTAACTAATTTCATTTTGACAGTTTTGGAAACAGAAGAGGAGAAATATTGATATCTCCAAACCACAGTCAGCAGCTGACATGCATTTTCTTTCTAACTGACGGAGCTGCTGTCGAATTGCTTAAAAAGGTATTTGAGGTGGTTCTATAGAATACAGCAAGGATGCATTGCAGAGTCTTCTGCAAGTATTAATTCCTGGGGTGCTATTAAGATCAGTACAAATGAAAAATACTTCTTGGTGGCAAGAAATGACAACTTGAGAACAGTGCTATTTATAGATGGCCAGTATTTTACAGGCTAAAAGAATTTTGAGAACAGCAATTGCCTCTAAAAAATAAAGCAAATCTTGACTTTTTCAGCAATACGCACTAAATATTTAATAAGGGATCCTGGAGCTCAGAAAGGTTTAAGACACTGTGTTAGGATATTGAACTAATAAGCTCCTCCAGTAAGCCTCTAAATACGTATAGTTAAACACTACCTAGTTTATTTTAATTATTTAACACAGAGACTGAAGGAGGTTAATGTGACCCAGCGGACTTGTTTATGTTGAAAACTATTGCCTCTCCTTACTCAAAAATCTGCATGCTGAGCTGCATCATAGCACAGAGTTACAAGGGAGCAATAAGGAATAGAGGTTTACAGCTGCTTGCTAACATCCAAATGATAGCATTTATACCAGGGCAGTGACTGCATGAAGGCACAGGTAATAAAAAAAGTCAGGTCCATTGACTTTGTTGCCGTTACTGAAAAAATTAATACATTTAAGTTAGGCGCATAGTTGAGAACACCCTTGATCACGGAGGATTTTGCTAATTTCCAAAATTTAGTTTTAGAAATATAAAAATCACCATCATTTACCATTAGCTCACAAATCATAACTGCTATTTATCCTTCTCTCTCTTCAGACCATGGATGACGTCACTTTGATCTTCAGCCTCGTCTTCCAGCTAAGATAATGGAGAAAGCAGCCTTCACTAAGCCACCGGAAACAACGAAAGAACCCAAACCCTTTCACTTCAAAAAAACCAGAGGACAGTTATTAGGGGAAAAGAAGAAAACCACTTTTGCAATCTTCCACATCCAATCAAAAGAGAGAGAAATGAGGGAAAGGTAACCATTCATGGCCCCACCACGGGAGGGTGGGAATAATCCAGTTTTAGGCAATACCAGCTAGGGCCTTGTGTATTCACCTGGACATCTCTTCCTTAAAAAGACTAAAAGCTAGTCTTACAGAAGCAGAGAAGGGCCTGAGTTTCATTTTTAACTGGGTACCTGACTGATCAAAAGAAATCTTGTTCAGAAACACGTGTTTTCATTTTTCCTCAGGAATGAAAGCACAAGATGAGGTTTATGTTCCTTCTCATATAAGGAATGCAAAACAGTAAGTCTCATGCGCGGCATGATGTGCCAACAAAAAATGTGGTTTAGTTCTACAACATCTTTGTCTATTTCAGGGCAATGTTCAGAGTCATCATTTTGATGCTACGAACTAGTATCTATACAACAAAGGTAGTTAAAGACTAAGGAAAAAGACACTGAGAGCAGAAGTCACGGGACTCTTTGAGGATCAGTTGGCAAAAGAAAGTCTTTGGAGTTCACTGCATTAGATGTATTCAGAAGGGAACAAATAATGCAGATTTTGCATATGCATCTCCTAGAGACAAAGCATCTGTTGTGCTAGAGCAATCCTAGCAGCAGATCTGTACATGCAGGCAGCTTTGTGCTGCCCTACCACTGGAAATCTACGGACATAAGACTGCAGAATCCTGCCCAAAGGCATGATTAATACTGTTATTTCAGCTTCCTAAGAGACCAGTACTGGGGCGTTGACCCTTTGCCATTCAGTCTCTCTCACCACCATCACCTCCTTTGCAGTTGATGCACAAGGATGATGGTGACTGCTCTGCCTGAGCAAAAAGTGTGGCCTTTTCAAACACCTTCTGGGATCCAGGTGCCTAAATTCCACAGCTGTTCAATTTCTAGCATTTCAGTAAATTGGGTTTTGTGTTTTGGGGCTTTGCCTTCTAGAAAAACAAAACTTCAGGAAAATTACATATCTCACAGTAAACAAAAAAAAACCAACCTGGTTTTCAAACAAAGCTGAGGTAAAATGTTTCCAAAACCTCCAAGTAAGATCAACATCATCTTGAATCACCCAAAATCTTAGTACTGGGAAAATTGGTGGGGCAGAAACAAAGCGGGAAGCTCATCTGTTCAAAAAGAACATTTAAAAATAATTAGCGATTCAAACATTTTATCTGAGAATGAACCTAGGAGGTACCAGAGTCTTTTTTACCCCCAGTCCTGAATAAAAATAGCACACTTAAGTCTTAATTTTGTTGGCTTATTTGTCTTTTTCTGCAGGATTTTCATTACTGCTTTCCTTTAAAGCTCTCCCAAGATTCAGTTATGTGCCCGGAGAGATTTTAAAGGAGAAGAGCTTACTTGCCTGGCATCTCTTTCCAGCTTCTCTTAGCTCTAATTACAAGGTAAAGATTAAAAAGACAAATGAGTCTTATCATTGCATCTTTGGCCTTTTGGAAAGGAAAAAACAAAACAAAACAAAAATCAGTGGAGCTTCCAACCTTAGGTAAAATATTGAAGTCAGCAGCTTGTACTGGAAGGCGGGGGGGAAGAAAAGATGAAATCCAATTTACAAAAAAATTTCACTACAAAGCTCACATGCCTTGGGGCAGTCTTGCTCGAGTACAAAGTTGTGCGGCATGCAGGTGACATAATTAGGTCACTGGGGGCAAGGCTTCTTAGAACTATTACATAAAGAAATCCATAAAATTTCTCAAATTAGACTTCCTCCAGATTTCAAGGAGGTTCAAAACAGAGGCTCTGCAAGCAACCTGGAATACGTCCTTCCTGGCAACGCATAGCATTGCAGTTAAATGATCTGGCTAACTAAACAGTTATTTTCCATCATTATTCCGTTCTCAGCTTGCAATTATTTATGGGATCCTGCTAAATACTTTTTATAACTTTGGCAGTGAACATGAAACAACATTAAAGAGATGCAATAGGCAAGCTGCCATTGGTGTTTCCCTGTCATTTCAGGATGAAGAGTGACATTGCTCATACAATAAAAGTGGCTAATAAGAGTCAGACTTTGCAGATAGGATTTTCAGAAGTGTCTAAAATGTGACCCAGGAGCATTTAAAACAATGACCTTTCCCGCTCAGCATTTGTTGCTACTAACTCAAATGGATCATATCTAATAATCAAAATCTAATGGAACAGAAATCGAGTGTGAGTTGGACACTTACATGTGAGACTGGCAATGGTTGTGCTGGGGTGGGCAGGATGGACCCCAGTGTTGGTATCATGGTCCACAATGACACAACAGCTATAGCTCGCAGCCATAAGCAGCTGCCCATGTATGCATTTACTGGATTTTTCAAGCTAGTGCAATATCTGCTTCCTTCCCCGCTATCACCACAGGCCAGGTGGAATTGCCCCACAATCTTATATCTGGCCCATTTCACAGTGGCAATGCCATGAAAACCAGCATTCAAATCATCACCATCTTGTCCCATCAGAAGAAACCAAATTTGCTGACAATAAACAAGCCAAATCCCATTTCAGAGGCAACCCTCACTTCTTGAGGCAACTGTGATGAAATAATCCCTCATTGACTGTGCTGTTCCACTAAGTGGCATCCATGACAACATGTCTGTTTTGTGTCCCTACCCCACATCACCGCCATGATTTCCATTCTCATCCACTTCACAGTGCTCAGGCATCTTCTCTGCCCCCTGACTACAATAACACAAGCACTGGTTCCAGCGTAGAGATGTACTAATCAGCAAGGTGCCAGGACACACAGGACAAGTAACCCTCACAACTACACTGTAGCTTTTTCTTAGTGGGGACCATAATGTAACTCATTGCTGGTTTTCTTCAGATTCCTAGAAACCCTACCACGTTTAAGATTTTCATTTGGTTGGATTTGGACCAGCAGTTTCACAAAATTACCAGGGAGTCAGTGACAGGTAGAAGGACTGTAAAATTATGCATGTCTTGCTCCTTTAGGAACTTTTAGTCATTCAGGGTTAAGAGATGTTTGAAATGCAAGATGTACACATGGCTCCCATTTTGGAAAGCACAGTGAATTAAACCATCTCACTAGACACAGTAAGACTCAGCCATCTCTTGTTCTCTGCAACAGTCCCAGTTCCATTTACTCTGAAGCATTTCATAATTAATTCAGAATGTGCTGGACTATTAGATTGACAAGTATGACAATACACAAGAGCAAACCAAAATGGAACAGACTAACTAAAGAGAAGGAAGAAACAACTTGCTCAGGACAAAACCCAAAGCATTGTTCTTGCCACCGGTAGCTAATCCCAATACTTGGAACAAGACACCAACATAGGGATCTACTTAACAGCAGCCTTTTTACACAACTACTACAACTGAATAAATCGTCCCTTTATTATACTGTATCATTTCCTAATGAATGTACAGGAGATAATCCCAGTACACATCTATACTGTGCTCTTAAAACTCCCAAATTCCCCTTAGACTCCCCAATTTCATATGCATTATTTCATGTGTCTGCCAGCTAGAGATGTTCTGTTCTCTCCATGGATATTCCATCATTCGTCACCTGGGGCATACACAGCACCGCTCCCAACGGGTCAATCACAGAGCTAGATTAATAATGCTAACCAGTTACCTTCTCTGAATGATACAATTAACCCTAATTAAGAGATTCCTTTATTTCTAAAAAATCCTTCTTCAAAGTGGTTTTTCCTTCAGCCTTTTAAGCTAACCAGGTAAATTCAACAGCTGGGACAGTCCCATAAGTCAAACAGCCCAATTTCCATAGTGCAGCATCAGATAATACATTCAGCCAGCACACATGGCTTGTGTTGATAAGTTTCAAACAGGTTTGTGTCGCTATATCTGCAAGCAAGTTCAGAAGAAGGTGAACAAGTTGCCAAAATCTTGTTTCATTCCAAGATTGAGGGCCATAATAGAGGTCAAGCCTGTACCAGCTCCAAGCTTGCGTTTTTCCCCACAAAATAATTTTCCTTACTTTATTATCTCCTCATTCTTGTCTAGCACCACCACCAGGACCCGTGGCTGGGATTACGTGTCTTCTACATATCCAAAAGGAACTGCTGTGGAATTACTGTTAACAATCCAGTCACTGGGTGCCACTGCTGTGGCATTTATAGGCCCTGATGCTCTTGGGGAAATAGTCTGTGTTTTGATCTCTTATTTCCTGCTTGCAACAAACAGCACCATCTTTATTCCACCCACTTAATACCATATTCACCCCATCGTAAATACAAGTATTTCCTCTTAAACTTAGAGCCATCACCAAAGAAAGCAGGTGTGATATTTTAAAAAGTGTATCATTTCAGCTACAGTATTTACTAATTAGTCAAGAACAATCAAAAAAATACCAACTCTCAATATACAGTTGCAAGAAACCAAAAGTCAAAAAAATAAAAAAGCTCTTGTTCTGTTGACTGAAGTTCAGTCTCTCTTTAGATAGCCAAAAATGTCACTATCTTTAGAATTTTAATATTTGTGGGAGTTTCTCATACTGCAGAAAGTGCCTTAGCTGTACAAATCTATTTTCTCTTACTGTACAGACTGGGCACACAAACCACTGAAAAATACAGCACTGACACCAAGGTGAACTGCCCACACTTTCATCCCAATGGATTGTTAGCCTCGGAGGTGAGCTGGATCCCATTTAAATGCTGGCACGCATATAAAGTATTGTAGGTCTGAGCACTCAGCATAAAATCATGACATTTAGTTAAGAAATGTGTTATATTATAAAGACACAAGATGTTGTTACATATTTTAAGTAGCATAATTTACATTTTAAAGAGACTCAAAAATTCAGATACTGCTTCAAGTAACATGAGGAATGTGGGATTGCTCAAGGTCAAATCTAATTACAAAAGCTGCTAAGATGAGGATCTTTTTTTAAGTAGTGGGAAATTAAATTATTTGTCCACGCTATCTGGCAGTAAATACCTGCCTGTTTTAATTGCTGTTGATATAGCCTAATAAAAATTGGAAGGGAAACGCTCATGCTCAGTTTCAGTTCCCTTTCCAGGTAAGGTTCTGCCTGACATTCAGCGAGCCGAGCTGGTCACTGCTGCAAGTGTGACCCACACCAGGTAGAGGGGCACATCACCTACCCACTGCCTGACTCATCCCCCCGGCTCTTTGGAGATCTAGTACAGCAATACACACTCTTGGACACCGTGAGAAGAGAAAAACTGAAGATCAAGCTGATCCTCTCCTGGATACACAGAGGCAAATAACAGAAGATTAAGTAGGGAGAAGGTCAGGTGAAAGCTAGGAGAATACGTTCTAACTTGGACAGTCCCACTCCTTATTCAGAAAAGGAATATATGGATGTGTTCTGCTGCTGCCATCCAGTGGGGAGGCTGAGTACAAAACACTTGAGTAAAGATCGATGGCTAAACAAGGGCTGAGTCTGAGTCATTATCAGATTGATGCTTACTCTGCACCTTGCTGCCAATGCCTTCGAAGACGAAAGTTTTCAGAGAAAGTAAAATAAAGCAGGTGCTGAATAAGAAACCGTTGTAACAGTCTGCACCTTCTGCGCAAGGACAAAAGAGGCACTCTGCTACTCCGGCTCATCCTGGTGCTGCCTGCGAAATCACTCTGTGGACTTGATCCGCTTCCATCCTGCAGCTGTTTAGCTGTTTTAAGATGCTGGAGCTGACAGAGGGATGGTTACACAGAGCTTTGTAACATGAAGGATCTCAGCTTACACTATCACAAATTGGAAGTCTTCAAATCTACAAATTTCATTGCAGTTAAAAATGGAAGTTCAGCAACTACCTCGCATACACACATTTGGCTGCTAATCTGCAGTGATAGGTATCTAAATATCTTGTTAAATCTGGCTTTAAAAGCCTGCATCTGCCTTGTTTCAGTACTTGGGAGCTCAGAATATAGATGTGTAGAGCAAAATGAGACTCTGATATCTACTTAGCATCTCCTCATAGATAACAGAGGGCCTCAGAATTGGTAAATGATAGCATAACATTTTCATTATCATTACTTGTGGATGATGAAGCAGAGGCAGTGACAACAATTTAAAGCCAACTCAAATTGTCAGGGTACAGTCTACAGGGCAATTTATGAAGAAGATAAATTTCTAATGCTAATAGGACTCTACGGCAAGACATCAATAGGCAAGAACTTCTCCAGCAAATCAAGGAGAACGGGGGGCAAGCAGGGGGAAACGGACTGACTTGGGACTAGGAAAGAGGAAAGGACAAAGCTTTCTTCAGCAGTGTAGCTGCACAATCAGCTCTCTGCTTGTGGGACTGAGGTGCTACTGAGACTGACTCTCGTTTCTCCATGGCCATATTTTTCATACCTTCGTATATTTCCTGTAAAATTACTACAAGCAACATAAAATTATCATTTAATCTGCAGCATCAAATCCCACTACACAGAGCTCTCCCAAACAGCAGTAGTGGTGTAGCAGTCAACAAAGAAGGGGATGATGCCTTCTTTTTGGTGCATGGGAGGAGGTGGGTGATCTGTGGCCCAGTAGACACTATCTACCATTACTGACATTCAGCATCAGCAGAATGGATGAATCATGATTCACATTTCATCTGTTTTGACTACTGAGGACTTATCCACACCAGCTTAACTCTTTGATTATCTTGGGATTTGTATAGCAATTGCAAAGACTGATACACGTTGTGCTCCTTGTACAGTTAATCTTCCTGAAAAGCAGGGATACAAAGAGAACACCTATACTCTCCAGCAAGTCCCAGATGCAATAAAAAAAATTCCACTGGAGTCACAGGCAAAACTTAGAGCTGCTCTGTGGTTACTTGCTATGCATTTGCACCAGGCACCAAGTCAGCTTTCTACAGAGAATCTGCCAGTATATCTGCCCTTATTTTCTGCCATATGTTCAGTTCAGCTCTGTCTGAACAAGACACGAAACCAATGATCCTCTCAGTGCTTAATTTCAGAAGGATTAATTTAAGATAGTTACGTTTTGTCAGTAAAAAGATATCCTTGATTTGCCTCTATACCAAAACACAAAAAGCTCTTTTACCTTTTAAAAAAATTAACTGTAGCATTAAAACGCCCTGGTAATTTGGACTCCCATACAAGCATTGCATAGACAAGACTTGCACAGCACATAACAAAGAATAAGCTCAGCCTTTACAGATTTCTACCAGGTTACTGCTTAACCGTGTTTTAAACTTTAATGCTTGTTTGGATACAGGACAGCAGAATTAACTGAAAATGTACAATATATTATTTAATCTCTGCTTGTAGTCAAGAGGGTATGTAATCATTAGTGCAGACCTATTTATCTCCCTCTCATTTCATCATCCAGTAGTTTAAATGCGATTTTTGAATTTCAATTGGCTTATCAAGTGCTCAATGACATCATGAGATCCTGTCTCCACTGAAAGTGATTTCTGCCTTTCTTCTTCCTTAAAGACTGTCATGTCCTGTTCACTCTATCAATCAGCCTGACATTATCTTCCTTTCACAGAGCAGATAGCCTAAGTCATCAGATTTATGCAAAAAATAACAAGTAGCTCTCATTGCCCCAGAGAGCACTTTGCAATTGGATGTTGTTCTTTATACACTCTCATTGAAGCACAGTTGTTTATCCTTGTGTATTTCATACTGTCTTTTTTTTATAGTCATCAATTCTTTGCTTAATGCTTTATTTACAGCATGTTATAACATCAATGACCTTTTTTTTTAAAAAAAATACTACTTATTGATTTTCAAACAGATACAGAAAAAAGGTAAAGAGGAAATGGCAAGACAGGGGTATTTAAGAAATCCATTAACACAAAATGAAATTAAGATCTGAAATACATACTCATATGCTAACGTAACTCATCGGTTAAAACACAGGCCTCTAAACACATCAGAGCACCCAGACAACTCCAGTGATCAGCATCGTCCTTTCACGCTGCTCGCCCTATGTGGTATCTCCAATATATGTATAAAAAGTACCTTTGCATTCATTTAAGACTGTAATCTCATTCTTCAACTAAGCAGTCACTCCAACTTTACCGGGAAAGAATGGTGTCTCACTAAAAACAGCTTATTGTTTTCCAGCAACCAGAACGTTACACATCTTGGTTCTGTCTTAGGACTTAATTCTATTTTTAAAGTTTCTACCACTGAGGTTGGCCAAATGGTGGTGAGGAATGATACTGCCCTTGTCCCTGGAGAAGCTCAGAGGTCTGCATGCCCTGAAGAGCGATGCTATCAACAAGTCATTTCAATGGGGCAGTGCCAGAGTGCTGTTGGCACCTCCTAAGATGGGCACCACCTGAGCTGGAGGGCCATAGTCTGAATGGGGCCCTGGCATTCTGGCTTTCTATGTAGTGAATGGAGAGACAGTTTTGTCACCTAAGTGTCACAGTCACTGCATCTCTCACAGGGGATTTGAGCAGGGCACAACAATGCTTCCTCCTCCCACTCCTCCTCCTCCGTCAGCTAGCATTGTTTGTGATTTAGCAGGGAGCCTTCATGACATTACTGAAAGGGTGGTCATACCCTTCCCTGCCGGAGGTCAATACATACTGCCTCTCCACTCTAGTTACCTTAGTGTTACCTGTGCTTCACACTGACTTCTGCATGAAATGAGTATCAGCCTATCGGTATGCAGTGACTGTCTTATCACCTCATTCACCTGAGACAGAAGGACCTCACTTCTCTCCCCCATCCCCACAGCCAAGTGGCAAACCAGTTCTTAGTGAACATGCTAATATAAGAGCAGTGGCAATTAGCAATATCCTTTGTCTCATTACAACCATCTGCTGACGCTGCAACAAACCAGACATCTTTCCATTGCTTGTCCCCTAACTGAATATATCATTTCACAATATGCAGTTTTTCCTTGGTCAAGGAATGACCTTGGTAATACCGTTTATTATCTAACAGATCTCAGGTTGAAAGCCTATGTCATACTCCCTAATAAAATACAGTGAGCAAAACTTAATAACTGTAAGAGTAAATGATTTAGCATTCAATGCTAAATCTTAATAATAATTTAAAAATGCCATTTCTTTGCACGGCCTTTTGACCAACTCGTCTAATGGACTCTGAATTAGGAAATACTGGAAATAAGTTTGGGAAGGAGCTTGCTGGTCACTTGTCAGCTTTGGCAGGTGTGTATCTTCACTTAGCTGGCCAGCACAGTGCAGTGGTGGTATTTAAGTACTGCTCTGTGTTGTTTGCATAAATAGTAGCCCAGCCACCAAGTCCCAGGCAAGGCAATCTAAATATAAGGTCTGGCACTGTTCTGCAACTGAGTCCAATTTGTTCCCAAGACCTGGAAACATTCACCATGCACACATGTGTTTCAGCCCATCTGTTGAACAAGAATAATCTCACTTCATTTGTAAAGCACTTCATGTTCTACTGACAAACACCTTGTATTGCTTTGATTTCAGTGAGTCTGGCTGCCAGGATAGTTACTCCAGCATATAGCTGTTTGTTTAGACTGAAGCGCTTGGGGCAAAGACCCCTCTCTTTTGTTGAGAGGCAATACATAGAGAATGCTGGATCACCTTTATCCCTTTGGTAAACTGGTCATGCTGCAGCCATAGTTCTTTTTCATGCTGTTTTGATGCAGTTCTTGCTACAGCTGAAAGAAAAATGGAAATTATTTGAATAAAACCTCACTTGGGGCTCGGTTCTGATCCAGAACTCAGTTAATCCAAATCCCCTGATACTGGGGAAGGGTCAGGAAAATGCTTTCCATGGTCACTGTTGGATTAGGTTTGTTCCCCCAGAAGAGGACATGTTTTCAGAGTAAACTCTCTTTTCTCTCTAGCTTGGCACAAACTACCATGTGATACAGTCTGATAAAAGGATGTTTCTTTACATTATCATAGCAGACTTATTTGTCAGTTGTAGACTAATTATCTTGGTTCCTTGTTTGGGGACTATGGCATCCCTTGCAGTAAATTGCATTTTGCTGAGGGCAGCATTTTTACTCCATTTCTAAAGAATGTCAACACAAAGTTGTGGGTTTTTTGCATTTCCAGTAAAATTAGTGTATGGTGGGGGGAGAAAAATACCACACCTGCCACAATATTTCCAATTGAAATGTCAAACTAGTGCTTTTTCCTATGTAGTTCAAACGACAACAACAAAAAATTTGAGCATAGATCTGATAGTAAAATCCACTATATTGTTCCCTCCCCATTTCTAAACCTTGGAAGTAGAACAAAACCTGAAAAATTAACTCAATGCAAGTAAATTATTAAACTCTATTATGAGTGGGCACTTCCAAAACCAGACAACTCTTTTGAACACACAGTCAAGTAAGTGTCAGTCCTAAAAGGCAACTTACAGTGCAATCAGGCTTCTTTTTTTTCTTTTTAAGCAAGATGCATTTAGAAACACAGAAAATATCAGTTATATTTTAATTCCTCCACGCCCCAACAGCACTAACTCCAACAGAGAGCACCTAGAGAACAGTGGGGACCTCTTTCCATATTCAAACTGTTTTAGATGAGGAATTTCAATTGATTTAGGGGGTTTTGTTCTTGTTGCTTTGGTTTGTTTTTTTCAAGTTGGAGGAATACCAGCATCTGCTGAAAGGACTCAATAGACAGAAATCATTAGCATATCCACAATTTGGGCCAGACGCTCATATTGCCAGAGTGATTTATGCCAACTGACATAATTTGCACTTTTTTCAAATTATACTCTGACTTGATTTTCATACTTTCAGTAAATTATATTTTCTAAAGACAATCTACGAATACTTAGCAGTAGCAACAAACATCACTGATGATATAAAGTCTAAGATCTTCCTGTTTCATCTCCTCAAAATGGTAAGTCATAAGAGGCCAGTCACCATTCCTGTTGGTGACCAGTTATTTATTGTATCTCATTTAAAAAGAAAAAAAAAAAAGGGGGTGCAGAGCGTTTCCACGCTTACTGTGTATTCATGAAATGCAATAACCTAGTTCCATAACTTCCAGAGCTTCAACATACTTTTTATTATATGACTCGACAGTGCAAATGACAGGGGGACAGGGGGAGGGAATGTGTCACAAAGACTCGATACTTTCAAACTGTATAAAGCATAGGATAGTTTAAGAGAGATGTAAATACGTATTTATAGAGAAAACAGGTATTTCCATGCTCTTTTTCAAGAGAGTTTGTCTCAGCTGTGCACTGGATTAGGAAGAGCACTGGATCCAATCTGGTACCTTACAAAAGGCATAGCTCCGAATCAGGGACTGTCATGCTGTTCTCTCCCCTTTTGCACTGTTTGTTGCTGAAAGACACTAGTGCTCTAACCAAGTAGGCTAATGCCAACTTAGAGCCCTTGAACCCCCTCAACTCACGTCCTGTCTAGTGACAATCTAGGGGCAGCACGAAGAAGAAAGGTCAGCCTGCTCTCTATCAACTTTTATTTCCTGCTATGTAGAAGGAAATCTCCCAAGGAATAAGGGCGCTATAGAAGAAAGGATATACAGAGCACAAGAGATACTCTAAGCTTTTACACACAACCTGATAATAAGATGCGTGGAAAAACTACCTTGATACATTTAAATTCTTGCTTTACAATTGCTTACAATGTCATTTTTGCTATCAGGCGTCAACAGGAAACTAAATCGGCTACAGGCAACACCCTACAAATACCTGTTAACACAATCATGATCTGTTACACACAGATCCTGCCATTCCACCCCAGAAGTATAACACACAAAGCTAACTTGCAGAAATTTGTCTCTGTGCAAAAAGACAGTAAGAGAAATCTGTTTATTCCAAAATATTCACTGCATCTTAGGATGCTACTTTAAGGAAACACAGGTGTAAAACTAATGGAAGAACTGGTATCAGGAAGATGCAAGCAGTAAATAATGCTAAGAGAAATCCTGCCTCACACTTATCTGGTCATTATTTCTTTAAACAATAACATAAATCAAAAGAATAGTGACCATCACTGGACTGCAAGGCATATGTATGCTGTCCATTAGGGAAACAAAAGTAGAAATTAAAACAAAGAAAAAAAAATAAATAAAGGCAGACCAAACACCAAGCAATAGAACTGTTGATCCTAGAATTTTCCACTCATAACTTCTGTCATTTACAGGGTATCGTTAAAGATTGCTGCTCTGGAAGATAATGAATGTCAGGTGTAGCCTCCACTCCTGTGCTGATGGATAGCATCTCCAGTCTGATGAGGAGAGATTACCCTGCTGAACCCTGCAAGACATCTTTAATCTCCTGATTTAGAATCCATTGTCCTCTACCAGTTGTCACTCTCCTGAAGTAATGTAAGAATGCTGACAAACACTGAAAAACAGACAGCTGCAGCAAAGGGCTATCGGCAGCAATCTGGAGGTGGCTCCTCCAACAAAACACTTAAGTGTTAGTAAAAAAAAAAAAACCACAAACAAATTCCACCTCCAGGTTCTTCCAGTATTAATTAAACATTTTCTGGTTTCCAAGAAGAAATGCTTGCTCAAACATGTCCTTAAAACACTGTAAACTTTCAAACTAACATTGAGGAGCAGCTCTCTGGCAGGGGAAAAATACCATGCTTGGCATGAGAACAGAGCTGAGCACTTCTACATGCAGTCTGAGTGGTCTAGGCACAGATGGGGCACATTTGATGCTACAGCCAAGTATGACAATTAATTTTCTGCTTTTAAATACAGGGTGAATATTTTGCACCCACCTACAGCCAAAACCATGGGCCAGCATAGAGGGTCAGCGTGTCCTAGCCTGCTTCTCAATCACCCTTCATCTGGTAGCACAGTCAAAAACAGAGACGAAGTCTAAAAACCAAGTCAACAGGAACTGCTGCCCATTTCCATGGTCTTTTATTCAAGCAGCCACTCGTTTGGGATGAAACTCTCCAGTAGCACAAGGCCTTACAATTACATTAAAATTGGACTTTAAGTTTGGGACAGGCTCTGTGCTGCTATTACAATTAATGAAATTGTAAGGCTGTGGCAGTGCAGCCCATGCAGTAAGCACAGACATGTTGATCAATAGCAGAACAGGCCCTAAAGCAATTTCCATCCCTCAAAATGGCAGTGATTTGCAAAACACTGAATGATGAATTCTGTAAGAATGACTGGCTTAAGTGTTAATAAAATCATAACTATGAAGTCTAACTTTTCTGCTGGGACCAAAAACCATATGACAT
Source organism: Rissa tridactyla (assembly GCF_028500815.1). NCBI lineage: Eukaryota > Metazoa > Chordata > Aves > Charadriiformes > Laridae > Rissa > Rissa tridactyla. Next base: position 10,459,073 of record NC_071475.1, read on the forward strand.
ATCCGGAGCAGGCTGGAAACTAAATCACAGAAGAATCACAAACTCTCACTTCAGTGGGGTCAGGACTTCATCTTAGGCAGGTCTTTTAATCATTTCAGAGCAAGAAACTCAATGCAAGCCCTTTACATTTCAATCTATTGCCTTCATCACTCAAGCATCCATCCTCCGAAGGACTCAGCATATTGACCTCCATGTAAACCCAGAGCAGAGTTCCCGAGTAGAACACGTTCCGCTTTCTGTTGCGTCGCTTCACCCAGATGAACACTGAGGACAAGATGCTTTCCATCCTGTTTGTGGATTTTCACTAATCCAACCATTTCTTTCTCCCCACGTTAGCACAAGCCTACCCATTTGCAATATAAAAAATTTTTATAATGTAAGTTCTTAGTTTAGGAGAAGTAGATTAAAAAAGACAAAGAGCAAAGAAAGCTTTCTTAGTTAGAATTTTGGTCAACAGAATGTAAATTATCATTTACTGCAGTGAAATGAATAAAATAAAGACAGTATTTTCACAAGCTTTCCCCAATGGTTTTAAAATAAGGTCACTGATATTGCAGGAAAGAGCTTGGTTTCAGCCTCCCCAATCAATATAGACTGATACTCTGGACTTGGCCATTTGCGTGTTAGATGAGACTCAATCTTCTTTATGTTACAGAACTTCCCCCCCCTTTTAAAACACGATAAAATATGATACACAAAACCTACACATTCACCGGTTTCTCTGTAATTTTTCTCCCCCTGACTCCCTGGAATGCACCTTTTCATATACAATCACATGCCACACAGTTAAAGTGCACATTCAGGGAAAACAATAACAGAAGTTATGTTTTTCCCTATAAAAGACTAAATTAACACTGAATTGCTCCTTACTGGTAAAATAGCTATGCATCCAAATCATAGTCATTGTCAAAATCTGTCATATGTATTAAAAGTCACATTGTTATTTAAGGAAAAAAAAATAAAAGGAAAATAAGTATTTCTTCCTCTTTTTTCTTCTCAAAAATAAATACACCAGCAAACTCCACACAGCAACCTCTGCTCCTTTTTGTCTTAAAGGGAACCTATTGGTCAACAGATATTGCCTTCCCTACCTTATATTACTTGCAGAGATTACAGCCAGGGCTGTATATTGTAGCTACCCTATATTTAGAAGCTGGATAATAAAACACATAAATAACACACTGAATAAAACATTAAGACATAAAAGGAGTTAAATAGAACAAAGGGCTAAAGCTTATTGTGCACTAACCATGTCTGACCCATTGAAATACAAAAGTACTCACAATTCTAATTAGTAAAGTGTACAGCTATGATTTAAATTGCGAGGAAGCAAGCGCGGTTCCTGTCTGCGGCTGTGCACTGGAGCCCCTTTGGTGGCCTTGCAGGGCCCTCTGGTGGAACTGGGAACCATGCCTGTGACAATCCAACACCACTGCTAGGAAGAATGATGCTCCAACCCAAAAACAAGGGGAGAACCAGAATCCTGTTTTTTCCATTTTTCCTTTAAAGTAGCAATATTTCTAATGCATTTTTCAGACACACAGCCTTCACTTAAGTAGATGAAGTCCTGGAGCCTGCGTAAGGGAGGATTTTTTTCCTCTAACTCCACTGGGGACAGGATTCTGGCCATAAAGCCCTTAAAGTTGTGAAAACCTGCAATTGATATGGAACAATCCAGTCTGCTTCCAGACTGCCTGAAACCAAAAGTATGATCAAGAGGTATTAACAGGTCTGAATTCCAGATGACAATGACATTTCATGTTCGAAGTTTAAAAAAAAAGCAGACTCAGAGTGTCCTGCAGACCAAAGCAATGTCTGATACATGCCTTGGTATGTGAATTGCTATTTTGTGCATAAAGGAGCAACTTTCTGCTGGAATGTTCCCAGTATCATTTAGGCCCACCTGCCACTCAGCCCCCAAGTCCTGTCCAAAAGCATCACTGAATCCCTTCGTCATCCTTCAGATGAAATGCAGTGTTCATTCCCTTCTTCACCTGATGCCCTCTTTATGATAACGCACCCCATGCTGAAAACTCATCAAGTTTTTACCTGTTCTGGGCTGCTATTCCTCTCTCGCTACCTAACAGAGAGCAATGAAGTATGTACTTTCCCAGTGTGTTAGAGTGGTCACTAGGTTTGGGGGTGGGATTCTTCCACTCCTCCAGAAGGGTATTGACTTCTCTTTGCCGTTTGGGACACAGAAAAGAATTATTAAACACCTAGTTCAACACATACCCTCTGTACTGCCTTCTGCAGGTCTGGCTCGCCATCTATCGAGGGTAGATCTTTGTATCAGGTCCATGTACATACAATAGCTGCCACTACCAAATGACAGGAGATTTGTTTCTGTGACTTTGACCATCCCACCGCTAGGTTAGACCAGCACCTCTTCAGACAGCAACCAAAAAAAGGACAAAAAAGAAGAGACAGAGGCATTATGAAAAGACTGCTTTCCCTGAGACAGAGCAAGGGAGAAAGGGAGCAGGAGTGAGGAGAGCCTTTGTCTTCAGTGTCAAGCACACTGCTGCATTATTCACTCAGATTACTCCTACACAAGCTGAGCTTTCCCACACATCTCTCTCTCCCTGTTCAAGCATCATTCAGAAGGAAACAAAGGAGAACACTTGTGGAATCCCAGAAAATTATCTCAGGTCCAAGTTCAGGCCCTGCTCAGCAAAGCAGCTCGTCTTTCACACGTGATGGAAATCACCAGTCCTCTGAAAACCAGCTAGGACAGCATCCAGTTGCTGGAGATCACTTCTAAGATGTAAGGCAGCAAATTACAAATTTCCAGATGGATTTCACTAAGTAAAGATGTAGAGTTTACAACAGCTCAGGCTGGTGATAATTCCCTCCTGAACCCACTTCCCAATTTCTACAGTCACGCATATTTGCTTGCCACTGCCTTTTTTAACAAGACTTCTCCCATTTAACCTCTTATAACCCTGCAAATTAAACTGTCTGCAGTGCAACAAGGAATAAACTCCACAAAAAGAAGTTGCTACTTATTCCTTCAGTTGGCTAAAAGACCATGCTGTCCCAGTGCACTCAAATACAGTGATTTAACCCTGTGATCCTGCAGGTATAGTAAGTGAGCAAACCACTTGTTTGGGTTACCACTGAAGCCTTCACTTGAAATCACAAAGAAAAGAGAAAATGTGAATTGTGTAAGACAATTCAGAGACAAATTTGGCCCTGCCTTAAGCTATAGATGTTTATTAAATATATGGGTTCTAGGCACGTTAATAATAAAGGACTTCCCAAAAATCTAGACCCTTCAAGCAAGCAGGAGGCGGCTGTAAGCATTTCAGGTGAGCATCATCACATAAAAATAAAACACAGCAGCCTCAAAAAAGCCAAGCTGCACTGGTAATTCATGACAGAAACTGCTCAGCTGGCTATACCAATTAATGGTCTATAAGTCCAGCCTCCCCGTGAGGTGACCTGCGAAAGCATCTTTTCAATGCTTCATCATTTTTGGATCCTGACTTACAGCAGTGAGGTGAAAACAAATCTTTTCTGGTACTAAATGTATGTTGCTTCATTCAGCACAGCATGGAATTGATAGTTATATCGGTATCAGTTAGGTACTCTGGGAGCCTGAAATACTGCCCAATTTTAAATAGCTATAGTAAGGTTGGTGCTTATGCTTCCCTCAGCTATTGTCAGTGCAAAAGACAAACTCTTCAAAAGGGTAATTCAGAGCAACAAGTCAGATGAATATTCTGACTCTACATAGATATACGGGGAGCCTGCTGAAACAATCTGCATAAGCAGCATCTTCAGTGATCTAACAGTAATGAGAAGGAACATTTCTCCTCTACCTTTTGCCTAGTTAACTCTGCCAGTCAAAGGAATTACGGTGTTTGAATGAAAAATAGGCTGCAGCCTCCAAGCTGGGCTCAAGAACCACAGTGCTTCAAAGCAATGGCAGGACTAGCTTGCTAGACTGAAGAGTCTCTTTCTCCACTAAAAGTTATTTGATGGTGGTGAATATTTTGCAGAACAAAAGAAAGAACCAGGTCTGTCCTACACTTTGTTACAGGGAAGAGCCCTTTTTTGTCAAAGGGATTGCTCAATGGCATTCTCTCCAACTTTTCAGAAACAGAATGGTTATTTGGTCTTTAAAGATCTAGTCTCTGTTCCTGTCTGAATATTGCAGAGACAGCTGTCGAATGTCTTTCTTTCAGGCACCATCTAACACGACCAAAGTCAATAATTGTCTTTTCCCAGATTAGGCTCCTTAAAAATGACTGTATTTTGAAAAGAAAACAGTCAATCCCCACTTTTTTTTCATCTTAAATTCTATTGTCTGCTCTTGGTTAATAAACTTTCTTAGCTTTAATGAGTAAGCATTTTGTCAAAAGTGACTAGTGATGTCAAGTACGCAGCTTGAAACATACTGATTTTCAGGAGCAGACATAGCATGTTCTTTAAAACCAGCTCCTCCTAAAGTTTCCCAGGCTAGGCACCTCATGCGTGTATTTCCCACCTCAGTACCTACCTGCCAGGTTGCAGCTGCATGACCTAAGCAACACAGGACAAAGCCTTTGCCAAACCCAAAGCTTGAATTCATCCCTCTAATGTGCTGCAGGACTTTTTACTTTGAAAAATGTTAAAGATGTTTATTGACTGCAAAAATTTTATCTCAATTGATATCCAAGAACATGCTAATTTTTATTAAACAAAACAGGCTACACTAAAAGCTCTAAATTATTTGCTTTCCTGACGAACAAGATGTTGTCTTGCTCACATATCAGATTCTGTCACAGACCTGATCATACATTAGAAGGTCAATCTAGGTGTTGTATCAAACAGCAAAGATAAGATGAGTCTGGGAAATGCAGGCCCCTTGAGGAGAGCCCCCCAAATGCTCTAAATGCTCTACGGTGCCATACGTTAGACACAGAAAGATGGAGAGTCAAAAATGGGCGACTGCTTCACCTGCTAAATGGAATCATGAAGTGGGATAGGGGTCACTTCAACATACACATAAGAGAAACTCATGTCTGGGGAAGAATATGACACTATAGTCTACAAAGGTGCATGAAGGCTCCAGCTTCAGGGTATCTATTTGAAAAAGAGCTCCGTAATCTGATCAAACTATTCATGAAGAGCAGAACCTTTCTTTAGCCTACCAGAAAAAGCACAGTATGCAAATTTGCTTAACAGTCAAGCAGCTTGATGGTGTTTTACGGTGCCTCTTTGATACAGGGTAAAGAATTCTTGCTGTCAATTAAAAGTATGTAGTCAAGCATTCTGAAGTGTTATATTGAAAAGATTGTCATAATTTACATAACACATCATGAGTGTTCATCATACAAGCCCACAACACAGGATCACCACTGCCTTATTACAGGTATTTCCCCACATGCAAAGTGTATCTTTAAAAGACAAAAATAACATTTCTTTTTACAAGGCTCTTCCCTGAATGACAAAAGCTGCAGAAGGCTGTTCTCCAGGTTCTGCTGTGTAGTCAGCTCTGAAATACTCTGCTAAGCAGCAGTTGTTTACAGGAAAGGTCAAGAGGGCCTAATTAACTTGTCGTTGTGCATAGAGCCCCTTCCTCAGTGAAGTGGTGCAACTAGTTTCCATAACAGCTACCTGCAAAATGGTAATATGGATCATGCTCTGACACTGTATTCACTGGAATCACTTTATGGGCTTTTGCTGCAACGTCAGTTATTCTCCATAACCTGTGACTGCATTTTATGGCAAACACATATGAGTGCTCCGCGGCACCAGGGAACACAGAGCTAGTGATGGGGTAAGGCAAGGATGTGTTTTGTGTAGCTCTCAGACACACACACTGCTGATGTGCTGCGAGCGTGTAGACAGACACAGCAGCTACATGCAGGTCAGAGTCAGTCCTGCTTGCCAGGACTGAAGAGATTTTGGCAAGCACATGAGGAGCCTTCAGCTCCTACCTAGACAATCACCAGAAGCAGCCAGGTAAGAGATCAATAGATTGTCTCATCTAGAGGACGGAGCCTCTAACAAATGCATCCCCACTTCCTAGCACTGAGCTGAAGTGGATGCTAACATTAGACCTGGACCCACAAGAGTCTGGCTCAGAGCTAAGAACATTACATATGGATTTAAGACATTACACCTAATTTAAGAATGAGACTACAACACAAATAGCAACACTTGCAGAAATCCCCAAACCAGCATGAAGCTAACTATGGTACTGAGAATGCAGTCATCTCATCACGGTGTTGCAGCCAGACTTTTGACCTCTCTGTAAACGCAGGTAGTATTTTGTTAACTTACCTCTCTCTTCTGTGATCAAAAGTGACGTAGGGCTAACACAGCTATCCATTTTTAGGACTTGCACCGATATCTTTGCATTAGCACTAGTACATCTATATTTCTTTCTGCTGATGTTTCTGCATGATCCTAGCACAGAGATGTTGCTTCGAAAATCCAGTCTGGTATCTCTTCATGAAGCCAACCCAGCTTCTTCTGAGCTATTTCTGTCATTTATAACAAGATACTACATTTTGTCTGGTAGATATACCCTGCTACAATAGTGCATCCTCTTAAATGCAGTATCTTTCTGTTTGCCTCAGGTTAGGAAAAGAAGGAACATACCACAAGCTGAATTAAACCACAGTTCATTATTTGTGTTACTTAGTGAAAGAACTGGCTAACATAAGTCTGAGTGCTTTGATCTATTGCCCACCAAAGACAATGATACCATTGTAAAGTCTCTTGATAACAACTGGATTAGGAGGGAGAAGATAAAGATACATTTCAGAATATCTTTGGATAAGGATAAAGCAAAAGGACACAAACAAATCCTAAGGCCCTAGCAGTCATGAAGTCACTCCAAAAACTCCCTGGTGAGCTTCAGTACATAAAATTATTAGATAAAAACCATGAAAACTTACAACAACTCATTTTTTCTTGTTGTTTTGGTTTTTTTAACCCATTGCACTGATCACAACATGCTGTCAACAGCCTCATCAATTATCCATTGCTAAAAATTGGGTTCTAACATTCTGCAAGCAGCATTAATTGGTCTCAGTAGCATATAATGAGTTTAAAAGCTCCTACCTGTGTGCCCCCGGGGATGGTGGCTAGAGGCGGACAACAATTTACAGCAGACCATTAACACATAGACCAGAAAGAGCCAGTCAGATAGAAACATTGATTTGGCACAGAATCTCATCCTGGAGGCAGAAAAGGAAACAGTTGAGTGAAAGAACAATGTGAGTAGGGAATAACATAAAAATTATGCGGGGAAGGAAAGGCTGAAAAGATGCTGAAGAATAAATAATATGGCTTATTCCAAGGCAACACTGACAAAATCATATTCATGGTTTGGTTGGGATCAATTCTTTTTTAAGCATGTTTTGTAATTAGAAGCAAGGCAATGGCTATCACACATCATATTACCCACCAACGTGTATTTATAATAACACATTATGAGTACAACACATTTCTATAAGTCTCAGATAAGGGGTTGGGTTTGGGTTTTTGTTGATTAAGATCCACCCCCACTCAAATCTAAATATACATATTTATAAGTTGTGCTACTATTTTTACTCTGCACCTGCCTCAAAATCATAGAAACATCAGAGAAAAATATCATTTTTACTTAATGCTTCTCAGAATATATTTGCTAAAGCTCCCAACTCCCATGTAGCCATGCACGTGAATTAGATGGATCTCCCAAGCCCACATCATCTGCTAGCTTTCCTGGAGATCAGTAAGTTTGCTGAGGGTTAAACACGCACCAAACCAGCACCTCAGTCAAATATGCGAGGACTAACTGCTCTGCCAGGGTGTTAGAAACTGCATTACAGAAAACAGTTGTTCTAGAGAAGGTATGTTGTTAGTCATATTCGTGTTAGCGTTAGAACTAAGACCACAAATCCTCAGTAATTTTGTTGCAAATATCTACAATTAAATCTCTCAATAGCTTATGTTATGCCATTCATCACCTAGAAAGGTAATCTAATCATTTTCTTAAAATCAGTTACAATGATTTATTACTCATGCAATACATAAATGGGCATTATGCAATTGAACCTTTAGATACAATGTTCCACACTTTCAGCAAATGCTGTAAGCAGGAATACATCAAATTAATTAAAGGCAATTTATAGATTTGCATAAATTGAACTAAATACTGCTTTCATAGCAGTGATGTTAGTCTGCAGTTAATCAGCACGCTGGGATTTGGGCAAGCCTATCATACGCATGCTTACTTGCACCAAAAAGTCCTTTGGGAACTTCTTTCCCCTGCAGATGCCAGTTCTGATTCTTCCAAGTATTTTCTAAATAATTTGTTTATCTGTGTATCTTTAAAATACCTCAGACTATTCAGCTAATACGATATTCAAGTGCCGAATAGACTGATAGTTTAAAAAAAAATAAAAATAAAGCCAGGTGAAGCACTTTGATCCTGTTTTAACTTTGATAACAATCTACAAATGAAACCAAAACAGATCCCATATTTTCTCATTTAAAAGTGCTTGCGTAATTTTTCCTTTCGCACATCACAAAATAATTTTTTTCTCTCATTGTGTATGAATGCAAACGTTTGATAAAGTCCAAACAAATCAGAAATGCAGTTATTAATATCAAAAGTTAAGAAACCAAAAGCCTGTTGTGTGTAAATATATTTTAGCAACAAATACTACTTTACACTTGAGAAAAAAATACATTGGTGAAAAACCCAGCTGAAAACTTCAGCTGTCCTTGTAAACTTTACTCCAGCCTACAAACTTCTTTAAAAAGTTACACAGATACTGCTAAAAAATAATCACCATGTCTACAGATTTAAGAAATAAAAAAATTACATGTAAAGAAGCTGCATTTTAAGGACTGATTTGGCAAAAAGATACCTTTTCTTGCATTAAGAAGGTCCTGTTTTGAGCCCGGTAAGTTGCCAGCTTGAACGCAAATGAAGTAGTACATGAAGAAACACACAGAGGCTTTTTTGCAACAGTATACAGGAAACTTCTGCAACCACAAGTCAAGCCCAGAAGATAAAGACATCACTGGCCCTTGCCTACCCTACAAGTATCCTGTTAAGGAGCACTTCCAGGCTAATTCAGAGCAGCTACACTTCAGCTAATAAGCATGGACCTAATTCACCTCTTGCACCCAGCTGAACCACATAATGCTACTGCAGCTAATGGGATTGAGTCACTGTGAAACCAGCATGTTGTTATTATTGCTGTTGATCCAATATTAGTCTAAGGACTAATAAGCTCTGAAATGCCAGTAAACTCTGAAATCAACCTACTGTTTCAGATTTTAGTCACCCAAATCTTCCCCAGGTAACTGAATCTCATTCTCCTGAGCAGAGAGCTGAATTCAACCTTAGTTTCCTTGCTCTCTCCCTAAGAAACACAGTGCTTACACCTCATGCACCAGTTACCACTAAGTAGGAAGTCATCATCTGTTTGTCTTGCAATACCATCCCTCTGTTGCTCTAAGTGCAAACACAGGAAACTGATCTATGTATCAGTGGAGACCCCAGCTTTGGTGTCACTTTGTAGTACCATAATGAAGACAGGGGCTTTCCTTCTGGTTTCCTGAGGTGCAACTGAAAACAGGATTTAACCCTTGGAATTAAATACCACAGATGAGACATTTTGAGCATGCCCTTTCTGCTGTGAGTTGATAGAAGGGACAGGTATTTAGTCCCAAATCATGCGCCACATGCTCAACAGCTGTGATTTCAGCATGTAAGTGAAGCCAGGTGTTCCCACCATTCCCAGTGCAGGAGCAAAGCTGCTCTTGGTGGAAATAGTTGTATGCTGATCTCATTTCAAAGCCTTTTGCAGATTGTGAGTTTGACTCTTTTGAAGCCATGGACCTCATGTTAGACAGGGAATGCGAAACCAGGTTTCATCAGCTAACAGGGTAACCCAACCCCTTTGTAAGTGTATTCAAGTTCAGGAATAAGCGTATCACTACAAAGCATCAACTTAGTTATATCCAAACTGAAAGGCTGCTAAAAGCATCCAGTGCCATTAAAATTATATGGTATTTGCAGACTTTAGGCTGCCTTGCAGGTAGACAAGACATGAGTCTTCAGCCCGCTAACATAAAGAAATACAAAGGGACCTTTAAAAACGCAGGGAAAAAAATGTAATTTGGCAGACAGATGCAGCAAGGGGTGCTGAGCCCTTCAGCATCAGTGGGCTGCCACTTTCAGAAGTGTCAAGCCTTCGTTCTCTGTTGGATTCAAGTGGATATTGTTGCTAACCAGAACAGCAAATCTTCAGTGTCATTTGAAAGATAAAAAGTACTCTTACCTTGGGGACTTTGCAAGAATTTTGTTCCAGTCAAACACAATTATTTCAGTGTGTTTTTCATAGTTATTCCAGATTCCCATTTGCGGCAGCAAATAAGCCTTTCTGCATTTCAGAATTTTTCCTTCGCTTTGGGGACCTAGAAAGAAAGCCATATTACACTGCAATTAACGTCTGGAATGGTACTGTGAAATAGATCTTTGTTACCAAAAATCATTGTTTCACAGTGCCATCTACAGTACAATCCAAGGCAAAAGGCAGCAGTCATATTGCTCTTTTCATTTGTTTGTTTCCAAGAACACAGAGAAACTGTGATGAGGCAGCTCTGAAATATCACTACATTAACTAAAGGCAGAGTTTGCTATACTGGAAATTACAAACATAATGTGTACAGCTCACTGTGTCTGTATAACCACGTGCCCTCTCACCACCAAACTGCTGTGAAAGCTCTTAGATCTAAGACACCACCATGGTGCAAACAGATTTCCACCCGATTACAGGAAGCCTCCAACAATTTGAACCAGAGATTATTAAAGACAGCAGGGAAAGCTTTCATTGCCGTCAGAAAGATTCGGCCAAGGCCTTTGGAGTGTCGTTGCCCCAGGAGCAGAGGGTCTGTAAGGTCACATCCATAGGATTGCGTTTGTGTGATAAATGCATTACAGCACCCTCTGACACTTTTGTCTCTACTTCTTTCAAGCATCACATCTCACACCCAGCCCACCTATACCCAGAAGCTACACTTTGAAATCACTATATGGAGACACTTTTGCAGCAGTACTGACACATGTTCCACAGAATAATGAGCTCACACACTCCATTTCATAGACATGCGAGTCTCTTCACTTTTATTGTTTATGTTTGTTCTCTCACTTCTATCCCTGGGCTCAACTTGACCTTCTGCTATTGAAAACACAACACAGCACAATTTGTGAGAGTAATAATAATGTGGTCTTCACCTACGGAGTGATTACAATAACCTTTTCTCATCTTCTTCCACCACTCTCTTCATTTCACTCTTCCTTGGATCACTTAGAAATTTGCTTTTAAGAAACACAAAATTACACTATCACATTAGAGAGGCAAAGCAGCTCTGGGGTCATAAAAGCACATAGGCAGATACCTTTCAGAAGCTTAGGACAGGAAAGGCCCTGGCTGAATACACTCCACTCGTTTCTGTTCAGAACACCATGAGAAAATAGAGTAATTGCTGGAATTAAAGAGGCACCAGCCTAGAAATCTATAATTAATCACATTTTACTCTGTCTTTGCTTTCCAATGTGGAAAGTTTCAGAGTAAGCCAAAAATCACAATGCAACAGTTCTAATCAAAACAAAATGTGGGCAAAGAGATGTTTTAAGACAAAGCGCTGCCATTCTCTATTAAGCCTTTCTTCCACAAATACACATAAAATAAATAAAAAAAAATCAGTGTGCCTTAAAAGGCCTATTGAGAAAAAGCAAACAAACAGGCTATTCAATATAGTATTGAATGACTGAAATGGTTGCGTCGTACATTTTTACCCATTTCATAATAGGACAGATAGATAAATATATTCTTACACTGCTCTTGCAGAAATCAATATTGCAATATACTAACACAGGTTTTAGTGCTTATCTGTTCCATAATTTTTATTAGAGAGGAAAAAACCCCAACTGTGTAGATGCATCTACAGGTGTAACCTGTTCTGTAAACATATGTTAAACACTGGTAAAAGACAAGGAAGTATTGATTATTCTAACTCATTCTAACTAAATGGATACAGCAAAAGAAGCAGATGATACAGCCACCAGCATATCTTGGGGCTTTCTGATGCTTTCCAGGCAGTGATATTTCTTAAGAAAATAGGGCTGTTTGAGGCGAGTGTAAGGCAAACTCCTAAAGAGCAATCTTAAGTCTGAGATTCAGCTGCTTTATTTTAATAAAGGAGGGAGATCAGAAGAGAAGCAAAAGGCTCACCTGGTTAATAATGGTAAAAGATATTCCAAGCTTCTCATGGCAAAACCATGTTTTGCGTGGATTTTGTGAGCGGTGCTGGTCCCCGCCTTGCCTCAGGGCGCAGCACTACTTTGGAAAAGCAGAGCTGCTTATTTGGGGGCTGCACAAACGAGCAAATTGCTCCTGACCTCCTGCACCAGGAGCTGCACCGGGGCAGCGTGGCCTGCGAGGGCAGCTGCTCCCACCAGCAGGCACCAGTCCTCCCACTGACCACCTGTGAGCAAACCCAGCGCCACTTTAAACAAAATACAAACCAGCATCACCTCCCAAGAAGCCCCAGTACATCTGACAACAGCTGGAATTCTGTGGTTGAAGTCCTTGACTTGAACTCAGCAGGGTTAATTTACACAAGAGGGATTTGAACAGAAGTTACCCACGGAAAGCAATCTTATGAAGAAAGGGGTCGTTTTTATACAACAAGCTCTAGCCAGGAGGCAACTGAACCCCCACTTCCATCTCTTGCAAAGCTAAAAAAGAGAAAAGAGGGAAGAATGAACGGGGAGACGGCAAAGGGCTCTGCTCCCAGTATTTATGCATGGGCTGGCCATGAACAACAACTTCTTTGCACTTCAGGGCACAAAACTCTCCCACATCAATATTTAGGGAAGCCACAAGCCCCAGCTAGGGCTGTGGGTTCTGATAGGTAAAGGGAGTTGGCAATGGTCATATCTGCTGCACCTCAGACCCAGCACAGACTGTCTCTGTGCCTATGAACTTGGGTAATGGAAATAAATAGCATTTCCCTACACCAGGAAAGTGTTTCAAGAACAGAAACAATAAAAGTCTAAAGTTATTGGAAAATTGTATGGGCACTGTATAATTCCTTTGACAGATGGAATAAAATAGCATTTTAAATTAGGTACTTTTCCTACCAATATTTACATGTTGTAAAATACTTCTTACGGCTACTTTCTGTAAAGAATAAATTACTAAACCATTTTATGCCATCTTTCATAATAAGCTATTAAATAATTTAGAAAACCTCTGTCCATTACTTATTTAAAAGGCCTTAATTTCTCCATTCTTAATAACTTCTCCCTTAAAATAAAGACAGTGCATCCCTTAAAAGACTCCTCTTCTTAGTCTTCACTGCTAAAGCTGTCCCTCATGAATCTCAGGCCCTGGAGGCAAGGGGGAAGATCTGGAGAGAGGAAGAGTTTTCCCCAGTAGAGGAAGATCAGGTTAGAGACCACTTGGCCAAACTGGACATACATAAGTCCATGGGCCCTGATGAGATGCACCCGCAAGTGCTGAGAGAGCTGGCAGATGTTATTGCTTGGCCACTCTCCATCATCTTTGAAAGGTCATGGAGAACAGGAGAAGTGCCTGAGGACTGGAGGAAGGCCAATATCACTCCAGTCTTCAAAAAGGGCAAGAAGGAGGACTCAGGGAACTACAGACCGGTTAGTCTCACCTCCATCCCTGGGAAGGTAACAGAGCAACTCATTCTGGATGTCATATCCAAGCACGTTCAGGAGCAGGAAGTTATTGGAAATGGTCAACATGGATTTACCAAGGATAAATCATGCTTGACCAATCTCATAGCCTTCTATGATGTTATAACTGGTTGGCTGGATGAGGGCAGAGCAGCAGATGTCATCTACCTTGACTTCAGCAAGGCTTTTGACACTGTCTCTCATAACATCCTCCTTAGGAAACTGAGGAAGTGCGGACTAGACGAGGGGACAGTGAGGTGGAGTGAGAGCTGGCTGTGTGACAGGACTCAGAGGGGTGTGATTAATGGAGCAGGGTTGAGTTGGAGGCCTGTAACCAGTGGTGTCCCCCAGGGGTCAATACTTGGACCAGCATTGTTTAACATATTCATCAACGACCTGGACGAGGGGACAGAGTGTACCATCAGCAAGTTCGCTGGTGATACCAAACTGGGTGGGGCGGCTGACACCCCAGAGGGCCGTGCTGCCATCCAGCATGACCTAGACAGGCTGGAGAGCTGGGCAGAGAAGAACCTAATGAGGTTCAACGAGGACAAGTCCCCTGCATCTGGGGAGTAAGAATGTCAGGCATCAGTATAGGTTAGGGGTGGACCTGCTGGAAAGCAGCTCTGAAGAAAAGGATCTGGGGGTCTTGGTAGACAGTAAATTATCCATGAGCAGTCAATGTGCCCTTGTCATCAAGAAGGCCAATGGAATTCTGGGCTGCATAGGGAAGAGCATGGCCAGCAGGTCAAGGGAGGTCATTCTCCCCCTCTGCTCTGCACTGGTGAGGCCACAACTGGAATACTGTGTCCAGTTCTGGGCTCCCCAGTTCAAGAGGGACAGGGAACTGCTGGAGCAAGTCCAGCGAAGGGCAACCAAGATGATTGAGGGATTGGAGTATCTCCCTTATGAGGAAAGGCTGAAAGAGCTGGGACTCTTTAGCCTGGAGAAGGCTGAGGGGAGACCTTATTAATGCTTACAAGTATCTAAAGGATGTGTTTAAGGAGGATGGAGCCAGACTCTTTTCAGTGGTTCACAGTGACAGGACAAGGGGTAACAGGCACAAGCTGGAACATAGGAAGTTCCGATCAAATACGAGAAAAAACTTCTTTACGGTGAGGGTGACAGAGCACTGGAACAGGCTGCCCAGGGAGGTTGTGGAGTCCCCTTCTCTGGAGACTTTCAAGACCCGTCTGGATGCAGTCCTGAGTAATGTGCTCTAGGCAATCCTGCTTTAGCAGGGGAGTTGGATTAGATGATCTCTAGAGGTCCCTTCCAACTCTGAAATTCCGTGATGCCGTACAGCAATTGGTAAGAAGGGAGCTACCACGGGCACCACATACTTCACAGGGCAATTTGCCAGACGGAGAGTTTAACGCCACTGTCAGCCCTATTAAACTCTTACATCCCACTGAATAAAGAACTGAGAGAAAACATCTGCAATTTCTTAAAAGAGGGGGAAAAAAGAGATCTAGCTTGGTCACTCCATGTATTTGCAAAGGGCTGCTATTTGCGTTTGAGGGGAAATAGAGACAAAAATCAAGAAAAGAGCAAAAGCAAACACCTGCCTGGCCAGTTCTACCTGTTACACACCATCTAACTAACGCAGAGTGCCCATTTCAGGGATAAGCGACTGGACAGATATTTAGCAACATCCCTGCAAGAAGCCCTGTATTACCACAGGCCCACAGGCTGGCGCTGCCCCTCAGGGCCGGGCCCACGCCTGAAGAACCGACACTCCTCGGCCCGGCCTGGCAGGCCACGGCACTTTCAGGGCCAGAAGGGGGGAATTCGTTTTGTCCGTGTGGGATAGCTTTATTTTTGCGGGAACTAAACCGCGTTTGAGGGGCGGCGGGGAGGGAGGGAGGGTGGGTGGAGGGGGCTCTCCCCTCCCTGAGGGCGGCGGGCGGCCCCGCGGCGTGGCGCTGCTGCCCCCTGGCGGCCTCCCGCCGCCCCACAACGGCGCTGTCCCCGGCCCAGGCCGCATGCATAATTCAGCGGCCAGCTATTAAACACTTCCAACTTTTGTCACTGCTCGGAAATCTTATTAAATCTCATCCGTACACCGCGCACCGATTGTTCCACCGAGCCCGGCGCATTGTTCCCCGCCGGAGCCATCCTGGCCCTCAGAGAGATCCCCTCCGCTGGCCACAAAGCCTCTAATTTGCAAGCGCTCCTTTGTGCGAGAACGAACTGTCTGTGCAAATTAAGTTTTGTCATTAATCATATTAACACACCACTGTCACAGGATTCCTCCGCTCGCTCTGCTCTCAGGGAGCCGGGCTGCGGGCGCTGCCAGGGGGAGTCAGGCCTGGTGGGTCCCTCATGGCTCCTCAGGGTCCCTCACCTTTCCCCAGTGCCCCTCCTGAGCCCACAGGAACGGGCCAGACAGAGGGAAATAATGCCGTCTAGATTCCGAATTTCACCCTTTAACCCTCTCCCAGAAACCTCTGCATCAGGTTAGGTAACTTCAGCTTGATCTGAAGACTTCAAGCTGCAGTAAATTCACCACAGCTAAGTTATTCCAACAGTTAATTAACCTCACTTTAAACACTGCGCCTGGCTTCTAATCTGAATTTGTCCAGCTTCTCCTTCTAGGCATCTGATCTCATTAGGCCTCTTGCTGGCAGATGAAAGCACCCACCACTCTCCAATATCGCTGCCCACACTCCCAGCCCGCCATCACGTCCCCGACGTCCACGTAAGTGAGATGGAGGAAGCCTCTCCTTGGAAGCCTTTGCGCTATTAAATCCACCATGCAGCTCTTCTCTGCATCACTGCCAATTTCTCAACATCAGGTATTTTGAAGTGAACCTCAGAAGAGACAATAATCACAGATTATCAACACCAGAAACGGAGGTAACAAACCTTCCGTCTTGTACTTCATGTTCCCTCCTGACATGTCCTGCATGTCCACCTGGCTGGCACATCACACGGGGACAAATAAAGTACTTAAAGGTCTCGGTTCTGCCTGTCATTACATCGAGTAACAGTTACACCAGCTAGGAAGGCACTATGCAAACTGAGGAAGGACACAAAGTTATGCACGTAGTGACGTAAACTTTTATTGAGCCAAATTCCTCTACCCTTTGCTCCCAGGATAAAACCCAATCTTTCTACTACATCTGCTTCCCTACAGGTATCACTGAGGGAGGCCAGATAATACAGAATCACAGAATGGTTGGAGTTGGAAAGGACCCTGAAGATCATCTAATTCTAAACCCCCCTGCCATCAAGCTCCATAAGGCAAAGTGAATTGAGAAGGCTCTTCAAACAGCATGAAAGTTAGCTAAACGAGGTGGCAGCAAACTGCAAGTGTGCTTCAGCACTTTTAAGAAAGCCAGACATGTAGCAAAAAAAAAAAATCACTGGGGAACCGTAGCAGTTCCCAGCACCTCTCAAACCCCAGCAGACTCCCAACACTCATCACCTGCAATTTTTGAAGTGTTTTTTTTATGACATCACATTGCATTTATGACATCAATCTTGGCTGGGAGCAACTCAGTCTATCACCACTAGTCAGCCCCTTCCACGGGGATATTTCAAAATCTCACTTAACAACAACTGGGGGAGGTGAGGAGGAAAAGATATCCATGCCAATGAGAGTAAAGGAAATACAACCTACAGCTTCCTAAGAAGGGAGTACTCAACTGCTATTATATCCGTATAGCATGAGTTATCAACCACACCAGCAGCTGGACCATCCACACACAGACAGATATCCTGCGTGCCATGTGTTTTGAGGGAAACATTTCTGCCTTCACCAGCATTTGGAGTTCCCTAGGCTACAGCTGTCTTCACTGTCTCCTTTAGAGATGAGAACAAACGTTCTACCCGTTATGATTACGTTAAGAGGATGTGCTGGTAGGACTGCAAAAACATGGCTAAGCCACCCTAATTTTCTGCCCCAGTAACCTTAGCCTTCCTCAGTTAATTCTACCAGAGTGAGAATCCTGAGTTGGGTGGACGCTCTGTTGGAAAGGCTTTTTCAGTTGGAATCATTTTAAGTAAGAGTTTGTGGTCTCTAAGTCCAATCCAGTGGAGCTCGGGTCACACAGAAGCACTAACAGCAGTGCACAGAATCAGAAAACAAATTCAAGCAAGGGACTGAAAGTGAGAAGTAAAAGACTGCCAGAAGATCTCAATTTCGCACAGTGTAAGGAGGAATTTGAAATCAAAGCTGTTGCCTCCTCTCCTGGGGCAGAACAAGTAAGGTGTCCACTCAGAACCTGATGCAATGCAAACTACAGGGGCTAGTTCAGGTCCCCTCCAGGCAAGGGGACAGTACCTTCTTCATATACACTAACTCCAGTGTATATTCTGGGGACCTGTGGTCACCAGAACCCACAGCTTTAAAGGGTATTTACGTGGCAAGAAGAAGTAGTCTTGCTAATGAAGCATATGAATTATGCTGGCATAAATAACTGATCACTTGCAGTTCAAAAGTATAGTCGCTGTGTATGAGAGGATCACCTAAATTAAATAGAATCTCATTTAGAAAAATTAATTTTTAGGAAAATGTTTTAGAACCTGCTCGCTCAACTCAAAACAAGTCCACATCTTCCCTCCAGGAAGAATTCCACCCAGACCAATAGGACTGCCCAGAGAGTAAAGTACAGCTATTCTAGCAGTAGAGTCAGAATAGACGCTTTCTTCCGTACAGCATTATTTATTATTCATCATCATCCCACAAAGAACCCTTCTGCCAAAGTAAATGCCTGAAGAGGTAAGAATTGTCATCAAGGTTTCATTTTTAAGGTTGCACAGACTTCCCAACTTGGACAGCCAACACAGGGTATCTCCTCATTACAGCCCAGCATTTCAACTCTTTCAACTACATTTATCAGAGAGAATTTTTCATTGTGATTATCCAGGTTCTTTCAGTCCCTCACTACAGCTCAAAGTCTTCCCCACCCCCTGGTGTATGGCCTACTTAAGAGATGGGCAGACTTGCAGGCGCTGTGTTCAACGAAGCACAGGAATTGCTTCAACCCTGTTCAAAGAGGAGGCAGAGCGGAGACAGTGCCCCGCTCCAGCACCAACTGACCTCCCAGAAGCAGAGTAGTACTCACGTAAAGCGGGCAGCACGCCATAAAACATGGAGAGAACCATCTTTGAAGGAATTCTCTTCAGTAGCATGTTTCAAACAAGGCAAATGCACACTTTCCCCTACTGTAAAGTTTACCTGCAAAGCATTGAAGTTGTTGCACAGATTCTCTCGAGCAGTAAGACACTGTTTTCTATACCCTGAATTGATGGAGGAATTTAACTCCTCCCATGGAACGAAAAGATAACTGAGCTGCTAAAGAGCAGGTCACTCACCTTTCTTCCCACTCACCAGGGACCCAGGTGAGCTGCTAGGTTATTTTGCAGAGATCGCCTGGGGAAGGGAGGGAAAGGATGGAGGGAGCCTCACGGCAGTTTGTGCCTCTGCATAATGCACTGGGGGTCCCAGATCTGCTCTGGGTGCCAGGTAGCCAGCCCAGGGCTCACTTGCAAGAAGCGGATGATCACTGACTATGGGTGACAATTCAAATTAAGAACGAGGCAATCCCAAAGAATTTACATGAAAATTAAGAGATTCAGCAAGTGCAAGCAGTAAAGAAAGGTTGAAGTAGCTGTGTTTGTTTAGTCAAGAAAAGAGAGTTTATTGGAGATGCAAACTGACTCCTTGAAGAGGTTTGCTTTAAAAAAAGGGCACCATTTAAAGAAGCAGTTCTCTGAAGCTACTACAAATAGCATAAAAATAAATTAAGTGTCCCGCAGAGGTAATCTGGTGTGCGTACAAGGAGAAATTCTCTGTGTCTAAGTGTGGGAAACTAGTGGCACAAGCTGCTCAAAAAACTGATGGAGCCTGCTTCGATGGAGGGTTTTTTAAATTGGCTGAACACCACGGGATGGTCAAGGCTCCCTTCTCCATCCATAGGGTTGGATTACATGTTTGCTTGAGGTCTGTAGCAGGACTACATCTCCATTATGCCTTGGAGTAACAAAAGCACTGGAATATAAATGCAAGGTAAATAGTCACTGTTCACAGTGTCATCCTCAATACCCTGAGCACAGACAGTCATCAAGTCAGAGGTTAGTGGAGAAAACTGTGGCAGAAAGAAACTGAAAATGCCTCCTACACTTTTTTTTTTCATGCAGACAGGGTCAGCTTGTGTTATATTTAGATATCTTTCTGGTGCTTCTGAGCATCCTTATGCAACCAAATTTTCTTCTTTCTGATTCTGCTGCGTTAGGATACTGTATTCTCTTGTTATTCCCCAAAACACCTCATTTACAGTAAATGGTTACAGCATGTCCACTCTTGCTTCCTTAAACTGTATTAGGCTCTAATTTCAACAGGGTCTGTCCATTTCTGTCACCAATGTAGTCTGGTCTTTGCTTCTGTTTCAATTTATGAAACGCGCCAAGAGGAAAGCCCAGAATAGCTGGGTTTGCTTTTAGAACACAAACATGCTTTATGAGCAGTGGATGCACATTGGCTGATGAAGAATCCCAACTGTCTGGGTATATGGGATAATTGTTCCACTTGGGACTCATTAACTAATTGTTAAAAGATCATAATGAAAAGCATTTCATAAATACAGCATTAAATTACCAGAAGTGTAATTATGGGCTGAACGCACATTTTTTAGCACCTGTCTTATCAACTACATATGCCAATAGCAAAATATCTTGTGGTGTGCTGTCTCTGTTCTCTCTGCCAGTCCCGGGGTAGTACGTAGGACAACTACTAGCAAACTGAAAGGTAACATTTTAGATATTCCCATTTTTGTACAAAGATAGCACAGTCGGCTTGGAATTGGCTGAAAATTCTGCCCCTAGCATACAGAATCTCTTGTGGCAAAGAACAAAACTTCTTTGCAGGAGAGGCACAGACCAAAAAGCTGTAACCCAAATTCGTGACCTTGTTTTGTCGCTTGACTTTCATGCTATGGGACAAGCTTTTTATTCAGTGTTAGAAAACATTGTTTGCTTATTGGAGCCTGCTCCTCAAGTTATTTAAAAAAAAAATCATTGCTCTGCTGAATAGGAAAATTCCAGAAGCGGGTTCCTGACCCATCAGTTCAGGAACTGTTACTAAAAAATTTTATTAAAAAAAAAAGGGGGGGAGGGTAATATCATTCCTCATTTTCTGTAATTGAATGACAGAGGTAAAATACTGCTAATAAGCTAGCAAAGCATTTGTATGGCATGAAGACTTGGAGTTGGGTCAATAAAAAATTTCACTTCAAACAAGCACCCAACCTTGCTCAGTCTTGCTCTTAGTTAAAGGAAAAAAAAAAGAAAAAGCATATTCAGAAGCAATCTCAAAGTTGTATTTGCTTTTCTGTGGTTTGGCAACATCACGCTGAATGGAAGTACTGACCATCACACGGAGTGCACACTGTACACAGCACTGTCTGAGCTACGGATAACTGAATTCCTATTCCAACACTGACGGCATTGGTCTTGAGTCCTGAACTCTGACCTCTGCTCAACGTTGTACCATGGAGAAGTATCTGCCTGTTTGGATCTAACTGGAGCACCACAGTCACAGTGTGGGCACAGCACAGCTGGGTTTAGCTCATTGAGTTTGAGACTTGGGTGAGCCTGTAACTATACACTGTTTGATATTGTGCTCTTCAGATACCAGGAGTCTTATAATGTTTTCTAATTCCTGACAGCAGCCTACTACTGAGTCAAGAAGAAAAATTAGCAGATAGATATATCTGTTAATTATCTCCTGAGCCATTGGTCCTGTGGCCCTGGAATCAATATTATGTTGCCAGAAGAAAAAGCAAATTTAAAAAGCGGACGGACTTCAGAAAGATCTATCATTTGTGATGTGTAAGCAGCACGCCCCAGCTGGTTTGGTTGCCCCGGCAGACCACTGACATGTACATGGAGTGACTCTGTCTCTCTCCTGAAGGCCTATATCTTTCTCCTTCTAAGCAGAAAAATTCCAAATTCCAATATGAATGCGTAAGGTAACACTCATTTTCAGGTATTTTAATTTCCAGCAGTACCAGCTACTGCATGCCCTGATACAAGAGAATTTCATAAGTCCCATAAATTACGTTTTGCCTTCTCACCTCCAGAAGGAATTTCCTTCTTCCTTTCACCCTTTCCTCTTCCAGCCCAATCCTTCAGGCCGCCTTCGCTGTCCCTTCTCAGCGCTTTCTGTTTCTTGCTTGCCCAGCATCTCTCCCTGCCTCCTCTGGGAAAGACACCTCACTTGAGTTATATATTGATCAACAGTGAAAAAAGGTGTCCCTGTTTAGAGCAGGTTAATCATCTGCTGGCTGCTGGTTTCATCATTTCACAGGCATGAGGAAGCCAGATAGAGCTACTGTTGCAACGAAAATGGAGCAAACACCAAAAAGTGCTGAGGGATTGGTAAGGAGAACAGTCCTAGATGCCTTCCTGTCACTGCACTACCAAGACAGCACAGCAGCAGCCCCAACAAGCTGATAACTGCTCCTCAGAAACAGTGAAGAAGGTGTTAGCATGGTATTTCCCCCTAAGCACCTGAATTGTCAGAGGATCCTCCTTCGCAGCTGAAGTAACAGCACGTTTCCATACAGGAGGCTCAGTCAGTTGGTGTGTCTGAAGTAAGACCACTGCTTTGAATAAGTAACAGCATGTCCTTTTCATGGCTAAAGCTAGGAACCATCTTCTTCATTCATTTAAAAAAAAAAAAAGTCTTTTTCACAAAGTTCAGAGAAGGCTGTGCTTTAGCCTTTCAGTTCCCAATCTGCCTGGGATGGATTTTTGTTTTTCTGTTGCCCCTTCATTCCTGCACAAGCTGCTTCATGATCACATAACCATGTGCATGATTGATGGGAGGAGCTGAGGGGAGGGTAAGCAGCATAATTTTGATTATGTTTTGAAATGCTCAGGGTTGGAAATGAAGTATGAGATCCCCCCACTTTTCCTACCTCACTTGAAGACAATTACAACTGCCTGAAAGATGCGAGATCTGTTGAAAGTAATAAATTGTTGATTGTTTGTTTATTTTCAGGGTAGACAACAATCAGCTTTTAATCAGCTTCTCATCACCACTAGAGAGCTATTAACTCTCAAAAATAATTAGAAAACAGAAAAGAAAAATCTCCTTCAATTATTTTCATCCAGAAAACTGGGACTTTATGAAAAAAAATCTCAAGATTCACAGAAAAAAAAGTTAACTTGGTGGCACATTCCATTCATTCGTTTAAACAATGAGATACTGTTTGCCAGAGAGGTAGGGAAACAAAATAGAAAATACTGAACCATACTTAATATTTTTCCACAAAGGCTCCCACAGATAGTCACCCAAAGCCTTCCTTGAGCCCACCTTGTCACAGCCAGCACTGCCCTGCTCTCCCCCTTCCAAATCTCCCTCTGAAGATTTTCCCACCTCCAGGTTTAGTCCCATACTGGCAGTTGGCTTCCCCTCACCTCCCCCCAAAAAAAGTTGTCTGCAGTCATGTTCACAATGGCAGAGCTAAAGCAAGTAGCTGCAATTGCTCTTTCTGTGGATTGCACTTCCTGAGCTTGTATGATGTTGTGGATATTGGCATCTGAATAAGAACCAATATTTTCAGCCACCTTGGGCAGACACTCAGTTATTTCTGCTGATTTTTTTTTTTTTTAAAAGGAAATATATTGCAGGAGTCTTCCATTTCTCTGATCTCTGACTATTTGTGGAATCTTGTCTTTCAGATCCCCACAATACACCTTTCTTCCATTTTTGAGTAGATGAACTCTGAATACTGTCCTGAGGGAAACGGTACTCAAACTTCACTGCAATAAAAAAAGCAACCTCCAAATTTCAATCATATTAGAGTTAGCAACAGGTATGAAATGTCTCAGCAGATACTACCTTTCTGTGATTTCAGATAGGCAACATAACTAAACAGAGTCCCTCCATCTCACATACAACTTTCCAGTAGCTTTCCCCACCAACAATCCCATGAAAATATTCCCTCAATGTGCCTCATTTCCTTCCATCCTGTTGCCACGTACACCTTTACCAGCACGCTGCTTGTAGCTCAAATGCGGTCATCCTTACAGGAAAACAAGATCAATCACGAGCACTTCGCTAGATCCTGAGACAACTGCTGGTTTGTGCTGTTGTTGAACTGCTGTTCAACAGATACTTGCCTTTCGGGGTGGTGACCAGGCAATGTCCTATGTGTACTCCTAAGGTGCAGTTAATTAGCAAGCAGCCTTTGGTAAGAAGACTCGGGGACAGACGTGCTTTGTTCTATCACATTGCAGGGAAGCTGTCCTCAAAGTCAAGAAGGGATGCCCCTCTCGATGGTAGGCATTAGTCAAATACACGTACTCAGATCCAGTAAGAGCTAACTGAACAAAAATGTAAAGGACTGTAAAAACCAGATCAGACTGGATTATGGATTCTAAGGGGCGACTAACTAAAGAGTGTGTGAGGGGCTGAGCTAATTAAGTACTCCCCCACCAGGACCCCAGTGGCTGTATCTTTTTATTTTATTTTTTCAACTGCCCATTGGAGATGAATTGTGATTCACTTTAAAAAGGGATTCTTCTTGTAAATCGATCAGTGTTAGACCCATTTGACCTACTAGTGTCTCTTTAAAGATTGATGAACTGGAACACAAAAGTGAAACTCTCTCACTTTAACTGTTCCCATCTGAGTTTCCTGCACTGTGAGATACATTTTTAAAGAGGCCTATGGAGTGGTTGCATCATTGATTCAAATTCTAGGGTTATCACACAAAGCGTTTTCATAGCCTGGCAATAGGCAAGACAGCCACACAAACAGAAAGGCCGTTAGCAAAGACAGTCACAGGTCTGTTTTAGATTAAAAACTGCTGTTATTAAAAATGTGCTACATCTCAAGGACCGTAGCAGGAATTTGTTAGGCCTTTTACTTTAATACTGGCCACTAATTAAATGCAAAACAGCAACACTAATTAAAAAAAAAAAAAAAAAGGAAATGGAAAATCACTTACTAGATTTATATTTTCCCCTCTCCAAGTGAAATCCTTTCCTCGCAAATGACAAGTGTTTTGGCCAAGATTAGCAAGAGAGGCTGCAGGTAACTGAACTCACCTGAGGGTACCACTGCATCCAAAAATACAGATACAGACTTTTAATTTAGAGCTGTGCCTTGCACTATTTTCAGGCAAGCCTCACTTTTTTTCACACAGCTATTTCCTGACAGTTTAGTCTAACGCATGTTTTTAAACCAGGGATGAAGTCCTGCCCACCTCTATGCTCCCCTAAAATCCGCGGGCATGGTCAAAATTCCTTTCTGTGCTCACAGATACAGTTCGGTAAGCACCCAAAGGACATTTTTCAGAACACGCAACCACCCTTATTTTACCCTCTTGGTCCTTTTTTTCTTTTTCTAAGCCGATGGCTTTAAGCAAATAGGATTTGGGCATTTATCTGTTCAGCTTCATTCAAATTGTACGATTTTGAGGAGGTATTTGTGAGTATGAAGTGCTTTATAGCATCTATACGTCAGGAAGATGGCATAACTTGTTCGGTATACTGACACTACTGCGTAAAACAGAATAAATGGCCATTGGAGGGTGTGGTTTATTATTGTAAGTTACTTTTGCACTCCAGCCAAAGACAGTTGGTTTCTTAAACCATGATTTTGTCCTTTTTAACTTAACTACTCCATTGTACAAGGATTCCTAATTATTTCTCTGCTTGCAATAGCACCATCCAACTTATTACCCGAGAATAGCAGTATTGCATAAATAATCTATTGCCTTTTTAACCTGAAGGAATCAACATCTGGTCTTCAAGAATATGAAAAATTTCTAATTTAATAATGGAATGTTCCTATGATACTCACCCTAACTGGAAAGTATTACTTTCTGAAGCTTCCTGTTCTTCACTCAGGAGGATGTATGGTCAAATAGATCATTCAACGACAGCGCATCCTCTTCCAGCAGAGACCCAGAAGTGTGGGGAGAGATCACGAGCAGTCTGGCCATCACACTAAAAGCTAACACCCGCATGCTATTTGTCAGCATTCGGGCTAGAAGCAGCAGTGTTGAACTGAGAAGACACACCAGGCTGGGTTTAGCATTGCTTGGAAGTTAGCAGAGCTCTCTGAATATGGTGCTCAAGCTTGGCTTAAGCTCCAGTGCAACAGTCTAGACACGGCTTTAGGTTTTCTGAGACCACTTGAAGTTTTCTTCCACCAGAGACATCTGGCCACCCTGTGTCCTGAGACTCATGTCCCAAAGCACAAAACCACAGCCATATCCTGTCTGTGTGTTGTACAGTGTTGAGCAAAACTATTTCAGAGTGAAAGCAAAAATCCAGAGGTTGCTCCGCTGGCACAGAAGACCAGTAACGGTATCTCTGCTGTGACTGAGTAAGTTTCAGCTAAATTCACACAAGGAGCAGGATTTTATTTTTTAAACATCTCTAAGAAAGATCTGCTGAGCAGCATGTAATAAAAATACAGACAGACCAGACTTGACAAGTTTGCAATTAATTTTCCTTGGCTCTTATTTACATCTTTGATTCTGGCAGTCTTCCTCTTCTGAAAGAGGAACACTGGCTCCCATTCGTTACTTCTAACGTAGCAAAATCCATAATGTGGCAGGTGTTTGCTACTCATTTCATTGACACAAGTATTATGTTTAATCAAAAGCTGAAGCAAGACAAAATGAATAAAACAAAGATAAAACAAAGTAAAGCCTGAAGCACCAGTCTACCCTCAATGCTTTGCAGTTTGTCTGGGTGTTGCTGGGTAGAATCTCAAAGAGTAAAATCTGCCTGCACAAGTTGTCAAACCGACCCATGGAAGCTCTACAGAGACACCCTAACAGACTTCTCGGCTCATGTCCTATCTACCAACCAATACTTTACCCACAGGTTTTATAAAGTGTCTCTCCAGTCCCTTCCCATTATAAGAATAGCCTACTTACAACATACCCCTCTTTCCCATCACCCACCTGAATTACTTCAAACAGGACAGCCATGAATTTAGCATTAGGAGAAGGCAAACTCCAAAAATCTTTATGAACCAGCTGTTGTCTTACCCTAGAAAGCTAACAGAGATGTCTAGAAAAGATAGGAATAACAAACCTTCAAAACAACCGTTGGACAATGCATTTGCAACAGAAAGGCAGTGACCCAAAGACCTGAACCAGAAGCTCAGCCATGCTTGTCAAACGATGTATTTGTAGCTGCACTGAGATCTGAGAAAATATATTCTGAAAAACAGGATCTTGAAGCTTGAAAACCAGCATGACTTGGGAGTCACTTAAAATTTAAGCATGAGAATTGTGAAACTCTTATTGAAAGCACAGTACTATACACAGAATTATTCCCACCAGGGAATCCACCAGTGGAACTTGTGTGGGTGCTTTCTCTGTTACGTGAGACCAAAAAAAACCCAAACCAGTTTGCGACAGAGAGCAGCCCTTCCAGCAGAAGGCTGTTTATCTCCTCCTTTGATAAGATCAACTACCATGTCTTCATAGAGCAGCTCCTCCTAACAGCTCCTCCTCTACATTGTGTACTCTGAGAGAGCTACACGATACCAAAAGCAACACTGGATGAAAGACAGAGGCCCCGAGATGTCCCTTTTTCATCATGTATAATTTGTAAAGCTAGTAAAAAAAAATAGCAAGCAATTTAGCCTGGAATTTTGCCAGCCCTGGTATTCATAGCACATGTGATAAAAGAGCAGAATTTGCCAGTCAGTGGAAGAACAATCAGGCCCATAACCTGACTTCCACCACCGAAGGCAACACCTGCAAACATTGCTATTGATCAGAGCAGCACTATTTTCATCAGGCTGCATTGCACTGGGCATTAAACATCCGCAGGGTCACGGCCTACCTAAGCTGAAGTTGGGGTAGATAGTTCCAAGAATTTAAGCAATTTTCAAAAGAATAAGCATCTGAAGACGCTATGAAATCACACTAAAAATTAAAGAAAAGGATATCATAAGTTGGTTTTATGTAATAGTCCAGGTTATGTTACAGCATATTGACATATACAACAAATTAAAACAGGTAATTAATCTTACTACCTTCCACTGATAATTTTTTAATTAAGTCACTTATCTTTATCTACATATTTAAAAATGTAGATCTTTCATTATTCATCTCTTAAAGAAAATCAATGTTGTCCTGATTTGCTACAGCTCAAACAAGCGAGCAGTATTAGCTAAGATAAGACAGTCTAATAGAAAAATAATTCATTAACTTTATTAACAAGCCCTAAGAAAATACTATTGAGCACATTTTCATACTCCTAGAAGTCTGAATTATGAACCAAAAGCTTAAGGGTGTTCAGTATGACTAAAATATACGTAATGGATTTTTTTTAAAAAAAAGCTTTTAAATAGAAAAGGAAAAGTGAGAAAACTATTAAAAACTATTAGAAAAGTT
This sequence comes from Rissa tridactyla, assembly GCF_028500815.1. Taxonomy (NCBI): domain Eukaryota; kingdom Metazoa; phylum Chordata; class Aves; order Charadriiformes; family Laridae; genus Rissa; species Rissa tridactyla. The sequence goes on from NC_071475.1 coordinate 10,487,162, forward strand.
CAATGAAATGTTTTAGAGAGTTCATTCCTAATACTGAATTATATTATAAAAAACACTATCAAAAAACTTCACAGTCTGTAATGAATGAGACTGGAAGTTAATCTGCGGCACTGGTTAGATGCGAGTGTCTAAACAGCTATCCACTACACAGTTTGGAAATATTTGCACATCAAAACAGACTCTGGTTTTACACTTGGGATTGTAAAGCTTTATAAAAGACACCATGAAAAGAGTAAACTTTGAATCTCAATTTCTTGAGGAAGCAGACTTTTTCTAGTCATCTTAAGTGTCCTTTTCTTCTCAGGGTGACCTTAACTTTCAGATTTGTAAAATGGTTTCCTCTTGTGTTCAATCCTACTGTGTAATAAATTTTAAAAATGACTATTTATCTTCTTTAATATATTAGTCATATGTAGCAGGAGAAGCCTCTGTGGGAATTTTTGCTATCGAGCTTGCTCAAGCTTAAGTCAATGCTGATTTAGAAAATATAACTTACGCTTAGTAACAAACAATCATGAATATATTTATTGGAATAACATCTTTCCATTCTCCTGCAGCAGCGCGTTTAGTTTATCAGTTGCAGTACTATATATCGATATATATTTACAGTGACCGAGGCAATTTGAAAGTAATGCTTTTATGTTGCCCATCTTATTACACTTTTACAAGCCTGAATCACTGGCATTTGGAAAACAAATACCCTGACGGTTCTGAAAAACGTAAATGAAATGCCAATTAACCAGACAGGTATAAGTTATATTTATTTCTGAAAAGTGAGAATCAGTGCATGCTCAAAAACTGCCTGTTGCAAAAGTTATATTTAAGCAAGTTTAAATATTTTTAGATTTTGCCTTACTGAACATGACCTCAGCCGCTTGCACTATGTAATGACAATAATGAATAAACATGCTGTGCTTATGAAGGACTAGAACCTAACAAGCTGATCAATTGTTAATTCTATAAAGTGACTAAAACGTGTCTCTACTATCAATAAGTAAATCAGCGTCTATTTGCGGGACTAATGCACCTTGTACATATCCTCCAGCTATCCTGCCCTTCTCTATAATAATCTAATTATCAGTTTGGTCATATTTAAGTACAACCTGAATGAGATTTGATATTATTTTTCATCTTGAGGGTGGGAAAAATAGAAGGAGAATTTGTTTGGATATTTAAAGAGACACACTACATTTGTTTGGAGGATGCAGATTTTCCATTTGCCCTCCAATTAGTTATACACAATTATTCATTTGAAAACCAATTATTTTACAGTATTATTCTTAAATCTTACAGGCTATTATCAGACAGACATTCCAGAGAAGAAGGCCTTTTTATTATTAAAGCCCTCTTGCTCTAAGCCTCTGTAACAAAGAATTTAAACAAAAGACAACAATGCTCATTAACTGTAACAGAAGATGTTACTTCTGTAGAAAAAGGCGTTTAAAACAAGACCAGTTTGGCTTTATTCAGTCTTTATTTTTCTTCTTAGATGAGGAAAACACAGAAGGTGTATGAAGTTTTCAGCTATAATACAATTATATATATTCCAAATATGCTAATTACAAATAGCTGCCTGTATCCACTACATTTCTAAGCAAGATTTAACAGCAATAGTTTATTCAGGGCTGCAGATTCTGTTCAAGAAGAATGTGTAACACATGTGAAAACCAAAAGGTTTGCTGAAAGTATCTGATTTCTTTCTCATTTCTATAGACAGCTGTGAAGACACCGGGTAAACACAGCTACCTGTGCATCCACCCAACAGCACAGCTCATCTCCGTCTGGGGTGCAAGGAGAGAGCAAGCACATCCAGAAGCATGTCGTAGGGAAATGATGCACACTGGCAAAGTAAGTAACCGTATTTAAAGTTGCTGCACCTTTTCCAGAGTTATAAACAGTAATTATTCTTAAAGATTTAGGGCTTCTATGTCTATTCTATTGTTAAACTGATATATATCTCACAAAAATACATTAGAAACATCTACAGGAAGGAAATGTTCTGGAGGGAAATGCCATTAAGTATGTGGATAAGCTCAATACCAATTAATTTCTAACAGTTAATGAACCAAATGAACCTATTCATTTCTCAGGCGGAAGGTTACGCTAATTCTGCCGGAAATTGCTCTGCTTCGCCTCAGATCCATCCCTCCGTGTCAACTTGGTGTAGAAAAGGAGGGAGAATCCTTTTTATCCAATACTCTCTTAAATTAAGACAATTGATGCAGGTTTTTAAAAGTAACTTTTTCTGACAAAATTTTGTTCTTTTTTTCCTGCCCTGAACAGAAGCACATCTCTAATTAAAGAAAAGCAGAATGCATCATTTTAGCAGCACACCAAAAATATGGGGACAATTTAGTACTAAAATATTTTGCTTTTCCCTCTTCAGCCCCAGTTAAGCCTATACACCCTATAACTGTTAAATATTTCCACAGTTCTACTGTTACTCCAGTAGCACCTTTCAGCTAAACAAGCCAACGTCAAACACTTTCTTATATTCTTTCAAATAACAGATATTAGTTCAAATGTTCTGAGACACTGTTTGACTGAGAATGTAACAGGAATACACACATATGACTGTCTTTCTATATTGCACAGAATTACTAATCCCTTTTTCAGATTCAATGGCCTGTTTTATGTGCAAGTCCACTCACTGCTGCAGACATGTATTTGGGGAAAATTTTATAGCTCTTGACTTCTAACCGTGGGGCTTCAAAGTCATTAAACTGACAACGCTCAGTACAAATGGCAATGCAAAAAACACGAGCCCACCACACGGTCAGGATCAGTCTTTTACAGCTACCTGTATTCACACTAGGCCAATTCCAGTGAAATCAGTAAAACACTCATGGAGTGAGGCACAGCTGCATATGTACAAAGAGGAAAAGGTTTAGCCTCATAATAACAACACCAGCTGACCAACATTAACTTCACTGGCTCGCTGCATCCCCATTTTCCTTGGGGACAAAGCAGTGGCGTGGGTTTCGGAGCGGACCAGCCACAACAGCCTTCCCTCTGCTCAGCTGTAGGAGTGTGGCTGACAAGAATCCCCTTCCCTACGTGCTCGATGGGGCACAACCCAAGAGCGTATTTGTGCAGTGGGGGGAAGGCTCACCCGGTTCCCTGTGGGACCTGATGTTCATAGTGCGCAGGTGGCAGTGGAAGAGAGGTGTGGGGCATTGCGAAGATGTCCTTCACATTCTATCGTATTTTCTAGGAACAGGGCAATGAGGTATCCTGAACATGGCCCCGGCGTTGTCACGGTCCCTGGCAATGGCCAGAAGAGGAGATAAAAGCAAAGGGGAAGAGATGACCCCTCCTTCCTTCCTAGTAACCCAGTCTGCTGAGCATTTGCCGGGAAACTGGAAGGAAACCAGCAAGGAGTGTGGGCTGCCTGAGTGCCCAGACCATCACCACCAACTACAGCATTCTCTATTTCCTTTTCAGAATAATAGGGAAGAGAGAGTCTTAAAGACTAATTTAAGTAGGGCATATTAACCCCATGGCTTGTAACCAAAGCTTACTTCCATTAAAGATCTCAACCACGTCTGTTTTTGAGATTAAACAAAACAAGAATTTTCATTTAGGAGTCTAAGTTACATGAATTTTGGTAGGAAATCATAATACGGATGCATTATATTCATTTCTGAAGTAAGGCATTTTTCTTCCTGTCTCCAACATTATTAGCATGTTACAGTGGCTTAAATTAAAAAAGAAACATTTATTTTATCACCCTGATATCAGCTCACTGCAATATAACATCTTGAAACAGGAAAATATCGCAGCTTAGCATCATAAATTCAATATTGCAACAAGATAAATCCTCCCTATTAATGTAAACCGCTGTACTTCACAATATATCTACATCTGCAATGCACTTCTATTTGCCGATTGGACTATCATAAACACACATAATTCTCATTGAATAATGGAAGCAGCAAAGAAATCTGTGAGTAACTATGTTCTCTAGACTAAGACAGCCACAGCCTGGTCCTTCAAACAGATTCATTCACGCAGGGACGTTCCCTGCTTGCAGATGACAACATAAAATACCATCGCCCCCATAACTGGAATCTAGATAACAGAGCAAATGACATCAAATACAGCCACTCCTTAATTACACATGCACAGGATGTATGCTGGAAGCTTTATTAACTTGAAATATATATAAATCCCAGAGATGCACATACAAAAGGCTGGGTACCCTATCAATTAAGAATTTACAAATTTTTCACCGAATACCTGAGGTGACACTGGAATGACTCAGAAGAAAAGAAGCTCATTTAATTTTTTGGAAAAGAAAAATCACTAACCATTCAGTGCTGCCTACAACAACTCAGTTTTCTTCTTTTCCCCTTTACACTCAGGTTAGCACGCGGAAACTTGTGCCAAATGGGAATTTGGCACACGGTTTAGGAAATGTAAACACATGAATTAATAACCTGAATTATGCAAATATGAACCTGAGACTTGCAATTTGTTTTAAAAAGCTAAAAGAACTTGTATTAACCAGTTTATCCATATCCAGGCATTACTCAAATGCTTCTAGTTTAGTTAGTAGTTTCTTGCAGACTACAAAAAAAGTCCTGCTCTCTCCTTTTAAAGAGGTTAGTTGCTTCCAGAACGAGCAAGGCCAGGCTGACTCCAGTTATACCGCATCCTTCCGTTCACAAGGATGCATGGCATGACTAAGTAGTGCTTTGGGAGTGGCTGGTTGGAGAACAGAAAGGGGCAAGAGCTCTGCTTCAAGGGTTGGGGATAAGTTTTTTACCCAGACTTTTACCATCACGGCTGGGAGTGCTGCCTCTTAAATATATTTATACTTGCTTGTTATATCTCTCCTGACTAGTAACATACCTATTATTTTAAAGGAGGGAGGGAGAAAATTTGTACTAATGCTGTGCAGAAGGGAATATTCTCTGAAGATAAAGGCCTGACCCCACTAGAGTTTTTATTCCATAGATGTTCCCTGTAAAGTGTAACTGAAATTGAAACACAACAGAAGGGGCAATAAAAGCAACAGGCTACCATTTGAGATACCTGATACTCCTTCATTTGAGCTTTACTCTGGCATACTTGCACCAAGTCCAAGAAAATTGGGCGTTCAGCTCACAGCCTTTTCGAAATAATTGCTGGAAAGTATAAAATAAAGCAAAATTGGTGAAATCCTCAGTCCTTCGTTCCTCCTTATAAGCCTTTTTAAAATAGCAAAGAGTCTTCAGTGACACAGACCAATAGAAACCCCCATAGCTTGCAAGTATTCAGGATGCTTTGCCCGTGCAAAGCAGCTCAGATCGCACTGCCTAACCTCAGGTGAGAGCATGCTGCGATCTTCTGATCTGCAGGGTTGGCACTGGCTTCAAAACAACCGCTTGCATCACGGTTATCAAATTTTTCAAAGGGATAAAGAGATGCTGAGGGAGTTCTACTAGACCTTGAGAAGGGGCAAGGAGTCCCAGGGCCATAAACTGTGAGAGTGAGACAAGCAAAATCCAATAAGTTGGATAAAAAGTTTATGTATATATATAGGAGAGCTCTTTATTCTGAATATGCTTCCAAACTCCAGGACAAAACCGTATCCTCAAGACTTTCCTCAGGAGACTGGAATGAGGCTTAGCACTCTAAGGAATCTTGTTCCTCCGTATTCATATCAATAGTGAGTTAAAAAGGATAAAAAATTTGACTTAGAGTGCTATTTAAGATTGATATTGCAACAAAACCACTTCTTGCACCAACAAATTCAAGTTTAGCTGTAGACTAAGGGCTTAATTTTTCATTGGCCAGAGCTAAGTGTTATTGCAAGAACCAGATTTTATAAGAAATTTCATTATAGATGAACCTGAGAATTAACTGCTTTCCATCAAATATACTAGTGTTTATCTCTTAAATGTACATTTTTTCTAACACTTGAGGAGTACTGGCCAAATTCTGCCCTTTTCAGTCAAAGCCCAGTCCTTAATTGGGCAGCTTGCCTGAGAGGACAGCAGGTGTTGGCCTTAGATTAATAAAAGATTGGCGTGGGGAGATTAGGAGCTGCGCCACACAAGTACCACCATCCGGTTGCCAATTCAGATCTAATCCAGGGCAGTCACATCTGGAAGGCGATACCAGGTAACGCCTGCAAAGTGAGGTGTACGACCGGGAGAACTGGTGGATTTAATCTAGTTTTTAGGAAATTATAGAAATCTCAGTGAAGTCAACAGAAATCTTTTTATGCAATTTAAATCATATCCCAGAATTACCAGAGCTGGAGCAGCCTTCTAGGCAGCCAAGAAAAGGGGCCATGGAATAAGTGGCATGGACCCAGACTATCTCTGCACCCTGGCAAGGCAGAAGGCTCTTCAGTATTGGACTGAAATCTATCACCAAGCCTCTTGTATCATTTTGTCTGTGTTTTTCTTCAATAATTAGAAGCTTTTAGCTATCAGAGTACATCAAACCTGTACCTTCCACAAGCACTGAAGTCACTCAGAAAAATGATAGTAAACATCAATGTGAAACTAGAAGGCAAAAAAAAAGAAATCTGCTACAGCATCATCTAAACATAAGATAGTAATAGCATTAGAAAAAAATAAATCTATTTCACACAGATGAAAATCATTACAGTTCTCTAGAGACCCTCTCTCTCTCTGCAGTAACCCGTGTCATTTCCTAGCTAGTAAAAATATGCCACAGGATATCAAAAGACGGTAACGTTCTTCTAATTTTAATATTCCTCTAATCCAATAATGGGTTGTTTACTGCTTTCTAATTTAAAGGTAATTCATTAGATGTATTCTGTCATGTCTTATTGGCATTGAAGGCGTAAGAATCATACACACCTCTGAGGCACATCAGTCATACCGCTAATATTCTACGTAGTTCCCTCAATATAAATGGCTATCAGTGTAGCAGCACTGATAAGGGAGGGCATATTTGAACATATATTTAAATTACAAACAAAAATATTGAAAGGCTTCAGGGGTGAAATCTGGACCCAAAAATCTACATTCAACACTAAGGACTCGGGCAAACAGAAAATATTTAAGCTAATATAAGTGATTTGTGTGCAAATATTTGTGATGGTGACACAAAGCGGGGGCACACAGCCTGCGGGGAAGCCCCTGACTGACCTGCGGGGGACTTGAATGAGTCTGCTGCAAAATGAGGAAGGTTAACGAAACGTTCGAGAGAGGAGGCAACCTGAACTCAGAAATGCACATTTCAGAGACCGTGCTTGGCAACATCTGGTGTGAGTCTGCAAAAGCTACCCAAGACAGCTGAGTTTCTGAGTAACCCTACAGCAGTGTAACAGGAACTGAGGCCAAGGGCTTCAAACCTGCTAGACCTTGGCAACATGGAGGCACCAAGGTCCTGGGGTGAAGGCGAGAGCGCAGCAGGAGCCATTAGCGCAGCTGGGAACACACATTTTTCTGCCTCACCAGCATCCACCCACCTGCACGGGTTCCCTCATCGCTCCCCTGCCGCGGAGTCTGTGCCTACCTTCATGTGAGCGGCTCTACTCCAGGCACTAAGCAATTTACTACAGGTAAATCCACTGTGTGCTCAAACCCCTTGTTCTGGCAGCTTTCCTGCCACAGAGGCTGAGAACTCTGTGGCTGTTTGTATTCTGCCAGCAACCAGCTCAGTCACATCGTCTCTCTCTATACCAGGGAACTAACATGTCCATTTTCAATAACCTCTTCCCAAGAAGTGAAACCTTTGATCAGCCAGACTAACCACATGCACGTGGCTGTTTAATGAACCGTACCTGTCCCAGAGGAGGGCACGAGACTGAGAAACACAATGAAACCGTGCTAGGAAACCGCTCCGTTTGTCCAAACTTGCGTTATTCCTTAGGAGTATGGCAGGATCGCCACATCAGTTTGGAAGCCAGTTTGGGTCAGTACATGTCCAAAACCATCACCTCATTGGCTGTCGGTGATGTCATGCCCATGCATTAATCCCCAGTGACTGCAGGTTTAACATCACTCATATCACCACATCACCTACATAACGACAATGAACGCGCGTCTTAGAGGAAATTACTGGAGCAGAGAATAAAGCAACTTGTTGAAACAGGGAAAGTCAGATCTCTTAAGTGATTATTTCCAGCTTTTTGTTTTTGTCAAAGTGAAGTTGGCGGGGTCAGAAGACAAATATACCTCACTGAAAGGAATGTGTATTGTTATAGTTCTGTTTTAAAAAAAGGAAAGCTTCAAGATCTCCCACTCAAAAAGGTAAAAGTGCCAGGGGTGAGAAACCAACTGATCTGGGAAAAAAAAGTATTTCAGCAGCTATAAAATCAGTAGCCAAAAGTAAATACTTTTCAAAAAGGAAAAAAAAAAAAAAAGGTAAGAGCGATAGCTACAAAGATAGCTACAAAGCAAGCTTGTCTGTTTGCTTGTGACATCCTTATCACTAGAGTAGCTACAGCAGTAAATGAGTTGCATGCACAGAGACTGGTACACAGATATATTTAACTACAACGCAAATACTTGAAGTGCTCGGGACTGCCACTCGGGCAGGCACCTCACAGCGCCAGAGCTCGCCCAGCCCGCAGGATTCCCTACAGACCTACTTAAAAGCCCAAATACCCCAGCCCCTTGCCGGTCAGGGGGTCTGCCTGATGCCGAGAGAAGCCCGCTGCCCAGCTGGGGCAACCTGCCAGACCCAGATGGCCACTTCGGGAACACATGAGTCACTATTATCCACCGCGCTCCCGATAATTGCTCTCCTAAATACGAGTTACCGCGCAGATTAAGCCCTGCTTCTCCCAGCGCAGCTGCTTCCCCGCCAGCCCCAGCGCGGATCGCCCCCCTCCAGCCCGCCCGGGACGCGTAGAGCCCAGCACCGGCCCGGGCAGCCGGAGGGGACCCCCGGCTCGGCAGCCTCCCCCCAGCTCGGCAGCCCGACCCCGCACCGCCCGGCCCCAGCTCTGCTCCCCGGGTACCTCTTACCTGGCCGCCGCCTGCGCCCGAGGAGATGCTGCGCTGAAGAGGGAGGGAGGCAGGAACAGACGTGTCGGGAAGGGGGGGAAATCACCCACGGCAGAGCGGGGAGCGCACCCGGCTTTCAAGCTGCGAGGAGGATGCTCCGCACAACCTCCCGCACGTCGCCCGAAGTGGCTTCGGAGCTTCCCCCTCCCGCTCCTCCTCCTCCTCAGAGACGGGGGAGGAAGCACACGCACAGTGTTACGGCTTTTCTTTCTCTCCCACTCCCTGCTTCCTCCCTTCACCCTCCCTCCCCCCGCCCCCCCAGGACACGACTCCACCGCGCACGTTAAGTGCAGGAGCTAAAACTGTTTGGGCAAAGTGCCCTCTCCTCCCTCGGCTCCGGGCAGCCAGGATGCAGCAGGGGACGATCGCGCTGCCTTCCGGAGGCAGAGCCGCACGCCCTGCTCCGCCCGGGCTTTTAGCTGAGCCCTCACCTTATTTTAGCATCCAAGCGGTCGCTGCTCAGCCGAGGGAAGAGAAAGGAGATGTTTCTTCAGCTCGCAGCCGGGACAGAGTTCGCAGCATCTTTTTGGAGACAACCGCAACTCGAGAAGGGTGCAGAGGGTCAGGGCTACGACCTCCCCAAGCCTCTTATCGCGTGTCTGATCACTGCTGCCCTGCACACCGCAGTCCTACGGGCTATCAATAAATTACCCCCTTCAAAAATTCAGTTTAAATGGAAAAAGTGAAAGATGGTGTTTCACAGACTACAAAGCCGGGGTCACTTCGACAGGCTTTTGAGCAGCCACTGGGAAACGGATCCTGGTTCTCACTCTGACACAGAGTTTCTGTACAACCTTTATCAACTCACTTCATACCCTCAGTTTCTTCTATAGCTCTGGTGCTTGTTTAAGTAGTGCTGTCCAAATATATGCTTCAGTGGGAGTTAGGCATTTAAATACCTATAAATATTAGTCCCATTTCCATGAGAGGGGGCAGTGTCTCACCGTAAGTGACCATGGAGCTCAGTGCAACGGGAGGCTGATCTTGGCTATATTCCCTAAATGATGTACTGAAACAAATCATCACCATCACAGACAAACCTTCCTTAAATTGGAAGAACCACTGAAAATACACCTTTGTGGAATGGGGCAGGCTGCTTTTCTCACAGGAAATCACTCTTCAGCTACTGATTTGGAACTGCATATTGCCTTTCAAGTTGTCCGTGTGCAACTTTTCTAGTGTACGTGTGAAAACCAGTAAAAATCTCTGTAGCTTTTATATCACAGTTCATTGTAAATTAATAATACAGTAACAGACTCTCACATCTTGGATAAATTCATTTAGCCTGAAAGAAAGGATCCAAACCCCCAGCCTTAGCTCTCCCTCATTTCACGTTAGCATGACTCATCTGTGCTCTTTTAATCAACAGGAGCTACAATACAGTCAAAACAGGAGGGGACAAGTATCAGATCACATTTCTCCATCTCATTTCTTACATGTGGAGCTACCACCTTCTTGCCCAGTGCTCCTGACAATTAACCCCCCTCCGGTCCTCTAGCAAGCCTAGAAAAGGTGACGGAGAATGGGTAGAGAAGGGAAGGAGCTCCAAGCTTGCAAAAAGGCTTGTGAGAAGTAGATCTGGGGAAAAGGGAGAGAATTGGATGTACTGGGGAAAGGGAAAGATTTAGAGGACAGGAGACATAGATCAGCAGGAAAAAGGTCTGGTCTTGCTGCCTGGGGAACAATCTGTTGAAAGCAGGCTGGTCAGGACATCAGACAGGGATTACGCAGGCTCAACACCCCCCTGGTATGTGCGGACGGAGCAGTTTACCTGCCATGGGTGCTCCTACAACCAGGCTGCTGAGCCGTGGGAGACAGGAGCTCACTGCTCCCCCTGACCTGCTGCTATCCCGCACCCACATTTCCCTCCCCAACCACCCCTGTCTCAGGCCCGTCTCTTAGACTCAGTTTTCCCATCCAGACAATGGAGGCAGCCACATTTCTTGCACGGGGTTGCTGTCAAAATGAATTAAGTAATGTCCAAAGAGTACTTTGAAATGCAGATATTATGCGCACTAGTTTTAATGCCTCCAAAGCGGTCTCCAGATATCTCTAAATCCTCAAGATATCCCTGATCGATTCCTGTTTTACAGGAAGCCAAGCAGAGGGACAGATGCTTTAGTCCATCTCTTTTATGTTGGGTCCTGCGGATCCCCCTGACCTTGCCATGGCTCAGGCTCTGACTTGCTGCCTCACAGTGACCAAGTCCCAGTCCAAAGCCACATTTTGCGGATGATGCAGAACAAGCATCACACCTGCAGTGTATCCACCCCTGATTACTAACCCCCCATAAAGCTGTTGCCTTTGACATGTTAATGCCCGGGTCTGAGCTCCCAGCCCCTCCCGCAACCTGGTGTTACATGTGTCCTTCTGGCATCCGCTGCGCCCTGCAGGACCCCCCCACAAAGTGTGGGCGTTGTGGGGCTGACCCAAATCCCTCTCTGTATTTTCCTTGCCTTTGTAGGTGTACTGGGAAGGAACAGGACGCAGGAGCTTCTAGTCCCGAGGCCTGTGATCAAATTATCTCTCCCTCTGTCACACATCCTAATCGTCACAGCTGGCGGTCATGCCAACAATATTAACGCTGCTGAGTAGCTTTCAGTTTTGCAATTAGCAAGGTTTTCTGCTTCCCTCAAATAAAAAACAGGCTTGTACTACTTAGCGCTGCCTAAAAGATACAGATACATTCAAGGCCCGTGTTACTGTCTTGTTGAGATGAACTGACATTATAAGTGCTGTAGATATTTTAAATCCTTTGAAGATTACAATGGTTACAAAGCTCATCATTTCTAAACGTGTTTATCCTTCCTCTCTTTTTTGTTTGCAAAATTAGGCAATGCGCAGTTTAAATAAACAACTATTGTACTATTAAACATTGATTAAAGAAAAGAGTTCCATTTAAATTATTAAGTGGTAAGATAAAAAGCATCCCTTCTCTTTTGTACGCTACTTTATTCAGAAGTCAAACTTCTGTAGTCTCACTGAATGCTAATGAACAGCATAATAATGCGCAAGGGCAAGAGGGGGCTGAGTAATTAAAAACAGAGGCCAGAAATCAAAGGGCTTGAAATATACTTACCAAAATAATTCAATTATACATTAGAAACCTGGGATAATCAAGACACATCCCACAGTTTCATTCATCATTATGCCCCAATTTAATATCTGTACTGGTCCTCTGTACACAGGAAGCAGCAACTGGGACTTTCATGTGTGATGCTTCGGCTGAGGAGACAAAGGCACCGCGCACTCAGGTCCCTCTCTCATCATGCCGCACCTTGGAAATGGCTTCACTTGACTGAGTTTATCTCAGTTAAACTGATTTAGGGAACTATTTTTAGCCACAAGCTATTTCTGTATTGGTTGTATATTCGTTTTCTCTCTAGCTTTACAATTAATTAATACAGATGTCCACACCCACCATCTTAGCTTGCCTATAAATCCATCTTCCCCCTCTCTCCTTGACTTCACCTCTTCTTGCGGTTTCAGGCTTTCCTGGTTATCCACAAAACCCTGTGCCAAGCAAAGCAGCAGGTAGGTTCATTCAGCAAACCATGTGTTTAGCTGGGATGGCATCATGAGCCTCTGAGGTTTTCACGCAACACAAACTGGGTCAAAAAAAGTCCCGCTGTAGCTTTGCAATGTCACCACTTTTATGGGCCAAGGAGTCCCAGCGCAGCTTCTAGTCTCCGGGATGCCAAAGGGGGGACTGCACATTTCAAGGAAATTCCAGTGCCAGGTGATAAAACAAGGGAAAAAAGAGCCAATCTGACCTTGTCCAGTGATTTTGGAGATCAGTGGAGGACTTACGTGATTTTTGCCTTGTGCAGTCTTGATGCCACAAGCAACGATCAAACCTAGACCCATTAGCACTGATAACAGATTCATGGAGGAAACTCCAAGTGATGCATTGTCAGGAACCACGTCGAAAGCAGAAAAAGTGAAAAGAAGTTTCCAACCGACAAGGGATAGCTCTGCTCTTCAAAAATTTTGCAGATGCACAAGTTGTTCCCTCCCGTCTGGCACATAATTAAGGCAACAACAGGTGAAAGCTATTGAAAACAACCAATGTCAACAAAAATTCGGGAATTTCAGCAAAACCAACACTCGGTCATCTTCCTGAGGAATGAGACTCTGATTGTCTTATTAGAATTTTTAAAGGTTTAAGCATAGAGACTACTAGTTGTCTCTAATGAGCGCAGAAGTCAAACAAGTACTGCGGTGCTTCACAAGCCGAGAGGAGCCTGTAGGCCAACACAGGTCGCAATGTTAAACGGTAGAAAAGGGAAACAAGAATCTCAGGTCAAGTTTTCCAACACTAACGGTCTTAATTAAAATGAAGGTCATGACTTTAGAAGATGGGTGCCGTTTAGTATAGTCCCAGCTATTACCGAGATTTGCTGCAGCTTCAATTTAGAACAAAAACCGCTGCGTTAGAAAGAGCGAGCGGGCACACTTTAGACAGTCTATGACAGTGGCAAACGTGGATGTCTCCAACTTTGCCCAGCCCTATCAGCTCCATTTGCCTCAATCAGAAATAATTTTGAGGCGATTCAGCTTCCCCCAAAGATGTACATTCCCTTGTTAAAAAGGAGATCATTAAGCCAAACAAACCAGCCCGTAACGTGAACCAGAGAGGTGTTTGCCAAAGGGGGACAGGGGAATGCACCAGTTAAGACAGATATAATTTCAACACACAGTGAAGCAGAGAGGCAAATACCTATTTTTTTCCCATTTTTCTAACAAGGAATTAATTTTTAAAGAGAAGACATTAATGTACACGTTGCTTGGTTTTGCCAAGGGATTGACTGAAAGGGGGGAGCGTTATCTAGGGGCAGAGCCTGAGCTACACGGGACCCCCCACTGCTCAAAATTCATTTCCCAAGTTTGGTGATGAAATACTCTAATAGATATCTTAGTGACATCCTTTCCCGAGAAACAGTCTGGGGCAGTAATTCTAACAGGACAAGTCAGCTGTAATGAATCTCTTTCCTCGGCGCAGATGGGGCCTCACTTTACTCACATGCAGAGCTTCTTCCCCTTCCTAAGACTACAAGGAGACAAAAGCAAGTGGCTCTGGCCTCTTATCTTACCTGCCTTAAACAATATAGTGGCAATCAATGAATGAACTTCATTTTTTTAAAATATGCAATTACATGAAATAGATTTTAGACGTGACAAAACCCAGAACAACTCCGCAAACACAGAGCTGGGCTCTGATTTCTATCAGTATGAGATCAAAGTAGCGTAGTTGCTCATTTACAGCTCAAAGATGCATTATTTTGCCTAACTCGGGCTGTATTGCTAGTCGACTGAACTCTGTAAAGCAGAAATATCAAGCCGTCTTGATATTCCTTCCACAGTAAATAACGATTTACAAAGGAGGAGGAAAATCTCCCTTCCCCTCCCTCTTTCAATTCATTAAGTTCAACTGCAATAACCAGTGAGGCGTACAGGAAAGGGTTAGGTATCTCTGCCTCTGAATATTTAATTCAGGACTAAATGTAATGCACAGCATCCTTATACCCCTGGGAGTTCAGCAGCCAATATGCCAATGAATATATCCTGACAATAGTGATATTCTCTGCACTTTGGAGGCATGAGTGACATTTGCTCGCCACATATGTTCCATCGGATGCTGAGGTCTACACTTGTGAGAAATTAATCAGATTCCATCTGTTTCCCTCTCATCCTGGACAATTTCATTACAACTTAACCAAAGATTATAGGATTCCCATGTCTGCGTCCCCAGCCCCCAGCCCAGTCTTGGTGTTTCCATACTCAACGATTAAAGCTGCTTAGTTTAAGTAAGGTCAGAAACAATCTTCCTTCCGGTAGGGAAAGGCATAATGCTCACGAGCGGGGTCCAAAATCTGCTCTAAATTACATGTAGGTAAATCTAGAATATCCCCACTGAACCAAAGCGGGGTTAGATTTATCGTGGAGCAGAATCTGGACCTTGATCCTCCAACGCCTGTTTCTGGTGGCTGATTTTGATGGGCATCGGGCTTGAGATGGCACAAAGCCAGTCACTCGGCAGGTCCCCTGTTACATTTTCATTTACCTGTCCAGGGGGTGAGCAAAGGGATGGCTCAGCCTTCCTGCTGCGTAGTCCTGTGCTACTGCTGGGGAAAGAAATTGCTCTTTCTTAAAATGTTCCCTGTACTTACACATGCAGCTTAGCAAATTCTTTGCTTATTTCTTATTTATTAGTACCTTTTTAATTCGAGGTAATAGCAAGGGAGAACTGGACATAAAGATTGCTTGGACTCAGCTGATTTATAATGCTAAGTGTTGCACAAAAATGGATGTATTTGCTTAAAAGTGGGGCTTTCTAAGAGTTCTTTGGACGAGGCACAAAAACACAAGGTATAAATATTGGTGGGAATCTGGTACCCGATTGCTAGGTAACAGTTGCAGCCAAGCCTGCCAACGTGAGGTTTCCTGAATGACAGAGAAGACAAAGCTATGAACCAAAAAGTGAGGTTTCCCTTACAGGAACTATTGACAGAGAGATTCTGAATGGGAGGCCTGGGAAAGCCGAGTAACGAGGAAAATGAGTTCCTGTGATAAGGAGCTGAGAGGCAGGTGTAACACCTGGGCTTTACGTGACAGGGAGGCAAAACTCAGGATCCAGAGGGCTGGAGACGGGAGGCTGGCGGCTGCTGCACGGGCAGGAGCAGGGGCTGCACCACCAACCCGTGCGGGAGATGGCAGGTGCCTTTTTAGGGGAGCAGCATCTCCTGTACCTGCTACCAATCCAAAGCCCTTCGGCCACTTACCTGCGAGTGCTTTTGCTGTTCGGCCTGAGCGATGGAGGGTACTCGGAGACGTGAGCTTTTCCACCAGCTACAGCAGGACCACTCACCTCTTCCAGTCGTGGCTGGTCCCACAGTGCAACTCAAGGTCCAGACCCGTGAGATGGCAGAAAGCAGGCGCTGGTCCCACTGAACATCGAGCTGCTGGACAGGAGCAGCAGGACCCCAACAGCGTTAGGTTAACATGGTTGCCCTAAACTGGGCAAACATCTCCCAGCACAGCAGCTTCAGGGACCAGTCCCAAAACCTGAGCACACTGGCAGTGGGAGAGGAAGGATGCGACCAAGCAAAGCTGTGCAGGACCAGCTGGAAAGAGCAGCTATAAGCAATAGGTTGTGGCAATGAGGTTTATCTGCAAGCAGAGAAATTCATCCAGCGGTGGGGAGGTGGCAGCTGAAGGCAGATGAGATCTGCAAAGCGAAATGCCGTTCAGCCAGTCCGAGATGGGAAACCGCGCGAAGATCCCTGACCCCGTTTGGAGCCGTGCTGCCTTCCCCACTTCTCAGAGCTATTATTCCAGCTGACTTACAGATACCCAATAGTTATTTTTGAAATGAAGGTGCATTCAGCTCAGGCTGTCACAGCCTGTCTTTTCAATCATGAGTTACTTGATCAGATGCTTTTTTGCTGTAACATAATCACATGATGCCAGGGCTTTAGACAGGACCTATATTCTAGCTCCAGTGCTGGGTACTTCCTTGCCAGAAAGATATTGACACGTTGGGAGATAGCTATAAAAGAAAAGAAAGATCTTGCATAAATTAACTTATGTTATTTATAGACATGGAGAGCAGTCTATCCATGGGACCATCTGCTAATCTATGTCCCATGGCAATTAAAGTCAACATTTCACCATATCTTCTCCATCAAGGGCTCAGATTATGCACTGAACTCTTTTTTTTGTGTAACACCGACCTTACATCTGTGCTGTTTAGTGCCTCTTCCAACTTCCCATAACACTTCCCATATCCAGCCTCTGAGTGCCTGCTACAAGAAAGAAAAAACTCAAACTGTTTATTTTTATTACTATGAGGTCGAGGGGCCAGCAGGTGACAAAAGCTCTATTTATTGCATTGATTCTCAATTACTTTACTGTTTTAACAAAAAAAGGAAACGGACATTATGCGCTAAATTAATGAATTTATAGATTAGATACAGAGTGGACTTCATACAATTTAATCTTTTCAGTGCTCCTTGTTACAAACATCCCACATACATTTTCAGAAGTGACTTATGATTGCGGACACTATGTTTTTAAGCATCCAACCCAAGATGCTTTCCAAAATTATCAAAAACCTGTGAGCAGATCTCTCACCGTCTCATTTTTTTCAAGGAAAGCTGGAAGCGTAAAAAGTATGGCATCAGAACGTTTTGCTTTAGAGAACATGCAAAGACAAAACCCAACTCTATTTAATATATAGCTTGCCCATGTTATAGATACTAGAGAATTTTCTGAAGTAACTTAAAAGATTGTGTCTTACTGCCTTGTTCTGTATCTTTTTATACACAACACATTTTTATTACTCTATGTAATTTTAATAAGTTACACTGGCACCGTCATTTTAGCAACTGCATTCGCTACATTTAGCAACAGGAATTACTATAGAAGCAAGGAAGAAAATATAGAAGACTCAATTAGCAGGATGATTTGCCAGAAAGGCAGCCTTGCAGCAGGACTGAAGGACTCGTGCTCAGGTGAAAGAGTATTTTACAGAAATGGAACTCAGAGATGCACGTTTCATGGCCACTAATACATTTGGTTAATTAAAAAAAATAAAAAATTAAAGGCTTTCTTAGCTAGCACGTTGATCAGTCACACGAATGACATCTCAAGCAGTGCTCCACCTCTGTCATAGCTGATATTACAAAAAGCTTCTTTTTTCCACTTACAGGGGGACGTGCGCGTGAGACAGAGAATTTGAAATGTTAAGCAGCGACACAACCAAATATTTTCTATTTTGGGCTGAAACTTATTACAGTCACAAGACAATTAGAAGTCGTGCGAGCACAGAGATACCCAAAATGTTTTGCTGCCTGAGCCACTCTGTACGGGAACGTTCCTCTCCCAGCTCTCCCTTCCCCTTCCAGCCTCCCCAAAATTTTCCTCTCTCTGGTTTCCACTTTCCAACACAGGATACAAAACCTCTGAGAACAAAGGTGCTGAGGATGAGCTTTACGACCATGACCATCTTCCCAAAGGTCTACACTCTCTGCTCAGAACCTAAAGGTTATTACGCAAAGTCCTAGAGGAGAAAAACTGGTGTAATACCTTCCCCTCGGCATCTAAAAAGATAGAACAGACCATTACTGGCTACGGATATAACATATACAAAGTCTATCAGGGCACAGATGTATTTGTGGAGAGGTTTTAAAGCCATTGTTGTCCATTTTTGCACATTAAAACCCACAAAGAGATTTATTTAGAGCACTAAATCATTTCATTTCTCTCTGGCTACATTTTTAACTATTAAAATATTCATCATGCACTCCAAGAATCTTGATGCCAAGTATTTATTTTATTTTTTACAACCTTTTAAATAGCTTCTTTAAAATATCTTCAGGTATACATGTTGGTCTTAAAAAAAAAACCAAACCACTGATAATAAGAGCTTATTGTAAAACATCAAAGAGAGAAGTGAGGCATCGGGCACTGCTGAGACTAGAGAACTGCCCATCCGCAGTGGCCTCTGACCACAGTACAACAAAGGGGTGGATTCCATGAAATTCAGTGCTCAGGGTAAACAGAAAGGGTATTTTTTTATTTTTTTTTCCCAAAGTGAAATTCTCAGGGCTTCCCATAACTAGATGTAAATTTCACCTGCCAAGAAGGCTGGGAGGGTAAAAAAAGGCTTCTATAAAGGGAATATTTGTGTCAAAACCCCCCTTTTAGATTTCCCTTCAGATGGATGATATTTTTTGTAAGAAGGATAGGTGGCACTGAGAAATATCCCTATTTTCTGTTTGAAAAACCTCCCCCTCATCATGTTAGTCTCTTTGACCAAGAGGATACCCCCCGCCCCGAAACACTGCTCGGAAGCCACCAGCCCCCTGTGCGCGCAGGCCGGGTGCCGGGCACGGTGCCGGTGCTGCTGCTCTCCCCCCTGCACCCCAAAACCAGTCCGTGCCTCCGACTTTCTCCAGCCTGACCGAGCGGAGAACTGCACGTAGGTCCTGTTCTCGGTAGCCTGACGTAGGCGGCACCGATGGGCCCAGGCTGCGTTTGTCAGAGGCAATTACCGAGCTGCCTCATCCGAGGTGAGTATCATATGGCCGTGCACGAGGTGCTGTTCCCACAGCCAGCTGGCCCCGCGCGCCTGTCACCGAGGGCAGGAGGGGCCACGTGCCGGCAAAGGGGATCTCTTACCCACAGTGTGATGGCATGCAAGGCACGGAGTGGTAATAGCTGGGTCTGTAGCTCACCAGCTCATCCCAGCACAGGTTTCCTGGCCAAAAGATCAGCAGCACCAGGCAGACTCAGCCCACCTCGCCCTGTAGCTTTCAGGACGGTGGCTGAACGAGCATTTTCTGCCTGGAAAGACACTTTGGATAAAGCCTCTGACAGAGACCGAGGCCAGGGCTGGCTTGGATGCATTCACACCCCGGTGACATGGCTGCTCCTCACCCTGCAGCCTCCTCAGCTGGAGATGCTGAATGTGACCAAATACAGTTTGGCAGCTGTAAAGCTCAGTTACAAACTGCCTGGGAAGAGATTACCTTCGGTTTCAAGAACATTTCTTCTAATCTGAAGAGAAGCAGAGACCTTCCCTCTCCTCCCCGTGAAGCCTCTGCTTTACGCGTGGAGCCAAGCTCATTCTTGAGCACTAGAGTTTGAACCATTACATTCCTCTCTCTATTCCCACATGTGATTTAACTTCTTCCACATGAAAAAAAATTATTTTAACTGTTCTTCTGTTTCTTCTCACAGAGAAAGGAGTCAAAGAGTGAGGCACGAACCTGAAAAATGATACCAAACTTTTACCAACTGCTTTGGCATCTCCTCCAAGAGCTCTCTGGCCACCGTGGCTCCTTGGAGGACAATGGTAGGCAGCACCTTCAGGCAATTCCATACAGAATTTGTGCCGTTGCTTCTCTGTCCAAAGGGGTTTCATTCTGCATCTATATTAATGTAGAAAGCTGAAGAGGCTGTTTACCATTTACAGTCTCCAAGGAATAAGGGATGTGCTTGCACATAGTTATTCCACCTGTTTTGTTTTCTCTCCCAGACACGGAGATTAATGAAAAAAGGCAAGTAAGACTGCATTTGTAGACACTGACTACATTATTCCTGAACACAGAACTTAACACTGAACGTCTGGGTCATTTAAAAGGTGACACGCATTTGTGAGAAAACGCGTTTAGTTTATTTATGGACAACAGAGACACACTGGACTCACTATATCATAGGCTTTCCCAAGCGAAAGGCTCCAGTCAAGATAGAGTAAGTGAAGATGTCTCACAACTGGGGAGGCAGCTTGTTCTTTTTCAACAAATTGCAGGTTATATGGCATATTAGGTACCATTAATGAATTAAACATCTTTTACTGAAACATGACCTGCTATTTCCACAAACAAGTCTCTTACCTTTACCACATTTATTTCCTACAAACTCTTTGATTTTCATTTAATGTCTATCTAAAAGGCTGAAGACCCAGGCACTCCACTTAGTTGCACTGACATTATCTTTTAATTAGCAAAGGTCACTTAATGCTTTTAGTACAATCAACAGTTGCTTTCTTTCCATGATCAACTGGAAGAGCACCACAGTTAATGCAGACTGATTAAAACTTGAAAATCCTTTAGCATAGAAGTATCTCAGGACAAATATAATCAAGCCATTGCATGTAGATCATTTTCCTTGACAGCTTTGATTGCCACTCCATTAGCCTGGGACTGATTACCACTGTGCAGTAGCGTTTTATAGAAAACGCCCCGATTTGCGCAGCAGTGCCAGTCGCAGGAAGAACAGCTCGGGATCTGCGGGTAAATGGTCCCTCTTCTTTACCGTGGGTCTTGCCAGAGGACTGACAAAGCTGTGGGTGAAATTCATCCCCAGGGCTGTCTGCGGCTGTATGTGTCCGACATCCTTTAAGTGCCTCCAAAACCTTGTCTCAGAAGAAGGAAAACTAAAATTAGGGTTCACATGTGATTGGTGAGGGATAAATAAAGCTCACATTGGACAGACATACACAGCTCGCTGCCCGGCATTGCAGTTGAATGCAAATATAAAAAAGGTGACCAATCGTATAATGTCTTGCAAGTATAAATCAGTTTCCTCATACATAGACAAAGCTGGGATCCTTGTCCGATTTGAG
Source organism: Rissa tridactyla (assembly GCF_028500815.1). Lineage (NCBI taxonomy): Eukaryota > Metazoa > Chordata > Aves > Charadriiformes > Laridae > Rissa > Rissa tridactyla. Next base: position 10,508,267 of record NC_071475.1, read on the forward strand.
GAGACAGACCTCTTGGGTGTTTGGTGGCGAGAGATTTGTCTGCAGTGAATGAGGTTTTGGGGAGTAGAGACCACGTTCCATTCAAGAGAGTGCCAGGTCGCCCCACTCCAGAATCACCTGCTCTTTTAAGAGACAAATTTTAAAAGCTAAACAGATGGCGCTACTGTCTCCAATACCTAATAGTATTGTTAATCCTTATCCTTTTGACCCATGCACAAAGAAAATTATTCCAGGAAACCACTGGTAAGAACTCCTTTATATAATCCCTCTATTATATTATATTTGCCACCGAGTTTGCAAAGTCAGTAAAATGAGAAGAGCTCTTGCTATGCCTGCTACAAATTAACGAAGGCTTCTTAGTCTTGGTAGCTTTTTATTGCTAGACAAGGAGCATATGTCAGAAAACATATGGCAAACAACAAAACCAGGATGAACCAGACCCAAAAAAACAGAGCAAGCATTTCTATTTAAAAAACAATTACATAAAGCTCCCTTGGAATGGCCATATCCATCCACGAACCAGCCGTTTTCATCTCCTCTGCTGCATTTAGGTTATGAAAGGATTTAGTTTCCCAAGAAAAGTATTTGAGACATAAGGAATGCGGACAATTTTAAATTAAACAGCGTGACTATGGTAACATCTGCAATAGATTGGGTGCCCTAAACACAGTACAGGAGATAACAGTCGCCTTATCTATGGTTTGGTAAATAATTTCTCCTACCTCAAGGGTCATTACATCTTCAGCTCTTTCTGTCATTTGTGATTCCACTGAGAGGCTGAAGAATAAAGTCTCTACAGGTGCTTATGGTGCAAGTGAGCAGCTATAAATAACATCCACGCATTCAGCTGTGCAAGGACAAGAAACCTCATTCGCATCCTGACGTTCCTTCATTATACGCCAACTTTCAGCCCTACAGATCTCGGCATCTCCCGACATCAAATTTGGCAGGTGGCCACTAAGCAGCAATACGAGCCATTAGGGAAAAGGTTTTCTGCTTTCCTACATCCCCAAAAGCTCCATAGTCCTCTCCCGAGAGACATCGGGAGTTGGGATGGAGGGGGGAAATCCCACCAAGTGGCATTTTCCCAAACCCGTGAATCCACAGAAAAATCTTCCCCTCCAGTCCTAAAATTTGAACTCGTTATGTGGGGGATAACATCAGCCGAGAGCAGATCCCCACTGCGGGGGTAACACTCGCACATCTTCCCCCACGCTGCCACTGGGTGTTTATCATAGGATCACAGAATGGTTTGGGTTGGAAGGGACCTTAAAGACCATCTAGTTCCAAGACCCTGCCATCGGGGGTGACACCTCCCACTAGACCAAGTTGCTCAAAGCCCCGTCCAGCCGGGCCTTGAACCCCTCCAAGGATGGGGCATCCACAACCTCCCTGGCCAACCTGTTCCAGTGCCTCACCACCCTCACAGTAAAGAATTTCTTCCTAATACCTAATCTAAATTACCCTCTTCCTGTTTAAAACCATTACCCCCTGTCCTATCACTACACTCCCCAGTGAAGAGTCCCTCCCCATCTTTCCTGTAGCCCCTTTAGGTACTGGAAGGGGCTATAAAGGGGCTTTTGCTCCAGCAAAGCGGAGCACGAGGCTCCCTCCACCCGCCCAGCCAAGGACCGTTGGCAGTTCACTCTACGGCTCTATTGCAGACTGACACGTGTCAAAACAAACCCATAGGTCTGTGCCTGGAGACTGTCTTTCTGTTACTGGGGAAAAGATCTAAGCCCGGGGCGGTGCAGTAGTGTCCTCCCTGATGGTCCCCCCCCCTCCCTGTGGACACAGGCTCGGCACTGCCTGCATGAGGGACCGGCACAAAGAGCAGTTCAAGCACAAAGCTGTGGAGGTATCATTTTGCGTCGCTGCTGGTTTTTGGAGAGTGCCAAAAAAGCAGAGGGTCACCTTAACTAAAGAGAAGGGGGTGGAAGACCAGCGAGATTTAGGTGTTAAAACTAAAAGCTGAGGAGAAGGTGAGGGGGCACTTAGATCAGGCAGGCAGAGCTAGACACGTAAGTGATGCACAGAGATCTCATGGGACAAGGTTAGGACAGAAGTGACAGCTGGTCAGAAGAAATAGCATTTTAAGATCCAAACCCCTGTCAGGAAGACCCAACCATGCGGCCGACAGAGAAGTTCAATAAAAACGTGCAGGCAGAAAAAGGACACGAGGTACATAAATACATGCTTATTCAATAAAGCAAGAAATGGAATGGCAAAATTGAGCAAACAAGGCTGCCTGGTGATGGGAGACAGCCTGATTTATTTGCCTTGCTGAAACACGGTAGCGTGGAAAACACAGCAGGGAAACTGTGTTGTCTCGGTAGGAATTATTCAGCAAAGGAGGGTCAGGTCATGGCTAGAGCACCAGAAAGAGCCTCTGGAAACCAAGTTTCCAAGGGAAGAAAAAAAATCACACAGACAACACATAATTGATGCAGATGCACCAGATGCGTTGTACGGGGGGCTCCAGGGACAGAGAGGAAAATCATTTTTGAAAAATCAACAAACAGTTAATAATAAAGCAGTAGTAACTCCTAATTACTTGTATGCAACTGATGACAGCCCTGCCAGAGTGACAAGCTGTTTCTTAGCAACTCGGAGTCAGCTTTTGGAAGTTCCCATCTCCTGGGGACCAAAGTTTAGCAATAAGCTCTGCCCGGACCATTAGGCTTTAGGGGCTGCAGTATATTACACTGACATAATTTACCTCCCATAGGAAGAGATCACACTAAAAAGAAAAAAAAAAAATTGGGAACGTGGACAGGAATCAAGCAGTCCTGTAAATGAGGATATTCAAGTCTTGGATTGGGCATCGGGGATGCCCAGGCGTTTCTGGCAGAGGAGAGGTGCCAGCAGCGCAGAGGAAAGTGCAGATTTCCAGGGCCAAATGGCTTCACCCAAAAGCTCTGCAAGGAGAGAGCAACTGAGCCGCTAGCACGGAGACCCCTTCTCATTATCATCAGGCGTCGCCCTTTTTTGAGTGAGAAATGCTCGAGACAAATCCATTTCCCAGCCACGATTTTTTTTTTTTTTACCTTCCACAAAGTAGTTGATTATTTTGAGAGGTCGTTACACACACCTAGGTGTGCAATATATTTCTGCAGAGGAAAACCGCACCTTTCCGCAAGTTAATCTGCAAAATAAGGGCAACTTACATATAAATCGTGTGATCTTTGGAAAGGTCTTGGGCAAAGGCAGTGGCGAGGGTCTGTTGATGAGCTGAAGTATCCAGGAGAGAGGGAGTACGGCCGTGGCTCAAGAACCGGTTAAGAGACAGGCATAGCTGGTTAATTTTTAAGGGGATCAAAGACCTGCATCATCATTGATGTTTTATAAATTAATGAGCTGGAAAAGCACACAAAGAACAAATGTCAAATACTAGAGAGAAGCTAGAAAAACTCCAGGGGTTCGGGAAATCTGCATGAAAATACAGAAAAACAAACACACACACTCAGAGCACGACGCAGCCCTGCTCCCCGGTAGACATTAGTCTCTTAATTCATTGGAAGCTGCTTTCAATAATATTTAATAGAGAAAAAGAAAAAAAATGAAATTGAGCTCCCTTCAATACCCCTGCCAAAACTTTTTTCTGTGACGTGCTGGCTGGGAGAGTGGCTGCTAGAAATGTCACCATGTAAAATGACATCAGCCCCTTCCTTTCACGCAATCTTAGCACCGCTGACGTCCCAGGAGGGGCGAGTTGTAGAGTTCAGTGTGGCCTGTGCCAGCCCCCACCCTCCAGCTCGGACTGATGGCAAAAATCCAAAGTGTACCCCCTTCCAAAAAAAAGAAAAAAAAAAAAACAACACACCTACCAAAAAGCAGTCCAGGTTGGTTAACTCCAAGAGGAGACAGTTGACAGAATATCCTGGGGGTAAGTTGACACCTGCCCCCAGGGAGAGAAACTCAGCATCTCTTCTTAGTAAAGAGGGAAAAAATAATAAGAAAAAAAGACTTAAATAAAGAACTTCAATGACAGGAATTTAAAAAGTAACGGGAAGATACACTGGGGGACAACAACGCCGCAAGGAACGTGCTCTACTTACTTTACAAGACATCGGTGTCCAGCAGGATTTCACCCACAGCAGGATTTGCACAAGGATCTACACAGGGTCCGCAGCCACATTCCTATTTATCCTGCTTCATTTAAACGTCCCACGCACAAAGTCTGATGAGCAAGTCGCTGTGTTATTGCATTCAGGAGAAACCTTTCTGGTACAGCAGCGCTCTGATACAGCATTGCAATGCCCACATCCTCGTGAAAAACACTTTAACAAACTCCTCGGTTAAAAGTAATCTGCCAACAGAAGAGTTTCAATTGTGTAAATACGATATTGGAGTAGTTAGAAAGTAAATATGATAACAAGTAAACATTGTTTTATGAGGAGGAGACAAATCCCAGAAAGTCTTGAAAATAAGCAAAATTGTTAAGTGTTCGTAAAACATAAGGCAAAAAATTGTAGCTGAGGACTCGAGTCAGTGGGGTCTGAGATGTCCTCAGCCAAGTCCCTTCTGCTGAGCCCAAGCCGCTGCCAGGCAGACGGGGTTTGTACTTCCCACTATTGTCTCCAAGTCACAACAGCATCCTCAGCTGATGTCATTGCTCCTAGCTAATATTAAATGCTTTCAAATCTCATCAATAAAATACAATTTACATTAAATGACCAGAAAGCTGTCAATTTTGTTTTTTAATCCTAGACTTTCTCATGAGTTCCTGACTTGAAAGGAAAACATTATGGTTATTAAGTAATGATTGATTTATTACATACCTTTGGGAAATGTTTTCTTTGAAGCACAAGGTAAAATATTCCCAAGTTTTTCTTTGGGTGGAATGTTAAAGACATCGAATAGATAATATCCAGGGCAGTTTTGCAACCAAGGGCACTAGAAGGACGTTTGGAGTATCTGTGCTCCTCTTGATTTACTTAGCTTTTTTTTTTTTTTTAATGAAATGTTTTAATATTCTGCATTGATCTAAGTACACAGTTTTCCTTGTTGGGGAAAAGTAGTGCTACAAATAAGCATGACTCCTTCCTCACTCACCATTCCCAGATGTAGACATTACACACAAAACTTGGGGGGGGGCAGAAATGGCACATTTGGCACCAATTCAAACACGACACCCAGGGAGCAAACGGATTGCTGGCAAGAATTCAAATCAAAGCATCGCTCAGACTTCAAAATGTACAGACGCATTTTTCAGCTGCAATGGTTCCTGTTGACAGTTATCCAACTTTGTAATTAATGACAAGGCAAGGAATACTTTGTACTCCAAGCGGAATCCCCCGCATTTCAGCGGTGATAATGCAGCTGCTGCTGCAGGACGCGTTGTGCCAGGACTAGAGGTCCCAGCAGGAGCGCGGTTCCCCCGGCCGGCCGGGTACCGAGAGCCGCGGTGCCCCGTTCCCTAAAGTGCCACCAAGACACTTCCTACTCAGAAGAGCTCCTGGGCTCCAAAGCACCACACAGCTGAGCATCACCTGAGCGCTCCAGTGCTTTGCTGGAGTTGTGGCGCTCCAGTTCCGGCTGCCCAGCTCCTTTCGCCAGGGAGCGAGGGCAGAGGGACCGGAGCATCCCACCCTGCCCCTGGCCTGCCGGAAAGCTGCTGACGCAGATACAAGAATAACCGATAACATTAAGTTACCGGGGAGGAGGGCGTTTTGTAAAGCAGAATGCAGGCTGCTTAAATAATGAATTAAGAGGCATCAAAGAATGCATATGTAAAAGGACAGAGAGGGAAGGTCTGATATTTTAGACTATGCTAGACCACAATGAATAAATTATAAGAAAGGCTGAATACTTTACTAAGTATAAAGACGTCTAGCAAAAGAAAAGTTCCTACAATTCTCATCCCTCACTGGGTCCCACATGAAGACAGAGCTGGGGGCTCAGCCAGTCCGTGCGGGCTCTTCCATGCACATTTTCTTCTGGACTGAGGCACCTACATTTAACAGCAGCCGTCCTGTCTTTAAGCCTTCGATCCTTTTACACCAGAGACGAGCTTGCTTGTTTTTCTGACGCTACTGAAGTTCTCCCAGTCATAACAAACTAAGAACACCCAGTCAGTTTGACGAAGACGAAGCGATAGGTAGGAGGCATATTTCATTACGCTATCCAGGCTTTGGCGTGGTAATTGGTGAAGAAACAATTCCGAGCTGTCAGCTCGACACACACGGCTTTTCACTGACTGACGGGACAAGTCCTTGACGGGGTAATGAATGATGTCCAAGGGCTGTCACCGCTGTGCTCACACCCTCTTACCTGCGGCCCTCATAAAGCCCTGAGCAGCACGACCATCCCTCCCCACCACGGACACGGCCCCTCAGGGCCTCCTGCACATCCCAAGGGCATGTTCCTGCACCTCACATGTGACCCCAACAAGGATTTTAATTATCTGCAAGGTGCGAGAATCAAATGCCAAGCAGGGATAACCCCTGCTGCAGCCTCCACCCGAGCTGCACACAAACTACCTTGCGCGTTCAGGGTCTGCCCATGTTCCTCACCTGATGCAGGCCCGTGGGTGACGGCGGAGAGATGCCAACTCGTGGCAGTCAGTTCTTGACCTTCATTGTCCATGGCGGCCTCCCTCTTCCCACAGGGTCTGCCCACCCTGGCACCACTGAAAGGAAAACGAGAGTTTCCAGATTTCATCGCGTGTGCCCATAGAGGGACTCCAAAGAGCCCCAATTCAAACACCAAAGTTAACGATGGATGTGTTGCTCCTGCGTCACGGAAAGGGAGAGCATCTGCCATCTTTCAACACTTCCATTGTATTACAAAACTCACCTGCTTTCCATCATTCTTCCTCAGTAATTCAAACAATTACTACCCTGGATTAACTTTTAAAGCTTATTTTTATTTTGCTCAGATGTTGAAAGCTGCAGGTCAGACATCAGGCAGAGAAATCAACTCCACCAGCTCTAACCGAGGCACTGGGGCAGTGTGGGACATCGCACCCCACCCCAGGGCAGCTCGAAGGCTTTCAAAGCCGCAAAGAAAAGTCAATCAATTCCATTTTTAACGACTAACTGTGGGATAAATTTGGTAAAGGGGAAAAATCTGCAAAGCACAAATATTTTTATTTAAAAACAAATGCCCTCACAGTAACTGGGTTTTTTAAACAAAAGAAAAACTGCCATTCATTTTCCATCTTTTTTTTTTTTTTTTTTTTTTTACTATTTTCTAAGTGTCAGTGGTCTACATTTTCAATGACGTCAGATGCAGCAGATGCACACGCACCCCTCAAGTGAACTAAGTGGGAGAAGTAATTAGGTACTGGAAGGTGCACAATATATTGCACAACTGAGTAATGTATTGCGTAAATGAAAGTCAAGACTTTGCAGCAGAACAGGAATTGCATTAACTGCTAAAAATTGATGGTTTGGCACAAAACGTTTTTACCGAAGAAAAAAGAGAAAGAGCATTTTGCTACAAAACGATTAACTGAAAATTCTTTTCAATCACCAACTAAATTGCTTGAAGAAAAACCGAAGAAAAATATTCTGATATTACAGCATCCGAAGAACTCTAGGCTGAAAAACTAAAATGTCCCTTGATTAAGTTTTCCCAGGCATTTCCTTCTACAAACAGGACGAGGGAAAAACAAAATCCTCACCTGCGGGAGCAGCTGGGTTATTGCAGCCCTCGGCGAGCTGAGCCTCCGCCTCTGGCAGGAGATTCCCTCCGCACGGCCAAGAGCAGGTGGGAAAGGGCTCCAGTGCCACCTACCGCTCTCCGCTAAGACAGCCGGTAACGCCGCTCTGCCTTCCCTGGAAATCCTGCCAAATCCAAGGCAAAACGCACTTTAGAGGTTATACACATTCAAAACAAATTCAAGTATTTTTCTGCTAAGCAATAGTGCCATTTTTCTTTTTTTTGCTACTTCTCCTCCTTTTTGATTTGCCAATGGGAAGATAGGAAGGGGAAGGAAAACCAAGAAAACATAAGTGGAAGAGATACAGTCTGCTCTTTATTTGACTTTTATGCCCTTATCCAAAAGACAATGGTAATAACAGAAATAGCTGAAGTTATACTATATTTTGTATATCTATTTTATTTATTATATTTTTAAATGTTATTTATATACTAACATTATTTTTATATTTTATCTATTTTTATATATTATAATATATTATATCTATTTATATATTATAAAAGTATTTCACTTTTCTAAGAGAGGACAGCAGCATATAAAAAAATACATTGGAGAATGTGCTGTCAGCTCTCTCAAGCTGTGGCAAATCCCCCCGGCCAACCTCCCCTGCCCCCTGCAGCACAACTTCCAAGTCACCACCCAGTTTTCCAGCCCCGGCCCTTCTCCCCGAGCCCCACCTGGCTGGGGATGCTGCCCCCGTCCTCACCCAGCTCAGACTCAGGGGATTCAGGTCCTTTGGTTTCTCCCTCTGTGCAGTTTATGACAGAAACATTCTTGCTATCCTCATTCTTGGCTCTGTCCCAACGGGGTTTCCACACACTTCACTGGATTTATAATTGCATTCACAGAGGTCTTCTGAGCCTCGGGCTTGGGAGTGACTCTGTCCATTTTGTCCCTCTGCAGCCTCTACACTTACTCATTCCTTCCTCCTCACCCCTCTCATTCCCTCTGTGCATCTCCCTCCCCACCTCCACAAAACGCTTTTATCAGTTGCCCACTGTAAATTGCTCAGTTCCACCAACACAGAAGCTACTAAAAGTTCAGACCTGGGCTCACCAAGACTGGCTCAGTCGTTTTCTTCCAGCTCCAGTTTCTTCTGCCCAGGGAAGCTGTTGAATCACCATCCCTGGAAGTACTTAAAGGATGGGTAGGTGTGATGCTGAGGGACACGGTTTAGTGGTGGTTTTGGCAGTGTTGGGTTGATGGTTGGACTCGATCTTAAAAGGTCCCTTCCAACCTAGATGATTCTATGGTTCTTCTAGAACCTTTAGAAAGGTTACCCCAACCACAACCAAGACCCGTCTACCTGCTCCAAGGCACTGCCACACCAGAGGAGCAGCTCACACAGCCAGCCCTTACACCACAGCCCTTACCTGCAGGAAAAAAGAGTGTCTGGCCAAGAGTTGAAGCTGCAGGTTTGTGCTATGAACCAGCTGGCTCGGGCTGAAATAAGGCAGAGATCCCTCACTGAAGTTGACCGACACAGTCCGTAGACAGGAGGAGCGGCTCCCATTCAGACTAGGTCAGTAGCTCCAGTAGCTGCAGGCTTTGCACCCGTGCTGTGAGATGAGGAATTGAAATGCAAGAAGGATGACGAGAATTGATGGAGGGATCGTGAAGAGCCATGCTACTATGGCTGTTTCAGGGCCAAAGCCAGGAGAGGGTTTAGTAACAGTTCTTTAATTTTGGACAAAAAGCCCAATCCGTGAGAAATGTGTGTTCAGAGGAACGGAAGTAAGAGCTCAACTTCAAGGCAAACACTGCAAATTGAAACAATTATTCAACGTTGAAATCAAAGAAAATTATCCCCTCACATTTTACCCTTCTGAGGAGATAAAAAGCTCTCAAGGAGAACGTTTCCTTCAGTTTCTCTCCTGCTTAAAAAAAAAAAATAAAAGATCAAGAGACATTCTAAACCCTGAGTTACCTTATTAATGGTACAACTGGCAAGATTAACAGCAAAAATTAAACAATTTCATTATTATTTAATTGCTTTTAAAAATGTATTGCCTTAATATTTATAATTGTACTCTTAAGATTAATAATCCTGATTTGCCACCTCCCCATCACAAACCATTTCTCACACTTACCCAACTTCTACAGAACTTCTCCAGAAAAAAACTGAAAATACTTCTTGAAGACTTGTGAAGTAAAAAGGAAAGACACCATGTGCATCCATAAATTTTTTATTTCTGATCCAGCTCTCGGTTTACATTGTACCTGAAACACAGGCAATCCTGCAGGCATTCAGGATCAGCAGCACTCGTTATGTTCCAAAACTAAATACATCATGCTGATGCGAATGTGTTGGTTAAAGACAGACTCTGAAGTAAACTGGAGAGACACAAAAAAAACCCCCAAACCAAAAACAAAAAAAACCACCCACAGAAGTCACAAGGAACAAGATTCCTATGGTCTGTTAGGAAAATATAATCCAGAGCTATATCCTGCCTAAAGAACAAGCGGCCCAAAACTCTCATGGATTCCCTCAATTCCCAAGCCAAGGCAGACTGAGATGGCCCAGACCCTCTTCGAGAAAGCCACAAGCCAGATGTTTGCTGTTGTCCAAATCCTCTCTCGGGATTTATCGGCAAAACCCCATTAATCCAACAGAACCTTCTTCTGCTGCCAAGATAATTTTGTCATTTTTTTTGTAAAGCTAATCAACCAAAACAGTGTTTTCATCCCAGTAATATTAAGCCATAAAGGCTGAAGAATATGTTGGCCATCAACTGTCAACACTGCCCTCCAATTTGCTGAAACTGGTGAATGTTGGCAGGACGTTTTGCCCTTGGATTAAGTCCCCACAACCCCTCCTCCACCCCCTCAGGCATATGTTTGACAACTTGTTTTAGCGACTCCCAACATCGCTTGAAAGAGAAGCTCCTCATTAGCTGCTTCTGTAGAGATTCAAGCACATGCCTGCATTCACACACTGGCTTCAACAGCATCATCCACAGCCCAGAACATTAAACACATACAAATATTTTCCACAATCCACTCTTAAAATATCTGGCAACAAAGCCATTGGTGCAAGGAATGATTCCCAGATAAATAAATCTGAATACCAGGTTTGAAACCTCAGAACATCAGGTTGCCATAGCAGGAAAAAGCAGACACACGTGACTATGCAATTAATAGTATTTAAAACATTTGCCTCTAAAACCTGGCAAACTATGACCAAAAATTTTACACCTTTTCAATTAGAAAACTTTTTATTAAAAAAAATTATCAGATATCTATGCACGGTTCATAGTTAAATGTCTTCTTTATTTTGAGTTGGTTGCATTTGAACTCAGACATTTTACTGACAACGTTTTATACATTTTTTTTCTTTAAAAATCCCACAAGGTAAAAAAAAAAACAAACCCACACATACACCACATATACAGGAAACTGTATTTTTCAAAGGCGCTTTTTTTTTTTTTTCTTTTTTTCCCCCATGTCAAGAAGTGCAATTTCGCTTCTACGATTCTTTAAAGTAAAACAGTTTCATCCATCAGTAAAACAATACACTACACCAAGAATTGCACCAGATACCTTAATATATCTCATGTATCAGCTGTATCTCGCTTCTCCTATGCACTGGTTAAGGTCGTGAGAGATCTATATGAAAATTATGCTTACAGTAACTCATCTTTACCAGTATAGGCAGGTCAGTAAATGTACCTACACTCTGTGAAATTGCCTATGACTGTTGGAGAATGGAAGTCAATAATATCTACAATTACACCAGTGAAATGTTTACATTTACTGTAACCGTCTTACTTTTGCATACAACTGTGTGCTCTGCTCCAAGCCACTGAGACCTTATGATTGTACTGCAAGTCTATCATGGGAATACATTCTCAAAAAAATCCATAATTTAACATAGAATTCTGGTTTTTATCTCACTGAACGTGATTCTTCCACACATCCCTCTGGCCTCTGGCTCCATTTAAGACAACAGAACTACTCCCTTTTTTTCCCCCCCACCAGCATCAACGTATCAGCTCTGGGGAAAATTTCATAAAGAACTCCGCTTTGGCTTAGGATTTCCTTCACTGAAAACAGTGAATTACACTACTGGCTTTGGAGGGATTTTCAGAAGTTTTCTAGATTGATTCTTCCACATTTTGAGAAAACAAGAAAATGAACAGGCTAGGCTTTTAATGACTCCAAAACCAAGGTTCCTCGTAACTTCATTTCCTTTCGGCTCCAGCTGAAAGACACCCTGTATATCTTATCATAAGACGTGTATTTTTTAATTTGTCATGAAAAACTAAAGTCCATTCCCTTTAGCATCCTTAAAAAGACTCGTTTTATTCCATTTTGCTGAGTTGTTCCATTGCAGAGCGCTGGTTTATGTGAAAAAGTAGGAAATGCACAGATTACCTGAAGTTTTAAGTATTCACTTAGGAAAAGATTTACCTGCTTTGAGATAGAAGACTGAACTAAACCTACTAAGCAGACCCGTTACATTTTAGCATTTAAAACTACAAAAAGAGTCAAAGTTTATGTTTACGTGCACAATCATGAGACTCTGCTCTCCAACTTGAAAATGTTTTTAACTCGAGATATAAGTTTGCAGTGTCTGTTGAATCAAACAACAGAAGTTAAAGCTTGCTTAACCACTTCGTTCTTACAACCACTATTTTACAAAGAAAGATTTTCAAACCTAGGAAGAACAGAGGGACAAGCACAGCAATGACATGGGTGGTGATGGAAAGGAAATAACCGGCCATCCCAGCACCACTGCATCATGTAACTCGACTGCAAATGACACACTGGGCAGTGCCTTACAATAAGAAGGCGATTCCTGTTCAGACTTTTACTTACAGGTACAGGACTATAGTATAAAAGCATCCAGCTTCTTAAAAAAGGGGAACCGAGAAGCTCTGAGAGGTCTAGGTCATCCCAGACTATACTGAAGCTGTAACCCTCTCCATCCTCTAGCACGTCCTCACATAATAGTAGGCATAAATTATTACAAGATTAGTATCTACCCCAGAAAACCCTATGTGAAATGGATGGACATATCTTTGTGTAGACAAGTATTTCAGAACTTGGAATACAAAAATACAGTGCAAAAAACCGTAAGAGTTCTGAAAAATAGTTTTTACATATCAAAAACTCCCAGAATTAAAGAGAGGGATTATAAAGATAAGGTATGGTGCTAAGAAGTGGTTTGTCAAGTTAATAATGGATTATTTCCCTCGTAGAGGTTTACGCATTTCACACCAGCATTTTGCTTTATGTTGTTACAATATTTTTATGGAGCATTATTTAAAAGTAATAATTCAGTCAGAAGTCTAATTTAGAATTCATCATGTTTTACCCTAAACGGCCACTTGGAATGCTGTGAAACATGATTTGCAGCCAGAAGCACCAAGTACATAAATTCTTCCACATCAAAGGAGTAGTTCGTAAATTTTGGATGTTCTCCCAGTGTTGGGTGGTGTCCCTAGAAAAATGAAATAAGGCCTTTTAAGATGGAAGAAAAAAAAAAAAACAAAAACAACACATCTCCCATTCGAGAAGCAAGAAAAAAATTGAGCATCTGCCATTTTAATTTATTATTCCTGATCCACTGATCCGCTCTGAGGCAAAAGAGTCAGCAAAAGAACTGCACAATAGCAATGTTATGGATTAATGGCCAATTAATTTAATTTCTCTTCTTCCCTCAGCCATTAATATCAAATGATTTCTTGCTCATAACAGGGAAGTTAATTTGGTCTAAAGAATGACAATCATATTTTAATTATCAGAACACAGATAGGTAAAGCAAGCTAACCTTTAAACGCTTCAAGTTATAGCACCCCACCCTTCCCCCAGTGACCATCATTACCTGATCTTGAGGGAATACTTTATTCTTTTTTCGCCAAGTGATGTAGCGAATGCCTCTCAACCTTGCCAAATCCAAGTAACAACGTTCATCTTCACAATTGTATCTATGGGCAGGCAGAAAAATCATATTTACCTACAGAGATTGTGCTGAAGTTTACCAGGGTGAAACAGGAAAAAAAACCCCAAAACTTCAGGCCAAAGTCTTTGTTGTCCAGTTCTAAGGCTCCGAAACCATGGACAAATTCTACTCCACCGAAAACAACAAGGGCTACCATCTGCTCCTAAGATGTGGCCTAGGAGGCAGTTTGAGGCACATCAGCACATCAGGCATGCCCCGTCCAGCTGCAGCGGCTCTTGGGCAAGGGGTTCTGAACTTATTTGGAGACTGGACAAAACGCCCTCCAGCCACGAAGATGGGAGACTGGACTAGCTGGTCTTTAAAGGTCCCTTTCAACCCAAAGTATTCTGTGATTTTAAGAAAGTAAGTTTAAAAGAAAGCTACCAGAGAAATTTAGGTAAAACAGAATGGACAGCTAAGCTTGGCCAACAAGGCTGGTGCTCATATCCTGAGCGCAGAAAGGAGTATGTAACTAACCTTCAGGGGGATCTTTAACACCCTGGACATACATCCTATGTAATCAATTCACCTGGATCACCAAAATACTACTAAGTCTCAGACTCAGCAGCCAGAATCTGGCCAGCGAAGCTTTCTCTTTTTTTCCCATTTTCCCCAAGCAATTGCTGACCAGGCTGATTTTACTTATACCACAGCATCTTAAGAAATCACAGGCTAAACCTATATGATACAGTTACACTATATTTTATAATGAAAGCTTCCTCGCATTCGATTCCCAGAAGAGACTGTCAAAAATGAAGCCTAGACGAGGATGCAAGACAAACATTCCCTTGCTAGTGTTTGACTATGAAAGTGCTTCATTAACACATATCAACAGACATCAGCAGTTGTGGTATAAGAGGGGAAAGAGAGAGAAACAGACTTACAGTTCAAAAACAACAGCCCAGTCCGGTAGAAAGAGCAAATGGGTAAGCCCAGCTCCATGCATCCCAATGAATATATCAGAATTGTGGGTAATTCTCAATTGCTCCGAAAATTCAAGTTCCCTGCAGACAACAGAACAAAAACGGTGATGTGGCATGCCTATCCATCTCAGCAAGAATTAGTTACATGAAGAAAGCGCAAAATTAACTTAAGGGAATACTGAAAGGGAGAATTGATTTTTCAGGCAACAATGCTAAGAATCACAAATGCTGCAGCCAGCAATAACTCAGCATGGAATTAAAAGAAATGCAGACAGTTTTCAAAACTTCACAAGAGTCTGTTGGTTGGTTGGTTTTTTTTAACAAGTTAAAGTTTTTGTAAGTTTGAGGCTTTTTTACTTGCTGTTAAAAACAATTGCATCACCTCCTCAAAAAAAACCCCCAAAACCAAAAAACAACAAGACAACAACATAAAAGACCTAAACTGTTCTTAATGTAATGTAGAAGTATACAATTCCCGCAATTAAGATGTGGATATCGAAGCTGAACTTATGCATAGGGCATCAAGCAGAAATAAGGAGACCAGGCTTGTTTCAGCTCCTGGAACTGTTACTCTCTCCCATCCTTTGACTGTAAGCTCCAAATAAAGTATTCTTTTTAAATAACCAGGCGTTCCCTGAGCACACAAGGAAAGAATGGACTAAAGATACTTAATTGTAAGAGAAGACAGACAACTGGAAAAGGAAATTACAACAGGTTTCATTTGTGTACGAACAATTCATACGTTAAGAAGGAAGAGAATAACGTCCTCTCTGACCATTTGGAAGAGAGCAGAAAGAAAATGCCTTAAACTGCAACAAAGCAGTTTAAACTGCTTAAACTGCTGTAAGGGCAGACATCAGAGAAACCTTCTAACTATGACAACGGTGACGCTGCAGGATAACCGTGGAAATCTGTAGTGCTGAATGGTACTACAAACAGTTTCAACAAGCATGGGAATTCTGGAAGTAGCACTTGGTCATGCTTTCAAAGTGGGAAATGACTGACAACAGCCACAGGCAGCATGAGATCACCCCAGTTTCTTCTACCAGCTTACGTACTTGTATTTGTAGTCTACCACTTTGACCTCCAACGTTGATACTGTTTTCAAAGCATTCACAAGCTAAGGAGAAAAATAAAACCACAATGATTAGGTATTCTCCTTCAACTAATTCCTCCCCTGCGCTCCTGATCATTTTACATGCTCCTCCTCCCCACCAGGGAATTACAATGAGTGAGACAAAACAAAGTGTCACTGCCATATAAAGGAGCAGTTCCCCTCCTTTTGTGCCTTCCCACCTAAGATACATCCATTATTCCCAGCAGAGCAACCCCTGGAGGGGAGACCTGGATCTCCTGCACTCTCACAGAGGCTGCTGCTGACTTTACGTGCTCCAGGACCCAATTCTAAACCACTCAAACTAGCAGGAGTTTTGCCAGGAATAGTGGGAAGATGTGGTTGGATTTCCAAGAGATACTCCAATACCTAAAGAAGCAAATTGGTAGCTAGAAGGATTTTCAAAAATACCTCACTAGGCCAGACTTCTACTCACATGAGAAGTGAAACCAGGTTAGAGCCTGGGCTTCTAACCTAAGAGGGCTTTTTCTACGTCTCCAATCCATAGCCAGCAGTAGAGGGAGAAAGAGTGAAGTATTTTCTTTTACGAAAGCATAGTAAAGGTAAGATTGACTTCTCCCTTTCTGTCATGTGCTCATTACCAGAAAACACAGCACACGTAGCAGCACTAGGCGTGCGCTGTGGACAGCCTAGCAGATAAGGCACAAATACAGACATCTGCACTCCATCTATTCTGCCACTAAACTGTTGCATCAAACAAGCCTCAGTTTCTCCCTACACAAGGTGGAGGTGACAATGCCAATTCATTTTTGTCAGGCACTAACAGCTAAGAATAAAGACAGGTATGAAAACATTAGGTATTATCATTTCACCACAAGAGAAGCTACACCATAAGTCCACTAAGTTGCATGACTCAAAAGCGTGAATCAATATGAAAATTCATTAAGTTTTGAATGCACACACTCAGATAGAATAGCTTATGCATTTTAATCTGCAAGCATAACAAAGCTTTTTGTTAGAGTCTTCAACACTGGGGATGCTAGAAATAAAAGATAATTAGAAAGCAAAATAATTTAATTTTATCAGAAGCTCTGCAGCGTCTGTTTGTTAAGAGGAAATACTTTTAGTATTACATCTCTAATCTTCCACTGGTTTTTTAAAAAGGGCAGCAAGGTTCAGTGTCTGGCGTACAGAAAAAAAGACCGGCTAGAAGACATATTAGAAGAAATTAATATTAGCACTGAACATATTTGTCCGAGATTTGCCAGCAGATAGATGTCTCGGCTGTACCTGAAAAAAAAAATCAAGTAAATGAGCAAAATTTAAATTTGTTTTAAAAATAAAAAGGACCACACCTCATTCTGGTTTAATATTTTCCGGTAATCTGTACTGCGTGCAAGTATTGTGACTCGAATTTTCCCATCCTAAAAAGAAAGAAGCAGCAGTGTATTAGCTATGAGGCAGACCTCACCAAAATAAAAACCAAAACAAAACCCTTCCATGTTTACTTTTGGCTTTTTTTTGAGCAACTAAATATGTTCCTTCCCCGTGTAATAGATGATGTAACCACCTTAAAATTCACATCATATTTTCCAACAGATTAAAAGTGTCAAAAACTTTGTGAAAGTCCAATAACAAAGAATAAAACATTTTCTGAAATATCTATTTTATTCAGTACAAAAGAGCCTTTGTGTTACACATTATATGGCAGTTTTTGAAAGCAGGAAAGCAGCTTTCAGGATGGCTTGTGCACAAGATCCTTGAAAAAAAATATTTTACTTCTACAACAGTTCCTCCTTTTACCTCTTTAAATTAATTGGACTCACAGGGGTAAGTGTTCCAAGTGACATAAAGAGATTTAACTGCATGACTCCCATTAGTGTCAGCGGGAGAGGCATAACTAAATGCCTGTGCAGTGCTTTGAACGTGTGCCCCTCAGCGATAATATGTAGGCTACTCTCTAGCAAATACTTCAAGAAGCCCAGAACTGCCGTATCCATCAATGCAGCCATTGCAACAATTTGCAGCGTGTACAACAGAGAAGCCCAGGGCCAGACAGATGGTACCGGGCAAGGATCGGAAGGACCAGATCCAATCATTTCCTCCTCTGATCTGAGCTCCGCGGTACCTATGAGGACTGATAAAGAGCAAGCACTGCATTGCGCTGTGGGATCCCCTCTGCTGCACCCAAGGACAGCACCTTGTCAGCATGCTCCAGAAGAGACCATGCACCATGTATCTTGCTTAACTAGGAAGCACACAAAGGCCTTGAGCAAAGAGAATGGAGATGGGGAAAGCAATCCTAGCATTGGAAGGAGGATGTTCTAAAGGCTGTCCCATGGAAATAAGACAGGGCAACTCTCACAAACATATACAAATGTTTGCTGAAGGCCTTTATAGAACAGGCTGATTTATTGGGGAAAAAAATCCCAAGCATCACAGCAAAGGACAAAAAGCACATGATACGCCCTTATTCCGTACTGGGTCCAGCTTGCTAATGCTGTTTCTCTGGTAGGAGCCGTCAGCTCCATATTACAACTTTATTATTCAGTTATCATACCTTGGGTCCTTCTTGTGTGATATTTAATCTGTGTAACACATGCTGAGAAAATGCTCTAAATAGCCCTGTACCGTGACAGCCAGAGATCTGAAATTTAAAAAGTAGCTGTTAATACAAAAAGTTATTTTGCTCAGAAAACCTCTCTTTATGATCAGTCTTTTGCCATTCTTGTGGAACAAAAGCCTAGTATCATGCACTGTGCTAAACGTGTCACTATTCACTGCAACACAAGTGGCACTTTCATTTAGAAAGAAATATAACACTCTAGAGTATTACAGCCTGAATGCATGAGCTAATACCCTGGAGAAAGCCCGTCATGTACAAGCTCTTGTGCTCTGCAAAAATACCAGGAAGTTCACAGTGCCCACCCATTAAAGAGGAATAATATGCATCTCAAGAGCTGTGACACAGGAGATTGCACACAACCCGTTACTATCAACCAGCCAAAGTAACTTCAAAATCCTAATCTTTAGGGAAGACCATTTCATTTGGAGTTGCATAGACCTTCAACGCAGTACATTTCACGATAACTCAGCTAGATAGTTGAGATATTCTTTAGCTCAGATTTTATACTGTCACACACACATCTACTTAACACAGTGGATGGATAAAAAGGACTTACCAATGGTGTGTTATAGAACAAGCCATATCGCATTCGAGGCAGTAATGAGAAGACTGCTTCTTTAAAGCATACCTGCAAAGGAAGATCACAAGAAGTTACACTGCACTGCTACCTTCCCCTGGCACATCCCCTGCTCATTCAGTGAGATCACTGCTTATAATGAGCTAGCAATTACACACTCCTGTCAAGAACATCCTCACTTCCTTGATGGCGCAAATGAATAGAACAAAGACAATCCTGATCGCAAAAGAGCTCTCACTTCGGATGCTACAGTGCAAGTGCAGGAAGAGGTAAAAAAAAAACACCCCCAAAACGGAACAAACAAGAACTAAATATAAGAAAACCAGTCAGAGAGTAGAGAGTTTAAGACAGGCTTTAAGGGATATAAGAGACTAAAATGATCTCTGAATGAATGGGCACATATTTTGGTAGGAGTAACTTTTTTTTTTTTTTTTTTAAATGATGAGCAGCAGGTGTCCTAACAGTTGCAGGGGAAGATAAACACCTCAGTAGGAGCCAGAAGACTTAGAAAGACAGTAACATTTAAAAAACCCTTAACTTTAGTAGTAGGTCCTGCAGAAGAGAAATCAGTACATAAATACCACCTCTCATAAGACACAAAAGTTAGGTCCATCTATATAAAGCATAGACACACCACAGAATTAGGTTACAGCTCTGTCTCTTGTTTGCAAGGTAGAATACTCACATTACACAAATTAAACATGCATGGAAAGTATCAATGCTTTCCCCTGAAACACCCATATCCACAAGCAGCTTGAGAAGCTGTCACATTTGCTACCTAATGACTACAAATTAAATCAAAATATAAAATTCCATACCCTTTTAGAGTCAAAGGTTTTCAAGTGTATTATTTCATAGTCAGTAAATACCTTCCATGTCTCACTGAACAGATCACCATAGCCATAGGAGCTCTAGGAGGAAAGGAAAAAACACAAGGGCATAACGATTACAGAAATGCATATAAAAACTCTTTTCATGGTTTACAAGTTCTGTATATGAGTTTTAATACACAGTTCATATGCGGTGGAGACGATGACCTCCACAGGACCTAAGACAGCCTAGCACAGAACACAGACATTACAGAACACCAAACCCTGTGTTTACAATGGCAGTTAACTCAAATTGCCTGTCAGTAGTTAATTTTTAATAAAGCAGTTCTATAAATTAGCAATCTATACAAGTTCTTCAGCAGTAGATTAGAATTTCTGAGTTAGAAGCAAGGAGTACGTAATACTTTCCCCAGAGACAACAGAACATAAATTTGAAGTAACAGAAACATTGGGATGGTAGAAGGTTTGAACCTCGACTCCTGAGACTAAAAAACCACCTGGGAGTTCAAACGCAGCAGTAATGTTTGAAGTAAAAAGTCACAACAAGCCTGTTTCATATTTGCCTCTTTTGGGATCATCGCTTGCATGTTGCACGTGTATCACAAATTGAAGGCAATGATCTGATTTGATAGAAGAAACAGCCAGGAAACTATGTTTTGCACTACTTTGACAAGCTACCAAGGCATTTCTCTACAGGGCAGTATAAAAAGCTTCCCCCTTTGCAGCAATGCTCTATGGAACCTTTTAAAAACCATGGACCCCCTAAAACATTGGCCTAGCAGCAGGGGCGCTTGCCTCCGAATTTGTAACATTTCCTACACATGTGAGGGCTAAGTCACCATCTCATGCTCTTTGAATGCAATTAAATGGGACCTCAGTAGCCCTGGTGCAGATTCTCACTTAAAGCTTCCTTTCGACTCTGGAGCTGGTTCAGGCTGCTCAGACAGTTATATGGAAACATTCTCAACAAGAAATTTTGAAAATAAGACTACAAGGACTGCAGAAGAGAGCGGATATCTAGTGAAATGTAAAAGAATCTACAGGGCGCCAGATTTCCTTCAGTTGAAGGGGTGCTTCCTTCCCCTTCTTCTGCCATTAAGTTTTAATGAATTTTACGATCCATACTGCTTTCTGGCCATCTATATTACAAGAACTGCTCTTCCAGATTAGAAGAGAGAGCTGATCTTCAAAGCTGGAAGTACTACTTTCTAACCCTATCTGTTCTCCTTAAAAGCGCTTTATAAACATTGCTTTCCTGCATTTGCAGAGACAGTCTGCAAATCAACACCCAGTGGATTTCCTACTCATTTTCTGCTTTGTTTAACCTACATCTAAGGGCATTACTGTTTAATAAGACCTGTGCACTGATTCTACAGTAGCTAGAAAGTATGGACAAATCTAATTACATCAAGGGGGGGAGAAAAAAAAAAAAAAAGAGAATGACTAATAAGCTCAAGTCCATCTTTCAATCAGCACAGACAGTCCATCAGCAGTTAGTTGGTGCCATCATCTGGTTGTATATGGTAACGAACACAAGCAGACTGAGCGGTTAAGACCCATTTAAAATGACAGTACTGTGACAGTACTTACTTTGAATGGTACAGTTGAAAGAGTTATGTGGTTCAACAACACGATATAAGACAAAGAGCCGCTTTTCAAAGTAATTTACAATACTGACACACCTGATCTTTCCAGAAAGCCATCAGAGCTAGATTAACAGGCCCCTGTATAACATCTAAGAGATCTTGCTTATCTGGAAGGCATTTTAGCTTTCAAAGTGTAAGAGAACTAGAAAAAAAGAGTCTCTTCTAGCCAAAGAGGTTTTGCATTAAATACCAAGCAAGGGATATTTGCAGTTCTTTGTTGAATATTAGTTGTCCTAGCAGTAAATACTCAGAAAGAAAGCGCAGTATTTTATGAGAATAAGACATGGGACAGTATCATAGTCAAGAACTGTGTTATTTCTGGACCTGATTATACATGTTATCTGGCATATTACAAATTGCCTCGTTTTTCGTTATTTAGTTTAACACTTTCCAACACAACATAAACATTGGCCCGTAAAACTAATATTACTCTTAAACACAGTAATGGTTTCACCTCAGCAGTACAGCAGAAACAGCCCCACTTAAAAACTTGTTTTATATGTCATTGTGGCATTCTAAGAGGTGACTGCGAGTAATAACTGCAAGAAGGCAATTTAAGGGCATTAAGTATTACACTCCGTTTTGACATATTCTCTGATAGAACAGATTCTACAATATCTAAGGATTTTATTTAGTTGTTTTCTTTATTACAGGGTGCACATTACTGATTTAGAAAGATATAAGGCTGCATTTCTTTTTAAATCTAGAAGAAACAGTTTTGAGTAAATCTACTTCAATATTATCAGAGAAAAAAGTCTACAGAAAACAGCATTAAATGTTCTAATGCTACGTATTAGAAATACAGATCATGTTATTTTTGAGATCACACCAAAAAAATGCATGATTACGTACTAGCAAAAGATGAGCTAGGGAATAGCGTTCAAACAGCATATGGTTTATCGTAGAAAATCTGTTTCCTAACTATTGCTCATGCACCTGTATTAACAGGATCCAAAAACTTATCAGTTCCACATGGCGAAGCCCACAAGAAAGCTAAGGATTGGCTACTGCAAGCTTCAGAGTCTCTATAAAGCAGAAATACAACCCATTAGAAACATGTTAAAAGCACAGCAGACTTACAGTGTCCCACATGACTATGTTGACATCAGTACTGAAGGAATTATTGATATGCTGGGTAATATAAAGATTGACGAAATCACAGAAGTGATGGTACATATTAACACCTGGGAAAGAAAGAATTGTTAGCGAAATACTACATTACTCACTTCACTTTTTATTGGTTCATGCATTTTTTCCGTAGTAGTGTCCTGCATTTTATATTAGTTTTCCCCTGCTTCTGACTGAACATTTCTTATACACCCTAAAAAAGCAAACCTTTAAAGGGAAGGAATCAAGATAAGAAATCTTAAGTAAAACATGCTTTTAAGAATTTCAGAGAAATCAGAAGAGCAGCTAAAAGACAGCATAAGAAAGAGGTAAGTTTCATGTGCTATTTCTCATTAGAGTCTGCAGCTGCTTTCTGAAGTGTACAAAAGCAACAACTGCTTTACCGATAGCTAGTTAGACATAAAGGAAACATTAAAAACAGGCCTTCGGCACTGATCTTTGTTCTGCTTTAGTAGGGTTAAGGGAAGCTCTGTCTGCAGGACTACAAGACAGAACTTGTACTTGCACACGAGCCAAAGCCTCAGTAATCCCTCAGGTTTTCTGTCTCGGAGCGTTCTTGTTCATTCTTGGTTTCTTAAGCTAATACCTTAAGACCAAGGTGCATAAAGAAGTACCATGAAACAAAGGAGGTAACTTAGTCCAGTTTCCTTGCTAGTGAAGACCGGATCCCTGTTTTGGAACCATGTGTGCACAAGCCCGTGTTTCTAAGCTTCTGACCAGCAAAAGCCGTCATGATAGGAACTGGCTGCCAGGCTTTCTGTACTGCTCAAACAGCAATTTTCCCCACCTCCCCTAAAACAAAGGAGCTGGACAAAATCTCCTCGTGAGCCACAGCTAGACCACGCTGCTCAACAGTACAGACTGACAGCACAGCAACTCTTCCACGGTACCGGTTATGGGGTCTGCAACGACTTTGCTTAAAATATAAGACACTGGCCTGCAGGGGAAGAGGGGCAACACAGTCTACAGTTGCAGTCTCTCACACGGTCAGAGCACAGCAGACAACTATCCAGTTTAAACCACAGCTCACCCCACAGCAGCTTGTCTGTGTGGCTACAACCCGAACACCCCCTTTCATTAACATTTGTCTGCAAAATAAGCTGCATGAACAAAAAGATTCGTGAACTTCAAAAAATGTCCGATACCACTGGCTGATTCATGAAGATGCTTAGGTGCTGCCCCTCTCGTGAATTTTGGTATAGTGCTGCACAGCATTCACCACAGCTCTCTGTAGTGACATAGCTAATTTCTTTCTTTCTAGCCTTTCACCTAAATTTGAAACTTTAAGATTGAAACAGGATTGCTTTTAGGTTTGTGTGTTTTGGCATTTCTGGGGTGGGTAAGGGGAAGTATTTTAATCAACTATCAGAATTTATTCCCTTGAACACCCCGCTTCCTCTTCCATATCATTCAATACACATAGAATCCTCAATTACTGAACACATACTACAAGACAGTATACTATACTTTGTGCTTCATGGAATGAAAACTCATCCAGAAACAGCCAAAATCAAAGATTCTGTACAGAAGAGTCTTCAGAACAAGCTCAAAGACTCTGTCAAAACACAGTCAAGACTCAATGACTGTGCTAAACGAGTTGCAGGATTTTTTTTCTAATTTATTTACTTATTATCTCTGGCAACATGTAAGGATTTAAATGTAGGTTTCCAAGTTGATGAAGAGAACTACAGAAAAAAGGAATTGAAAAGTCACATCATTTTTCAATAATAAAAATATATTACAAGTGAACTTGACCATCACAAAGGCATAAGGTAGATGGGCAAGCTGGACATGGGGTCTTTTTACTGCAGTACTGTAGGATAAAAAAAAATAAATAAAGATACTAATTACCTGCATCTAATTTCATGAAGTATGTTGGCTTTTCAATAACAATGTCACACTTCCCATCTTCCAGGGGTCTGAATTTTAATGCAGTAAATGTCTGGAGTTCTGCAAACCTACAAAGATTCAATCACACAGAACATGCTTTGTCATTAACACGCTTAAACAAACGTACTTCGTACATCTAAGATTTAGTAACTGTTCAGCCAGTCCATTTGATTTAACAGGACTGCTGAAAACTGATAGAGTCTGACAATTAAAATGATTTGAAATTGTAATGGAAGGTTCTTCAGGTTATGAGCTTCAAGAGGTTAACCACCACCTTTGATCTCAGGAGCAAACAGCATCTTTGATCTACAAATCAAGGCAGCAGAGATGTAACGAAGAGCCTTAGAGCCTAGATCTGTGGGTCTAACCCACTTGATCTGCATTGCCAAAGACATTTCAGCAAGATCTTCATGCTTTGGTCACAATAATGAGTGCAGATACAATATTTATTATTCATGGATCTAAACAAGGATGAGCAGTTGAGATGACAAGAGCAGGTAGAGAAGAAAAGTCTCTTCCTATTCTGCAGTTATTCTTAACTGAAATTGACCATCACTGCAAAATGAGGAAAAAAAAAAGAGAAAACAAGAGAAAACTGAATTCTTATATGGACCTTAATGGCTCCAATTCCTTCACGTTTCATCAATTAACTGGCAGTGAAGCTTTGAAGTGCTAACATGCAACCCATGATACTTAATTGGCTACCACAAACCACCTTCTGCACCTCCTACTCAGCCTGTAGACGGTTGCCCATTTCACATTCCAAACACAGGCTCCCTGGGAACACCATATGATAACCATATATCCAGATCAGTTGTTGCATTAGCCCCAAGATCACCAAGGACTGTGTGAACTAAGACACAAGTGCAAACTTTAAGGCATTTCACAACAAAACAATTCTCTCCTCCTATCAAGCATACAACTGGCATCTTGTCCAGAAAACACCTGAAGGTTAGAACTTCAAGTTAGAAGACATTTTCAGATCTTTTGCTGCTGTAAATCAGGCAGTACACAATTACACATAGCATAGTTCAGAACATTCTGCATAGATGTAATTACCAGAGGTACCTTACACAAACTCTCAAATTGACCTTAGAAAGGAGCAACTACTCCCCCAGTATGAAATTCCCTACACACAGCTGCTAGTGCCAATGACAAAAACATAAAAGAATTAGTAAGTGGACTTGGAAGCAGCCTTGACAAGTGATTCTTACCAAGACTGCAACGGGCTCTTGCGTTGACCTTCAGACAAAAACGCTTGAACGTCAAGGGTGCAATGACCTCCAATTTCTCCCTTCTGTAAAAAGTCTTCTTTGAATCTAATGCAAATTAGTAAAAGTCTATCAGCTTTTGTGCAACAGTGCTACAAGTGCTCTGCAATCTTGATTACATACTCAAGCCAGTGCTAGTCAGTCTCACCCAGCAAGGTACTTCATACATATTTAAAACCTGAGTATTTTCTTCAGCATAAATCAAGTATTTACCACAATTCCCAAATAAAGACGGTGGTGACCTTGGAGTTCCACACATCAATTTAGAAAACAGCACTAATCCAACCAGAATGTTATTCGGAATCATTCTCACATACCCAAATGAGTAATTTGATTAGATTTTGCTACATGATTACTTACAGGAGCGTCATTAGTTAGGATTTTTCTTTGTTTGTTTTAATAACAATTTCTCACTGAAATTCACAACCCAAGAATTTTATACAACATATGAAGAGTAAGATGCAAGAACCAGTTTCATGAAAACAAATTGCCAACTAAAAGCACCATCTAAATTTGCTTTTAGGATAGGCTGAGAAGATGACAAAACCCATTCTGAAGAGTATCAGCATCACAGTCATGAAGCAGCTCTTTTCGAGTCAGGTGCCCAAGACACTGACTTCAAAGATAAGGCAGAAGGAAAAATGAGTGATGCCAGCATTAGTGGTATGGGGTTTTTTTACCCATTTTTCCAATACGTAGCATTTTGTGATGTGGGAGATCCAGGTTCAGATCTCTCTTCAGTCTCACTGTATCTAAAAATGCAGTTCCTGGTTCTGGTATAAAGGCACCTAGCACAGGAAGGGTCTTCCTGGCACCTCATACAAAAACAATTCTACTTTGCACAACACCTGATCAAGAAAGGATATGACTGAAAACACAGGAAAATCTTCCTCTCTTCCTCCAGAAGGGAGGATTTCAATCACCCATCATCACTCCATAAAACTGAGAGTTTAGCTTTTCAAGTAAACCTGTACTGCTGACAGCAGCAGCAGACAGCAATCAAGAGGTGTCAATCTCAACAGGATATCAGCAACAAGCCTCTGATCACAGTAAAGCCCATGGCAACAAGCACATCAGCTTTGTTAAACAAATTCTGAAGTCCTTTTCCCTGCCATCCCTTGGTTTTACTATAACATAAGCAAAACAGAGACCTGTCATGGTTTCTCTTTACAGTTCGTAAATCAATGTACAAGTTCGTTGCTCTGCAATGCTGAAGGTACTGAGAACAGGACAGAGATGAATCTCCCTGGTAAGAAAAGAACAAGTAGGATTTTGTCAATAACAAAAATTATGTTTAAGAACAAGTGGAAAGTATCATATCTATCAGAAATACCTACTGTTACTGCAGGCTTACAATGGGTTTTCATTTCATTGAGCCTCTCTCGAATGTAACCAAAGTCAGCTTGTTTCCAGAATATCTGTTGAGCTGTCTCAATGTCACTTGCCCTGATGTACAAAGGAAAAAAAAAAAAAAATCAAGGTCTATTGCTAAATTCTAGTAATAACTTTAACAGATAACATTTTTTCCACTGAAAGTGGAACAGAAGAGCCAGCCTGTTACTCTTTGACATTTGAGATGCAAAACAGGAAGCAACTTATCAGCTCCATGTAAGTGAAAACATCAATGACAATTTAAAGCTATTCTCCCGTAAAAGGGTATAAATCTTTTTTAACATTTTTTCCTCTGTTTTTTAAAGCTAAGAAAGGAAATCCAGAGTTATTTTAGGAACCTGAATTCAAAGCTAAACCAGAATAACGAAAACGTTGTGGCAGGAAGCATTTCAAGCAGCATTTTCTTCCTTAAAAAGTCAAATTTTTAAAATCATGTTGAAAGATGTAAGTTATCTATAAAAACACACATATCTCCACAAAGAATCATCCTTTAAACTCTAAATATCACAATAACGTTAACTTCACAGCTAATAGGAAAGTGAGCACTATACCCTTTTTTAACATACTGTACTGTATACATTTTAAATGAAACTTACCATCCAGTTTCAACATAATCACACACTGGGTAACTGAATCTGTAATCTGATTTGCAAGATTTCTCATAACCCCAGCAGGATCTTAGTTTCTTCAAGTATTTCTGTAACACAGAATAGCTGAATCAAGTTATGCAACAGCAAAATGGGAAATTACTTTAGTTAGTTGTTAGCTAATAAACCACCTCTTGATAATAAATCTTGCATTAAAGGCTTTTGGTTTGGTCTGTTTTCAAAGAGAGCTTCAGAAATAACACACAACAGAGGCTGCAAAGAGGACACGCATGCACAGCAACGCTATCCTTGTCTTTAAGATGTCTGTTCCAGGACAACCACTTTTCCTGACCCACTGAGTAGGATTCCAAAATTTTAACATCGTTAACAGACATAGGTAACAAAGCTAAGTTCACACAAAGCACAGTGCACCAAGCTCCAGGCTGAGTGTACCACCGCTCCCCAGGCAAATCTAGAAGCATCAGCTTCTGCAGTGCTGTAGAGAGACAGAGAAAAGAGAGCACAGGTCCCGCTCCCAGCCCTACAAAGCGGCTCCTGAGAGACAGGAGAATTGCTCCCGAGCCACGTATGGCCCAGATCCTCAGGTTCACAGTCCCTGCTTCAGGTGAATGAATTACATGCAACCACAGGATAAGATTAAATCAGCATTTCATTGATTTGCCTACACTCTTGGCACTTCCACAAACGTACTACTACCGCATGGTAAATATCACAGGTCTAGAAACTCCTAACTGTACTTCGGCCAAACACCTTTCACATGCACAACAGTCATTCAGATTAAGACCATCATTTCAGCTCTGTAACAATTAAAAGGGGGGGGGGGGAAACGTTGCAAACCAGTACGTTAAAAATATAGTCTTGTAACAGCATCAGATTCAGGGAGAGCCCTATACAACTATTTCAAAGGCAGCAATTCCAATTCCCAGTGGAACCGACTCACCAGCAAGGAGACCAGTTCATTACCGTCTTTAACTGCTACAACTCCAAAAATAAACCACCCCAACATTACACTTGAACAAAGAAACAAACGAAAATAAACCTACTTTATACGGGCAATGAGAGTCCTGCTTACAGACGCCAGCAATATGCTGGTTATTGTGCAGAAAGTACGGAATATGCTCATCTGGCAAGTTGAGTGCTTTGTAGCTATATAACGGCTCTTCTGGAATGTTTTTGAATTCAGTAAGATTTTCAGCTTGGGAATTAGCCAGAATTTCTTGCAGTAGCAATCCAAACGCAAGCAACATGAACATGGCAGCCTATGAGTTCTCTACTTAGATAAAAAAAAGGGGAAAAAAAAAAAAAGACACTTAACGTATCTCCAGCATAGCACATTTCAAGCATAATAGACAATATTTAGCCAAAGTCAGTCATATACTCAAAGAATTTGTATTTGTACTGGTGTGGTTTCTTTTTCCTATGAAAAATAAACTCTCACTGAGAGACTAGACTGTACAACCTCAGGATTATCTTTGAATCATTACTCATTGAGGGTTATTACGCCCTACCAACTCACAGTCAAACTAAAATGGGTGTGTTTACTTTAGCTAAATCCCCAGGGATCCTGAGAGTTCAAATGTGGAAACGAAGCATGGAGCATATAATATCCAGACAGCGGGGAGAAAATGTAGAAGTATTGTGGGGGGAGGGGTGAGAAGAGGAAGAATTTTAGTTTAAAAATATGTATTAAAAAAAAAAAACCAAAAAGCATTCTCAGCTTTGGAAGAAACTAATCATTAGCTGAAGGAAAACTATGCGGCCATAAATAAGTGGTCTAACTTAAGTCTGTTTGAGGATGCTTGTTTTTAGTAGTTAACATCATGTTAAAGAAACTTTGAATACTGAATTATGTACTTAAAATTAACTACAGGCCCACGCATATCTATATACTCCACGGCAAACTGGATGCCTTTCTGGTAACACAGCCTTCCCAGCAAACACCCCTGCTTGGAACCATTAAACTTCCCGAGGGGAAAAAAAAAAAAAATTATGGATGGCCTGTATCTAAAAATCCTTTTTTGGCATTATAATTTGCCAAAATTTGCATGCCTGCTTGCAACCAAAGCCTTTAGCGATATTCCTACAATACAAGTAGTTTTACCTGTTTAGTTTGAGGAGAACTGCTTCAGATTTCCCAAGTTCCCAAACCTAGAGGCTGGGGGGGGAGGAAAGCGGAGTTAAACAGGTCCTGCCGAAGGCGGCTTCCTCAGCAACTTCTTGAGGAACCTTTACAGGAATGAGAGCAACCTTCCAACAGCCCGGCAGCCTTCCTGACCAGCCCGGGGGCTGGGATCGAGCAAGACAGCGCTTCCCTTTTCCTACCCCATCCCCAGCCCCAGCCCGAACGCCTCAGGGCCCTGCGGTGCCCGGCTCCCCAGGACGGCGTCACCCCTCACCCTGACTGAGAGACGGTCACTTCGGGAAGGCTCCCGACGCCCACCACCATGCCTGAACCAGCGCCAAGCCCACACTGGACCCACAGCCGGACTCGGTGCCTGGCCCACTCCGGCCAAGCCGGACCCACCCAGGCCCACGGCTCGCCCCGTGAGGCGCCGCCCCCCGCCGCCGCTCGCCCACGCCGGGCGCCTCACCTCAGCTCAGCCCCGCCGGCCCCGGGGAGCGCCACGGCCCATGGGACCGGCCGCTCCTCCCGTTACGCGCTCGCCGACGGCCTTAATCCTCATGCCGCCGCGGCGGCAGCTGGCGGCCGTGCAGAGAGAGGCGGGGGAAAGAGCGCCCGGCCCGGGCTCCTCCGTGAGAGGGCTGCGCCCGCCCCTCCTTCACACCCGCAGGGAGCGGAGCGGGGCGGGCGGCGCCGCCACACCCCGACCCGTCCCCCGCAGCGGGGAGCGAGCGCGGCCTGAGGAGAGGGCTGCCGCCGCCGGGCCCGCCCCACCTGGAGGCGGCGGGAAAGGAGGGAGGAGCCCGGCCGGGCCGGGCCGGCGGCGCCGCTCGCCGGAAACCGGGCGCGCGTCGGCCTCTGCCGCCGCTTCTTTCTCAGCGCCCCATCAGGTGGAGACGCGGCACCTGCGGTAGCGGGGGCGGGCGGGCTGCCCCCCTCCTTCTGCTGCTGCCGCCGCCGCCTCGCACCGGGACGCGGAGGAAAAAGGCCTTTTCCTGCCGCCGCCCCGCAGGAAGCGCAGCCTCCGGGCACCCCATTGTTCGGGGCGGCCCCCCCGGGCGGAGCGGAGAGGTTCCTTAATCCTCCCGGTCAGGCTGCCGGCATCGCCCCTACGCGGCCTCGACGGGCGACACGCAGCCTCTATCGCGGGTTGTTTTACACAATTCCCGCTTCTTCCAGCGCCGCGGGGGCGGGGGGCACCAACCCTCGGCTCCTTTGGTCCTTCCCCCGCAGGGAAGAGCCCTTCTCCCCTCCTTGACAGGTGACAGACGGCCGGGAGAGCCGCGGGAGGGGCGCTGACACCACGTCAACCAGCCCTTGTACTTGAATAAAGGAAATAAGTCTGAATTTCACATCACCTTTAATCCCATTACTGCGGTGTGTTTATAAATAAACCAGCCTCTGTCACCTAAACCCACTGGCATTTGTAACTCTAAATTCAAACGACATTTGGTATATTCTAACTTCAGCAGTATTTTCCTTTCATACCACCGGGTTCAGACATACCCACCCACCCACCAACTATTTTTAAGCCTTTTCTCAAAGAGAACCAGAGCACACTCTTAGCACAAAATTTTATTTTACCCGGACCCCATGCTTTTTACAGTTTATACACATTTTACAACCAGAAAACCAAGGGTTCCAATTTCACCATGTGATAATCCATTTTTGTTTCGTATTCAGGATCTTTATAGCCCTTAGTAAAACATAGGTACATAAACTGCAACAAACTTGTAGCAGGACAAAAAATGAACAGTGCTAACCTTCTCTCTCATATGTGGACACATAGGATTTTGAACGCCACCATCTCCTGTGTTGGTAAAGGATGCAACACAACCCCCAGAGAAGCGGGTACGAGCGCAGGCTGCACCTCATCCAGACCCACCGGCATTACAGGAGGCCTTGCCGCAGACTAGAAAATACCCTCCTCTAAGCTTCACGTAAACCTTTAAACAGCGTTTCTTCATACTTGCATATGCAGTGAAAATGAGGTATAAATTAGTTGCTTTCATAAGGAATATTAGTATTCTGACCTAAGCCCTTTCGTTCTGCATGTTACTTTTCTAGGTAATCTCAGTAATAGCAATGAAGTTAAGGTGTCCAAGCAGACATTAACGTTTCTTCAAAACAAGAATACAAGATTTATACCAGATGATCAGAACAGAACACTTTAAAGTCTATGTTACCTTCAAGAGCCACTTTGTTTCCTAAGGCTTTGATGATTAAGACACAGTAGGCCATCTGATTCTCATGGGATAGTAAAGGTTGCACTAAATGGGAATAAAGAATCCAAAAACAGTCAATACAAATATTTACATCTACTTCTGTAAAATTTAAAAATCTAATACTCTGACAAATGCTTTTATACCTAAAACAGTTAATGCTGACTGCATGTTAAAATTTCCCATTTACCTAAGCTCTTCCTGAAAACCAAAGATAGTCTGAGTGGCACCTGTATCAGCCCTTAAGGAGTATCCACTCACACAGGAAATGGTACTTTCAAAAGCACTGGCAGCAATAGGTTCCAAATAAAAGCTCAAAGGATTAATTAAAAAAAAAAAAAAAAAAAAAGTGCTCCATTTGTCTGCCAAGACTGTAAAAAAAATGGTGAAAAATCAGCAATTTATTGATTCGCTGTAGTAGAAAAAAACTTAATAGAATTACTAATCTTTGACCATCATAAAAAAAAAAAGGAAACAACTTTTTAAGAAAAGCCTGAACTCTAACATTTTCATATCATAATTCTAATACGCAGCAAATTAGTAAGTTCCAACAACTGGTTTTATACTGAATGTGCTTTTGGGTTTTTTTTGTGTGGATTTGTTTTCTTTTGCTTTTAAACTTAGAGCAACTATCCATGCTTCAATACGAAGGCAAAGTGTTGAGTTTTTTAGAAGAAAAATGGTTTCACCTTGGTTTCCAAAACTGAAACTAAGACAGTAAGAGGGTAGTTCCTTCCAACCTCCCCATGAAAAAAAAAAAAACCAAAACAGTCTTTTATTTTATTAAAACAGTTAAAATTTCTATGACAGACAGGGAGTTAAGACAAATTTTAGTGTTCTTGCTCTATGGCTTTATTGAAATCCTTAGAATAACTGCCTGAATCTCAAACTGAACTAGGCTTTTCCATGAACTTGCCTGTGTAACTTCAGTGACTAACTGCTCTCCCAACAAGGAACAAAATCCCTAACACTTGTAGAGAAGTCCTATTACCAAGAGGCTTTTCTCCAGAAGCAACTTCTCATCATTCACATCCTTTGTCTCACTCAGTCCACTGAATACACAAGCAGGAAGAGAGTTCTCCAACACAGATAACGTGCACAGATGTGCAAGAAACCTCTTACAATAGAGGCAATGGTACGATAAGCAAAGAATTTCAACTGCTGAGTATTTCACACAAGTACCTATCACAGCCACAGTTCTGAGAAGTAGTAAAATAGTTGCTGCCTGGAATGCAGAGAGGAAGATGCAAGCTTCTTCCTCCGATTCTTAGCATTCCCAAGGGTCCGATTCAAACACTTCCTCTGACATTACCAAAAATGTAGATCAACGTCATGCCATGTGGATGCTATTTGACCAATGCCTTAAGGAATGACATGAGAAATACTTTGCAGCCACTGGAGATTTGCTTGAAAACTATATTAAGTCACAGTACAATTATGGAAAAAGTCTAAACCTTGCTACTTATATACTAGGAACCGTAAAAGCAGCAGCAATAAATTTAAAAAAAAAAAAATAATTCTGCATTCTTCTGAACTGTTTTAACTACTGTTAAAAATCAGCATCTGGCCCTAAAATAAATATTGAATAGTTCAGATTTCTGGTGTTAAATGTTAAACACATTTAGAATTACAAGCAGAGCTACCATCTCTAGACAGCTCATGAGACAACACAAGCAATATACAAGATGAAGCTGTAATTTAAAGTCTCATCCGAGTCCCACACTCTGCTTTAGAGGGCTTAGTGTAAAATAGTCAGACTAATCTGATTTGTCTAAGAATAGAGAATTATCATCCTAACATGTTCAGATGTTGTGAGTACAAATACGAGATTTTCCTGTCATAAAAATATCCACCAATTATGCTTCAGACAGCAAGCCACTGCTATTGTGTTATTAAAAATTAACTGATGAGATTTTAGAGAAACAATCATATTAAGAATACTTAAGAAAGACTTCTAATGTAATTTTCATAAGTATACAGAGTTTATGAATCAAGGGCTGCTTTAGTAAAACTCATGCCTTCCAGTGCTGTCTCATGAGGTAACAATCATCATTTCTGCTACTGTTGACAAGTAAAATGATCCGTTTAGCAAAATTTTAAATAAAGGGATGACTGAAAAATATTTTAAATATTGCACAAATAATTTAACTGCAGACAGTACAAGACACTTAAAGCATTGATTTTTTGTCAACATATGAACTCTATTATATAGTCACATTTTCTATAGTACAGGTTTGGTTTTTTTACAAGACATTTAAATTCAGCATTTACATAAACAATTATCTTTACAATCTGTTATAATATAATGTTAGGAGTTCCATCAGGAATTAGTTTTGCCTTTGTTTTAAAAGTTCATCAATCTGAGTTTTGTACATGTTTTTCACATCTTCGAGATCTAGTCGGAGTTCTTCAGCTTCCTCTGCTTTCTCTCCATACATCTGAAGAATTGTATTGTACCTTTGATCCAAATCCTGCAAGGACATGTAGTTTGTTATTTGACTGTTTTTCAACATAAAAAAAAGTTGCTGGTAAGATAGTGTTTTACACTATTAGGAAAAATAAGTATAGTGTTATTTTATCAAACTACTTCACAATGACGCACATAGTAAACTCTTCAAAAATACTTTATGCTTTGATTTCTGAATATGGTTAGATTTGTACTCTACATATAAAAGGAGGATACTCCAAAGACAAAGATCCTTGACTACAAAGAATTAGTGCTGGCTTCAGAGGACATACTGAAGCACCTTGAAGTTCAGCTCCTATAAGCATTAAAAACAGCTGGCAAACTGCAATAAGTTTTACTACAGGAACAACCACAGTTTGTGAAATGCTTCATCAGAAAATTTAACATCCTGTATTTATAGAACAAAGATCGTTTCCAAAATTATTCCAAAGCTATTTGCAATATTTCTATTTAAGTTCTTAAAACATTCAGAGGATTAAAATATTTGTCCTATTACCTGTATCACTACGGCACACTCATTCAGCTTCTGCATCAAACTCTCATAAATCCCCACTATTTATCAAAACCCCCCCTTTACTACAAAGGCTACTTCCAGATAAGTGTCTTAAATGAGAGAAACAAAGAAGTTGTTCTCTCCCTGACTTAGCACACCATCTTATGCACAGCACGCGTTTCTAACAACTGCATTTTGAAGTGACTACCTAGCCATGGAGTAGGCATTTTCAGATTCTACTACGTAAAAAAAAAAAAAAAAAATAGGCTCTTCAGTTATTTATGATTAGGGATGGATTTGAATGTAGGGGTATTCCTAAAAAAACCCCAAATCTGTTGATTTTACATCAGATTTATAACAGAAATACACTTACCTTTAACTGTGCACGTAATTTTGGTATTTCCTTCACTTTTTCTTCAAGTTCATCATTTTGATTTGTTAATTTAACCAGTTCTTCTGCCATTATTGATCGAGTTTTCTCAAGGTTTCCAATTTCCAGCTACGGTAAACACTTCGAACAATTAGGGGGAGGCAAGAATTTACCGTATAAAAATATTTTGATATGGTAATTAAGGCTGCTTCTTAAACCAGACTATGAAATAGCACACCCCGGAAGCACTCTTACTTCCTTCTCAATCTGATCAGTGGTTTGATATTTTTTTCTTTTTCAGATAGACAAGTTAAGTGCTCTGGATAGGTCATTGCCAAAACAAAAAAAGGAAGCAACAAATCCTTCTCTTACTCATTCCTACGCATACCTCCAGCAGCTATTCAGGTGAACAGAGTTGTCATGAAAGCGGAAAAGTGAATGCACTCTGCTGTGAGGAGAGGGACCAACTTTTTGAATATAAAACCAACAATATAATATTGATTGCATTAGTATTTACACATACAAATGCTGTATTTGGTTATGTAAGAGTAACTAAAGTACCTGTAGATGTGAAATCTCTCCTTCTCTTAGTTTTAGCTGTGACTGAAGGTTTTCAATTATACTTGAACCTGCTCCCATCCTTATAGCATCATAAAGATTGCTCCCACTAGTAGCAATTGGCCCAAATGAGTGATCATGAGGATCATCCTACAAACAAAAGGTTAGAGAAGCTTAAAATTGGACAAAAATGTGCACCCTTTGGAATCTTCCCTCTCCTGAAGTACTACATCATTTAAGATTTAAAATTACACTGTTACTAGGCAAGCATTTCAATGCTTAAAATTTATTTTTAAAACAAAAGCTTACAGTGAATAGGTACAATTTGATATAGCTCCTTACTGGCAAGTTCTCATATCACCTGTACAACTGTCATTTAGCTTGGGCGTTAATAACCATATACACAGGAAAGCAGCAGAAGCAGTAGACTTCACACAGACCACAACAGTCAATGATACTGCCTAGGGAGCAGGGCTGTGCCCTGAACCAGGATTGCTAGTAAAAATAAATCAATTTACTTGACTCCTACTAGTGTTATTGAATTCTTCTAGATGAAATTAGATGTGTGAACTCAGTACCAATACACATAAATATTATTCTGCAATAGAAGTTTCACACTTTCACAGATGTTTTACCATCATAGACATCTTGTAAGCAGGTTTTAAACGAGGTAATTCCTATGCAGAAATGTCTAAGGCCAATATACTCTTGAAGAGTCATTTTCCACATTAATAAAGCTTCTAGAAGAGGAAAGAAAGCAGTCTGTTAAAAAAAAAAAAGCCAATATAACTGATATATGATACCTGTGAGAGGAAAGATGTCTGAAGACCTGCCATGTCAACTCCACTTATGGAACTAGAGCGTGACATAGTTGGAGTACTTGAAACAGTTTCAACTGTAAATGACTTCCGATCCTTAAAAAAAAACCAAAAAAACCCCACACAAACAAAAAAGCCCACCACACCATCACCAATTAGATAAAGAAAAAACTTTACAAGATAGTGAAAGACAGATTCTGTAAAGAAGACTGCCCTTTTCCACCAACAACTACAGAACACAACGCGGCTGATAACCTTTCCCCTTCCCCCATTCCTAGAACATATAAAACTTCAATAAAGAATTACTGCACTACTAACACTTACAGCCTATGTTCAAGTTCTCAGACTTTTCAGGAAACGAAGACAGAAGCTTTAAATTACACCCAAAGAATTTCTTTTCAAGTAGCCAAAGGAGATTAAGAGGCAGTTTTGTATGCCCAAATGTATTACAGGAAGAATATCCTAAACCCAGAAGTATGTCTCTTTTTAGAATGCATGCTAATACTATTTTTTTCTTTTTTTTTTCTTTAAATAAAGTGTATGAATTAAATTCTGAGATTTCTCACACGCTAATACCTTACTGATATACCTTCTGAACAGACTGACCTCTTTTTACAGACAGCATCTGAAAGTATGCTAGCCTCTGAAGGATAAAGCACTTAGATTTTAGAACTGGAGATGGTAAGAAACCAGTAATAGAAACAGTTTTACTTGAGTATCAACTGCTAATTAGCAGTAACAAAATTAGTGACTATTGAGGACTGTTCTATGACTTGTGACTTAAGCTGGAAACGCAAAACAGGAATTCAGTGGAAGCAACGCTAGTAGCCTAAGCAAAGAAAACAAGTAGCTTCAGAAGAAAAAGAATCCAAGCGCGTTCAAAAAAATCAGAAGATTAAAACAATCATTATCTATATATTTGGTCTCTTCTCAGGTTAAATGGACTATTACTCAAGACTCATTTCAGTGAGTATAACACAAGCCCTTACTTCACTGGAAATAAAAGGCAGCCACAATAAAGAGAAAGCCAAGTCGCTAATGCCTAGGCTGACAGCATATACTGTACTGCTCTAAGTCCGCTTTGCTGCTTTCAACAGTTTCAGGCTCTAGATATCTACTTGAATAATGATAGTATCAGTAAGATTGAACATTAGCTTTTAGTACCTTCTCCTTTGCTGCTTCTTGCATGAAAACTGCTTTCTTTCTTTCCTGTTCAACTTTCATCTTCTCCATTTCTAACTGAGTAGCTAGCAGCGTCTACAAAAATAAATACAGGTTGTTAACCTGTTAGCTCTTCAACAACAGACTTCAACAATAACATAGATTAAAGCTGAAGTAGGCAATACCTTTTCTTTCTTTGCATCTTCCAAGGTTTTTGCATACTCATCTTTGAGCCCTTCTAGTTCAACCTCATACCTACACAGAGGAAAGAAAGAGGTAGAGAAAGTCAGTAAATAAGTATTCTGTGTTTACTTTATATTGATACAGTTTTAAAACAAACATAGCTTCAAGGCTTTAAACCATTATGAAAGTAACATGCTTCAATCTTCAGCATGAAACAAGATATCCTTAACAAGCTGGGCAACTTAATCAATAGCTGACAACATTTTCATAATTGTATTAACACTCAAAAGAATCAAGTCTTTTGACTTGCAAAGAGATCTGCTGCAGATGGTTATGTCAGAGACAGCTTACTCCAATTCACTACAATTTTAAAGAGATGCTGTTAACCAAAAATGCAACTCACCTACTGTTTTCATCTTCCATTTTCTTCAATTTGTTTCTCTCCACTTCTAGCTGAGCCTGAAGGCGCGTATTTTCTTGCCTTAAAAGACTGTTCTGAGACTCAGTAGAAGACATCTGAATTTTATTAGAAAGAAGTTCTTCTGTAGCAGCCCGTTCTCTCTCAGCAGCGGCTGCTAGAAGAGTTTGAGACTCACCTAATATTAGGTAAAGAAAAACATGCAATTTAACTTTTTTGATCAAACATCTATAACGTGGGCCAATTATTTAAGCATCAAAACGGAATTTAAGATTTTTTAGAGTAAACTAATGTTTCTTTTTCAAACAAACAACAACAAAAAAAAAGAAAACCAAACCCAGAACTGTTTTCTGTTGTGAAGCAAATTACATATTTTCCACCATACAGTTAGAAGAACAATGCAGAATAAGGAGACATCATACTCTTTCAGAACACAGCAATATACCATTACAGATTGCTTCCAGAAAAGAAGCAATTTCTCTGGGTCCACCTTTGGCCATTTTATGCATTTTTCATTTAAAATAATAGATTACTGCTGTAACAACAAATACATGTCTCATTACCCATGCAGTTAGGTAAGTAAATGATTCAAACCTTTACAACACAGAATCTAAGCAACAGGCTCGACAACTGAAAATACCGGTGGTCTTCCAATGTCTCAGTGTCCATCCTTCCTTTAGATGCTGTAAGGACATGTACATCTTAACACCTCTGTCCTACGATCTTATGTTACACCGTGTTTTAAAGAGAATCACTGAATTACCTGTCCGAGAACCTTGTCAGAATATCCCACAGACCATTTCCTTACAGAAATGCATTTTGTGCTCATCTCTCCTGACCTACCACCTACGCTTTGGGCAAGTGTCAAGCCCTTTTCATTTACTTTCAGCCATATCGTGTCCTCATCAAGAACCTCATTGTTCAGTAAAAGCTAAAAACATCTTACCAAGTCTGTCAGAAAGGTTCTTTTCCAATTTTTCCCACGCAGAGGTCTGAGCTCCTAGTGTGGCTTGCAGATTTTCTATCTGCCGGAGAAGTGGCCGTGTAGCAGACGTAACGCTTTGACTTAGTTCTTGGTTCCGGCTCTCTGCTTCTTGGAGTCTCTGAAACCACAAATTAAATGTAACTAAGCCTTAAAGTCATATGAGGGATTAAAAGATTTATACAGAATTCAGCTAAACATGTAGCAGTTGCTTTATATTCTAAAATTTATATGTTGAGACTCACAATAAAGTATGAAATTTCAAGATAGAGGCCTAAAATTTTTAGATAAATGATAGAGCAACAGCCCAGAAATCTGCATCTCAAGAGACCTCTGGACATCACTTGAAACATTTTGGCAACAATCTATCTATTTTCTGGACCTTAAGAACAAGGCCCTTAATAACAAATGTTGTTAAGAAGCACCTAAAGAGTAAAATGTATTTGCTAGCAAGTTTAGAGGCCTACTACTTAATGGCTGTATTTTGTCTTATACTCGGAAGATAGCATTACATTTAAAAGGCATCATAAAAATTATGATTTTGTTTTCAATATGTGATTAAAAAACCCATTTCCATTAAGATTTTTATTGTTGTTCTACACTGGACAAATACTGCAGGTAATGAAAGCCTCTTTTTCAGGTTATTAGTGTCACACTAGTGTTTCATTTTTAGCTTTTAGAAGCCCTCCTTGCAGATACAAGCTGTCAGCATCTGTTTGCTATAGTACCTGTTGTAGTTCACCGATTTCTTGACGTAAATAGTCTTCTTTTCTTGCTGCCTGCTGTTCTGCACGTTGTAGCGCTAGCCTCAGGTCTGCCACCTAAATAAAAAAAGACATCATCACTAATCCCTTGCCAAAAGTTATAGTACCAACTATTCATTGCTACAGTCCTACACCATTTTAAAACACTGTTAGACAGGGTATGTCTATTTACAAGTTAAAGGCTTAAGTTTTGCATGCACACAAATAGTTATGCTCATTTATCTATCACTAAAAATTTTGTCCAATTACATTTCTTGAACTCTGCATCATGGTAAGACCACTACAAACTTAACATAGAGCCTGTCAAAGTCACTTAGTTTAGACAAGTAAAGTTAAAAGTATTTTTAAATAAAAATAATATTTTAAAGCTTAGCACAACTACCACTAAAGGCTGAATAAGTTCACAGGAAAGAAATCCACTGGTTATTTACTAAGAACGCAAAAATAAGTTCCACCTTATATTATATCTGGTTCATTATGTCAGATGCACACACCATCCAAGTACTTTCATTTGTTCAATGAAAAAAAGTTTATTCACTGCATTTAAGACCCACCTGAATTGCCAAAGCTTCTTGTTGCTGCCGCGCTTCATCCTGGGCTTTCTCCAGAGCTAACCCAAGCTCTTCCTTTGCCTTCATTTCCCGACTTAGGGCTGCTTCTTGTGCCTCACTGTCCTTTGTAGCATTTGCTTTATGAAGATCCGCAAGTTCCCTGGGGAAGGACCGGGGAAAGCAATGCACTTCCAGTTTATACAATGCCAACAGTGACCATGAATAACTTTCTTACATATTAGCATTTCACAAGCATCACACAAGAAATAGACACAGAAGCTGAATGTATGGTTGAAGACAGGCACGCAAATATCTGCTTACTTGTATGCACTGTCAAGTGCTGCCTGGACACTTCTGTTCCGTTCTTCAAGGTCTTCCACTTCTGCCTGAAATTTAGCC
Organism: Rissa tridactyla; assembly: GCF_028500815.1. Classification (NCBI taxonomy): domain Eukaryota; kingdom Metazoa; phylum Chordata; class Aves; order Charadriiformes; family Laridae; genus Rissa; species Rissa tridactyla. The sequence continues at coordinate 10,549,351 of NC_071475.1, forward strand.
AGATCCTTTTCTTGTCGCTCCACAACACTGTTCAGTTGTTTAATGCTGTCTCGATGTTGCTTTTCAAGGTCTTCCTTGCCATCGAGCACCTATTAGAGTGCAAACAAGAAGCGTGAGACTAATCTGAGACTAATCGCAGCACGTGGGGTAGACAAAGCCATCTGAGAACAACGACAAATGGGACAACCAATTCAGGATGAATTTACACAAAATTACTAAACCAATCTAACACTTCACCAAAAGAGAAAGGTTTTGTTCCCTGGTCTTCCCCAAAACAGGGGGCTCTTCACCACAGTTTCATATGCGTCCTCATACTGTGTCTGTTGCCTCTAAGGTCTTGATTCAATCACTAACTGAACAAAAAAAAAAAAAAACCTGCCCAAATTCTGCTGATACAGGTTTTCCAACTGAAATTTAGTGAACAGAATTTGGTCAGCCCACCTGAAAACCAGCAGTGCAAGTGCAAACAAGCAGCTGGAGAGATACCTGACCGCAGCTGTAAAGTGTTCTGAGAATACACCCAGAAATTACATCACAGCATTCCAATAGTATGAAATAGAAAAGTCTCTCGGAAAAGAAAAAATCTGTCTATCTAGAGCCTCGCCAAAAGGCTACTCTGCAGCTAATATTTATTTTTATTTAAAAAAAAAAAAATTTTTTTACGTCTCACCTGTTTCAAATGCTGCAACTCCTCTTCCAATTCCTTAATCTTTTTGTTCTGTTTTGTGTTAATATTTTCTCTCTCTTTCTCCTTGGCTCTTAATTTCTTAATAATGTTGGAATTGTGCAGCTGCTGTTTGGAAAGCTTTTCTCCTGGGAAAAAAATTAACAAAAAGCTAGTGCATATTGCTATTATTCTATGAACTGTTTCTATTTACATCTCCCCCTGCTCTTCAGTCCCGTGAAAATAATAAGCAAATATATATTGAAATACTTACTTTTATATTTTTTCATGCAAGTTCTTAAGATTTAAGTCTACCTTATCCTGAGACAACCCTGATATAATAAGCTATAGTGACATAGGATAGGAAAAAAATCAAAATGGCCTGCTCATTTAGTAACTATATTTTACTTTCAAAATTAAAAAGCAGTAAGGGAGACACTGTAGAAATGCCTTGAAAGATGCCCTACTTAGATTTCTGCTGAATGGAACATGGATTGTTATACTGCATGCTGGTTTTATCTCACAGGACCTTTAACGCATGCTGCAGAAAGTACCCCCCCAGCCACCTCTATTCGACTGATCGTTCCTGTTGCTCTTTGCTGTTAACTAGGTGGTTTAAATGTTCAGAAACATCTAACATGTTTCAAATAAGGGTTTCCCCCCCACCCCCTCTCACAAAGAATGCTCATATGTGAAGGCAGTACATTTCAAGTTATTCTACAAATTTTTACTATTGATTTTTCTTTTTTAATTCTCACCTTCCTCCAGTAATCCTTTGATTTGCTCTTCTTTTTCTTTCAGTAATTCGGCAGTTTCATTAGTATTAAGTCTAGTAGCCAATTCTTCTTTAACAGTCTTTACTTCCTAAATAATAGGATAAATACTTAAGACCACTTATTAAAATACTTTGCATTTATGCATAAATATAAGTTACACTGATCACCTTTTTGTTCTCCACTTCCTCTCGAAAGTCTTTCCTCCAAAAACAATTTAGATTGGAAGAGAACTCTGGGGATTATTTGATCAAATCTGATTCCATCAAGTTTTAAAAACTTCTAAGGATTGAGACTCCATAAATTCTCTGTACAACTTGTTCCAACTCCTTCTTCCATTTCACTTTCTATACTTTAAACTTTTGCAATATATTAAAACCAAACTGTTATATTCACACACAGGTACCAAATATTTTTTCTATTCCAGCTTACTACTGTGGCAACACAGTGACATATACAATGACAAAACAACTGTGAAATTTTTTTTTTCCCAGTTACAGATTTGAATTTACTTTTTGGAGACTAGCAATAAGCTAGAGAAATGTAATGCTGTGATACGAGGTCAAGAACATTTAAAACTCCATAAACTCCGTTGCTTCAGACTTCTGTGCCTATTCCAAATGAATCAGTCTTCAGTCCCTAGTTTGCCCACCAGTTAATCCTCTAAAGAAGCCATTCCCATTCTTGGTCACTTCCCCACACCCCCAGGCCATTCTTCTCTCTCACACCAATGCAAATGCATATATGGGTACAAGGGAAATGAAAGCAGATGTTAAACCTTTTTCTCCCCAAAATCAGACTAACTTTAACTTAAATAAGTTCCCTAACTCGGTTGACAGCACAGCTGCAAGAATAACATGTGTCAAAACAAGGAAATAACAAGCAGCCTCAGAGGCTAGAATCAACTTATGCTAGTTACTAATACCATGAGATAGACGTGTTACTCTTGTGCTTTTAGAATCATAGAATGCATTGGGTTGGAAGAGACCTTTAAAGGTCATCTAGCTTTCCCTAGCTTAATTTTTTTAATTAATCTACCTCAAGAAATACAATTTTGTTCTAAAATAATAAACATTAATTTCACTAAAAAGCCAAATTACCTTTTTAGCTGCATCTCTTTCCTTGCAGGCTAGCTGAAGCTTCTTTTCAGCATCCGCAATTCGCTGAGCAAACTCTTCTTTAAGAGATGAAAGACTACTGCTCTCTTCTTTCATTCTAAACATTTCACTACATTTAAAATTAACATTTCAGAACAGTTGCATGGTTATGCGACATTCCAAGCAGTTTGAGATAGGCTGTCTTAAATGCTTTTAAAATGTGCTTTTTTTATTTTACACACATTAACCAGAGTCAAAAAACACATCCATATTAGAAGTACTAATCAAAGATCTTTATTAATTTAGTAATTTACCCATGAAAACAATGAAATGCTTGATTTACCTTAAATGTTTTGCCCCTTAAACAAGTTCTTTCTGATTAACCATAGCCTGTATCACATACAGGGCAAATGATTAAATGTATTAAGATCAAGTAAGTCATTATATAGTAAGTTAAGATCAACTTAGTCATTACATATTTATCTGTAAATTTTTAAACTTGATATTTGATTAGTAAACTGGTAAATCAAACTTTTCATTTTTTTTTTCCTTTTAAATAAATTAAATAAGGAATTCAGGTTTTTCCCTACAACCAGCCCTTCCACCACACTTTCACTGCCTCAATTTTAGGCAGTAAATTACTTAGTAAATCAAGTTCATCCATCTGTATCAGAAAAGTCAGTCTCCCTTAATAGCTGAATCCAGTCTTATAACAAAGGTCTTTATTAATAACCAAGTCTGACTCTACACATCTGTTCGTTATTCCTACTGCTTACTCACTGAAAAATCTTTCACCAACCTCTTCCCAAAAGAGACTTTGGCCCCAAGAAGTAATGTGTCTTTTAAAAAATACCATCACAGTACATGCAATCATTATTTCCACCTTTCCCAAACAGTGTACATCCCTTGCAACCTTTGTTCTGGTTATAAAGCTACTTGTTTTACAATATTGTCTACTGATTGTACCACAGCAAAGTTACAGTTACACCCAGTACTGTGTATCTTTTCATACTTACTCTTTTAGGTTATCATAAGCTTCTTCCAGGCGCGCCTTTTCTTTACTAGTACTTAGTAACTGTATTTCCCTCTTCTCCAGTTTCTCAGTTAATGAATCAATCATCTGGACGATGTTTTTAAAGATAAAGATCAGATGAATGGGACAATTAAAACACAAGAGGGTCAGGCTTCCCCTTTCCCCCAAACCATTCCCTCCCAACACTATTTAAAGCTAAACTTGTCAATGTTTTTAGGAATTTGAGGTAAAAGCCAGTGAAGATTACCACATTTCTGCCACATTAATTTAGAACTACGCAACATTTAAACACAAGACACCTGTTTTCTACAGATGTAGAAATCCTACTAAGTAAGCACATGTGGCTCAGCTAAATTCCCTAATAAAATCATGAAATAAAATATATTTAATTATAAATTAAGTTTTAAAACAGAGCTGATAACCTATAAAACATTAACCATTAAGACTCCTAGTGCTCCTTCTACCACTCTTTACAGAATCACAGAATAATTTACATTGGAAGGTCTCTTCTGTGAAATATTAGCACAAAGCAGCAAAACAGCATCAGATTAGGGAAGAAAGCTTTCAGGGAGGGTCAAGAGATCTCAGGTCACACCATCAAAATAATTTTTAATACCAGATTTTAGAAAGCTAAATATAGAGAATGAACACAAACATACATGGAAATATAGAAATATAAACAAATGAAAAATATTCTGTAAGTGTAGATCAATATGGCCAATGAAAGACAAAATTTGCCATGGTCCATTATAATGTATAACCATTTAAGTTAGGAAAACTTATGGATGACAGTCCATGGCTTTGGAGTTCCTTAAGAAATGTACACTGACATTCTCTATGCTTCACACAAAAAAATGTTTTCCTTACAACACAGATTACATTGGGGTCTTATGAATTCCCATAAGCAACTGCTTTTCCCTTATTACTGTTAGAAACAGCAGCAGTGTTGCAAACATGCCTACAGGGCAAGGCCATGAGTAGGGCCCATTTATGTCACATACTAGGCACACAGACTACGAGCAAAGCAAAACGCAAAGAAACAGAACACACGTCAAAGGAGCTCAGAAATTAAAAACAAGGATAGACAGACAGGAAGGTGACAAAGGAAATGGAAAAAGATAGTGCGCACTATACATTGGTGGAACTGGACAAAACACATGGCTTCATAGCTACAGTTTAGCCTTCCACACACTTGAGTATCCTACTTTGCCATATTTCTAGTCATTCTATTCATCTAAACTAGCCATACAAATTTCTTTTAATCTATTCACTATTCATAACTATGCTTATCTTCATTAAAAAGCCTAGCGTACCTTCTTTTTAAAAGTAAATATTATTTCTGCTAACTAAACCCCATTAATTTATCTAGTAAAAAGCCCTCATTTACAGTAACTACTGCTATCCTCAAAGAACATGCATAATGCTCCTGGAATGTAATCAAGTTTTGAGGGTTTCTAAGTCTGTGGAAAAAACGCTTGCAAAATATTATCTTGATTATTGCTGAAACACTAAAGGCTTGTAGTTTCATAATTCTAATTAAAACACTTAGGAATCTCCTTCACCTTTCACAGGAAAAAAAAAATTACAACAGAGAATTAAAATAACACATTTAACCTATCAAGGCTTCCTGTTTGCTAGCACTACTCACAATTCACAATAATAACTAGGTGGATTAGGTGCAACCTGAAGCTATTTGATCAGAAATTTCACCAGTATTATTCCACTGCAGAATATCAACGAGTTTTCTACAAGGTAAGGTAGTTCAGCATCAATTAATTAATTCAAAGAAGGTGACGCTGATATCTACATAAGGAGATGATAGGAGTTTCATTTGTTTGAAAAAAAGGGTGTGTTTGCAAAACATATTTTACATGTTACCTTTTTAAGCTCTTGCTTTTCAGTGTCCTCTTCTAACAATTTTTCAACAGCATCCTGCTGCGGCTCAGTCTGCTCTTCCGCAATCTGCTCTTCAACAGTTTGCACAGTGGCAACCAAAACATCTGGCTGCTCAGAATTAACAGGGGTCGCGCTTCTCCCACTCTCTTCCATCTCAGCTTCCTCAGCATGTAAAACAGGAGTGTCATTCAAGTTTTCAGATTTATTTTTCGGGGCATCAACCATTTCTGTCTTTGGCACAGAAGGACTGACAGCAACAGACGCTGAAGCAGAAGCTCTGCCTGATAACTCATCATCTGAATTTATTTCGCTTACACTTCTACTATCTAAAGACTGTACACTAAATGAATCAATTCTTTCAAAAGCATCAGAGGAGCAGCAGCTCTCGGTCATTTTTTGAAAGTCATCTAAACGATTATAATCTGCACAGGCAGATGCAGATAAAAGCTGAAATGATGTTTGCATTAGATGAAGACTGGATTTTGAATCTGCGGCTTCTTGTCTTGAACTTACTGAGCTCTCACTTATTACACTTTCATGGTCCAGAACTTCAATATCACTAGTTGTAGATGTCCCGGAGGAGAAAGTGCTAACTGGAGGTGATGGTGTATTGCTTTGCCTGTCCTCAGTCTTTCGCTCCTTAGTTTCCAAACCCACATCTTTTGTGCCTGCATGAAGAGGCTGTGAAGTAGTCTCCGATGCACCTCCCGTTACACCCCCTCCTACACCGGACTTTTCATTAAGAGCATCTTCAGGTACTTCCAGATTTAGAGCAGACACCTTTTTGTCAGTAACTTCATTTGTGCTTTCTTCATGCTTGGCATTAGATTTAAGTACAGATTTCTCTTCTAATTTCTCCTTGGGAATATCGAGGTTTTTCAAGTCCACCAGGCCAGCTACAGAGGAATCCTTCACTTCTGCCTCTGTCACTGGTACTTCCAGCTGACTGGGGTGTTGAGACTCCTTTAAAGTGCTTTTCACCTCCTCTTTGGGTCGCTGTGATTTGGCTGGAGGTTTGGACACGACTGGATTTTTCTGTATACTCTGAACGTCTGTCGGAGAGAGAAAGGCACTGAAGAAGTTTTCAGATTCATCTACTACCGTCCTCCTCACTGGCTTAGTGATTGCTGTTGGTGATATTGGCTGATTCTGTGGTTCTGTATTCGAACTTAAGCCCCAGGAAGACGTATCCCATCCTCCGCTTATGAGGGAATTTGTTCCTAAAACAATAAAAAAAGAAATAGGTCAAGAACTCTTAAAATGTATTATTTTTCAGTATTTGTCTTTTTAGATGCAACAATTCAGAAAAAATATTTTCAATATCATATAACATAAAGTGAATATTATACATGATCACAAACAGCATTATTTTTGTTACTACTTCCTTACAAAGCCTGGAACCAATTTTTAGACAAAGCAAAAGAAGCTTAAGGGAGACACAAAGTAATTTTAAGACTTAAGGTAGACACAGACACCTCTAGAAAGCAGGAGTACCTGAATGTAACCAACTCACTCCCTCCCTGTTAAACAGGAACTTAAGCAAAGGCAGAAAGAAACCATACACAAATGCAACAGTAAATCCAAGAGTGAGAATTTCAGAAAGAAGACGGAGAGAAGTGTCTGGGAAGAGGAAACAAGCCCACACAGCATTCTGAAAGCTATAAGGGCAAGCCTGAAGCGTATTTGACCACAAAAAGCAAGCGTTTCCTTTGCCAAGGGTTCCCTTGCAAAAGGGAATGTGGGCTCCTGCTTCCTATAGTGAGAGGAGGCTAGGCAAAACAGTCTGAAAAACTATAGTTTAATAGTGTAGAATTATATAGATTACAAAAGGAGGAAACAATTAATAGGTCTTAAAAGTTATCTGCCAGTAGCACACAAATACTTCACACACCACACAGAAAACAGAGGAAAAAGGTTTAAACATTTGTGGAATTTACACTATAAGAAGGCTTCTTGCCCTTTCAGTTTGTGACAGGCTTCGTGTTTTTCCCCTCACACACCAAGCAACAGCAAGAAGCTGACAATACACACTGTCAGCAGCCCAGCTAAGATGACAGTTTTCTTCTCCTGTGGACAACTACTGTCCTGGTTTCAGCTGGGCTAGAGTTAATTCTCTTGCTAGCAGCTGGTATAGTACTACATCTTGGATTTAGGATGAGAATAATGTTGACAACACACTAATGTTTTTAGTTGTTACTAATCAGTCAAGGACTTTTTCAGCTTCCCATAGAAGCTGAGAGAGAGCACAGACAGGACAAACTGGCCAAAGAAATATTCCATACCATAGACGTAATGCTCAGCAAATACATGGTGGTTGGCCGAGGGGAAGGATCCAGGATCACTGCTGGGGATAGTCTGGGCATTGGTCAACAGGCAGGGAGCAACTGCACTGTGCATCGCTCATGTTGTATATTCTTTTATTATAGTAATTATCTTTTCTTCCTTTGCTGTCCTATTAAACTGTCTTTATCTCAACCCAAGCATTTTAACTTCCCCCCAATTCTCCTCCCCATCCCAAAGGGCAGAGAGGAGTAAGCGAGCGGAGGGAGTTAAACCATGACAATGATTAGTTCTGAAGCTGCCCTAAACCAACATCAACAGTTTTTATTATTGTATTTCTTGCAGGTTTTCCAGGACTTCTAAACAGCAAGGATAATAAGAATTTCAGCATCAAATTTCAGTAGCATCCCAAGTACAAAAATTGATTTTGTACCTATGAACATAATCTGGATAATGTAACGATGTCAGGCTACTTAAAAACAAGCTCACTTTATACAGTAGCATCTATTAAAAAATGCCAAGTTATAATACTTAAAGCAGACTACCACTTTCAGAAGCTGTTGATAGCTATTGGCCTAAAGATCTCAAATTCAGATAACTGCTGCCATCATTACCAAAAATACTACAAACATCTGATTTATTACTACCTTGTCCATGATTCAATAGCTTCAGAAAAAGCCCTGTAAAAGAACTGTAACATTCAGAAAATATTTTTACTTCTTTTATGAACAAATATGTTTTCCCTGAAAAACAGATGCAGGCTTATCTTTGCTGCTTTCCTTATGAATGACAGAACTACTATAAATTCTAAGATATAAGTTAAATTTAAAAAAGGTTTGGACAAGTTTAAAGTTTTAAGAAACTTATGCACGACACAGCCTTCTATAAACAATTCCTGTAATTTAAGACGACACTGGACTATGTGACTGCTGAGCCCTTGCTCCCACAAAGGGACAAAGACATGCCAAACTGACCATACGCTTTGCTAAGCAGCCAACCCAGAAAATACTTTCAATTGTTAGTTTTCAGAAATCTAACTCTGCTGTGGGTATACCTGGAAATAACCTCATCCTACAAAGACGTGCATTTCTTCTAGATACAGTTGCAATAAGGACACCAATTCTGGATGACTTAGTTTCCCACCCTTTTCTTCATTCATTCTTATCTTTAAGTTATTTCTTATGGGGAAAAAAAGTTTCTAACAAGACAGCTCCTTTTTGCTCTTTCACTTCCAAACAGCAATTTAGGAGTAATCATTCTTTCAGGTTCTGCACTAGCACACGTACCAAGGAGATACTTCCTCATAACCAAACTGTGACAATTTTTCCACCAACACATTCCTTCCAACAGATGCTGCAGGATCATGAACTTAACGCCACAAAGTGGAAACTTTACTTGGTTTATGTGGACCAGACTTTCAGCTTGTACTCTGCTCTTCCTGCCAAAAGGTGAATCCATGCATACAAAGAACGTAATCTCCTCTTTTTTATTAACAAAAAGGTTTTTATCACCTATTAGTCCCTCAGCAAAAAAAATGCCTTAAGAAATACGGGTATGAAGCATGGAGCTGCCCAAAACACGACACTACTGACAAAAACAAGGTATCGCTTGTGCTGCTGAGGCTTCCTCAGCTTTTTGCCACTATTGTGCCTCCCTCACCTGGAAGCGGGGGACGAGAAACACCACAGGCGCTGCAGAACGGGCTTTGGGCAGGAGGGCCCGGTTAGACCCCCACAGGCGCAACCCCCCGGCCCGGGTTACGGGGGAGACAGGGGAGGGGGGCGGAGGAGGCGGGTGAGGGGAAGGCGCCGCCCTCAGCAGGCCGTGAGGTGAGGCGGCCCGGCCCGGCCCACACGGGGGGCTGGGGGCACGGCTGGGGGCACGGCCAGGGCCGCCCGCCCGCGCTTACCGTCGCCGTAGTCGGGGATGACGGCGTCGGGCCAGGGGCTCTCCTCGGCCTGGATGTCCAGCACCCGGTCGATGGACTTCTGGGCCTGCGACAGCGCCTGCTTGGCGAAGCTGGAGAGCTGCGAGGCGTTGAACCAGCTCATCCTCCGCGCTGCCCCACGCCCTGGCCCAGCAGCGGAGAGGCGGGCGGGGGGCGACCCGCCCTCAGAGCGCGGGGCCCGGCTGCCGCGGCCTGGGGCTCGGCTCCGCGCGGCGGGGAGGGGCGGCCCCGCGTATGCGCGGCGCGCGGCTCCACGTCGCAAACAGCCCCGCGCGCAGCCGCGCGCCGTCCCCCTGACACGTCACGAGGGGGCGGGGCGAGGACCGTCATGGCGAAGGGGCCAGCCCGCCTCGGGCCCGTCATGGCGTAGGGGCGGTCCTGGCTGTTGTGACAGTTCCTCCCCATTAGGTGCTAAAAAGACAACTTTGCTTCCCACTCTTCTAAACCCCAACGCCTCAACTCGCTGTTTAAAGTCCCACGGCCTACGTGGGGCCTTCTCGATGCTTCCAAAGGTGTTAAAAATTATTAAAAGGTGTTAAAAGCTGAAGTGTCCCCACCTCAGTTGAAGTGGGAGGCTGAACAGGGAAAGTTAAAACACGGTTCATAGGCACCAAGTACCTGAGGGAAGGCACGCTGAGGTACCCGCACCACCCACAGGAAGGTCTCTGACTGAAGCAGTCAAACAATGCCATAGAGTTTTTAATCAAAGTTATAAATGCTCAGGAACGTCCACTGATAAGCCACAAACTAAGGTATCGTTATGATTTTTTATTAATAAATACCTTAACAGCACCAATGATACTTGAACATGACCCTGCATCCTGTGCACCGTGGCTGCCTGGGGACTGCGAGCAGACATGTCCCTGTCACCTGCAGCTGATCACCTTGTCCCTCCCTGCTTGCTTGTAAACAATCGTCTCTCCCACACCGAACACCTGTCATAAAATTGGTAAAATCAATACCAAATATGAGGAAAATGCTCATTTTAATCTACCGCCCTCTTTTGGTTATAAGGTGACTCAGCAAGCATAGAGGAGTGCTACAATCTAAAGCCATATCACTGTGGTTCCTTTTTAAGGGTCTTCTCTTTGCATATACATTTGTACACATGTTGAAAACAAGACTTTTGGCCACCTTAAAATTTCCATGTGTCTGAAAGTATATTAGCATTAACATTTTGACAACAAAAACTGGAAAAAAGTGTATTCCTATACATCAGAGTTCTGTACATTAATAAGCATTTATACAAATATAATCCACCAAATATTGGCTTCTACATACAGTTCTGAAATATGGTGATTCATTTGTATTACCTAACCTTGAACAATGCTAGTACTAACGTGAACATTTCAGGTTGCTTTAACACCCACAGAGTATGTTTGTTTTACAAGGTGGTACAGATTTCTCTTGCTGTATTTGCAGTTTTCTTATGAATAAATTAAGTGGTAAAGTGAAGCTTGAACAACATAGTCTGTGGTGTAGTAACATCAGCAACTGCAAGTTCCTGGCCGTCCACAAGCCCCAGTTCTGAAATAGAAAGAAAAGTTTAAGTACAGCAAACTCATATGGTTTGTCTTTTTTTAAATTAAAAAAAAAAACAAAAAAAAAGTTACGAATGCCATTCCTACAAACCATAAAGATGATGAAATAAAGCTGCAAACAGCTCACTAGCTAAACTAATATTCATCTAATTCAACCAGGAAACTAACAGACCTTGTCAAGAAATGTGTAAAACACTACTGAAGTGGGTTTAATGCACATCAGTTATCAGCTTGCTTTGTCGCAATGCTTTCCTCTGCATTTGCCCACACCTTCACATTTAAACACTTCAAAGCTCACCCTTGAGCAACCTGCAAAAGGTGTATTGCACGTAAAAGGATAATGAAGTACATTCTGCCACATAGTGCGGAATTAAACCAAACATGCCATATAGAGGGATGAAACTGACTGACTGTTTAGAGGAGTATCTTGAAAACCTGCATGGGACAACTGCATGATACCTTTTAGTGTCTTGGAAAGATTTGGCCTTGTTCGTTCTTCAATTGAAGCTACTGTCTGAAAAAAAAGGAAAAAAAAGCCAAAACATTTCCTTTCAAATTCAGGAAAGTAAACTTAAACCATTAAAGAAAATTACGTATGTTGAGATTACCTGTAAATAAAGTGTTTTATTTCCCCCATACATAGTTGCCGTGATTGCAGGAGATTTCATTTGCCTATATATAAAACATGTCAAAAAAACAAAACAAAACAAAACAGAGAATCAGGGAAAAATACATTTAGAAATTATCTTTTTGGAACACTAAACTAACAAAAAATATTAAACAAGTCAGAATAGTTGCACACTTACAATGAAGCATTATTTGTCAAGTAATCCAAGATCTCCTGTAATTTAGCTGATGGGGAAATCTCTATGTTTTGGGGAAGCTGGCTGCAGGCTGGACAGTTCTCCTACAACAAAGCAGCACAAGAATGCACGTTATGTTAAACATGATTTTTAAAATGCTGCTGATAAGGTCTCAAAACTATTTGTGTGGTTTTTTAAAAAGAAGTTTTAACTCTAGAAATATTAATACGGTTGCAAATATTAATGACAAAACCCAATTCCTCGTGAAGTCTGTCACTGTTCGACTGGCTCCCAACAGTAGCTAAGTGTTTATGAACTACAAATTTCATCTGACATAAAATTTAATATTACAAACTTTCAAACAATGGTTGTCATAACCTCTTTTTGAGAAGATTTGCACATGAGTCTTCTTAAAATTGTGTATCTTATTTCATATTACAGGGGAAAACTTCAGGATTCACTTTCAAAATAGTCAAATACTGTTTTCCTCTGCAGGTGGCACAGCAGAAACAGTTGAGATAACACTGTTGCACGAGCAGACAACACAGAAACAGCTGTCTGAAGAACTCATACCAGAAGCAACAATTAGATACACCATTACATATACTATGCAACAGTTTTTGGTAAACTGATGGGTGTAAGACAGGGTTTCATTACCAGGTCATCAAATAAAACATCCGTTGATCTGGAGGTAAACAGACCTGCTACTCTACATGGACGGACTGCCACTGTCATCACTATTAGATGCCAAAAGCACAGAAGTTTAAACAAAAACATCCTACATGCTGAAAACAATACTCTGGAGAAGCAGCAGACTAATAACATTGTAGTTTCTGCTTTTAAAACTTCATAAATATTATTATTCAGTGCTAGGGACCAAGAGATTCAATACTGGGTTTCAGAAATACAAACAAACTGCATAAGTTCAATAAAAATCAAGGAAACAACCCTGCAAGCCTTTAATGGCACTAACCTTTCTTTCAGCTTCAAACGTGTATGTGTATAATCCATCCACATCGTTAAACACCAAGTAGTTGTTAAGAGGAATGTATGCACTACAATGACAAATATGTTAGTGTCAATACATGTCATTATGTTAGAAACCATGTATGTTATTAATAGGAAATGAAATACCTTGTGGCTATTTTAAAAACTTCAGTGGCGCAAACAGCTGGAATGAGAAAAAAAAAACCAATTTCTTCACTTTCTGTCTCAGAACATGTAGATATTAGTGCACAGAGTTGTACCAAAGAAGTGACAAAAAAAAAAATCAAGTATAAACAACTTGTAAAGAGAAAAATAAACATCTGAAGGCAGCTGGTAGCTCTATGCATTAACACCAGAGATTTGGCACTAATCTGAGACTACATTAAGCTTATATATACCCTGTTTTTCAATTAGTTTTTTTTCCCAGTCTAAAATGCTTTTGCTCACTCCCACAGTCATACATAAGCTTAACATTTATACAGTCACACACAGCTTCTCTATGGAAAACAAAAACAAGACTGTAAGAATAAATCAGACCCATGTAAAAATTACTACTATCCTCACTGAGTTCTCTATTACAAAATGCTGCCTTACAAAACTCTAAAGCCTATAAAGCAGAAGTGAAATGAGTTCTTTTAGCATACCTGCAATTACTGCATTTGTAGAAGCTACTGCTGGAATAATTCGTTTAACCACCCCTGTAAAAATAAACCATACAACTTTGTCTTTTCCAAGAAACTACACTGAGAGACAACTTGTAGCCAGATTAATTACAGAAGCGTGTGCCCAAAGGTACTTTAAACTCTCCAGGAATTTCTGTAACAATAAAGTGTAACGGCACGTTGATAGAGTACTTTGGCATTGTTTTATTTTAGGAATGAATCAAGTATGTTGAGAAAAAGAAAGCATCACAAAAAGAGAACTAGTGAACAAATTCTACAAACAAGTATTTTGCATTTAGCACTGAAAATTAATTTAAAACTCAGTTCTATTCCTGTTTAACTGGATAAATGCATAAAGGAAAAATACTTGGTTTTGGTATTCCTTCTGCAAGAACAGGCTTGCCAAACTGTATTGGCATCTTTGTCCAACTCTTATTCCTGAGCCCATCTAGTCAAACAGCACACTATACACACCGATATAAAATAAAATTTCCTAGGCGGGCAAGTTTGTACATGGGGGCGAATTCCTAAGTAGTCTGAAGTTCCTCTGCCTTCTCATTATTGACTTGTATCTCTTCATACCCAAGAAAACCTGCATAAAACTTTTACCTTTGCCTTCTTTCTGCTATGTACTTCATAATGAAGCCACCTTCAAATGCTGAAAACTGTGCAGCCATTTGCAAGTACATAATTATATTTCATAACTGGAGTTCACATTTATCTGTACAAAAAAAATACTACTACAGAAACCAGTCTAAACTGCTCCAAAGAAAAATACCATCTGCAATATACTAGGTGGAATCTGAGGAAGATACACAAGGAATCAGTTCCCCCTCTTTTGACAGAAAGGCACATATTGAGGTTCAAGTGTGGTATTTCAGGCCCAGCATTTCAAATGCATTCTCAGTACTACAAATCAACAAATAAACAGAAGTTACCACAAATTCTGGAGATTGTGTATCAGATTCTCCACTTCTTTTCTGTTTGGTTAGCGTTTAAAATGCTGATTAAATGCGTGGCAGCATTCTGCACTTGCCTCTTGTGAACAGAGGCACACACAGCAGTAAAGAACAGATGCTATAGTCTTAACCAGACTAAACTGGCATAAAGTGTTGCTGTTGCTAAGAGGCAATCACCGTCTTTTGTTCCTACTCTTTGACCCAGCAAAAGTGGTCACAGTGTAATGCGAACTGTGGAGCTGCTCCAGGTTAAAAATAAAACGGCAAAAAGAATGTTCAGTTTTGTCCCAGATAAGTTCCTCTGATTCATCATGAATGCCTAAACATCTGATTCATCATAAAATATTTATGCTGGCACAGGAAACAAGCTGCTTGTTTCTGTTTTAAGATGTTAAGGGTGAAAATAACTATTTCTTTCTCAGCAGAGCTGCCAGCTTATTCATAACAAATACAAAGAATGACAATCCAGCCTAACTGCAAACGCCACAAAGTTAGTGAAATGCCATACCCTTACCTTGGGTGAGTCTGTAGGTAACACCTTTAATATTAAATTGTGATGCTCTTTCTAAAGACTTCTGGTAAATCCACTGTATATGTTCAGGGTCATCTCCATCCAATGTAACACCCTCTACAGCAAATTTAAGAATGTATAGATAAATTACAGTTATAAGAGTTCTTCAAAAACACAGTGTTCTTTTTGTCTAAAAAAATAATCCCTTCGTTTTAATTTGGGTTAAAACAAATACCCCACTAAACTACTAAAACTCGACACTTTAAATAATCAAAATATAATTTCTACAAACATTTTAAGTTCTAACACATTCTATATACAAACTATCTTCGCAGATTTATAGAGCTGTTACAGGTTACGTTTTGAGTCAGGAAAGACACTGTGCAGTATTAGAGAGAGAAACACATGAACAAATATGGAACTGGAGAGCAAGCCTGAGAAGAGAAAATCCATCACCAGCTCAGAGGAGGCCTAATATTCAATACGACAATGAGTCATGTAAGGTTAAAAGGTAGGAGTGGTTTATTAAAAGTAATATTATTAAAAATTGTGGACACTTAATTCAAAACAAATTCATTAAAATGAGAAATGTCAAGTTTAACACCAGTGCAATAACAATTACCTCCAAAAGGTTGCTCCTTTGGCCACTGCAATATCCTGACATACTCAATGCAATGCTCCGGTAGTCTGGGCATCGACGCAATAGTACACATGGGAAAATTCACCTGGTGTGGTGTGGGCAGGGAAAGAAAACCAGACGAAAGCATGTAACACATTATCTATAGTACCAGGAAAAGAAACAAGCAAATCAGAGGAATACAAATAAAGGAAATATCACTGGTTGCACTTACCTGGGGCGGATAAAGCTCAAGTGTGCATTCAACACATGCTGTCATACCAGGAATAATCACACGAACATTTCCTTTAAAACCTTCTGTCCCTCCATCTATTAATGGTATGATGGAACTTGGATCCAGTACACCATCTTCATAATGTAAAAATGACATCTAATGAATAAAGGGGGGGAGTTGTTGTTTTTTGTTTGGCTTGTTGTTTGTTTTTTTTTTTAAACAAGTTGCAGGAGGAAAAAAAACCTAAAAATGTTATTCTTAATGGTACACCACAAGACTGAATGCTTAATATACAGTTTATTTTAAGGGTACGTAGTGTATAAAACACTGCTTATTTGTCAGCGTACAGGACTTCATCTACCACCTTCACCCTCCACCTCCCCCTCCCCTTATCCGCCTGATAAATGCTATTATTTCCTTATAGTATAGCAGAACAAATGGTTGGTTAGTTTGAAGGATTATTCTTGGTTTGTTGTTTTGGTGTGGTTTTTTTTTTTAATACTGGTAAATAATCAAGATCATTATTTTATAAACAAATTCACAATGATACAACTACCTAGTTCAATGACCAGCTTTCTACTACTCTGAGGCAGTGGGGCTCCAAAAGATGACATTTACAAGTTGCGGCACGATAAATACTGTCTGGCTAATGAAAAAGAATGTTCACAATGGAAGCATCCAGGGAGGCTGCAGAACTTCCCTGCTTACGATTTTCAAAAGCTGACTGCACAAGGCCACAAACAATGTAATCTAACTTTGAAATTACCCCTGCAGGGCACTGCACAAATGTTGGCTAACACTCCTGAAGAAAAAGGCAGGAAAGAGAGCATGCATTTTATCCTGTTCACAAAAAGAAAAAAGAAAAGAAAACAGAAATAGATACAGAAAGCTGTGAGTTTCCAACAGTCCTCATTTCATTTTAATGACACATTCTAGACAAATCTGTTCAATTTTAGTTATCTACACCCAAGCAATAACCAGGCTTTAAAAAGATTGAAGATTTTACCAGCATTCCATTTATCCATCTTCTTGCAATTATAGAGTCCAGCCCACAAACAATAATATGAAACTCTAGGGGAGAAAAAAACATTATCTAAACTCTATATTAATGCATACTTCTTAAAACAAGCAAAGTATTCTGTCCATAACAGTCCAGAGGAACTGACGGCAGTTTAACTATGTTGCTTAGATTACCTACATGACAGATGCTTTTAAGTTTTGTCTATTTTTTATTTCTACTTCCAGTACATTGTAGAAGACTGAAATAATTAGCAATCTAACTACCAGGAAAAGCAGCGAGCAGCAACAACTGCAATGTTCCCCTAAAGCAGCAGTGGGTGTTTGGCAGGCAAACAAATACTACTTACGTCGATAGAAGCTTTCATCCATGTCTTGAATCTTTTTAAAATACCTGAATATAAGCCCAGTAAAGGAATATATTTATAAAGTAGTTAAGTTTACTGTTTTCTATTTGCTATCCTAAAGCCAGAACATTATCTAACTTATTACTATAATTTTATATGACACTTTTTAAAAAAACTAAGTAATTGAAAGATTTGAAATTCCCACAGTTGAAGCTGTAGCATCTGACAAAGGACATAATGTAATAGTCACACACAGGAGAAAGCTCAGCAGGCAAACTATTTAGGAAGCTCAAAACATGTGCTCTCACAAAGCCCTGTATCAGTAAGTGCTCCTCTTCTAAGCTGACATCTCCTACCAGTACATACTCAAAACACTCTGGTGAACAGACTTGTAATTCTACTGTCTCAGTAAAAATTAAAATATTGCATTGGAATAAAAAGACTCAGTGGAAACATACAAAATAGTTCCTTAAAGCTTAGCCTTCTTTCCCCATGCGTATTTCCTGTATGCTAATGCCACTGAGAAAGAATTCTCAATCACCAGCTGAATGAATCTGTTCTTTATTGTATGAAAAAGAGAGGATGGCAGCAAAATACTTTAGATAGTCTTACCACCTACAGAGTTTGCAAGGCTTTTTGAAGCTTTCAGGGCCACTACTTCTCTATAAAAGGATACGCTACAACAGCACAGTTGGGAATGCGGCTGTTTAGAAATTCCGCTGCAACTTCTGCTTTTGGCCGCCCAACATCCTTCGGTCTGCGGAAAAAACCCAAGCAATTTCAAATGCATTATTTTGGTAGATTCAACCTTTCCAGACTCTACACATTGCAACACTGAATTAAGTGACTAATTGTTACTTTAGGACAATTTATTGATATAGATAATATTAAGACATCCCTGTAAAGCATCACATACCAGAGCCCCAGAGTTATCTAGATATGTCCATGCAACTACAGTTATCAGCACCAAAAAAGCCAACAATTTTTCATTTTGCTTGCAAGAAAAGGGTACCAGAAAAATCAATATTTCAGTCTGTGTTCATTATTCTTCAGTGTCGCCTTTTCCAACACTCATTAGCTGTATTTGAATGGTAAGTAATGTATGTTAATTTTCTTCACACTCAAACTATGACACCACAGATCTCAAAACAAGAAGGAATCGCACACAGCATTTAGTTAATTATGAGTACTATTATGATACGGAAGTTCAATAATCTTTAGTGACATCTTGTTCAACCAAAATAATGATCATATTCACATATTTTGTTTAGATACATTTTTCAAAAAAAAAAAAAAAAGTCAAATCATGAAAATATCACTTACCGAAAGAGAAACTGTCGGTTAAGATTAGAAACATCTATAGTATCCATGTCAATAACATGGATCTGTCTGAAGCCAGACAGTGCCTGTGAAAAGAGGTAGTCAACTTCATTTAATAGGAAACGAAATGCTTACAGTGCTCCAGAATTCATTCCAGCTGTCAAAAAAGCAACCTTTGGAGGAACAAACATATTGGCTCTTCATTCTCTGTGCAGACAGGTATATGGTTGTTCTTTGTTAAAATAACGTTCTTTGTTGGGTTGCTAATGCTGATATTTAGACAGACGGAATTAGTAACACTTCAATGGTCAAAGAAAATGTTCTATTGAACGCAGTATTGCTTTAGCCTACCTAATCATAACACAGGGAAGTCAACGGTAGGCTGATCTAGAAGGGGAATTTGCAGCATTCCCTCACAACTGGAGTAAATCAAAAGCATTCATTGGGAGAGAGAACACATAATTTGAAGAAATGCCATAAGCTCTGCCTCGCTTAGCAGGAATAGAAAAAGAAAGTTTAATTCCTCTAACATTTTAAGTTTTTGAACATTCACCATTTTCACAATTGGCATAAATGAGTCTGGTACGTCCACCCGTAACTCACAGTTCAAAATAAACCAGCATTCCCCACTGCATTCCATGCTAGAACAGAATGAAAACACAAAAAGTCACCTCACAATCTAAGAACATGCCAAACTTCTGACAGAAGTTCTGCCTGATCTGTTTGCATGCAGCCCATCACTAGATTTGGCAAATAATAACTTTAAAGTAAAACTGACTTAAAACTGTATTGTAGGTCTGATGTGATAAAGTAATAACATCTGTCGCACAAAAAACGAATGTGAATTGTGGTTAAAGGGAAATATATGCTGTAAAACGCTGGCTTTAGAGAAAGGAAATGTGTTGTGATATTCTGAAGCGACCTCAAAAAATGTCAGTCCTGTCCCCTAACTTTTTTCCTTTTAGACTCAATCTTGTTAGAAATAAAGACTTACAAACTTTGCATTTTACATTTTCTCAATAAACAGAGCCATCATCCCATGTGTAATAAGAATTTAAAATGCTGTATCGGGAAACCACTTAAATTAAAAGCAGGACTAAATTTTTTCAGAATAGAAACTAACTTCTGTAATAAAAGCAGCAAGAATTTCTGTATGTCATATTGGATATCCCTGGTGCTGAACAATCATTTTCTTCCATTGATAAATGTTCAGCTTTTGCTCAATATTATCAAAGCAGGCCAGAAGAGCATGCTAAAGAGAAGAGCAAGCCTGGGACATCATGAACATACAGACTGGAGCCTTTATCGAATTTATATTCATTGACCCAAAGACATGAATACATATGAACAGAATCTAGATTTACTTATGTGCTTATCTTTCTGAAAATTATAAATCATGATAACTTAAAACCTTTTTGAAGAGATGGGAACTAAGCGCACACAGCAGACTTACAAAGTCCCTTAACACATACAAATCCTCCCTCCCAAGGAGCCATCAACAAATTGAATCTGTTATGTCCCAATAAATCCATAAAACAGTAGCTCTGGGCAAAGGTTAAATCCACTAGCAATAAATTCCCAAAGAAAGAAAACTGCCTTGGAGCTGTCATAGTTTCTTTAAGTAAAATCCTGCTTAAGCATTGCAGTAACAAATCAGCAACCAGAACAAGAGTATACGTGAGTGCTGGAACTGTAAAACCACTAAGTTAATGGATCTGGAATGCCTGGCTTTAAATGAGGCTATTGATTTATCAATCACCTCCAGCTTGGAGGTAATCTGGAAATACTGAAAAAGCAGTACATAAATATCATAGTAAAATACACTAATGCGTAAGTGCTAGTATAAATTAAGGAAATAAATTATTTCATAACTTATTATATCAATCCACACATTTTCTATGGAATCCGCAAAGACAGAAATTCTTCTTATTAAATAAAAGCATGGAAAAGTACAGTATTAGTCTAAACTACCAAGTTGTGGTGGTAGTGATACACTATGATGTGATGGTAAGTGATACACTATGATAAATATGAGCGTCTGTGAGGATAAAAACCACATTAATAGGATAATTAAACTTATACACATTTTTTGTGTCTGACAGCACATGATCCCATGACTGCATCTTAAACATTTAAAAAAATCCTTTTCAGAACACGTAGTGAGCAAATACATTATAAACTAACACCCTACCATGAAAACTACAGAATACCTTGTGGTTATCTGTGCACCAGGGAAGTACTGTAATATTCCTTCCCTGTTCTCACACTATTACCTATTCCTCCTTAGCCATTTCTATACAGGATGGTGCGTGTTGGTCTGACTCAATAAAGCTGCCGATACATAGGCTGAATTCAGCAATACAGATGCAACTCTCAGGGAGTGTTCAGGCTCCGCAGACAACCTCCCATTTACTGATCTCGAGGAACTGGAAAAACTGAAAGCTGCTACTTGGGAAGGCCAGACAGACTCCACGGATGGGAAGGTCACCACGGACACAGAAAGCCTGGCTCTACTAATTTCACTATGAAAGAACATAAATAATTCCAGCAATTCTGAGCTCACTTTGAATTAATCCAAAGATGTAAAGTAAACTGAAATTAAATTCAACTTTGACTGTTAATACTAAACTTTGTACTAGCTACTTCTAGCAGTTTAGAGTATGGCTTTTCATCTGAAAAGATACATTTTAGCCATTGTATTCCAAACAAGGCTTATTTGTATCATTATGAGCATGATTTGTTCTTAGTTTACTTCATTTTTCTACATCTGGTAATTAGGAAAAATTACATCATATCTAGGGCTGCAGGTGAACTTTCGTCTACACTTCATGAACAGTACCATGTTGTCCCTCATGAAAAGCTCTGAGATAGCTAAATAAATACCATGCAACACATCAGACTACCACATTTCAAGCTTATTAACAAAGTGCGTTCTTCAAATTTATTGTCTGTATTGTCATGTATTTTATACATTTTGATTAGAACTTAAAAATGCATTAGCTATATACAATCAAAAATGTCAAGTTAACAAAGCACAAAAGATAATTTCCTCAAGGGAAAAAAAAGACGATTCTAAGAAGCAAAGGGTGAAAACTGGGTAATTACCAGGTTTTTCAGGAGTTCGCATCCTAATCCTCCTGCTCCAATAACTAGTACTTTACATGTGCTTAACAAAAACTCAAGAGCCTGCAGAAAATATAAAACAAAAAATTAATACACTAAATAGGAAAAAATATAATTTGTCCTTTGCTTCACAATCCTTAAAAATGCGTTATAAATTTTCAGTATCTAGTAAGTTTCACATAAAACAATTCAGATCAATAAAACAGCTTGTGTTTACAGAGGTAACTACATACTGGACTTTAATCGGTTGTTGAGTTCATGCAGTTCCTATATCCCAGCTTACAGAAAAGCAAGACCTTTGTCAGTATCAGTATTCTCTTTATATTCATTTTGACCATGAAAAAAGCAAGTTCTATCTTTATTATTATTTGGTTTAAGGAGGTGTTTTCTTCCTCCAAAAATTGTACTGATGCATAATACAAAATAAATCTAAACAGACAGAAAACATTGCTGGCCAAAAAGAATTGACATTTTTAACTATATAAATGCTTTCTGTGAACTGTTCTATTAGACTCCTGCCTCAAACTAGTAAATAATGGTAACAGTAATTCAATGGTAAGCTGTGAAACAAAATGTACCAAAAAAGGAAAACAGAAGAAATAATTAAAAGTCTAAATTTTGCTTTTCCCTACTAAAAATCTTTCCCAATTCTCTAAGTACTCACATTAACCTTAATTCCTTCAAGTACAAGGGATTCCTTACTGCATCTAATTACTTAAAAATGGAGAGACAAATGCTGCTGTGTTTCACGCGGAACTCAAAAGCAGAGTATAATTCATATGTTGTTATACATTTATATATATGATGACAGCAAGCTTGTAGTTGACAGTGTACAATTTAGAAATACAAGCTTATAACAAGGAATACATGTTCTTCTAGCGACATAATGTTCAATTGATTAAAATAGAAGCTTTTCATGCAGTTCTATCATTTGTACACTGCTGGTGGTCAATTAATGAAACTGTTTACATTAGTTTGCAACACACGCTACAGATTTTTTATTTAAAGTAAGTGTTTCTCACTTGAGTGCCTGGCTCGAAATCAGGATGTGTGAATGGTCCAGATCGCTCGAGGAACTTCTTTACATGGTTCCAGCGACCTTCCCAGTCTCCAGTGTCCCCACACCCACCATCAACAGCCATTCTGCACAGAACACAGTAAATTCAGCTGCAAAATCATAGAGAAAAAGCCACACCTCTAAAATGTATTTTTTTCTTTATATATCTTAAAAATACCTAAATTATTGACCATTCATACAAATGCATCTGCCTATTTTTTATGCATGTAAATTATGTGCATGAACATTTGCATCAGTGAGTTTTATTTGTGGAACTAGAAAGCAATAATACAAATATGCATAGAGGGGAAAAAACTCAGGCATTTCAATCAATCCCACTGATGTAGCTGTTACTAGTAAAAGTTGACCTGAAGTGAGAAAAAGGGTCTAGTCTTTTTGCTTTTATTTTCCTTATATTTAAATAGGACACAGAAAAAGAGGCTGTCCCTTTAGATTTTGAGGGTGATTGTTTTTTCAGAGTCAAGCCTTGTATCCTTTCTTGACAGGCTTTTTAAGTTCATAAATCATTTTAGAATTATCCATATGTAACTACAATTGTGAGGCACTGAACAAATAACAGTATCATGCACGAACAGTCTCCTCTGAGTCTTCATAGGAGTTTATTTAAACAAGTGTTAAAAAAATACAAATCTTGAATGCTCTTCACCCTCAATTAATACTATGTAATTTAGAACACCCCCATTTTTCAGTCGTGTCCTGAGCCTGTCAGCGGTAGCAATCTGACTTGAAAAAAATGAATGCTGCAGCTACCTTCTTTTAAATTTCTGAGACAGAATTTTACATCAAATGCTCCAGTACCCCTTCTTCCCCTTCTGCAGGTCACTTTTAGTAGTCGATAATTTTAAATCTAAACTCTTAAGAGACTTACTGGAATGGTTCAAAATCAGCTCACCGAAGTAATTTTCTAACGTAAGATCGCTGCCTACAAAGAACAAGCCCTTCCTTAACAGAGCGCAATTCCCTTTTTAAACAGGGGCTCCACTCAATATATAAGAACAATTATGTTCTACATTAATACAAAACTAAGCTCTAATAAAAGAACTTTGCCAATCCTGAGTATGAAAGGTTGTGTCATCATTGATAAGGAGGGTTATTTGCTTCCTCCTATAAAGTAATATGAAGAACGCTTGTATCAATGACTGTTGGGTAATATTTAGAATATATTATTACTTTCTGGTGACCAATCTCGAAATAAAAGGAAAATGTAGTAAAAACATCTGGACAGCAAATGCCTTAATCCTCACAGAATTCCGAAGACGGACAACACAGTATGTCCATAGTAATTTTAGTTTATAGGCAGTAATTCTGCAAAAGATCTTCAATAACAGGGAAAAACTTCACTAAAGCGCAAGAATAAATACATCAAAATTTGCCTATGTTTTGATTGCAGACTGAACTCATTCCTGGTTAACTGTTGACTTTAGGTAAGTTAACTTACTGCATTAGCAGTTAAATAAGATCTAAAAAAATTACTTGAATTCACAAACGTCTTCTGATCTCTGACTTGCACTTTTGTACCTCCCCCAGTTTTCACAATAATGTGAAAACACACATATTTCACATAACGTGAAATAGCGTGAATAAATACAATGCTCCCACCGCTGAATCCTGGACTCATCTGTTGCATACCACTGTTCAGGATGTGCATTAAGCACTGACTTAAGCAAATAAAATGGGTCAATATACATCACAATAACTGCTTCTATGGGTTATATTATAATTTTTAATTTTTCTGGAAACAAGGGCAGAAGCTACACTTGGTGACATTAGGAATAATTTTTGTTATCCTTTTACACAGTCCATATAAACAGTCATTAAGCAGCAGTACTCCTATTTAAATGTGTATTTTCCTTTATAAGTGATACAATGGTAAGTTGTAGTTTCACTTTTGCGATTATACTACAGTTTGGTTTTTATGGGGTTGGACGTTGTGGAGATCTGAAAAACATCAATAACACAACCTGAGATTTTATGTTTAATTTCAGAGGCTTTTTTTTCAAGTGTTTATTTATGTGTTGTTACAGCATCACCAGCTATCTGTATTATTAGAGTCTAACAAAATTCTTATTTATTTCATCAAATTACTTTCATTTTAAATTTTGTTTAAAATATCAGAGCACCACAGTCGTTATGTCGCTTTAGGCCCAGACTCTTCCCTACCACCTTTACATCTCTGGAGCTCCATGCTTCTGAGGGACTTGGCATGCACCCCCCCAATCCAACATGCCCAAGGATTTTTGTGACCCTCAGCCCAAGACACACACGCACTGCCTGCGAGCCCACTGCTTGGGCAGGCAGGTCTGCTGGATGATATTTGGGAAGAGGGCCACAAGCAGATGGAAGGGAATGGTTAGGGGATGGAAGCAGATGAGGTTGAAGATTTCTGAGCATTAGTTTTTCAAGGCCGTTAAGACAGATGCGTAGAATTTAGGGTTTTAATAAGCACAGGCAACTGCTCTGTAGCCTGAATTATTAATTTTCAGCCAAAATTTAGTCACCTGCTTCTAGCCTAGAGGCCCTCCCCAGGTCCCTGACTGGCAATGCAGCTTTTTCCGCTCCTGTCACAAAGCCCTCCAGCACACCAGCCTTTACTCATGCCAAGCTCCAAGCCCGCGACTCCCATCCCCACTGCGGGTGAGCCCCTGGGTCCTCTCCCCAGGAGGTTTCTCTTCCCCAGTCCTTGCTGTTCAAGCGCCCCTTTCGCCTTCCCCCTCCTCACGCTGACCTCTCACCTCACACCTCTCCTCCGGCTCCCTCCTCCCGGTCCTGGGCTGTGCCACCGCCTCCCCTCCGGCCTGCCGGGCCCCGGGCCGCTCAGCCACGGTGGCCCCAGCAGCGGGCCCCGCAGCCCTGAGCTAGCCCCCAGCCTCCTCCCAGCCCACACCTCTCCTGCGGGGCTGCGGCTCGCCCTGACCTACCAGCCGGCCCTCAGCAAGCGCTGCCTGCCCCTGCCCCGGGCCGGGAGCCCGCTGGCCCGCAGCCCCGCACTAACCCATCCGCCAGCAGCTCCTCTAGCCTCCTTCTTTTCTTCTCCCTAAAAGAGAGAGAATAAAAGAAGGGTCAGTATCGCGCTACAGAGACCGGGGAGGAGGGAGAGGGGACCCCGGAGCCCACCCGTCCCCGGGAAAGCGGAGGAAAGGGGCGGCCGAGCACACACATACAGGCTACTTACGGTTCTTCACCATCCGCCATATTTCCCTCTGCTTCCCACAACGCCCCGCGGCGCCGGGATGGGCGGTGCTTTGCCCAGGCGCCGCCGCGCCGGGGGGCCTGTGGGCATGGGGCGCTGATCACCACGGCAACATGGCGGACATCCCCCTCCTCCTCCAACCCCCGCTTCTGTTTTCAGGTGTTTTGTGTCTCCAGCGCTCCCCGGGCTGAGGCCGGCCTCCCCCTGCCCTCGGGAGCGTATGTACAGCAGCTTCCACGGGCAGTAGGCTTCACCCTCCACAGCCCACAAGGGCCTCGCCTCAGGCATGGCGGGACGCACACCAGCAAGGATTACCAGGGTTGTGCTTCAGGGCTCAGCCTCCCAAACTTAAGGGCTCTAAACCCTCCGCAGATGGAGCTGTGCGAAGCAGCTGCCAACCTCTGGCACTGCCGTCACACCTGGCTTAACCACTGGCCTCCATTTTGGGCTGGGCTTCGCTGCCCGGCATGGCGGCGCAGGGACAGGCTGCACAGGAGCCATGGGGAAGCGCTGGAAGAGCCTTTCGCTGTCCCACTCTCACAGGCACTGCTGGGCTTCGAACCACCATGGCTGCCAGCGCCGGCCTTCCCCTCAAAGCGAGGGTTTGGGGCACTGTCGCCCCACTGGCAGGGTCTCCCCGCCATGGCTCCACACCCCCCGTGCCTCCTTGCCTAGGGCGGCCGCTTCGTGGCCCCCCTCCACCATCAGACCCCGATTCCCCGTTTCGCAGAGGATACTAAGTAAACATCGTCTTTCTCTGAAGAAACAATGAGCACACAGCGGCCGCTGACAGCAGCAGCGCCACGCCCCTGCCGGCTGCCTTCCCGGGCGTGTGTAGGGGACACAGGCGGGGACGGGTGGCAGCGGCGGCAGGGCCGTTTGGTGGCGGTGGCGGCTCCGCCGGCCGGGAGCCGCCCCGGGGCGGTGCCGCGTCGCTCTTAGGCCTGCGCGGCGGCGGGGCGGGGGTGGCGGCAGCCATGGAGGTGCAGGTGGCGCCGCTGCGGGCCTGGGACGACTTCTTCCCCGGCTCGGACCGCTTCTCCCGGCCTGACTTCAAGGACATCTCGAAATGGAACAACCGAGTGGTCAGCAACCTGCTCTACTACCAGACCAACTACCTGATGGTGGCTGCCGCCGTCGTCTCCATTGTGGGGTCAGTGTGCGGGCCTCGCCCCCGCCGGGCGAGCGGTGGGCCCGGCGGTGGGTGCCCCCGTTCCCCGGAGGGGTGGCGGGCCCGGGGGTGGGTGACCCGTTCCCCAGATGGGCAGCGCTGCGCCTCGTGCCGGTGCCGCGGGAAAGGGTCCGGGCCGGCCCCGGGGGCCCGGTGGGATGGCGGGGGGTGCAGGGAAGCTGTCTTTCCTCTCCCTCTCCTTAAACCTCTGATTTACCTGCTGTCGCTTAAAAAATGAAGGCCTGGTTACAGCCTCCCTTGTGGAGGGCGGGGGGGCTGTTAGATTAGGAGCAGCATTTAGGATTTATTTATTTATTAGTAGGGGCCTAACAGATCTGAAGGCTTCCTCTTGATTTCCTCGTCCACGGGTGGCTCATCAAAGCCCTTTGCCCAAGGGATTGGCTCCAGACACCCATCCGGGCTGTGGCTGGGCACCGTGTGCCCGCAGAAAGCAGCGATGGGTTTGCATGCCGGATGCTACTGTGCTCTGAAAAACTGAGCTGCGTCCTGCGCATCGCTAAATCTGCCCAGTGTGACTGCTCAAGCTGAGATAATCTTCACTTTGAATTTAAAAAAAAAAAAAAAAAATCTGCTCTCAGTTACAGTTCTAAGCTTATGTCTAGGGGACAGAGCAAGCCTTTCTTACTTCTGAGCTAGCTCATACCAAAAAACCTTTAATACAAAATAAATAAGGTACCCATTCGTTTCATTTTGGTGGGCAGGATTGAGACCTTCGAGACAGGACCATCTGCTGGTATGATGTTCTGTCGGGCCCACCTTTCCGGAAGAGAATTGTGAAATAACCTTATAATCATCATCTTTTGAGTCAAAGCTTCTGTGACTCTTCTTCAAGTATTGCTCTAGGGTCTTTGGTCAGAAAGCTCTTAAAACATGCAGCAGAAGCTGATGATTAAGCTTTTAATATGGAAACTGGAATACTCCACTCTTCACAACAAACAATGCGCAAATGCATAAATTGGAGAATTGCCCAGCCACTAGGCCAGAGTGGTTTTTGCTGAAGTGTATCTTATGTTGTATGTTGCACAGGCTTAAAATTCTACACCTAAATCCGTGGGGGTTTTTGTTAAACAGTCTGCATCTTGTTAGGCCTTCTGAAGCTGTTGACCCAGCATCTAAGTTGGTGAAGGTTCCCCGGATTGCAGGGGTTTAGGCTTGTGCTCTGTGAAGGGAGGGGCTGAGAACCCTGCTTTTTCTTCTTGATGCATATGATGGTTAAAGTTGTGGCATAGGCTTTCTTCTTAATTTTGTTGGGATTATGTTGCAGTCAGTTCATAGACTACTAGACTGGTAAATTGAGACTTCCATGGTCTTGCTGTTCTTATACCACCTTGGTCTAAACTTCTGTGTTCATCTACTTTTGTTTATCAGTCCAATGCTGTGGCCAACTCTAAATGAGTAAGTAAATCACAGTGGCCCTGGAAAGCAGGGGGACAGCTCTCTTCCCCAGGAAGGTGGGAGGGGGGAGTAAACAATTTTGATATCTCCTGTTGGATAACTGGGATGGCAGCAGCTTTTACTCAGTCTCCTAAATTCCTTCCTGCTTTTGAACTCTGATCTCTGTTCTTCAGATCAAGGGTGATATCTCCCACTTATTTCCCACTGTTTTGCTGGGGTGGGAGGCGGAGGAGGAAGAGAGCTGCAGGAGATAGAGATTAATATCAGAACTGCAATTCTAATATCTTGAGTGGTAAGCCTCCGGGTTGAAAACTTACGGGTGAGGAACACCTGGAGTGGGATTTTGATCTTGAATATTTATTTCTTTTTTTTTTTTGCATGTCTTAAAGCTTTTGGTGTATGATGAATCTGATTCTTCTAATACTGAAGTAAAAGAGGACAGGAGAAGAAGGCAAAAGGAAACAGAATAACACCTCAATAGAGGAAAACCATTCATTTTTTATATTAAAAAAAATTTCGCTTGGCCAGACTTTTGCTCTGAGAGAAAGTTCTCCTGATAAATTTAAATTGATGATTAAGTTGTTGCCTTGCGCTTCATTCCGTAATGGGCAGGAATCCCTGAGTGATAAATGATGAATCATGGCTTTTTAGGAACTCTAGGGCTGTATGCAGGCCTAAGGGCAGGATTATTGAAACTGCTAATGAATGCAGTGGTCTTCCTGTGATCAAAACTAATCTTAGCCCAATGACCAACTCTACCTGTTCTTAAAGCATCTAATTATATAGACAGACTTGTAATGCAGAGATGATATTTTGAGCTAGTGTAGTACTTGGTAGCTGTGGTCATGCTGGGCTGACGTGGAAGTTGTAGCCTAGAGCTTTCTTGATACTGGAAGTACAGTGCTTATTGCCATGGCTTCGGTTTACTGCCTCTCATACAACAAAGTTGAGAGTCTTTTGCCATCTCTCTGCAAGGTGTGGAATAACCTTAATGTGAGTGTAGTGGAATTGTAGTGGTCTCTACTGCATCGTTTCCCTGCCTTTCCCCCTCTGTTTGCCTTCTCTGATAGCTACTGTTATATGTAAATTAAGTTGTGTGCTTTGCAGTCACATAAATTTTACTTTCAGCCTACAGGACTAGGTAGAAAATAATAAATGGGTGAACAAGAAACTAAAACTACTGAATTAGTCCCACTCTACTAATACAGGCTGGTGGTAGCAGCCTTGTCTCTTCCCCCCTCCCCACCTGGCAAATTCATTTAAGAATTAATCTGGACTAGCACTGTGTGGTTTTCTATTGCAACAACTCTGTTGCAATAGACTGCTGATTAAAAAAACCAAGTTCTTTACTAAATCAAATTGTGCCCTTTCTCCCAGTTGTATAGGAACTGGACTGCCCGTTCTTACCCTGAGCCAGGGCCCTGTCATTGTGAGTGCTATACTGATATTTATTAAAATTAGTGCCTCCCACAACAGCCTGCAATTCTCCCTCAATCAGTCTGGTTAATAAGTGGAACTTGTCTGTGCTTTCACCTACTCCAACAAGGCTTCTCTGTATTGCGGTTCAAACTTAACTACTTAAATTGATGTAACTTCTTCTAGGCTTTTGTTGCCATGTACTTGGTAAAAATTAGTTTTTAAATCTGACAGTACTAAAAGGTGTACTAGATTTCAGAGTGCTGCATCTACGAGAGCCTTCATTCTTTTCTGGTATAATGTCTTCCCTGCAGCCTGAGGTTCAATGTCTCTTTTCTTTTCCAATTCTTCTCTAAAACATCTGTTGTCCATCTGCACAACCCCTAGCAACCAACAAGTGTGTATCTCTTTTATTCGTGGTGGTTTTTTTTTTTTTGTCCCCAGAACAGTACCTTAGCTGACATGCTTGTAGTGATTCCCTTGCCAAAAGGAAGACTCCAGAGCAGCAAAATACTTAGATTCTTTAATGCCTAATGAAAGATTAAGAATGACTGAACAACACACACTATTCTAAACATATGATAAATAATAATATTAGTATGTAACTTCATAACAGTCTGGCGATTCTACAGAAAGGAATCTGTCTCCTGTTCCTAAAGCAATGTAAGTGAGCAACAGTAGGTAAAACAGCATTGCTAAATCTGTGGATGCTGAAGCCTATCACCTGGGACAACATACCATATGTAGTTCTACATAACTACCTTTAGTTACAGCTGTATAATCTCACTGAAGCTAGAAGTATGGGGAGAGAGGAGGCAGAGCTTTTATCTTTAGTATTATTTGAGTTAATACAAATGAGGAAGGAAGCATTTAAATGCTCTCACCTGCCCATCACTTGGAACATGGTGGCACAACAGGTCTTCTAGAAGGGAATTTTTGTGCTTGTTTGATGTAATGGTCTAGCTGAGCTGCTCTAAGTAAAAAGGTGTTTTTCTCAATGACTGTCTCAGTGCTTTTGTTCAGACTTGCCTGGTCATATGTGAAAGAAACAGATGTGACAGCAACTGCTGAATAATCACCCTGAGACAGTCATCTAAGATGGAGATGATTTAAGGATGGAGCTAGCTGCTTTTGCTTTTTATGTGGCCTGTCCTATTCTGGGCTCATGCTGCTGGAGGCTTCTTGTTTTACACAAAGGATGCATCTTGCCTAGCTCTCTCTTCCCTATGATATAGCCGTATATTCTCCAAGTAAGTGCTCACCTCTCCTGCCATAAGTCTGTGCACAAGCTTGCAGTTGAGTAACTTTTCAACAGGTGATGTGGTAAGTTGCTGAAAGCAGAGCTCTTTGGGCTTCCCTTACACCTCTATGGGAAATGTAACCTGTCTTGTGATATATGTAGGGCTAGACATATGAATCCAGAGAACAACAACGAAAAAAGATCTAAAGGATTCTCTCATCTTAATCTGGTTTTGCTGGCCAGAGGTAGCTGCTTAGCTACTGGTACTTCTTCCCACACAACTGCCCCCTCAGCTGCTGCATCTGTGCTGTCTTCTGACACTACTTGCACAAATACAAAGTGTTCCACAGCACTACTTGGCACAGGACAATGCCTGTGTCCCTGCAGCCAAACGGGATGTTTTTTCTACTTTATTTATTTTTCCCATCTCTTTATTTTGTATCGAAGCAGATGCTGAAGGAAAGCTGGGCTGTGAAGGGCAGCAGGAGTGCAATTGCAAGTCGTCCTGCAACACTGCTGGAACTGAATCTAGGTGACAGCTCTTCCATGCCAGTTTGTCCCAGCTGTACTGGAGGTCACAGCATCCTACCAGGGTGCTTGTCCACCACAGAGAGCAGTGCAGAAGATCAGCCAGCTAGGGTGCTCTGAGCTGTTAGCACCCCCAGATGCTATTCAGTTCTGCCATACTGACTCCTTTCAAGGTCGTGAAAGTTAGTGGTTTTATTCTCCAACCCTAAAAAAGTTTTTCTTCCCCTGTCATCTGAGCAGTGTAAACTTAAGTTACTGTACCATTACCATACTAACAGTTCCATGCATTACATTTTTAGGTATTTGAGAGGTCTCATAAATCCCTGTTAAGGGGAATTATATTTAGAAAGTATCTTGTAACATACTTAATGTCTGGCCATTTACCTTGCCTCTGCAGCTTTGAAAGACGTTTGACCTCCTTGCCTGAGCATGAATTTGGCATATTCTGTTCTGATCTCTATATAAATAAGGCCAATATCAATGTTTTGCTTTAACTATAAAGTGACTTCTAGGGGTGTTATACAGCTTTCTTTTCCCCAGACACTAGTGTTCTAAAATAAGACATCCATGTTTTTTCCTTTCTAGTCTTCAGCTATTGTGTTATCGAGAGCAGTGTGTCAACAGATCTGAGCAAAACTGGATAATGGAGTTCTGCCTTCCTGAAAAATGCCACTGCTGGAGAATAAGTTTCTATATACAAATTTCTAGGAGACTCTTAGCTAGTGCTGTGAATTACACTGTGGGCAAGTCAAGCAGTAAAGGGGAGCTTGGCATGTGATACCCTATCTAGTACTATAGTCAACAGTATTAAAGTCTGTGGACACATGGCTGATAATTTGAATACCAGTTTTTTAGCAGCAACTGCTATCCCCATCTGTTTTCATGTGGCTTTGAATAACTTCATTTGATACTTATGTTTGCTGTACGCATTGAAGTGCAGCCCACTTCAGAAAACATGTAATTCAAATAACTTTCCGCAGGAAAGTGGGATCTTTTGAAGCACTCTTTTTTTTTAATTTTTTTTTCTTTTCTTCACATCTGTTAAAGCCAGTCAGTCATACAGAAGCTGTGTAATACCAGAAAGAAGCGTAGAGCAGAGAAGTCTTTGGTGTCCTCCTTATAAATATGGACGGATAGCTCTTCATCACCAGTTTCTGAAGTTGTAATGAGAGTAGAGTGAAGGGTAGGGAAGATAAAGCTTTGAGAGTATTTACCTTACACATGGAAAATGTAGAGTAGAGCTCTCTGCCTAGCCCTTTGTTGCTTCCAGGATTATCTTGTCTGTAGACTTTTGGGAACAAAAAATAGGTTGCTGTGAGTTGTCTGAGTAAGTTTGGCCATTTCTGCTCCAAGCTAGCTGTGATGCGGAGGTGATTTCTACTTTAGGAATCTCATATGTCCAGTAGTACGTATATAAACCAGGCAGTAGTGTGGTCCAG
Organism: Rissa tridactyla; assembly: GCF_028500815.1. NCBI lineage: Eukaryota > Metazoa > Chordata > Aves > Charadriiformes > Laridae > Rissa > Rissa tridactyla. Next base: position 10,582,641 of record NC_071475.1, read on the forward strand.
TCATGAGTCACCCTCCTCCTGCTGCAAAGGAGCACAGATGAAACTGATTTCTTTCCAGAGCGATGCTGTTCACTTTTTCCAGCCTGGAAACTTAAGACTGACAATTCAGAGCTAAAAATAAGCTGGCTGGCTACGGGGAGTGACTCAGATGCAACAAGCAAGTCTGCCCTATCGCCACTTCCAAAAAGCCCTGTTGGCTTTTCAGCATGAGTAGCAGAAGCAGGTGGGGAACTAGTTTGGATTTTAATCTCTTTCCATCCAGTCGTCCCATCTCCTGTTGGCACAACTGACTTAAAGAATCAAGAGCCAGTCTCTGCTCTGAAATAATTCTTGGGGGTTCTTCCTTCTCTAGGAAAATGCTCTCTGGCACTGCAGGTAGAGCGTTGGCATACCAGTCCTGCAACAAATTTCTTCCGCTTGTGCTGGGTATGAAGCACAGACCACAAACCATAGCATCCTCCTCAGCAGTGGGGTGGAGTGGTGAGTCACTGTGCCTGTTAGCTTTGGAACAGTAAGACTGACTGCAAAATCTACAAGAGGAAGTCTTGCTTTATTGGGGCAGTTTTATGCTGCCCTCATAGCAGCAGCAGCTCAGAGCACTCAGCTGCTGTGTAATTAGATCAGTGCGCATACAAGCAAGTAAATCAGAATGCATATGGAATCACATACCTTATTACCGTATAAGTGAAATATAATAGAGCCTAGAATTTGTGTGAGTACCGAAACAAGCTAAGCAACATCATTGCTGAAAGCTTGACTCTAAACAAGCTCTGAATACTTGGGGAAGTGGTTTGAGCAGGTGATGTTCTTGCGCTGGTCCAAAAAAGGGACTTGCTGTTTATAGCCCAAAGCTGATCCAGTCCATGGCTTGGTTTGCTTGGTAACTCCAATAACAATAATAGAACACAAACCTCCAAGTGACCCTCTTGCCAGGCCTGGCTCTTTTTCCTGCAGGACCTTTATCCCATACTCTGGTTCCTTCTGACTCTCAAGGCATGCTTGCTTGGGGCTGGGCTCCCATCTGTTGTGCTGATAGTAATAAGCTCCTTCTGCAGGTGCACAAAGTTACTTTGAGTGTAAACCAATAAGAAAACTTATTCAGAAATAAGAAATAGTGAAGTAACTTCCTGTACTCAGTGTTCCCCTGCCTTTCCCATTTTGCAAACCTAGAGAAGACAATATGAAAAGCTAATTAATCTGAAGGCCTAGGCTGATCCTGCATTTGGTCATGTGTAGGGAAAAGATCAATCCCTTGGGCAACTAATTGGTCCCCCATCTGTTCTTGGTATTTGCCAACTCTGGGTCTGATACCAAGTGAGTGTGTTGATCGCACAGGTAGGAGGGGTCCTGGTTGGTAAATGCTTCCGTCACTGAGGTGCTACAGAAACTCTCATTATCCTGAGCTATGCTCAGGAAGAGAACATAACGATTATCTAAACTCCCTGCTAAGTGTTGCTTGTTGAGTTGCACTTGTTGCTTCTGCCTGAAAATCAGAGGTTGATGAAGGTCTTGACAGCAGTAACTGATTTCTTAATGCCTTACTTCCCTAGTAACAAGTTACCAGTAAGCTAGATGTTTGCTATGGGGACACAAGTCATGAAGGCTCTGAAATGGACTTTTTTTTTTTTCCAGATTTCTGAGTCCCCTGAATATGCTTATTGGCGGTACTGTGGTGGTGCTGGTGTTCATGGGGTTTGTGTGGGTATCGCACAACAAGGATATACTCCGCAGGATGAAGAAGCAGTACCCAACCTCATTTGTAGTGGTCATCATGCTGTCTAGCTACTTCTTGATCTCCTATTTGGGAGATGTCATGGTGTTCATGTTTGGGATCACGCTTCCCCTCCTCTGTAAGTATTTTTCCTCTTCTTTGGGGGGCTAGGGGTGTGTGATGAGCTTTCTCAAATAAGTCTGAAGAGTCTAAATTGGCTGTTGCCTTTACTATCTCTGTTTAAATGATCCCAACACAAAACAGCACAAGCAGTCTTTAATGTTATTATTAAATGGGTACCTGTGGTTACTTAAGCAGTCATTGAGACTTTATCTTCTTCCAGTGATGGCATGGCATGGCATGGTAGTGTGTCTTAAGATGAATGCTGCAAGAACTATGCATTCCTTGGGCATTAACAATTAATGTGTGTATTTCTGTCATGCAGTGATGTTTGTCCATGCTTCTCTGAGGCTCCGGAACATAAAGAACAAGCTGGAAAACAAGATGGAAGGAATAGGCTTGAAGAAGACCCCGATGGGCATCATATTGGATGCTCTAGAACAGCAAGAGGATAGTATCAACAAACTGGCTGACTACATATCTAAAGTGAAGGAGTAAGCAACTGCAACGTGGCATTTTTACCTGTTGCAGGAGTGTAGTTGCTATTTACTATTGTTCAAGCTTGCTTTCAGTTTGTGTACAAAACAGCAAATGCACGTGGTACAGAGTAATAGTTGCAGGATACAGGTATTCCAAGGTCTTCAGGGCTCCTCTAAGAACATAAGAGCAGCAACTTTTTTTCTATTGTATAGCAAAATGTTCTGGTGTTTACACAAATACATACTAACTTAAACATGTTTCCTTGTCTCTTCTTCTGGGGGGTAGAGGAGGAAGAGATGGAAACCTAGGGAATGCAGTCCCTCAAACTGTCTTGTAGCAAATTTGTCTATTAGTAAGAGTAACACCCCTTTCATCTCAGTTCTACAAGATGCTGGGTAGCGCATTCAGGCTGGTGATGTTCAAGGTGAGCTGGAACGTATCAAAAGTAGGTCTCTTGCATCCTCCAAATCTCCCCCATGAGTGGTCTGCGTTGAGACCATGTTGCTGGCTTAACTGACAAGTGGTAAAACAGTGCAATACTTATAATGAATATGGGTTCCTGTCATCACCTTGCATTCCTCCTCTAGCAGCCGGGAAGCAGTCTAAATAGATCTAAACATGAAGAATATATGGCACTGTGCCTCTGTCAGTCCCAGTAAAGTGCACCTTTGTTCTCTGAAATCTCGATGAATAGAAACTGCTCCTCTCTGCAGGAGAGCCAGACTTCCTTGCATACCAGCTAAGCTATGGCCAAGCATGGGAAGGAAAAAGTTTTCAGATACATTGGATGATCTAGGTCTCTACCCTATTGATGTTTTTTAAATACTGCTACTTTAGGACTTACCTTGTTCTGCTTTAGTCTGTTATAGGCTGTTTTGTAGATGGAGGTGTATGTGTGTTCTCGAGCATGGGTCATCTTTTTCTTTCTTCTTAGCCAGAATGCAAAGATTTAAGTAAAACATGCATCTCACTGACTCAGTACTTCTGACACTCTTCAAAGGAATAAACTGGATTTCAGGTTTACAAATAAAAGCAATAAGTGTCAAGATACAGTTTTTGAAAACCCATTCCAAATTCATGAAGATACTTGCCTGTAACAACTCCTGAAAACAGTGTGTGAGATTCTTTTATATGTGTTTTAACTTAACTGCCAGCTCTGATGGAATTAACTTGATAACAGGAGCCTACCGACAACAGAGGGGGAAAAAGTTGTCCAGGTGACACTCCATTTCAGATATTGCATTTCTCTTTTCTAACAAAGTAATTAATTAAACAAGAAAGCAAGGATCCTTAAAGTTGAAGCTTTTATGTAACTTATCATGCTGTTTTCATAGTGGACTGTGTAGAAATCTGAACATGTCATTCCATTTAAGTGTTAAAGTGATCAGTATTTATTGAAAATGTCTGTATATTCCAGCTGAAGAGTCAATGGCCTGTTCCTCACTTGTAGTGCATGGTCTTTGTTTTTTGAAAACTGTTTCCACACTTAAAGAACATAGTAGCCTATGACTTCATCATTACTGTAGAATTTTAAAAACTGCACAGTTATGAAGAAAAATAAACTCTAATGGTGATTCCTGAGTGCATTTATTTCAGGTTGGGAAAGTGGTTGGAAACTTGAGCTTGTCTCTGTTGGTAGAACTCCCTAGGGTGGTGGTGGTGGATCTGTCACCCTACAGGTCATGTTGCAAGCCCATTTTTGTGATGAGCTGATGGCTTTGCAGGCTCTGTCTAACTTTGTTGAGGCATGAGGGACCTCTGAGCTGCAGGAGTGTTAGGGCCTTGCTCTTGCATCCTTACAAATGCTTCTCTACAGCTGTGGAGGACTTGAGCGTTTGTTTGTGCTGTTTCAGTCTCTCATATAACTCAACTGGGGTTTTACATTTCTTTTCATTACCTCAGAGGGATTGCTGTTTCTAGGCTCACTGGGAGCTGTGCCTTGGGCAGTGCTAGGAAGCCAACTCTGCTGTGGTCAAGCCAATGGTGCATCTGTATGTGGCTGCTTCCCTCCTGTGAGCGCTCGAGAGGCCGCTCAGTGGGAGAACGCGGATCAGAGCAGGGCTCCACAGTCCTGCTGTGTCTACCCTGGTAAGAGGTGTTGGCTGCTTTGGCTGCTCCTGGATGTAGCAGTAATTTGCGCCTGGCAGCTTGATGGAGGTTGTAAAACACTGTATTTTCCTTTGTATTTCCCTGTCCCAGCTGCTGAAGTCTTGGCCTGGCCTTTGAGCCAGTACAGAGAGCAGCGTGCTCCGAGAGCTTTCTGGGGGAGTTGCTTTTTGCACTTGTCATTTGCTGCTGTGCCCCATGTGATGGCTTTGATAAAAGTATCAAGTTCCTTCCCATTCCTACTTTCATCCTTTATCAAAAGGGAGGGCTGTACAAAACGAGTGCAATGGAAACGGTTCTTCCTTTTTCATGTCTCTGCCATGCAGAAATAGCTCTCCCCTCCCCTTCACGTGATAAAAACTACTTGCTATGTATTAGGCAATACCTCTGCCAGGTTTCCCAAGTCTGCGGAGTTACAGTTGCAGGCAGAAACAGAGCTGAGAAGACTTACTAGTTTGGAAGACAGAGGATTTGAAAGAGACCAAGTGATAGATACAAAAAGGACAAGGAGAAATGAAAACATGAAGCAACAATAGTGGAGACTACCTTGGATGCAAAGAGGTCCTGTGCATTGCTGGTACTACAGGAATATTATAATAAATGTGGGGGGAGCAGGGCGGGACGGGATTTAGCTGCCACGGGAAGGATGCTGAGAGTCACAGGCAGGAGCAAGAAGCGACTCACCTAAAGGAAATCCTGGCAGGAGCTGCAAAGCTCTGCTTTTTCAGCAAGTGTATCAGCCACAAGAAGGGAAGGGAGCTGCATGTGAGCAAAGGGAGAGGCTTTATTCTTTCCCTATGCCTTGTAGCTTTAGATGTCTTTCTTCAAAAAAAAATAAAAAAAAAAAACAAAACAACAACCCAACCAAAAAACCACACCACTAAAACAAAACCAACTGGTCTCTTGTGGGTGTCTTCCACAAGAGCATGACTTACCTGTAGCTGCTTTACAAAAGAGGCTTGCAGCAAAAAAAAAAAAAAAAAAAGTAAATCTAATGTGATTAAAAAAGGGGAGGGAAAAAATTTCACAAAAATATTATGGAAAAACTAAGTTGTGTATATGCAGGTTTAACCCCATCATACCCAGCTCTGCTAGGGGTGAGACATGCTATTCACACCCCGTACCAGCAGCAGTGGTGAGGTTCTCAAACCCCAGGCAGAGAGAGGGGTAAGGCTGGTCCTCCTGCCGCGTCAGAGTAGTGCGGAGAGAGACCCGAACCAGCATTTCAGTGCGCTCCAAGGTGGCTGCAATTAAGGGTTACATCACGGACAGAGGTGAACTGTGGGGAATGAAGATGACAGCCCCCAAACCAGAGTATGGCAGCATCTTTTATACGCTGATCAGGTACGGCACCAACTAAACTACATTCTGCAATAGAGGTAGCTTGAAACCACTAAGCCGAGGTGTTTGATGTACCAGAGCAGTCGTTCTGTTCTGTGAGCATCTTGTTAGCCATGGAAGTGCCGCACACATCTTACGGAGAGAGCTTTATTTCATTTCTGTTTCCTTAGCCTGAAAAATTAAGCTGTATACATGGAAACCAAATACATTTCTCAGGGACAGGAGAATAATAAAGGCGCACGTGTGTGAAAAGAAAGTTAAGATAAAGCACAGCGTGTTCCTGCAGAATCTGGCGGCAGAAGGACAACGTGGAAGCAGAATAGTTTGCTGACAAATTAGAAAGACAAGGTTATTGATGCCTCTGAGAAAATACTTCCACAACAAACTGGAGCCTCAAATCCACTGGGAGACAGCTGGGACGAGGAGTGTTTGATACCTGATGGAAACACTCAGCACTGACTTTTCCCATGCCAGCCGTTTTCACCACACTTAGAAAAGTGGGTATCGCATGCTTTGTTCCCAAAGAGTCATATGTACCACCTGGGTTCTGCAGAAAACATCTGCTGAAATGATTGTAAGCAAAAACTTGAATAGTCTTTATTCCAAGTGGTTTTCTTTGGGTCAGTCTGGTCTCTCACTCCAGCTGCTTTGGCAATGGCACCTGGACAAGGACAGTGAGTATTAGGAGGAGGAAATTTCTCAGTCTTATCTCCCAAACCCGTTCAGTTTAATACAAACCTTCAGAAACTGTAAAAAGAGCAAAACTATAACAGCTGGGAACTCCAAGGAGCTCTGGTTGGGAATTTTTTTGGTTTGTAATTCCCCACTTGCTGTTTGCAATTCTTAATGCCCAGGAAATCAATTTGCAAGCGATGAGTCCCACCACGGAGCGAACAAACACCCAGCTCTGCTCAAGAGGAAAACCCGAATTTAGAGATGAAGCTGTGGATATTGCAGCAAATAAGGAGTTACCAAGATCACACAGGCAGGTGAGAATAAAACCCTAGTGCCCCAAACCTAAACCCTTTTGGCCCAATGACAGATGACCAAAAAAAAAAAATCAAAAGCAAAAACCAAAAAACACCAAACAAAAAACAACCCCAAAGCCCCAACACACGTTTGCTTCACTTTCCATGGGCTGCGATAGCAATTGTTGTCTGGCCCATTTAGGATGGACCATGAACTGATCCCTCCACCCCAAGCCCCACAGCCCTCATTTACAAAAGCCTCCTGAGGATTTTGGGGGGAATGGCTGGGGTTCACTATTGCCCCCTGGCACCCGGGTTTCTTAATCATCCCCATCATTCTCTAGCCTTAGCGACACAAACAGATTCATCAGCATCACTAACTACAAACAGATCAGTCAGCTTTTAGTGTTTCTTGAATAATGCTACAATGCAAAGAAGCATAACATTTCGGGGAAGCAAGGGGTTAAATCTGATGACGAGCATTTTGGGAAGCGGCCCATGAATTTGGTACCCAAGTGAGAGCATCACCAAGAGGCAGTTATCACAATTGTCACAGTTTGGGACTTCCCCCTCACACTAAAGCTTTTCATTTCGTTTAAACCAGACCAACCAAAGGCAGTCCCGGACCTTTCTTAAGTGACCTTGGGTAAGTTTTTTTGTTTCCTGTCTTTCAGTTTACCCTTCATCAAACGGGCCAAGCGTCGGTGCTTTCTTGTGTAAAGTGAGAGCTAAAGCAAAACAGGGCAGCCAAAAAGACAAAACATGTTTTTTATGGGGGACTGAGGACAGACTGATGTGAAAAATAATACCTGTTGCTCTCCTGAAGCAAACGGCTTATAATAGCATTTGCCTGTTGTAACTAATAATGGTTGGACTCGATGATCTTAAAGGTCCCTTCCAACCCAGATGATTCCTGCGATTCTAATGTACTATTACTCTTACGCTAACGTTGAGTTTCTGTGGGTTTTGTTTACCTCCTGAGTGAATTTCCTTTCTTTTACCGTTAGGGATGCAGACAGGGATGGAGTCGATTCCCTCCCCTCGCGGCCATCACTGAGCACTTACCGGTTTAAGATAAGCGACGTTACTCTGACGAATGTCATTTAGTAGCTGATCTCTCGGGGTTATTTCGACAAGGGGAGGCGGCCTTCTCCTGGGAACTGGTTTAAGCGTTTTGATGACGTCTTTGAGGTTGGTTTTCTCGGTGGGTTCCACGTACTTGGGCACGGCGGGTTTGCGCTGTATCTTCTTCAGCTTGACCACCTTGAAGCTGACGGGCTCCCCCCTGCACGGCTCCTCGGGGGCCGGCTGCCTCCCCCTCTCCTGCCTTTTGCTCAGAGATACAGCCGCGGGGACGGGCGGTTTTGGGGCTTGTGGGGGTTCGTGCATCCTCGGCTGGGGCAGCGGTCCCCCCAGCATTTCCCACATGCCAGGAGGCAACCCAAGTCCGTTCTCCAGCATCGCTATCAACTCCCTCTGCTCCTTCATTTGCTGCTGCCTCTGCTCTTCTTGCCTCTTTTGCCTCTGCTTGTCCAGGTTTCTGCTGAGCAGGTTGGTCACCACCATCCTGGGCCCCGGCAGTTCGAAGTGGTACCCCATTTTAAGGAGGGTGGCGTTGGCTTTCAGCAGCCTGGCGATCTCCATTTCTGCCTGGTGGCCCAGCATGCTCCGCTGGTTGTGGAAGCGGAGCTCCGTCAGCGTCTCGTTGTACTGCAGGCATCTCATGATGGCAACGATCCCTTTGCCAGAGATGAAGTTGGAATCGATGTTCAACGTGGTGATGCTCCTATTCTCCCGCAGCATGTTGGCCAGCGCGAAGGCCACGTTGTCGTCAGCCCCCACGTTGGCCAAGCTGAAGGTTTTTATGTTCTTATTCTTTTTCATGGCATTGACAAAGTCTATCAGCATTTCTTTGGGGATGTTTTCTATGTTGTTCAGGTTGAGCTCTTTCACGTCTGGGTTGTTCTTTCGAACTTTCTCCAAACTCTCTTCTAAATTGGTTTGATTTCCTGAAGGCCTGGCACTCAGCTTCATGAAGCTGGTATCCAGCGCTAACTTTTTGGGGATGTTTAATTTTGATATTTTCTTTTCATTTTCATTGGGCTTTTCTATGTTTTCTGCTGATTCTGTACCAGGTTTCTTACTTATCTGATTGCTGTGAGGTTTTTCACTGGTGTAAGTCTCCTTTGTTTCTAATTCAGACTCATCTTCCTCTTCCTCCTCTTCATCACCTTCCTCTTCCTCCTCTGCTTCTTCTTCCTCATCCTCTTCTCTCTCTTTATCACTTCCATCAGTGTTTGTCTCCCCAGGTTGTGTTTCCGAGTTGGACAAGTGCTCATTTTGGTAATGTCTCTCTTTTCCCTCTGCTCCTGGCACCCTCCCACCGGCCGCCTCCTCCGCGGTGCTTCTCTGAGGAAGACAGAAACTCACAGCTGAAATAATCGAACACGGTTTTGTTACATTAACTTGCTGCTCAAATAAACACGTAGCAAGTGGATTTGGATACCTCCGTGCCCACGCTTTATAGAATAACCCTTAAAAGTGTCATTGCCTGTGAGTCAGGTCTGTGCTGGCTTGCTGAAGGAACACAGGAACAATTGTTCTTAAAGTGGCTGAAAACCAGTTTCCCACCTTTGCCTATTAAGCACACTGACAATTAAATCCTGTGCCTATTTAATGCTATGTTAAGGTGGTCCTTGAACCCTTCTGGGGGTTAAGAGTTTCTGATCCGAAGTCTCCTTCTGGATTTTGTGTAATTTTTATCGTTTCCTTGACAAGAGAGAAAGTTTATTTCGTATGCCACAAACCATTGGAAATCTGTGCTAACCCCTGCCTGTTTGCTCAGCCCCAGGAGGGGCGACGAGGCCACAGCCTAAGAACAGCGGGATCACCCAGCACGTGAGACAACGAGGCCACCCGCTCCGGTACCTGCCAGAGCATCCCAGCTAAGGAGGCACGTCGCTGAAGGTGAAGCAAAATATGAGCTCAGTTTTATTTTGAGCCCAGGGACAGGAAACTGGACTCTGCACCCAGCTGTTGCAAGGCTGTGGGGCTTTAGCATCAAAATGTAATTACAAACCATCTCCAGAGACTCTCCTAGCTGAGATGGTTGGGTTTTTTTTCAAGCATGTTTTTGCAAGTGTATCCGTCATGACTGAGAAATGCTAATAAAGTTAATAAAGATTAAGATATTTTCCTAAAAGATTTGCACCAGTTCAGGCAGGGCAGTGTCACAGCTTGTGCTTCACCAAGAGTCAGACAAAATGGTGACAAAGTCACTTCTGCCGTCGGGGCCGTGGTTCCTATTTGCTGCGGCGGTAGATGGGTTTAGTACAGGGATCGCTTGACCAGCTCTATGCTCGAATTCCAGATTTAACCTCAGAAACGTTAAAAAAAAATAATGTTTCTTTGAGGGTAAGAGTGTTGCAGTAGGGAAAAACACACAGATTTCTCCCCCTCTCCAGAGACAGCCCATGGAAGCTGCCCTGAGAAGGCCATGGTGTACTGTGCTGCTGTGTGTCAGCAAAAACACCAGTGTTTAAAATAAAACATAAAAATTCACTTAGGTTCAGGTATGGATGTGTTCCGTCTGGCCAAGTTTCCATTCTCTTAACTTATTTTTAAGTGTGACCCTCATCCTGAAAAATACCTAAGTCTGACCTTAACTTTATTTCAAAGTCATAGGGATAGTAGAATAAATTTAAGTACTGTATTGAAAAGGGTTGGGCTAGTTCATGGAACGTGCATGCTTAGGCATTAGTAAATGTTTCGTATTGTTAAAATGCAGTGGTTTGGGTTTTTGTCTAATGCGACATTAAATTCTGTCAATTAATTAGTTTATACATACGATTAACGTAGTCTTCTATGGGAAAGCAATATGGTGTTGTTCCTAATGCAGAGTCAAACAAATTTGAGTTACGTTCTCCAAACTGATTTTATGACAATTTCTCAGTGATTTGCTTTAATGAAACAGAATTAGGATTTTTCCTATATTAAAAAGCTTAAGTAAATATTTAGGAAAAGCAATTAAAAGATTACCAACCCTGATGTCAGCCCAGGATGGATCCTGACATTCCTGAGGCTTTTAGGGTGGATTTAAATTTGTTTGTACCATGCCTTCCGTAAGGGATGGAAGCAGAGGCAGGTTAGGGTACTAAAGCTATAAAATAGATCCCACAGCAGATGCATAATAAATATTTGTGATTTTTTGCTTGTTACCTCAGAGGGCAAGAGGGTGACGGGAACTCTCTCGTCCTCGAGCATGCGTCTGGACGCCTTCTGCCAGTACAGGTAGTCAACCAGGGACCGGTGGTCGAAGCTCCCCGTGGGGGGTTTCTCCGTCTGATCCCTCTGTATCATCCCGGTTGGGACCTGGGGGTCCGGGGCCATGACTTCCATCTCACTCTGCAGCTCCTTTAGCTCCTCGGGGGACAGGTTTGCCAGGATTTCATCTTCATCGATGTCCTCAGGACACACCTCATCAGAGTTTTGGCTGAGTTCAGACATGTTCTTTCTTCTCTCCTTCCTCTATAACTCTTTAAACCTAAAGAGAAAGATAAATTTCAAAGGCTATTGGAGTTTTTTTTCCCCTGTCGCTCGCAGTAGTTCATTTAGTTAAATCAACAACTTCATGTTTTGGCCATGAGCTGTGGCAGCTCTCGGTCTCAGTGCCGGAGACAGACCGTGGGCTAAGTCTATATTAAGCTGCACTTGGCTGGATAAGGGGAATTTATGGCGATGCTGCCATGCTCCATTTTCAGCAACCTGTCAGCTGTGCAAACCCTTCTGACATTTCAGTGCAGCTGGTGCGTCCCCCATTGAGTAAGGTGGGAGGCACCATCTTCTAGAGGATTCCTGGGGATTCTCTACGCCTTCCAGGGCTGCGCCCCAAGCGGGAACCGCCGCAGGTGGGTGCCCAAACATTCACGGCACCTGCGAGGTGTGCAGGTGAAGTTCCACACCGCGGGAAGAACCAGCACAAGGTCTCCATAAAGTCTCAGATATCTCAACAGGGCTGGGGACTTGCACGCTTCTCGCTGCCTTTAGACAGGTCTAAACCCTGAGCAGATATTGCAGCAGGTGGTCTTGGTGTGAGCACAGCGCTATGGTGTGAGAAACCCACAACAATTTATTGTCGTTTAGACAACTACTCTACCACCTGATGACCCCTCCCCACCTAGGAAAGGGAATAACAAGGAAACCCGAGGGTTGAAATATAAATAGCTTTAATAGGATAAGACCAAATAATTAACATTAATAATACTAAAGAACCAGTATTGGTCCCGATACCAATATAAAATTCACAAGGACTATACCCAGCCCATTTATCTTAGGAAGCTGTGCGCTCCCAGCAGGGGAGTGTGGGACACTGCGAGCGCTGCGGATTCGGGAGGAAGGGAAGGGCTCTGGGCCCAGCACCAGGGTGAGAAGTTCTCTGGATCAGCGCCATCAGGGGAGAGAGAGAGCTTCTCAGAAAACTTTCTAATTTATAGTGAATGTGCCGTTCATGGTATGAAATAACGCTGTTGGCAGCTTGGGTCAAGCGCCCGGGTCCTGCTCCTCCTCATCCCTGCACCTGGCGAGCTGGGAAACACCCAGACCTTGAATCCCACATAGCCTAGCTGGTTATAAAGTAAATATTTTCATGAATCCAGACACTAGTCTTCTAAAAGTACAGTTTTCCCAAGCATTAAAAAAGAAATTAGTCCTGTGCTGCTCAAACCGGGACACACAGCCATCGTGCAATTGATGAGCTCTCGCAAATGCCAGATCCTGGTTAAGGTAAAATCCTCCAAGATGGCAAAAGGCAGGTGAACAGTCAGTAGAACTGGGGTGCCTGGGGACAGGGGCCCATGCGGGGACAGGCACCAGCCCTTTGATCCAGCCTGAGCGGTCCCATAGGGAGCATTTCCCACCCCACATCCATGTCCTGCTCCCACCCAGTCTGCCCAGGGGCGAAGCCAATGCCCTGTTTCTTGGGCGGCCTGTCTCTATCATGGATATTATTTGCACCGCCAATAGATTTTTTGGCTGACAGTTCATCTCCGGTTCATCCTTTTCCTACTTTTTACCATTCTTTCTACAAAACGAATAAGCAACTACAAAGATTTACTTTGCTAATATTTGTAGACATGATCTAACTATAGAAAATTACCTGAAATTTATTTTTTTTTTCCGTTCACAGTGTGCATTCCAACTAAGAAGTACCTCCTTCTTTGTTCGGAGTATTTTATAGGCTTCTAAATTTACATGGCAAACCAGAAAGCCGCATCTCCGACACCACCGCACTGATGGCTGCTGTGCAAAAGCAGAGTAAGGTGGTGGGTGGGTAATTCTTCCACTACAGTCCCATTTCAGTACGCCGCAGTTTGGACGCTTCATTTGGTTCGGAAGATTTCCTCTCGTAACTTCAAATATTCTTTGCAGGGGGTATCGAATCAAATCCTCATCTTGCAACTGCGAATCCGTCTTTCATAGGAAAGAAACCCACAAGCCAGAGGCTGTGAAACCAAGCCCCACCAATTTTTAAGCCATATTTCTCATTACAGACTCAACCACTCTCTGCTGGAGTCTGCCAGCAGCAAAATAGTCTCTGCGTGACGATGGTCTCTCTTTGCTCCTTTGTAACAAGAAACATGGTGTTCAAAGCCTTGTTAACCTCTATTAAAAAGCCATAAATTAAAGATCCTCATTTAATTTACAGTATTACACCGCAGGGAAGAGGGCAAAAATTTAAGAACGAAATAAGCAGTAAAGGAAATAAATAACAAAAACCCAAGCCAAGAACTTAATGGCTTCATTTGCCCCTTTTGGTATTTCAGGGGACATTCTTATTTTATATTATGCAGTAGCAAGCACAACAGCAGACCCACACATCAATCTATCTGGTCTCGCAGTTTTAACCCCCAGCGATTGCTGTCCATAATAGAGTCCATAAATGGTTTCCCGATGTTATCAAATAAATCAGTGCTCTTTGGTAGCTGGTATGTTACTCTCCCAAACGATGCTGTTTGGGTCACAGAAGCTGTCTATTCAGTGGTTACTTATCGCTTGCTAATTTCTTGACTGTAAATAAAGCCCCTGGCCACCTTCTTATATTTCCACGATCTTCAGCCAGGCCATCTTGGGCCATGGTCTTGTCAGATCTGCTAAGCTAAGTAGGGTCAAACCCAAGATGTCCTCATGAGAAGGAAAACAGGGATACTGAGAACACTATCAGGTATTTGAAAAGCAATTTTTCTTCTAAGTAGAAATATATCACTTGTCAATACCACGATTAGGAAACACTATACTTTTGGGAGTGATGCCTTCTCCATCAGATGCAGAGCAAAGGGCTGCCCGGTGACACCTCTCCTGGCGACATGGGTGCTAATCCCATAGATTTCCAAGGTGAGTATCACATTTTGCCTACTTTAGGTCTCCATAAATCACCTCGAGTACAGGATTCACTTCCTTTTCTAACACGTTGCTTAGCATTTTGGTGTGCTGGAAACGGCACGTTAAGGCAACAAACGACACCCTCCAGGCTGGGGACACACTCCACACTCACAGCCAAACCGAGAAGATTTTTCCCAAGGCAAAACTCCCATCTTCTTTCCAACAACATTTGCGGGTACTCCCCTTGGAGCTTCCCAAACTAATCACTCATTCCTCAACCTTCATTAAGACAGGAAAGCCACTTCCATGGGTAGCACTTGCTATTTTCACGCCAATTTGACACTTGCTCAGGAATGCCCCGACTAATGAGCTGCTGCAGGAGGTGCCCCGTTACCACAGGGCAGAGCTGCGCCAGCAGCTACACGCGAAGCACAAGTGGAAGATCACAAAGCGATCCCTATGGGTAGCAGCTCAAAATTAATGGTAACTAGGTACCTAACAAGTGTTAAAGGCACTTTAGGAGCAAACCGATAGAAGAAAAGGTCTGCCCTCGGTAACGAACAATTCATACTTACTGCTTACTGGCTCCAAGGCAGGTAGTTGCGTATGAATGAACTCTTGCATGAAACCCAGCAGGGTCTCATGCAGGATTGTTTCACTTCATTGCTTTTTCTCATTTGCGCATTTTCTTCAAAACGTCCAACCTATCTTTCTTGAAAGCAAAAGCACTGAGAAGTTTCTAACTCAAATATCAAGAGGGGCTGACTCCTGTGTCACCATTTGATGCGAGGCAGGCCATCAAACCATGCTTCGAGTGCCTAAAACCTGTTCTATTTTTAAGATAATTGATGGGACACATGCTGATGCCAGATGCTTGAGAGCAATTTCTATAATGTTGGCTTTCATTTTTTTTTTTTTTTTTGTGTATAAACCCCACATATTTATTTCCCTCTATTACCAATCCATGGCATTTGTAAGTGCTAAGACATTAACTGGAATGAGTCGGAGAATGTGCCTGTGTAACGTAACCTTGCATCACTTTTAAGAAACTCGTAGGCTTGATGGGGCAGTCTAAAATTGACAAACAGTAGCATACACCAAGTATGCCCTGCAATGCAGTGTAACGCAATATGTGGATTATAAAGGGTCAGATGATGGGATCTTAACAATAACAACCGCTGAGTAACGAAAGCAATCGTAGAGAGACACCCTGTGGGAAAAACACCAGGGGAAAAAAACCCAACCCACCACACCTCCAAACAATTACAGAAATAAATATATCAGATTAAGTTGGCTGCTTAAATAGAGTAAGGACATCTGACTTTTGAGGTATTTGCCCAAGTTGCCTGGCAGGGAGCTGCAAAGTCAAGCCCCCGTGGGAAGCAGCAGGCGCGGCGGGGGCTGGCGCGGGGACAGGGTGGAGCAGTGGGGACGGGCCACGAGCCCCTTGCCCCCATGGTCACCAAATCACTGTGTCTCACCGCGTGGGGGTCTGGCAGATTCCTTCAGCTCCAAGAGGAGCAAATGGAGCTGCACCTCCTGTTTCAGTGGGACCTGGACGCCTCTAATTTGTCCCAAAATAAAAGAACATAGTGATTTTTAATTTTTTTTTTTCAGTTTCCTTTTTCAGAAAAGTCGGAGAGCAGCTACACTGGGTCCTCCCTATGCGGCAGGAAACCACCTCTGTCATCATCCACATTCCTTATTACGAGAAAAAGAAAACACTAAAACGTGTAGAGAGGGAATCATAGCGTACCAGGTTGGAAGGGACCTCAAGGATCATCTGGTCCAACCTTTCCTCAGTTCTCAGTTTTTCTCAGTTCTCTCAGCCCTTCCTCATACATCAGCCTTCCCAGTCCTTTGATCATCTCGGTGGCCCTTCTCTAGACCCTCTCCAGCCTGTCCACAGCTTTTTTGTATAGCGGGGACCAAACCTGAACACAGTATTCCAGGTGTGGCCTGACAAGTGCTGGGTAGAGTGGGATAAGGACTTCTTTATCTGCTGGTGATGCCCTTGTTGCTGCAACCCAGCACCCCGTTGCCTTTCTTTGCCGCAGCAGCACATAGTTCACTCGTGTTGAGCTTGTTGTCCACCAGGACCCCCAGGTGCCTTTCCACAGAGCTGCTCCCCAGCCAGGTAGATCCCACTCCTGGGTTATGTTTTCCCACCTTACACCTGTCCTTGTTGAACTTCACAAGGTCCTTGTGAGCCCACCCTTCCAGCCTACACAGGTCTTCCTGCAGGGTGGCTCTCCCTTCCAAAGTGTCCACTTCCCCACTCAGTTCGGTGTCATCAGCAAACTTCATCAGGGCACACTTGACCCCATCATCCAGATCACTTATGAAGATATTAAACAGTGTTTAATATCCATCCCTGGGGGACACCACTTGTGACAGGTCTTTGGTCATGTCAGAAATTAAGGAGAGAACATTTCAGCCTGGGGCAGGGTATTGACCCCCCCACTGGTGTGTCCAAAGCAATCCCACAGGGAAAAGCACAGGTGCATCAGATATAAACATCTTGGTTTGCATCAAGAAGGGTTAAATAATTTGCTGATGGATTTCTAAACAATTTCAACTGTTTAAAACCATTTTAAAAAGACCATGCAAATCCCCATGATTTTGGGGAAGGAGGCAGCTCCACATACGAACACTGACAGTGACATTTTGCTGTGGGGGGCCTGGGGATGACACTGAGGAGAACGGTGCTGGTCCTGGGGGTCTGGGCTGATCCGGGGCAAACCTTTGCCCCATTCAGAGCCAAAACACATCCCAAATTTCACCCTCAAAGCCCGAGTTTCTGTGCTCCCTTGCCAATGAACAATGCTACGCCTCACCCACCCCGCCCCCAGCCAATATAGATGCGCTTTTTTTTTTTTTACTGACCATGTTTTGACGTGGTTTGAGCAGCACCCCCAGCACAGAGGGCACGTGATGCCTCTTTGCACCGTGCTCATTTCCAAAGCAGCAGGTCTGTGGCTACAGGAGGGAGTTTCTACTCCCAGGTATCATTCACAGCGCAATCCCAGGCAAAACGCCGAAACACTCAGCACTAGTTCCGTCCCTGCTAACTCAGTATTTTACTCTCCCAGCTCGTCTCATTTATGTGACCTTGGCAAAGCACTTCCACATACCTGGACATTTTCATGTCTGGGTGGTGGCTCGTTGCCTCCTCTTCCCGAAGCACAGCACTAACAGCTGCCAAACGAACGAACCCAGCCTGTGGTGAATGAAAACGGGTCTGAGAGAGACCATGAGCAATTTTCTTGTTTTATGGGGAACAGGCAATTCGTGAGGGGACGTTGAATGTGTGATCACGACCTCAGGGACTGAGCTGTGGCTCTGCCCAAGACTTTTTGCCAATGGGCAAAAGCAAAAGGTGCCCTGAGCTGCTGCAATGTGGCTTCACCTGGTCTGGGATGGAGCTGAGGCTGATCATGGCCTTCAAAGGGGACACCAACCCCCTGCGGCAGGGACCAACCTGGGACAGAGACCCGTGGCTGCCCCGGGGCAGCGTTGGCTCCCGTCCGACGGCCGCAGCTTGCCCAAGCACAGGGCAGCGCGGGCACACACGGCAATGAATCGCACACGACCCGTCGGCATCACACAGGGCATTTACCCAAGTATCGACTATTATTAACCAAGGGCTTGTTATTCCAAATCTGTGTGCAAGACAGGCTCGGAGACTCGATACTTTGCATCAGAAATGCAAGCTCAGACCCTCGGAGAAGACATTCATTCCCCACGCAGTCTGCACAAGAACCTACCTGTGGCAGCATATCCAATTTATCTATTATTTACTATTAACTCCACCTTTATTCTTATGATTTAACGATGCTCTGGGTTTGCATGGTAGAGCCTCAAGAGCGACAAAAGCCTCCCACTAACACCAGTAGCTAGAATTAAAATTTAAAATGCCCTCTCCCCTTTTCAGCCAAATTTATAGTTTCCCTCCCAATGGTGCACAGCAGTACTATTAAATCAGAACTGTTATGACACCACACCAAGGACTCTTGTGGGAGCAACAGCCATCATCATCACCTTTCGAATGAGCGATAGTCTCCACATTTATATGAAACACTGAATTCAGCACAAGCCAGATCAGATATGGTAAGAAACGGAGTCATTCTAGGAAACAATGTCACCCTTCACATTAAACATAAGGTGTCTCTTTTACAGCGTTCAAACCTGTCACAGCCCCATACCTCGTATCAACCTGCCGCTAAAACGTGCCGGCAGGCAATGATGCTGTCAAGGCCACGTGGCGATTTTGTTATGTATGTGCAGGGCACGTCCTTCCCTAACCTCACCCCAGGAACAGGTGGAAGGGTTTCTTCTAGAGTTACTCCAGCTGAGCCCTGGCTGGCTGCAAATCTTCTCCATCTGCAGCTCTTCGATGACACTCTAACGATTAAATATAAATTGAGACTCATGCCTGCTGCACTTCAGATGGGCAGGAGATGCCCTGGGAGATGGAGCGCATCCCTCTGGAGTCAAGGACTTGATGAAAGATTTATGGCGATTCCCTTCATGATGGACAGACACGGATAACAAAGTTGGATGGATGACAAGGAGCTGCTTCTTGTTAAAGGTCTTGCTTCTCTTTCATGAAGGCCCTGACATCCTCCTGGGCTATCACCACTGACCACAACTCACATTGTCCCTTCTTCCAAGGAGGAAGCATCACATCAGGTTTGACTTGCTGCATCAGAGCATGGGGTAATTGTCTTTGATGATAAATCCTGCCCCAGGAGATGATCCATGTGGTCTTGAATCTGTGTCTGACAGCTACGAGGGGAAGGGGAAGGTCCTGCAGACAAGGCAGGGGGTTGTGCCTCAGACAGGGTGTCACACCACCCTTACCCAGTGGTACTGTGGGCATCACAGCGATGCTGGGAATGGGAGACAGTGTTTTCTTTGGAAAGCTCAGCCGGACACTGCGGACACGCTGTCCTGGCATGTGAGGGCGCTTGGCCAATTTGTGACAGGACAGGGCAGGTGGAGGAGAGAGTTAAACAGGAGGGAAAGAGGGTGGACAACAAGACAGCAAACGTACAATTGCCTCCTCTTCCTCTCTGCAGGCCTAGGGTGGGGTCAGCTCTGAGGTCCCAATGGCGGGGTCAGGTTTCGAGACCAGAGACTCCAAAGTACCAACCAGACACTGGTGTGGGCGAGGAGCAGTTCTGGAAACACCAGCCACCGCAGAATCCATTGTACCTGATACCTGAAAACATGAACAGATGCCACATGCAACCTCATCCCTTGCCCCAGCAACGTCATCTATACCCGCACAAAGGCCCATTTTCTCACTGCTTGGTGAAACAGCAAACATCCGTATCTGCAGAGTTACCCAAATTACATAAACCCAAATGCTAACTGATTCTCATGAAGGTGCATTATGGGGGAAAACGTGGGCTGCCCCCAGATGAGAGCTGTAGGTCCCCTTCCCCTGCTCTATACAAACAAGTTCATTGCTTCACTCGATTGCAAAGCCAGATTCTCCCCGACCGACCCGAGGAACACCGCGGGGCTCTCCCTGCAGTCGGTGCCCGCAGCCTGGTGCCTTCAGCAGGAGAAGAGCAAGGGCAAGAGCCTGGGACACGGCAGGGAGAGACTCAATGCCCAGCACAGCACAATGAGAAAAAAAAAACCCCACACAGCACAGTTTATCTCTTCACACATTTGCAAAATAAGATTTATTCCCACCACCCCCCCCCACTGTATTTATCTCAAACAGCTGCAAAAAGTAATTTGAAAACCACTCTGGGAAGTTTCTGTTACCAACGAGATAAAACAGTCCTAAGGACACAGAGATTTTCCCCTGGCACAAGATCCCTAGGAAAATGAAAAGTCCACGGAGAACAGGTAATTGGACTTAAATTAATAAACAAAATTAAAAGTTTGCTCCTATTTACTTTAATTTGATAGATTCCAGTATTTGTGTAAAGGCCTTGCTATAGCTGAAATTCTCAGGTTCCTACCTTATTTATTCTACCATCTTTCATATTATTTCTACCATATTTATTAAATATGATAGAAAAGCACAAAGGAGATGTAAGAGTGGTGTGGAAAGCAGAAATCTTCCTAGGAAAGGGGTGAATTTACCCATAAATTGCCAGGCAAGTGCAGTGACGGGGAGCTTCTCCCCGCCTGCAGAAGTGGCTCTCCTGCATTAATCCCCAAAGCCCAGGAGATGGAGCAAACCTTCAGCCTTTCTAGGATCTCCTACAAACGTTTCCGGACTGGCTGGGTCACGGTGGAGGTTTCTCACCCAGCCCTGGAGCCACGCAGCCTTGCTGTGTACAAAACTGCCCCAGCCCCGCTCGCATTGAAGCTGAACAAGTCCAAGATCATAAGTGAAAAGTCAGCAGAAACCTGCAAGAGTCACATCACGCATTGAGTCACCTTGGCCGACAAGTTTCATATACGTGTGCTCGGGTGCACGTTAAAGATTTTTGACTTTAACGATCTGTCCGCGTTAGGGGAGGGGGCTGCGGGTCTGAGCCTCATCCCTCCTCGTCCCTGTGCCGCAGGAATGTCCGACACCAGCCTCCCCCAGGGCTTGCAGCAGCTCCCACGGGAGTTTGTCCTCCCACATCTCGGAGTATTTCTGGTCAAAACAGCAGAGAAAAAGCAGGCGGCAATTAAAAACATCAGGCACGGCTTATTTTAGCACAGTGCCCTAATGCCTTTTTAAGGACTCCTGGCAAGGACTGGTTTTTCTTCTTCATCCCTCAACTGAAAAGCACTCAGAAATGATCCACTACATGCCGTTTTACGTGGGCTTTTATTTCCCCTCCACACTCTCATCTCATCATTTAGAAGGCATTTTCTGCCTTCTAAAGAGAAGAGACATTCGTGACGCTGCAGGCCTGTGGGATTGTTCTGGATCACACTAAATAAGAATTTCTAAATATTTCTTCAAAGTGGAAGGGGCAGGAAGGATTGGAGAGGAGTACAAGAAGCAGGAAGGCTCTTCAGTTCTGCTGGTCAGGCACTAGATGTCCTCACTAATCCTGGGCTGTGGTTAAGCAGCAGAAAGCACAGAGGAGGTCGCAATTGAAAGCGAGCACAGGTAATTTGTATTTGAGCTGTGAACAAATACGGTAAGTTACACAAGTGTGTCTTTATTACCTCTTCAGCTGCATTATCCAGACCTGGCCTCTGTGAACAGCCACGCACATGCACCGAACCACCCCTCCAGAAATGCAGTGCCACATTGTCAGCAGGAGGTCTGCAAAAGGCAAAGTTAAGGTTCCTGGGGAACAACTGGCAAAAATCAGGTGTTGCCCAAGCAGCACAGCATTGTCAGCTCCCTTGTCCATGTCCATGTCCCGTGTCCATGGGGACATTGTGTCCTCCCTCTCCCTCCCTGTGCCACCCAAGGCCGACCCCAGCCCTTTGCTACCTGCCCCAGGCAACATCTGAGAAATTGAATCTTCTTATTCTCTCCTTTTCTGGGCCTCCTTCTTCATTCTGTACCTCCACCCTTCGTAGAAGTTTCTAAGAGCACAACTCTTGCAGGGCCAGGCATGCAGAGAACGACAAGAGGGGTGACAAGTGCTGCACTTGCCACGCTCCTGCTCTTGGATTTCCAGCTCCTCTGCAGCTGAGTTCTTGCCTACTGGAAGGTACAAGCAGGCTCCGAGGTTTTATGCCCAATCTCCCCAGATGCAGCAAACCTCATCCCAAACCCACCTCAAATTCCCATCTTCTCAGTAATATCCAACTGTCCTGGTCCTGTCTGAGCAAGCCAGGAGGTCAGGCCAAGTGCCAGCGTTGTGCCAACACGGATGTGTTAGACTAAGCTAAATCCTGAACACCAACAGAAAAGCCAATACAAAACTCAATGGCTACGGCATTAAAACAAAGGAATGCAAACAACGCTTTAAATGGGGCACAGACCTTGTCACGCACCTCATTTCCTTTTTTAAACAAAAAGCTTTGAAAGCGCTGATAAATAACCGCCAGCCTGCACCGACACCATTAGTTCTGGGTAAGGAATTGGACTTCGTACCAGTCAGCTTCCTGCTCAAAACACCGATGTTCTGTAACAGCAGCAAGCACGACTCAAGGAATGAAGAACCTGCAAACAGAGAAACCTCAAAAACTACTTGGAGAAACAGAAAAGTATGGTGACATGGGAGTACTTTTAGTGTGCACATCTACAAGTTCTTGTTAACGTCTATCGTCACCAGCAACCCAGAAACAAGCATAACATTCAGTGGGAGTGGTGAAGCTTATGGATGCCACAAGACATAGGAAATGACAAATGACTCAAAAAAAAAATGAGTGAGATGTAACAACCCCAACTGCTTGATGACCAGGGTGCAAAAGGAGCTGCACACCTAGAAGCCAAGTCCCTCCTCCAGAAAGGTGGGTGTCTCAGAGGGCACAAGCCCAAAAGAGGACCCAGCAGATGAGCAACACAAACCCCAAGAGCCACGCTCTGAACGGGAAAGGCTGCAGCAATTTTTAGGTGCAAGGACAGATAAGCAAGAAGCATTTCCAGAAACGTGAGGCCACCTCTGTCTGTGCACGGCTGCCGAGCTGAGGCTGGGCAGCAGGTCCAGGGACAGTGACCGTCCTGCAGGGATGCTGAAAGAGCACCACTCCTCCCTCCCCTTGCACCATCCCAAATTCAGATTTACAGACGTTTTTCGGGAGAGTCTGAAGTGCCAAGTTTCCCCCGGGCGAGGCCACTGACCCTCTGCACCCAACCTAACATGCAGGCCAAAAGAAATCAGACCGCGGTGATTTACTCTCTCTTACTTTAAAGCCCTGAAATAACACACACTGCACTTTTCCAAGCACTCAAGTAGAAACAGGAGGAATGCTGAAGTGGTTTTGGTAAGCACACTTTTTAGTTTATTGACCTATACAAAATAATAGGTCTAAAAAATTCAGAAGTAGTAAAAGAATAAGCAAAAAGAGCTTTCGCATTTCTAGTAGGCTATACAAATATGCAAAAAACAAGGAAATAAGTTATTTTTTATTTTGTTTTTGTTTGTTTAATTCCAAATCGCGACTCTAATAATACAAACGACTAAGTACCAGCTTAACAAGTGTGTTCTTCTGTATATATTACATGCTCTGGAATATTGGTAAAAAACGTCAAAAAAGTTTATCAGAAACTTTTCTATTCACAATATGAACAAGGTGTAACTAATCCTTTGTATAAAAGAAAAAGAGCACCATTTACGGAATCCTGAAGCACAGTACAGCTGAGAAACGAAAGAGATTTTACTGAACGCAAACGACTCGTCGGAAATCACGCAAGATAACCCATGCCAATTTGTTCCTACAGATGGACGACGTGAGGTAGGTTTATCCCTCTTAGATCAAGACTGCAGTCGCACTTTTTTTTTCCCCTACACAAATGGTTCCGTGAAAATGCTGTTCTGTCACTTAGTGACTTTGCAACGCACCTGGCGGTTCAGATGACTCATGGTACAGCCCTAATGCCCCTCATTTTAAGGCACCCACTTGCCTGTTTGTGTTCGCATCCACCTTAAAATACTGGCCGGTACAATCCAATTGTTTGCTGGGTGATCACCGGAGCTCCCCACCGTGGATCCTCGATTCACTGAGGCAGAGCAAAATGTCACCGTCACCCGACGAACGGGGGGTCACTGAGCAACCACCGAGAAAATTTGCCTACTCCTCCGCACAGTGAAGTTGTACCATGGAAAAGGTCATTAAATGGGAGGTTATTAATTACATTTTATCATGGAAAAGAGTTCAAAGTTTACTGCTTCTGTTTCCAAAACCCCACAACTGCCTACAGTTTTACAAGACGTACTGTGTCAGCAAATTCTTTTCTTTCCAGAACTTGCTCGTGGTGCTAACAAACACTCTTAACGACACCCCAAAAATTGGATAAACTCACTCAAACCTCCATAATAAAAAAAAAAATAAAATCCAGCCTTCCTTCAAGTAATGTTCCAATACTGATTAAGTCATCCTTTGCCTCACACACACACAGTATCTATCCTTCATAAGCTTACGAATGTCCTTCCAGGTCACCATAAGCCATGGCAGTATCAGTTTTCATTTCTTCTTCTTTCAGACATCAGAATTGTGCTCCTAGAATTCCTGGTTTTTTCATAAGAGTCTCTTTTTCACATTTATTTTTTTTCCTCTGAGGTTTGCCTTCAACATCTTCCAATCTTCCAAAAAAGTGCTTGCTGAATATAAATACTTCAACCAAGTGCTGCATCTAGTCAAGGATTAAACTGTGGCTTGCTCTTGCTCGCGTAGGCTATCCGGATTCACAAAGGAACGCCATTCGTGGTAAGACTTTACCGTTTTGCTACAGTCTCTCAATGCTGAATTTAACCTTTCCCAGCGAAACAGCCCGCTTCCTTTTCTTGTTCGGTTTGGAAGTTGCCCCCGAGATCTGCCTGGGGGTCACAGCGTTTTGTGCAAGGCATGCAAGGGTACGAAGGCAGGTCTACACGAGCGTCCCGGGCTTTGAATCCTCATGCCAGAATAACCTCTGCTCGTTGCTGTGCAAGTCGTCTTCCAAGCGGCTCTCATCCTCACCACCCAGCTGGCTTGTCTCCGCGTAGGCTCTGTAAGAGAGACACGGCATCAGGGACCAGCGAGAGCCGAGGGGAATCCCCAAACTGCACAAACTCACGCAACCCCCGCGGGCTTTTAAGTAATGCTGGTTATTGTGACTTCAACCCCAGTGTAATCTGCACCCAAACACAAACCCAGTTTTGGTGCTGTAATCAGATAAATTGTGTGCGACAGGATCTCAGCTGCTCAGAATTGTCAGGACTGTAGAGCGTATTTGATTGCTCGTTTGCCATAATCGCATTAAAATAGAAAATGAAACAGATGAACGATCAGACAAGTGATTCACAATATGGAAAATTAATAGCTAATAAACCTTATATAGAAAAAGCTGCCAAAATAAACAGAATTTCCAAAGCCTAACTGTAGGAAGGATTTAGCAAAACCTGTATTTTTAAACACTGTTACAAGTAGATCTTCTAAATGACTGCAATAAAAAAAGCCCATGGCATTTGGCTTAGAAACAAGGATGTAGCTGAAAGCTTTTGTATCTTTCCTTACACTTTCATTTATTTTAAAACAAACAAAATTAAAAATTCATTAATTTCATGCAAGTCAGCCTGGCAGCAAGCACAAGCTGCAACCCATGAAGCAGCAGACACAAAGATGGGGTACTTCCTACAGCTGGCTACACTTAGCGTAAGCGTACTTAAATGTGACAGCATTTGTGGGGCCAGGGCCTTTCCCTGGCCAGGAGGTCTCGGTTCTCACTGGGAACGGCCGACGTAGGATAATGGGGGGAAGAGACTGAAAACACCAAGTAGAAGCAGCAAGAGAGCTGCACGAATTTCTGGAAGGATCAAGCAGACCCTGGGCTCCCGCAGTCCTCATGAGAGCCCCCACGAGCAGCATGTCCCGCCTGGTTCCTAGTGGGACCTAGGAACATCCAAGTGAGATGATCTTGGCAGATGGGGTATCGGCTTTGAACACCAGCACTCAGACATGAGGCTGAAGAGACACGTTTCCTTTCCTTGTTTTTCCAGAAGTTTATCGGCACAGGCACTACAGCTTCAGAAACACAACAGGACTGTGTCCTGCTGGACTGCTGATGGGGTGGCAGGAGAGACCTCCTGTCACAGGGGGCGAGAGGGACTCAACACTGCTCCGAGCATCGCAGCCACCAGAGAGAGCGAGACCTTCGATGGTCCAGCGCCAGCCAGAGGAAAAGGCTGTGCAACAAATGAGTTCATCCTTCACTATGAGCGCTTCCCCCTTCCTCGAATATTGGTGGAACAGTTAGTAGTGGTACAGCTCATCTGCTTCACACAGAGAGGACTCGCTCTCACAAAGTCAATTTTATAATTACTCTTCATCCTGGCCCTTTGAAATCAAGTTGATTTCCTCAGAAGTTTTAACAGCCTGTGAATTGCAGGAGGAAGGGCAGAGAACTCTGGATATGCTCTAAACTCACCTGCTCTGCAAAGGAAGGTTGCCATAAACATTCCCGTAACAGCTGGCATAAGAGGAATGAGACAACGAATCGTAGTCTGAAAGTCCCAGTGCAAGTGGGTTTCGCCAGTTCCCTGCAGCGTTTGCAGAAGATGCTGGAATTAAACAAAAAAAATTACAGCAAATTAGATCTTTCTCCAGATAAATCAGCTAAGACAAATGAGACAATTCTCATTAGCGATCTCTACGGGTTTCTGCAGGACACTCAAGCAGACAATGCAAACACAAAATATGATTTACAAGCCCTGTAGGGAGGAAAGCACTGGGAGGGTGGTATTTTGGAGCCTGGGAATCTCTTTAAGAAGACTTTGACCCATTCAGTGATGCTCATTGCACTGTATTTTGGAAGCCACCACAGCAACTGCATTTACATGGCATGAAGTTTTCCACAGGTAAACACGCCTGTTTGAAAGCCATATGGCGCTGTGCTTTTTTTTGGACTACTGCACTTGCAGAGAGTAAAAGGCAGTTTTACCCACAGGAGAAGGCAACAATCAAGTCTTTCTTCCCAAGCTTGGAACAAGTAGTTCCTATTCAGTTCCTCTTCTACCTTTAAGGACAGAGCTCTAGCCTGACTTCTACTCTGCTGACATCAACGAGGCAGAGGAGGGGGGCAGAAGTTGATGCAGGGACTTACAAAAACACTTAAGCATAGAAGAAATCAGACATTACCCGAAGAGAAAGATGACACTCGACTGCTAGGAGAGCACGGCACCTGCAGACCAGCAAAGCCCAAACTCCTTTGAGATCCTCTGTCAGACTCAAAGCCCGCCTGCAGGCTATGACCCTGTTCCTTTTGACTGGAGGCACGTTGGTACCAACCACGGAGATGCTCTGCTACTAAGGCCTTGTGAATGTTTTTGGTTATATGCTCCGTTTTAGCAACTTGCTTCCTTGGAAGCCTTAGGGTTGCATATGGGTTGTGCGGTACTCTGTCCACTTCATCCTCATGGTAAGACCTGAATTCCCTGTAACGGTCATATCCATAATGTGCCGATGAGCGATAGGAAGGATTGACACTGTACTGTCCCTCCGTATCACTCTCATAAACATATCCTCCATTGTAATAAACATCAGATTCGGTGTATGGGGAGTATCCAGAAATATAGTAGCTAGAAGAAGGCTGCTCCTGACTTTTGTGGTAGACACCATTGCGGACATCCTTCTGAGCAAGATTTGGCATACTTCCTGAATTTGCAGCAGAAATGTTATGTTTCTTTGACCGTCTTCGACCCCTGGTCCTGTTGTCGAGCGTCTGAGTAGTATAATACGGGTTGGGAGTAGGTGTCACACAGTAATATTCTGCGCTTGACTGGCTAGTGTAGGATGATCCGTCATCGAGGATCTCTGTGCTGCTGCTTCGCTGGGACTTTGAGAGGGTGAAGGCTGCCTTTTCAGCAGGAGTCTCGGACAGCAGGTGGGTTTGGGATTCCAGGCTTCCGCTGCGCTGCCGGCAATGGTGCGGGGAAACATCTGGCCTGAAACAACACAGATGTCGGTGGGTTAAAGGCAGTCACAGGCAAACACACACAGAGTTGGAGAGAGCACGCACGGGCAAGTCAGGCACGCCGCCTCCCCAAAGCACAATACACACACAGTCTTTGCTTTCCACAAAGAATATCTGCATCACAAGAAATTCAGCGTGGCTGAGTTTTAGATTTGCTGCCACAGTAGGAGACCTCTTACATAAAAATCTATCGTGGTGAGCAAGGTTAATCTGTGACAGGGATACATGCAAAGCTCACACACTCACATTTTTGAATGATTTACAAGGCGGCTCTCACAGTTTTTATGTAGGTAGAGTCTACACAAGGAACTGAACTAGGAGCAGCACATGGGAAGATGGGTTTCCTGTAGCTCTGTCTCTCAAGGCTGCATTACCCCAGCCAAATAAACCATGAGCTCTTCATAACACTAAGATTTATAGCATCTCTCCTTCCCCAGCCCGGCTTCTCAGCTGTCTAATAACACAGGTGAGCTCACATTGCAGCTCTCTTCCCACAGCAAGGGCACTAATTGCGATCTCTCGCCTCTATCTGGCCACTTTTTCAGGAGGCTTGTAGGAACGTAATCCACGGACATCTGTCAGCTCGCGCACAAGTTTTTGTGGGGAGACCACTAGCTGATGGACAATACAATTTCATAAGCCTCACTTTGTTAGAAAATGAGGCTACAAAGGAACCATAAAATAAATTCTGTCTATCTTGCAAGTGTTTAGGACGGACATCACATTTAAAGTCTCCTTACTGTAAGTGGCTGCTACTGTAGGCATTGCGTGTGAGCACGGGGGTGGTAGGCATGCTTCTCCCTCCGTGGGGCTGGGGCGGCCGGTCCAGGGTTCGGTAAGGACTGCTGTGAGTCGAAAGCGGGTCCCTGTAATGAAGGGGATAACCCCAGATAGGTTAAACGACATGCAAGTCACAGCACACAGAATATGTGCACCCTAAGTCTCGAAGAAATAAAACTAAGAGCATAAAAAGCAGGTAAGGGTGTAACTGGATATACTTCCCATATAAAGAACATATTTGTTATACAGGGAAGAAAAATTCAATCCCTTTTTGTGGCTCACAGGGGCACCACAGCAAGGGAGGCCCTCACAGGTAGGAAAAGCTGGTGCCAAAGGACAGAATTATGAAGCAGAAGAGCCACAGCAAGTAACAGAAAAGCAAAGCAATCAGGTTTTAAAGTGAAGCGCATCACAGCTAAAGGGTTACATATGGCTGTAATTCAACTTCTAAACATCATGTGGAAGACTCTTCTGCTTATCTTGACGGACAGCCGAAAAAAATGCAACGACATGACAATGCCCAAAACTTCAAAAACACTCCAGCTTGCTTTCAACAGCTTGCTCAAGCAAGACACAGTCCAAGAAATATCAAGATCAGCAGGAGTCCTTACAGAGAGAACAACCAGCAGCACATCAGACCCACAGAACATGATCACACAACCACCAGTAGAGCTGCTGCTACCAACGCACCCCATGGAACCCTTGTTCTAGCTCAGAAAGTGCCCAAATCCCACAGATACATGCAGGAACCCCACAGCCAGCCACTGCAGCTGGCACTATGGTGGTAGCTAGTTGAACCCCAGTAACTCTGCTCTCACATGGCGAATTGCCCATCAGGACTTAAGCGAATTCTGTATGCTTTGACAACGGTACCTGCTGAAATACCAATCCCATCTGGAGGGATGGGTATGGTTTGGTGCTATCTGAAGCCATTGAACACAGTCATCAGGAAAACTACAAGTTGTTTAAATAATACTAAAAACAAACCACAGAAATGGAGACAAAGGGTGACAGTACTGGTGGGCATGAGCAATTCCTTAAATACAGCCCTTGCTATTAAATTTCTCACCCGTCTCAAACCTCCTTCACAAAGACTACACTACCCTACAATTTCAGAGACCATGACAACTACTTATACATACTTATCTACACTTTTGTTACTGAACAGGAAATTTAGCTCCCATCACCAAATCCTGCAATGGCAGAGGAGTGTGGAGGCAGCAGGCTCCGCTGGAGTGCCTGTAGTAACAGAAGCCTTGGCAGGGACAAGACGGAGCTCACGGCAGCAAGGCGGAGAGCACGGTGGCAGCGAGACGAGCCCTACCTGGAGTGTCTGGTTTCCAAGAGCTGCTCGTTTATGGATGACTTTCTAAGGTGAATCCTCTCCACCCCGAGGGACTTTGGTGGAGGAAGCCTTGGAGAAAGCTGCGCAGAGCTGGGTCTCTGTGCTGGCACAGGAAGCGATTCACTGACTGTTGGAAAGGAATGCGTATTTTGTTAGCAAAATCCTTGATATTTTTGCCCTATATGCAAATCTGTGGCCCCTAAAGCAGAAACACTTTGCACTACAGAGACAAGCCGTGAATCTAGAAGGGCTCTCCTGCCTGCCCCGAGCTCTCCTCCACACAGACAGGACATCGTGGAGGCTCGTACAGATCTCAGCAGCACCGACTCCTATGGTTACTACACCCAGGTTGGGACTGTGCCAGACCAAAGTGGAACTTCCTTGGGAAAACACCTGTTTGCAGCCCGATCCCTCCCAGAGCCGCGCAGGCAAGCTCAGCCTCTGCAAAAGCCAGTTCCTCTCCCTCACCTTCCAGGTCTTTACTTGAAAATGACATTTTAAGAATTAGTTTTGGAACACAACCTAAAAAGGACTGACTTCAAAAGCGACTGAATGAGCAAAAGACAACTGACAGACGAATTTGGCTGAAGGCAATTGGGAAGACGCTGGTTTGATCCTTGCTCTCGCTTTGCTTAGGGCACAACCCAGGTCCCATCAGAGTCAAGAGGAAACTCCAACTAATACATATAAATGCAGGACGAGCATCACAGAGAACACTTTCAGAAGCCGAAGCGCTGGCTCTACTTCTACAAGCAAGAATCAGGTGTTACTCCATATTAAAGCACAAGATGGGTTGTACAAGTCTAAAACTAGGACAAACTAAGATCAGAATCAGGCCGTAACTGAAAAGTGAGTAACAATTTAGATAATGTTTGTCCCCAGATGATGATTATCCAGTTGAAGGGAGAGGCAAGCCAAGTCCTTTCCACCTTGTGGAACAGGGCGTGAATGTGTGTGTCTGTGGGTGTGGGTGTGAAATGAGTAAGCTGAGCAAACACCATACCCATGCAAGATGCAGGCTCGCTAGGTAACAGATAAACACAAACCGATCGTTAATATTTGTGCCTATTCTACTTTTTTGTAAGTTTTAGAGTAGCTGTGAGGACAGAAGAGCTGGGCAAATCCTCCCAGCTCGTACCTCCTCCAGCCACTCATCTGCCTCTGGCCAGGTCCTAGGGATGAAATATTTGTTTGAAATTCAAAGCCTTCAGCTCACAGGCTGGGCACGTTAAAACCAATCACCTTCTCTAAAGACAACTCAGATCAGCTCACAGAGCAGACACTTTCAGTAATTAACCCATTACGAAGACCGACATTCCTGGTTAAGTCTTTTCTCCTCCACTATAAAGTAATTTGTCATGGAATGCCACCAAAACATGGTGGCTAAAGGAGATTAAATCAAAGGAATGTCTCTGAACAAGCACACTTCATAGGAAGAAAAAGATAAGGAACATACCATCATCATAGGTGGTTGTATCGGACAGGGAGCTGCTCTCAGATGGAATTATATCATCTGTGAATGAAAACAAGTACTTTAAGCATAGGAGACCCAACATTAATTTCCAAATATCACATACAGTTTATTTTCTTCAGCTTCAGAGACAGCTGCTACTTGTAACACTACAATCTGTATGCTTTAGCCCTCAACAGCCTGAAGACAGCCCTGCTTTGGAGTACAACCATGACCTAGTTGTGCTCACTGCAGTTCAGCAACCTGCCTACGTAAAGGAGATTTTTTTCAACTGCAGCAGGAATCAGGCCAAGGTTTACAAAGGTGTCTTCCACCCAACTTCCAACAGATCTCACAGGGTGTTTTGGTGCTTCAATAGGAGTCAGGAGCCTACAGAGACATGTAGATCTTGGCTGCTAGCATCCAGTCTCCTCTAGGTACACATGAAATCCCACCAGGTAGGTACGAAATGCCTTTTGAAATTTGGCATTCACTTTTGAATGTTTCATCAGCATGCAAATTCTGTTTCAATTAAATTAGTATCAATCCAGAATAATCCCCACTGATTTCAATCAAGTTATTGCAAATTCCAAGAATGCAGAGAGCAGTAACTGTTGTACGGGCACTGCAATTTTTTTCTGTTTCTTTTATGTTTTGTTATTTATTCAAAGTGCTTTACTGCAGGTAAAGCTGTCCTCTCACCTTGATATTGCACATTACCACTTGTTCCTTGCTAAAGTTTAGAATAGACCAACAGTGGCAGAGAAATTAGGCTGGTGATAAAAAGCAGCACAAGAGATAATTAACCCAGGGAAAAAGAATCTGTTCCTAGGCCGTTTCTGGCAAGACACGGTGTTGATGGGGTGAAAAGCCTACATGAATCTCCATGCAAGAGAGACGAAGCAAGAAAAGACGATGGCGGCAGACACGTTGTGTATCACACCTGCTTCCTCCATCGCTCATCACGAGCATACACAATGTACGTTGCTCCCTCGGTGTCACACTTTGCTGCGAGGAAAGGTCTGGTTACAAGAACTCGGTAAAACAGAGCAGCTTCTCAAGAACAGCAAAAGATGAGGGCTGGCCCCGGCCCTGAGAGGACTTGTCAGACCACCGAGGATGGGCTGCAGCTCTGCTTGCAACCCGACACTGGGAAAAAGCTTCAGGGAAGCTTATTCCCATGAATTTGACCACATGGTGGTGAAATATGAAACTGGGCCCAGTGCAAGGAGGAAAAAAAACCTATCTAGAGAAAAAAAACATCCAGTCTAAAGCTACGCAGCTGGATTCCTGTGGGGTCTGCAATGCTGACGTATGTGGGAGCTCTGAATTTAAATCCTAGATCTCTGCAATTCCCTGCAAAAGTTGAAGAAACTCTGGGCTACAGAGGAAGCAATGGAAAGGGAGAGTGGAACACGAGAAGCAGGAGACAGTCCAGTATTTCCTTCACTTCCCATCCCTTGGGATTTGGGAAGAAAACAGCTATGGTTTGATTCAATAAATCAGTGTTACTATTTAACATGTTATTTCCAACAAGTCATTCCCCAAATTTACAGATGCAAATGACTCATCATGGCTCAGCCTTCCGAAACCTTGTACCTTGAGCCCGAAAGTACAGAGAGCGACGGTGAAAAGGTTACACACAAAAATCAATTATTGAAGCAGATGACAGTTCTGCTCTATGTAAACATATTCACACTGCAGTGTAAGAGCCAGGAACGGAAAGGGAACACAGCTAACATTGCTGGCTAACTATTTGCTGTCTTGCAGTCCCCACCTGCAGTGAGACCCTCCAACACACAGAGTCTAGTCCTGTCTGGCTGTGTCCACCTTCCCAGACAGCAAACAAGGATGTCATACATCAACTGTTGCAAAATTATGGCCTAAATGTATAAGGACCAACTCCTAAGTTGCTTGTTTGCACAACAGGGCAAGAAACTGCCTGCAACAAAGAGCAGTGACTGTGCACGGATGCTGCCTCACGGGTCTTCAGTGGCTTCCTGGTCGTCACTACACATCACGTGCTCCAGGTAATACAGGACCTCCCACAATTAGTATCCGGATTGGTGAGCAAGACGCTGGAAAAACAGATGTTTTCCTCATCTCTGTCAATCAGGAACTAGCTGGGCCACATTAAGTAGTGATCATCAGCCTTTCGGAATAAGCACTTTGTGATGATGGATAGCCCAGTGCTGCCGTGGTTTGTGCTGGGTAAGAATCCAAACCAAGCTCTCAATGGGAATGGGATCCCCAACAGAAACCTGGGAGCACACAGGAGAAGGGTCTCCTCCGGGGAAAACACATGTTGGCAAGAGGTCTCACCTCAAGGGTCAGTAAAAGGGTATCAATATAAACAGCATAAAAACCTTGCATTCTCTTTCCCACCCGGCAATTCCCAGGAAAAACCCCACAAAACAGCATTTCCTCTGGGACAAAGGGAAAAAAAGAAATCAATTAAACATTAACAACTATCCATATATATTTTCCACAGATGGGAGAAGTAAAACATATCCTAAAACTGTTAATCACTGTGGAAACTAGAAAAGCCTGCAATACCTATGAGGTTTTACTACTCCCAAACTCCTTCAGTTGGCTGGGATACTAGCAAGTTTCCATACTTTATCCTATGAAACAGCAAAACACCTCACCTCCTCAGGAAAAATCACACTTTCAGAATGGAGGGGCCAAGGGTATCTGCTTTCACTGTGCTCATCAATGGCAAATACCTTTAGTCAAAAATCTATTTGACACTACTCGCATTTATAAACTCTTGAACTTTGCTTATGCCTTCCCAGAAATCAGTAATTTTTAATCAAGAAGCAGAGTCTTTGATCCTTATTTCCTTGATCTTGTAGAAAAACTCACGGGCTCTATTTTTGCTCGAACTGTAGCGTTGCGGAAGGGAAGGGAGAGAGATCTTGCACATGGCAGCTCAGACATACAACTGCACCCAACACACTAAGAATTAAGACACCATACCAGTTTCGGCTGAGATGCTCCTGCCAGCCTTTCTAAGCACAGCACCTTCCGTCCCTACCTGGTGCTGGAACGAGTCTCCACTTGTTCCTAAAACTGCAGCTTATTCTGCCCTCAGCCTGTAAGCAGTGCACTTATCCTATCAGATGCAGCAATTGCATCTCTTCTCTCTTTTTTTCTTACTTAACTGCCTTGGAGAAGATAAAAATCACATAGAGGAGATGTAAACAAATCTTTTAAATGAGCCAAATTACTTTTTTCTTCCTGTTTTCATCAGAATATGGGGAATTCTCTTGTTTACCTGGTAGAGTAAGAGCTGATTTCTGGGTTGGTTTTTTGCCACACTTGATTCTGTACTCATTTATGGAATTTTCTATCTCTTGCAGCTTTTTTACAGCATCAGTATACTCTTGCTTTCTTTTTTTCTTCACATTTTTGCAGAGGTCTGGCTCACTGGCAAGTTTCTTTGCAGCTTCCACCAGCTTTTGCTGTATGATAAAATTGCTCTCCAAGTCCTGCAAAGCGGGATCCTGCAAATTTGTGAGATAAGTTATTTGCTTGTATTCTGGGTAGAAATTATCAATGAAAGTCATTGAATAAATAGAAGATCCATTTTTGTGGTAATGAAGTGAAATCTTGAGCACAAAACACAGAAATACCGAAGTTTACACAGAAGAGAATCTCAGCATATGAAACTCTTAGACCTTATTTCTATGACTAGTGTAAGATTATGAGATTTCTTGAGAAAGGTCCAAAGTTCTCGAGCCTGGGTGATGCAAGATAGACACCTAAATTCAGGTTTACATCGCTAAACCTCTTGCTCTGAGTCCGAGCCTGAAAACATCTGTTCAAAATCTCAAGTTTGGAGAAAATAAAAACGGAAACTGATGCCACCATACCTACGTAACAGGGAGTTGGAGGCTTTAATTAATTGTTTGTCAACAGCTTTGAGATGCTCAGATGAAAGGCATTGCAGCAGTGCTAAGCGATATATTATTAAATGTGGTCAGCAAGATTTTATTTCAATAGCTTTTAAGCAGTCTACATAAAATCAGTTTGCTGCAGACACGGATTATACCAGTCCTCTAAGCCAGGGCAGTGAGTTTTTGGTAAAAGACTGATGCAAAGTGCCCAACACCTACTTACTACTTGGATTAAACAGCTTGTTAACAAATCTCACAGGGAATGAGGGGGAATGGTATGTGTCCAGAAACTGCATATATCTGAATTACCATATCTCCTGAGTCAGGCTCTGCCAGCAAAGTTCATATTAGCTCCTTGAGCAATATAGAGAGCTTTAACTTAGGTGGAACTTGCATTAAGCCAGAGATAAATCTCCTCCTGCTGTCACCTGTCACATAACTATGCTCACGGACAGATGATTTTGCAAGGGGGACAGTGCACACCCCTGCCACATTCTGGGTGCAAACACAATCTCAACCCGACACAAATCAATGCTCGAGAAAAGCTCATAGCCAAGAGCTGCCAAATGGCATTATGCACCTGCTCTGCTCTAATTAGCAGCAAAGCATCCATTAAAATTCAAGCAGCATGGCCAAATCAGGGGTTCAGGTCAGGGGATTTTAAGGGCTTTTGAAATGGCCAACTTCCTGATCATTTCAAAGGCAGCACAGCTGAAATAAGGGCGGTACCTGTCTAAATTTCCCAGCCTATGCAAGCAACTGTCCCAGCTGCCTCCTCTTAAACAATCAGGGAAGAGCTGGATTATTTACAAGCAGCTTTGGCCACCAGTCTGGCCACCCCACCTCTGCCATGAAAACAAACTGCAGTACTCACCTCCTCACTCGGGAGCAGGTTGTCATCCAGCTTGAATGCCGTGCCAACACGTCTTCTGACCTGGGGAGGTTCCTCTCCAGCACCCAGAGGATACTCCTTGGGCATCTTGCCTGTCAGCTCCTGGGGAACAGAGGGGGCTCCACGTGAAGGTTCGGAGGGAGAGAAGGGCTCTCTCTCACCCACCCCAACCCCAGCGCGTAAGGCGCAGTTCTCACCGCCTCTCGCAGGCAGATTTTCTTCAGCTCCTCAACTTTCTGAAGCAGTTTTTCCTGAAGGAGTTTCTCTTTCTTCTTTAGTTCCATAATTTTCTCCTTCTTTTGTTCTTCACTGACCTCTGAATCCTGAGAGCCTGAAAAAAACACTCTCTGTATCAGAGGATATGCAGATAAAAGCCCTTTTTTCTTCTGGTCAAGTAAGCTGAGATCTCCCCAAAGCAGTATAGCCCAGCAAAACAACGCATTATTCAAAGTGCAACATCCAGCTCTCGTGTCACCCAGTAAGCAGGCTTTTAGGAAATCCGCACTTTTCAAACCCCCAATGTATATACTGGCATGATAAGTCCTAAGTATACACCCCAAAACCCCACCACCTGAAATATAAATCATTGCATTAGGGATATCTACAATATACTTGATGTTTGGGCTTTGACTTCGCTTTTGAGACAGACAGTGAGGCTCTTCACTTGGGCTTCACCTCAAGGCACCTGCATGTGGCAGCCAGGCTTTTACCTCCTCCCTTTCCCGCTTCTCCCCAGTCAAGGGACAGATCTAAAGTCCAGTCCAGAGCTGAGCTTTATTTGGAAGCATTTATTCATTTTTGTTCATTTTTGAGGAAGTTCGGGGCAATTCAACTCCTCGAACAAGTGCTTAAAGTTAGCCTAGATCAAATTTCTCTCAGACTTTGATGAGACTTACAGTGATTCAAGGACTGACTGGTAAACTGATATCAACTGATATTATTCACGGACCAAGAGTATATGGGTGCTTATCCATCTAGCATAGTTTTATTTCCTCACTTAGTTACGGGGGGGAAACTGCAGGTTATACCATTGCTGTTACTGTTGCAGATACATAACTAAGACATGTCACTGTACGTACAGTCATCTAGCCTCATTTTCCCTTTTCACATACACAAGCCCCACAGTACTTCCCCACCTCGCATTTACACGAAGTATTACCTGATGAGATCAAACTGCCGTTGCTGGCCATAATAAGCTGGTTCTTTGCCTCCAAAGTCACTAGCTTTGAAACTTTTGGTGTTCCCATCTCTGTCAGATCCATGGCGATATCATCCAAACTTCTGGCTGAAGGAATTTTTGCCTGAAGCAGTTAAAAAAAAAATAAAAAAAATCCAGCCTCATCAAGTTACCTCTAAGTTCAGAGCACAGAGTCACAGAAGATGACGTTTCACACATCTCCCACAGAATTAAGGGCTAAGGCAACAGGATCACGCAGGAACTCGCGGTGCACAGGGCTGTGCTGGTGTTCCTCTCCCCCTCTGTCCCAAAAGCCTGAGCCATCTCCCAACCCAAAAATCTCTTTGCTGTTTGCACTGTGTTCAAAATGAACACGAGAAGGGGATAAAAGAAAGAACAGATTAAACACTGAGACGTGGGAATTCCCTGTTCTGTGATTACACTTCCACAGCCCTTAATCACAGGCAGGCTAAAATGGATCGAATTACAATACTGTCACTAATAGACGGCTCAAAAAGCTGACAAAAACAATTTGTAGTTCTTCTCTGGAGAGTAATTCATCCATGGAAAAACATACACCAGAAGATATACAGGAAAGGTGTTGAAACTTATGCCCACAGTATAAAATGCCTTACAACTTACTTTGCTTTGCTTTCTGTCCAAGTAAAACTGGTGTTGACTGATTGCCATCACCCAGATGGACTTGATCAGGGAAGTGTTTGCATACCAGGTTTGCACTACCAGTCCACTCTGACCAAAGGTCCTTCTCGACACTGAAATTCTGAGGAGGTGAGAAGAAATGCAGTTTCAAGACAGGTCTTTGAGGTTTAGACTCCAAAATGCCTCTTTCTTAACCAGACGAGGCTCAGCCTTTGTTTTACAGACACGAAAACTCCGATTTCCTTCTCCCCACCACCCTGTGCTGCTGCCTTTCCTCCCTCCTAACCTTCCCTTAATTTTACAAAGTTGAAGTCCCTCCTGGTTGAGCTTTGCAACACAGAGCAGCAGCAACTGTGGTGCCTTTTAGTTCAGCAGCACAATTGTGCTTCTGAGACCTATGGTGGGGCACGCTATAAACCTAGAAAGGGTGAGCAGACTGTCAGGGGATCCTGAAAGGAGAGATCAGGCAGGATGAGGGATCAGCAGAGCATCTCGCAGCTCCTCCTGGCCCAGCGGTCCTGTACCAGAGGCAAACAGGATGGCAGCAGGAGAAGCAGAAAGGAAGGTGGAGTCAGAAATTCACCCTGGGCAAAATCTTCCTTCTTGGGAGGGATCTTGAGGAGAAGGCACAGGGAAGCAGCCTGTGGGTGAGCTCCCACCCCAACCGGTGGTGCTCCTTCTGGGCCCTGAAGGCTCAAGTTCAGAGGGAGCATCGCTGCCAAGGCAGGGGAGGGCAGAAGGTGAGTGAGAAAGTCATGTCCAGGTCCTGCCTGCAGTCCATGTGGGCTGCATTCCCAGGTCTCCTACTGCACAGGCACGTTACAGCAGGCTCTCGGGGAAGAGTTTTCTAAAGTGAGCAAATTTGGCCATGACAAATAGTCCTCCCTCTGCTCCAAGAACTCCCTCGGTGGACATCACAGGCAATCTGAGAGAAGGACACCCAGAGTTGTAACACATCAGCAGTTGCTCTGGGTTGCTCACTGTGGCTGTGACCTTCCCTCTGCAACATCAAAGCACTACTTGTCCATTACCCGCAGCGTAGATCCAGCCCTGGTCTGTTCTGCCAAATGCAGGATCAGGCTCAGCGTCACACAGCCCAGAGTAAACTCCGAGGCACATCCCACCCCCATCCGCTAACACGAGATGACGAATCCCCAATCTGGGTAAAGATCAATCCTGCTGCTACAACCGCCTCCTCCAGCCTTACCTGCGGGGATCGTGTACTTCCACAGCAAACTTCTTTTCACGGAAATAGAGATTTTCCAGCTGTTTCCATTGAAATAGCTAGGAGAATTGGAAGAGAGAGAAGCAGAACACCATCACTACAAGAGTCACCAGTCTTCTCCCCACAGTGTTATGTCATTTCAGCAAATTACTATTCCTGTGTATCTTCAGCTATTACACGGGCTCAGCAATCACAACATTCATAACGTCAATTAAAATAAGCACATAAATATAGATGTAAAGGATGCCCCTGAAGTAATTTCACACTCTTAGGGACAATGCAGTGCAAGCTGAGGATTTTGCCTGTGACAACATCCGTTTCCATCAATAGCACATTTAATTTCACTACTAGAAGTTCAGAGAGATTTTGGGAGGGCAGCTAAAGTTCTTTTCTCTCTGATTAAATGCAAAAATCTCTACACAAAGTAATTGCATAGACACCTGTGGTCTGTTCCCTCAGTCAGAACATCCCCAGGGAACGGCAGCAGCTGGGAGAAAACCAAGACCTTTCTTCTTCTGAAGACAGTGGGTGAAAGATTCAACATGGCATTTTGGAGCAAGGGTACAACACGTACAGAGAAAGAGCAGCTACAGGAGGAAGCCACCCCACAACGCACACTGCTGTAAGGAAACCACAGATTTCCTGCAAAGTGCCAGCTGGGAGAAGAGATCAAAGTCTAGCAGGGCTTGGCAGCTGCACCCGTGGGATCAGAATTTCATATGAATCCGCTCTCCCTTTGTGCCAGCATTAGCCACCCTCCAGGGATGATCCATCTGGGGTTGCATCTCCTCAGCCCAGCTTTGGCCAAGCTGTTCCCCATCCCCCGGGTGCAGCATCCTGCGGTGCCACCTCCTGTCCCCTCTCCAGCAGTGCCTAGGCCCATACAAAGACCTGTACGGCTGCCCCAGGGACGTGTCACCTGAAGATGACGGGGTGCACCAGAGCATCAGCATAGGCTGTACTTCCTTCCTGGAGCCGGAGCCCAGGCGAAGGTACCTGAGGTTCTTCCACCCCGGCTGGGCAGGCAGGACCAGCATCAAGTGGGAGAAATCAGCTTGCAAAACCCACGATCCAGCCAAGGCACCCGGGCCACCACAGCAACCCCCTCCCTCCCCACAGTTGTTCTGAAGCCTCCACGGGAGCAGCCACAACACACCAGAAGTCCCCAGGACATTCCCCCTGACCTCTGCCAAAGCCCCACACACCACACTTCGACGATGGAGGAACTTCAAGTTTTGTAAAACAATTATGTATTACACCATGCTGCACTTGAAACATTCTTAACACAGATTGTAAATGAAACAACCCAGTGTATGTGTTTGTGGGGAAAACTCCAGCTCTTTCAGCAACTTTTCATTCTGTTTAGTTAAAGCTTGCCTTCCTCGTACTACAATTTATTATTAGATCCTCCTATATGAAAAATGCAGCAAGGGGAAATGTCATTTACTTGAACTAATAAGTAACTTTCTTAAAGATTGTGGAAGTTTTACTCTGCTGCTTATGTAAGTTTATCTTTGTATTAAAAGCACCCTGACCAGTCCCACTACTTTCAGAACTGCCCTCTCCATAACTTGGCATTGAACTTTTAAATAAATACTTCTAGAAAAACCCCAAGAGAACAGAGCTCAGGCAGCATGTCAGGGCGTTGAGCAATAGCACCCGTGGGTGCTCAGGCACGCAGGGATCCCCACCTCGGCCCCGATGCCCCAGCCACCCCCGTGTCCCCACGCAGCCCCCATGTCCCTGCACTCACCTCCCCGCAGCACCGGCCCCTGCTCCCTGGCCCCTCTGGACGGCGTTAAGGGCGACATGAGAAGAGCAGAGTGAGAGGCTGCCGTCGTCCTGCCATCCCTCCCCGCTCCGCTCCCGCCGGCTTCGCCTCCCACTGCTGACACACGCCTGACATCACCAGCCTCTCCCGGCAGCGACGCCTCCCCGACCCACCCTTTTCCCTCTGATAAAGGGAAAACTGAGCCCAGGAGGGAAGAAGAGAGGGTTTCTACAGAGGGGTCGCACCCTTCAGAGCCCCCCGAGGCCCAGCGGGGAGCTGAGGTGGGAGGAAGCCTGGCCAGGGGGCTAAGGTGGCCAAGCCCCGGCCCTGCCGCCATGGACTCACGCCCGAGAGGTAACAGGTTGGACCAGAAGCATCGTGCCGCATCGCCGGCTGCCCGGCTCCCACGCTCGTAAAACACGATGGGCGTGCTTCAAACACGACCTGTGGAAAAAAAAACTGCCTCGCTGCCTCTTTATCGGTTGCGGGTGATGACTCCCTCACTTCCTCTGGGTTTTTCCCCCTCCGGACGTGCTCGGCATTCCCCAAGACTGCGGGAGAAGGGGTCACCTGGCCTAGGGGCATTCGGCGAGGGGACAAAACACAGCTGTCCCACCACCTCGAGGAGCCTCCTGCCCAGGCAGGGTGACACACCAGCACTCCAAGGGTCTGGGTGGACCCTTCCATGGGGAGCTGCTTGTGCGAAACCAGCGCCAGCCCCCATCCCTGATCA
The DNA here is from genome assembly GCF_028500815.1 of Rissa tridactyla. Classification (NCBI taxonomy): domain Eukaryota; kingdom Metazoa; phylum Chordata; class Aves; order Charadriiformes; family Laridae; genus Rissa; species Rissa tridactyla. The sequence continues at coordinate 10,624,213 of NC_071475.1, forward strand.
CAGACCATCCCATCATCTGTGATGCCAAGAATGGGAGAAAAGAAAAAAAAGCCTTTGCATTTGTAAAGAAACCTGCATGGAATCGCCTCAGGATGTGGGTAGAGTTTTGCCCCATTTCCTCCCCAGCCTGCGAGATCCATCCCAGCCCAAGAAGGAGCTGACAGGCGCCCGAGGCATTTGCAGCTGGGTACATTCAGCACAGAGACATTTGCCACCTTGCCCAAAGACACACAGGACTGGGACAACTCCGGCTCCCCCCTCTGCTGCTCCACTGCAGAGGAGATCAGAGATGGGGACAGAGACGGGGAAGCCGCACTTGAAATGCTGCGCACAGGACACATTTTTGCTCTTACGGACTGAGAAGTGCCCTATCCTTAAGCTATCTCACTTAAGAGCAAAATAAGCTCTTAGCAATCAGCTCCTCTGACAAACTCCTGCAGTCAGGTCCTTAAAAAAACCTCACAGTGATTATATGAGTGGTGTCAGAATAAGTTGCGAACTAATAATATTTATATAGGTGCACTTAAAAATAATCACGAATGAATGTATCAGTGAGTTTCTGCCTAACTTGTCTGGATTCATGAAGACAAGAGGAAAAAAAGGCCTCAATACAAACAAGGGCAAAAAAAAAAATACTCAAGAATAAGCCAGAGTAAACCAAATGAAATTCTATAAACTCCTTCAAATAATTTTTTCCTGAATTATGGACAAAAAGCTATATGCAGGAAACTGTCACTGCACTAGAGTTTTCCTGCCCCCTTCAAGTACACCCTAACTCTGTACAGACATGTTTCTAAATCATTCCTAATTTCAATCTTACCTAAACTACATGCATATTAAAAGACAAAAGAGCTGTAAAAAAAGAAAAAAATAACCAGGAAATTCCAGGAAATCTGGAACTGGTTTTTGAGGGCTGGAAGAACAATTAGGAATAATTAAAATGTTTTTTTTTTGTGGACATTTTGTAATGTATGTTTCCTTTAACCAGATGATTGGGTCCACCTGAGCTAATGAATGTTTTCTTAATAGCCTTCCCATCTATTTAGATTGCCAGATCCTTAAAGGCTCCTGACAACTCCCAGTAGGCACAGCAGGGGCCACTTGACCGACTCCACAAGCAGAATTTGGTCCAGGTTTGTTTTCTGTGTCTTTTTGGAGAAGATGGAGGTGCAAATCTCCCCAGTCACACTTCATTAATCAGGCACCTCTCTGCACCAGCCTGACTTCTGCCACCCGGATGCTGCTTTTGCAAGCCCATGCGTTTAAGCTTTCTGCATTTCTTCTGCGATTCTCTTTCAGATACTGCAGAAACACAGCAAGGTATCGCCCTCCCAACCCTGTTTTCCCATACAAAGAGAGCTGTAATTGTCGTCTAACGAGGCACAAAGCAGACACAGGCTGCTTCAGTTGTGAGACAACTTAATAAAAGAAGCAGCTGGTTTTGTTTTTTTACCTGGCCAATCTTGCATTCAAGTTTTGAATAAAATGCAAGTTTGTCTGGGCCCGACAGCAGGAACTCGCCAGCTCGAAAAACGGCCCCATCAAGATCGCAGGCAGGAGCTGGCAGAGCCCCTGCCTGAGAAACATGCAAGAGAGCTTCTCAGGGGCCCTTGCCTTAATATTCCTATAAGCCTGATGCATTTTGTTTAAAAAAAGAATTATTTTTTCTTTGCAACAGGGCAAAAATCTGGGTTGTGTGTCCAACCACTGCTGCACCAGCCCCAGGCACACTGCATGCCCAGGTTGCTCCCAGGATGTTTCCAAGGTTGATGGCAAATTCCGACCAAGAGCTAAATTACACAGATCTTTGATTTTTCCACCCAGAGGTAAGGTCAGCATGGAAGCAAGAACCATGCTGCAGCATGTGCCCTTCCCTTGGGAAGCACTTTCAAAGCACCTCTCGGTACGTGTGGTGCCTATAAGGGGGTTCGGCAACCAGCACCCCAGGAACTGGCTGGGAACAGCAATCTCCAGACAAATCTGGCAATTCAGACAAAGGAAACATAAAAGGTTTCTGCTCACAGGAATGTACCCCACCCCGATGAAGGAAATTACCGCCCTGCCGGCAATGCTGGAAGAAGGGCTGCGTTGCAGCCCCTCCGCTCCAGTTTGCTGTCTGGCATGCTACCTTCAACTGAAATCTTTTTGTTGTAGGTTGCTGTGCCCGGCCATGGAGGGAGGCACTGGGGGAGATGGCAGGAGAGCCAAACCGCCCCACCTGCAGCAGCTTCTGAGAGGAGGCAGCAGACAGCTCCCACCTGCGCCAGCAAAAATTGGCAGAGCTCACCTGGAGGCATCCTTCATCTCTTACATATTAAGCCATTCCTCTAAAAACATCTTCAATCACATTTTTTTTTTCCTAATGCATTGCAGTCCACCTTTACTCAGTTCTCACTAGCATTGGCATTAACAAGAATCAGAGATGTCTCAGCATCAAACTGTCCCAAAACGCATGTTTTGGGGCAGGTGACACTCAAGCAACTTTCCGCACATCTGGAAAGAACTGAATTTCAGAGCACTCTCATAACAGCTATGTGCTTATTTTAAATAATTATGCGAGCTTAGTGTCTTATGTCTAAATCAATGGCTTCTACTTGGTGAGAAACAAACACCATAAAAGAAATCTCTGCCTAATTAGATCCGCCTGCTGAGAAGCCTATACAAATGCTGTTGTGTTTCGAACCATTCAGCAAAGCAGGACAGCAAATTTACATTATGTAAATGTTCTGCAAGGGAAAAGAAAAAAAACTTTCAGCATCAGCTCTTGGTATATATTGAGTTAAAATAATATCATAAATATTACCCATTTCAAACCTAGCATAGTCTAATAAAAAACACTTCTGAGAACATAATGTATTCAAGACAACTCGCATTAGAATGAAAATTCTTGTAGATTTGAAGCAATACCACAGCAAGATTAGTTGTTCTCTTCAGACATTATAGTTCATTTATCACCAGGGAGTCGCCCACAGAAACACAATGAAGTGGGAGAACGAGTCAAAAAGCCAGCAAGCTGCCTTCTCAAGTTCCCATCCCTCAGAGGATCACCACATATTGGCTGAACACAGAATAAACCCAACTCAGACCATAATACACACTCCATAGACAAGACAAGGCATTGTTTATCTCACCAGCGAGAAGAATTGGAATAGAGATAAAAGGTAGGTCTATTCTGTTTTGAAACAGCATACAGAGTTCCTGGGACCTGTTTTATGCTTTTCCTAATTGATTCAGAGGAGATTGGGGACAGGATCTTGGCATGCCATCCCATAGCAAGCAGGAGGCATCTCAGTATTAACTGCAGCTGAAGGGAGACTATGTTTGCAAAGCAGCAGGACTGCAGAGTTAATCCCAGGTCTGAGCTGAAATCTGAACAAGTGTTGCCAAACCCAGGCTTTTTTATGCCCTGTGAGACTTCAGGATTATAAACAACTGAGCCCAGTGTAACCTCCAGCCAGTGTGGAGCCACTGCTTTTATCTACAAAGAAAAAGACAATTTTCATAAATGACACAAAAAAGAATTCTCCATTTTCAGTCTATTACAGCGCTGGAGCACAGCACTCCCCTCGGCTCCATTAGCTCACAGTCCCAGGAAAGGTGTAAAACACGCGCCCGCTTCGCTACAAACCACTTCCAAAGCGATACGAGCTCTCAGGAGTGACTTACAGCAACAAAACTCCTTTCTTCAAACCACCTCAGGTCAACCAGCAAAATGTTACCAGCCGGACTCAAACCTCCCCAGCCAGCTTTACACAGACAGGGCAGGTTCTCCTGGTCCAGCCCCGAGTTACACACCGTCCTCTCCAACAACACACGTTCCCCTCACAGATGACTGACGGGACATGCGCAAGCGTTGGCAGGGCTGGGCGATACGATCTGGAGATTGCTTCATCCAGGTCTGTCCTGCAAGTTGCTTCCTGTGAAGAGTTCTCAGCCTTGGACTTCACACAACTGTGTTGATCCAACAACAAAATCTTGGGATAAACACTGTGCTCCAAGGCTCATATTTAGGTCTCTCTGCCTAAAGACCTACTTGGATAAAGCCAAACAATTCCAGTTTTTGAGGAGGATGGTTATATTTGTTGGGATTTAATTGATACTGAATTAATGGGTGCAGTTAATTTTATAAGTATTATTTTATTATTATTTTTAAAATTTTATTTGAATATGGACTCGGGTCTTGCCACAGCCTTATCTTGGCCTATGATGAACACATTAAACAAATGCAGCTACTTCTGACTGCAGCCATTAGCATTGCAGAAAAGACACAGTGAGCAGAACAAATCCCTCCTGGTGTGAATTCAGCTGGAGCACAGGCACCAATTCCAGTTCAAAGCCTCCCACCTGAAACCCAGCAGCTTTCCCACTGCAGCCAGCATCAGAGAGGTTTGAAAACCTAGAGATCACCTGTATCTTTAAAATTAAGAAAGACCAGCTTCATTAGACTTGGACTCAGCCCTTCCCTTTTATTAGCTTAATCAGCCGCATGTACATTTAAACATCACTAACTGGAGAAGTAGAGCATAATAAGGATGCTCCTTCCCAGATGGCTAGGGATAAACACAACAGCACTTTTGATTCCCAGTATAAACAGCAGGAAAACACCAGCACATGGCAGTTGTGAAACTGCTGTTTTCCATCCCGAAAAGCAAAGCAAGAAAATTCTGCTAAGTTGAGCAAAACTAGCACCTCTGCTCCAAAAGACAGGCATAGCTTACATGCGTACTCTCCTCTTGCCTGTTGCTTTGGAAAGGACTGTGCTTGCTGACTCCTTGGAGATTCATGCAAGCTGTACAGACTCTTCTCCCTCTGAAATATAGTCTGATACATTCATAAATATGAACAAACGGCAATACTGGTTAACAGGAAACCTCTGCTTGCCGCCATCACAGGCAGCAAGGCTATAGCTACACTGAAATGCACAGCAGTATCGCAACACTTTAGCTCCAACCCAAGCCTGGACGTGGTGCCTCTCTAGACCCAGCATCTGCTTTCCCCCCCGAAAGCAATCTGATTCCAATTACTTCCACGGATCACATCAGAAGTGCACTTTGTATTTCAAACCCTGAAACTTTTTGTATGGAAGAAAGCGTTCGCATATTTAGCCGCGTGTTAAAAGGAGTCACAACTCAGGACAAGCTGTGGCTTAAGTCATTTTTGTCCCCTCCTATTAACACCAGACACAAATCGATAAGGATATACAGCCACATCCATCCCCACTTTTTCAACCAGCTTATTGGCATTAAGCTTTCCCTCTGCATATCGGCTCCTCTCTCCCATCTTCCCTTTTTATCTCTACCACGTTGTATAATTATAATTACAGCAAAGCAGACAACTATTATCATTCCCATTGTAACATTCCCAATGCAGAGGTGATCTTAGTTTTCTGTTTTACTTTTCTTAAACACAACGCCTGCTGCATTCAAAGGCAACGCCTCGTAACTAACTGTAGCAGGGTGTGACTTGGTATCTGGGCCCTGCTGACCTTAAAAATTTTTCTTAATCTGCCTGGTTGATGTTGTAAACTGAAATCCCACAAGCAGAAAAACTGCTTGGTGAAACAATGCTTCTAGCCAGGCAGATTGTATTTTCTTGGAGAGCGCTGCTGGTCACAGCTGGACATCTTGGCTAGAGAATGATCTGTGTTTGACCTGACCGGAAAAATCTTGTAGATGTTGCCTAAGAATAGGGAAGTGCTCAAGAGCAAGAGGAGCTCCTTGATGCTCTCCTTTGACCATCAATGGCTGCATTAACATTGACTTGATTTTCTAGGGTTCCACTTGTGTCGCTATCATCTTAGAACAGGCATGGTAGGAGAGATCTGGGGCTGAACAAACTGCTTTACTAAACAAAGCAAAGCAAAGACATATGAGTTCAACCTTGGACACACAGGTATATAAAAATACACCAAAAGAAACCAAGTCATAGCCTGCTCTGGAAAAAGAGAAAATCAAGTTGGGAGCTTGAAGGGGAATTACTCGTACCAAGGAAGTTTTGTTAAGCTGTGTTTTTTGGCACAAATACACTAAACAATATCATTTTGCAAATGTAAAATTCCCTGGCAGGAAGCACACACTTCATGTGAACTCCTGCCCAGATCATTCCTGGGGAAGAACAACAGCAAAACTCCAGGTCTCCATCTCCTCACAGTTTAGATGTTCCAATGAAGACATGACCAGAAAGAAACCACACACATCCAACCCAACAGCACGGCCCCTGATGTGCAGTCCTGGCTCGTTTCCCCAGCCAAGAGGGTTAAATAACTCTTCAAAAGACTTTCAGGGCTCAGTACCGTCGCAGGGAGATGTATGCGGTTACAGGACTGGGCGAGCTCCCAACTCATCGTGTGCTTGGGCTGGGTGATGGGCTTCCAAGGCCGCTGGCAGAAGAGCCTGTTGGGGCTGGCTGACAGAGCTTTGAGGGAGCCAAGAGTGCGATACGGGACCCTCTGCCCTCTTTAAACAACAAGGGGGGCTGTTGGCAGAGTTCGCTCTGCAGGAGACACACTGGGGAGGCAGGGGGGTGGAAAAAGAGAAGGACAACCTCCAGCTTTTGGCATTTACTCTCAATTTCCCCCTTACAATTCATTGCATCACGGAAACGTACAGTTACCTAAACGGGCGTGCAGTTTCACGCAGTCCCCCTCGTATTTCACGGATATCAGTGGAGCCTTTTATCGATCACTTCACATACAAAAAACAGCCATGAAAGCCAAGTGAAAACACTGCTCAGGTACAAGGCCTTTAGTTTGGGACCTGCAGAAACTCAATAGCTTCATAATTCTGTAGCAATCCCTGGAGGCTGCCAAAATTCCTGCCCAGGCTGTCCTGAGACCACCAAACTCAGGACGACACACGAGCCAAAGCTCCCAAATGGAGTTTCCACTATCAGTGTGAGAGGGAGAGTTTTACTGCCCCAGTGCCAGCAGAATTCTCCTTCTGCCTCCAACCCTTGGTCTTTTGCTCACTAGTCTAATAAGCAACAGCTTAAAGAAGTATATTCTGACATGCAACACCATCCCATATCCTTCCCTCCCCCCAAATAAAAATCAGATGCAAACCACTTACTTTTCTGGGCTTAACTTTGTCTTGTAAGTCGTACTGGCCTATTCCTTTGTAACTTATTCCAAGCCACCATGGGATTCCTTGTTTATCCTGAAAAATGGACATCTACATGAACCAAGAGCTACCTAAGAATTAAGCAATTCCAAGATTACAGCCCATTGCATTCTGTGACAAGTACGAGTGGGTACAGAGCAAAGATATTTTTGCTAACAAATTGATGTGAAGTGGAATGCTGCAGTGAATGTCGAAACTTTCTCCCCCTGCCTTCTCAGGCAGAGGCAAGAAACCAGGTGGCGGTTGTGCAAAGTGGACAAAAAAGCGGCAGTGCTGCTGAGACAAGGGGGTGTCACTTGTTGCAGGAGTGGCTGTGATGGGGGAAGGATATGGGACCAGAAAAAAAAAAAAAAAAAAAAAAAAAAAAAAAACTGTGGCCAGTGACTGCATCCACTAAACTCAGGCATGGACAGCCACAGGAGGAGAACAGTGGAGAACATCAGCTTCCCAGGTACCACAGTCATGGCCATGACTCAAAAGTAAGGAGACATCATCTCTGCTGAACTCTTCTGCACAAAACACTTTAGCCCCGGCTCTGCTCTACAAATGGGAATAAATCGTGTATTTCCATCACCCTCCAAATATATTTCCCAGTATTTCCCCACTCCAAGTACACACCCACTAATCATCAGCCACTTAGAGGCAGTTCTACATTGTGTTCCCCCCCTGCCCCCATCTTGATTAGAAATGTCTCTAGGGAACCTATTAACTGCTTCGGATCTAGAAGTGATAGCCAGTTTAATTAAGCTGATATGAATTTAGCTCCTGATAGGATTACAGAAGGTTTTACAAAGATTCCTCTCTGTCTTCTGTAGCATGTAATGCTTTGCTGCTCTCTGGAAACAATTTTTAAAGAATATTGAAGGAGGAAAAATTCTAGAGGTTGAAAAATGAGGGGTTTAATTCTGGTAGAAGAGTATTGAATCATCAAATTACTCCTATAGGAATGTAATCATGTAATAAGCTAAGCAACCACATTATCTATGGGCATTTACTAACCTTTACTCCATAGTAATGAACTCCATATGTTGGCAAAGCTTCTACCACTTTCATGTACCTGTAGACAGATTTATAGTGTATCAGATGATTTTCTCTGGAGGGAATAATATCTATTAACGTATTTTTTTTCACACATACGTTCAGGACATGTCATTTATCATTTGCATATTTTGAGGGTCTTAATAATTGAAGGCCCATGTTTTCAGAAGAAACTTAGCATCCTGGCTCAAGGAAAGATGTGATATTTTGGTCCAGCTAAAGCGAATGGAAAAATCTCTCATACAACAAAACATTCCATCTCTTATCAGGAGGTCAGAGAACTGAAAGTAAAAATTCTGAACTGGACATGTGAGGCTTTTGGGAAGTGTTGGCGGTAAAGACCTGTCGATAATTATTCCATTATGGTGCTTTGGTTACAACGGATAGGCTCCAAACGGAAGTGCTTATGCAGTTGTACAACTGCTTCATGAGGCAATTCAGACAGCCACTGAACAGACAATTTTTTGCCTATTGAAAGAAGCCCCTAAATTATTGAGACGGAGTTACAGGCATCGAGGTATGTGAGAAAAACTACAAGTTGTCTACATCATGCAACCACGGCAATCTTCTCAAACTTCATGGTTTCTAACACCGCCCACTGAATTTGCCTGTAGGAAACACATTAATATTAACGGTAAATTAAAAATAAAATTCCACAGGCTCTATATGGATCCTGTTCTTTTGAAAGCCAAATTCTGAACATTTCAACAAACATGCATTCATTTTTATTTTTTTTTACAGGACCTAAGGTAATATTCGTCCTCAGAGCTCAGTGTGAAAACTAATTGATGGCAAGCGGGGTATGGTGAAGAGTCTTCCAATAAAGTCAAGTCCAAATAATTACTTTTATAGTTGAGGTATCTGAATAAGGACACATAAGCTTAACTGGAAGCCTATGAAATCTAAAACTTCAAATAATTTAACTTTGAAATATAACTCAATAAAAAAGAACCCGGCAGATACAAGCAATAATGACCAAAACAGCCTGCATTGCCACTTCTCAACAAAAAAGAAAAAAGAAAAGTAAAACTATCATCTCCATAAATTAACAAGTGTCATACTCACTGAACAATGGCTTGTCCTCTGCTCAGACCTTTAATTTGTGTATAATGCTCTATTACTCTGTCCTCACTGCAAAACAAGCACAAAACCCTATTTAGAGGCTCAGTGACTTTTTTCATGTGTGACGGCATCTGTCGAAATTCAGACGCCTGCTCAGCATGCGGAGAAGCATCCCCTCTGTACAGTTCTCGCTCGGGTTTTACATTCTGTTTCTTACTGATTTCTTTCCCACCCTTCATTAAGCAGTGTGGAGCTGCCTGGCTGATCCCTGCCATCGCATGCCACGTTCCAGACTAATTAACGAATCATTTCGGATCAGCCTGCTCTGCCGCAGATGCTGCTGCAGAATAATGGTACTAACTGTATAAATTCATTTTCACATTCTAAAGGACCAAAACTTCAAAGGATGGTTAATGGTCCATATGTAAGACAGAAGAAGTTAAACCAGAAATGTTTTCCTTCCATTGTATTTTCCCCTGACATTTCATAGGTGAAGAAATATAGATTTGTCAGCAATGACCTTTTTGCATTTTTCCTGTTATATACTTCAACATTTTGTTCTAGTGGAACGCAAAATAAAATATGCATTTGTCAGACACTTGAAAGCAAAGAAAAACCCAGCAGTATTCATTCTGAAAAAAACCCCAAATCATAAGTAAGTACTGGTAGACTTAAAAATCCATAAGGTACACACAAAAAAAGCCAAACAAATGAGGGAGTCAAACTTGCACAAGGGCATCAATTACAAGGAAACAATACAGTTGACTCATCCCAAACGCCGTGTTCCTTTACAGCAGATTCAAGCCACAAAACTGGACCTTTCTGTTTCCAGCTTTTCCACCGTATTGTCTCCCCATGTCCCGTTGAAGAGAGCGGCTGGGTGGGCATCCGGCAGCCAGCCAAGGTCAGCCCACCACAGAGGCTCTGCTGCGTGACAGCTGAAGAGCAAGGTGCTCTTTGCAAACCCAGGTTTGGCTGGAGTTCAGATTTCAGCTCTTTCTAGCCATATAGTCCCCATATATTCTGATCCAGCAGTTCCTCATCCCGCAAGTTAATTTGAACAAATATTCATTGAGGGATTTGCATCAGATTTCACGTAGTTTATAACCTTCTAAAAACTGGAAATGCTTGAACATGAGCTATTAACTCCGAGTCCTATGTCATACAGGCTGAAAGAGTTTGCAAAACTGTTTAAAAGTGATCTTGTCAGTACCGTTCATAGCAACGATTTACATTTTAAATTAAATAACTCACCAGTAAGCAAGCGATGGATGCTCCTGCAGTGTCTTGGTAGGAAAGACAGGCAGTGTCTTCAGGTCTTTTCTAGTGTTTTCATCACTAAAAAACAAAAATGGCACAGCATCACTGCTAGTGAATCATAGATGCTATCGCTAGTTTCATCAGAAGGAAAGGGCTGTATTTGCTACCCAAGAACACAGTGCATTGCCCCATATCAGGCTGTCATAGCAACGTAACTCTATAGGCCCTCTCACATGACAGTGATGTATATGGTGTCATGCAGACTCACGGTGTAACTCGTTATACGGCCACGTGATTCTCAGGCCACTGCAGTGGGAGCACCATATCAGTATTTACTTTGCACACACTCACTCTATTTGCTGAGTGCAGAAAGAGGCCTGAAACAGCTGCAGACCGAAAGCCTCTGCCCAAAAGCAAGACTTGTAGTGATAATTTTTGCTCTAGAATCCTACCTCTGGACAATACATTTCACGAAGCAGCATGGTGTTTGTCAAATCTCAGAGTTCAGCACTGATCTGATTCAAAACAAAGGGTTTCAGTTCGTATACTTTCAAATATTTTCACTGAAAATAGTTTCCCTGGACTGCTTGTTCTACAGAAAGTTCAAATATTTTGGACTCCAGGCCCAGCCTGGAACAAAATAAAAGGGGTTGAAGTATGCGAATGCAATTTGTCACAAAAAACCCCCAGCAGAATATTTAAAAACCTATTTACAAGCACGAGTAGAATGGTTAATATTTTCTCCTTATATGCTCCATTAATTAATCAGCTGAAACCTGCACGCCCCATTTCTGCAGGATTTCTGCGTGCCTTCGCAGAGGCGCCAACAAGCATGAACACGACTTTTCTATGTATGGAATGCATCAGTCATGTCCATCAGCATCCGCCTCGACCTCTGCATCCAGGCTTTCCTTGAAGGTGTTTTCCTGCTCCCGACCTCTGTTTTCATCTGATTCCACTATTAGAGAGTTCATCCGAGCTACATTCCCTCTCGTCCCCCAAAATGAGCACCCTGTGCATCAGTAGAGTGGTCCAGAGCACAGAAATCTGCTCCGTGGGCACCGCGGATCAACCCCCGCAGACAGAGAAGGCAGCAAACCCCTACCATGTTTCAGTCTCACGCAGCAGATGTCACATGGAAGACACAGTAAATTAAAGCTTTTTGTTCCTCCGCAAGCATAGGCTAATCGCTCTGCAAGCTTCTTCCCCAGCCCTGACAATGCGCCTCAACCCTGACTATGGGAGACCACCTCTGAGGATGAGGAAACAGTTCAATCAACAGCCTATTTATTCTTCAGCGTCTTTGATGAAGTTGCCAAGAAGGGGGTCAATTAGCACCAAGGAGCTGTTGCTGCTGAGCTTTGCCGGGCCAGCGCTCTTCTGTCAGGAACATGCACTTTTCTTTGCAAGCTGGCCAGCACCCAAGTGCCACAAACAGGGACATCTGGGCAGAAAATCAGGATCTCTCCTCCCAACACTCAAATACAGCCAACACTCACAAAAGCCAAGGGGATTTTATTCACCTCTTAAAAGCCCGTTTTGATGGGATCAAAAGGCTGTAGGACATCTCAGCTCGCAGTGAGAAGGTAAATTGCCAGCGGTTTGTAGGGACACATTAAAAACACAGACAGAGCACACCCTCCTGAGGAATCAGAAACCAGAGCAGAAAATAAAAAAAAACACAAAACAAAAAACCAGGCCCTGAGCAACCTGGCCTGATCTCCCAGCTGATGTCCTTAGAGCAGGAGGTTCGGCCAGACAACCTCCTGAGGTCCCTTCCAACTTAAGTCACAGACTCTCAGAATAATTGATTATTAAAATAAAAATCTCCTCCTATTTTTAAGCCTGACTCATCGCTGCAATGGCTGCTGTAGCAGTCAGGGTTGGCAGGGAAATGCAGTGAAATAGGAGAGGTTTTGGAAGGAAGCAATAATAAAAAAAAAGCTCATTTTCACCAAACGAAAGGGCTGGTCCTCTAAATATAGATTCTCAACCCACAATACTCATAATCAGAGGTTTAATGGCTGCTCTCTAAACCCCTATTTAGAAACCTCGTTGGTAGTGAACAACAAAACACCCAAGTGAGGGCTGAAACACTAACGAGACTGATGCTAGGAGGCAAGAGCTGACCTCCGGCAGAGGCAGCTGGGCAGGAGGGACAGGTGACTCCCCAGCTGTCACCACCGCAGCTGGGTGGAGAGGTCCCAAGCCCTCCTTTGCCAGCCATCACAGGGCCAGTAGCCTCCCCGTCACTAAGACTCCACAGAAATGCCACGAATCCTGCCAGCTATACACTATTGTGCTCTGAAATGCCACCTTTTGCACAATTTGTGGCCTCCAGTGGGGCTACTCGCCTTCCCGTTTGGCTGTTGGTCCCCTCACCACTGGACCTGGCTGAGTAGCTACTTACTTCATCCCCATCAAATGCCAAAACCAGGGCGCCAGTTAAGCTTGAGTAATGAGTAGCAGCTCATCAATATGGAAATGTCTACCACTGAATTTAAACCGAGCACCAGACAGCACACCCACCTCCCCGACAAGGTCTTTGGGCTCTGAGCTGGGACATATAGTCACCGAAAGGGCACAGTCACGTCTGTGCCATGACACAGGGCACGTCCCTCCAGCACTGACCCGGAACCATGGGCGCTGGTGCAGTTTGTTAGAAAGCAGAGTCCAGAGACTTACAGCAGAGCTGGACCTTCTCTGTTCTTCTGCCAACCTACAAACCCATCCAACTTCTCGCAACAACAGAGAATACAAGGGCAAAGTTGGCCCTTGGGACTTGCCTTCCCGAAGGGACTCAGATTCAGACACACGGTCCCATCCATCTGCAGCTGAAGGGAGTCCATCAAAACAGATTTATAAGACCTGAAAGTCTCTGAGAAGCCACATGAGGATTTTGGGTTTTTTCCTGCATAATTGTAAGATAAATCATGAAACAATCCTAGAAAAATGTAAAAGACCTGGGAGAAACAGGGCACACCTCTTTGTGCGCTGTATGCCTTCAGACAGCACAGGCTGGCACACAGAAAGCCCTGATCTGCTGACTGTGCACCCAAGGATTAGCATTTGGGATGATTCACGGCTTCAGGGATAATAAAAGCCTCAAATAGTCCTCCCCCTCCTTCCACAGAGTTCATTATCACTTCATCTGCACCGAGGAGCCCAAGCACGTCTCCCCTTGACCTTCAGGATCACTTTCCCAAGCCCTCCAAGACCCAGCCGTTCCCCAGAGGTGACAACTCCAGATAGCAGGAGAGACGGTTTGAATTATTACCTGTTCCTGTTTGGTTTCACAACGATCACAAGGCGATACAGGAATCACAGGGCAGACAGCCGCGGCTCCAGATGTCCAACGGTCTATGCTATCTACCAGCCAAACACACCAGTGTTGTATCTGGCATGTCCATGGTCTCGTCAGGGCAGGAGGACGACTCGGCTGTCAGGCGGAGAGGCCCACTTGCATTTAATCTGACCTCTGCTACGGAGGGGGCTTCTTGACTGGTGGTTCTTGGCATAATTTCAACACATAAACTTAAACCGCCCAGAGTCAACGGGATTGAATACTTTTGGCAAAAGGTTTGTTTATTCCCCAGAAGGGGAATATAGGAAACTCATCTGAAGTATTTTTCCACTATGGAGAAGGCTTAAAGAAAACCAGCAGATGGACCCTTTCCTTCCCATTCGACCCTCTAAATGGGAATTTTCTCTCTATCAGACATTCAAGCAGAACTTGAATTGACCTGGGCAGTGTAAATGAAAATCTGCATCAGACCCTTCTCATGCCGAACTTCAGGTTACTTTCTTGGTACTGTCCTTATTTGATTTTCTGTCCTAACATGAACAAACATAGGGCAAGATGCTGTCCCTAGCAGCATGCCCTGCTCACCAGTGCCAGCGCTATGGAGATGGAAGGGAAGATTGTCTCTAAAATAACCAACAGCAATATTTAACCACGTACCATACCACGAATAGAAGTTCCCACATTCAAACTTACTATCTCAAGCAGCAAACCAGGACCAATCCCACAGGCTTCCCACAACCCACTGATGTTACAGTGAAATTTTAGGCATCTTGCTAAAACCCCACCAGAAATCTGGGAAGGAACCAAGCCAGACTATCGTGGGGTGCTCTGCCTAAAGCACATTACTGAAAATTAAAGAGAGACTTGCATATTTATGCTCCCAGAAAGTGCATCTTCACAGTTTGTAATCAAGTGATAGGACACTCCCTGCCAGGCAAAGATTTATAGAACTGTGCTAATTAGGACCATTTACCAACGGCTACCCAGGCTCCTCCCCACGCCCACTGTCAAAAACATCTTATGCCTGTTGCTAACACAGGTAAGAGCTAAGATGCAATAAGATGTGATTAATGAGATTAGCATAAAATGTGAAAAGCAATAGACACACCCAGAGCACCAACTGTATTGGATTACAATATAAAAGCTTATCAGCCCACATCATCTTTGTAAATACTAACAACTTGATAAGGACAGGACTTCAGACAACTTTTAACTGACTACAGTGATGGCAGGTGTGTCTGCCTCTGCTGAATTGTGTTGATAACACTTTATAAAGTAGGAATTTATCACCTGGGAAAGTGCATTCTATAGTGATTTTCCTCTGTTCTCAAAGCCCCTTGACCTGACATAAATACTTGCTCTTGTGTTGCTATGTGATCATTAGAGTAAGTCAACTCCTGGGTCTTTCTGAATGTCACTATTTTGTATTTGGCTAACTCTTCAAATGAGCTTTAGGCACAGCATAGGTAGAATTTAAGAGTGGCCTTGTTTTTAGAAAATAACAACCAAACTCTCAAGTTAACCTGAAAGTTATTATTTCATGGACACCTAAAAATTGGCAGACACTTCTGAGAATCACATGTGAGCTACAAGGAAATACGGAGTTTCCCAGCTAAAGGGCAATATGGTATTACCCTGCATCATGAAGATGCTTCCAAAACTTTCCATTAGGATTTTTCTTCTTATTCTGTTCAAGATATTTAGAGATAGCAAAACAAATAGAAACAGCACACAATTAGATTTGATACTTAAAAGCCAACAACCTAAGTTTTCAGAAGGCTGGTCAAGTTACTCATATGATGTTAGTAAAGGTCCAATTTCTTCAGAATAACCACTGAATTCCTTTGCTATGTGATTACAAGCAATGCTATAACAGTACAAGAACATCCGGTGGTGCTGCCCACACCTCAGCTTGCTCCTAAGGTGACCTTCTTGAAGTGACCAGACTTGGGGTAGCATCACCAAGGTCTCCAGGGTTCACAGATGAGTGCCGGCAACACGGCCCGTCGCACTGCAGCTGGACTGCTTCAGCAACAGGTGCCTTTTCTGTAGGCTTTTGTTTTGTTCCAAAATAAATGGAAGGGCAGAGCATGGCAACCTCACACTCCCATGGAGGTTGTTCTGCCTTTCAATGTACCACAAGAAACAGCTGTGAGGAGGAAGCAGCAGCGTAACAGAGGGGAGAAAAAAAAAATAATGAGTGGGGTTAGAAGTGCAAGAGAAAAAAGACAGGGAAAGGAAGGCAGAGCGGGGAAGGTACAGGGAGAGCCGATGGATTTAGCAGCTTTCGAGTATGTCAGAGCAGCAGGATCCTGAAATGCGCTCTCTGACAAATCCTCTTTTGTGACAAATGCCAGACGTTTCCCATCATTTCCCAGCCTTACAGTTTATGGTCTGCTGGCACACTCAAGAAAGTTATTTTTCTATTGAAGGAAGACCAGGATCCGGAAAGGCCATGAACAAGGGGCTCCCGTTGGCACAGGACATCCAGAGCCCAACCTTAACCCCCGGCCAGCGGGGAGCTCAGCCTGGGGCAGGGCTGCAAAGTCTGCCACTTGAATACCAGATAGGAACCGCCTGCTCAGAAAGGTATTTGAAGGAGCTTTTCTAAGAGCCTTCCAAACTCTGTACGTGAAAAAGAACATGATAAGTAGTGCAGATGGCTTTTTTCAACACCCAGCTTGTCATACATCTACGCTGCGGCTGTGCTGTGGTGCAGCAACAGCTTTAGTTTCACAGCTCGAGAGGGACCTGCACCGAACACAACACTCTGTGCTCCAGGAAAATCCGTGAAAAATCTGAGTCCCGTGGCTGTGGCTGGACAACCCTTCCCCACGCTTAGCACAGGCTGGAACACAGCCTTGGACCTCCAGGCCTGACCTCCATCTCCAACCCTGCTCCTTTAGGTTAATTCCCCTGCTTCCCCAGCCCTGCCTGACCCTCTGAAAGAGCAGCAACAGCATCCACAGATCTCACAGGGGTCTGGTGACCCTCTGCATTGGTTTTTGGAAGGTAGACCAAGAGCACCATAGAAAGAGCAACGTTTCTCTTGTCAGCTCTATGTACACACCTCTCTATCTCAGGACACGGGGACCAGACAAACGAGAGCGCGAGCTGCTCCCAAAGCCACCTTGGTGGATGAGGCACCATTCATATTTCCACTTTGCAGATGAGGAATGGGGTGTTGAGGAAGCAGTTCTCCATGGCCGGGAAAAATCTGCGACCTGAACCTGCCCTAAATTCTCAGTTCTTCTACAGCCCTTGATGTGAAATAGGAATATTCCAAAGACAAAACCCTTTGGTCCTTGAGCACACCTACCACCGCAGATGGCTCCCAGTCCCATGGATCCAGGGCAGCACATCCATGTTGAGAGCACTGCTCACATCAACAGCACGCCTCCCCAGCCATCCCGTCAGCCTCGACAGGAAGCAGAGCAGCTCTGCTCTACCTGGGGATTTACTACAGAGCGAAAGATGGCTATTCACAGTTGATACAGCGCTTGAAGGATCCCAAGCCCTCCCTCAGATCAACAGACTGTTATTTCTAACATTCACCCTTTCTTCCTGTTCACACAAAAGTCAGATTAGCCATATTAGTTGTGGCGTTTTAGCATGTCTGAGTACAGCAGCAAAGTTTAAAGCGTGTTATCACAGCCCTGCGTGCTGATTCAGAGATATGTGGAAGCACAAGAAAAATAAAGTATCCAAGTAACGATAAAGAGCTGACAAATCTGCAAAAGCAAAAAAGCTGAGGCTGAAAAGCTGTTGTTCCATTTCCTCGAAGCACAAAATACACTCCACGTGATACATCCCAACCACCACAAGGAGGAAAAGCAAAAGAGATATTACTCTTTTTTTTTGCCTTATTTTTTTTTAAAATGAGGATGTTGTTCCGAGTCAGCCCAGACTCCTGCTCGCAGCCAATGGTGCAAGACTGGAGAAACTCTCTGTAGGCCTGACAAAGTTTTCCAGACATGCAACAGAAGGGAGGCGAATATGTTAGAGCACAAAAGCCATGAAATCTAATTTGACAACAGGAAAAGGCATTGTCCTTTAATGCTGAACCTGTACTTGAGGGAATTTCTAGCCATGCTGCTACTCCAAGCCTACCAGCTACGACAGCAACGTGTCTGACTTGTCCCCTGTGTCGGGGACAACTTTGAGGATGATTTTTTTCTGGCCCCGTGCTTGCCTCATCTCTTATCTGCTTAAAAAAACAAAAAAAAAAAAAGAGGACTGTAGAGGGGCACTTAAAGAGGACAAAACACAACCACCCCTTTGCCACCCCTCAGGAAACTGTACAAACATCATGTGTACGAAATCTAAAAATGCATGTTCCTTTACCAAACTGACACAGTTACATGTAAATATTCAATTTACACTGCCATATGCAAGTAGTAAATCCCATGAGATTAGGTTATTAAATTACTCAAAACAGCCTTCTTTTTTCCTCTCCACGTAATTCTTTGCTCATTTCACCCACAGTGCTTCCACCTAATTCATCTGCTGCATAATAAGCATACTATACAAATTCCTTGGGAGCCCTTGCAAAACTGCTTTAAAGTAGGAAACTGGAATAAAACATTAAAATTACATCATTGCAGAGACGATGCATGCTTTGGTCTGCCTTGAACTGTATGAATCTACAAGTAGCACTAGTACAAAAAAACAACTTGCTGTGGAAAGTCTAACAGAAAATTGGGGTCTTAGATACATATTTTTTTGCAATTGCACCTGGTTTACATAGTGAATTTGTACTTCTTATCGAAAAATAATGCACCAGGAGACAACAACAACATTTTCACCTCAGAACTGCTGTCTAAGTGCTCTGGGAGATGGAGCTCAGCATCCCCCTGCCCAGCTCCCCTCCGCAGGCTGCTTTCCCTCAGCTACCTGTTCCCCATGGCACACTGGGGTGTAGGACCCCAAAACCAAACTGCAGTGACTCCTCAAGAAAAGCAAGACTTGCACGCTGCTACAGAAAAATTACTGCAGTTTTCAACCAGCTTTTCTTTGAAGGCGGCATAAAATTCCATTAAGCAGAGAGCTCTTTGGGGAAGCGGGTATCCAATACCTGTCAAGCAGGGGAATCATTATCATTGTATGGAATACATAACAAACATGGTTTTCCCTAAACTTGCTTATTAACTACTTCGGTTCATTAGATGTTCCTAAATAAAGTGAAATAAATAATCGATCCCCCCAGCAAACAGGTTCTAACTTAATACATCCTTGCTCATCTTGTTTCAAGTTAGTTATTTACTGCAAAAGAGCAAGCTCAGGAAAGCACACAACTGGGTTTGACCCAGACAGAGTTAATGGTTCATGAGCAAGCGCCCAGCAAGGCATTTAAAGAAAAAGTGTGCAGAGTGGCAGCTGAAAGGCAAAATACACAATGACTCAACTCGGCAAACAAGCAGCCACGGAGCACAAGGAGCACAACTGCAGCGGCAGTGCTGCGCACTGATTTCCAGCGAGGAACCACAGCCCACGGGGAGCAGCGGGTCACGCTGGAGAAAGCCACTGCAAGTATCAGTGCGCAGGCATTTAAAGAGTGCACTTACACGGAAAAGGAAATCGAAAACTAAACCACAGTGCTGCCTATGACAGGCACCAGATGGATGCCTGGAGAGTGAATCCTACGGTGATCCACCAGCTCTTTTGTGTCTCCCACCGATAAACACGGAAGAAAACCCCCAGGGGCTGAAAGAGGCATCGAGACTGCCCAGATCCTTGGCCTCTGCTGGAGACCCACACAGATGTCCCCTGGCAACCCATCCACAATCCCAACGGTCCTGGAAAAGAGCTTCCAGTGAATGGTTCACAACTGGGCTCCTTCCCCAACGGTGCAGCCTAAGAGGAGCAGGTCTGTGGAGCAACAGGGTTTGTGCTGGAGACCTGACACCCACGCTGTACCCATTTCAGGGCTTTCTTTAGGCCATCTCTATCCCAGCCCCGCAGCCTGAGCACCTGTCAGTGGCTGGCACACACGAGGTGGGCTCCATCCATGCCACCAGACCCACCTTGAGCCCCCTGCGACCTTTCCAGGATGCAAACCTGGAAGAGGGGAGCAGGAACAACTGGGAGATTTGGTCCAAATTTGTGTTTCTGCTCCAACCCCAGTCCTGCATATGGCCACACCTGGAGATTTGGTCATATGAACCTGGCGAGATTTCCAAAAACAGGCTGGACAAGCTGCCTCGAACAAACCTCAGGTGTGTCCCATTTCTGAAGCTACCTTAACCTTGGGGTAAGCAGCACAGTGAACAGGCGCTCTGCCATCAGACAATTAACAGCTTCTTTCAGACAGCTAATTTCTAGCACTGCCCACATTATCCTTTCCACATTCTATTCTATCAAGAGATTTTCCAATTTGTCTGGCAAAACAGTCACCTTCCCAAACAAATGCTACGCAAAAATCTAATAGTCAGCGCTCACTCTTAATTAGGAGCAAATTATTAATACCAGTTTTCTGCACCTAGACCAAGCACTTCATTTTTTCCCCCTTCAGTAAAGTTTTCAAATTCAGGAGTTTCTGAACCAATTACTCCATAGCTGCAGTTCACAGGAGTATCTTTCACACAAACCTTTTTCCTTTTACAAACTCTGTTTATCACCCATGTAATGATAAACCCCGGTGCCTTGCACATGTCAGCTATCAGGAATTCATTATTTTGTCTGTGTTATGTTATACCAGTCGGGAGTTATCTTTGCAGCCCACAGGCCAGAATCAAAATCGAATGCGTCAGCTATTTAAAGAAAATAGAAGCCCTCCTCCAGCAATTTAATTAACTTTCAGGGAGCACGGCTGGGTTTCAGTCCTGGAAACATTACTGGGGAAAATACGATCCAAGATTATCGGTCAGAAAATAAACTTTCTTTTTTAAAAGTTGCTTTCCTTATATAGTCCCTGTAGCTAATCTGATTTTAATAAACATTTTTCTAACAGTAGAAGGATAGCATCTAGGATATCTCGGTTGTAAACTCTTTCATCAAGCTACAAAGAAAAATAAAACTATATACTATTGTACAGCATTTTTGAGGGCAGATGTTTAGTCTGTAAACTA
Source organism: Rissa tridactyla (assembly GCF_028500815.1). Lineage (NCBI taxonomy): Eukaryota > Metazoa > Chordata > Aves > Charadriiformes > Laridae > Rissa > Rissa tridactyla. The sequence goes on from NC_071475.1 coordinate 10,645,062, forward strand.
AATACAACTAAATCATTTATTTCCCAAGGAGGCAAGACTTTATGTGTTACATATTTACATGATGAATAATTACCAGACTATTATTTTGCTTGCCTGCCAAGACATTAGCTTTCTTTAAAATTTAAATAAAATTTCTAGAATAGAACATGGACTCTTTTCCCCCCCAAAACTGCGCCATGCCAGAAGCTGCAACTTGAGTCAAATTCTCTTTTTAAAACCCTTGCATAGAGTTTAAAACCAAAGATTTTTGTAAAACCAAGCTTGCAGCTTTTTCTGTTTTGTTTACAAATATGAGAGTGGAGGAGTACAATTAACTCATGCAGAGTTTCAAAACTGCTATTAATGACTAATACTTTGCTTTGGGTTCTTACTACAGGAGCTGGAGGAAAATTGACGGAAATTCAGTTTAAACAGATGCAATCAACTGGAAACTATAGACGAGTACTGAAAAGTGAAGACAAAGCGTTACATCCCTCCTCTCGAGCAAAATGTGCCCAATCATCGGACAAGGCGGCAGAGGGACAGGGATCTCCAGCATCTCAGACTTGCTGGGAGCATCACAGCTGCAGGACTCTGGGAAGAACCATGGCAGCCCTGACACTGTCCCATGGAAGGGGGAGCGGAACGGCTCACTGAGCAACCCTGCGACATGCTCTTCATCACACACAGGAGGGAATTACCTTGGCTAGGATCATCTGTTCGCTAAACAGGAAAAGGAACCGGGCATGTGGTGAGCTACACCGATGTGCGTGTTTGCTGTCATCTTCCTTCATTGTTCCTCCCGCAGTCATTTTAGACTGCCTTTGAGCAACCCGAGCTGCCCCAACAGGCACACAGGCAGTGGACGTGCTGCAGGTGCAATTTTGAAGCACGTACTTAAGTTTTATCAAGATGTCTTAAAAGCCAGGGTCCTCTCAAAGTGGGGCTTGGGTAGTTTATGTCACAAAAAGCCTCTTCAAATGATAAGGCGCATACCCTTGTCCTAACAGCCCAGCCCAGGACCCCAGGTGCTGCTGCAAACCACCTGCAATGGCCAAACCCCAAAGACCCTGCTGTTTTCATGCTGTCAGTGCTATCAGACTGCAAATCCCCCTCTGGAGTGATCTTTCTGGTGTAGAAATCATAAGTTTTTACTTTCTCCAAGCGGCCCACACGTCAGGTTTGCTCCCTGAAAATAAACAGATTTCAAAAGAATGCACTCAGCCCCTCAGCACGGGGTAGGGGAGGATGTTTCTCGGGAGATTGCTGCTCGCTGCCATCAAGACGTTATCTGAGAATTTGAGCAGTGGGCTGGGAGAAAGGTTACTGCAAAGCCGCAGGAGTCTGGAGCGTTCGGACACTGGTACTGATCTGCCTGTTCCCAGCCGAAGTCAGCGGGAATGCCGCACGGTGACCCCACTGCGGGACATGTCCCCATGGAAAAGCTTCCTACGGGATGTGTGAAAAATCAGCCAGGCAGAGATCCCCAGTGTTGTCTGGACTGGCCCATTTTTCACTTCCAGAAAGCTAATCTCTAGGACTTCAGGCAATTCTTGTATTTACCCGCATTCATTCAGCACTAATCCTATATTTAAAAAAATTAAAATTAACCCGTGTGTTCTCATGTAAGCAGAAATGGTGCAAGAGCCACATTCCAGAAAGTGATTCAAAGCGGAATTGCCAAACTACATCAAACATGCCAAACCCAAGACACTGCAAACAGAGGCACTGCTGCAAGGAGGTGTTCTTTGTATCAGGGCTAGTTTGGCAGGGGAGACCAGTCCCACAGTATCTTTAAGATACGCCAGTAATTAAGCTAGTACTTTATCAGCAGTGGTCCAAACGACCACTTGTGATATGTAACATGAAATTCCTTCACTTCTGGTGCGCTTGCTGGGCCTGGGACAGCTGGCTGTGCTCATTTGCTGTGGAGGCACAACACATGTTTTGTTTAATCGAGGAAACAATTGCTGCAGCTATTTTCATGCAACTGTTCGAGGAAGAGCTGCACTTGGGAAATCAGTCTTGTACCAACAGTGTTCTTCCCTCCAATTTTCTTTAAATACTTTGGAAGGTAACCACGGGCAATCCACTCCATGCAACCTGTCCGCAGAGGCATGGAAAATAACCACAGACGCAGTTCTTGGGCATGTGAGGCAATACTTACAAACCTATTTATGGCAAATGATAAGGAGTCAGTGTGAAGTTTAAACCACATACGGGAGGCTTTCACCCCAGAGGCAGTTTTTTAACCTTAATCCCTTTTCTTGAGAACTTCGAGCACGTGCCACCAGTTGCTACAGCTTAACCAGTTACTTCTTGTCAAGTGAATGGAGGTTCCCTGGTTATCTGTGCCTAAACTCAGTTAAGTTTAGGGTGTCTTAGTGTGTCCCTGTGAGATCAGGCAACATAAGCGGTCTTTCTAGTGAAAAAAGCAGCACACTGCAGCTATAAGCAATATCCCGTGGGTCACAAAGCAGGTATACAGCATGAATAGGAACAGAAATTGTACAGCCGGCCCATCCAGTTGATCTTGGTCACAAGGACATCTTTTCCTCCTGGCAGGCGTGACAGCACACCAACAAGAAGGAGGAGGCTGTGATGGACTTCACAGAGCATGTCCTTTAGTGGAGAAGGGACATTTGGAGAAGAAGGGGTCTCAGGCAGCAGCACTGGCACTTACTTGACAATGAAGGGAAAGCAGAGCATGTCACTGCCGCAGGCTTTGGCAGTTGGACGTGACTTGCTCCCTGCATTTGAGCAGACAGCTCTTTACTGTGCGTTTCCAAAGTATGGCTCCTGAAAGCCATTGTAGCTAAAGCGTAAACACACCTCTCTTCCCATATGGAAACGCAGCAAGTAGTAAAATATTAACGTGACCAAAGCCAACCTTCTGAATTTCTATTTGCTTAGTGAGCTGTTGCTAATTGAAGGTCTTTTCCCCTGGCTCTAACAGGTCCCAGTGCGACCCCACCTCCTGCGGGGGGATTATTATAACCAGTGTGTGGTAAAAAGTGATTTCCATGGGTAAGCCCAGTCTGATGATGCAGGATCAGACAGCTAAAGCCCAAGCAATGGGGTCGCACACCAGCTACAACAACTGTGGGGTCAAGTGTGGGAAGGGGGGAGGCCCCCAGGGCAGCTGCAGAAGAAAGCGGCTCATTGATGTCCAGCACGGGCAGCTGACAGGCTCTGTGTTCCTCCAAACGTGCTGCCACTGTACGGGCAGGGCTGGGGGCAAAGTCACCCCAGTAGACCCAAGCCACAGTGCACAGCATTTCTGGTAGGAAAGAATGGGAGCTTTCTCCCCATCCCACTTTAGCATTAGGGGAGGGGAGCAAAGCAGGATGGCCTGGAAAAAAAAAAACAAAACAAAAAAACCCAAACCTGTTTTGACTCAGAGCCTGCTCACAAAAGGCATTACTCACCCTGCAGACTCAGATTTTATCCAGCCCAGCAGCACATATCACTTTCTTCAGCCACTGCTTGTGGCTGGACTTTACCCCCATTTCTGATTGTTTGCAATACAATGCCAACCCAGAAAAACACATCCATCAAGTGCAGGAGTATTAGAAAGGAAAAATGTTATTACCTGGAATAGTCCCCTTTAGCTTCCTACAATTGAAAAACAGTGACAGAATTAAAACATGAGCTCTTCAAAAGTCCTCGATTTTCCCAGCATTGTTCACTTCCCCACTCCCGCAGCTCCATGGCCAGATCCTGACCCCAGCTACGCTCCCTGCAAAGTATGGAGGCTGCCTGCACGTATTCAAGAACGGAACCCGGCCCTTTACACTTCCAGCTGTAGATTATCCACCTACACCATAAATAAAACAGCTTCCAGAATGGGGATGAATTTCACGTTGCAAATTAAATGTCACTTTTACTGCACGAGAAGCGAAATACAATTCTCTCTCTGGCCGACCACATCCAGCTAAAGGTCGGCTTTACAAACAGGTCAGCACTTGAGAGGAATTGTGCTCGCTCGAGATGAAAACCGTTCAGGCAGATCAAGCCACTGCAGCTTTGCTGTAGCACTTTGTCACTGAGAAACTGTCACTGGGAAAGACCCCCCCTCAACATTTTAAAGGTAGACTTTTATTTCATGCAAAGTGATAAACAACCAGAGTTTAAGTCTGAGTACAACAAATCTCGATTACGAGAAGGAAAACCTGACATATTTCATCATAACAGAGGTATCAAAAACATATGTTCTGAAAGACTCACAGGCATAATATAGCAACTTTTGCTACAGTATTATACTCTTTTCTTCCCAAATCTCCAGAACATATTTAAATTAGAGTAAGTGATAAATTGGACAGAAAGCTGCCAAGGACTTCCCTTGATGAGTTTTTCCTCTTTCAATTTAAAACTCCCCAAATAGACATTTCTCTCACATGCCTACAAGGAAAAACAGCTCCCAACTTTTTTAGACACACCCCCCCCCCTCAAGTACAGAGACTATAAACAACGCTGCGTGGTTTTGTCTTCATAAAGGGAAGGGAAAAAAAAACCCAGAAAGGCAGCGGGGAGCTGAGCTAAAACAAGTCCACGTTGTCAGAAAACCGACCAAATCCCAGGAGGAAGAGCCGCTTACCTGCAAAATGAGGGCTGCCAACTTGAAGACGGTCTCACTCTCCACTTCAATCTGCCCCTGTCGCAGGGAAAGAGCAGGACATGAAGCCTGTGTGTCTCTGTGTGTGTGTCCCGCACAGCCCCGCACCGCCCCGGCCCGACGCGGGGCTCCGGGGGCCGCTCTCGGCACTGCGGGAAAGGCAGTGCCACCCCCAGTCCCCTCCCCGCATCCCCTTGGCAGCCACCCCCCTTTTGTCAGCATATACACAAACACAGCGGGACATCCCCTTTCTCCTCCCCCCAAGCCCTCCCCCTTTTTCTCCCCCTCGCGTGTTTTCTTTACAAATCTTTCTTTTATTGCGTTTTGCTGGACGCTGGTTTGCGTTACCGCGCCTGGCTGCGCACGCCTGGTCAGGGACCTGATCCCGCACACTGCAAAAAACCCCCGGCACACTGGCCATTGAAGCAGGGCAGCAGGGTTGAACCAGAGGTATTTTTATGGCTTGAAGCACCTCCTCAGGGCAGGGACCGCAGTTCTTTGTTGGGATGGTGGTATGCACACCCCTGATGCTAGATAAGCGATATTTATTAATCCCAAGAACAGCAGAACTAAGCTTCCTTTGCCCCACACGATCTGGATCTCAGAGCCTCCGGGTTCCTTGCAAGTGAAGTGTAGTACAATGTTGACGAAAAACTGCATGGATCCCCATGCTGTAAATCTCCTGTGTTGACCCCACTCCAAAACCAGTCCTGTCCTGACAGCGCTACACGCTTGGTGACAGTTGATAAATGCCAAAACCATCAAAACTACACAAGGATCCTTTTTTTTCCCCCCTGCTTGGAGGCTTAAGTAGAGTCTTTCAAAGTTAGTTTCTTACAAGCAAAACCCCTGGTCTTGGTTCTATACTGGGACTAGCAGTAGCACTGGAAGAGTAAAGGAGATGCACTTACAGTTGGACTCTTGGATTATCAAAGCTACTGCACCTACTGCAGTATATCATCGAATTGTTAGGGTTGGAAGGGACCTTAAAGATCATCTAAGTTCCAAACCCCCTGCCCTGGGCAGGGACACCTCCCACTAGATCAGGTTGCTCAGAGCCCCATCCAGCCTGGCCTTAAAAACTTCCAGGGATGGGGCTTCCACCACCTCTCTGGGCAACCTGTTCCAGTGTCTCACCACCCTCATGGTGAAGAACTTCTTCCTAACGTCCAGTCTGAATCATCCTGTCTCTAGTTTTAATCCATTCCCTCTAGTCCTACCATTCCCTGACATCCTAAAGAGTCCCTCACCAACTTCCTTGTTGATCTTATCGATCTTCTGCAAGTGAAGATAGTAGACGCCATGCCAGTCTCCCACCACCAAGATCCCAACACATCCTTTGTCCCCAGAATGAATGAGGGGACAGAGCAGACCAAAAGCTGAAATAGTGCCAAAACCAGGGTAGCAGGAAGATCTACAGAATTACATACAGATACAGGGACATGACATCTCAAAAATATATAGGGCACATCTGGAGCTGAGCTAATTTACCACAGCTGCAGGTCTGGCCCACAGAGACTAAATTCAAAGGTGAACAAACAAATAATTCAATTTTCATGGAAGGGAAGTTGTTTTTTGCCAGCTTTGTCATCAATAAAACATTCCAGCAGCAGCGCTCCCCCGGGCTGCTCTGCAATGGCAGACTACAAGGAATTTCCCCTTCCCAACAGGTGTGGCAACAGCTATGCAGAAGTAGCCTCCAAAGCATTCCCAGACATATTTTATTAGAAGAAGAGGAGGGGCACATCACAAATTAGGAGAAAAAAAAAAAAAGCGCTACAAATTCATCCTTCCTTCAGTTCTCTTTCATGTTGATGCTTAAGAGAAGAGGTAAGGATTGCAGCCCAGACACTCTTCACGTAGGTGCAATTTTAAGGCAGTTTGTTACTTCCAGGTCTGTATCAGGTTAGTCTTTGTCATGCACATATGAGCTGCCCTTTTTTAGCTGAAATTGCATCTGCTCAAACAGCCTCTGAGGCCAACTGTGGGGCAGTGGAAGGATTACGGGAGATCAGGTCATCCCAGCCCCGTGCTCTGCTGCACCGGCATGAGAAAATGCCATCGCAGGGAACCTCCGCTCAGCAGGAAAGACGGGCTCTAGCTCAGCAAAGCTGTCCCTGCACCACAAAATCAGGGAAAACAGGGCCAGAAGGACCTTAAAAACTCATCAAGACCATCTCCCTGCCCCAAGGCAGAATCAGCTACATGCGGCTGGTCACCTCTTACACATACAAGAAACTCATCGAGATTTAAATACCTAAATGTAATTCTCACATCAAAGGCCCTCTTTGTTACTGGCTCCAAGGAAAACTGTGTTTTACCAAAACTGCAGCAGCGAGTCTCTGCTGACCCATAGCAATAGCTGCTGCTGGCCTTACAGGGGTGTTTGGGGCCTAATAACCCAGCACCTCTTCACTTTCATCTTCAAAGCACCTCACCACCATTAACTAATTAGCAATAGTAATTACGAGGCTGCTTTTCTATGTTTATTTACGTGGTCCTAAATACAAGCGTTCGAGAAATGCTGGTCACTTTACTAGGCTGCTATGGCATTGCCACAAATGTTAAAAGCGATCCCACAAACCACTTAATTTAGGGTTTCAGGAGACCAGAGAGGCTGAAGGACTACTGCCTTCTTCAGGTGATGAAGTTTCAGTCCTTGCTTTCATGGCATGGGTTTTGCTGTGATGATGTCCTCGGTTTTGAACACGTTTGCTTAGAAGCTGTGTTGAGGAGCAAACAGGCAAGAAGGTCCTCCCTAACCCGACCTCTCTCAAACAGGACACTGAAGGCATCTTGACCTTCAAAGGGGACAAACAGGACATCCCAGATGCAGGGCTGCTGCCATGGCTCTCCAGCTGTTGCAATCCTCAGAACAGGGTAGACCAGTCCTAATTATTACCACGTGTCACCATACAATAACAGTGGCAGGAGACTGGGGCGGCTCTAAAGGAGGCTCTGCACCAAAAAAACCCACCCCAAAGAGCAATCAGGAGAACCCCTAGCCTTTAAAGAGGCCAAATGAAAGAGAAACGAGAAGAAAACAGATGCAGGGAGGCAAAGGGACTGCCCTGAGGTTACACAGTAGCTGAGTAACAGAATGAGGATTTGAAGAAAGGTATCCCAAAGCCCAGCTCAGCCTTTATCTAACAGACTAATGCCATATATAAGTGACACTCTCTTGGACAATTCCCCTCTGAGCCTGGAATTATTTTCCATCATAATATACAATTATTCGCCATCTGGTTCCCCAATTGGCCATTGCTATAATGTAATCCAGCCCTGCCCTGGCTGTCAAGGAGTTTGGACAGCCCTTGGCTTGACACAAATCCATATAGCAATACGTGTCACTCAGGAGCGCAGGACCATGACTATTCCCCACTCCCTCATTGATTTTATAACCATCCTCCAGCCCCAAGGCCAGTAGATGGGGGTCTCTTTTCACATGCCTTTAACAGCAAGGTCAGATTTCAAAAATAGATGGGGGAAAACGGCTGTAAGAAGGTTCATTTTCAATGCCTGTAATTGCCAGCCCAATTTTAGCTGAGACTTCAGTGAGCAAGGGTGGGGGGGGAGGGGCAGGCCTAGAAGCCAGGGCAGTGACTGCTCTCGTGGCCACGTGTTGAAGATGAAGATGGAAGGTTTTCCTAGATTTATCCCAAGTGGCAAGAAGGTCACTAGCACGAGGTTAAGTAGATGGATGTAATTCAGATAATGGAATCTGAGACTTCTAGGTTTTAGATGCAAATAAGTTTAAACAGACTAGCGGGTGCAGCTCCAGGGAGGGAATGAAACTGATATTCTTCAATTAGAGTTTGCACTGGGACCAATCATTTTAACCAACGAGACAGATTCAGCCTCTTATGTAGCTCTCCAAAAGGCTACTGGCTTATCTAAACACTGCATTTGGTCCAGCAGATTCAGGTGGTGGCTTTTGTTGTCCTGACAAACGTCAGAATAATAAAAGGTTGTAGCAGATGTCCAAACCGGGTGGCAATTACCATAGAGCAGGAATAGGTCACTATCTCTATGGCTAGTAAAGGACAACTTCTGCCTTCAGTGCCCATGGGCAGAATTTAGCCCCCAATTCAGATAGGAGCTCGAGTCTTTTGCTGCACAGACATAGACTTATGAATGTGATAAAAATCACAAGCTCGGTCATGAATAGAGCAGTGAACCCTCATTAGACACAGCAAAAACACTAGAATTTACTGTCACAGAGATACAAGTCTGAAATCCTGATGAAAACAGAGATCAAGAGTGACGATAGTCAGATGAGCATTAACTGTGCTAAGCAAATCTTTAGACTGTAAACTTAGATTAAAGCAGATTAAAAAAAAAGTAAGCAACACACAGGAACTGTCATCTTTAACTCTTCAGAGCCAGAGCAAGAAATGAAAACTGATACAGTTCGTTCAACGCACACATAACCTCCAGAGGCTAAAGACTAACAAAAACATTTCACATGGAGATTTGAGAATTAAGATACCAACACACCTCTTCCCTCAAACCAACCCCTTTAAAAATTTATATTAACCAAAGATGCCCCCAAATATACACACACTATGATTGAATAGCCTGCAGACAGCCACAATATTGTACATAATTACTTGCGATGACTGAAAGGTGTTTAAAAAAAGCTGAGAGAAAGAAGGGTGCAATTAGGCAGAGGGAAAGGAAGGATCCAAATGCGTACAACACGATGTTCAAACCGAGGGAGGCAATTAGCTGGGTGTGGACGCAGCACGAGTGAAGAAAGCGATGCCTGCGCCTGTGCCCTTACCCAGCACCGCCGTGACTTCCCACAAGAGATCCATCACCCCCGCGATGTGTCCCAACAGCCAGAGGATGCAAAAGCAGGTCTCTGCAGCGCAGAAAGCTTAGCAGCTTTTCAGCCTTGGAGGTTTTTTTTGGGGGAGCAGAGGCTGCACAAAGGTGGCCTGAGCTCCTGGGATGGGCTGGGGAGGGGAGGGGTTGTTGGCCACAACTTGTTACACGACACAGGCTGAGCAGCACGGGAGGAACTAGGTCAGGCAATTCAACAGCTTGCTCTGTTGGCATGGCTGCGCTGGGTAATTATACTAAGGAGGCAAACAATGGCAGCAAACGAATAACCCTCCAACTTTAAAGTGCCCATACCGGTTACCGGCATTCACACCTACATCTTAATCCCTGTGGTGTCACCTGCTGTTCACGCTGCCCTAGCGATACACCAGACACCCCATCCCATTCCCTTCTACATCGGGAACTCCAAACTTTATTGAGCATCTCAACTGGGACCAATTTCCCAAAGACAGAAACACCGGGCTGAGAAAAAGCACAGCAAAGCAAGTGTCCGCCTGCAGTGCATTAGGCGGGGGAAAATAAGGCACTAAACTAGAAGGAGATGCAGAATACGAGCTCTTATAAGAGCAAATTAAAGGCTGGTCCTTCTGACCTTCCTCAAAAGGGCACTTCAGATTTGCACTCATGCTGCGTCTACCCCATGGGGAGCACAGCCTGGATGGCTCAGGAGGCCTCACAGCATGTAGATGGTCCATGACATCTTTCATTTCATCCACTAAGCCCCACAGCCCTTCCTACCGACATGAGAGCGCCTGACCTGAGGCCAAACACAGCTCAGTGCCTATGCACTGGACACCATGGTTCTCTCCTGGCTGCTTCCCACCTCAGCAGCTCAGACCAACCCAGCCAAAAGAAAAGCTGGTAGTGCCTCATGGTGAACAAAACCTTCAGGTTTCTCTGTTAAGCCCTTTATTTTGCTGTCTCTGCCACCCACCCTCACCCATCGCCTTTACTCGCATTTTGTGCTTTAGCCAACACTTAGATGAAACTCCAGGGACAGCAGGAGCTACTGAGACTTGTCTACACTGTTCTGTGTAACAGGAGCACATTTAGTTCTGCTCTTCTTGCATTAATATAAGACTAACAGCAGAGAATGGGGGAAGGACATAAAGGACTTCCCTGTTTGCAAGGCAGGGTATATGGCAAGCGTCACTAGATCCAACATATAATCACAGCCTTTCGCTTTCCTACCGCAGCACCACGGTGAGATACCCAACACATACCAACAACAGAACTAACTGAGCTGTCGCAGCATCCTGTGGTCAGGAGATCAAAGGTGCAAACCTCTCCATTGCAATTAACACTTGTAGTTAGACCCAGGAGGAGATGACTGCGTCAAAAGATGCAAGGTATGAAACTGGCTGCAAACCAATTAAACCTCCTATGCAATGGGCCAGCCCAGCTAGGACGCAACCTACACCTCCCCTGGCAAGGGCCTCAACAGGTCCCTGGGGCACCATCAGCCTTTACAGCAGGTAGCCTTGGACCAGACTCAACTGCTCTCAGAGGTGCTCTGTAGAGTCCCTTGACTATACCCACACCATGGCCAAGTCCATCCCCAAGCCACCAGCACAGCCCCATGCGAACAGGGCGGCCCCACGGAGATCTGCCAGCTTACATCAGCATGGGGGTCCTACCTCCTCCTCCTGGCGCATTTTGCTCACAGGCATAACCATGCTCCATCCTTCTCATCTGCTGACATGATGCTGGGGGATTTGGGCCAGGGAGGTGGCTGCCAGCACCCATGGAAGACAGCAGCCCTGAAGGTGCAGAAGGCCAGCTGGTCCTCCTGATCCTATTCCTGGGTTTTGCACGTGCTGTCTTTGGAAGCAGAACAGCAAAGACAGGCAACGGCTAGAGCACAGTTTAACAACCTTGGCTAGGATCAGACTACACAGTGTTACAAGGCTACATGGGAACGCTCCCCTTTCCCTAGAGATGGGGGAGAATTAGGAAATATCTGTCATGAAACTTTCGAGAGCTCTCTGATATATGACCGCTTTGCTCTGCACAAGCTGGAAGCCAGCCAGGCTTTATGCTCACACCAGGGGTCTGTTTCAACAGCTCTTCTTGGTAAGCACTGGTCTTCAGGCTGCCAAGTGCTCGCAAGCATTGCCGTTCATGAAGCTATCATGGTCACAGACTCCTCCGAAAACTTCCATTTCCTTTAACATTGTTCTTTTTCTAAAGCAATTCTTGCAAGTCCTTGAAACAAATGGGAAATTAAATAAATAACACCACCACCACCCCCCTGACACCCAAATATAGAGAGAACAAGGGGAACACTGCCAACTTGACCAAGATCTTAGTTTACAGAACATATTTTAAGGACTGGCAAAGAGTCAACCGTATGGCTGCAGAGCTATATGGAGGTTAGCTCTAATGCATAATAAACTTGACAGTGCTTCACTAGCCAAGCAGGGTGTTATTTTTCCAAACTTGGCTGTTTTGAAGAAGAAAAGACTAATTTATCTTTCCAAATTTATCATCAACATGTGTGTGACCAGTTCCGACCCACCTCCTTAAAAGTATCCCAACTATGGTCATGGGCTGTGAAATAACACACTGAACATGTTACAAAGCTCCCCTGTGCAAACACATCAATTCTGAGATACCCATTTCACCTGAAACTAAGTGCTAGGTTTCCACTATTTTAAATTCCAGCTGTACAGTAGATTTTAGAGATGGCTATAAATCTAAACCCAGCTTCTTACATTCAGTGACAGCAAAGAAAGCTTTTAAATTGAAGTTGTCACCAGTGAAAGTTTTCAGGCAGCAGTTCTCAAAGCCTTGAAAAGAGAGGCACGTAAGAAGACAGAGCCCAGACATACAAAAAGCCTCCTTCCAACTTCCTTCCAATACTTAAAACTTATAACCAAGTCAACTGGGAAGCCCTTCCACAGACCTGGAGATCTAAGTTTTACCAGCTCCTACCTCCTGCTCGGCGGCCCAGGCTGTTCCCGGCAGTGGATGTGGCTTCTCCAAGCTCCAGCCCAAAGAGCACGGATGCTGGAGAGCAGGAGCCAGGCAGCTGGTTGGACCACACAGGACTGAGAGGGCCTGGGGACTGCAGCATCAGACCGGGGGGGAGTAAAAAATGGGCAGCTCAACATGAAAGGAGGGTATGGTGAGAGCACTGGCAGCATTTGTGGTATCGGGTGAAGGCCAAGGTTTGTGCATGCACCATCAGCGAGGAAACACCGGGTGCTCTTACAAGCGTAACAGCAAATGTTGCATTATATGCAAGAAGACAGGGGGAGGGCAAGCAAATGCTCAATGGCAAATCCAACACAGAAGGTTTATTCCCCAGGCCTGTAAAGCCGTGTTACGTTACACACTGCAGAAGGAAGAGGCCGGTGCTGATGCGGTGGTGGGTTAAGATGGGGATAAGACGGGGTGCAGTGGACAGAAGCAGCCATGGATGCCTTGTGCTCAGTGCACAGTGACTCTTTGCTCTGGGTGCAGAACTGTAATGCTGCTAAAACATGATTCGCAAAAGTAAAAATAAGGTCTCAGCCCTCTTGTGCTTTGGGCAAAGGGGAATCCCCCCCAGCTCCCCACCTGCTTGCGGGGGATGAGGGCAAGGCAGAGCCGGGGACTGCACCGAGAACAACACAGGTCATAGAGGATGCACAAACCTGGCGTGTGGCAGCAAAGGTCCCAGAGGCACAAAGGAGCTTTGACTGTATAGAAGAACACGGAGGTGGGGGAGTAGAAAGAGATACATTTTTGGCAGCAGAGATTTTATTGTCTGTTCACCCCTCCCTTGCCAAAATGTCTACAGAAATTGCAAAATGCACAAGCCCCAGATTCCCCCAACTCTTGGCAGAAGAAAGTGGTGCCCGATTTGCAGAAAGGAGCAGAGAGATTTGCAGGAAGGAATGTGGAGTTGAAAGGTGAGGAAGAGCAGGGCAGCTGTGTACTACAGAGCACAAGCCACACTTGCTGTTTTCAGAACTTTTATGCAGGTTTTTATTCCATTATTTATTATTCAGAAGCCATACTTTGTAATATATTATAGAATTAATAATTAATATATTTAATATGTTATATTATTTATTCTGAATTTTTATTCAGTTGGGAGCAAAAACCTCTCTGGAGTCATTTGGGACAAGACGGCCAACACACTCTGCCCAGCAGCTCCATCCTAAACCCAGAGATGACGGACTTCACTAGGGAGGTACCGTTCTCTGAATAGATACAGCCATTTCCAGGATTTCACACACAGGATTGCCCGCAGATCTCTCAAAGATTACTGTAAATACATTTATGATGCATCCCCTGAACCTGGTAAGCCACAGATAAATCCCCTCCAGAGGAGGGACTGGCACGAAGCTTGCCAACGCGCCGGCTGTATTTGCCCAAGCCTTCGGCTGGCTCTTGTGGTGCATCCCTACATGCTGGCAGGAGCACAGACATGCAGCATCTTCCATGCAGGGCAACATCACCCACTCACCCTCTGCTCAGGAAAGCATCATTTTCCTTTAAAGCGCAGATACCTACACACTGCTGTGCTGTCAACACGTGCCAGTGCTCAGGAACGTCAAAAGAACACAAACACAAACTCCTTCAAGCATCAGGTCTCTGCACCACCCCAGGATTTGTGCTTTTCACACACTGTGTCCCCTATGGGGAACAAGGTACCGTGAAAACTTTGGAAACAGCTTTGTGAAAGCAAAAAACACAACTGGCTTTTAAGCAATCTTATCCAGGCAGGTCTTCTCACACCCCAGGTATTGCAGCATTTATCCTCTGAGCCACATTCCCAAGCCCACACAGAGCAGAAGCTTCACGTGAAGATCCAGGTTAGGATACGGCCCCACTGTAGGGCATCCTCCAGCACACCCTGTGCATTGAGGAGCATCCCCGAGCTCTGGGCTGGGGGTAGGTTGCTGCTTTCTGTGGCACTGGCATTTCCTCACTCCGTGAATGCAGCAAGGAAAAAAAAAAAGAAAAATAAAGAAAAACTAAGCTGAGGCAGGTTTAACCTCCTGGAGCTGGACTAACAACTGAGAAATGCCAGGGAACATTCCTTGCTGTCAGTGAGCATCAGCCACTTTGCTTCACCGGAGCTGGGGATCTGCTGGTATTCACTTCACACACGAAACCTAACGACTGACCATAAGTTTACCAAGTAGGGTAATTTATTTTTTAAAAGACTTAATTTGAAGGTTAAAAGCCACTGGACCAAAGTCACCTTGAAAGTAAATAACCTGGCTTCTACTGAAGCCGGGCTGTGAAGCCACCCAAGCACAGAAAGTGCTGCAGGCAGAGCGGCAGCTCTCACCTTTCCTTATGTGTGGAATTGCTGGGTGCTGCCCGCAGAGATCCTGCTCTCAGGAGGAAGCGATGCTCCTGTCCCTCCGCTGCCCACAGAAACTGCACATGACAAAAAAACCCCTCTCTGCTTCTGGCAGTTCTGCTTGCAGGAACAGGGAAGCCGGCACTTTGAGTTGGTGCTAATTAAATCACACACCTTGCAAGCCATGGGGGGGGATGGAAATATGAACCAGCCTTCGTTCAAACCTCTCCCAGCTCCCAAAGCCCTGAACTCAACTAGATGATGGACAGTCTGCTTATTGCAGCACTCCGTGCATCACCAGCGCTTCTCGTGCTATCAGCACTTCATGTCAGTAATATGAAGTTATGCTGCTTGGATAATAATATTTATCCAGGCCAGCAGTGACTCCTTATTGGTTTGATGACATGTGTGTCTATGATCAGTGAGGGAGGGTTTTTTATGCTTCTCTCTTTGCTTTCTCTTATGCTTTATGCATATACATAAACACATATACTTGCACCAATGTTTTGATGTTGACAGCATTTGTTTCAATAGCAGTGGCATTTTTCACATTCCATCTAAAACCAAACCCATTTTCCAATTCCAAAATTATTTGCGCTTTGTTTAAAGCGCTCCATTTTTCCCTGAAAGGATGACAAGTTGCCAAGACCCTTCATTTCAAGTGGCAGATGTGCCAAATGGAGATTTGCTTTTTATTAATCTTAACCAGCGAGGCCCCAAGTTCTTCAAACATCTTTAAAACTTTATCATGCTGTAAAAAGGCCCCAATTTCCTCTACTTTTCCAGAAAGCAATTCCTGTACAAAGCGCAGTCACAACTTTGCCATTAACCACTTTCACATCAGGTTTCTGATCCCACCATAAAATAACAAATACTGGATACCGAATAAGAATCTCTGAAATATGAAGCATACTAAAGGTAAAAAACTTTGGCTGGCTACACTGAGCACCACCACCAGCTAATGATACAGGATTGTTTTCCAAGAAAAGGTTGTAAGAACCGAGTGACCCCTTTAGACTGATTGAACCTCAAGTTAAAAAAAAAAAAAAAGCCAGAGGCCTGAGTTTGACATTAACCGGAAAATCCCAGAAACATCAGGTATTGCTAAAGAGAAGTTCATTGAACTGCAGCTGCTAATAGGCCATGACAAAGGTGGCTGCCACACCACCCTTTTTTCAGTCCAAGATGAATCTGTAGCAGATCAACCTTATTTATTTATTTAAGGTTTTGGCTACCATATCATGAAGTAACTTTTAAAGGTATGTTCTACCAATTCACACATTTCAAGAAAACAGTGGAAGCTTCTTAGGCAGAGAGTAAATATTAAAAGTATTTTAATAACTTGTTTTGATTACTACTTCATAGCGTTTATTACTTTACTACTACACTGCATTAAGGCAGGAAATCAGGGAACAAGGAACCAAGTCCACAGTGTAGGACTTTCCTCAGAAAGCTTTTGTTCTTGAGACAAGTTTGACTTGAAATCAGTAAGAAGTTGCTTGCCTTAAGTGTTTACTATGCAGTGTATAGAAGGATACGCCACTGAGACAGAGCCTACCTGTGAAGTTACAACCCAAATTTCAAACAACTTAAAAGCTTTTGAGTACTTAAGACTTATTCTAGTGCAGTGAGCACGCAGCGGGGCTGCAAAAACAGGACAAAGAAACCATCATCATCCTTATCCGTTTGCTTGGAGCATCAGCATTTAAGTGAAGGAGGAGAGAAAGCACGTTGAGTTTTTAATACTTCAATAAGATCTAAAAATTAGACACAGCCCCTAGTGAGTTCGCAGGACTGTGTAGGTGGCAGAGGAGCAATACATGGGAGAGGCACAATAAGGAGCTCCAAAGGAAGGCTGGGGCTTACCTGGTGCACACAGGACTTGGCATTCAGAAAGAACAGCTCGACTGTAGTTTTGTCTTTGAGAAAGGAAATGCTTTCAATGTAGAATCTGAAAATTAAAAAAAAAACACAACCAAACCCAAACAGTTACTTTCTTGAATAGGTGTCATCTTCCTCCCAAATCATTTTATTTCCTCAATGTTTTGTTCTCTAGTAATAAAATAGCACAGAGGAACTATGAGCTACTGCACTTAATTTCCTGCCCATTAGGAGGGCCAACAGCACAGCCGACAGCACACAAGGAATAGCAAACTCCTTGCTCACTAGATCGTAGATATCTGATGACTTTTCATCTCACTTGAAAACCCTGTCGAACGTTAAAGCAGCAAAGCCCATCCCTCCTATGCAGATAGAAACACAGTGGAAAAGGTGACTCCAAACAGTGTCTTGCAGGTCGGAACGCTGGCCCAGCGCTAATGATCATCCTAATGATGATGAGAGGCCTAGAACAAATGGTTTACATGGAAGGGCTGCAAGCTGGCTCAGCCTTGCAGGCACCACTGTATGGAGCTTTCTCTGCCTTCCTCCCCAGCCTCTTCTTCCCCGAGTGCATCACAGAGGCACTACCAACAAAAGCAATCCCATTACTGGTTACTCTGGCCCAGCTAAGGCCAGCAGATGGGTCCCAGTTTGTTCTAGAACTACACCAAACATCACATATGCTGCTGTCACTCTGAAAAATTGCACACAACCCATTCGTGCGCTTCCGACTCACTCGGGGCATCAAACCAAACAGCGCCAAGATGCATTAAATGGTGCGGAGAAAACACATCTATAATTTGAGGAGCGTAGAACTGCCAAGTCAGTTTGAAAAGAGACAAATTTGTGTGAAGGTGGTCCTGTCAATCCTTTTTTAGCTGGATCTGAAAGCAGGATACCTGTGCTCCAGTTCCTTACGGAGGATGAATGTGTTGGGTCCAGACTCTCCTACCCGATGCTAGACAGCAGGTACGGTTTTTTTCCCAGCCAAGAAAAGACTTGGGCCACCACCACCACCACTGCCCCAGCAGTGCAGGCCACACCGGGGCTTCTCAGTATCTTGCCTTTGCTAGCAGTAGGGTTGGATGGCCAACACAGGGCACGCAGCCCACTACGTTTATCAGAACCAGGCCAATCCCTCCCACAGTCCCATGGTGCTCCTAAGGCTCCTCACAGCCTCAAGCTCCAGCCACTGATCTCTTGGTGAAGATGATTTGCAAGACACTGGAAGGAGTCCCCAGGAGCAGCACGGAGCGCATGGCAGGAAGCAGTAAAGCTAGCACCTGCCGCACGTGTAAGGAACGTACGCAGTATTTAGGTTGTGACTTGAGACAAGCAACACATTAAACAGTAATTGTTTTAATATTTCACATTCCTACAGCATGTTCCATCAAATTAATTTTATAGTACTCCCCAGAACGCCTCTGCAGGATAAGGAGATAATTTACCCACGTTACAGGCATGCAGCCTGTCCAAGGGGCAGACCCAAGCCCAGCAACCTGCCCCAGACATTTGAAAGGCTATTTCACATTTCCATGAGTCACCTTTCACCGAGAACTGCAGGAACCACAGGTATTTCCACCCTCTCTTGATCACACCCGATATAATTTACTTTTTTTTTTTCCCCAACAGCTTTGCTAAACTTCACTTTAAGTATACTTGAGTGTTTCTCTCCAAAAATGCAGAGCACCAGAGGGCAGGAGCCTCACTCTTCATCCTTTCCCAACCTGCTGCCAGACCAGCCCTTCACAGTGTAGACCTTCCTCAGCCTGCTGAAGCCTTCCTCCCTCCGCTGTACCAAAACGGTGATTTTTTCCTCAACTAATGACCTCATTTGCACTTGCAGTTTCTTTCAACTAAGAGCCAGACGTGGCTGACATCCTCACAAGCAGGATAATACCTCCAGCTCTGCAGAGAGGTAGCCCCAGTCACTGGTGGTACAGAGTACGGATTTAGGGAGAGGTGGGGCAGCACTGGGGAGGTGCTGCCCTGCCCTAGCCAGGGGTGCGTGCTCTATTTCTTCCGTGGTACAAGCTGTACGCCTTTATCGCCACAGTACAGATGGGGAACACTGGACCACAGAGATAAGGATGCTCAGGGGATGGCAGGCATGTTAGCGAACACCATAAAGTACATATTCTGCTTTTATTTCTGATGCTGTCAGCATCTTTGAAACTAGAAAAACACTTTTGTTAAGTCCTAAATCTGCATGTCCTATGTCTATAAATCCTAAACCAGCTACATGTACTATATGAAAACTCACCTGACTGGCTTGATTTTATGCCAGCTGAAGAAAAATAATTAAAGCCTGAAAGGATTTATCGTGTGTGTCCTTACTGAACGACAAAAGCTCAGGGCTGGGGAGCTGTGAACAAAAGGAGGGTCATAACAGGTATCTGGAGATGCCCCCATTTCCAGTATTGCTACTGGAAACTGTCTGGCACAGCGCTGAAAGATACTGAGAACTGATGCTGTTGCACATTTGCCACTTGCTATGAGAAGAGCGGCTCAGTGCCCTGCCTCCTTATACTTGCCCAGCCTCTCCATGCCACTTGCCCCACGCCCAACTACGCTTTTCCGTTCAAGCCACAGGCACACACAGCTACAGCTCTGTATTTGTCTGCTCTCAAGGGAGTTTAATTAAGGAATAGGCTATGACAAGGCAAATGTGTTCACACAAGATAAGTGTCTGAACAAACCACCCAAGGCATAGGCCGTGGCAAGGCCACCAAGGCATAGGAGCAAAGGCCTGGGGTCGCTTACTTATCCAAAAAGTTGTAACCAAGTAGAGTGCTGCAGGTTTTGAGGTGGCTTTTCTGTTAGAATAGTTATTTTCTACAGATGAGACGGTTTCTGTATTGCTAGTTATTTCTGTATCCTGCTCCACACTCACTGCCCACCTCCTTGGCTCCTAATTGCTTGGTTTGGATCTCATGACCCTGGAGTAGTCAGGCTTAAAAACAGCTTCTAGAAGTTGATCTTTCCAAGCCCACTCCTCACACATGAGCTCTTGCCCAGGTCTCTGAACAGCCTGTCCTGTAGAGGACCATCTTGCAACAGAGAGGGCCAAAGTGACCATCACGAGCCAACAGCATTAATCCCAACCAAAGAAATGCTCAAGGCATATGATCACCTTCACAGCTTTCTTGGGCACTCATAGATTTTTAGCCTCCCAGATCCTCATCAAAAACAGTGAATATATTGAAGAGCCCATCGTCCCTTTTAAAATGGATTTTTTCGCAGCTCTGAACTCCATCACAAATAAGCACATATTCAACAAAAACAAAGTGCCACTTGTTTGAATGGTTCCCTCAATGACCAGGGTGCAGAGGACGTGGCAAGATGATGGTGCCAACCGACCCAACTACACCAGAGGCTCTGCCTTGGAAGCACTTCAAATAATTAAGCACACAAGGCATAAATTGACTGAGATATGAAGAGCGAATGAGGTCAGTTTGCTCTCGTTCTCCTCATAGACTGCAAGGAAAACAAAAACTCCAACAATATTAAGAATATGATGCTTAGTCTTTTCTGCCAGCACAGCTCTGTCTCGTAGGACATGGTTTTTTTCAGGCCCTTAACCAGCAGAGCTTTGCCAGCAAAAGCCCTAAAGTAATGCAATTACATTGGCCAAAATCATCACTTTGCCAGGGATTTTATTCTCTCCTGGGGACTGGCTTAAGCTGTGTGAGCAAAGAAGCCATCAGCAATCCCTTTCAAGTACAGACAACCCTTAAGTAAACATAAGACGAAAAAGTACAATTGCTTAAACAAACCGTATTAAAATTTAGCACTATTAAAGACAAGGCAGGCAAAGGAGATCTTTAAAATATGGAGTTTTAAAGAAAAAAAACCCAAACCACAAATTAGGAACAATGTCCTAGTAACAGTTTAAAAAGTAGCAGGTTCCAAACGACTTTTTTTTGGTAGTTAGATACAAAAGAGAGCAGCACTTATCCAGCACCTAATCTCCTTCTAAAAATAATACATCGCTTTGACATTTATTTCCTTTATCAAATCGGTAATCAGTTCTTTTAAACAAAAACCTCTGGTGATAAACAAACCCAAGTGGCAATGTTTTCTTTGTGGAAACAATTACTCACCTAACGGCAAAGTACAAAGTTGCCGGGCCCGGTTTCTTGGGCAAGTCATGGTCCAGGACTCGGTGATCCAGCTGCAGCCAGACGCTCTGACCTCTGTGGAAACAGGTTGGGGAGGTGGTTAAAAACCGGGATGGGAAATACAGAAACAGGCTCTTTTCAGTGCTTGTGTTCACACCAAGTGTTACTTTAAAAAGTGCCAGATTCAGCTCTGAGGCAGGCAAACATCTCAACCAATTATTTCCTTTTTTCTTAACTCTGAGATTTTGATGCAATTCACTTTTGGACATTAGGGAACACTTTGCAATTACATTTTCAGCTGCAGCACAAAAGTCACAGCACACAGAAAAAATAAATATTGAAATACTCTCCTTTGCTAAAAATGGGGATGCTTCCATTGACTTCTCACGGCTAGCCGGGGGTGGGGGGGATCTGATCAGCAGCAGAGGCTGGATGTTTGCCTGCAGCAGAGGTGTTCTGCACCGTCCCCAGTCCCAGCAAGACATAAATCCCTGTTTCAGGGCAGAGATGTACCACTGGCACACTCATTTAATGAGGCAGGTGTCTAAAACACAGTTCTCTCTGCAGCAGCTTCTCCGACTGAAATGTGAAGGAAGCCAGAAATAAAACTAAAACCCTCCAAACCCCAATAACCTCCCTGAGGACCCTGGGGCCGAGGGGGAGAGCAGGAACCTGTGGCTGCCCTGAAAGGCTGGGGCATGGGTGCCCTCCAGAGGCCACAGACTCCCTCTGAGCACCCAGCCCAGCCCTGTACACCCAACGCACAGCCTCTGGATCCCCACTGGCATTTCTGGGGATGCCAACAGCTTTTAGGTAATCCCCTGGCAGCACTTTAAAGCTCATCGTGAGGGAGCGCCAGCAACCAAAAACCTCCAGAAGAATTTCATGGCAGCTCTTCTGGTCTTCTGTGGGGGGGGTGTGTGTATGGAAATAAGCCAAGTACAAACAGCATCCTTAAGGGATTTACAGAAGAGCTGAAAGAAAGTATTTTCCAGCACTTGAAAGGAGAAGGATGTGGCAAAAATATTATAGGGAGAGCCCAAGATGAGAGTGGCTGGTAAAAATAACACACCCCTGCGGTCAGGGCCCCAGAGCGAGTGGCTCCTACCAGCTCCATAAACACCAGCCCTTTCCCTGGGGCCAGTCCTGCACCTGCAGATAGGAATTGCCTCGGCCAGGGCCCCAAACACGGCTCCGATGTGGTTTGTAGGAGAATGCTTCCATCCAGGACACCGTAAAAAGCAGTAACAGAGAGCAGCAGGGACCATTATTATTCCCATTAGACAAGAAGAGGTTTATTTAGGGGATCCATTAATGCACAACTTCACCTCCCCACTGCCCTGGCTCCAGCTCTTTGGGGAGCTGAAGGTGACTCTTCTGGAGACGCTGGTCCTGCCTGCGGGCTTCAGTCCTGCACCCAGCTGGCGTGGGGAAGCATTTCAGTGCAATGCTGCCAGATGAGTCTAAAACACCAGCTTAGATTTCAATTAACCCAGATGACTCCGGGTTAATGCCATGGAAGCAGGTTTCCCGTGGCACTCCGGAGCCTGGCCACGGCATCTCATCCAGCCTGGCGGCAGCTGCTGGCAGAAGGTGGCAGGGAAGGGGCATTGGTAGTGACATGCTGCATCCAACATCGGCACACACTTGCATTAGTCCAGCTGCTGGGAAGGGAGGGTTGTGCATTTTGAGCATTTGCTGCTTTTGCAGCTCTTTCTGGTAGTCTGCAGAACAGCTTGGGTATCTAAAAGCAATAGGGAAGCTAGAGAGAAAGCTGTTTACGAGAAGGACTAACTTCATATTTCACTGCTGTTAGGGAAGTTTGGGTTTAAAAGACTCAATAATACATTTGAGATTAAAGTGCAAAGCAATAGGAGCAATTCATTTTGAAAATAAACGCAAGAGCTTTTTGTTGCTACTAAAAGCACAGAGTAGGAAAGCTGAGGGTGTTCACGTAGGAAATTATTGCTGAATCAATATTTTCCACCTTGTGAGACAAACATGAGAAGTGAAAGCATCAGGAATGTATTTTACAAGTATTCTCTGGTTCGTGCCCAGAAGATATTTTCCAAATATTTTCTGTTTTGTGCCTTCCCCTTTCCTCAGCTAAGCAGCACAAGCACAAGGTAGGAATTCTTTCTTCTTCAAAAGAAAGTCATTTTTCCATCACATTGAGCAGGGATAAGGTTTCACATTGCAATAATCACACAGCTGTTCAAAATAAATGAACATACTTACGTATCATCTATAAACGTTATCCCAAAATACTCCTTTTCTTTCAGGTTGAAGTGTGAGGCCACCAGATCCAGTAAC
This sequence comes from Rissa tridactyla, assembly GCF_028500815.1. Taxonomy (NCBI): domain Eukaryota; kingdom Metazoa; phylum Chordata; class Aves; order Charadriiformes; family Laridae; genus Rissa; species Rissa tridactyla. The sequence goes on from NC_071475.1 coordinate 10,668,118, forward strand.
TCCCGAGACAAAAGTTTGGGCTATTGAAAGAATGAAAATTATTTAATGCATTTCAGTCCAGGTTTTTCCATATATAATAAAAATTTTCACTGCAAATACTGACAGTTAAGCACACACAGCCAAGTTAAACCCCTGTTGTACAACTCAATACAGAAGTGGCTCCATCAGACTTGGGGCAGTCGGATACGATGTCTCTGTGGAGCCGCAGGGCATGTGGAGCACAGAGAGGCAATTATGTACTTAACCCACCACATCAAGCTCAAACACACGGACCAACCGCTGCTTTCCTCTTTCTGGGGAGAAATGTGGAAGCTCAGGCTTTCCTGCACTTACAGCAGGAGGGATTTTTCAACAAAGAAAATATTACGTACTGGAAGATCTCATGCTTTGGGTTCTGTTATGGGAAGACAACACATCCCAAAAAATACAGACTTTTCTTCCCTTCTAAATTACAAAAAGCACCACCAAGAGGTGTGCATTTAATATACTTTATGAATTTTGGGAAAAACAGATGAAAAGCTGAATGCAGAACTGATGGCATATATTCTGCCCACTGTGCACCAGTGTCCAAAGGAAACCCTCCCGCTAATTCAGGTCTGAGGAGGGACGTGCGTGCCTGAACTCATACCCATTTCTTCCACTTTTACGAGTTGCTCCAGTAAGAGATACAACTTTTCTTCAAACGTTGCTTATGCGTCAGCCCTCGGCAATAGCACCGCTAAAGAAAATAGGCAGAGAGATCTGGCACCGTGCAACCAGTACCCAAAAAAAGCGGGGTCTTTACCTGAACCAGCAGCTCCAAGTTCCTGTCATCGAGGAGGTGCACCTGGCAGTGCCGGCCCTCTGTCATCTGCAAAGACAGCAACACAGCCCCTGAGGGACAGCAGGACCTTTCCTGGCTTACACTTGCCCACCTGCGGCTCAGGGGAAGGACAGTGCGTAGCAAGCGTTTAATCTGCACTGATAAGGGAATCAGCTCCATCCTTCTCCAAGGACTCTGTCTGGGGAGCTGCCTCAGCACTCTCCGCTCCCATCAACTTCAAGCCAGAATGAAGGGTGCTTCGCAGTGCTCAGGATCAGGTAGAAGTGACATAAGTGCTGTGAGAATTTAATTTGAGGATGAAGCAGCCTGTTTAGTACCATAGCCACTTCAGCAACGGCCTTTTGCTCCGGCGAGGAGCAGAGATGACCGGGGACCCATGAAACCCCCATCTATCCAGCCCTCCCTCCGGATGATGCCCAGATTGGTCTGTTGGCAGAGAACCTGGTCTCCAGTCAGGATGGAGTCTCTACCAGCCCATTAATGCTCTCCTTTGAATAACTTCTCACAATCATTACAAATCATTGCCTCCATAGGATTCTCATATAAGTGGTTGCACATGCCAAGACAGGTGCTTGAAGTGAAGGATTAAGAACAGGATGAGCTTTGCAACCTTTGACATTGTATCTGGACCGCTTACTTCGTATCACATTTATCTCTTAGAAACAACGCATCGTTCTCTCTTTAAGAGGACAGCAATTCAGAAATAGCTGCACATTAGGCCCTTTTAATATCTGCCCTTTGAAATCTAATGCATTTCCATGAAAGATTTTACATTATTTAAAATTTGTTCTAATTATGGACCTCTTGCTGTCTTTGTCAAGAACCAGCTTCGTAGCGCTCTCTGGGCGAGAGCTGGTGAAGGAAACCTGGCTTTTATATTTATTCTCCCAGCTTCAGGGTAACTCATTTTCCTGACAGCAGAAGCTTCTCGTAGACTATAAATTTTGAGCTGTGAGCAGAGGCCGAGGGTGGTTTGCTTAGATAGGGGCTCCCGGAGGGATTAAACAGCAACACACAGCCGTTTCTCCTTTCACATCCCTCTGGCTCTGCAGGGATGGGGACAAGGACAGGCTGTGCTCTGCTGCCACCAGCACCCCCTCATCACCTCCTGCCCCAGGATGCTACACATCCGAACCTTATAAGACTTAAAAATAAATACAATTTATACCTGATTGCAGTATAACTGAAAAGAGGCCTCCACCTCCCCCTGGGGCTGCCCCTGTTTCAACGCCCGGCTGTTTGCACAGCGAGGGCTGCCGAGACACAGCCTCTTCTGTCACCAGTCAGCCACAAGAAGCCAAATTAACAAAGCTTTATTGTTACAACTAATTGAGCTCATTTTGACCAAAACCCTGGAGGGATTCCCCTCCTGAGGACCTCTGCAGACAGGTCAGAGACAAGCATCTGCGGGCACAACTCTGTCTCGTGTCTGGGAAGACATAGTTATGGCATCTGTGGCACCAGTGCTGGCAACTGGTGGCACTAACCAAACATGTATCATCACATCACTCATCAAAACAGCAACAGTGGTAAAAGGACCATTTGCAGAGTGAGTCTAGCTGGAAGAAACCCCTTCCTTTTAGTTTCTCCTACTGCTGTGAACATGAATTTGTACAGCAGTGCCAGATGAAGAGTGACCTGCTGTGCATGCAGAAGTGCAAAGCAGAGACCGCACCATTGCGGACATGGCAGCGATGTCCCCTGTGCAAACCACGGCCTCACCCCACGCTGCTGCACCCCCAGCAGGCATCAGCCCAAAGCTGCACCAGCCCCAGGCCCGTGCTCCCAGCAGGGTACCACCTTCCAGCACTTTATCCTTCAGCTTTTGGGAGCAAAGCTGCAGCATCCCCATTCCAGCTTCCAGCGCGCTCCCTACCATTCATCCACTCATCCAACACACCGCTTGGAGCCCTCAAATCCATTACGATCTGATCATGGGTCCATTCATTCCTGAGAGCTGCAGGTCTGCCACTGCACCATCATAAATAAGTTGCATGTTACCATCAATTAATCATGTCATCAGCACACCCTTCAAGGTGGTGCATATTTCTGGCTCTGACATACTGTTACCAATCTGCCCCTGTTGCGAAGTGTCTGATCCAATAGTGTTTTTAAATCATTTCCCATCTGTTGCTCTGAGATAGCACAAGGGTTGCCATTATTTAATTGCTAGCTGCTTTAGCTTTCACCCAGTGAAATCACATTAATCACTTCTGACTGTTTTAATTGCCTTGGTTGTCTATTGTTAAGTAAAAAAGGTTTCTATTATAGCAAACACATCCACAAAGCCTTTTGCTGCGGAGAAAGGAAGGTTGCTGGGAAGATTAAAACATAAAAGAAATACCAACCATAATCTGTGCTTCTATTCAGCTATCAAAAGTAATTGCAAAGCACCTTAGAAGTAATTAAACCTCCTGACACCCCTGAAGATAGGCAAGATATAGTTATCCCTGATTTTATTGATGAGAAACCATAAGGACACAGCTTAAAAGTCTGATTTACAGATATAGATACAGATAACATTTAGGACCTGAGTCTCCAGGAATCTCATGTCAGAAGAAATCATACAGCTGCTTCCCAGAGTACTGGAAAGCTCAATCAAGAAGGTGCAGAAAACACCAGGTTGTTTGGTAATAAAGCACAGTGAAATGCTGTTCCTGTGACAAACTGTCAGCTCCCATGGACATCCCCGTGTGGCAATGGGCTCGTGTCACCCCAGGAACGCTCTGTCACATGGTGGGATACGACAGTATTGTCCAGGGCCATGAAGTGTCTGCTGCTGCCTATAGCTCAAGAAAGAAGGCGGGGGTCTCTGGAGCCCTTTCTATTTGCTGCTTGCACCCCTCTGCCCCCCCACCCCAGCCCATGCATGCCCACCTGAGGGCTACACCCCTGCCAAGATGCCTTCTCCATCTGGGCTGAGGGGCACAACATGGATACTCACTGTGTGGCACCCACAGCTCGGTCAAGGAACACAAATCTAGCAGGGTGACTACCAGCTTTGCATTTGCAGGCTCCAGCCACTAAACAAAGTGGCAGTAACCAGGACAGTCCAAACATCAGCCCTTATCCTCCTCTTGCAGACCCACGGCTTCAGCAACCAGCGCCCTGGTTTCTGCAACTGTTGAAGAGCTCTCTCCAAGTATCCCCACCCCATTCCTGATGGGGCAGAGAGCACTTCACTTGGCTTACTCCGTACTTACAAACACAATCACAAGAAAATCACTCCCAATTACTATCACAGAGCAACACAAGCCCATCCTGCATCAGGAATGTCGCCCACCAGAGAGGTCATCTCCAGGAGACAGCTCTCTCCTCACATGGAGCTTCCCCCCTGTGCAGACAGGACTCCTATATACAAGACAATACTCACATTTTCCAAGCCTCGTTCGTACAGGGGCCAGAACCAAAAACTTCAGAGGCTATCGCAGCCGCAAGACCACCTCACAAACTTTGGAGTATCAATCAACTTCCCCTGGCCCCGTATTGCCCCAGCGCAGTGACACAGAGGTGTGACATGACTGTGGTGCAGCAACACCACACGCTCAACACGGCTATCGATGGTCTGGTCCTCTCCTCTTACCTGAAGATGAGCTGGGGAGCTTCAAAAAGAGGACTTCACCACCATAGCATCGCAGGACATGTATTTGGCCATGGAAGGGTGCCTCCAGCTCAGCAACCAGAGACCCTGAGCTTCTAGAGCTGAAGCAACAAAGGACTCGTTTCTAACTCCCCCGATGACACGAGTGTGATTTATTTCCCCGCAGCACATCCGCTCACAGACATATTTCCTTGGGCTCTCGAAAGAGACCCACGTTTGACTCCCCAGCTCTCAGGGCGCTGAGGTCCTCCTCGTCAGAGCCCCAACGCCCGAGAGCCCCTTGCAGATACATTTTCATCTTTAATTCAGTACGCCTCACTAATCTGAACAATATAATTGATTTTCTATGAAGCTGGACCAATCCATCACGAGATGAGCACAGCTGTCTGGCTCAGTTAAGAGGCAGCGTGCGCAGTCTTGAGATATATATGCACACATCTATGTTTTCAGCTTATTCTCATTGATTTTGCATTGTCTGTACAAATGAACGATTTTGTTATATTTTTGCAACATGCCCCCAAGTTGGTCTTTTTAGCAGTTATTTTTAAAAGCCTGCAAATACTCAAGCTATTATCCAGTAAAAGAAGCAGCAGCATAAAATTAATGAAGTATCCTTACATCCCATTCCTAATAAGAAATTAGCAGAGCAATGTAACACAGCCTCATTTTTTAGCAAAACCATACTGAGATACTGGGAAAAAATAAGAATCCAGCATCCCAGAGTCACTTGTATGCTCTGTGCACAAGTAAGCAATAAAAACTCAAACATGGAGAGGAATGAAAAGGAGAACAAACACTGCCCAATGTAATATTTTGGTATCAATGCACTTCTGCAGCCCTCCTAACTTCCAGACTTTCAGCAAGAAGCTGATTTACCCAGATCTTCAATGAAAAAGGAAGATAAAGGAAGAGAAACGCACAATTCTCAGAATCTCCATATGTGGAAATTAAAGTACAGGGTGAGACTGTAATTCTATACAGCAGGTTAAAATGTCCAGAAAAGTTTCATCGAGCTGGAAAAAAATCCCCATTTTTTCCTCCATCTCATTTGTGACACAAAAATTAAAACAAATTCTCCACCTAAAATCATGGAAGCATTTTCCAAAACATCAGTCCTTTTGAAAAGAAAAAAAAAAACAAAAAACAACAAGGCAGAGAAAAAGCCTATTTCTTGGCTATTTAAACCAATTCCCTGTGATATCCTGAGCCTGAATATTTACTTGGGGGAAAAAGAAAGCAAACATATGCAGGATATTTATGCTATTTCTCTTCAGCAGAAACATCCTTCTTATTCGAAGCTGGTTGTTACATGCAATATTTTTAGACATCCATGTGTGTCATCCACTTAGGAAAAAATAAGAAAAAGAAAAAAGTAATTAGACAGGGTGTAAACAGGAAACCTCAAAAAATTTATGCTTAAAAAAAGCTGCCAGAATACCATGTCTCCTGAAGCATAGTTTAGGAATGGGAAGTAAATAAGGGTTTGGGTCAGATGCAAACCCAAACGTGTTGTACTCCCTCCAGACCAGATTTCACCTCCCAGAACTGGGCAAATTACAGAGACATCGCTTAGTGTAGCTGGCCATATCTGTCACTAACTCCTATTTTTAAGCCTTTTTGTTTTAAGAAGGTCTGGAGTCTTCACTACCAGGGAAAGCCAAAAAAAACCACCAAACCCTAACAACTCTGTGGCCAAAGTAAGAGAGAATTATACATAAACTGCACATAGTTGAGACAAAATTGGGAACTGTTTCTACCACCAAAATGCTCAGCGGTCCATGCATGTATCCCAGCTGCGCTCCTTTGGGATGGGCCATGATTTGGGCGTCAGCAGCCCACATTCACATGCTTCTGGCACAACCGCGTTGCACCAATGGGTAACTGCAACCAGCCCAGGGGCAGGATGTCTATGCCGGGGGCCTGCATCCATGTCAATATGAATTTCTGGAAGCTTTAAAACCACCCCGCCATCCAGTGAGGCTTCACATCTTTAATATCCTGAACTCCACAAGAAATCTTTTGGAAGTAGCAAACCTCTTCCCCCAGCTCTCCTCTTCCCTTCCTCTCAAGACCATGGAATCATAGAATGGTTAGAGTTGGAAGGGACCTTAAAGATCATCTAGTTCCAACCCCCCTGCCATGGGCAGGGACACCTCCCACTGGACCAGGTCACTCAAAGCCCCATCCAGATAAACTCTTTTGCTCGGGCACAGGTGTTACTGGGCTCTGCCCAGAAAGCACCCAAGTGTGGCACCGGGGATTTGGTCCCGTCTGCACAGAACTGCGCATGTTATTTCCATAAGCGCCTCACAGGGGAACCACAGGAAATCAGCCTTCACTGGCAGGTGAGTAAGCTCCAGAAGATTTTTTACAGGAATAGAAAAAACTGCACTGATGCATCCAGTGATGAGAAAGAAAGGGGAACCATTTTCACTAGATAAGTGGCCAGCACACAAAGCCTTAAACCTGCAGTTTTAAAAGTGAAAAATTGGGCTGCAGTGCGTCATTAAAACACAGGTTGTAAAAGTTGGCTCATTTATTCCTGAAACAGCCACATCACAGTGGCTTAGTCAAGTCAGAGAGCCGAAGAAAGTCATATAGATTACAAAAACCAAAAGAGCAATATTCCCACTCACAAGAGTCAGTGGTCAGTTGGGACGTGCCATCCTTTTGCCACAAAGACCCAGCTTCCACAAAAGCCTGTGGAATAGGGGGGCCCCCAAAATCCTGCCGTCCTGCGTTTGACCAGTGACTCAGAGGCAGCAGGGCTTCTTTGCAGGTGGAGGAGCCCAGAGAACCAGCCTTGCACTTAAAAGAGAATTTCATCTCAAAATCCCTACCTGAGCTGCAGTTAACCAGCAGTAATTTCCTGTAAAGCTTTTGTTTTTTCCCCTAACCCCTCTTCCGTAACTCGTAAGCCTGTAAGAGATTTCAAAGCTTAATATTGAAGCCCCTACACTGACCTCAGCATTTAGACTTTTTTTTTTTTCCTTCAATCCTGAAGGCATTTAGTATCAGATCCTCAGCTGCCTTAGATCAGCATCGCTTCATTGACTTTGATACAACCGGCTGGCTTACGTCTGGCCCGTAAATGTGCATGGCTTGATAAAAATATGAAATAAGATTTAAGAATGTATTGCAATATGGAGCTGCCCTAACTACACACATCTAAGGAAAATAAAAGCCTGTGCCTGTCCTTCTGGAAGGAAGGGGCCTGCATGCAGCTGGGGGGAAGAGGGGAAAAAGTTGTAATGCTTGAAATGACCTCAGAGTTTCCTGGTGTGTCTGTTGGGAGAGCAAAGCCTCGTCATGTTCCAGCACTCGGAGTTGCTCAAAGCTTTAAGGAATAAGCAGAAAAATAACAAACAGGAGTTTGGTTTTATACCAGCATTCCTATGGAAACTTTTTAAAGGATCTGCATAGGTCTCCAAAAGTGCCTTGATGCACACTTGTCCTGTCTGCAACTGATGGGTCTTCCCTGACCCAGTGTAGGTGCCCGTCACAGAGTGTCCCATTGTGCGAGATGCTCAGGGGGAAACAGATGGGTGGGCGGTTGGAAATGTTCTACCCTCCCACAGGTGAAGATCTGGGGAAGGGAAACATGCCTCCATCCCACTGCCACATCGCACCCCACTGTGCACCTCTCCACCACCTCCTTTGCCAGCAAGGGGTGCAGCACAAAAGCCCCCATGTGATGTCTCCTCTGCATGGCCACCCTCTCCTCAAAGTCTCCTGGACTCCCTGATACCTCCCAGAAAACACAAAGGGTTGGCTCTGGGTCCAAAACCTCAAGGTTTTGGGCCCAAAAACTCAGGTTTCCCCATGGGCTGATGGGTTCCCTGCTGCAGCACCACAGCGTGACTCATGTGGACAAGATAAACTTGCCCTGATCCCTTCCAAGGCAACCACACAGCTTCCACCAGCTTTACAAGGGGTCACCATGTCTCCAGACATACTGCCTCTCCTTCCTAATCTTCAAGTCATAAAGAAAAAAAACCTTTGGCTGAAGTCCTGGCTCCAATGTAGTCAACGAATTTTGCTGTTAACTTTAACAGGGCCAGGATTTTGCCTTAAATCATTTGTTATCTTACTATTAACCTTAACAGAAGCCAGATTCTGCTTAATGTTAAATAGCCAGCGATGCACTGAAGTGGCTGGCCATGTCTCCCAACCCTTTGTGCTATGGCAAGCCACCTTGTAGGACTCATCTCACCTCATCAGAGTGACTCCAAGTGCCATCCCTGTTCTTCCCAAGGGCTGCAGAGTGCACCGTGGCTCTGCACACTCCCATCCTAACACCCATGGGGTGTTTACCTGCAGGGACTGTACAGAGCCATTCCTGACCTCAGGGTGTCCCCGTGCCCCTAGTCTCAGGAGCAGCCAGGTGGGGACAGACGCTTCGAGACCAGACTGAATGCAATGTGCAGAGAAATAATGTTTTAAGATGAGACAGGCTGGAGAAAACTGACTTAAGCGCGAGCTGGTACAAATACCCCTTTGATAATGCTTTCCATGGAAATGTTGGCTCTGCTGAAGTTTGGCAAAGAGCTGGAGATAAAACACAGTGCCTAGAACAGGGGGCTGGGAGGCTCTCCGGGTTGCATGGCACCTTCCTAAAATAGCCACATGAACTGAAGATATGATGAAAAAACTGGCTCCTGCAGAGCATCAACTGACTTTCATGTAAGCCCCACCAGCTGAGCCTGTAAAAAAGTCTGGCAAAGCAACAGCCCAAGTGCTCTCCCTCACTGCAGGCACTGTGGCTTTTCAGGGCCAAGTGCCAACACACTTTTCCGTGCGATTCTCCTTTTTCCGATTTGTTCTACTATTTGTCCTTGCAGGGGATGGCGGATCTAAGAGACTCTTTCACTTGCTTTGTTGATGGTTTGCTGATTTGTACAGGACAACAGGCACAGCCTCTTGCAGTCATTAGAAAGATCCCACTGACTGGAACAGGTCGTGGGGCTCTAAATCTCATCCTCCTCTTCCAAAATGCTGAAACGCAATGCTCAGAAGTAATTATGAGCAAACTAATAAAAGAACCAAAACCAAAAACACTGACAGATGAAAATCCAGGGAACAAATTAATTCAGTCTTCCTCAAAATAATAAATACAGTATCCCAGCCAGGAGATAAAGCCCTTTGCCAAGAGCAAAATATAAACAGGAGAGTTGCTGCTTTTTGGACGCTACCAGGAACGTTGCAAGGTACAAAACTGGGATGTACTGGTTCATGGCTCTGCTGGCCCCATACTTCTCAGCTGACAAGCGGCATCCAGAAAGCATTTCACCTCTCCTGACACTGCTAAAGGCCACGGGATCTTGCCAGCAGTGTTATCAGTAGATGCTGAGTCCCTCTGACAGAGGGGGAGAGGTTAGCTATCCTCTTGAAGGAACAGCCCCCTTGTTGCATCAGTATTCTCCTTATGGTAAATAAAGGTGTCTCATATTCAAAACTGAAATGTTTCTCAAACAGGTCATGTCATTCCACAAGTGCCGATGTTGCCATTCCTACTGCTTTGCAATGTACTTAAAATAACAGCAAGAAAATAATAGACAGGCAACTCTACAGCTAATCCTAAAAATCAGGAAAATTAATAGGAAACAATCAGTGCAAATCTGCCACAAATATCAAGTCAATGAAATACTTCATCCAACATCTGCTTTCCTTGGCAGAACACAGCTAATAAATTAGTGTCTGGTGGAGACATGCTTATCACCAGCAGCACTGAGACACTGCAGTCAGTTCATTACTGCACACAAGCCCATGGTGATGTTTTGTTCCAGTGCAATCTCCTGGGAACTTGGGGGGAAAAAAAGATCCTGTGGGATCAGAGAGCCTTCCTGACGCTACCCAACGGAGCAAATGCAGTGTTGGCCCCAGAAAAGGGCACTGTGTGGAGACAGCAGCATCCTCTGCCCTTGAACAAGTGGTACCCACTGGGGGGCAGGACCAGACTGCCCTCCTGCGACCTGCCCTGACCTTCACTCCTCAACCAGGAGGTCAGAGGCAAATCAGTTAAGCTCCTGCTTCTTTCCTTAAGTCTCTACAACACATGTGTCAGGAGATATTCTGCACAGAGCTGCTGGTAACTTTTCCTGTGTTTTACTCACCGCCACCTCCCCCCCCAGAAGCCATCCCTAACCCCCTTGAAACAGAAACTCAGCTTTCCCTGTTATGGGAATAGTTACAGAAGACTAAAACAAATCCCTTTAGAGAAGAGTTTCTCATCCCTAGGGATCCAACAGCCTGCCCTTGCTGCCTCTTTACCTCTCCCCAGCCCTGAAGCTCTCCCCCATCTCTTTGATGGCTTCTTAAAGGCTGCTCCTCCATCCCCTCCCACTGCACTTCTTGCTTCTCCACCACCACCACCCTTGGTTGGCTTTTTGTGGGAAGACTCCTGAGGCAGGAGACAGGCAGAGCAAGCCTTGATGAAGTACCTGCCACCCTCTCCAAGCAGCACCACATCCTCTGGGGGCATCTTGCATCTCTTACCCCCCAGCCCATTGAGGTAACTGCCCCCAGCACATCCCCCATCCTATCCCCATGCTCCCCCTGGACTTTTCTAGCCACTCTCACGCTTGGCAGCAGCCCCTCGGGAAAACCAGACACCAGCCTTGAACAGACATTAGGTAAGCAGATGATGAAAAATAATTAAAAAGAAAAAAGGCTATATCACAAGTCCATATGAATTGCCTTTAACTTCTGTAACTCTAAAAAAAAAAAAAACACCACAAAAAAACATAAAGAGTAAGCAAATAAAACAAGCAGAGCCTGAAATCCTAAGCTCTTTGGAAGAAGTCAAAATAGTGGGTATTGGCTGCCCCGGGCGCTGAGTGGCGTTTCTGCGGTGAGGAGCCAGCCTGCCCTGCCACCAGCACCTTGCCAGGCACTCGCGGGGTTTGACAGATTTGGACCGCTCCGCTTTTAAAGAAAAACAAGCCCTTTGGATCAAAGACTCTTTTCTCAACAGCCGTTAACAAGCTCCATGTGCACTGCTGCGTCTCCAGTGCCAACCTCTTCACAAGGGTTTGTTTTTTTTTTTGGGCAAGAGGGGTGGGGACCTTACTGATGAGACACTTAATAGTTACATGCTGAAAGGAGCTACTGTACCAGGCACTGACTGCCTTTCCTGGGGACTTATGAATCTGTGCTTTGTTCGATTTAAATCATATCTCAGAGCAGCCTATAAGGGTAACCTCTGAAAATAGGTTTTGTCTGTAATCAGACACTACAGACCTGCTCTCCAGCTGCAAAGTTACCAGAATCAAGCTTGGATTCAGCACTTTCCTAAGGCAGCACTTACCACAAAGGCAGGAAAAAGCAGCTGTAAATGCTGGGAGTAAACAAACAGCCCCTTATCTCCACAACGGAGTGCAAAAGATGCAAAGAAATTTTTATGGACTGATCTTCCAGGGCAAAGAAACGAGCAAGCAGAAAGGTTTCAGCCTGCACTTCTGAACTACCCCAAAGCAAACTCACTTTGCCCGTGCTGCTTTCGGGCTGCCTGCTTGCCTGCACTCACAGCTCAATGTTTAGGTGGGGGCACAACATAACGGCACTAAACAATGTTATCTGCCACTGCTAAGCATCAGAAATTAAAATATAGCCTCTTACCTCCAAGTCACACGCCCTGCTGGTTTAAAAGGACTGGAGAAACCCAAGAAGTACTCAACAGCGTGCATGTACTAAGCCTTCATGTTTTCTGTACATTCAAGCTGGGGGAAGAAGGGAGACACGATCCCGGACTTCTTCCGTTGCCATATAATCTCAAGGAAGTGACCTTCACATTTGTTGCTTTGATTACAGATTCAGAAACAAAAGCCTTTCCAGCATGAGTCAGGGGACACAAGACGCTGAAACGTGATTGTTAAAAGCGGAGGTGAGCTGGGAAACCATTACAATTTTTTCTTTTTTCCTTTGTAATATTAACCCCTTTATTATGGAACAAAATGAAGTTTAAAAAAAAAAAAGCAGTAACCAATCTAAGAGATAGCATAAGGTGCCAGCCGTGGGGCAGTGAGATACCTCGCTGGGGGACCACGGGTCCCTGCCACCCCCCTGTGCCACGGCAGCTGGCCAAGGACCCCCACGCCAACAGCTCTGTGTGTACTGGGAGCTGTCATCACCCCTCCAGTTCTTCCTCCCCACCCAGGGGACAGAAGGGACCTTTATGCTAAAACTTGGCACCATACAAACTTCAAGCCGCCTCCACTTTCAACCCCCCGGATTGGGGGCTGAGCCTCGCGGCAGCAGGGAGGCTCACCCACCCATCTGAAGGTCTATGGCTAAGTGAAGATACCCAGAGCTTGTCCTCTTGGTGTGCCTGCCCTCATTTTACACACTCACGTCTCTACAGTCCCCTCCTGTGACAGGTATCCCTGGGTTCAGCGTTTCAATGGATCCCCCCAGCTCCTTTCCAAAGCACACTTTGGGCCAGTGCCTCCAATGTGGGCTACCACACATTGGGGAGGGAACTGCGAGTGTGGACAGAGTTTACACCCCCTTGCACCCCCTTGGCTGTCCATCTGAATTTGTTCTGGCATCAGGGTTGGTCTCCAGGCATGCAATTTGCTGCTGGTAGAGGTTTAGAAGAGAATCGTCTACCTGCTGTTCCCTTCACAGGTCTGTTTTCAGTGTGCAAAACATCAAGTTATACTTAAAGGACATACAGCTCCTCTCTCTGATTTCTCCTGCTCTGGTGCATCAACCTACAAGGCTTCACATACCACAGCAACACTGTTTCAGACAGAGCACAGGTATCACACAAAGGCACAAAAACTGAGCTCTCCTCCAAGTGTCAAACAACTATATAACACCACTTTCACTGAAAACAGAAAATGGAAGAACTGTGCACCCAAATCCAGGAGGCTGTAAACCTCCAGAGCTCCAACCTGACCTCCAGGCATGTACACAAGATCTCAAATTCACTCATGCAGTTACTTGAAAATCTAAGAGACAAGACTGTTCCTCCTTCACAAACACAGCTCAGCATTATTAATCTCCTTTTATGTGATGTGAGTATGGGTACCCAAGCTTTTAAATCACATCCTCTGGCTGCATAAACTATGGTAGGAAGATTGATGTCAAGGGAACAACACAGCCCAGGACCACAACATCCAACATAGGCTGGAAGATACAGACCAGGGGGTAACATCAGAAAACACTACCAGAGCAGGGAGGAGCTCTGGGCACAAGACAACCTCACCTGGGAGCAAGAATGACTTCTTCACTTTAACTGGATGCCCTCCTTTGGTTATTTATGCTCACTATGCTCAAAGACGACAAACCATGAAGACTTTTCCACCCCAATTTTTATAATCCATGGATCTATTTTAACAGAAAGTTAAGTTCAAACCCTGAAACAAACTTGCTTTTATCAGAATGGGAAGCAAGAACCTCAGGGTCAAACTTTTGAAAGCAACACCTGATCAGAGACACACAGTTCCCACTTCTTAGAGGTACCAAGCCCTCTTAGTCCAATTATACTCCCCCAAACAAGAGGCTCCATGTACTGAGCATTTGAGGCCAACAACAAGCCCTGTGTAAAGCCAGAGCCTTACTGACACTGCTGGGAAGAGCAGCAGGGCTGCCTGGTCCTCAGGATCAAACAAGTGAGTCAGCTCTGCTCCCCCTGCCTGGGGCTGCCTCCCTAAATTACCAGCAATCCAGACACCTCCAGAGGGCAACTCACCCCAGCTACCCCAGACACCTGGGATGCAGTGAGGTGCCAGAGGTGTCTCGCCCTCCTTGTTTAATGCAGAGGAACTAGCTTTGATGAAATATCCACCTTTTAAATAGCTGCAGACAAAGAGGTGGTTTTTTTTCCCAAAGTTACTTCGTAAAAGCTAATGTTCTTATAGTCAGGAGACTACAAAAGCTCTCGACACAATGCTCAATATCACAGGTTTCATGAAAAAACCATAAGCTGGCCCCACATCAGGAGGATGCCAAGTCAGGTCAAGCCAGCTGGTCCAGACTGCACTGGCAACCTAAGGGGTGGCAGCTGAGACAGTTTTGTCTCCAAAACACAGACTCCAAAGCCCAAAAATAAGATGGAAAACAGACAGTGAGTCATTTTTCCTTAGAGAAATGACGTGAAGGTTACCTGGGCGGTGCCAAGTCCTGCCCTGCTGGGATAACCATAAGGACAGGAATAGCTGGAAGAGGGGAAGAGCACAGCTCCTCAGAAGATCTGAGGCCTCCAAACAAATACAGATTGGGGCTGTGTAATTCAGCTGGGATCTGGGCCACAGATGTTTTTTCTACAGAAGAAAAAAGAGAGTTTAAAAGAAATACAGCCTACCCGTAAGAAGTTCCAGCAGTAGGAAGCTGTTGGAGCAGCAAGAGTTGAGCAGGGAGAAGTCTCTGCAGTTCAGAGGCCACCAGAAGAGCTCTGAGCTGGGGTTTGGGGATGGCAGTGCTGTGACTCCTCACTAAAGGGTACGCAACCCTACAGCAAACACAGCACACCCCAGCCTCTCGGAATGTGGTGAACAGATGCAAAGTGCTTGATATTAGAGAGGAATTACTCACTCCCACTTTCGCTACGGCTTACCAAACACCGACTTGCACGTCTGCTGAGTGCACTTGCCCAACCAGATTCCCAATGGGCTTCATCCACACCAACATACCTGCTCTCCCAAAACAGCTGTGGCAACCAGACATGTCCAGTCCAGCGTCAGCCAAACAACTCTGCACTCAGCATGATAGGGACCTCTCTGCCTAGGGCAGTCACCTTTCTGGAGAGACTGTTCCCCTTATTTTCTTCTCATCCATCTACAACCTCAGTTTTCCTTTCCTATTGCACTTCTGCTGCCTCTTTTTTTCCTACCTGTTTTCCCACACTTTCTTGCAAGTTTGTGCTCAGTTTGGAGCATTGGGGATTTTGACATACACCTGAATGGGGTCAGAATAATTTTTTTTTTTTTTTATTCCCTGGTCTCTCCCCTCTGTTTCCTTACTTGCACAGCCTGTACTTTTAACACTATGTCATTCTTCCACTGCCCTCTTCTGCTCTTCCCGCTTCTTCACTCCCAGTCCTTCGGCATCCTCACCCACGCACATGCCAGTAACCTGCTGCATGGGATACCAACAAGCATGGCCTTCTCCACGCCGTACACCCTCTGCCCAGCCCACAACACCCTACCTAGAAACCACTGGCCCAACGAAAGGTAAAACCAGAATGCTCAGAAAACAGCACATAATTAGCAGCGGCTACACGTTATTAGTGCTGTATGCAGTAACTTCACCACTCCCAGCTCTGCTAGCACCGCACGTTTGCTCCCAATGGGGAGCAGGAAGATGAACACTGGGGCACCCAACACCGGGACAGCACCTATTCTACATCAGCTGGAAAACCAACCACAGGAGCATCACAGTCTCGAATGTAATATTGCTTGGACTGTCAATGATGGCTTTTAATGGCTCAAAACAGCACATTCAGGCTATTCTCAGCATTTTGATGACCCTTATGCTCCCCACCTCTCCTTCCCCAACACACAGAGTTGATGCGTGTTTAAATGAATGACAGACCAATTAGCAGGGAAAAGTGTACATGTGTATTTGTGTGTGGGAGGGTATTTAAGCTAATATATTCCAGCACTGATAGCTTTATCCTCTTTGCAGTCTCTGAGAATGAACTGGCCTCCATCTGTACAGAAGATTAGTAGAATTACTAATCACTAATTATGACTCAGAGGTTTTAAAAGCAATGGAGACTGTACAAGGGTGGCCTGATTTTTAGAAAACGAGGAGACAAAGATAGCACAGTGTTATTTTAAGCACATGGACAGTCCATCCAAGACTGCAAAGAACTGCAACAACAGCGCTAGCAAAAGGAGTGACAGAAAGCTAAACACGCAGAAGGACAAAGAGTGAAGCATGGAAAAAACAGCATGTGCCTGAAACACTTTTAATTTGCCTTTTCATAAGCCTTTTGTCCAGTCAGAGCAGGCTGGCCAGCCTCTGCACAAGACTAAAATGGAGACTTATCCAGGGAAGTTCACACAGCAATACATTTGTGTAGGAGCCTGGTTCTGAGAAGTGGCGCCAGCGACATTTGAAATCTAACGTATTTTGTGAACTGCGTCATATTGAAAAAAAATATTTATACAGGCCAACGTGGGTAGTGAATAGAAGGCACTGTTTGAAACTGGCACCGCAACACCCCGAAGGAAATGAGATGAAGTTCACAGTCTGGTTGTGAAGTTTGTCTGCTAGGGTAGAGGGAGGAGCAGTAAAAAAAAAAATTGTATTTTTGTTTGAATAAACTCTCAAACAGAAAACGCTATATCATGAGCTCAAATGGAAATATGTCTGGCAGAGAGCTTTGGAAAGCTGCTGTTGGAAGCATGTAAAGCCAAGTTTAACTCTAAGCTGTCAGGAGGCGGTGCCCAGAGCCAGTCCCATTCTCAGCTCTCCCTCATGCAAGAGGCTCCCCCCGAAGCCACAATCCCAGGGAAAGCTTCTGCGTGTTGTGCTCAGATGGGACAGGGGTTCAAAGCAGAACCAAAGCTCTGCAGGTGATGTACGAGCAGTGTCACAGCATTAGATCAGATCCCTTCAGAAAGAAATACAGCTGGATAAAGCAGGCAGAGCAAAGCTTTTCCAGAGCAACCAGTAATCCCCAGTTCAAATGTTTGAAGGGGCACATATTCAGCATCCCCAAAAAAGGTCTTCAAGCTTCCTTTGGAGAGCCCTGACCCACAAAGATGCCCGAAATGCTTCCTCTGAGCATTGCTGCCAGGGCCTGTCCGGTGTGGAGGAAGGAAAGCTCTGCCCCTTTGTGCCCACCTTCACCGCTCCAGCACTGCTTTCCACCATTGTGAAAAGAGAAGGAAAAAAAGGCATCTCCAATTCGTTGTCAGCATTTTTTTTTTTTTTACAATGAAAAGTTAAGGTGTGGTAGCAGAGGAAACATGGTCCTCACTATCCAAACCAACTACATTAGCACCATAGGAAACAGAAGTCAACTGCTTCCTCTCTCTCCTCCACCCCAGGTACGTATGGGATGGACACGTGCTTCATCAGCAAAATCTTTTTCACTTCACACGGAGGAAGTGACCTTTCAGAGGTTAAAAAGCACTTGGTCCAAGAAAGCCATGTGAATTCAGTTTACACTTTCACACCAGAGATTGTTAGCCAAATTACCAGTGTAACTGAACAGCTTAATCACAGAGATGCTCCCATACCTGGTTTCATGTCCAGCAGATATTAATCACAACGTGTCATCATATTCCACAGGGATTTTGGGGGATGGTTTGCCTGGTTTCTCTTTTCCCCTTTGCAGTGAGCAGACTGACATGCACTTTAGCCCTGACACTAAGGCGTTCACTTGACCAGTTTTTAGTTTACAAAAAATTAGCTGCATGATCAAATAGACTTTGATGCAATGTTTCTTTCATGCTTAAAAGCATAGGGGGTGATGAGGAATGACTGATGTGGGATGTATAGGTGAAAATTGGTATTCAGACCTCGGGGAAGACAGGCACCAGAGCCTTGTAGGGTTGACATCCCAATGTGGTGACACATGTAACTGAACATAGGATAAATGTTGATCCTGAAAGCTTTTGGCTGTGCTGCTGCTTATTAACCTCATTTATATGAAAATTTCACTTTCTGTTTTACTGCTTTATAATTAGGTTTAAGGCAGGTGGTCTATAAAACCAGCTTGTGGAGAGCCCTGCCAAAAGCTTTATTTAGGAAGAACTATCAGGACACCCAGAAGGGCCACACACGCCCACTGTGGGCATTTGGGGGGGGGGGGGGGAGGGGGATGACTCTGGGAAGACCCCAAAGCCCAGCCAGCAGGCCAGATCTCCACAACAAAATACAGCCCTCGCTCCTTTCCCTCATAGGAAATGGGTACCTTGCATGAAGGCATCTACGCTGAATTCTCACCTGGGATTTCTTCCAAGCCCTAACAGCACTAGCTTGTATTGACTTGCTGCAGTTAGAAAGAAGATTGTGCCGGCTCTTCCATCAGCTGCCTCTGCAAGTCTGTTTTTTCTAGGACAGGCTTTCAGATGCTCTCTGCCACAGACAAGACAATGTTGCCTGGCATACAACCCAAGCGCTCAGAGACAATAAATCCACATACTGTACAACTCTCCTCCACTCGCATGGGTTCAGAGGTTATTTCAGAGTGAAACGGGATGCCCCATCAGCACTGTGGCTCACAAACTTCCCCAGATGAATAGGCTCTGGGCAAATAGAACATCCCTTCTTTGGCAGACGAGGCAGATGATGGTAAGCACTCTGGAGCAGAGACCATCTCAGGGAGGCGCCTGAGCTGGGGCAGAAGTCCCTGCACCAGGGCCCGGGTGAAACAACAGCCAGTAAGACCTTGGAAGGTGTTTCCTACACACACACACACACGTGTTAGAAACAAGAAGGCTAAACAGAAGGTGACTGACAAAAGCTGCTTTGTTCTTGTTGGTTGGGTTTTTCCATGCGCAAAGCTGCTAAGGCAGGTGAAGGCTTTACACTGGCAGAGTGGATTTCAGCCTCCCCTGGGCAGGCGGCTCTGCCCGTGTGAGAACCTCTGTGCCTGCCAGCTTCAGAAGACACAGGTGAGAGCCCTACGTAGAAGCATGAAGGTGTCAGTGCCTTCTCCATGCTGTGACCGAAGCTCAGGTTTCCCATGAGGCTAGCAAGCATTTTATATTCAAAAAAAGACAGACCAAGAAGTCCTCCCCGGGCTGTTAAGTTTGTTACTGTGGTGACAGAAGCAATCCTACTGTCTCTCCTTTCACCACAATAATGTACTGACAATTAAAAAGAGACCTGCTAGCAGTGTCCAACTTGCCCGAAAATAGCCACTGATCCACAAAACAACATAAACCCCAAATACGGATGAAAGCAAACTGAAGCCTCTGGGGCTGACCAGCAGTGCAAGTGTCACCTCACCCTTCCCTGCATGTCCCTGCAGCTAAGCTCAGTGACAAAGCTCTGACTTGTTCCCTAGTTTGTTACACCAGGCACAGCCCAGGGAGTCCTCATAGAGGGCAAAAGCATAAGTTTAGTCAAGAGAGCCTTCATACACACAACCTGTGTTATTTTTCACACCTGGAATAAGAATATGAAGGAGTTACATAAATATGAACATTCTTGATGAAGCCAAGGTGGGAAAGGACTTTGTTAAGCACCTGCCCAGATGCCAATATTAATAAGAACACAAGGCAAAAAGCATGCTTTCATCTGGCTACACCAACTACAGGACTTTTCCCAGTAAAAAATATTAAGATGACAAATAGCATCCCTGGCAGGTAGGAGAGTGCTGTTATATCCATTTTACAGACAAAAACGGGGGCACAGAGAAGGAAGACAATTTGCCCAAGATAATGCAGGATCTATGGTAGCGATAGGACACAAAATTTCATGTCCAAATTGTCCCACAGACAATGCAGCATCCACCTCCTCAGAGAGACAACCCCACGGAGAGCTCTGCACTGGGTGTTTTGCTCCTGTATTGCTCCACAGAGCCCGAGGCTCAGAGTACATCTCTGCATGCAGGTGTCATCCAGCTACCGCCTCTAGATGCTCCCATAGCTCTAAGTGTTTAAAAAAAATGGAAAAGAAAAATAATACTTGATTCAACCTCTTACAGGGCTCTAATATCCAAACAGATGGGTGACATTTAATGCTGCATGCTTAGTCCCTCACCCCCTGGATGCAGCTGGGATACCACCAGTGGTTTGCACAGCAAAGAGCCAAGATTTCAGCACAAAAAAGCAGTGTATTACACAACCCAAGGAAGAGCTGCATGGCATTCTTTCAGCCATCTCTCTTTAATACACCCCAAGTGACCACGCTAGGAAATTCCTGATATTAAAATGTGAGAGTCACCTTGTTGCTGCCTGGTCTCCCAGGGATGACCCCCAGGGCGATGCGCATGGAGCAACAGGTTGATCACTGCGTGTCCCCCGCAGTCTGGCTGTGACAAGCTGTGGGCAGAGGGGAGCAGGAAAGGGGCACTCCCCATCCACCCCCAAGCTCAATAGCCATCTGGAAGAATGACAGAAGGACCAAATCCCCTCTTTTTACCTATTTTCACATCCCCACTTTAGGCACAAGTCAGTGATGCTTTTCATAAAGGCAAGAAAGATTAATCCACCAACAGCCACTAGGACACAGTAAGTTTGGGCTGAGATACAGTCACGCTTTGTTTTTTGGGGAAAAAAAAAATTCTTTTCACTTCAAGCCAACCATCAGAGAATTGCAGCTGAACAGGCTGAATACAGCTGTTGTCAGAGCTGGTCCTTACTGAGCCACTATCCCAGCCCTGGAGCGATGGGGATGCTCCATAGGGATGCAGCAGGGAGCGAAGGCAGCCTGAGCTCCATGTCGTTTACTTGAACAGACTCCAGAAATAACACCCACGCAGTACAGGTGTAGCTGGGTTTTACTTACAGAGAAAGAAGGGAGCCGGAGCTGCATCCCACATTTCTTCAGGTCAGTAAAGGTGGGAAAACATGGAGCAGTGTTGCCTGTACTCCTGCGTTCCCTAACTATGCATGATCCCTACTCCACAGGTTACGCACACGTCGCATATCACAAAATGTTTACATCCATCATCTTACAAAATGTCAAGATGCATGCGAGCACATGGAAGCACTTCTATCAACATAAAGCTATTCTCCCAACTCCTGAGCATACCTTAAAGCTAAGTAGCAACAGATCCCTTTGGGATTAAATAGGCATACATGTCCTTTTAGCATGCCCTTCCCATGGAAATTACAACCTGATGGTTCTGGAGAGCTGTTTGCTACGAGCTGTGTCATTCTCCGTATTGCAACGCACCAGGGAGGGGGGAGAAGCAGCTTTGAAATATTCAACATAATGTAGCAAACATGCACACTGACACTGCAACCAGGCACACAGCACAAGCTTACACGTGGGACAAAAATAAATAGACACAGAAAAATAAATAACTGCCAGCAAAAACACACACCAAGAAGAGTGACATCATACTAACGGCAACTGGATACCACAGTAACTGCAAGTACGGGGCTGTACTTTTTTGCCTGCAGAAAGAGGAGTCTCCGAATAGTTGTTTTAAAACTCACAGCCCCCCCGGCAAATAGCAACCCCTTTATGACACAAGATACTCTCATGTTACAGTCTGCTACTATTCAGTGACACTAACAGTGGAAAAAACTACATGGCAGCATTGTGCTCTGAGTGCCCGATGGCAGCGCAGGCTGAGAGCTGAGCTCTGTCTCCCAAATGAGAGCTCGGTGACAGCAGCGAAAGGGGCTCCCTGCAATACGGGGGGCAGTCGGCTGCCAAACCAGTTTTAGGCAAACTGGCTGATAAAACACATTTAACAGAGAATATCTCCCCCCAAACCCTGAATTTAAGACAGATGCACAGTGCTGACTGTTTGAAAGCAAACATAAACCTGCCGGGAGCCTTCGCACCTCACACAGGGCTGCGTGAGCTGTGGCTCCAGCACGATGCCCCTCGCCTCCCCCCATCCCAGGCACCTCACCCGGGGTGTGCACACTGAGGCATCACACAGGTGGGCAAGCACGTGTCCGTTGGGTGGCACCATGCTTTTCTAAGAAGACCTGGTGCAAATACCAGGTTGGTTTGTTTTGTTTTTTTTTACCTGGTAGACATCCCGGAGGCCGCACCACGCTCGCAGGGCTTGCCGGCAAGCCCGCAGCCGAGCAGCATACCACCTCCTCAGTGCTGCCACTGTCACCGTCCAGACGAAGCGGCTCCCGCTGAAGAGCAGATCCTCCACCCCGCACATGAACACCGAAGCCATGACTTACTCCAAAACAAAATCCCCGTCCCGGCTGGCTCCCGCTGGCTCTCCCTCCCTCCTTCAAATGCCTGGCATGACGGCAGCCCGGCTTTATACTGCAGGCAGAGGGCAGGGGTGTTGCACAGAGCCAGGGTCAAGCCTTCAAACAAACTCCTCTTTCACGGCGCTTCCTGGGCAGATTCCCAGGCATGTCCCGGCGCCTGCAGCCCAGCCAGCGGCTGCAGTAGCTCAGCCCTACCAGCAGCTCACACAGCAGCCTTGTCCTTCTTAGCAGCTTATAGAAATCTCCGTTAAGCTCCGGTAGCTACCACGATGTTTTCTAATTAAATTTTAAACCCTTTTTGCCATATGCCCTGACAAGAGCCCCATTTAGAGGCGACAGGAGGAGCAGGAAGCCACTGGGCAGCATTGATCGCCGCCGCACATCGGTGAGCCGGGCAGGCGCTTCGCACACAGCTCCCGCCAAATACCCAGCACTATCTGCCTCTGACACCTCCTTATCTGCCAGGCAGGGAACAAAGCTGTCATCGTTTTCTCCCAGCTGAGCCTGTGTTCAAATTATACACTAGAAATCCTTTTTTTTTTTTTTTAAAGAAAAAGCACCTCTGTGAGCCAGCAAGTGGAGGAAAGGAAAGAAAAATAAAACCACCCCGATCAGAACAGTCCTGCAGAAATAGATGCACTAACTTCTCTTACAGCTGACACCACAGTGGATGCCCACAGCACAGAGCCATCTCTCTGCTCCACACCTCCCCCTTGGTTGTTGCATGGTACCGATTAAATGCTGAACACCTGCTAAATAGATGATTTTGCTGTACTCTTAAACTAACATAAGTCCATTAATGCAGCACTTGCTACATGAGAAAAAACAAAGCTGCCTGTGCTAGCTGAGCTCTTCACAAACAGCCCACAGCAAATAAACACTGAAATAATAGCCCACAAGAGACTCCAGCCTTGCCTCAATAGTCAGTATAAAATTAAGCAGCACCCTGCCCTTCTGGGGCTTAAACTGTCAGTGCCAGCAAGCCGCACCTTTCATTTGTTAAAACTCTTTCCTATTAAAAGCTAAGGGATGGATGGAGTCAAAGGGCAGTTAATCTTTTTCAGACCCCTCAGAGGATTTGAAATTTCCTAAGCTTTTTGGGACAGAAGCTGCGGGGGGGCCCCACATGCCACCATCCACAGCTTGCTGAAGGAACTCCTCAGAGCAGAAGGAAGGAACTCCTCAAGGAGCAGATTTTTGCATAAAACCATCAGCAAGATCAACCTCTCTGTAAAAGTACTCTCTCTTGTGCAACGAAATGAAGGAAGAGGGACCAGGAACAGCTTGCAGAAAGGCTGTATGGGAGAGCTAAACCCTACAGTGGTGCTGGTACTGCTTCCCCAAGGGCACTGTCTGCAAACAGCCCCTGCACCAGAGTTGCAGTCGTGCTGTTCCAAGTGCTCTTCATGGGAGGGAGACACCCGACATGCTCGTAGCACAGCACAAGTATTCACAAAACCCATTTCATTCCATATTAATCAGCCTTCTTCAAATTGCAAGAGCCTACAGTCATGTACAGTCAAACCCTGTGTTGTAGTTGGGGTGATGTAGCTCTGCAGACAGATGACTGCCTGTTTTAGACTGGCTTTAGACCTGTGTGTCTCCAAGCATCACACTTTTACGTATAACAAAGCAAGCGCAGCTCTGCTCCTCTTGGTGCTGCTATCTACTGGCTACGCTGCTGCCAGGGAGTTTAGTTCTCTCCAAGACTTGCTTTCACACAGGGGAAAAAAAAAAGACAACAATATTTCAAACATTATTAGAAGCTGTTACAAAGTAAGCTGCTGCAGAGAGAGGTCCAGCTTGTTATAACAAGAGGCAAGTAAAGACTCGGGGTCTGCAATTGAAATCCAGCATCCATATACCCACCCCAGGAGTTTTTTCCCCCCCCCATTTGAATGCTGTCTTAGAGCCTGTGGCCACAAGGAGGGCGTCTTCCTCCTCCTCCAATGCTACCCATCATCACTGTTCTGTGCTTAGAGGACTTTAACGTCAACATGAACACACAAAATGCAAAAAGTTTGCTTTCCACCAGGAGAACGCAGTGCCAAATATCTAGAGAGAGTTACTGCAATAACCTAAGCCAGTACCAGCGCCAGGCTTGGCAGCGGGTAATTGCCGTTCCCTCAGATAACACCACTTTGGAGAGCAACCAGCCAAGAAAACCTCCAATGGCATCTGTGCGTTATGGTCAAGTCATATCCAAATTTAAACACTGAGATAAAAAAAGAAAATCCAATTTTCAAGTTCCACTTCTGAAAGAAAAGAAAAGGAGCTTTGTAGTTAAAGAAACAGGGCAGGGAACGGCCCTGTCCTGCGCCAGGAAAATCCAACCCACCCACTACGGAAAGTTTAAATGTTCATGCTCTCTCAGTGCCTTTTTGTGTTCCTTATCACCTAATTAGACTACAAAAATTAACAATGAGGATTTTCTCCTTTAACACATCACAAGGTTTTGGGGGTTTTTTTGGTTGGTTTTTGTTTGTTTGTTTTTGTTTGGTTGGTTTTTTTTAAGTTGGTCTATGACCCATGGTATCTTTAAATTAGAACTTACTGTTTTGTGCAGTTACTCTTTATACTTCACAAGTCACCGCGTGCCTGAGCGATGGCCTCGGATGGCTCCGTCTCAGAAGGCAGAGCCACACGTACACTCAGGCCCTCCCTCCTCACTGCTCCCAACCACTTTACCCATCAATACTTCCATTACCTTGTGTAGGCTTTATGCGCTTACAGTAAAGCTATAGCTCCACGTGTAGGCTAGAGCAAGGCAAGAACCTCTTCCCCATCTTTACTTAGGGTACATGGACTTCAAGTCCAGTCTCATGAACAAAAGCTTCACGTCTTGTCATCTCTTTTGCAGACAAAGCAGGTGATAAAAGTAGTAGTAAATGTCATCTGGATTCACCTTCCCTGTTACGCAGGGCAGTAGTTACACCATGGTCCCTTGAACCTCGGGCATTTGTTGAACACCCACAGAACAAAAAAAGAGCAAAGCGTTTGTGATACAGAGAGAAGCTAAATGCTATTTAGAATAATTTTGGTGTTTTAATAAGTAATGAATTACCCATTTAAATCAGTCTTTTATTGACTTCCACTTTCAGAACCTGATTGCAAGTGGGTTAATTTGAAATACCTAAATCATATCTGGACTCCTTAGAGTCAGAACAGAGATCACAAAATTCAGCAAGGGAACGTCAGTAAGATATCCAGACGGTTTCCAAAGGCTGTGGCATCCACATATCTATTCTGTGAGGAAAGAGGGAGAAGACAGATATCTCAGAAAAGGTCTTTGTAGGTGTATGTACCACTTTCAAGGGAACACGAGAGACAGCTAACTGCAAATCTATTTGATGTACAGCCATATGAACAACAGGGCATTCATTGCTAGTAAGGGATAAGCCTCCGCAACAGGAATCTAAGGAGAACATCACTTTAAAAGACAGTAGACAACCTGTGGCAGATTCATACTTTTCCTTACATTATTGATTGTAGTTCCAGAATAATGAATATTAAAAGAGAACAAAGGTTTGCTACCAACATAACAGGAAAAGGTGATCCCAAGTGGATTCTCAGGCTTCTTTGCATGTTATCTTCTGTGCCAAAGTGAATGGCACGAGGCTTAGCTGACTTGCTGCTTTTCTTTTCAAAGTAGCTCATGTGAAGTTCACATGAATAGAGAATTCATCTACCTGCGAGACCACAGGACAAGAGCATCAAACTTCCCCTATATCTACAAAGCAGTATTGCCCCTAGATACAACTTTTGATTAGACATATAGGAAAAAGGACACACACACACAGTCCCTAGTGGCAGGTAATAAAATTAAAGCTTTGATCATTTTTGGTCTCTGAACCTTCAACAGTAAAAGGTGAGTTATTGTGCAGCTGCACAAAATGCCTAATTATACAGGCTAGCAGATGTCTGTCCCAACCAGTGCATTAAAACACACTTTAATCCATAGTTTGTCCTCATATATTGACTACACATGATTGCAAGCAATTTTCATAACGTTCTGTTGAGCAAATAGTAAAGTTCAGTGAAGAACAAAAAAGCACCAAGACAGCCCTCACAAGGTTATGAGAAGCAGTTCTGTTTCATGGCACACATCGCTATTTTGAAATCTGCTGTTACTTCAACTCCCAGGGTTCAAACCCTCAAGGCCCGATACCCTGGGATGGTCTCAGGGCAAGGATAAGCATCATTGAGGTCCATGCTTGGACCCAGAGCACTGTGGTACCAACACTGTCCACCAAAAACCAGCTGCAGTCCCATCTCACCACCTACATCCAGTCATGGTTCTCCTTTCTGCACAAATCCATGTGTTTGATTTTCATCAAAACTTTCCCATTTTGCTCCAGTTACAAGCCAACAGCGCATTATGACACTGCTTTTAAAAATACATTTCCAAAAATGCCCAAAGGTGCTGATTTTTAGGAGTTTTCATAAGCATGAACAACAGGATTACTTGGGAATTAGGCCTTTCTCAGACAATGCTGAAGCTGCATATCTCCCTAACGTTTTTTTTTTTAAAAATTCTTGTCATGAAACAAGCCCGTCAAGCTGGGAGCATTAATGCAATTAACCCCAAATAAAGATGAAGTGACTTTTCAAAAATCGTTTTTGCTACACTCTGGGCCTTAATTACCAACTTAATAAAGATAAAGTGAAATATAGTCATTGGGTGCCCTCTCTTTGATGTTGTAACCTCTCACTACATAAGATGCTTAAAAAGCAGCACTGGTGCATAGGATAAGTCTGTAATCCAACCTGTCCTGACCAAGAGCTTTTGAAGCAAGATTCAACTGCTGGTAAGAGGTGTTTGCAAACCAATTTCGTTCTTTGAGATTATTGAAAAAAAACAAACCACAAGATATTCTTAATTAATCTACTTTAATCCTTTATATTGTCATGAATTTTGGAGGCCTCTCAGAAATAAGTCTACAGTTCCACAAAGATTTATCTACCACCACTCATGTTATCAAACCTTGATTTAGAAAGCAAATGAAATCTGCATGAAGGATCATGTCACCCTCTTTTAAGGCTAATAACAGCATCTGATGTAGGTATTCGGACCTCTCATCAGGTGCTACACCAGGAATTTGGATTCCCAGCTTTTGGCCACTGAACTGCACCTAAGTCAAGTGACTGATGTATCTGAAAACCACAGCTACACCGAAAATGATCCCCAGTTGCAGAGGGAGGCTTTGGTACCTACTGCTCTCCTCTCTGGGTGAGGCACAGCCTCTAATAAGCTCCTTTAACAGCAGCTTTACATACTTCTAAATGAGGTACTGCCTTTTTTCCTCCCCTCTGAGAGCTCAGGCTGTACATATATTGCTCTACACTAATGATATAAACATAATGCCATGACAAATAAACACACTTTTAAAGACGAAGAGCCGCTGTGCCAGAAACATGAATTTCCTGCAGTCTGTATCCCATAGTAAACTAATTAGCGCTTCACTTCAGAAGTGCCACTGCCTTTTAGCTTTATAAATGATTAAGCAGCTTGCAGTCTGATTCCTCGAACAGCAAACTTCCCTACCTGCTATACCTCGAACTCCAAAATCAGGTCAGGTTCAAAACAAGTAGCATATGCTCCAGTTTCACAAGTCAGGGTTTATCATCTTTTGTACCATGCCATCAGAACATGTCACCCAGTTTTAATAACACAGATCTAGTTCCTCCAGTAGCTTATGGTCGGTGCATCAGGGGTGTAATTTGGCCCAGCTCCACTGACTTCAGTGAAACCTCACACGTCCATACGCATATAATCAGGTGAGGATGTAGCTCAAGAAGCTTATATACAATTTGGCAGCAGTGAGCACGACTTCTAAGGCGTGTCACTATTTAACATATACCCATATACAAACTGTATTTAAATTTTTATGCATACATATTTCTAAGTCAGTAGAAGTCTACAGCCCCAGAAAGTCGGTTTGCACAGAAAAGATACATGATGAGGGAAACCACTCCCCAGACTTCTGGGTAAAGAAGGATGAAAAAACATTAAAAAAGTTATTTCCACCTGAAAGAGGATTTGTTTCTATCACACACATAGTGCCTGCAAATGCTTTCAGACAAACTGCATTTTTATGCCCTTTCTCAGCAGCCTGGGTGATGGCAGGCTGGGTTCCCAACAGGAAGGTTGCCATCTACTCAGCCACCAGCACCAGTGTCTGCAGCTCTCCAGGCATGGAGACCTGCCCCAGGGACACTGCACAGTGGGTCAGGACATTGTGGGATGCTGCCTTCCCCACTCCAGGACTGGGCAGGAACCTGGAGAACCACCCTCCTCTTCTCTGCTTTGTGGGAAGGGCTTCCTTTTTGGGGAAAGCTTCACCAGGAGAGGAGTCACCACTGAAGACGTGGGAAATCATCCTGCACTTGGTGCTACTCCCAAGTCACATCTGGAGGAAAGAAGAGATCAAATGAGCACAGGGTGGAAACCTGGGGCATCCTTAGAGCTGCAGAGAAAGTGACACCACCACCTCCTCCTCCCTCCTTCCCCAGAGAGGGCTTCGCCCAGAGCCGCACTGTAACCGGGGTGGTGACAGTACTGCTCGAGGAAATGATTCACGCCGTGCCAGCCCGATGCCAGGCCAGGCCCTGGCGAGAGGGAGGCACCCCCGACCTCCGCCTCTGGGCCATCTCTCTGGGCAGCACCCATGGGAAGTGATGGCACAGAGGAGAGGCCGTGGCTGCCTTTGGAAGCTGCAGCAGGAAAAGCGATTTCTCTCTAAGCTGCTGATTTTGCCGTCCTCCTACCCAGCCCCATAGCAGGTCACTCTCGCTCACATGCAGACTGTGCCCATGTCTCCTGACCCAACCACCAGCCCATGGAGATGGTCCCCAAGCCTGAGAGGGGACAAGGAGCCTCCACCCGCAGAAGAGGGGCTGAGACCCTGCAGAATGAAGGGACAGAGCTGTCACACGCCAAGAAAATAAATGATAGGAAGGGACAAACTCACATTTTCCTCTACACCTGCACTCTCAGCGGTCTCATGCCTCTACCTCCACCAAACTGGCAGGAGTGTAACAAAGTGCACAAAACACTAATTTTGGAGGCAAAATTATAATAGCTTCTGTGAACTGACACACCAATTCTGACAAAATTTCCAACTCACACGCCCAAATATTCAGGTGGGTCAGCACAATCTCTTCCACCTCCCACCTCGCCCTGGCTGCAGCAGCTTCCCAGCAGCTCAGAGCAACGCCACATGCCTCTGGCTTGTGTTTTAGTGGATGTCACTCTTCCTGTCCATCGCCTTACTGGAGCCATGAAATGCTTCGGGGTCTTATCACAGGAGTGGCAGGTTCAAAGTCTGGAGGACTAAGGGGCTGGAGTTCCACACAGGGTGACACATCCAGCCCCACCGGTTTGTCCTGTGCTTCCCACAGCCCCAGCAGCAGTGGGAAGGTTTCTTGGTCACTCGGACGGGCACTGCATTCCCTGACAGCTACCAAACCCACCCAGCTTCCCTCGGGCCCTGAGGCACTGCTCCACGATGGATGCTGCCATCGCCCTACTGCTGTCGTGGCCAAAAATGGGGCAGCGTCCCCTGCATTTTGAGTCGGCAAGGAGTATTAAAGGGATACTGAATAAGTCAGGTAACCACATTTAGATGACGTATTTCATGGTAGATATAAATATGTGAGGAGCGTGAAAATCCAGGGCTGCCCCAGCTTTATGATTATTTTATAGCCTCGTTAATCTATGGCAAATGGGGTAGAATTACTACATAACCTAAATACGGGGTAGAGATCTACAACGCTGTAAGAGAAAGCATAAATGAGCTAGTAAAGTTTCAGCATTTCACATGATATATATGGCCACGAAGACAAAAATAACAACCCAAACCTATCAGTCTCCTGACAAGAATCTTTTAAAGAGTGAGAATAAATGATGTCTAACTATTATAATTATATCCTCAGTGCATTCATTCTCTCAGGATGAGTAACCCAGGATGCTGTAGCCTCCAGAAAAATCATGACTCAGGGCAATGCTCTGCCCTTGATTAGACTTTATGGGTCACGCATAGCCCTGGAAAGGACTTGTCCTTCCCTATATACATGCTCAGATGACAGAGTTTAGAGCACTGCATCCTATCA
Source organism: Rissa tridactyla (assembly GCF_028500815.1). NCBI lineage: Eukaryota > Metazoa > Chordata > Aves > Charadriiformes > Laridae > Rissa > Rissa tridactyla. The sequence goes on from NC_071475.1 coordinate 10,698,473, forward strand.
AACATGAACCAAAAGACCATCTTGGATGCCTTTGTGCTTCTTCCTACCCTCAGTTTCAGACCATAAACCCAGCAGAGCAGGATTCATTTCTGTGTGTCCGTTGGGTATGCGGCACACCAGAGTACCAATAATGATACAAGCTTTTCATCAAAATGCACGTTTAAAGTAACCATGACCCACGTCCTCTGTGCTGGTTGGCAGAGGTCAGCAGGGATGAGGGCAGGAGCATGGCACAAGCTGCTGATGCTCTCCCAGGGCCACAGGACTCACCTCATCTCCCCCAGACCGGACCACCAGCATCCAGTCCCACTGCTCTGGCATGCTCAAGAGAATGGTTCTGCTGCTATTTTGATTTAGGGCTTGATCCAGCACAATCAGAAGTCAACAGGTCTTTTTCTACCTGCCATGGATGAGTTCAGTTCAGAGCCTTTCAAGGCAGAGCAATGCATTTTCCCAGCCAGATTTTGCAGAGGGAGAATCGCAAACCAGTGGAAAGAGACAGCAGCAGTAAATAGAAGAGGCAAAAAGGAATTGGTACTGTAAACCTATAAAATAAGTTGCCAACACTCTCAGTGCTATGGAGTGATGTTGTCTGAGAATGCAGGTCTACTGCGCTATGCTTCTTGAGCTAGAAAGCAAAAAACCATTATTTCACAGTGTATCATCTCTTGCTACAGCAATTAGTGCCTCATTTTACTAACAAAGTACCTGTACAGCGCACATTTGTCAGCTCTGAGCAAATAAATGGGGAATAACCATCTAGAATTTGAGAGGAGGCAAATCCGTATGGTTTGTTGTTAGAGCAGATGAGCTCTGGCATTAGTGTGTTATTTCTTGAAGGTGAGTCTCAGTGCTGAGTGTTTGACCATGGAAGAGGAAAAAAGTCAAGGAGCTCGTAGCATTTCCCCACAGAGGGGCCACGATGCTTATACAGGGCACTAAACATTGCTGTGAGTAAGACTAAAATCAAGCTTTCCAAACCACACGAGCTGCTGGCCCTTCAGAAAATAGGTGTGCGTCCAACTGCATGGGGCTGCAGGGCACAAGGAGCCACTGAACCGAAGGAGGAGAAAGAGCAGCCATTAAAAGGGTGCTTTTATCCTCAAAAGGCTCCCAAAAATAAACAAACAGCATGGCATGGGCTTGATCCAAAGCCCATTTAAGTCAACGGAAAGACTCAAACTGCGCTCAATAGGCTCGCAGCAGGGCCGGGCATGCCATGAGAGCTCCACGTGCTGCCCCACCAACACACTGACCCCCAGCAGGGGACTCTTCACCACGTCCCACAGCTCCTTCTGCCATTGCTCAATTCTCCTCTCCTTGGCCTCAGGAGGCATTCTGCAATCATGAACTACTGAAGCCATCCAAAATTATTTATATTTAAAAACATAACTATATTTTGAAATAGGTATTTTTTTTCTACCCATCCCCAGGAATACAGGAACACAGACGGGTCATGAATCAATCACCCACGTAGCTGGGGCCCACAAGATCTGTCTCTGCACCAAAAGTCTGAACCATACCTCTGATCTGTACTTCATGAAGTGCCTTCTGAGGCCACCACACAGGTCAGTCCTCCCCCAGCTGCCACCCTTGTATTTGGCCTGAAGCTTTCAGTATTTGGAGAAGAAATCTGGACTGACGCTACAGAAAATGAAAGTTCCTCTTGCCAAGAAAGACGGTCCAAGTTAAGACAACATGTATTTTATGCATTCAAGCTGAGCAGAGCCCCTCCAAGAACAAGAGCAAGGAGTCCTGGTCCAATTTTCCTTCCCTTTTTAAAAAAAAAAAAAAGCACCAAGAGAAAGGCCTGACGCCAGCAGCAGCTGTATCAGATGCCCCTGGGGTGGGAGCAGTGACATCAGGAAACATCAGAAAAAACACAAACAATGAAAAAGGAAGCAGGGAGGGAAACGCGGAAGGGATGGAGGGATGGACAGGGTGGCTGTGGCCCCAGCTGCCGAGTCAGCCTCTTCAAAGCAGGAAGGCAGGACCTCACCCCTGCAGAAAGCAGGGTGCAGGACACAGAGCCAGGTGAGGTTTCCCCACATCTCACTCCCTTCTCACCGCCCCCCACCAGACATGAGCATGGCACAGCACCGGGGTTCTCACCCATCCCAGGTCCCCACTTGCCATCACAGCTGTGGCCAGATCCCACAGGTAAAGCTGTGCAGCCCCTTATCCTGGTATAGGCAGAGGGTGAGGACACGGGTGCAGATGGGTGGGTTACCCCAGAACTTGCTTTGTAGCTTACTGGGAAGAATAAGAGGGGAGAGGCAATGGCATAAAGGGAGAGAGGACTTTACCAAAGGGCTCTTAATAGCACAGACTGTTAAAACTCATCTTCAACAAAAAAAAAAAAAAAAAAAAGAGAAAAGCTTTGCAATATAGTTTGGATCCAGCATTTTGTTCTGTTTAACCCCCTTAAACTTTTCCCTAGTCGCCTTGGCAGTGCAGGGAAGCCAAGCAGACACACTGGGAGCAGGGCTTTACCCCAGCCAGGCTCCCCACAGTTTCCTCATCTCTCTTCTGGCTGTCCTGCAACAACATAAATTCCCCGATGGGGGTCAATCAGAGACCATTTGTAAGTTTAAAAAAGTTACTCGTGCTATAATGGGCACAAATGAGAATTCAGCATTTGTTAACAATTATCCCAGGCAATAACTTCAGTCTCCCCCTCATACTTCAAATGGAAACAACGCAGTAACTGAGCAGTACCTGTTGGCAGAGAAACTTTTAAATGGATGGATAGGAGTGGCTGAAATGGCTTCCTAAAAGAAAAATTCTCTTTTTTTTTTTTTTTCCCCTTTTGGGATATAAAGTAGGCTTGCAAACTGCCCTCGCCATTATCAGTGCTGTGAGCATTTCATGGTCCTAATTAACGGGTATTTGTTTTCATGGGCGTGATTCCTCATCTGCCAAGACTGCAAAATTATAATGCATTTTTCCCCATCCTCCTTGGAGAGGACATGAGAGCTTAGCCAGGGAAAGGAAGCCATTTGGAGCAGGAAGAGGATGCTTGGAAACAGAGCTGGAGCGCTCATATTAGGCCCTTTCTGTGGTCAGAGGATCAAATTGACTTTTTTTTTTTAAAAAATAAATAGCTGCTATTCTCATTCATATTAATGGGCAAAACTGTAGCACAAAAAGCCCTTTGCTTGCCTTTTTCAGCAGGTCATGCCATCCTGCCCAGCTACTCCTGGAGGACATTTCCCAGGAACCCTGCCCCCATCCTGCACATGTGGTTGGAAGGGAAGGGGACAGCGGACATCAAACCCAGGGAAAACAGAGCACCCAGTCCTCCTCTTCCTCCGGTAGCACATCAGGAGGAAGAAGGAGGACTCCCAGCTACTGCTGACCTGGCCCTGCTACACCCCCGTTGCATTACCTCCTGACCCATATACCTGTTTCTCAAGTTTTGAAACACCACACAAGGAACAGAGGGGCCAAACTTCCTTCTCCTCACATGCACCTGCCCCTCACAGTGTGGGACACCACACACTGCGGGATATTGGGTGGCTCAGCAGGTCCTGCCCCATCTTCAGCATCCACCAAAGCTGAAGTTACTGTATGCCTCTTGCCCTCTACATCCTAAACATAGTTTTCATCCTTCAGGGAGGCAAACAAGGATATTTGGGCCACGGGAAGGGGGGGAAGGGAGGAAGAATTTGGAGGAACTGCCAGGAGACAGGCAGTAGCTTTAGGGTGGGAAAAAACTCCAGGATTAGGGTCTTGATGAGTAGAGAAAGCACAGCTGTAGGCTGAAAGGGGCTCCAACATACCATAGGCTGCCTGTAGAGAGAATAACATCTCTCAGTAGGGGCACAGCTCTGAGGCAGGAACACAGCACAGACTGTCCCTCCCCTACACAGCCTTGTTCTTTCCATCCCTGCCCACCTGTAGCATTAACTGTCCTTGGCAGGATACAGGGGCATCTGCCCCTTCCCCACAGAGGCAATGAGCTCCCTCAGCACACACATCACAGCACAAAACTCATTCCTAGGACTTGCGTAGAAATGGCAAGGGGAAAATAAATTCAGGGATTCAAAAACAAATCTAGTGGATGCTACATTTCCAAATCCTTTGGGAGTGAGAAAAAAGTTACATATAATATCCTTTACCACTTTCTCCTGCTGATTGTGAAATCAAATAAAGAAACCCCACAAGAACGCAGCAGCCACTGGAATACAATTCATGTTTCTCTATTGCTAAATTATGCATTGGCCTTACAGCAGGTAAAATTGTAGCACAGCACCATCTGTTCCTCAATATGCTTGCTGCCAGCTACCGTAGCAGGGATTTACTCGCATATCCCTTTCGAGGTACGGCTGAGCTGACGGGCAGAATGCCTGTCACCAAAGCAAGGGATCTGTCACCTGCTGACTGCACATTTGGGATATACCCCATTTGGGATATACCCTACTGAAGGGTAGGGACAGATCATTCATTTTCTGACATACAATATAGGCTCACAGTGCCAGCTCGAATGAATAGCCCTTGATGATGCTACCCATCCTTAAAATACTGCGGGAGAAAGCACATTTTCCAGCTGCTTGTGCCTTATGCCAGAGCACATTTATATCAGCAATTTCATTTCTAAATATTCTGATGGTTGCTGCAAGTTTTTCCATTATGACACATGAAGGGGAAGGAGAAAGGCAGCCAACATTTCCACATCTTTAAATTGAAATTTAAGGGACTTGTACACAAGCACACATGAAAGTCTCAGCCGTTAATCAGGGAGCTTCCAACTTCTTGCATCTATCCGTCTCCAGCAGACCTTGCATAGTAACCAAAGCACCAGGGAGCTCAGTACAGAGCAGGCGTGAAGGTGACCATCCCCAGGGGGTTTTGGTGGGTGCCGGCCCCATCCTGCTGCTCCCTCAGCTGCGTACAAAGCTATTGCTAAAGGTCAGAGCTGGCAAGCGAAGGAGCAAAACCCAAACCCCTGATTTGCCCCAAATTCCTGCTCTTCTGCCTGCAGAGCAGCTCAGAGCAAGGCCAGCAAAGCCCACCACAGCCTGGGGCAGTGCTGGCTGCTGCTGCAGCTGCCAATGCTTTCAGGCTGTGAAGTCCTTGGTACAGGTTCCAGCACCCAGCCCAAGGAAGGAGAGCGTCCCCACGTAGTCAAGCCTCCATCCCCTCGAAATCCATGGTAGGCATTGTGTCTAAATGAATGCCTGACCCACCAGCCAGGCTGGCATCAGGAACTACACCAGGAGCGGGTCTGCTGCTGGCAGCACCCACAGAAAGTGAGCTTGGGAGAAGCTTTCGCATAGCGTTTGTGCTCAGTCACTTCTGATCCGAGCTCCCAGGAGCATCTCCAACCACGGGAACACACGCCCCCAACTCAAAAGGCAATAACACTCTCCTAGGCTCAAGCAACTCAACTTCACAACTCAAAACAAGTTTCTCTCACCTGAGACTCAGGAGACAGGTACGTTCCGGAGCCGAAAGCTGCTTGCCCACCTCACCCTCTGCCACACGCCATAAAAACCTCTCCTTAACTCTGCATCCAGTCCCCCAAGCTCAGCTCGGATCTTCTGCAAAGCCTCCTCCGTGGGCTGCCACCAGTTGAAGGCTGCTGGCCACACACCGCGGCGCCCGAGCTGGTGGCTGGAGGCAGGGGAATTCCTGCAGCGCTGGGAGAAGAGACCAAGCACCTCCCAAGGCGTCCGGGACAAGAGAGCGCCTGTCAGGAGACAAAGCAATGAGCAAACTGGTTCAGCCTGTTGCTGTCTACGCTGAAGGCCAGCTCGGCACAGGAGGTGTTTAAGTCATGTGTTTGCTCCTGCCCCGGTTTGGAAAGAAAGGAAAAAAAAAAGAAAGTGGTTTCATAGGATTTAAGACTTTCACCTAACCATTTTCCAAGGGGATATTTGATGACCGAAATAACAACAAAACAGAAGTTAGAACTTCAGTGACAGAACTGTAATAAAACAAGCTCTTCCTTCTCCCAGATTGTTTTACATATATGAACCTCCTCTTCTACAGCCCTAGTTTTACTGTTCGGAGTCAGAAATGAGGGGGTCCTATTTCCACTTCTCTCCCCTCCAGCCTCATCTATCACTGAGGTTCTAAGGAGTCAAGACAACCAGCAACACTTTACAAATGACCAGCCCTCATCTCTTAACTTCCCACGGAAGTAAAGGAGAGAATCCATGAATGTTTCAAGAAAGTTTCATCTGACCTAGAAATACAACCCATGACACCCTTCTTATGCCTTAAATATTTCAATTCCCACGGTTGCAAGTTTCAGTAGCTGTTTTGTTGCATACGGGATGTGCCATACAAATGCACCGAAGCATACAGTAACTGGCTGCCTTTGTTCTGTGCCGAGGGAAAGGCTGATCCGGTACCAGCCTGGCTGCATTCAGCACCAGTGAGCAGAGGACCCAGCCTGCTCACGGCTGCAGGACTCCCCCTGGAAACACGCTCAGGCTTCAGCTCCGCTCAAGAAGCTCAGACCTCAGGCCACCTTTCCTCGTTTCCCCCAACCAAATGAGTTCCTAGGGAGAAATCGAGGTATTAGACGTCTCATTCTTCATCATCACAGCCCTGTTAGTGTTTGTGCTTTGCTGTATTTCAGCCACCACCACTTTCTAGTAGGGAACTGTTGCTATTCGGGGAGAGATCCATCCACTTCACCGGGTGTCCCTAGAGGATGCATGTAAAGTCAGCCCCCCCCAAAAGGAGCTGCTGGCTTGCCTACAGAGTCCAGAACACTCAGCTTGGATAATGCAACATTCAGGATTTAAAGTACCTTAAAGCATCTCCATGTGAGCACAGCTCTAGCATGCTATTGGACTGCTTTGCTAGGAGAAGGCTTTATCAACTCATACCTGTAATTCTGCCTTTGCTTAATCCTCGCTTTCTACTATGGTATATGGATTTCATCACTGCCTTTTATCCAGTCCCTTTGCTGGGATACTACAGTAAAGACAGGGCATCAATTTTCCCTTACAAAAGTCTCATGCATCCTAAAGGGGTAAATTTTTCCAAATTTTTTACAGTCACACAGAACAACCTTCTCGTTGTTCGAGCCTGCTAATAGCAAACTGCCTGCAGATAAAATCAGGTATGTATTGCCAAGACACTGGTGCACAGATTGGACTGCAGCACGGCTCCCTGATAGTGTTCCTGGTGCCCCCCCTTTCCAGCAGCTACAACTGCTGCATGCCTTAGTTCATTCCAGATGCAAACCCAACCTTGCTTAACATCTTTTAAGTTCATCTCTGCATAATCCTTCCCTCCATTAGATTAATGAAGTGTTTCCAAGGAACAGAAATATACTTGTTACCTAATTACAGGAGTCAGGCTGAAGCAGATCCTTTAAACAAACATCCTGACTAAGCTCTTCTAACCCTGCTTACCCAATCCTTCCCCCTGCACCTCCAGGTATCCCCTACGAGCAGCTCCTCAAAGCAGCAGCAGTTTGCTGCTGCAGGACCGGTATTTCAACAGCCCAGGGCACCGGCGCCTGTTTCAAGCCCGCTCTCATGCGGGGAATCCATCCAATTCACCTCCCGGGTGAATTTTGCCGTGATGCCCCTCCTGCACCTACACACCTGCTCTTCAGAGAGGGCAGCTCTAGCACTAAAACCACCCAACACTGCTGAGATGATCTTCTTTCTCTGGCTCTTCTCCTTGGTGGGCTGCAGCACACATTGGCTACAGTTTTGGGGACCCCCACATGTAAAACTCAAGCCTGGGGGAACTGCCCAACACACTGCCTGGGCAGCCCCCCAGGGATTTGCCAACCATGCCTTAATAATTGTATTTTGAATCCTAGTGACCACAATGATGATGGTAGCTGCCAGACAGGACTTGCACCAGTTTCAACCCTCCCCACACTCGTACCCACCACGATCAGCACAATATGCAAACAAGCCAGAGAAATACAGGATTAAAAAAAAAAAAGACCACCCTGAAGTATCTCTGGAAACAGAGCAAAACCTTTCCCAGAGCAGGAATGGCATAATTGGCACCAATGGATGCCAGCTGCCTGTCCCAGGGGGCAGCATGACTGGGGGGAAGACAGGGTACAGCCCCAGCAAGGGCTCTCACCACCAGGCACAGCACCCTGCACATGGGGCACGCACTGCCCGAGCCGACTGCTTCACTCCTGCAGCTCTTAAAAGCCACCCTACAATTTTATTATAACAGCTAGTCATCTGGTGCAGAAATTTGCCATTCACCTGAGCCAGCAGTTCCTCCCTGGGATCAGTCCCCAGCAATGCCACTGTTCACACCAAAGAGCACAGGGCAGGGGCCAGAGCAGCCCGAAATGGAAACACAGAGGTTTGCTCCTTCACACCTCCTGCAGTGGTGATACTCTCCAGATATTCAAAGTTTAACACACACAAACACACACACTCCCTTGCCCTGTTTAACACACACTAATTAGTCCGCAATCAGATTCCTACCAGCAAGATGGAGCATCATCAGGTTGAGATTAAGAGGGATTACGCTGATCACAAATTTTAAGAGGCTGGGGATGGAGAGCCAGGCGCCCTGCTCCTGTAGCGATTTACTGCGGGCAGCGGCTCACTAGAGGGCAGCCGGCACACGGCTGGTCACCACCCCAAACCTCCACAAGCCCAGAACCTCACCACGCACAGCCTTGGAGGGCTGCAATATAAACACATAAATAGTACCATAGAATTTGCACAAATGATGGTGTGGGAGAAGTAAAAAAACTTATTAACCCTATGCTATGCGTGTGGCATGGCTCAGACACAGGTCTGGACTCTTAAGCAGAGGCTCACAACCTGCTCCCAGGGCCCTCAGTGCTCATACCAGACCACCAGCTCCAATAGTCAACCCCACTTTTGATGGTTTTACCCATAAAAGTGCCAATACTTAGTTAACAATATAGGACTTTCACCAAAACATCTATATTTTTCCTCCATGACCCCAGGAGATAGAGGCAGTGAGTTATTCAGCTACCTACAAAGAAAAAATTCATTAAAATTCTTTAAAAAAAACCAGGCTATATTTTTGTTTTCTTACTTATGCCTGACAAATATAAATTAATGAGCCAGCACCACCACCAACTACAAGCACATCCCCCTGTCCCCAGGAAAGTCCCCCTCTCACATGGGAATACCCACGACCTTGCACTTGCTGAGTTCTTTCATGCCAGCCAGAAACAGTGAGATCTAACACCACTGCTGGGAGATTTACTCTGTTTTTTAACTATTTGTTCTCTTGGTAAATTCTTACTAGGGTGTAATTGCCTTTGTATGGTAACAATCCGTTATCCTATTAGAAAATACCATGATAATAGGGATTTAAGGCAGACAGCGCAAGTTCTCACCGGGTTTTAATAACCTCCAGTGGGACTGATTTGCTTTATCAATAGTTAATTAGATCAAATATTCCCAACTGACCCTTTTCTGATGGCATGTTATTTATGTGAAGGACCAGCAAGCTGACCCAAAGCTGGAGGCACTTCCATGCCCTCCAAGACCAACAGATGGTTCTGCAGGGGCCTGAACCCAGCTCACCTCAGCAATGGCCACTCTTCAATCAGTTCTGCTCCATGCCTTAACTGACCAAATTCAGTTCTGTTACAGCTAAAAGTCTTCACAAACTGGTATCTAATAGAAGAAAATTGTTCTCAGACTAGAAAGAAGCATAATTTAAAACATACCAGAAAAAAGAACTCTTACTTTTTAAGAAGGACAATTTTCCTCATTATTTTATAAGCTGCTCTCAGCTATTCATGCCACGATGTTCCCACTTCCAAACTTAGGTCTAAGTCAGATCCCAAATGTCTGCTTGGATCTCAGGAATGAAACACAGCATATCCAAGAAATTCCCTGTGAGAATCTGGTCCTTTCCACAGTCCACAGCCCCTCTGCAATTGATGTTTTCCTGCTTTGTGTATTTTTAAGAGCATGTTAGCAACTTGGAATTTGTTTCTTACACATTTTTTCCAGTCTGTCCCTTAATTCTCCTGAAATCACACAAAAATAACTGGTCACTCTTTACTCGGTTACTGGAAAACGAGCCCACTGCAATCACACTATGGGAAAGAGTTCGTAAGGTAGTCACTGCTCGAGACACCTGCAGTAGCTTAGATACTTGGACAGAATGAAAAATTAGCCCTTTTCCAGGATTGCCCATTATTATTTTACCTCTGAATGAACAGGGATTTTCACTCATATAGACACTTACACATACATTAGAAATGAAAAAGAAAGCCAGTTTGAATTGAAGACCATCCTGTCACTTTATAAAGCAATACTCACATGCTAAACCTCCGATTGGATTTTTTATTTTATTCTCTAACTCCAGTAATTTAGCAGCGCATATTGATTTTGAGAGAATGGACAAAGCTAAGTAAGCAGGATGCAGTGGCAGCCAGGAGTAACTGCTGAGCAAGAGAAAGGACTAAGAACAAAATAAAAAAAAAAAAATCACTAAATCACTGAAAGATGAGAGAGTTTACATCTTCCCCCGCTTGAATGGCAAGCTTCCCATCAGTTTAAAGAGGCTACTTCAACAAAATTTCTTCTATTGGAAGTCTAGGAAAGTCTGGGTACAAAAGGAAAACCAGCCCATGTTGTCCAGAGGCTTGAAGATTGTTTCAGTTTATTCTAAAAAGAGATAGTTTTTTTTAATGTAAAATTTTGGAGTTATTGTTTTTCCATTAAAAAAAACACTATACAGCAGTGTCCCCAGTGCTTCCATGCCCAGTACAGGAGCACCCCCTCAGCTTGCTCCCAGGGAAATGACACCAGCAAGGGCTACAATACAGTTGAGGGTCAAGGCAACATTTCAGTTGAACCTTCAGTTTCACATGTTGTGGATGGGCTTTCTGAAAGCCTCCCGACTGCACAAAAACTAACTGCTGCACAGGCAAAACCTCCCCCAGCCCTGGGGTCAGTGGGGACAACACAACCTGCTTTCTTTTGTAACACAGCAAAACCTGCCCATCCTCTCCTTGGAACAGGACTGTATTCTACTATCTAAAAACCAGAAGAAAAAAGAAACAGTGTACAAGGAAGGGATTAGTGTTAGAAATTAATTAACACATAATGCCCAAACAAATGAGTTTCATCCCAGTTTATTCACTCCATCCCAGAGGGAGAATATCCTTCTTATCAGAGCAGCAGAGAAAGCGAGGACAAGTCTAATAAAAAGGCAAGCTGGGATTCTGAGAGTTATTTTTAACTAATTCTCCCTTTTTGTTCCATGTTATTTGAATTAAAGGGTTGAGATTGTAGGAAGAGCCCAGTCTTGCACCAGCATTAATCTGCAGCGCCCTGCAAGGCAACAAGGATCTTGGCTCAAGTTGCTGAGCACAATTTCTAAAGAGGCTGTTTTGATACACAGCACAATTTGAAGTCTTTGCCACGTTACCTCAGGAGAGGAAAAACCCATGTTCCTGCAGAGCCATGACTCTGCTGTATTTGTCATGTAGCGTTATGTTCTCCAAACAATGTTTTCTAACCAGGCACAGAAGAAATGTGCAGCAACGGTGAGGTTAACAAGACAACTCTTGCTTTCTTCCGTTACATTACACAACCCAGAGTTAGGGCATATATATATTTATTTTTTTAAGAAAAAAACAGGGGAAAAAAGTACTGATGTTACATCTGCTCAGGATGAGCATCTTGCATCAGCTGGGGAGAAGAGGGGGATCTACAGCAAAGTGACAAGAGCTCACACATGCACAGACTCACTCGACACTCTTGGAAGATGCCGCCTCCCAGCTGCTCCCATCTCATCCCAGGGAGGGAGACCTTGGCTGGTCTCACTCCCAACTGCACAACACAGAGCCCACAGGGACATGGTGGGACCCCAGTAAGAGGACAGGTTTTTCTGTCTGTTGTTAGAAGAAGTCTCAGCAGTCAGTGGCCTGGGGTCATCATCCACAGGAGAGGTGAGAATGACATTTGAGAAGGGACTGCATCACATAGAAAAAGACAAGCATCCTCTGTCCACCCAGCAGAAAAGCGCAGTGTTAGAAGAGACCCCCCCCGGTTGCAGTGTTCCCATGACAAATCCCACATCAAGGAGGGCACACAAGGGCATCCACTGTGCTCAGGCTGTTCAGAGCTCTTCTCCTTGTGCCTCATCATACAGGAAGGAAACAAGGGGCCTGAAGTCACAGTTTCCATCACTTGTCACCCACCAGCCAAGAAGAGGCCACAAAAGCTCTCATTAACACCTGCCACATCAGCAGTGAACAAATCATGCAAAGCAACCCCTGTCCTAAAATTTAATGCAAGGGGTGGGCAGACGCCAGCCTTGCACACTGCAAACAGGGGCTCAGCTGGAGGAGCTCAGGGTCCTGCATTTCCCAACGCTTATCTCCTCCCAGCACAGGAAGATTTAGTGTGGAGAGCCAGAACAGCTGCCCTGAGAAACCTCCTGCCCAGGGCTGCAGCCTTGTATTTATGAGCTGTTTCCTTCCATGCAGGCTGGGAAGTTACCAGGGTGAGGGCTGGGACAGACCCAGGCTCAGCAGAAGCAGAGCAGAAGGCCAGCACTCCCAGCTCCCCGGATCAGTGGCAACCAGCTCCCGAGAAGGAAAGAAAAACGGACTTGAGTGATTTTTGGGTGATTTCAAGTGATTTTTTCACTTGCCACTGTCTGCCCATGGCCTCTGCTTTCACATATTTTTCTATCAAGGCGGCCCATTCTAAACAAAGCATTGCTCTTCTCTGGTACTGTTAAAAAAAAGCTCACCACAAAACCAAGATTTGGACTTAGCAAAGACTTAATGATGACAAGCTGTGCTTAAAAGCCATGCTGCACCTCAGAGAGAGCACGGGCCTGCTGCGGGACTGGGGATTGTGCAAAGATGGCAGTAGGGCCCCTCCCAAGCACACACCTGTATGTACCCCCATGGATGGGCCAGTTTGCAGTAGTAGGGTACCAGGCACCCGAACTCATTACTGGGGTGGAAGGAAGGAAAAGATTTTGACACAGGAGTGAGGAGATTCAGCTGACAGCATCCTCCAAATGTAGTTTCCCATAGTGGAACAGAGATGCGCTCCTCTCCAAAAAAAAAAAGACTGCAGCAGTTTCACTTCTCCATCTCTGCACAAGCCAAATTAACCCCTATGCAATCCCATGGGGTTCCTGCTGCTTATAGTTTTCCGACTAGCAGCGCTGGCAAGTCTTCAGCCCCTGACAGCCTGCAGGACCCTTCACAGCATGCTGAGGGCTCAGCTTGGCCAGAGCCCTGGTGCAAGTGCCAGAAGGACCTTGCTGGAGAAACAAGATGACAACAGGCAGCACCCTGTGCCTTTGCTAAGGAAAAGCTGGAGACTTCTCTCTTCAGTTTGGATTCTGATAAACTATCATGTTTTTGGGCAATAATCACTAATCCTGTAAGAGGAGACCTTGATGACAACAGCAGTGAGTCATCCCCCCTTGCATATGAGCCCCCAGTTCCTTTCACTCCCCCTTCCAGGACTTGATTCAAACCAGTCCCTTCTGTTTTCAAAGCCTCTTTTATCTGTTTATCACTTTAGCCTGCAGCTCACAAGCTTGCTCTTTTCCCCTCTCCTTTGGGAAAGGCCACGGACCAGCTTGGGCTGTGGGTTTAAGCAGCAGCTAGGAGCTATGAGTGGACTTGGTTTCTGTAATTACCAGTCTGACGGACCACTGCACCCTGAATCACATTTCTGAGCCACTCTGCAAGTGTTGTCCTACAGAGCCGCAATTTAATTCAGCCTGGAAAAACATCTACTCACCACCACCACCTATTGATGTTTATTTTCTTTTATCAGGAACCATTACATATAGCATGATCTAGAAGATGACAAGCAAAAATAAAAACAGACATTATAAAAAGCAAAATGCATATAAAGTGCAAAATATTAGTTCCAAGAGGAAATAAAAGTTCAGCCGTGGGTTCTGCTCATTTTCTGGGACATGTATGAAAAGTTTAGCCCTTTTTGAAAAAAATGGCAAAAGAACAGGCTTTTGGTGAAATAAACTCAGTACAGATGAAACTGAAGGGGAAAGTGGGAAGAGGAAGCAGCCCCCTCCAGCAGCACATTACTTAACCATATCGCTTACAAATGCAAATGCGGACAATCCTGTTAAACGGGCTCAAAGCTAGTCTCATAGTGCAGTTTACCGAAACTATAGGAATTTGCCCTCAAAACTTTCCTTCTAGCACCATGTCTACACTTGGAGATCATAAAAAGCATCTAATAGATAAAATTAACACATTCAAAAGCTTGCTTTAGGTTGCCCACAGGGAATCACATAATTACTGGATGAAAGATAAAGCTTTGTCTGGGATAAGAACATAAAGTAGTGAGAAATGCATTATAAAGTTATCATCATTTGGGCTCCTTTCCATTTGCCTTCTGAGATTTGTACCTCTGAGATCTCCTCAGCTACCCTGAAAGCTACAAAGCTACAGAAGGGAGAGTAGCTATTGCACTATCAACACTCCTGGAGTTTGGAATTTAAAATCTAAGAAGAGAAAACAAAAACAAAGGGCCACAAACTGCAAACATCATGGAGATCATCATTCTGCATCATTACCAGGCAGGGCTGGAGCTGCAGCATCATCTAAAAACCCCGTGCACAGACAGTAAGGGCGTAAAAAAAAACCCAACATTCTTAGGGCACAGACCAACCACTAAATGACAGGGGTTAGGATAAAGACTTCCTCTAACGCCTGACTAGCCTATAGTTGCTCTGTATCAAGATGCAACTGTCAGCTGGCTCCTGCCCCTTAAAATTACTTCCATCTGCCTTCATCCAGACTGATAGCCAAGCTTCTGGCATAAACAAACCCCTTATGACCAGACACCCCCTCTCTCTCCACGTCCTGCCATGCATTCCCTGCTGGGAAGAGCAGTTTCCATGCTATTCTACAGCTCTGTAGTCAAGCTTCAACAATTCTGCCTCGTTTTTTTTGCAGCACAGCAGACAGTGGGGGCAGTTGCCTCCCAACAGTCTTTCTTCCTGTTATAGGGAGAGATGATGAGTTAGAGGATGGCTCCTCCCTGGGTCCTACCAGCTTCACTAAGAGACCAAGGACATGGCCCACACCAAAACTTACAGCAAAGTTAGCCAGTACCTAGGAAAGTCACAGGCATTTTCCATCTAGGAGCTGCTTCCATCCCATCCCATCCGTTGTCATCCGCTCAGAGAGGGGAGCTTTGCCCCCAAGACATCCTAGCACACACCAAGGACTCTTGCTGTGTCCTTTGAAGCACTCAGCAGCCAGATTCAGAACAAGAACAGAACCTATTTTGCTCCAGGGAAGACAGTCCTGGAGTGCTGGACTCAACATGTATAGGGCCAAATTACACAGTAATATTCAGCTTCAACGCACTGTGAGGACGCTTCTCAGAAAAGTGGGTTAGCATTGATATATTTTGCAACTGAGTTGACACCAAAAAAATAGGAAGAACCCTATTCAACAGCTAGTCCTTTTAATAAAGTGTTCAAAAAAAGCACCTTCCTACTCCACTTACCGGATAGATCACAGGCTGCCCTGAATAAACGGAGTGGTTGTAACAGCGGGACATTACCACCTCTATCACTTGGAGCTACAATTTGTATACCGGTGCTTAGGAATTGGTTTGTAGATCATCCATCTGCCATTCCTCCTGCAGCAGATTCTGCAGTATTTGACCTACAGCAAGCCAAGGCAGATATAACACTTTCTACAAAGGGAGATGTACTGGACTCCAGCATATGAAAGTCGGAGTGTATTTTCAAGCCAATGTACCAAGCTGAAATAGATAACAGTTCTTGTTTCAAAGCTAGATCATAAATGCACTTCCATCACTGTGAGGACCTCCTCATGACCCCACTCCCTTCTTACAGAGCAAGTGAAGCACAGGCCAGTGGCCTGACAACACAAAAAGCAAGTTTCAGAGCTGTGAGCAGAGCTACATCTCATCCCGGTGCCCCATCCAGAGCTACACCGCCTCCTCCAAACAGTCCACTGCACCGTACTGAAGTAGCTTATAAAAAAGGTAAATCCTAAAATCCTGCTGTCACAGATTTTTTGTTACTGTATACTCCAATTGCTGTTGTAAAGAGATTTCTGATGCAGGCTCTAGGTCCATTTAACAATCCAACTAATAATTGTATTTCATTTCTCAGACTATTAGTATGTAATGGAGCAGCGGCAGTCTGGGCTCCCACTGTCTGGGAAGAAAGTTAGTTTGTGCCAAGGGGTATGTGCATCACCTTGAATCAGCTGGTCCCTCCAAGTCCCAGAGCACATCTTCTTGGGAGCAGGAATCCCCCTGCTCTGCTCTCAGCAGGAACTGAGGCTTCCAGTTGCTTATCAACAAAATTAAGAAAGTATAAGTGTGTTTCCCAGTACTTTCTCCCCTTCTGTTTTTCCCCTTTTGTAGTTCTCCCAAATAACAGAAAGACGCTTAAGTGAGATGTGCGCACACATAAAACAAGTTAATTAACAGTCTCAGCCTAAATCAGTGAAATCAGCATGCCTTAAGCAATAATTTAGCAGTTCAACACGCTGTGCTGCCAGACTTTCTCCTTCCAAGCAGTCCTTAATCCCTGTACTAAGATTTAGCTCCCTGCTGAGGAGCCACTTCCAAAACTCAAGCTCTTTGGGGACTTTGTTCTCAAGCTAGAAGTATCTCAGAGCTCCTACTGACCTTAGGAGCTGAAGCATCCGCAGCAGGCTGCAGAACTGAAAGGATGGACATCTGCTCAGGGCAGAGATAAACACAAAAGCATGGAAGAGATGAGCTCTCCAATCCCACTTAGACCAACTGAAGGGCCTTATTTTTGAGGTACCAAAGTTTCTACTGATGCAGGTTTAAAACTGAAATTTCTTCCCACTAAGATCTATTTTGATTCCACATCGTCCAGTCATCATCTTCTCTTGCAAGATGTATTTTTATCATCTTACATGAAAGAACAGGGCAAAGAGGGGAAGGCTGGGAAAGCGGAAAACATTTCTCAGAGCTACACAGTTGTGTTTATCCAACACACTCCGATTCCGATTTGCAGCAATCACTGTACCCAAGCATCTATTGTGCACACTGGAGCAGACTGATGGCTGCTCTGAGGACCTGAAAGTCAGTCACGGCCAGGGTGAGCATCACTTCTGCCTGGGTCAGGCTCCATGTAGCAGAGGTGATGCGGACAGAGAGGTCTGTGAGCTGTGCACAAATAACAAGGAACCTCTGCACACTCCAGCCCTGGGCAGGAGCTACTGCAGACTTCAGAGGTCTTCCTCCTGCAGAGGCTGAGTCCTGCTCAGCCTACCAAGGGGTGAGTTCCTTCCCTTCTTCCACGAGACCTGGCTGATTCCTGGAGATACAAACCCAGATGGGGTTGAAGCAAACCAAGGTTCTCCCCACTCCTCTCCCCACATACTCACCTCCACTTTCCCACTTCATCTCCAGGAACTCCAGGAAAAGCAGCGTGGGCAGCAGAGCCCTGTTCTCTGCCCAGCTGCAAACACAATCCATCTTTGCTGGGACACAGCCAGTTAAGGCACCAGGTCAAGGAGGGGACATGGTGACAGCAAAACCCCAAGCCATGTAACACAGCATTTTGGTCCTCTCTGACTAAAGGAAGCCATGTAAGCAGTTCTGCACAGAAAGCTGCTCCAGCACTCACCCAGTTTTTATCTGGTTATGAGATATTTTTTTTTCCTTCCCCAAGAGGATTAAAGCAACAAAGAGGGAGCACAAAGGGAGAGGTGGGAGGACTGCAGCAGCACAAGGGAGATGAGAAACCAGGGGCTCCTGCCTTTGATGTCTGGATGATCACGTCATTGCAATTACTATGTTGAGGGCTCTGATATGTCACTGGTAAATAAATCATCCAAGGAAGTTAACTGTGCAGAGAGCTTGCACCACAAGCCACAGCAGGTAAAAATGGTAACAGAGAAGTCAAAGCATTTCAAACAGAGGAAAAACTCCAAAATACTAGGAAAACATATTTCAAGTAATTTCTGTAACAAATATAAAATCTGGGTAGGTGCCTGAATAGGGAGGATAATAAAGACTTCAGATTCATCTACTGTTCTGTGGGAAATGAAGCCATCAGTTAATCATGTGTACTCTAATGGAGATACAAAGAGGATGAAGAACTCAAGAATTTGTTTTCTATAAGGAAGAATCTGGCACTTGTTTTTCTCGATACCTGTCCTGATACAGCATTAAAAACTATGTAATACACTAATTATCTTCTTCATTACAGAAAACCACACATATTGGCTATTCTCCCCTTCCCCTGCTATCACAGTAAGTGAGGTCATCCATAACACATGATTACACAGAATTTCATACCACTGCATTTCACTTGGGAGTGAAGTAAATGCCATCCCAAGTACTTAATGATGATCAGTTGATTCGAGTTCCCTAATATGGCTGCTGCTCATTTCACAGATGAGCACACTAATCCATACAACGTTTAAGATCTTTGGGACTAGGAGCAGCCAGAGCTTGCAACCACCCTCCTCAGCCTAGATACCTGACAGAAAACATCCCAAAGCCCATTGAGCAAACCAAGCATAGCAAACACCCCTGGCACAGCCAGCACATGGGGTAAGGCACCACTGACCCATGGACATTTGGCCATTACCTTCCCTCTCCCTGTGGCCTTCTGCTCTCATTCAGTCTCTCCAGGCCCAGCCAAGTCTAATTTCCTCTTAGCTGCTTGCCCTAAGCATCACCCTCATCCCTCCCTCCATGCGCTCCCAGCCCAGAGGTGCAGCTCCAGAAATGCTTTCTAAATGCCTGCTTTGCAATTCAGAACATCCTTAAACTCCTCCATCAGCTCAGTATTTGACTATAATCCCCTTTGGATCTGAAGTGTTTATACAGTATTACTTGCAAGATTTAACTCAAAGATGATTAATTCGGTTCTGTGATTTTTGGCTTCATTTTGATTTCAAGGCAACAACAGAAAGCTTGATTTTCAGTTTCTTATGGACTTTGCCTTGAATCAAAACACTTATGAATGTGACAAACAGATTTATAGCTCCGAAGAGGACTCAACTTTTTTTTCCCCTCTTTTATATACAAACTAGTTCCACTTTTATCCACCCCCTCTTGTTTAAACCCACCTAGCAGTGGTGGGATTGCAAATTCCATCATCACATTCATAACAGCTGTATCATGTTTCTTTTAGCTCAAAATCCAGCCCATTCCACCTGCAAGTATTTAAAGCCCAGAACCAACGTAGGAGGGTAAATTAGAATGAGAACAGCAGCAGAAGTGATGGCACCCACCAACATGAACAAACACCAGCACCTGCCACCACTCTGCAGCCCGCAGACCACAGGGCAGGGGGATGAAGAGGGAGATATTTGGCAGAGCATTGCACCCCACGGTGCAGGATTAGTGCAGCAGTGTCAGGACCAGCTTTTGAAAAGGCTAATACAGATGCTGCAGCGCATCACTGGATGTCAACCACTGCAGCTCTTTCTCCTGGTTCCCAGTTCTCCACATGCTTAAAGAAAAACCAGCTAGATCCTTAGCTGATAGAAATCATTAGGATATCATTAAGTTATTGGAGCTTCTCACTTACACCATCTGATGCTCTAACCCATGCTACCACATACACAGGCTTCTCCAGATCCGCAACAGCAAACAGCCCACACAATTTTCCACTGCAGAGTTTAGGGACCAGGCTTAGCCCCAGCTGCTCCAGATAAGGTGTCTATCTACTTCAGTTGCAAAAGCACCTGCTTTACTCCAAGGAGTATCATCTCCTCAGCATTTTGTGAATTAAGCAAGCATCAGTAAATAACTTCAATCTTGATGACTACATAAAAGTGATAAATTTTAGCTCAAGCCAACTGCAGCCAGTGCAGAAGGTTTTCCCTCAGTCTTTCCAGAGAAATTGGTTTTGTCTCTCCAAACCCTGGATTCCTTCCCTTTATATCCCCAATACAACAAAGCAGGAACAACACTAACAGAAGGCTGTTCCAGTTTTGCCTGATAACTTTGATGTTCCTGTGCTGTCAAACAGTTAACTCACCTTCTGCAAGTTTTAATGAAATACCAGAAAGGCTTTGTTATTTACTGGCTGAGACTATTCACAACATACAAGAGAAACAGTTCCTTCTCATTTGAATTTTGCTAATTGAATATCTAATCATTCAAGTTAAGTTTTTCAGTCTTCAGCAGTACCAATGGAAGCAAAAGCGCTCAAGTTTTGACAGCAGCCTTCAATTGCTTGCAGGCTGAAGCACAAATATTGCATCCCCAACCTTCATCACCACTCTGCTAGTATTTCATATAAAAACTTACACTTAAATGAAATCTAAAAGACCTCAAGCTGCCTCTCAGAAAGACCCTCGGGCTAACACCACATCTTCCCTGCAAGAACTGTGTTTAAAATTGCTGCAACTTTGAGCGCCTCTAACTTCTCAGACCGATGCAGCACCAGAGTAGTGATTCTTCCCACCTACGTGACCCTGCATAATAGAATGTTCCTAAAAAGCAATTTATCCTCAGAACAGAGTCAAGAAAGCCTTCCCTGGCAGAAGCCTCATTGCATTCCAAGTCAACACCGGTTACATTTTCACAGCAATAAGGAAATATGATTTCATCTTAGTAAGAGATCACAGATTGCTTTACAAATAGCAATGAATCCTCACAGACCAAACTCTAACCAAATAATGATCCTTTCAAAACTTTAAAAGGGTAAAATATACCTGACACAAGCAAAGTGAAGGCATTTAAGATTACTGTGAACTCTTATCCCACTAGAAGAAGTGTTGGAAGCGATGAGTGGGAAGCTGCCCACAGATTTCTCCAGTCCTTAGCCTGAGATGTGACACAAACCAATTCCTTCACAGCTTTACAGGGTGACTGCGTTGCTCTAGACCTGCGTCACACACCAGTATTGCAGCACACCTTCAGCCTTGTGCAACCCCAGCCAGGGCTCAAGGACCAGCACGGAAGACACACAGCAGCCCAGCTGCAAAACACATTAAAAGCTCCAAGAACCTGGGAATGGCCCTGATCAGTCTTCCCCTAAGGGACTACTTTTACTGCAAAAAAAATGGATTCATTATTTATAGCAGAAAATAATGTGGCTCACTGCAGCTGAGGAAGCCACTTTCAATTTAGTAGATGTCTTGATATGGTGCAGTATGTAAATGACATAGAATTGTCTAGGTTGGAAGGGACCTTTAAGATCATTGAGTCCCACCATCAACCTAACTCTGACAAAACTACCACTAAACCGTGTCCCTCAGCACCATGTCTACCCGACTTTTAAATACGTCCAGGGACAGGCAGCGCAAGAGAGGGAAGAGACAAAATAAAACTGAAATTTTTAGTGTTTTAGGTGGGCTGCTCGTGCACACGCAGAAGCTTCTGTTGCCACAGTGAGAAGTTTTCCCTGTTTTTAATCAGGAACACAAGTTTTTCCATTAATTTCAACAAAATCAGGGTCTGACCTCTAGATCCTTTATAAGCTTGATGGGTGACAGCCAAGTTCACTTCTCTCCACCTGAAGTTCTCAAAGCTCTGTGTGCCAAACTCCTGTATCTGACCACTTTCCAGTCAATGAACACGATTTGATTTTCAGCCACTAATTCTTCACACAAAAAATTCTTCAGACACCGGATAGCGAGTGTCCCCAGATTTGCACTCCCACACTATTTACAGTCAGAGTCATAAATTCAGTGCACATACTGTGACAAGCAACTGTTTTGATGTAGCGCTTTGTCAAATAGTTTAGAAAATTGGGCACTTATAACCTCTCTAGGACTCGACACAAAAGTTCAAGCTGTTTTATTTTCCACTAACTAGTAGGCACCAAGCCATGGCACTTCGCCTAGGCTCACTGTATTGCCTCCTGTCCTTCAGGGTCAGCAAGGTTCTTAATACATTCTGGAGAATTCAGATTTTTCCACCAGCTTCTTCATCACTCAAGAGATACAGCTTCACTTAAGAAAATCAACTCTTCCAAAGACTGCTTGTTCTCATTAGGAGTTAGTTTATGTATCATTCCCTCTTTCAGATGGACGTGGGAATCCAAGACCAAACACACTGGTCATCTGAAAGTACTAGATGGTTCGAATCACTTAGAAAAATGAGATCTAGAATGACCACATGTGGATTTGTTTCTGGAACGGACAGGATGAGGGATTATTCCTCCTCCCTTGCAAAAAAAGAAAAGTACTATTTTCTAGGAAAAAGAACCTTAAAAACACTTTGGGCTGTACTCTTACAGGATTATCACTAAAAAGAAACAGATCAAGTGATGTGAATAAATCCAGACACCTTCAAACGAGTCCAAGAAAAGGTGACGTCAGAAACGTAAAGTTCTGATCACCCTGCACACAAGCCCGCTAACAGCACTGGGGCTATTCAGGGTGTGCTGTGCCGATTTCAGGGTGAACCATAATCTGAGATCCTCACTCTGGGTAGATTAAGTCCACTTGCAGAGCCCTGGCTACATATACCAGCAACAAACATGCACAGCAGTTGAGTTTGTAAGAATTTATAACACTGGTTCAAATCTAGTCCCTCTTTTTTTGCCAATTTCTTGGTTCCTGTGGCAAAGCTGGGAAGTTGTGAGTCTGTTCAGATGTTGACAGCTCAGACTCCTGCCTGGGTGACCAGCAGCAACTGACTGTTCCCCATGGATGCCTGACCTGGTGTTGCTACATTTCTAACAACACAGCTCAATAAAGTCCTTGCAAAGGTCCTAAGTAAAGGTATGGGGAACAAAAAGAGAAAGCACAAAAGCAAAAATTAAATCATAGCTTTAATTTATTGTTTTCAACTGTGTGCTGCAATTAGGCTAACGCAACAAACCTGCATTGCAATATTATGCTCCCTATGACCACAGGCTTTGGGAAGGGGATGCTCTGAGCTCACATCTCCATTTTCTGTCCTGAACATCTCCACAGAAATCAGATCAGGTACTCTGCACAGGCACAAGGTAACTGCAGTCAGGCTCTATGCCTGCAGACAGGAATGTTTTAAACATCTGCCCCAGTAAGGAATATGGCAGATGAATCCAAAATAGATTTTATTCTATTCCTTTCAGAAGAAGGGAAGGAAGAGAAGAGCTCACTCCCTGTACTGCTTTTCTGTATTATTGTCAGCAATTGTGTGGTGAAAGAAAGTACTTTTTTTAAAAAAGCTTACACATGTCTATTTTGTGAAATTCTCATCCATCACACAGCATTATAGATACTCAAGGGACTGCTGTGGCTCTACTGTGATTTAACATGGTTATTGCCCCTCCCTCTCCCCTTTATTTTACAGTCCTGGGTGACATTAAGCTTTGATGTTCAGTAGCTCCACGGGGGGGCCTTCTAGTTAAAACCACTCTTACTGCAGGAAATTCTGTTACATGACATTTTTAAAAAATACTTTTTGGGGAAAAAAGTGTCAGATAACTTGCCGACTTCTGAGACATGCAGATGCAATGAGCGAAAAGTACAAATCCTGCTCATTCTCTATGTTTGACCCAGAAAAAGGCACCCTCTAAAGTGTATGAATACAGAACATCACGTTGGAGAGAGGAAAGAAAAATTTTAAGCAAAATATTAAAAATCCACAGCTACTGGCAAAGAAGCAAGGGGAAAAGAACAGGCATGACAACGTGACAGAGAGCAAAGAGATGGGAAATTCTTCTTCATTTTAGCTTACAGGGGTAACATTACAATACACACACACATAATTACACAAAATATTTTCCCCTGGGAAACCCAAATTTATGCCTGGTCTGTATAAGACGACAGCACAGCTGTGACAGAGAACAGACCTGTAATTAGGTCTCTGTTGTGCCATCAACAAATACAGCATTTATGAACATACATCCCCAGAGATGTGAATCCCACGCACATGTAGCTGAAAGCTCATACATCTCTTGTTTGCAACCTTTCCTTCTTATTATGCATTTCATTTTGTGTTTGATTATTAGATGCCCACAAGCACCTATTAAGTAGACAGAAGAAACCCATGGCAGAGCAAAACCCTGCTGTTAGACAGGTTCAATAAACCAGGAACAAAGAGTCTGCAGCAGCGCACGCTTGCCCTGCCCCTACCAAGGCACCCACAGATCCAGGAACAAGGGCTGTGCCAACCCCTGCAACAAATGGCACCAGGACACTTGCTCCCCTTGATGGCACACTAAACATCACATCCCTGCTTTAGGGGGACTTCTGAAATAATTTACCATTGCTCTTGCAAAGGTATGGGACCTGTGATCATTGCTGAAGATACAATATGTATTGCAATGTCTCTTAAACAAGGGATGTTTAAGGGACAGCCCAGGCAAACCAGCCAGGGATCCTCCAAAGGGGCACCTGGGGATAACGAGGCCACTCTACAAAGGAGAAAAATGAAAGCCTACCCCTTTGCAAATCAGGGGAAGAAAGTACAACTGCCATAAGGAACTGGGGATGAGGTACAGCAGCAAGTGAATGTCACAGCCCATCCAAAGCAGCTGTCCCCAGGAGCTTGCATGGGAGCAGGAGTGGCCAATTTCTGTTGCCTGTCAGGCTGCTCATCCATCCGAGCCAGGAGCTCATCTCCCAAAACAGAAAAAAGGGCCCATCCATGAAATGCTACAGCCCTAGCCATAGACATCCAGAAGACAGGGTGTACGAACAAGTGAAGTACATTTCCTACAGCTGCAGCATGCTCCTTGTTTCCTACAGCAGTAGCCTGCTTATCTGCCATGGCAAAGGACCCCAATTATCAACAAATCAGAGCAGCAACAAGCTTTCTGTTACAACAAATAAATCTATCCCTTAAATGAAAAACCCAGCTCCAAGATTTGTCTGCTGCTTATATTCTTTGCCCTATCCTAAATGAAGGAAAGGGGCTATTAAATGATTTTTTTTTTAGACCTGCCCTACAACTCCAGAGCCCCTCTCCCCCCTTTCTCCAAACCCTTCCCTGCACCACCATGTGCACAGACACTGCTCCTGGGCGAAGGAGACCTCTTCATATCCATTGACTTGGGGAGAACACATGCCATAAACATGCTCATAAAACAAAACCCTTTTGGGAAGACAAGTGACCTTGCTGCTCTTCCCTGCCGGCAGCCCAAGAAACACACACAGGATATTGCTCTTGTCCCTGTGCCCTTGGCAGAGACCTCCCTGGAAATATATTATACCTACTTGCATTGGGTTCCCATTGCACAGCTATAAACTTTCACATTATGCAAATGCACAGGTAGACATGGGAAGATAACTAGTTTTATATGTTTTTGCTCTTCCCTTTACAGTCAGTGGCAGTGCAGCAGTAATTCAAACACGTGATTTGGTGTTCTTTTCTGCAAGTGCCCGCACTGATTTTAAATAAGGTAGGTTTGGCCATAAACCAGCCCTACAAAAGGGGGTTTTTCCTTTGTCTCAGCAGTGCAGGAAGCAAAAGAGCTACAAGGAGACCCAGAGACCACATAACAATGGATAGGGTGCAGAGGGTGAAGAAGGAAAGATTAATCTGAAAATACCTTGTGACAGTTTCCAAATCAGAGAGCCTAAAACAAGCCGGACAAGATGACACAAGAGTTAAGACTGTAAGCAACAAGAAAAACAAATGGGAACATTTCGAGTGAGCAGATCACTGCAGGAAAGCAGAGCCACCAAAGAAGCTGTATTCCCACAGCAGTGATTGCCATCGCCGAGAGCATCCGGAGGAGCAGCACGCACACACCAGGATAATGTGGTCGTAACTCACAGAAACATCAGCAAAAAGCAGTTTTCCTGCTCGCTGCAATAGCTCCTTGTATAATTTAGCAGACACAGGCACTGGTCTACCATTTCTCCTCCCTCAAAGCAGCAACATCACTTACTCTAGGGTTGTTCATTGTTATTCTGGAGCTGGCTTAGATTTTCTTTCACAAAGACTCCACAAGAATGTAGTCCTTAGCACTACACACAGTGCCATGGATGCATACCACAGATTGAAAAGTCACTGAATTATTGAAAAAATAGAAGTGAGGAAAAAATATATTTATATACAGCTACTAGTGTGTAACATTTCAAATTTGAAAATCCTCAGTCTTGAAAATTTGATTCTAAATTCCAACTGAATCTATCTATTTGTGTGAACTTCGGATTCAGCAGCCCAGGTTCATTGGTTCAGAGCAACCCTGAAAGGCAGATAGCAAAACCTGAAACTGTTCGGAGCTAAGCAGCTCTGATGAGTGCACCTTGGCATGTATCCCCATGTAACAGCATCGACATGCCTGGAAAGCCTCGACAATTCATACTCCATTTAATCTGCTTTCAGAAATACAGGGACACTGGAAGAAGTCTCCTTACACACAGGGCTGTGCAACCACCACAGCCCCCAGCACAAGTGGCTAGATTTATGAGAACTCCTGGATAGCAGCCGTGCAGTTATTCCTGCACACATCGATGTGCAGCCCCCATGGAACAGCTGTGCATCCTAACCTCGGATACCCCAGCAGTAGGTTTTCGCCTGTTAAGAGAAATTGCATTTGAACTGAAGTAGTGAAAGACACTGGAACAGGTTGCCCAGAGAAGCTGTGGATGCCCCGTCCCTGGAAGGGTTCAAGGCCAGGCTGGATGGGGCTTTGAGCGACCTGGTCTAGTGAGTGGTGTCCCTGCCCGTGGCAGGGGGTTGGAACTAGATGGTCTTTAAGGTCCCTTCCAACCTGAACCATTCTATGATGGTCAGAAACTCTGGGGCTTAAATCCTAGCTCAGAGCCTACATTTATACATCCTCCTTTTGGAAGGGGAGGGGGGACACCAAGACCACTAGGTCTGTTATTCAAACCTAGGAGCAGCTACGACTACAGAGCAGCATTGGACAAGTACCTGCCTGTCAGTTCAACTTCGACATGGGAATTCCTCCATCTCCTCTATATGCATTCATTTCACGCAGCACCAAAGTCATACAAACCTCCTGCTTGACTGCACTCAGATCCGGAGAGCTGCGCCCATCTCCCATGGCCATCCTCTCCCTGCGGCCAGGTAACAGGCTGCCAACACTTCTAGGAGTGCCGGGATCCACAAGCAAAAGCAAGCCACAGCTCGCCTGCCACTTATTACAGCAGGTACCTCCAAGGCCACTGAATGAGGGGTCATGTGCTGTACCTGCCGGTAACACCTCTCCTCCAGGACTTGTCATCTTCCCATTTAATTCTAAGCAAGAAGGAGAGCGGTGCAGAAAGGGCAAGCTCAAATACAGTACTCTGCCTAACATAATGGCCATGTGAGGAATCCAGGCTTACGTGCAGAGACTGTCAAAACACGGAGCAGAAGTAGTAGTTTACACTGCAGAGCTGTGCATGCATTTTAAGAATGCATGAACTGCTTTATGTTAGCAATTTTTCTTCTCTAAATGAATCTTTATAGGCTGCATCTTGAGGGGGGGGAGGGTCCTCCTTTCTGCCCAGCTGTTGTTTTAAACCAGACCCTTCCCACTCAAAACATGCTTAATCCCAAATAACTTGCACAGCAAAGAAACCAGGAGGTGCCCAGGGCTATTTCTAGAAGTGGGGCCTCAAACCATTTTGCAGACAGGTAGCTGTTTTCTGAACTGACATCTCAAACACGCACCTCTGTATCATGCAGAAGAGCTCCCCTACCTCCTCCTCCTCCGCACACACCATTTTCATCCTGCTTGTGTACACAGAGAGAAACCACATTGGGAAGATAAGAATACCCTGGCAGGGGTATTGCCTGCTTTGGTTTTGCAGTATTTCTGTGAGCCAACTAGGACTTTGTTTGCTAAGCAATGACAGAGTATTTAAATGGTGCTGATTAAAACCATTCAATCAAGGCATCACGCCTTTAGAAATACTGGCTATGTTTAATTCATGCTACAGCTTTTCCTCCCCCCCTCTTTCCTGAATTCAGCAATTCAGACTGTGCTTCTCCAGCAAACTGGAGCATGCACATGATAAAATTCTTGCAAGTCCAAAGCATAAAGACATGACAATATTTGGCCTTTTCCAGAGCACAGTCTAAATAAGTTGGAGTTTTACTCGGACTCAAAGCTCCTTGGACGCTTCTGGAAACAAGCCAGTTTCTAACTAACTGGGAGTCAAGAAAGAAAATTTCTTGGGAAAACACATCCCAACACATACAGAGCTTTTGAAATATCAGCTCCTGAAGGAGCTGGTACTGGCTGCTGTTGGAGATGGGATACTAAACAACCCGATTCATTTGTATCATTTCTACAGGCTTCACTTGATACTTTAAATTTTGTGCAAAGTTTTCAACACCTTCACAGTGGTCAAGCCGAAAGGGCATTTCACAGGAGAAGCACGTGAATTTCATGGGGCACCAATACAGCAGCACAGAGCTCACAAACATAAGCACTGCAAACTTGCTAAACCTCCCAGGCAATTGTACCCAGTTAAAGGTACTCGCTGCCTCTCATTCAAATAACCTCCTGTGGTTTTATTATCTGGGAAGAGGAGTACCTTGCTTTGGGACAGTGATTTCTTGAGAATCAGAGTGTCTCTCACCAGTTCTGTCCCACAGGTAAAGCCACCCAGATCCATTCTTGGAGCACGGACAACACAGAGGGACACTCACTTGGGGACCCCAACCTTCCCTGTGTTTGCTCCTCCAAACTTGCCCTCAAACAAGCCCACACCTCATTTTATGAAAATTATCAGATTATATGCATGAAAAAGCACTATTTAGTCCCATGGTGGCAACCTGCTTGCCCCTCCTGACCAGCAGGTAACTCCATACTGCCAAGGGGACACACTCACCAACTTTCTGAAACAGAGAGACACAATTAGAGCAACCCTTGTTGAACCATGGTGCAGCCCTTACTAAGGGGAAGCCCCCATTGCTAACTACTCCAGCAGCCAACAGAATGGTCTGTCAAGGCTTTTTCTTCAGGAACAACGTGAATTTAGTCCTGAGATGAGTATTTAATTGTCCGCTGCTTCGCAATACCTCCTATACCCCATCACCCGACTCTACTTTTTAATAAGGAATCTGCAGCAATCCAAGACACAAGCCTAGTTTGATGACAGTTTGACTGAGCACTACTGGAGGAAGAAAATGCGTTCCTGTCATGACAGCAATTAGCAGAGACAGCCTCTGCACCGAGCCCTCAGTACTGTGCAAGACAAGCTCAACACACCGCTGCTTCCACTGCTCTAGGTCTGATACAGCCGTGCACATAAATAACCAACAGCCAACCAGGTAGCTTCCAATGTTTCGGAAGTTGGAAGCTAAAACACTGGAGGCCTCAAACTGCTTCTGACTTGGGCCAGTTCCAGGAGTTTAACTGGTCAAATAAAATATTCACGGAGTAACTGGCCTGGGACCCATGTAACCACATACATCACACCTGCACCAGAGCCTCCGACCAGCTTTGAGCTGTCTCAGGCAGACAGGAGACAGAAAAGCAAAACCAGAGCAGTGCAAAGAGTTTTTGGAAATGTTTTGACAACAGCAGTTATGAGCCACCACACTCTGTCTTATCTCAGCTTTCACAGGTTTCTCCAAGTCAGCTCCCTCCCTTCAGCCCACAGCAAGCGTTACGGCTTTTCTTCCTTAAACCCAGTATTCACTACAGGCTAGGAACTAATTTATGGCAATTCATTAGGCTACTGTAATTCAGGGAACAACAATTCATGCTGTAACTTTCTGAAATGAATTCTTAACAAAAATACTACCACACCCTTGCAAAAAGTTAATTAAGGATTCTTTTACCTCAGAAGATCACAGGGCAGATGCTGTCAGACAGGTTTGCTTTCTGTTATTACCAATTTCTGTAGCAATTCATCTCTCCTAATCCCATTCTGAATATCAGGGACTCACACAGACACATATTAAAATGAAATAAAGAGGTTTATTGTAACCACCCAGGCAGCAGCATTGGTTGGGATGGAGCTTACAGAGAGGACAAGACACAACTGAGTACGTGGGGATGTCTTGCTTTTCCTAAAATCTGGAGGACATGCTGTTCTTCTGAAGCCCCCCTGGCCCTCCAAATATTTGCCTGAGGTTTACTTTATATGCACAGTTTCCTAGCGGAATGGCGAGCATGCAGAGCACATTCCTCTGCTAAGTATCTTCTTCAAAATTTGGGTAAATACCAGCACATTCCTGCCCAGCTCACACAAGCAATTTGGATTCTAATTGCAGGAGCGGAGTTCGAAAGAACAGCTGACTATCGCCTTGCCGCCTGATATCCACTAAAACTAAGCACACGACTTAAGTGATTTTGTCCTTTGCTAATCAATATTGTTAAATTCACGCAGTGGACATACTTATCCCAGTAAAAGATTACTCTAAACTATATTATTTAGACAAAAAGGGTAGCTGTAACCATGCCTCAAGTTTCTAGCAGGTAAAAAAAGTGCCCCGGATGTAGAGAACTATGCTTTATGGTAGTGAAGCCATTGCTAATGTATTACCATCATTTGTACTGAGAATTTACTACACAGTGGTAAGTTTGAATTTAATTTAATTTTTCTTCCTGTCTTGCCCCACCCTCCCCTTGGACACAGGTGTTACAACTGGAGAGAAATCGCTTGCTTGAAATAATTACACACTGAAATGGCGAATGCAAAGCTTTCAAAGCCTTTTGTGCTCCAGAAGGGCACAAAGCAGCATCGAGTAAGGTGCCATACCTCACCCAACACCTTCGTTGGTGTCGTTGGGCACAATACCAGGTCATCAGGATGTAGGACAGAAAAGCTGTTCGAAGCAAAACAGTCACAATAAACCAGAAGACAACCAAAACAGTTACACGTGGACAGAGTTACACACACAAACATATTTCTTACAGCCCAGGCCAGCCACTAGGAGTGAGATACTAATGTTGACTTTATACTAATTTATAAATTCACAAAAAAGTCCACCACCTTGGAGGCCATCAGAATGTCTGCTCCAAGATCAATCTGCTTTAAAGCCACAGGTCTGCCTCAAATACTCTTGTTACTTTTTCAAACCAACTTTCCAGGGCCTGGCAGTGATTTTTATCTGAAGAATTCCCTAAGACAGAGCAAGCCCAAAGCAGGCTTGTATCTGCTTTCTGTGCTATCGCCCCTTCTTACACTATATTGAACAGTTCTCCAGCCTTCAGGTTTGCACTCAAATATTCATCATGGGATCTCTTTGCACTGCCCTGTACAAACCCCCTCTTGCTTTGATGTTTATCTGCAGACCTGGCCTGTGCTGTGAAGAGAATTGCAGCCCTCAAAATCATTTACTCCAGGAGTTACCACACCAGTTACAAGAACCAGCTCATATAAGAGACCACGAAAACAAGGAAGTTACTTTAAGCAGATATTTCCAACTCCTCAAAAAGAAAAAACACACAGATTTTGCTTTGGTTTTAGCTTTCCGTGATTTTTCTCCCTATGCACAAGCATCTTCCACCTTCTTTATCCTTCCACACAGAACTAACCCCTGAATTTAGAGTCACGAGCCTCGGGACAGCCTCTCACATTCCACAAATGAAGGCAGCGGTCGAAAACGTGCAGAATTTCTCAAGATGGAGAAACCAGTTAAGGTGAGTTAACTCCACATGAGCCTCTCCTCCTTTTTTCGGGGGTAGGCCACACTAAGCCAACATGACAACCAGCATCAGGACGGACCCTGGCACCCCCAGAGCTCCGCGGGGGTATGGCGTGAGCTGTGTGGGCCCAGGCAAGGCCTGCGCAGGGGCCCATTAGTGATCCCAGGGATGGGGTGTGGTGTGCGGCCTTAAAATAACAACCCCTCCAGCCTGAGGCCGTGGGCATTGCTGCCGAAAGCTACTCTTACACCGGCTGTAGCCCCAGAGGGAGAAAGAAGGCTGCACACAGGTGTTACGATTCACCTACCACAGAATTCCCAGTCAGACGCCACCTCCTCCTCACAAACCTTTTATTCTCTTCCAGAAGCGCGAGATATCAGATGCTTCGGGCAGAGTAGTACCTGGAGCGTTATCAGACATCTTCTCCTGTAGAACAGGAGTTTCCACTCCCACCTGCCCCAGGAGCTGCCCTGAGCCCCCTCCCCAGAGCTGGGAGAGTCCCCAGGGTCTGATGGCTCCAGGGTACAGGACTGGGAAGTGCTGGGAGGAACAGCCGGAGAGAGCACCAGGCAGAGATCTCCCTCCTGGGAGGAACAGCCGGAGAGAGCACCAGGCAGAGATCTCCCTCCTCTCCATTCAGCGTTCATGCACACACACTCCTGCAGCGCACCCCCAGTGCTACCGTGACGCCATACCCAGGATGGTACTTTCACCCAGAAAAGCTTTGCAGAAGAAGACAACAGGCACAAACAATAAATTGCCAGCAAAATCCATTTTAAGCACAGTATGATCCTGGTGAAACACCAGCAACAGCCCTTTAGTGCAAAATACAGTATACATATATGGTGTGTTTTATAACTGCATGCCATACTGTCCCGTATGAAGCTCACAGGAAACAAAAATCCTGCTTTCCCCCTACTCTCTTCAGTTTGTTGTGTAAAACAATCTACTTGACTACTTGTTTTAGTAGGGTGAACAGGCTGCTGCAGGAACATCCCAGCCCATGGTGTCACCAGTAGACACCACACTAGGCCCACCAGTGTGTTCTTCTAAATGGAAATGGCTGGAGTTTATCCCTGCAGCTCCATCGCCTCCTCCTGAGTTCAAGGAAGCAAATAAAACTCCTCCTGTGAGAAAATAACCAGGATCTCAATTTTTGCAGATAGCTTCATTTGCCATTTCCTTGTTATGGGTGGCAGTTCTGCACAGCACCGCTTTGCAGCCTGAGGCTACAAACCCACATGGGCAGAGGGAAGCTTGCCAGGTGTGTGATGGCCAGGTCCCACAGCACTGTAGTTGGAGGGGTGTGGAGGACACCGCAGCTCAGTCAGACCATAGTCTTCCACCTTCCTCCTCCCCCAGGAACCTGCTACCTTCCTGCTGTGCACTGAAGGCACTCCACCACTGAGTAAAGTGTGCCCACTGTTGTTTAACATTAGCTGTTACAACACTGACCCACACACCTAAGCCTCAGTCAGTTGGGCAAGTAGTTTGCAGTAAGACTTAAAAGGCTGGATTGCAACTGTAAAAAGTACTGGCACATCAAAGAAAAACAACATTAAGTGCAGTTTCTAGCAGCTCAAAGCAGAGGTTTGAGCCTACAACTACTTCTCTGTCACAAGACTTATCTCTAAAAGAGCCGTCGTGTAGGAGTTGCACCGTTAAACTCAGACAACAGAGACTCACCGCAGCCTCCCACCCTGCTCCCCATCCCGGGCAGTCGGCATTTCTCCCTGCAGTTTTCACAGTTCAGGTCTCAGCTGAGAAAACAGACCACATCTCCCAGGCCTATTTTCATGCTTTGGCACAAGTAAGGAATAACACAACAACAGCTTTCTTTACTGAAACAAAGAAATAGGCACAGAAGCTGTAAAGGCATTCCCCCCCACCTTCAGCCAGGCTGCACACGCTCAGCACAGCCATGGTTTCCACTTACCTGGACTCACCGGGTGCAGCTTTCTAAGGAAAAGCCGCCAGGCAGTTCATTCCCTGCAGCGTTTCCACACTTGCTGCTCCCCACTGCGTTCATGTAACACCGCTCGCTTTTGTTTCTCCTCTGGCTGCTCTTCCCAGCTCAGTCCCACCCATGGCTAGCTGTTCTTAGTTGACAACTTTTTTTTTTTTCCTCCCCCCGCATTTTATTTTAGGAGGACAGGACTGCAGAACACCACTAGTATGTGAAAACAAAACCAAACAAGTACAACTTTGCAGAGGAAGCGCCAGACATACAGTCTGCCACACGGCACAACCCGCCACCCTCTACTTACACAGCAGAGCTGGAGACAACAACTGTTAAAGCAAACTGGGAGGCTTATTCCTGATGCCACTAAAATCCCACGCAGCTATGGTTTAGTCGAAAGCAAAGATGACACACTCAAATCTAGTTAAATAAACATACCGTATTTCAGCTGCTGCACAGCCCAGGCTCCATTCAAGGACTATGGGGGAGTTTGAAGCAGGGGAAGGGATTGCTCTCACAGGGAGAAAAGAGGTGCAGCTTGTCCCAACAAGCATATGACGCTGTGACAGGGTGTAACTTCTGAAAGTCGAGATGTTAATGCATTGCTAACAACCGTTTCTGCCATTAAGCAACAAAGCTAGTCATGCTGGGTTAAAAAGGAAAAAAAAAAAAAGCAATTCAGGCTGAGAATGAGGGGGTTAAAATTATAACAGCAGCTCCCCAGTGCTCGAAGTGGAAGGAACCAAGTTAGCAGCCAAGTTAACTCAAGGTAGCAAGATACCTTCAACATACTCCAAAATGGGGTTAAAGATGGAGCTTACTTTAGCCTGGCTGAATAGTTTTTCCTAGAGATTTCTTGAAATACCTTTTTTATGAAACTTGTTCGTTTAACGATAAACTGAGATGTGATACACCACGTGCCATGGCAGGACCTTTTCCCTTTTTCCTCTCAGGTTTCTTCTTCCTCCAGGTTGATTTTTTTTTCACATGCAGATCTAGATTATACACACACATGCCGGAGGCCCTTCCTCTCCCTTCTAAACCCACCACATACCCACATGTCTTGGACCCACATCCCCGCCTTGACCACAGTGGACAAGCAAGAAACCCCCATCCCTAAAGATCATTAAAACAGGTAGTGCGGTGCGTCCCAACAAATCTTCCTGCAAGTCTGTAGTACTAAAGCAGTGGTCACTAATGTTTTTGAAGACAAGCAAAGTTTGCAAGGGATAAGTAGGATCTTTTATCATACCAGTAACCCCCCCAGTAGGTAAGCATACACTCCCACCTTCCCTCCCCACACTCATGTGCCCATGGTTTTCCTCTCCTTCCCCCAGTGATAATCGATTCATCAGAGCAACAAACACAGGAAGCCTTGACACTAGTGTGTTTATCAGGTTCACACTATTGCCTACAACAGCTGTACAGGTTTGCAGGTGTCCCCTGGATGTCCCAAGCTAACGAGGACACATTTATTCGATTTCAACTTCTATTCACCTTCTGTTTCATGGAAACCTGTCATTAAGTGAC
Source organism: Rissa tridactyla (assembly GCF_028500815.1). Lineage (NCBI taxonomy): Eukaryota > Metazoa > Chordata > Aves > Charadriiformes > Laridae > Rissa > Rissa tridactyla. The sequence goes on from NC_071475.1 coordinate 10,733,394, forward strand.
TCCTCTCTTGTTTCCAGCAGATACTCATATCCAACCGTTATGTGATTTACTTGTAAGTGCAACGAAGGCTAAAATATGGAAAAGGAGTTATGCTGTTGCCAAGAGAGGCAGACTCACATGGCCAGCATTAGGAAATACAGATAAACACATAATCGCTTGCTCTGTGCCAGATAATGCATCAGCCCTGAGGCTGCCAAACAGTCACCTCCTGGAGCTTCCTATTTCTGCCTCCCATGTAAGTGAAATCAGGTGGAGCTGGAGAAGTGATTAGGAAAGGTTCCTTCTCCAAACTTTCTCCTCTGCACAAGAACACAGACTATTAAATCAGTTAGAGATGTAACAGATTTTTCAAGATTATTGAGACAACAGCAAAGTTAGAAAAATTTCAGTTACCTAGATAAAAAAAAAAAAATTATATTTGGAAGACAGAAGGATGAACCAAGTCTCAGCATTCAGAATCTCTAGTACATCAGCTACATGATATATACACACATCTCTCCAACCCACTAACAAGGATGCTTACAATAAATGCCAGTTGTATTTTAGTTGCTAAAACATTAGGTTCTGTCAACTCTCTGCTAAGCTTTTTTGACATTGGAGGAGGAACAAGTGATTTGAAACGCTTATTCTATTTTATTGTAAAATTGAGTTATATGGTAGAGATTAGAAAGACTCCTACTGCAGCACATCCTTTCACATTTCCCACGCCTCACCTTTCTGCTCCGTATGCAGCTTTCATGTGTGGTGCAGTCATTTTACTGAAAGAGTATTATTAAAATTTTGGTCATTTAAAATTTGCTCTTAGCCAGGCCCTGCTCTCACGCAGCATTCCTGCAAAGACATTTCCTTCATATTATGCACAAGAGGGAACTCGGTGTCAGAGTTAAATATGCTTAAATTGCTGGATCTTCAACCCAGAGGGGTTTGTAGTTTTCTAAACTAGGAACAGAAGTCTAAACTAAAATAGAACGAGGAGAAAATGTCAGAAGAAAGTAAGACGGAGAAAACCCCAAATGACTAGACATCTGCAGCTATCTCTGTGCACTGGGGACACTTTGGAGACACTTCCTGAGCTCCAGACGCACATTTTCCATCATTATCGCCTTCGGGGACAAACAGCATGACAGACCATGTCAAGGGTTAGTCTTACACATGCACCCTTTTTTATTTTAAATCTTTTGAGATTTAAGACATTTTACCTTTTATAAGAGCTGCTTTCTTTACTGGTTTGATTCAGTCACAGCTCTCGCACAACAGCTACCGAACACGTGTACATCTGCTTTCCATAACATCCAAGCAGGACTGTTAAGACAGATGCAGCAACTGTATTCACATAACCTATACATTTAGCACTGCAACGCCTCTAGAGATATTATGTCACATAAAATACATCATTATATTATGATCTCATCCCAAGGCTAGATTACAGATGGCAGCCGCCTTCTGTGCGGTGCCCAGCCCAGAACGATGACCCTGCCTAGCTGCTCTCCTCCTCTTCCTCCTGCTTTTCTAGAGGAAAAAGTTACCCGTTACCAACCTGGGTTTGCTTCCTGCTCTAAAGCAACCCTACATCTTTCTACACCATCTCTCATCCTCCACCTCTCCCTTACACAAGCCTTAAACCAAAGAAGTGATCACATCAAGCATTGTCATATGAAACTACTCCACCAGGTCTGACTAAAAGCAACAGCCTCGGCTGAGTTCTCAGGGCCAGGGCAGGCTGACTCAACTGAAAACGCTCTCCAAAATATCCACTGATTATTTTTGTTAGTTTCAGACTTGTTTCTAAACTAGAGAAAGTGGTCTCTGCCCAGAGATGCTTCTAATGTCTCTCCAAGTCCTCCTAGGACTTGTTGGGAAATAAGGAAAAGGATGCAGAACTTTTGCTGATGCTGTTTAACTTATTATTTAAAAATAACTGAAATATTCCAGGACCCTGTTTCCTAATCTTATGCTTCACTTCACAGGGCAAGGGGAGAATCCACTGGATCATTTATGAATAAAGCTGCAACACCTGGGAAATGGTATTTCAGTAAAACTCTGCAATTCCACATCTCTAAAAGCGCATAAATACAGTATTTCCAAGGAGATACTTAATTCAAATTCCAGACGAAATACTGGCTTTAAGATTGCCATTAACTTCAAGAAGGTCAAGAGCTCATCATCGATTCTGCATCTTTTGCCACTTGATTTTCTGTAAGGTTTTTCAGGATTCAAAGCCTTGAAAGTAGCCTCTTTCTTGAGAAGTTTTTGGGGAGAGAATAATTCTGAAATCTTATTTTAACATCATACAGCAATAATAATCAAGAACTTGCAGAAAAATGTGTCTATATTTTTGTTTTGTTTCTGCTTTCAAGTAAAAGGGAGTTGTTTTCAATGCAACACAAGGTAAATGGATTTGTTTCTAAAACCACCTCTCCCCTACACTGGGATCTGAGAAAAAAATAAAGGATTAATTGTATGAAAGGGATTTATATATGGGGAGATTAACCAGTCTATGGAACTCTCTTTCAAAGGAACTAAAGATAGCTCAAATATTAGCATGAGAAAAACTGTAGGGCTACTTTTTTTTTTTTCTTTTAAACTCATATTAGAAAGGGTTTTGGACACCCATCTCCCACTGCGAAGGCACGGCCACACAGCGGAGTGCGACCAGGCTGCAACAATCTGAACTGATCACTGCTGATCAATAACTGATCACTTGCTCCAAGACCAACAAGCAGTGGCTGAAACGATTCTTGTGGTTCAGTAACTAGATCATATGATCTCAAAAACATTACCTAAAGGGTTTGGAAAAAAATTCGGCTTTGAACTACAGGAGTGTAGCAGTGATCAATCCTGTCCGGGCAGAGGAGTGAAAGGAGCCGGGTGGATTGGGACTTCAGACATGTGAGTTCTGGGGCACCTTGGCAAACATTCTTGGACAACAGTTTTTACAATAGTTTGTTAAACTGACAGATAACCCCAGCAGAACTGCATTTCTTCTCCCCCTTCAGCATCCCCTTTCCCTTGCGCTGAAGTTTTGACAACTGCTGAAAATCTGAAGCTCTTGTCAGCTTTATGTACAGCTGACCTACTAGGAGTTTAGTCTCTAAACAAAGAGGCCGTCACATAAAAGTATATCCTATCCCGACTTCGCCCTGTAAACAGACTACACAGAAAACAAAGGACTGAAATTACAGTTTGCATGTATTCAATGTGCAGCCTATGTTTTCCAGAAATTACTACAATTCTGAAGGAACTACAGTTTGATGGTTTGTTGTGTTGTTTTAAATAGCAAAAGAAAACAAAAATCCCTGCTTTCTATGACCTATACCATTTAACCACAGAACTGTTAACCATTGCTGAAAGCACTGATGCATCACAACTGGGGGCAAGAGGAAGGCTTAATGCTTTGAAATGGCTGCAACCAAACAATAGCAGCTTTGCCTGTGGCTTTTCACCATTACATCGGATGCAAACTGCTCAGCCTGTTAAAAAATAGATATACACGCTCTAAGACGGCCAAGGAATTGTTCTTACAACTAAACGTTGTCATACAATACTGCTGGTGACATACACAAGATAAGGACCTAGCTCATTTATCAATGATGCCCAGCGACCTACTTACTGCACTTGACTCTTGACTTAATCATATTCTCAGCAAATAGTTTTAAGTATTGACCAATCTTGCAGCATATGGCATGTGCTGGTTTATCATCTGAAGCCTGATTACAAACGCGGAGGTGCCAAGCCCATGCCTCCTGTCAATCGGTCCTTCCTGTGATGACGCAGTTATCTAAAAAGCTTGATCTTTCTTTATCTCTCATGTAGTTGCGTATGCTCTACAGCTGTCCTCGGCTGCTCAGAAACCCTTAAAACAAAATACGGCTGCTTTATGAAAACTGTTGTCTGCAGGCAACTCTTCACATTTGCTCCTCAATCAATTTCCATGTTAAACACAAACCCGTTTCATTGTGGTACTCCAGTTAGGAAAAAAAAAACCCAGAATATAAGTCAAAACCTACTATTAGCCCCTTAGAGAATTCACTATTTTATTTTTCAGATTTTGGTATATAATCCAAGAGCAAAAGTCTGAAATGTGATTTAATCACAAGGCCTCACAGCAAGTCAGCTCAGGAAGAGCTGTAACTTTTATTGCCACTCAACGAACACACAATGTCTTTCCTTCCCCATGCCATTCTTGGGAAGGATGACACGGAGCATCTCCAAAGTCAGCTCCTCTCCCAGCACGCTGCTTCCCTGGGCTGGCTGTGCCACCCAGCTTGGAGCCACAGAAAGGCAGAGCCTTGATGCTGCCAACCCATGTCTACTCCCGAGTCAAACCTGTCAGCTGAAACCAGCATGGAGGGGAAGAAGCACTGAACGACACCAGCATTGCGGAGGAATGACTTGAGCTGGAAGGATCTCAGCTCCTACCACGGCCCTAGGGTGGCTCCAATCACAAACTCAATTACATTCCCAATAGAAACAGAAATCTACACAGCAGAGTTAAAGACCAAAAACTGATGGCCTGAACATCTTCTCCTTTATCCGAGTGTTAAGTCAGGCATTTCCAGTTAGATGAATACAATCAACATATTAAGTAATCAGCCATCCTCCCCCTTCCACTACTCTAGATTTTAAAGCTAGCCACAGGCTTACAGGAAGAGTACTGCCACCTTGGCTGGGATGCTGCCTGACAACTTTAGGACCTAGAAATCATTTTACACTGCATTAGAGCTCCTTCTCTGCTGGTCTTCCTGGCTAGCTTGTACAATACCACATCTAATTAAAAAATTTCTATTAACCCTAGGATTTTACAGCTCTGTGTAACAGCCAGGGCACGCTGCTGGCTGTGGCTCAACGATCACCATCATCGGTCCATGGCACTGAGACCCAGAAGACACAGGGGTGCCAGGTCCTCCTCTGACCGAAATCACCTGTCAGCCCACCCTAAGGACCATGGCCAAGGTTTCCTAGCCATGTTTTCCAAATAGCCATGACTCCCCCACCCCTTTTGCTCCTCCTTATATTCATGTAACTGCTGTAACATAGCATCCCAGGGAGGGGGAAAAAAGCAAACAAAAGACACTATAGCCAATTTGTATGGAAAATCAATTAAGTTCAGACATCTCATTAACCTTCTAACCTGTTTATCCCCCAGCTTTAATTTATACTACCACTTGCAAATGGATTTGACACATCAGCCCACCATTTGCCTGGGAAGGTACAACAGGCACGAACAGAATCCTCGGATCCCAGAATACTCCATTTATCCAGGTCCTTCCCTCTATCCCCCTGCCATTCAATAGATGCTAAGGAGCACTGGAGGAAGAAAATAGGATACAGAAAATACACAAGAGCTCTTTGAAAATTATGTAAGCCCTGCAGTGGGCCTCCTTTTTACCTTCTTCTGCTTTAATTACCAGGATCTGAGGGCTGACTTGCCTACACCAATACCCATCCATGGCCACATCAGCTGAGTCCCACAGTGGTGACAGAGCCATGCTCACAGGAGTCTTTTCATGCCACACTTCACTTCCATGCATTCACAAGACTGAACTTAACATGCACTGAAAATAAGTTATAGGTGGCAGTGGTGGTAGGGGGTGTTTTTAATGTTATAGCACAAAACCTAGGAAAGAGCCCTCATTTCTATAGCTGAGATGGATTCACAGCCTTTACTCTGGGGAACTAAACAACAATTTCTTCTCACTAGCCAGAAAACACTCTAGCTTCAGTGAATACGAACCCAGTATCCTCACAGTAAACCACAGAAAAATGGTCACCTGCATGTTAGACTGCAGGAATTCATTCCCTTCTGTCATGTTTTCAAAAATTATGGGATTACAGGGCTTGTTAACACATTGAAAGGTTTCTGTACAATCCCCACCTTTTGACTAAGATGACATGCATTTCTAATGGACTGAAGTGCACGTTCTTAGTAAGGGTTTTCATACGTTTAATACATCAGAATCAAACAAAAAAGATCCAAATCCAACATAGCTGCACCCATGAAAGTCCAAGGAAATCAGCAAGATGAATCTCTATGTAATAGACTAAACCTTGACATTCAGGCAGTTGCAGGCAATATAAATCTTTCCAAGGCAAGGATTGGTAAGTTCTGCAGAATAAGCTCTTAAAAGAAAAAAATGACAAGAGAAAAAGAAAAGCTTCAAGAAAATAATTTTTAATAAGCAAAGTACACAAGTGAAAACAGGTACATTTTTCTAAGTGTATGTTCCTGCCTCTGTATGAACTAGGCATAAGTAAAGCACTGCAGTCTCTCCCAGCCTGCAGACACGGCTCTCCAGCCAGTGCCCCTGCAGCTGCTCAAAGATTTCCCAAGTAATAGCCAAGTAAAAATTGATTAAAGACTTGACTCTTTCACTGCGGCTATTGGGAATCCTGCAAAAGTTACAAGAATGAGCTCAGCTGCTCTTTGCTTCCCATTAGGCAAAACTCTAAATAAAGGCAGAGCTTAAAGAACACAATCCCCTAAAGGAAAAGCCAACAAGTCCCCCAGACAGCAGCTATGCACTGCCCTCTGTTCCAGCAGAGACGTGCAAACACTGTCATAGAATCATAGAATCATTTAGGTTGGAAAAGACCCTTAGGATCATCGAGTCCAACCATCAGCTTCAAAGTTCTCCCTTACACCATATCCCTTAACACCACATCTAAACGAGTCTTAAACACATTCAGGGATGGTGACTCCACCAGCTCCCTGGGCAGCCTATTCCAGTGTCAAATAGATCTAAGACTGAAAACCAATATGCTACAGAAGATAGGGACTGGACCCTTTTGGAGACATTAGTCTAAGCAGCTCCTAACCTGGCCTCTCCCTAGATCTCATCCTCCAGCCACTACAGGCACGCTGAAACTTTTTTCTAGGAACAGTGCGTTCAACATTCAACAAAGCTACATTCATTTAGCCAAGGACCACCTAATCCCATGTATAAAAAACAAAAAAAAAAACCCAAAGGGAGCAGTAAGGTCAAAGGTAAAGCATTATGTTATTTTACATCATATCAATGGCTGGGTTAGACAGCCCAGTCTACAAGCACACAGTGATTAGTATAATTTAAACTTATATAGAACCATACATACGCAACCAGAAATCTCATCCTCATTATGCAGCAGGTTCTAAGTGAAGTTTATTTCAATTTAGTTCAAACCCATGTAAGGGCAGTTTGAGTCAAATTGAAACAAGGCTGTTGCACTCAGTAAAAAGGAGAATTTTCTCAAAACAAGTAGTCTGGACTTAAAAAACTAGATATGGGAGAAGGAAAACGTGTGTCAGGGTATCATGTCCGCAGAGGACCCGTGGCTAAGGAGGGGTGGAGGAAGAGAGAGGCGAGAGGAAACACACCGAGAACAATACCGGGAAAGGGGCTATTCTCGGCGAAAGGGAGGATGCGAGGCCAAGCCGGGGAGGCAAACAAGGGTAACAAAGGCAGAGGAAGGGCCCTGGGCTCCCCCGGAGGGGCCCTGCTCCGGCAGGGATGTCCGTCCGTCCGTCCAAACGTGCCTGTTCACAGCCCTGACGGATCCCGGGCAGCGGCTGAGCACGGCGCGGCTCCTGCCTTGGAGGGGCAGGATGACAGCGGCGGCGGAGCCCCTCCTGCCTGGCCGACTAAGTTGGGGTGGGAGCTGGAACAGCCCTGGGACCCCCCAGTCCGCAAGCGGCACTCATTGTCCGGAAACCAGCAAATATTTGCCATCGCCCGAGCCGACACTCGGCTCCTCATTGGGAATTTAATCCCCCACGCCAAGAGCTTCCAGGTTTGCTTTCCTAAGCGGTCCCTTGCTCTGCCAGACACCGAACTTCAACCAAGCGGGACACGGGGCGTGCGGGCAGCACCCGGCCCCCCACCGCCGCTCCCGCCTGGGTGTGGCCGTGCCTTGTCCCCCCACCACCACCTTGTCACAGCCGGGGGGGGGGACCCCGCATCTTCACGCCTCCCACCCCGCGGCCAGGGATGGGCGCGCCGTGCCCCCGCATCCCCCCCCCGCCCCGGCTCCGTTAGGGAGAACAATGCGGTGCCCGCCCCGGCCCTTACCTTGGCTGGGGCTGCGCGGTGCGGAGCGGTGCGGGCTGCCCGGCTGGCGGCCGCCCGCCGAGCCCGGCCCGCCCCGCCCGGCCCCTCGCATCCACCCCCGCGGCGACCGCCGGCTCCTCACCGCTCGCCCGGCGGGGCAGGGCTTAGCGCCGGCGGGTCCCGCACGCCCGGCGGGGCAGGGCTTAGCGCCGGCCCGGCTCCCCCCCGCACCGGGGGAGTGAGCGGGAGCGCTGCCCCCCGAGGCGGGTGGCGAGGGGCAGCTCCGCCCCTGGCTGCCGGGACCCCGCTCCCCCCCACCCCTCCAACGGATCCGCAGCCCCTCCCAGCAGCACCAGACCCGGCGGCGATGGATGCTCAGGTCGTGTTTACATCCGTGCGTGTGCAGGCGCGATCTCAGCCCGCACAAAGCGCCGCAGCCGCCTCCCAGCGCGGGGGGGGGGAGGGGGGGACACGACACGGGGGAGTTGGAGCATCCTCCTCCTCAACTTCAGCAACAGCCGAGCAGCGGAGGGACGGGTTAAGCCCCGCTCCCCACAAACAAGCGTGGTCAACAATTCCCCCCGGGTCGGCGTCCCCAGAGCCGCTGTGGGTCCTCCCCCTGCCTCTGATTTACTCCCGGCTGCAATTCACAATACTGGGAGAAGACGTGTGTCATCTCCTCCTGGATGGTACACGGATATTTCTACAGGGCAACGGGAAGGGGGTCTGGATTTGCCCAGATCCAGCTACCTCTGTTCATAAGGGCCTTTTGTCATCCTTGCAATGTGAAGCAGAACAATAAAAATTAGTTCGCGAATATCCACGCTGGTATGTTACAAATGCAGGCTTCTAATTACTATATGGAAATGGGCTGTCTAAAGTACAGTGATGAATTGCAGCCTGGGTATTGTTTGGGGGTTGTCGGATAAACTGGAGGTGCTGGCAAATGATGTTAGAAACCAGGCTTGCCGTTTGAAGTGAGCAGCACCATAGCAAGTGCTACGTATTCCACAAAACAGATCACTGCAGCTGAAACAGCAATTGTGCTGTGAGGAAATTCAGTCTAGTACTTTGCCATGAAGAAATATGCTGCTGTTTTTCCAGAAGTTACACAAATCCTTGTTAGTTCACTTAACCAAAATTAATATGATCACAAGATCCTCCTAGGTAAATAGGATTATTCCTCCCCCCCCCCAGAATCCTCATATCAAGTAGCGGTTATTAGCCCCAGAAACGCCAGATCTTCCTATTTGTCACATCTACAGTAGCGAACTACCTGGAGCTTTTCTTAAAGCAGAGGATTAAACACACCTTGATTTGCTTACGTATTTTGCATACATCTCCAGCTCTCCTCATGTGGGATTCCTTGGCTACATTGCATCCATGCCATTTTAGCAGTGATCTATTCATACTCTCCTGGTACTTACTGCATCAGTCAGGCTAATACTTTTCATCCAACTCAATCTCTTGCCTCTCTTCCCTCATTTCAGTTTACACCCGAGGGCCTCCATGCTTGGTTTTTGCCACCATCTGACTTCCCTGGCTTTTTTTTCCTTCCTTGTCTTGTTGTAGTTTGGGGGACTGAGAAGCTCCCAGATGTGTTTCCTGTTGCCAGGAAGGTGGCCACATTTGCCTCTCCTGCTCCAAGTTGCCACAAGTCACAAGTGATGCAATAACTCCAGGTCACTGGTTTTACACATCACCATCCAAAGCTTTCTCCTATATACCCTGCATCTTACAGATCCTTAGTGCCTGCTTTACCCGCAGGATCTTACAAGTTCCCTGCACAGTCACACAACAGAGAGTTTATCTGCTCCCTGGAAATACCAAGCAGGTGATTTTAGCTACTTCTGCATGTACCACTACACCAGTAGTCTCATCCCTGCCCAATTTCCAGCTATCATCAATTGCCATCCCCCAGCAGGCTCTGTACTGCAGAAGATGAACAGCCAGTAGGCAATTTCCCTAAAAAGATTGTTCCATATCACAAGAAATTTTAACACTACCTATTATTTCAACTGTTAAAATTCACCATACCCTCCTTCCTGCATGTAGTGCTTCATTAGGGGAAATTACACTGACTGATATTTTGATGTGATGTATGCATCCATTTGCCTGCCACAAATAATCCTAAATCAAAGTCTAGAGACACAGGAGTGAGCTTCCTGTGAACAAGAAAGGTCAGCCAATATTTATAGTAGCTGGAAAAAAAATAATGCTCTTTATCTGGTTTAGAGCTGTATTATAATAAAATCAAAAGCTTGCAGAAAATAGTGCAGATGCACCTGAACCAAGTACGTACAGAAAATGAGTGATAGCAGTGCATGGCAGCAGAGAAGACCTTCTGATGTGATCGATGAGGGGATGCAGGGCAAAATTCTTCAGCTGAGTAGCCTGTGCTGGCTTTGCACTTGACCCCGTAATGCCAACCTACACCAGGTCCCCATTGTGGTAGGTGTCTGACAAATCCACAAGGTCTCTTGTCCTCAAGAGCAGAGAGACCAGACAAAGCAAGCACAGAGTGAAGAACCTGAAGATGTGGTTTGCCTGGGGTCCCATCACAAGCCACAAACAATTTATCCCACTTTCTAGCTCAGTCTACATGTCTCATTAAGATGTCTCAGGTTTAGTGAGAGATCCCACTTCTAGTCCATGATGGGGAGCAGAACTTAAAATAGGACTTTACAATAAAATCCTTTTTGCCTTCTTTGGCCAACAGCTATTCACACAGTTCAAAACTCCAGAGATTAAATGCATTGCAGCACAATTAGTCAACATATCTATTTCCTGAAGGTTTGGCAGTCTGAAAAAAAACCAAACAAACCCCACCCTACATTCCTAGCCCTGAAACATTATTTTTTTGGATATCAACTTAAGTAAGTATCTAAAGCCTATGGACCTGAAAGTCAGATTGGGTTAGAGGTCTCTTGGGAACAGTGGCTGAATTTATGCTACTTCCCTTATGTGAGAGACGGACCCCAGCACTGACCATAGCTCTTCACAAAATCCCTTTATAGCAAGGGAGGATTATTAATGTTTAAAAGGGTACTTTGCCTCTCTGCTGAGATCTGCCGCTGATGTTAATCTGTACAAACTGCCAGAGCTGGTATCATTTATTATTTAGGATGAACAGTGCAATGCCAGGCTAAATGGACTTCTAGTCTAACCCATTGCAGCATTCTTCTGGGAGACCCCAATAAAGAGAAGCTGTTTATGTAGTTTGGCACTGACATATAGAAATCCTAAAATGAGCATCAGTCGAGTGGTGGTGAGGCACAGAATTGCTGTATTCCATGTCCTCTGCACAGCCAGTCTTCTCCCAGTTGTGCCAGCAGCAGGTATCCAGTTTTTTGGGGGCTTTGCAGGGAGAGTTGCTGTTTAGGCTGATGCTGATAAAACCTTTCAGGTTCTTCTGGAGGTGGAATAAGATTACTCCTCCAGCAATAAACCACTTCTCATGACTGGATGTTCTTTCCTTGTAGCCCAACTGGAAAACCAGAATATACTCTCATGCAAAGTCAGGCAGCTTAGCTCAAAATGCTTTTGTTGCTGATTTCAGTTAAACTGGCTGGTTTTGTCCTAAAGCCGAGACCAGCACACATACTGAAGCTGTGCACCTGCAATGGAGAACAAACCTCCAGAAGAGAATGATAGCAAACAGCTTGGAAGTGATCCATATTCCTTTTGCAAGCAGGTGGTGGAGCTTCAAATATGTGCTTAAACCTTTACAGTATGGCATGCAGCATATTAGAAACAATCCAAGGTAGACTATAGTCAACTCCAAATTTGCACAGCCACCTTACATAAGCTCCAGAAATGCCACAAGCCACCTGTTGTGTTCCAAACCTAAACCAGAACATGCAGAATCTAAAAGCTACTCAATCTGGAGGGGAAAAAAAAATTCAATTTGGATGCTCCCATCTAAAATGATTTCCAGTTACAAGGGTTTTTTTTTCCCCCCCTCTTTCAGAACAGATCTGCTGAGCCAGATAGAAAAGCCTTTACCATACATATTCCTTTTGTGCTTGTGCAAACTGGTTTCCCACATTTCTATCATGAAGAGGACTGGAGCCTCCAGGACAGGCAAGAGCTGCTCCTCAGGCAGCTGTACAAGGCTCGGGGACAACCTGGTCACTCTCCTGAGCACAACTGTCCTCCATAAGAAAAGGAAATTGAAGCCCCCCCCCTTACTACTTTCCTGCCTCCTTCCTTTGCTTCTCCAAAATATCCCGAGGTCTGTTCCTCATCAAGACCTTTTGCAGGCAGCGTCTATTTGTGTGGCTGGTGTGGTTTAAATGAAGAAGTGGAAGACAAGGGGTTGCTGGATTTTCTCTATCTGTTTTTAGATTCATATCATCAAATAGTCAACTTTTGTGTATTTTTAGAAAAGGAAATGAGGTAAATGAAATGTGGAAAGATAGAGTAAAATGATGTAATTTACCTTAACTGCCAAAACACACAAATTGTTGTTATAAAAATACACCAGCAGACCTGAGCCGTGAGAAACTCCTTACAAAGCCAGCTTCTAGATGCCAGGGTTCAAGCCCAAGGTCCAAATTGAGCAGATACGCTCAGCGTGCTTAATCTCAGCTTTCTGTGGGGCTCCTGGGATATCACTGGGGCACCAGCGCTCTCCTGATGTGAGCAGCCTGTTTACACCAGCCAATTTTGCAAAGCCGGACAGGGCTGAAAGTGTCTTCCCTCCACCTCTGCACCATTACAGGACTTGAGTTTTCAGGCGTAGCTCCTTGTGTATTGTCCAAAATAGTTAACCATGTTTTCCTGATTGGCTTGTTTCGAGCTGGTTCCCTTAACAGCAGTTATCAACTAGAGGGGCTGGGATGCATTCAGCGTTGGCAACCGCATCCGAGAGAAGCCTTCCTCTATCAGCAGGCCTTTTCTTATCCTTACCTGACAAAGGGTCTTTCCTGCCTTATTTGTGGCTGAAATGAGATCTGCAACATGAAGATTCTCTAACAGATGTTGGATTATCCCTGGGAATAAGGATTTTGTTGGTTATTGAGATAACAATTCGTGGTACCCTGTCCAGTTTCAATAATGCCCCTTATTATTTACCCCAACCAAAAGGGGCTTTCGACATACTGTTTAAAAGGTTAAAGCTACAGCATTTCTGTAACAGCACCTTGGCTTGTTCAGAGGGACCCGAACTGCTTTACAAAGGAAGTTGTTGTTACTTTCCCTCGTTTACAGATGGGAAAACTGGGAGATGGGAAACAGCTTTGTCCAGTCTTAGCATACTAGCAGAGAAGTAACTAAAATTTAAGCCTTCAAAGTGCCAGAAAGTGGGCTTTTGGGGCTGTGCCCAGCCTCAAACAGAAGTGAAACAGATTGAATTATTGCTTTTTATTAAATGATGTGTCCATACACAATTTACAAAAGTTGTCCTGCCTATACCTGTGCTTTAAAAAGCTCATTGATCAAACCTACAGGTTTAAAAGTTATTTCTGAGTTACCCCTTGCCTTAAGTTTAGATACATTGATACCATTCTAAAGCACTAAACTATATCAATACAGTGTCACTTAAACATTGGCAAAAAAACCCCAGAGTTGCTAATTACATCCAACAGTAAATAATCTCTTAAATATTGCTGCACAATCTTCAGTTTTCATTTAAATGGGGTTCTGTTAGCAGATATTATTCTAAAATACTACAAGGCAATTAGAAATGGTAATAACTTTAACAATTTGCTCTTTCCTACATGTATGAGTGATGCTTATAACCAGTGTCCCACTGCCAGTTTTAGTCTCCCCATGTTAGGGAAAGACTTGGCAATAAAACCCCACTTTTCTGTCCTTCATTCAGACTGACTTTGATGCTCAAGTCTGAGGAACTGAAATTAGATGAACCTGAGCTTTACTCTTGCACATCTCCCTGCACACCCATTCTTTGAGCTTGCAATGATCTGTTCCATCTACCCAGATCATCCATTTATATTGCAGATGAGATACTGGCTCCTACACACAGACTCGACACAATAGCTGAGCTCAGAGACTGCAGATAAAGTCTACAGAAGGAGCTGATCAATTTTTCAAGTTTTTGGTTTCCAGGCCCTTAACGTTTTAGTTCCTAGATAAGAGGCAGTTCTGCAGGCTAAAAACAGGACAAGAAACACACACCCAGGTCCTACACATGCTCTCACAGACCTTCCCCTTATCTATGCTCAATAATAACCAGAGAAAACAAGCCGAAGGCATAAGTGTTACTCCATTTATCACTAAAACTGTTCTCAGAGAAGTGATGGTTATTTTGATGGCTGATAGCACAATCTACTGGGCTTTTCTTGCATTTCTCCTGCTTCATTATTCACCGATCCTATTATTGTTTCCATAGAATTAAAGACAGATTACAAAGTGCAGAGTGGCTCATTACAGTCATTCTGTCTGACCACTTTGCACTCCACAGGCCACAGTACCTCACCCAGCAATCACTGCAGGTCCCCTAACCGCGGTTGTGCAAGAGTGTCTTTCCAGAGGACGCACGCCCCTATCTCTGCAGCACCACTAATGCTAGAGGGGATTTTGCTTCTGAGCGTTTCTCAGCGTCCCTATATATTTGTATCTAATCAGAATTTGTAAAAAGTTTTTACATTTGTATTCCTGATAAATTTGTGCATTCACAATAATTTGAAGTATTCATTAGTTTTTAAAGATACACTTATAAAACAACTTCCCAATTTGTTCCTGGAGTCATATTAGCCCCTAAAGATTCGAGTTGTGTCCCCCATATTTCAAAACATTATCCAAATCATTTAAAGTCTGTCCTTCTCATGCCAAGGGGACCTATAGACCTTGCCATGTATTAATAGAAACACTACTCTGTCTCACCAGGAGATCCAAAGGCACATTACAAAAATAAGTATTAGCAACATCCCTTATTTTTTATCAATTGTTCCTTCATTTTTTTTATAGATGGAGATAGCTGAGGATCAGAAAGGGGAACAGGCTGACCAGCAAGAAAGCGACACTCCTGAGTCCCAGTCCTCCTCAGTCTTTGCTAAACTACATATTTTGAACTCTAGCTGAGACCCAAACATCAACGAGACTCACTATGGACTACTCCAATATATGAAGCTAATCAAATAAGGCTCTGGAGGGGCTCCCTCATCAGCCCTGAAGCACCGGTTTGCTGGAGGCTCATCACTCCTGGTCAGGCAGGGCAAGCTGTGAGGACAGTCGCTGTAGATACCTGAGTTAGTGGCTGTAACTGCAGCACTTCTGGGACGCAGAGGAAAGGCCGCTTGCAAGACACTGTGTTTAAGCTTCCATCCTACCATAGAATAAATGGTCTTAGAACTTCACCTATAGTTTCTCTTTCTACAGAATATTTTACAGTGTGCCCAAGCCTGTCCTCCACCACTTTATTGTCCTGTGATTTTCTTTGCTCACTGGGGAAGGGCTGTCAGACTTTTTTTCTGATGCCTCAAGAAAAGAATGGCTTTACACTTATTTTAGTTCTATATCAGGGCCAGAGCTTGAGCCTACGTTGCTTCTATCTCCAGGCACATTTGACAGCCATGAACCAGAAGCACAGCTACTCTGCTGGCTGTCAGGCATATCTTGATGGCTACATGGGGGTTTGATGTGAGGGCCTTTTGTTTTGCCTTTCCACCGGCCAGTCTAGGAAGACACATTAAGATGGAAAATAGCATAACACTAGAGGCATTTAATCAGCTAAAAATACAAGAGGGTCAACGGACATAATTCTGACAGACAGAGTCCTGCTTGTTGGATCCTGTTTATTTGATCATAAGAGCTGAAACTGCTCTGAAGGGTACATTCCAGCTTTGTTATGCTGGTGTCAAGGGGGAATAGTGACATTTAGCCCATGAGATTTGCTTTGTCTCTTCAGTAATGCAACCTAGATCAGACTCTAACCCTGAGCCATCTGAAGTGAACTTGTTGACCTTCCATTAATGCTCTCAGCCTCCAGAGTGCTCTTCATGGGTACTCAGAAGTGACTTCTGATGAAAGTCAACTACGCAATTACACTCATGGAGAGTCTCAGCATCTCCATATATCAAGGGACAAAGCCGACAAGCATGTTTGTCATGAAACTCATGTGTGATTTAAAGGACAATGCCCTATAACTCCATGAAGATAAAACCACATGTTAAATGTTCTCAAAAAACACAGTAAGAATGGCCATGGCAAAAGCCCATCGTCTAAGCCACATTTTAGCAGCACATTTACCCTATGATTCAAATTCTCTGTGTAAACCACACAACATCAATGAAAAAACATTAGTATGAAGCTCACCAAAGCCATGAGTTAAGCTGAACTCCATGATGCCTCCAGACATGGCATCAGCAACATACTCTCAAAACCTCACTTCTATAGTGCAGTAGTAGCAAAAATGCTCAGTAGGGTTTAAAGAACAAGTTAGGAAAGCATTTGCTGTGGAAAGATTCATTATAGTTGATCTTACCTTTGGCAAAGAGATCATCAGGCAGTGGAGAGGGACAGCAGATCCCTAAGGGACATGGAGCAGAGCATAGCACCACAGCAGAGTAGGGCTCAGCCCTTTGGTATCGCAGTGATGTGGGCCCAGAGCTGGTGACCAGCTTCAGGTGGGAGTCCAGATCATGAAGCAAAGTCATGGAGGAGACAGGTCCATGGTTAAGGAGGGAATTCAGTCTCTGTGCTGGGGTCCACAGCCAGACATAGGAGGGAGCTGGGAACCAACACTGCTCCAACGTGCCTCAGAGGAAGAACTAGATGTCCCCAGCTGAGTTTAAATGGGCTCCTGGGCCCATGGTAGTGGGTGGAGGCACCAGATGAGGCTGCTCAGGGCCATTAAGGCTAATTAGTACACTCGGGGGGGGGGGGGGGGGGGGGGGTGCTGTCAGAGACCCTTTCAAAACAATTCTGGACAATTTCATACAGTGATTTTAAAGCTGGTTCCACAGTCAGAATAGACTCTCCACTTTCTGCAAATACTCGTCTCCATTACGTGCTACTGTAGGCATCTCCGCTTCCAGAAGGTTTAAAGAAGAGGGCAGAAAAGCGTGTGTCAGGGAGGACTGAGATAACACAGAAGGTGTCTGTGTATGAGAAGGGTGGGGGGACAGTAGGCCACATCAAGAAAAAGCCCTTAAAGCCAGCTGTGATTTTTAACATGTGACTTCAGGGCAGTGTAACTGCTTCACAGAGACAGGAGGCATTGCAATGAGACTACTTGAACTAGAGTATGCCTCATTTTATTCTCTTCTTGCAATTCAGAGTATGGTTTAAAACCAGAAGAAAGATTTTGGGTTTTTTTTTCTGGCCCATGCAAGTTAGCATGGAAGGCTGTATTTGATAGTTTTTTTTATGTCTGCAAGAGGAGCAGCATTTACGTCTGTATATACTTTATAAACACACAAACAAAATCTCTGGTTAGACCACAATATGATGGAGCTTCCAGACATTATCCAGAAGCACCTGCCTCATTAAAACTCAAGTTACCTGGACTCCTACGCATGCTTTTGAAAATCCCACCCTGTGCATTTAGAAAAGACTATCTGCTACCAGTAGAAAAACTCGTCTGTGAAGGCACTGAAAGTATACAGCATCTCACAGCAGCGAGCCTTTAATTACCACATGGTAATCACCACAGTGATTAAATTGTCATCAGGTCCTTGCTGGTTTCCCTCTAACCTCCTTTATCTGTACCAAACTAGTGGGGAACCTAGATCGAAAGAATAAAAGTGAGGTGACAACCCACTGCCTTTCATTTCAGGGGTGCAGTTGTATAAAAGGGTATTTAATCAGCTTTATTTCTTAGGTATACTTAATATGTTACAGCTTAGAAGATGACAATTTCATGGGAAAGGATTAGACCAGTTTGGGTCATGTTTAACGAATGCCATCTTACATCTACATTTTCTGCTTTCTTAAACCATAAAAGGTTCCCAATTCCAGTGTTCTTCACACATATATATTTATTCAAATTGCTGACTATACCTTGCAACCTGTATGCCACTTTACTACTTTTTTCTGTTAATAATCGTACACTCTCCAGATATGGAAATTGTTATATCTTAATCTTAACTGCAAGTTGATTTGTATTCACCGAAGCATGGAGATAATCCACAAGAGCCTACGCTTAAAAATTGCTGCTAAAGTCAGCGCAGCCAATGCAGATGGCTATACAGCAAGGATAATCTCCGTGTGGGTTTCATCGGTTGCTACGACAGCCCGGTTACGGAGCCTCCGCTCCCATAGGGATCAATAGGCCCCAGGAGGCGAAAAGGAGCGTAAATAAATAAATAAGCAAGCAAACAAACAAACACAATAAATTGGATACCCTGCCTGCCTGCAGATTAAGTCAAGGAGTATTAAGTTGTTTGGGTTCCCATTTAAAAAATAAATAAATCGAATCTCCCAGTCAATCTGCTTAATGTCTGATTGACATTAAGCAGATAAGTAGTGATTTAACCTTATGGGGTAGATTTCTTCCTATGCTGTGGAGGTCGTGTCATACTTGGAAGATGACAAGTGAATTTTTTAATTTCCTGTCCTGCCATAGGCCAGCGATGTGTTTGCTGGGAGGTGCCGGTGCTCCTTGTTTTTCTATTTCAGATGCTCCTGGAGCATTCTGGTGGGGGCCATCAGTGTGAAAACCACACTGTCAAATGGCACAGTGGTGCTGTAAAAATTCCATGCAGGGAAAAGGTGGCCTCATATAAGGCAGTATGAAAAGGTTTAATGTGGGACATACTCCGCTGGTCGTTCAGCGTTTTCCATTCCCAGGAGCCATTCTTTCCAGGTCCTGGAATTGCACATCCACACCAGCCCCAGGAGTGCCAGCAGAACCCAACATGCAAAACGACCAAGCGCCACAGCAGCCACCGAGGTTTGCTGCATCGGATTTTATTGCTTTGATTTATCTTTCCATTTCTATCAGACTTACTGAGCTTAAATTGCCTTGCACGGTCGAGCTTCCCCAGCCGCTTACCAGATTCTGCAAGAGGTGATTTTTCACTTTGTGTTCAGATGTCAGCGCCCGTCCCCTGCACCTGCGCCCGCCTGGCCTTAACCCCCGCGGTCCCGGGGGGGGACGGACACTCCCCATTCCTTCCAGGAGCGGGCATCTCTTCCACCACCCACTTACCTGCCATGTAAGATGGACACATGCACTACCCTTTCCTCATCAGTTTTTCCCTCTTTGCTCTCCCCTCCCCTCCTGAAATTCATAAATATTAAGCCTGAAGTGGAAAGTTTGAAAATGGTTATTAGGGCCTTTGAGCATTTTGTTTCCTGGGGCACAATTTTCTAATTTTGTGACAGAAGGGTGTTTTCTTTCATTGCTGTTGACAGCTCTGTCCACAAAATCAAACCACCTCAAATATATTGTTCAGCAACATTTTCCTTTGTTGACAGCTGATGGTACACAATGACAATATAAAGAGATCAGCACATTCCAGTCCAATCCCTTCACTTATTTAAACCATCTTTGATAGCGATGCTAGGATGGGCCAGGCACCCTCAGTACCTGCCAAGACAACTGCCAGGATGGACAGTTGTGCCATCCAGACCGTCTTCTCAGCCGTGCTAAGATATTTTGGCAACTAATCAGACCCAAGCTGGTTAGTATTTCCATGCTTTCCACAATTTGATCCAAACTAGTCAGACCAAAGCCGCTGATGTCCCTGCCTGTGGTGGGAACTTGCTGTCTCTGAGACACAGCATCTCCCACCCCACCGCCCTGCACTGATGTTGGCATCGGCCCAGTGGCAGCGGGTTAGATCTAGTGGCATGGGAACACTAAAGACATGGAGTTACACTACCTTATAGCAGAGGAGCATCTGCCTGGTTCTCCCACATCTCCTTGTAGGGCATTCCTGCAGGAATCCCCAGTATGGCCACAGTTGTGCTGCCGTCTTTCCTCTCCTTCACACCTTCTCAAGGTGATTTAGGAGCCCTCCTGCCCTCAGTGTCCCTCAAGCTTTGCTGATGTCATTTAAACACTCTTCCACTCCCAGCTTGCTTTCCTGGCTCAACTGCCACTTCCCATCTTATCTTAAACCCTTTTAATTCCGATGTTATTCCCTCACACTCTCTCCTTCTGTAATTCACTTGACGTAAAGCTGCAGTGAGATGGCTCGCTGCTTTCCCTTCCCAGCTCACTGTGCAGATAGTAAAGATGTTTCTACATCCTCACGTTTATTGCCAGGGAACATCTCCGCTTCATTGCCAGGTTACCTCCTGCAGCCCCCGCCCGTGGACCAGCTCCTGAGAGGCTGTAGCATGTAACACAGCACTTTGGGGTAAGTCAGCATCATTTGGGTTGTCTCAAAAGTGGTGATTTAGGAGCTGATGAGAAACACGTCTTCTCCCTGCACCACACTGAGAAGTGGGATGCTGGGACGCACTGTCATTTCTCATCCCAGGGAGCCCTGAGGCTCCTGCCTGTGCCATCTCCCACAGAGCAGGTTATTGCCTCTGCAATTCCCAGCAAAACCAGCACGCCTTTGGATCACCGAGTTTCTAAACCTCATGCAGTCCATAAATGACGACTAAACACTCCAGCCTACACAGGTGAGGATGCAGAGGCACTAAGCGGCACAACACACGGAGCTGTGGGGAGGCCTCATGCCAGAAACACTGCTCTGCTTTAGGAAGCAGGGAAGGGAATCCTGGGGAGAGGGCACAGGAAAAGCTGTTGTAAAAGGAGACATTTTAAGCCAAACAGAAAGAGAAGTCTTACTGCTAAAAGAAAGAACCATTTAGGACCAGAACTGCCTAATTTGGAGAAGGGCAGGAGTGTACGTAACTACAGCATCACACTGGTTTCCTATCGAGCTCCAAGCAGTGCTACCCCCATGGCATTTGTCAGGGGTTTTTCAGCAAGAACACTATTGGCCATCAAATCTTGGTTGCTTTCATGCCAAACATTTATTTTAAGTCCTTGAAAATCTTCTTTTGCTTATCTCATGTCAGTTTTTCCTCTCTGAGACGCAACGGCCCAACTCCGCCAAGCTGGAGAGTGCAACAGGCAGCAGAGGCGCGGGAGCCGTGGTGGCATCTGTGTGCAGTGACAGTCCTCTCCGGCCACCGGCACCAGCTAGTCCATCACATGCGAGCATCTGAGCATCTGCTGGCAGTGGAGGCAGAGAATGTTTAAATGGCCACAACCTTCCCCTCCCACCTCCCTGTGGCATTTCTGTATCAATGACAGAAGCAGAGGGGGCTGAGCAATGCAAAAAAAACCCCATTGCCATGAATATTCATGTGACTGTTTCATCAGGCTTGCTGTGTGCTTGCATGTCCTTTGTGTTCGCTTCTGGTTGAATGCACCAGCAGATGAGTTTCTGACGGACACCAGAGAAAGAGTACCTTCTGATAGGAACTTCGGAGTTGTTGTTATTTGTTGCTCGTGTCACCATTGCACCAAGGAGTTACGTCCATGAGCCAAATGAGCTCAGTGCTACAGACACAGCCTCTGCCCTGAGGAGCTGGTCTGCTCATGGGAGAGAGGAGAAGCCACAGGGGAACCCCAGGGAAGAGGAGACTCTGCAGTGGCAGTGGTGGTTGGAGACATCGCCATCTTCATACCACACTGGTGATGCGGTCCTTCTGAGTTTTGGCAGGCAAGGAGGGCTTGGCCAGATGACCTTGCAGCTTGGGAGGAAGCTGGCTGGAGGAGCAAAGTGGTGGATGACGGCTGCTTTCAGAGCTGGTGGAGCTTGTGTTGACTTTGGGATGCTGAGGTGGTGGCTGGGGCTGTGTCATCGGGCCACCTGCAGCAGAGACTGGCAGCGTGTTCAGCCAGCGGAGCACAGGTCTGTTCCTGCAATCTGTGCATCCCTCAGAAGGGCTCGAAATCTGAATTTCAAATGTCGAATATCTACAGTGACTCGGTCACCAGGAAATTACCGAGCAAGAAACATTTGTGAAAATCATTTGGTAACGTTTTAACAATCACTGTACCATTTGGGTAAGAACTCAGCCTGTTCTCAGGCAATTTGCAGGTGGAAAGGGGGGAATAAATTATTCCCTGTGAATTTTTTTGCCCTGGCTATTTCACAGCTCTTTAGCTGAAATTCCAAGCCCCTTATTTTTGTTTAACAACCCAACAAAAGAAATATGACTCAGACCCAATGCAGCTAGGAAATGTGTCCTGTGATGAGCTTCTTTTATTGAAAATTATGCAATATGTCTTCAATTACGGAGTCTTTGGTGAATGAAGAACTTTTGCTTCCCTGTAACTGCAAACGTCAGGAGGAGAGTTTACCCTGGATGCTGTATTTCGGAGTTTAGCAAACCAAGGATAAATTTCCTACTCTGCAACAACAACAACAAAAATATTTCTGTAAAAATTCAATTATTTACAATGTCTTGAAGGCAGCAAAGCAACAACAAAGAGCAGGACACCAACGGAGGCAAGTGTGGAAATTTCCATCACAGAGACAGGTTCCCTTGGACAGCCGAGGACATGATTTGTGGCCGGCTGAAAAAAACACATTGAGAGGCATCACAAAAGCTCTCGACTCGCATGCTTGAGGAGCTGAAATTGCCCCATTCTCCCCCCTTTTCTCCCCACCCTCCCTCTCCACTGTACTTCATACGTGTTTAATTTCAAAGGTCCTCTGGGGTCTGGCCTCTGGCACCGTGACTAAAATGAAATGTTCTGGCTGGGAGGTGAGGAGGGGGAGATGGGGAAGGGATGGGGAACAAAGCCCATGGGCTGTGCCGCCGGGGAGAGGCTCCCAGGCTGTCACCGCTCCAGCGTGACCGACTGCAGACAGCTAATTAACAGTAGACGCAAATAATTAACATCTGTGAAGCCAGACAGCTTTGCCTGGGGACCTCTAAGAAGCAAACACGGTCCATGGGTGCATGACAAATGATCATTTCAAACGATCGAATGTTCTTGGAGATCAAGAGTTATTCCTACCAGGGCGCTAGTGATGGGCAGCACCAGCAAAAGCCAGCGAGATTTTTTTAGTGTGGGTTTGTAGATACCAGAGCTGTTACAGGTGGCACAAACCAGTGCAACCCTCTTAATTTCTCTCTATGAGGTCACCTTGTGGGTTTAAGTGGCAGAAATTCCTTCCCCGCTGCAAACAGTGAGCGGGTTTTGCTCATGGCAAAGAGTAACCAGGGGGAAACCTGTGACTGCTCCCCAAAAGCCAGGTATGCGTTATCAGTGGCCATCTCAGCATATTGGTGAGGTCTGCACACCCGGCTGCCTCGGCAGATGGGGCCTTCAGCACTTATGACTTTTATGGTGTAATGCTTCAGCAAGAAATTTAAATAAATTACAGGCCTGTACCACAGAAAATGTTTTGATATTAGATAACGTGAAGTTATGTCCTTAAAGCTTCATTCATCAAAATGGGTACACACTCGGTCGCTGGGAGGGCACCCGGCAGACACGAAGGTCAGAGATGTGGATTCAGCACTCCATTAAACTGTTCAGCCTAAACTCTGAGCGTGTGTGTGGGGGTGTTTTTCCCCTCACTCTCCAGCAAGCAGAACAGGACGGCAATGAAGCCAAGTTTTCTGCCTGGTCAACCCAGCACGACTAAAGACGACGTACCGTCGGAGTGATTTACCCAGAGCTGAACAAGCCGAGAGCCTCCTGGTTGCAAGTGCCGGTCCTGGGCCAGCAAAGCAGCTGGGGGCAAGGGAAGGCACAAGGCATGTATGTGAGCAGTACGGAGCCTCCTCAGACACCAACGTCCTCAAATCCCTTGCCTTTCAAACTTGCTAAGAAACATAGACGGCTTCTCAATGTAGACGTTTCAGCTATGGAAGGGAATGCTACCTTTAAAATTCCCCTGGGATGGACTGAAAATCCACAGTCTTCCTCCAGAAGCGTTTTACCTCCATATATTCATTTATCTAATAGCCAGGGGCAGCCACAGCTCAGGATGGGACTAGACATGCAAACTGCAAAACACACAGCCTGGGCCGCTCAGCCCCAGGGGCTGATAAATAAGACCCTAAATCATAACTCCACTGTAGCACCATTGAAGTACAAATTGCTCTTTGCATGCTCCATGATCATATAATGCAGAAAAGTTCATTTTCATTAGTTTGCAAATAGCTTATAAGACTAGACAAATAGATATGCCTTTCTCACACATGCTGAATGCTTGGAATATTTGCATATTTAGGTAATGACAGTATTTTTTTTATGCTGTAGCTTTGCTTGTGGTCATAAATCCATAATGTACTTCAAGGCTTTTTTGTCCCCCAAAATGTGACGTGCTTCAGTTTTTCCAAGTTATGAGCATGCATCTGCAATTCATTAACCAACCCGGCCAACACATTTTCCATTTCATTGTCACTATCTTTGTATGACCTTTTTGGTCTGATGACTCAAACGTATTTAATAAATTATTAACGGAGATTACATTATTGAGAGAGGAACTGTGTAGTTAGTTGAAAGAGTGCTCAGATTTAGGGTTGTTGGGATCTGCTGAAAATGGAGAGGGAAAGTTGTCAGGAAAACCCCATAAGAAGAAGGGAAAAGCCACAGAAAATTCAAATCCGGCATATTTTCAGATAAAAAAATGAGTCTCAAATGGTTGCAGTTCATAACTTTGTGGATTTTAGCTGTCAGATGCTTTAAAGACACAAACCTCCATCACTCTCTCAGGCCCTGTGTGGGAAATACAAGGTTTGAGAGGGAACAGGGTCTTCCCTGGCCACTGAAGCGCAGCTGGGAGCGTGGCCAGCAAAAGGCAGAGTGGACCTTTATTTTAAATTGTAATGGTTACCGTATTCCTCTATTCTGACTGATTCGTTCATGGTTTTCTTGCGAGGATGATCAGAGGACTGGAGCCCCTCTGCTATGAGGACAGGCTGAGAGAGTTGGGGTTGCTCAGCCTGGAGAAGAGAAGGCTCTGGGGAGACCTTAGAGCCTCTTCCAGTGCCTAAAGGGGGCTACAGGAAAGATGGGGAGGGACTCTTGATCAGGTAGTGTAGTGATAGGACGAGGGGTAAAGGTTTCAAAGTGAAAGAGGGGAGATTTAGGTTAGATATTAGGAAGAAATTCTTTATTGTGAGGGTGGTGAGGCACTGGCCCAGGTTGCCCAGAGAAGCTGTGGCTGCCCCATCCCTGGAGGTGTTCAAGGCCAGGCTGGACAGGGCTTGGAGCAACCTGGTCTAGTGGGAGGTGTCCCTGCCCACAGCAGGGGGGTGGAACTAGGTGATCTTTAAGGTCCCTTCTAATCCAAACCATTCTGTGATTCTATGATTTTGTGAGAGTCGCGGGCTCTTGTCCCTCCGCTGGGTGCTGTGAAGATGCCCTATGTCCATGGGTGCACAGGTTGGTGTAGGGCAGATGGACAAGATGTTGGAGCTG
This sequence comes from Rissa tridactyla, assembly GCF_028500815.1. Lineage (NCBI taxonomy): Eukaryota > Metazoa > Chordata > Aves > Charadriiformes > Laridae > Rissa > Rissa tridactyla. The sequence goes on from NC_071475.1 coordinate 10,758,735, forward strand.
AAGGACACAATTTGGGATTAGCTGGTCCAGAAAGGACCTGCTGCCTCTGCACTGGTGTATTCCGAGTTATCTCAGCAGCACTGATTTTCTCTCCTGCATTTTTCATATCTCAATCTTGTCGAGCTTTAAACTCACAGCCTTGTTCGGCCCATGCAGCTTTAGTTTTTTCTGCTTCTCTAAATCTAACCAGCAAGATGTAAGTCTTAAAGTAATAAACATTATTAGTGTTCTGATAAATGATAGCAGTGTAGCAGAAAAAGCCGTCCATTCTAATTCATAGAAGGTCTCAGCTTCAATCATATCTTATTACTTTCAGAGTATTCAATCTTCATCTCAGATCATTCAGTGGCAGTTTAATCAATACATCAAAATCGAGCACAATTCCTTCTGCTTGCTGAATAGCTTGCATCTGGAGTGGTTTCTGGGTTGTATTCTGGAATCAGGCAAATAATTAAATCAAAGACTTAGCGATAGAAATACTCCTGAAAAAACCTCATTATTTTCCTTATGATTTATCTACATTTCCTGGCCTCAGTTTGTACGTGACACTGAACTTTAAATAATCTTTCAAATCCTTTCCAGACATTCATTCTGAGAGCACTGCTGAGGTCCAGGGGAGCATTACAGCTATTTCTCAGAGCAGGTAACAGGCGTTAGCATTGTCCAACTTGGTCATTATTTTTTGTTTCACTGTTTCGAAACTGTAGAATCTTACCTGAAATTCAGGTCTTGGCTCTTTGTTTGTTCAATTTCTTAAATCAATGGGCTATTTTGAAAAAAAAAAGGCCTTAAAAACATGTCTAAGTCCCAATTCTAAGGTGTAAATGACCCTGGACTCCAGAAATGTTTTTCCTTTCGTATGAAAGCAATCTAATGCTGCCTCTCCATCCGGCACTATTCAGGAATGTTTTCTCAAATTCAAATTCCTTCACATCGGAGATAAATTCAAAAAATGAGTTCCTCTTTCTTCTTCACCTTTTTTCTCACTTATCTCTCTATTTTAATCCCCTGCTGCCACACCGCAAGTTGGGAACCCTGCTCTATAAGGGTCCAAATGAATGTAATCCATCATGGGAAATAGTTATTTGTGATGAAGGGCTTTTCTTCATTTATTCTCCCTTCAAATATAATAGTGTATTGTCCTGGCGCGATCTCCTTGTAGCTGTTTTGAGAAATCACCGAGAACAGACTTCACTCAGTAACGAAGACGACGCAGTTACAGGCTGCACTGGATGGCTTCCAGGTGGCAGGTGCCTTGGTGCAGAATCACCCAAAGCCTGCTACCCCACATCTTCCCTCCAGATGAAAATGTGATGAGATACATGTGCAATTGCAGTCATTGGGAGTGTTTAACCTCGTACGAATCAGATGTGTGGTAGAATAAGCCTGGTCCAATTTTCTTGGGGAATTTAAAAGCATCGCTCAGTGCTGGGTGAACCGAGGTTCGGTGAGCTCTCTGTTAGGCAGCCAGCAGAAAGGTCCCTTCACTTCCCAGAGCAACACTTGCTGTGATAATGGCTCATTTAGATTATATATGCCCATAACAGCCATATTCTGATAGAGTGATTTAATAGTCAAAGTAGAAGCTCATCAAGGAAGCGATATGTCACTATGAGTTATGCGGTACCTCTGTACCTGTCTCAGGAACACATCCTTTGACACACCGTGAATCACTTACAGAACTGTGATCCATCCTACTGTTTAAAGCAGGGGCGAACAAGCAACATATATTAATTAGTCTTTCACTAGGACTTCATGAAACTGTCACTGACTTAATGAAATTGCCATCTCTCCATTGACTTCAAAGAGAGATGGGCTGGGGCCAGCCGTCAAGTTACCATCAAATTACAATAATCCCATTCTTCTTCTTATCAGATTTCCTCTTGTGTTTTTAAAGGTGATGGAAAACACAAGCACCTGAATTCTTCTGAGATCAGGTCACTGGCTTGAAGTAATTTTCTTCTGGACTTTGTGCATTTTTCTTTTCGCCCTCAAGGAACAAGCCAACAGAGAGCACTGGCATGTTTGGGGTTTCTTTTGCAACACGTTACATTTTTTTTGCATATCAGATTATGCCTTGTAAGAAAGTTTAACAATAACCCTAGCGTGTGATACACAGGTTGACCTCCAGCTGTGATGGCACGTGCTATATTATAATTGTTTTCTGCTCTGACATATTACATAGAGCAAGACGTTGCCCATCGCAGAAGGCACCGACATTGCTATAATGGGCTTAAATTGTTTTATGAGAACGAGAAGGCTGCTGGGGCAGGGGGGTTGCCATTGGTATATTTGGTGCTCTGCTTTTGACAGCACAGTAGGAAACAAGGCGTGTGTTAGCCTATTGCCTTGGGTTCCTCCACGGCAAACAATGCTCTCTCAGGCAGCACTAGATGGTGCGGACGCGGCAGTGGTGGTGGCGGAGCCCGTGGCAGCTGTGTGGTTCAGAAGCTAGAGCTGAGTCGGCAAAAGTTCTGTCAAAACTGGATGTTTTACTAAAAACAAAAGCACTTCTTCCTTTGGCAGCAAATTAAGGGCTTTTAAAATAAAAACCAGACCATCCTCACCAACATTTATGCCAAAAGGCAAAGTATTTGATTCCAAAACACAGCGATACACCTGATGTGGCCAGAGCACCTCATAGGATCATAGAATCATAGAATCGTAGAGTCATGGAATGTGTTGGGTTGGAAGGGACCTTTAAGATCATGGCTTCACTTCCCCGTGAACCAGGTTTGCTCACCAGGCTTCCCACAGCTGCATTTTCACATCATCTCCATCTTGTTTTAGTTAAAACTGTTTTCACTTTTTGTTTCAAAATACCATTTCCCACTGACCTCCGCTTTCTCCGCGGAAAACCTGTGGACTCCTTCCCCGTGCTGGCTCTTTCTCAACAGTGGGATGCCATTAATCCAGATATCCAAATGTTACATTCCTCATCCTTCAGCCTCAAAAGGATGCTTTTAGCAGGATATTTTACTCTCTGGTTTGTAAAGTCCATCCCAGGGTCAAATCACGAGCTGCACCTATGTGGCAGAGTGTTGGATCCGAAGCGTGTTGGGATGCAAGATCAAACCCTTCGTATGGGCTGGAGAAAGAAAATGGTAGCAGCAAACACGGATGACCTGGCCATGCATCTCACGGCTTTCAGCAGGACCAGGGCTGTCATGATTTCACATTTTTCTCGAGAAGCGGACTAAATGCATCCACACAGAGCAAACCTCACCAGCGACACCGCTCAGCACCCGCTGAGAGTGGAGGAGTAACCAATGGGAAGGAAATGCCATTTTGGGGTTACAAGATTATTTTTAACCTTGTCAGATAAGACCAGCAAAATAGAAAGGATAATAAAGAAGAGCTGTAAAGCTGAGATTCATAACCCAACAGATTATGTATGACCAATCCATTTTGGCAGTGTATTATTCATCACTACGATATTATTCTGGCTTTCTGGCTTTTGGGCAAGTCCTATGTTTAAAATGCTGGCATAGAAGAGTATTTTTTTTTGTCCTGGACTTTGCTGCGGGGAGAGAAAATGGTATCGTTTGCTGTGATCCTGCATAATAAGACAACACAGATGAAAAATGAGCAAGCTTGTCACGACGGAGTCAGCGCATTGCTTTTTATATGAAAACCAACTGAGTAGTTAATTTTAAAGTAAATTGCCCTTGTTTCTCACAGTAAGGCATTTTGACATTTGTGTTGACAGTTTCCCGATTAAATATGAATATTTTGGTGGCATTTGAGGCTAAACCAAGCCAGGTGTTTCGAGGGTCGTATAGATCTAATTTCTATTAAGGCGGACGGTCCGTTCCCCTCTGGGCATCAGAGCAGATAAAATCCATTATTTTTTTTTGTAGAGTAAGCCTCCATTACAAGCAGCAGCTCACGATGTTGCCAGAGGCGGTATGTAATGTGCATCACAGGTACCAAGTAAAAAGGTTATCTGCTTCGACTGTAATCTTTTTATTGCACAAAAGCAGATCCTTGAGCACTTTGTGGGGATTTTCAAGCCTCCCCCTTGCCCGAGGGAGGGAGGGAGGGAAGGAGCTCCCTGAGGAGCACGGGAGACGGCACCGCGGGAAACCCAAGCAGAGAATCCAAATAGGAGGAGAAATGCAGTAAATAGGGAAGGGTAATAGTAAGTTTGAGGGTGGTAGGAGGTTTTTCCTTCAAAAGGGGAACTTTGATGGATAATTCCCCAAACAGATAAACCTCAGCGAAGTGCGGACTGAGAGAACTGGCCATTCGCAAGCTGCAGAAACGCTCGGGTCTGCCTTATTTCCACATGGGTCTCCAGCATGGGTGGGTGCTCCAGCAACTGCAAAAGCATAGGCATAAACTCTGTTATCTCTAATGTGGCAGTCCAAAAAGCTCATCTCGTGGAGCTGCCTAGCTTTGCGAGCCCCTTTTAGTGGAAATAACCTCACTTTTTGTATTTCACAACATAAACCCAACTGAAATACTAAGTCCATTCGCTCAAGATGACAGGAAATATCTGTCCAGCTTTTTATTTCTCCTTAAGCCAACAGGATTCCTTGCAAATGCAGCACAAATATGTAATAATTTTGACTCCTGTGTGGCCTCTGGTTTGTCCACTTCCCTGGACTTCTGCATCCTATATGGAAGGATACAGACAAGAAACAAAACGTTATTTTGGGGAAGGGAAACTGAGGCACAAAGGTATCAAGTCCATGTTCTTCTCTGTCTCTGGCCAAGCTACGGCTTGAGTCCTTCAGGCTGCAAAATTTGAACCCTGTGCACAGTCAGCCTCCCGCGCCCTCTGCCTCGCACAGAATAATTCAGAAGGTTGAAATAACGGGACAACAGACTGTTTGTTACCGTTGCTAGCGGCCAGTTGCTACAGGAGATTCCAGTGTTCTCCTGCTCTGCCAGGGGGGATGCATAAAGGATTTGATTTTCCAGACACAGTTTTGCGCTTAGAATACCTCCTTACACAGATTAAAGTACTTATTTCTGATTTAGCAAAGACCCCTTGAAACGCTGCATGGAACACAACATGCTTTTCATTCAGCTTCATCTCCCCAGCTTAATTAGGGAAGAATTAGAGGTTCGCCTGATGGGAAATTGCGTTAACTTGAAGGTTCGGTTCTGCTTTTGCACCGATGGCTGGTGGATGCTCAGAGCCCGTCCTGGTCAGTAAAGGCGATAAACATGAAACCTGTGAAATACAGGAGGAGAAAACAGCAACACGCAGGGTGGAATTAGACGTTTCTCACTTTGCTGTATTGAGGGTGAGTGGCTCCATTCATCAGGGCTCAACTTTCTCGCCCCCTGCCTTGGGGGAGCAGGGTTCATGGCAAAGCCGTATCTGGGAGCTCAGCCTGCCCGGGGCCACGGGGGCTGGCCATGCTGCTGAGCACACAGCCTGGGGAAGGTAAATACACGTTAATGGAGCATATATATACATAAACATACATATAAATGTGTAGAAGGATGAGTATTTTTGACTTAAAACCTCTTTGAAAAATCCTTCTGTAATCAAGAGCCATTCCCAGCTGGCCTTTATGGCCTTACACCAATGCAGTCGCACTCTGAGCTGTGCCAGGAGCTCTTCTACTTTCATAGCAGAGTATTGAAAACCACCCTTAAAAATTTACATGAGGGAGGAATAAATGATTTATGAATTTTTTTAAAGTTTACTCTTGCTCTGTAAAATCTGTCAGGCTTTTTTAAGGACTTTTTCAATCGTCCAGATTCTTTTAGGCTCTTTCATGCAAAATATAAACTCCCAAATCTCGCAATACATAAAATGTTTTATACCCTACAGTTTATACCCTATGAAAGAAACGTAAAGTTAATAACATTTTAGGGTGAGTAAGTAACTTAATTGTTCACCCTGAATTTCTAGGTCCTTCATGAATAAGGCTGTTCATTCTCTCTTGTGTTGCTGCTTTATTGATAGTATCCTCTTCTGGCAAAAGGCAGAAGGAAAAGTTGATGAAGAAAATGAGTATGTACCTTTGATGCTAAAGTGAAGAAAGCTCTTACTGCGGTTCCTGCAATATGGAAGATACAGATCTTACCTTACCATCTACTACTGTTAAGTGGCATAAACCAGCCACATTTATCCACTGGGACATGATAAATGTGCTAATTATTACTTTAAAAATCGGAGAATGGGAAGATGGAAAAATAAAAAGAAGGTGAGAATTGGCTACAGAAAACAAGAATGCAGCACAGCAACACGTGTTGCTGTTTATAGGTAATATAGAGCTTTAAATGGTATTTTCATTTCATAAAACTCCTGTCTGATTTATTTCACTGGGTCAAACATTTTTTTCCCAAGCAGCTCCATTTTATCAATAGCACGTGAGGTAATACAAATTCTTGTGGCAGAAGTATACAGTGATGAAATAGCAAACATTGCATTACTAACCCCAATAATGCAGGAAAAACATCTTTCTATTGTGCAAGCAGAGAGCAATATAACACAGAATTTCCCCTCAGGAATAGATCGCACTCATACAACAAAAGCGTTGTGAAAGTCTTTGTTCTGATCCCTAAGGATTTTACGAATTGTCACACAATCTATGTAGATCAGCCGTTCGTCCTGATGATAAGCAGACTATGCATTTCTGCGAAAGCTGGCTGATGTTTGAATAACGTAAAAAAAAAATAAAATTAAGAGGTGCTTTTGATCATTTTGAGAAATATACATTTTGTTTCTTCTTGGGGGGGAGTGTGGTAAACAAGAAGAGGTCTGAAATATCTTCCCAATGCACAGGATGCCCAGCTGAACACTGTGAATGTCTCCGATTGACTTCAGCTAGACCTCGAGAAGATGCAATATTCTGGGAAGCCTCTAAATATCTATACAGGTTTTGAAAGTGGGTTTCGTACTCCAAATTCACTCTGTCCTATCTTGAATCTTTACATGGACCCCTAATGTCCTGATTACCCTTTGTTGAGATTTGGAAGCTTTTGCTGCACTAACGCTTGGCACATATTTAATGAGCACCACCTGATTAAGACATTTTCTCTCTTTCTAGGTAGAGAACAGCAGGGATGTTACTGACGGTGCCTGTAATTGTTTTAGAGCGTTAAGTGTGTGTATAACGCTTATTCCATGCAAGGAGCCTACAGAGGACCACTGCCAGAATTACTTGAGCTCTGGGCCCACCGTGATGACACAACATTTTGTGTCCGGTGCTTCCCAAAGGTGTTTTTATAAAACTCAACAAACAGGATCCCAATGGAGATAAAACTGAACAAGCAGCATCATTACATTGTAATAAATCAAAGCCACCGCTTGCTATTTATTAGAGAAGTGATCTGTGGTGATGTTTGTTCAACTAAACCCTTGATTTCCTTCAGTGGGTTTCTTGTCACAGTGGGCTGTTCCTCGCAAGTGGTTCAATACGTTACATTCACTTAGATGTGTTTTAATCCAACCAGTAGCCCACCACTTGGAGTGACGTAGTAGGAGCTTGTTTTGGTTTCAGAAAACCCATAACAATTTATTGTCATTTAGACAATTATTCTACCACCCGATGACCCCTCCCCGCCCGGAAAGGGGAATCAGGGAAAGCAGGGAAACACGAGGGTTGAAATATAAATAGATTTAATAGGATAAGACTAAATAATTCACAATAACACTAAAGAACCATTATTAATCCTGATACTAATATAAGATATACAAGGATTATGCTCAGCCAATTCTATCAGCAGGAAGCCGTGCGCTCCCAGCAGGGGACAGCAAACATGGGACTCTGCGAGCGCTGTGGCTTCGGGAGGAAGGGAAGGGCTTGGGGTCCAGCACCGGGGCAAGGAGTTTCTTTGGATCACTGCCATCAAGGGACAGAGAAACTACGCAGCAAACTTTCTAATTTATAGTGAATGTGACATTCATGGTATGAAATAATCCCGTTGGCAGCTTGGGTCAAGTGCCCAGGCCTTGCTCCTCCTCATCCCTGCACCTGGCAAGGCTTGAAAACACTGAGACCTTGAATCCCACATAGCCTAGCTGGCTATAAAGTAAATATTTTCCCGAATTCAGACACTAGAGTCTTCCAAAAGTGGAGTTTTCCCCTGCATTCGAAGAGAAATTAGTCCTGTGTCACTCAACCCAGGACAGAGCTAAAGGGGGACTTAAGCCAGCAAGATTTGTACTTTGACTACCCCTCCGTGAGCTGCTCCTCGCCGGCAGGCTGTGGACCTTGCCCTTTGTGCTGGAGATCGCCATGGCTGCTCCCTTCCCGATGCTGCCGCCTCTCCCGCCCCTCATTAGCATTCCCCTCCCGCACCAGCGCCAGAGGGGAGCTGTAATTAAAATTCAATGTGACAGAGCATGTCAAATGCAGAGGGTCCCCCTTGCACAAAGTCTTCGCTAAGCTCCTGTTCGTTTTGCGGTTGTATCTTTTTCGTGTGCTGCTTTCTAAGAACAAATTAACAGGAGCAGCTCCGGCTTTTTGTGATACCCTGTGGCAATTTTATTTAGATCATTTTCTTGTGATTAAATACTGTAGGTTTATTGGCTGTTTCTTGTTCATAAAAGAAAAGCGATAATCCATTAATTATTTCTCTTCAGAGCCTGGAGGTACTCAGCGTAAGGGAATATTGCCCCTGGCGCGAGGGCAGCTCACCCAAGGCCAGCCTTTTGCAGCCGCTGCTCCCTGGGAATGGACAGGGAGGACAACCCGGAGGGATGGGTGAAGGAAACCAATCCAAAGTAGAGCTTCCCAGGGTAGAAAATCTCTCCCAGTTTCACCTAGGTGATCTAAGAAACAAGAAATATAGGGTAATGCTCCAGCAAGGAGGCCTTGAGATGAAGTTTGTGTTATGAGAAGGGCTTGTTGAAGCCATCTGGGGAATCTGATGGGTGGGGAGCTCAGCTGAACGACAGAAAGTTGGGGACTGGCAGTGACCCCGCACCACCAGCTCAGCTCCCCCCACTGCTGAGAGTCAGGAGGTTGCCCAGAGGAGACACTGGACATCTGAGCCATGCTCGCTCCCACAGCACGTCCTCGTGGTGTGGCGAGGGCAGCGGGACAGGGACCGGCAGGGCGGTGGGCAGCTGTGGAGAAGGATGGAGCAAGTACCCATGGGGCTTTTCCCTAAGCATAAGTGCAGGCTCCAGCTTCCCACCTCGTTAGGGAATTCTTTGTATTAATTTTGCAAGTCATTAACATGCGGTAGAGATCCTCGTTGAATCCCAGGCCTCGCACTGCTTTGAAGCTGTCACTGGTGAGAAAGCTGATTGCTCTGACCTCGGTACAGAAGTACGGACAAATCAGAGGTTACCACTGTGGGCATGTCGCCTTTAGGTAAAGGAAGCTTTAAAGACCCTCGAGTAAATGTCCACTAAACAGTGGGGCAGCCATAAAACTTCTAAAACAATAACAAACCTCATACCAACAGCAAGACCCCCAGTGAGGTGAGAATGATCTGGTAGCAGACCCAGCCCCATCAGCAGCAGGGTTCTCCCTGGGCTTGTCATAGCAGAATAATACTGCTTGGAGCAGGTGGGATAATCAAGGTCACAGCGTCCCTGGAAAGCTGGATACACATGGAATCTAATGGGGTGATTATATAGCTAATGAGAACAAGCTGTGCCTGCTCGTTGGCTCTTGCTGGGCACAGGGTATTTTAGCAGCAGGAGCAGGGCAGGGCTCTGGGTGGGCTGTGGCGTGGCGTGGCGTGGCGTGGCGTGGCGTGGCGTGGCGTGGCGTGGCGTGGCGTGGCGTGGCGTGGCGTGGCGTGGCGTGCTGCAGAGCAGTAGTTTCCCCCTAGCATAGACACACCACTGGATGTCTCAGCATCCTGCATTGTCTCAGAAGGAGCAGATGAGTACGGAAGAAGAGAAAATATCCAGCTGGGATCCCCACCTCTACTTCTAAGGAGGCTCTGACCTGCAAGCTAACCCCTGAGGCAGCTTTGTTACCACATGAGGACCGTTGGCTTAACTGTAAAAAGGAGGTTATGGATGAGGTGGCTATACTGCCAGGTCTTCAGCTCTTGAACCAAGTCACTGTGTGAGCTTAGGATGCTTTCCAGCAAGCTGAAGGTTTGTTATCATATAGTCATGATGAAAAAATGTACTATCACTTCCTTCTGAGGCATGTGAACTCTTTGGTAGCTGGCATTGCTGAGCACAGGATTAATCCCCTGGGGGATTTCTTGACACCCTTCCTGCTTGGGTCTGGATCTCACTGAAATCTATGAGGATGTGTCCAGTGATTTAAATGGGCTTTAGTTTACCCCTGGGCTGCTGCACTCTCTGAGCGGGAGCTCTGCTTCTGTGCTATTTAGATAGTGCTCTCCTGCCTGGGGCATGAGGGGAAACATCAGCCCCCTCTGCAGCAGATGTCTGTTCTGTGTTTTTCTTCACCGGGCTCTCCTCTAGCTCTTCCCCAGCATTCCTGTGGCACTTCCAAAGAGCAACTGCATACTTTGTATGCCACAACTGTTGTCACCCACTTCATTTCAGCTTTGTGCACCAAGATAATAGCTGATGTCTGCTTGAACTGTGACTTTCCTTATTCCTGCCAGGACTGGAATACTTATTAAATACCATCCCCAATTAATGGCAGGGAGGTTAAGGTTTTAGAAGTCTTGGCCATGTTTTAATTTCAGCTCCCATATTAGCATTTGGGCTCTGAGAGCACACAACATGCAGCTGCTGGAGAAAGCTCCTTCCATCCACGGATGGAGCTCGTGCTCTCTGAGAGCAAGTCTCCTTCCTCCATACAGTCATCACCCTTAGGCAGCAAGGACCGTTTCTTTGCTGTTAGCTACTTATTTTTTACCATGTTTGTGTATGTGAGGTGTGGACAAAAGCCTGAGGAGCAGGTGGGGCTGCAAACTGGGTGTGTGCATCTCCGCATCTCCTCTTGATGAGAAGAGGTGGCTGCTTCCCCCTTGAAGTTCCTTCTCTTCAGCATTTCCCCAGGAAGGCCATGGAGCAGGGGAGCGCTTACAGCTCGCCTTCTTTCACTCCAGGTGGCTCCGTTCAAAGCCTCCCCCACCCGCTTACTGACAGCGATCCAAGGAGCGTGTCAGCGTGTGTAAGGTATGTGCACTGCCCTCCTGGAGGCTTCTTTGTTAAACAGAAGAAATCATGTTAACTCTCTCCTTACAGCCTTTCAGAATGTGATAAAGCATCGCTCTACAGGCAATAAAACTCGGTGTCAAGCAGCACCAAAGTCATTTATTTTACACACCCAGGCTTGCAAATAAGTCCATACACACCCTCAGACTTGGAATGGAATAATACATACCAGCTGTATTTTAAAATCTAGCTGGCTTTAGACATTATTAAGATGTAAGCCAAATTCAGGAAATTACCTTGCTAACAGCTCATTGAAGATTTCCATATATGGTGCTTATTACTGTTATTACAAATGAATTAATGGGAAATTTAATTAAGTTCTCAAAAAGAAACAAATGGGTTTCTATCTATTAAGTACACTGGCCAAGTTTACTTTTGGCATATTTCCTCGTCCCATAAAGGTTTTCAGTACATTATTTTTCTCTGAGTAATCTTGTTACTAAATTAAGCCTTAGGGTCAACATCAGCTTGCTGTGTACCATATTAAATGTTGATAACTTCAATGTGCTGCACCTGCAGCCAGGGATGCTTTAAAGTCACCATCCTCAAATAACGCTTGCATGGAGATCAGATTTATCTTCCCTGTGTGTGGCTGCTCTGAATTTCAGAATGGATATGTCCAAATGCTTCCAGCCAATGTCTCTGCTGGGGAGTCAAAGACCTTCCCTGCTGTGCTTGGCTGTCCCTGGCAGAGCTCATGTATCCATTGCTGGAGCTGGTTTGATCTCTCCAGACCCCAAATCTATCTAACTGGGTAAAAACTGGAGCTCAGCCCCTGCAGCCGTACCTCCCTCTCTCTGCCATCACGAGCCTCCAGGATAAGGATTGTGCTAATGTGGAATGAGCAATGACATGTATCAGTGAAAGACAGGGCTAATCATTTACCCTTAACCCTCTAAACCACAAGGAATTATGCAGGAGAGCATGGGCATGTTTTGATGAAGTAGCAAATCCTCTCTCTTGCCTGCTTAGGGAAGGAGAGGGCACGGCTGTAAATCTAGAATAGTCACTTATCTGCAAAGGGAATCTCACAATCATGAGCAAAAGTGCTGCGTTGTCTGCTTTGTGCACCCTGGTATTGCGCCAGGGTTTGTAATTTGATCAGAGAGGGCGAGAGGTGAATTTGATTTAGTAACATAGATCAAAATAATACCAGGCATGGAAAATATTCTTCCTAAATCCTGTTATGGGCCGGCAACTACCTGTGCATCAATCACTGCTGACAATGCCCTGTGCTGGAAGGTGCTTTGCAGAGGCCAAAAGGCTCGCTGCGCTTCAGCAGGGCCCTGCTTTGGTGCACAGCTCAGATCACAGATGGGTTTGCTGGGCTGGAATGGAATTCAGCAAGTCTTCACCCCAAATGAGAATTTTCATGCTCTGGGGTTTTCTGTCATTGTTCTGCAAACATAGACTGGTCTGTTTTAGAGTCCATGCAGGGAAAGATGCTTATGATAAGACTAAATACCAATTTGACTCTGCACCTGACAGCTTTAAAACCATCCAGAAAGTGATGCAGAAATCATTTGCTTAGTAAACAAGGGTGATGGAGCAGTGCAAGGGGCAAGGCTGGGCACATTCAGTCACAGCTCCGTGGTGTGCATTTGCTCCCTGGGAGCTTCAAACTGTGTTTTAAATGCTACGTCTGCCCCTTAGAAATCTAGATGACTTAGGAACCTTATTCCTACAATCCTGCCTCTCTGCTTGGGCTGTATTATCCCAAATGAGCTGGATAGGATGGGCAGCGGGTGGTAGGAAGCCTGTGCCTTGTCCAGCTTATACAGGCTGAGCCAGACCTGCCAGCCCTTCAGTGGGGCTTCCCGGCAGCCTCCCAGAAAAAGCTGAAGGCAAAATAATTCAGTGGACCCAAGCTGCTGCCCTGGCAGCGGGGGACTTTGCCTTTGCCTAAAGCCACACGTAAGTCAGTCCTTTTCTGCCGGGGCTGGAAGATGCAGTGGAGTGGCAGCAATACCTCTGCTAGACTCTGCTACATCACCAGCTGATGTCATATGTGATGGTGAAAATACATACATATATATATATATATATATCATTGCAGACAGAGACTTGCCCGAATTAACTTTGAGCCAGATAGCTTGGTAGAGGGGACCAGCCTAGGGTGGGACTTGGTGTTGTGGTATTGAAGGTGGCTAATTTAAAGAACCATATATCAACCGGTTACTGCAGGTCCCTCTGAGGTGAGGACAGGAGGCGGCCGTCCTGGGTTTGGAGTTATGCCACAGAAAAGTGGGATTTGCTGATTGACCCTAAGGTAAGGCTTTTTATGAATTCAGCGACAGCCAGTAATCTGAAGTACATGTTGTAATGTTCTGCCTCCTTGGTCTCTCTAAACCAGCCGTACATTTCTGCCTCATTTATTATTTAGGACTGAAATGCTGCTTTATGTGGTGAGGAATTTGTGCTCTCAGATATTGATTTGGTGAAACTCATAGGGTCATTTTGACATTTTCCACTCGAGCTTGGAAAAATAAGCCACGGTCAGCTGTATGGAGGCTGCAGCTGCCCTGGGACATGGCCTGAGCGAGGGTGATGGAGCCGTCCAAGGAGCAAGGAGTGGAAGTTCAGAAAATGAACTTCTCTTCTAGCGTTTCTAAAAGACCTAAATACCTGTTTTCACTGGGCAAAAAGGTGATGGTCTATTTAAATTAGAAATGAACACACGGCAGCATCTCTGGTTGAAAATTGGAAAATGTCAGGCCAAAAGCAATTATTTTTTTTTTAGGATGGGATCCTGAGTGTTTTTACAGCTATATAAGAAAATCCTTTTTTTTTTTTTGTTTTTGCTCCCAAAACTGATCCTATACATATTGGCAAATAAATGGCCTGCACACGCTTTCTTGGACTCATCCGAAAATCTTCCCATGCCCAGCCAGCTCTGGAGTCTAGCTGGAGACTTGCAGGGATGCAGCTTGCGGCCGTCAGGCTCTTTGGTGGGTGACAAATAGAAAACCGAGTGGGAGGCATGGTGCTCTGGGACCCCTCCTCACCACAACCCCTTGCAGCGGGCGCGGGTGACGTGCAGGCAGGGTGGGAAGCGCGGCGGGCTCCCGGCGAGTCGGCAGCACCATCTGCTGCAGCCGGCGCCGAACGGCAGCGATGGCCTTTGGCTGCCGTCATATCCCCATCCCCGCTGGGGGACGGGGAGCGTTGGGCTTCCACAGGCTCCCTGGGTCATGAGGAATAGGGACATGTGTCCACAGCTAGTGACAGAGGAGCTGAGAAACGGGTTTCACCCCTCGTTTGGAAAGGAAGCTTTGTTAACTCTTGGATGTGGATTATTTTCTTGCAACTGAATGCAGCAAAAAAATTTGCTTTAAAGGCTCCATCTCAGCTCCTGCTAAGATTTGGAGTTAAATATGGACTTCAGGGCTTAGACACTGACTACAGGCTGAGCTATAAATCACACAAATATTAAAGACAAGTTGTTTGGTGGAACAGCTCGTGTGCTTCTTAGAGAACAGCAGTGGACTAAGCTGGTGCTCCAAGTGAAATGCAAACTTGAATATTAATCTGCCTTGCTAAAATAGGAAATGTCAAGTTTCCACAGAGCCTTTGTGGCATTTCGAGTGGAAAGTGGTAAAGGGAAATACATCTGCCTTAATTATAGAAGTTGGTCAAAACCTCTGATTTGCTCTTATAAAAGCAGGAAGTTCAGATGTGATCTCCGCATCTGAGAGCTATAGGACAGACCAGTTTCTGGATGGTGGCTGTAATGGCACTTAGTGAGGTCGTTAAATGAGAGGACTGACACTGCTGTGCTGAGCTGAGGGCTGTTTGGAAACCTCTCTGCTGCCCTTTTCCACCCTGTAACTGGTAAACTGTTTTCCTGCAAAAGAATGGAAAATTGAGCAATGCGCTGAAGGCTTGATCCAAAGCATATTGGCTTCAAAGCCCATCCCAAAACTTCAGCTTCAGAGGAATTTGGAGTATGCTCATCCCAATAATCTTCACTTTGACCAACAGAAAACAAATTATTTTTTCAGTAAACATATAGGAGGTGCCAGACAGATAAACCAATTGCCTGAAGATTTGGGTACCGCTTCTTGGACTAATCTCAGCAACTGAAAACCCCATGGAAATGGTGTTCTTTGTGGGACAGGGGCATTTTACCTCAATGAGACCTGTAAACACAAATAACCTAAAAATTGCTAGTAGGTGTGTATTGTCTCCTTAAAAATATTTTTTTTTCTGGGAAGAGCGAAGGTGTTTAACACCCAGGTCCCTCAGCACCCTGATGAGGTGACGAAGTATTTTCGGTGAGTTCCCCTGGGCACGGAGAAATGGTCTGTCTCTGAAGCCAGTGATGCTCGGAGGGCCTTGGACCCGTGCCATCTTACACAATGCCTGTGAGCAAAGCCCAGACGAGGGTAAGGAGACACCCAAAGCAGCCGGCTTGTCGCAACTGTTTTTCAACCAAGGCTTGCTCTGCATCCAGCAAGGACAGCCCAGGGCTGTTTGGCCTATCCAGGAACGCGTGCTTCCAGTAAGCTCCTCTCATGAGAGGAAGGCATGTTTAGAAAACCTAGAGCAATTTTATTTCCTCATTTCTGCACACCAAGAAAAAAAAAACAACAAACAAAACCCCAAACTTTGTCAGAAACTCTCAGCAGGATAAAATACCCAGTGGACAGAGGATATTGGGGAAGAGGGGCTTTGAGATGGCCTGTGTCATATGGGTAAGGGCTTGCTGGACCAAGGAAGCCCCAAAGCACCCCAAATGTCAGTGCCAGGAGAGTGTTGGGGTGTATGCTGCAATATCATGCTGGTGGCTGAGCCAGAGAGTGCAGTAAACCTTCTACTGGGGCTTTGGAAAGCAGTCCCCAAAGCTGTTGAGATGAGAAGTTCCTAAATTACTGTTAGCTGAAAAAGCTGCGTCATAAATAAGGGGCTGTTGCACAAGAAATTTTAAATTCTGCCTTAACCCTGCACTTTGCAAAGCCCTCTTGATGGTAGGTAGAGATGTCACTTGATTTAAGTCTTAATCCCACCTGTGGCACCCCGGGTGGCCAGGCTGGAAGTGTGACTCTGCCTTATCCTCCAAGTGGAAAGTACATAGGGCTCTTAGAGAAAAACCTGAGTTCATCTTCTATATATTTACTTTGGGGACAGGCTAAGGAAGGAGCTAAGATCCTGACCTCCAGTTACATCAGCTTTTTCAGCTTCAGCAGCCAGAGCACGTGGCTATTAGTAATCTAGTGAAAAATGTAACAACACTTGCTTAAAAATAAACAGCCCACTCAAAAAAGGAAGTTACAATAAATAAACTGCATGAGAGGTAGCAATAAAAAGTTTATGACTGGAGTCATAATTGGCTGTAGAAATAAATGTCTCTAAAGCAGGAGATATTGAATATTTTCCTCCCTACATCTTGCCATTGAAACTTCCCCAACTGGAAGAAAGCAAGTGCTCCCAAGCCTGTGCACTGGGGAAGGAGACATCACTGTATTTAGAGTCACCCCGGTGCTTCTGCCCACACAACTTCCTTTCTTGAAGTCACGCTGTAGAGAGAAAATGTTCTCCTTCCACTTGCTCAGCAGAGCATGGTGAGCTCATAAGCAGGAGACTTCAACTTTCAAATGTTGAACTCGGCCGAGGTCTGATTTCCCTCTTTATTTATGTTTTCTTCAGCAGCTTCCATGAACTGAGGCATGCTCTGTTAAACTAATCTTCACCAGCTTTCATGCCTCCTTGACTGGAAAAGTTGTTGTGAGCAGCTCTGGTCGGCCTGTCAGTAATCCCCCAGAATTACTACAATCCCAGATAATCGGGACTCATCAGATAGGGCTGGGATGGCAGAAAGGGTGGGTGGCAGAGGTTGCTGCTTACATTTTCTTTTTGGTCATTTTGCACAACTTCAGCTCAAAAACTAGTTGCTTAAAAAGTGCTCTAAAAGTCTGGTAAAAGCAGACAAACTCCCACCTGGCTTCACATCACCAAAACCTCAGTCAAAGGAGAGGACCTAAACAAAGCTGCCCATTTCCAGGGAAGGGAACAGCCCAGACCCCGATCCAGCCATGGCAAGAGCCAGTCTACAGAAGCTTTGTCCTGAGAGAGCTCAGTGTAAATCCGAGAGAGTTTGCTCTTAACTGCAACATCCCACCCCATCTTGCAGAGAGATTATTCTCCCACGCATGTTGATATTGTTTTCCAGAAGGCGTGTGGTTTTTTATTGTGCTGGTAGAGTTAGATGAAACTAATGAGTCAATGGTCTCACATTTTTTAAACAGATGGTTGAGATATCACTTTTGATTTCAGTCAGCTGCTGTGCTTTGGTGCCTCTGTGTTTTGGGAGTACACCTGTAGGGAAAAGAGGCTTAAAATGGCTGTGGATGCAGACTGGGGAGTAATGGTACCTTGCTGCAGGAAGCCTTCCACTGGCTTTAATGAGCTGCTGTTTTGGTGAGAGACAGCTTTCCGTCCCAGGCCCTTCAAGGAGGGCGGTGGGAGGGAGGTGTCTGGAAATGGGACGAGGGACTTCTTGAAAAAGAATAAAACTGTGTCCTGAGAATGACTGGGCATCCCATCTGGCCCCACACCCAGGGAGCTGCTGACACAGTGATGTCAACCAGATTTCAAGAGCATTGGAGAGGCATTTTGGAGAGATACACTGGTGTTTGGTCTCATTGCACATCTTCGTCCTCTCTCAAGCTGTAATGTTCTTACTCACGTTGAGTAGTACCTCTCAGAGGAAATAGTCCCCCTGGTTACAGTAGGACTAGTCACGGCAGACGCTAATATTCAACATGAGTAAACAGCTATACATGTGTGATGGGGTGTACAAAGTTGTTCAGAGTCCTGTGGTTTGCAAGTCTGTGGGCAATGCTAGGGTTACATGCATACTAGTGCAAAATTCCAGACAAATGTCCTCAAGGTTGTGTTGACATTTCCGCAGAGCTAAACATGAAGATATTTCAGCAATTGTAGTTGGAAAGATTTCTTTTCCTCTGTTCTGAACTTTTTTCCTTCTCATTCTTGTCTGGGTTGCATTTGATGAGCTTAGAAAGTTAGAAGTAGAAGCAACGTGTGCAAAAAATAGTTCTATATATCTCGTGGTACTCGAATTCAGGCTAGGAAGTACCCATACTTGCAGCTCTGAGCATGGCAAGCAGCACCTTGGCAGCATAGAGTGAGCTTCATGCTGGTCTGGTGTCAAGCATCTGATGTAAACTTAACAATGATGCTTTGAAGACATACAGTAAAGTTCATCTCAGTCTTAGCCGCTCTGCAAGTTAGGTGTTGAGCTAAAATGAGTCCTGAACGTTCCTTGTGTAGTTGGTGAGAGACTGGTGGCATCACTGGTGGAAATCTCCACGACAGCACCGGGCAGCTAACTTTAGGATGGCTGAAAATAAGGCCCTTTGATAGTGACAGTTGCACAAATACCTTAAAAATAACAGGGAAAATAAAATACAAAGGGCAAATCAGAGCAAGACTGTTTAGATAATCTAAAAAGACAATGTATATTAGATGGGAGAAATGAGAAACAAAGTAATACTGAACAAAAGAGATTTGCTTGCAGTGCATGAGGACTGGAACAATTGTCAAGCATATTGGTATAATTAGTTTTGCCATTTCGGGGATTATTCTAGTAAGTATATTTGTGGCTTCCTGTGTTGACTGTGTAGTGAAAGCCATCACAAAAGAGCTGCTTGACACCCTGGGCCAATTCAGCAGAAAGCTCCATGTACCCCAGTGGGCTCTAGGGCAGAGATGTTGGGCAGACAAGTATGGCAACTCTCAACTGCAGGCACACCCCCACACCACGGATTTTGGACTTCTCTGGCACCCAGTTCACAGATACTTCAATAAATGCCACTCTGAGGTGTTCCAGAGAAGCTGAGAATGGGTGAAAGGAAAAACCTTGTTAAGAGAATGGAAAAATCCCATTGCCTGTGCCTTCTCCAAGGGAGCCTGGAGGCGGGAGGGTGCTTTGAGTGGCATTCATAGAGGCTGCCAGTCCCACGTAATTCGTGTAGGAAGTTTCTCACCGTTACAGTCTGCAGGGACACTTCTTCCCCCTTAGTGACCTAATTTTGGTGAGTGAGCAACCGTTTGGAAGGACTTTCCTGCCTGACTTTCCGACTGTAGCTCAGAGCCAGCAGGAATGGGAGCCCAGGTTCAGAGCTTCCCTGGTGGCCTGTTGTTCACCAGCCCCATGACCCCTGTCTAGGACCTGGTGTCCGCAGACAAGGTGACAATGGACAGAACATGACAACGTTGCTAAAAGAAATAGGTCCTTAGGATATAAAGCAGCCTAATGCAAGCTTCAGATCCCACTGTGAGTAGCTGGAAGTGGCTTACAGGATTTGAACAGAGTTTTGCCAAAAGAAAGCAACTTTTTTTATACAAGGCACATGATTTTCCTTTGAAAGAATGTTTACAGAATAGAGCTCATTGCCTCATCAGTCAGTGTATCCTTGATATTTTCATTTATGTGGTTTCTTATTCAACACGTGTTTGAATCATAAGACTTCTACCCCTTTATCTGAATTTATCTACTGGGAGCATTTTTAAGAGTGAAATGTCAGTCAGGTGCATGCCAGACATGCAATAAACACAGTTTTTTCTCTGCTTTCCAGCTCAGTTCTCTGGAATTCCCCTTTGTTGCTTTCTCATTTTTTATGTTCCCTTTCCAGCAGAGGAGAACAGGTCCCGAGTTTTCTCTGACCAAGGAAACATGTAGTGAGGTCCTAGGACCGCCTTCTTGCTTGGCATCTTTGATCCATTTACAGCACACCAGGGTGTCCTTCAGTCTCACGGATGAGAGTCTTTGAAGACTCCTCATATTTCTTCAGCTGGTCTCTTCTGGTTTGGTACTGGAGGGCTCCCCTCAAAGCCTTTGGTGGGTCTAAAACCTGACAGCAGCTGGTAGTGCTGCCGGACTGGGTGTTTTGCAGGTGGGTTTTTCATTCAGCTTTACTTAAATAGCAAAGGAAGGGAAAATCCAACAGGTCAGGAACACTGTTAGGGGCCAGCGTGGGCTGGGCTGTGGGTGGGCAGAGCGCGTGGCACCCCTTGGCAGATGCAAAACCTCCACGTCTTGTGGCAAGCATGCCCTGCCCTCCTCTGGTCTGGATGTCTCTTGTTTCTGAACTCTTGTGCTGCAGCTGCACGGGGATCTGAGGAAGTGGGCAATGCTGGAATGGGAACAGAATGCTATTCTTTGCGGCGAATTATTTCTTAATGTTGAGTGTAGGAGAAAGCGTAAATATATGCACTGGCACGGTTTTAACATGCTTCTTGCTTCACCGTAATAACGCAATCTTCTAGAGAATTTTATAGAAATCCAGGCCAGAATTTGGATAAAATAAATAGCTGTTTGTTTTTTTTCTCACACTTATTTCTTCACTTAAAGTAATATATCTAAGTATCACCAATAGCATGATGCATGTGCAAGAACGATGACAAAGAATAAGCATGGGCGTGGTGTGACGCTGAGCAGGGGCAGCTTGCTGTTCGGTGGCTTAAGCAAGACATGTAGCTCGAGATGTTTAGAAAGCCCACCAAAACACTGTCTAAAATACATGATCTTGCATGTATGCCCCGGTTAGCTACCCATGGAACTTTTTCCTGGCTGCTGTGTGCGTTGACATCATAGGCAAACGTAGCTGCTGGCATCGATGCCTGTGTCACATGGATTGTATGAAAACAGGGCAACATCTGGCAGCGAGCACTTCAGGCCCCCGATCAGCAAATTGAGTGTAAAGAGGAAATGTGGTGGTTCTGGTGTCTCCCGAGTGCTTTAAAACAGTAAGGCAGAGACTCAAGAACAAAACTATTTCTTAATGAGGCCTACATGATCTTTCCAGTATTAACGCTCTGCAATAAGCTCAGACAGCATCTCCCCAGAGTGCTGATGTGGGGTTTCAAATGTGTCTGCAGTCAGCAAAGCCACAACCCTACTGCTGAAACCCAGGGCAAAGCCCTCTCCACTTGCAAAGGCAACCGATGGCCACGGTAGCATCAGACCATGCTCAGCCACACAGCTGAAACCAAGAGGATACAGCAGACCCATGGAGGTCAGCATATGGTTAAGTCTTTCTCTTTGCTTTTGGAAGTGCTGCTGAATTTTATTGATAATGCCTGAGCCGGACAAGGCTCCTGTTTGCTCAGTGCTAGCGGAAGAGGATCTGCAGTGCCAACTGGGCCTGCGACTTCCCATAAATTACAAGGTGCTGTGATTGCATATTTACATTTGCTGATGATGCCGATGTCTTTCAGAAGAAGGTATAGAGGATTTTACATGACTTTCAGCTGGAACACGATGTCACCAACACTCCCCCTTCCAGGCTGGTGGAGCAGTTCTGATTGCTTGCAACACTTTATTAATAGACTTGCTAACATCAAGGAAAGCTTTATGAACACTTAGGATACAGGGAAGTGCCAGTGACTGCACCTTGTGCTGCTTCTGCTAATACTATGTAGAAATTATAAAGTATTTTTATTTTCTGTCTATCTGAGACAACTTATTGGTGGCCCTTCCTTGGCCTTCCAGAGCAGCATCCAGCAGTCCTGACATCTCTGATGCATACACCAGAGCAGGGACAGTGACCCTGTGCTTCTTGCTTAACAGTTTGGCAGGAGTCAAATAATAATTTGGTTAATAACCCTGCTACATGGGGAGGAAGATGATTTTCCATGAAACGCTAGAAAGGTATTAAGATGTCTTGTCTAGACATCTTGTCTAGAAAGGCATTAAGATGACATGAATGGGGCAGGATTTAGCTCTTTATAAGTGAGACTTGGTTTCCTTGGCTTGGATAGCACCTTCTTCAGGCCCTCCACACATCTTGAGCTCAGATCCTACAGTACTCGTAGCCCCCGATACATCCCTTGTTCCAGTAAATTCCACCACTGTCAGGGAAAATTAAGTGAGATGATAGGTTTTATCAGTTCCCGAAAGATCAATCTACTTCAGAAATAGCTCTCACCTCATAAGGATCAAGTATAACTGATGCAGGAACCCCTGACGTATGTATCTGAACATCTCTGTGGGCTACAACATGTAGCTTCCTCTTTGCCTTTATTGAAATTTTAAACACTTATGGAGGTTCTGGCAATGATCAGGGCTAATTAGCTAGATGCAGTCATGGGTGTGAGGCAAGTACTGGGTTCCTTGATACTCATTTGTGGTTTTTGACCAGAGAAGCGGTGGCTGCTCTGCACTGCTTGGACATCCATAGGCAAACAGAGGTCCGTAGCTTGACAGAAATGTCCTCCATTTCTGTCAAGGACAGCCCAGGTGAGCATGGGCAGGTAACGCAATCAGGTAACTTTGGCTGCTCTAGACTTTGCTGCTGAGTAAGGCCTTTGTGTTGCAAATAACTTTGAGTT
The DNA here is from genome assembly GCF_028500815.1 of Rissa tridactyla. Classification (NCBI taxonomy): domain Eukaryota; kingdom Metazoa; phylum Chordata; class Aves; order Charadriiformes; family Laridae; genus Rissa; species Rissa tridactyla. The sequence continues at coordinate 10,781,158 of NC_071475.1, forward strand.
AAGGCCTGCTGTGCAATGGCTTTTCATGGAAATCACTAGAGGGTATTTTCTCCATTTTCCCACAACAGTACAGAGTGTACTTTTTATTCCATTTTGCCACAGTAATGGCATTAACTTCTGGGAAAGCAGACAACATGAGCTCTAGGTCTGGCTTTCTTATGGACTAGCGCCTTGGAGAGAAGACAGCTCACTTTAGCCATATCCATGAAATCTGCTGTGCCAAATAATTGAGGCCATCTGCAGCAGTTTGAATACCCTGTTCTCATGGACTACATCATCTAGCAGGGTGTGGAAGGTTAAGCCATGTGTCTGCTCATGTACTCGAGTCACTTAGCTGTGTCCAATTTGGTCCAGGCTGTGCTAGTCTTTATCAAGTCTCCTAACACAGAAAGCAGTGTTGGTATTGGTGCTTCCCAAAGGACTGCCAAAACGAACCCTCCAAAACGAGGAGTAGTGGTTCAAGCTATATTGTCAGGGTCCTTGCACTGTGCATGGCTGACCCATGGGCCGTGGCTACGTGTTTTGTCTAGACTGATGTTCCCTCAAGGTTTCAAAGCCAATGCCAGTCATCAGCTTCATGGTCTCACAGTCAGAGGGACCCTTGCCAGAGGAGCAGCAGCCAGGGCGACCGAGTGGTTAAACACTGCTCCCACATTTGGGTGACCTGGTGTTAGTTGGGTGACCAGACAAAATCTAAGTGAGGGCTGATGTGAACATTGTGTCCTGCCTCTTCAGAGGCCTAAACTGGTAGGAACAAGTGCTGGATGAACACAGAAAGAAGTGTGGGGGAAGAGCTGATGGAGGGATGAAAACAGAGGCATATTACTGGGCAAGTTGCCTCGTTTTCTGCTTCTTGTACGCACATCTTTGAAGTAAACATTCAAACTCATCCCTGAATTTTTGCTGAGGGAAGGGGCATCCTTTCTTCATGGCTGATGAATCAGGCGCCTTCCTTCACAAATAGGCAATGGGTCCGACAGACCCACGTTTCGTGTGTTGGGCTGAGTTATCAGGTCTTTAACTTCCCCCTTTTTTTTTTTTTTTTTTTTTTTTAACAAAGCCTCTTGCCTTTAAAGAAAAAGAATCCTCTGGCAAATTATCCTTGCCAGGTAGACGGAGGCAATGACACAGACTTACATTGCCTGTTCAGATCAAATGGCAGCCTGCTGAGAGAAAAGAGAAAAAAAAAAAAGTATTAAATCCCTATGGGGTTCCTGAAGTAGGCACACATTATGAGTAAAGCATTTAATGATCACTCAAGAAGAGTTACGGAAATCTTTTTTTTTTGTATGGACAGTTTTGATTTCAACTATACATAGTTTTGACTCTTGATGCTACCAATTATCTCTGTATAATATGGATTTAAAATACTTGCCACGCTGTTTTGCTAGCTGAGGGCATCCTTTTTGCACGTCCAAAAGTGTAAAAGGTAACACAAAAATTCAACAAATTGGCCCTTATCCTATTCCTCTGCTTTAAAAACCCCACAAGTCTCAGCAGGCTTTATGTACGAAAGATTTCTTGATTCTCTCACTGCTTACTTTTTATTTGAAGACAAACTCTTCAGGTGGTGACATAGAAATGTATTGCAGCAGACATACTGCAGATGAGAAAAACCAAAGGGATTCTGACTTCAGGTGGGGAATATTTTAATATTTAACAGAATAAAATATTAAATATCTTATTTTGATTTCAGGTGAGTGAGTATTTTAAAACATTAGGGGAGGATTGGTGTTTCATGATGCGTGTGTAAAGGCCTGATGTAAAGGAGAACCGTTAGGGTCTTGGTATTTGAGCTTGTTGTGACTAACTATAAATGTTCACGTCTACTATATAATCTATATTAAAAAAAAAAGGTCTTGTTCTCTTCAAGTAGCGCTTATAATGAAATCCCTCTCAAAAGACAGACAAAGCACAGGAAGTGTTCATCGGACTGTATCAAAATAGAAAGCTTGAGAAAGTTTTCACAGGAAAAAAAAAATCCGTGCTTTTTCCATTCAAAACTATTATTGGACAGTGGGGCAAGAAACAAACACCTTCCCCCTAAACTGATGAGATTATGTGTCTTTTGAAAAATGGGCTGTGATTTTTGGTCTCACCTTTTATAATAGGATTTTCAGGAAACAAATTTAGACCCAAGTGTTGTTGACGTGAAGATGACACAGTTTCTCAGGAAAGCTGAGAATAAGGCGCTGGAGACCAGTGCTGCTGGGCCAAGTCCTCTTTTCTCTATGCACTTTGCTCCTCGTTAAAAGCAGTTTCTTACATGTCTCTACAGGTTGTACTGGTTTAAATACAACAGGGAAAAATTGGCAGAGGTGTACAGCTTGCTTTTGATTTTAAATCAGCCCAGTTCAACCAGCGCGCCAGTACTTAGGGAAAATGTACTTAAACCAGTTAACTCTATAATCAGTTTAATGAGCATAGATACTGTACCAAATTACATTAAATCAGCATAAGTGAGAGTTTAACCTGGTTTATCTACGTCTGCTTTGGCCTTTGCACCAGTTTAATTAACAGGAGTTGTAATGCCACGCTAGCCAAATAAGGTTGCCCTCACAAACTTTATTCCGTGGACTTTTACTGAGTTTCAAGCGATTGTTCCCAGCCTGTCTATGGCTGTGTCCGAGTGCCAGTTGGCGACACGTGCTGGGGTCCAGCTCCAGCTGCTTCTGCTGCTGCCTTTCCCTCTCCCAGAGAGCCTGCAAAAGCCTGGCAGAGCTCAGCAGCAGGAGTTTCCATGCCTTCCTGCAGTGGTCTTTGAGAAGCAAGACCCAAACTATTTCCCACGGGGAGAATAACCCTCAGGTCCTGGGGAGGAGCCGGTCACACATACCCCACTGCCAGCTCTTCTGACCTGTTCTTGACCTTGGATGTGTCTTTCTCAAGGTGGTAGTTCTTAGAGTTCTGTTAGCTCAGGAGAACCTCAGCTTTCACTTAAAGAAAAGGCCAACTGCCTACCCCCCAGCTTGCAACACACCCCCATATCCGAGAGTGACTAGGCGTTACTGGCCGGGAGCCCAGCTTGGAGCCTGTCAGATCCTCCTCTCCAGGCCATGGACTGAAGGGGAGAGTCCTCAGGCATCTCTTCCCTGTCCTGCAAATTCCTTCACTGAATACCTCCCCAGATGAGGGAAGATTGACTGTTTGCCCCTACAGAGGCAGTTGTGACCCCCTGACACCCTCTGCTTGGACCTAGGAACATCTGCTTTGACCACCAAGCTCAGTCTCTAGCATGGAAATTATGAAGGCTATTCTTTTGATGAGGAACCAGAGGGAATGACTTAATCCCCAGTTTAGGCTTTTTTTTTTCCCCTAAAGCCAAGTCAGAATGACATTGCTCTTGCAGCTTCTGTTTGCGCCACTGCTGCTGTTGCTAACCAGTGTCATGAGTTAGTGTCTGGAAAGAGGAACATGTGAAAATCAAAACAAGGATGTTGAACAACAGAGATTGTCCAGTCCCCCTTTGAATTCTTCTGTTACCTATCCAAATATGGCTGAGTTGAAGAAAAGGAGGACTAGGAATTAGTGGATGATTCATTAGAGTAACAGTTCATTCAGGAGCCCCAGCTGCAGAATTAATCACCGTCAATTCTGCTGATAAAACCACCCTGGGACTGACAGGGTTTCAGACTTTGTTCCAAACCGATGACACAGTCTTAGAAACTATATTTTAAAACATGAATTCTGCTTATTTCTCCTGGGGTATTCATGTAATGGCGGGGGGGGGGCGCGCGCATTTTCAGTCTGAGAACTCAAAACTTTTTCTAAGAGAAGCAAATGCAAACCTTGCAGTGAAATTATTAGAGCTGGCAACAACATGTTGTGTGGGGAGAGCAAGGCTGTCCTGCTGAGATGTGGGGTGGCTGGCCTGTTGTTTTCCCTCATAAAATAATTTTTGGATTCCCCCTCAAAACATCTGGTTGCTTCTGGCTGTCTCGCAAAGCCCTGCATGCGAACAGGCAAAGCTTGAAGGAATTATCTCACTGTATGTGGCTGCTGTTTTTCATGTATCTCGGAGATATGCCATGTGCCGTTCCTGTGACAATCAGGCTAAACAGTAATTCTCTGAAAAACCATTAACTGGTATACGCACAGCAGAGCAGCAGTTAAATTTCCATGGGTTTCATCCCTCTCGGATGTTTTCCACCCTAAATGGGAGCAGGATTTCTGAGCTGCTGTGTGTAGGGAGCTTATGCTGAAAGATGCTTGTTTGGTTTATTTTCCTGAGCGCAGGGAGTGGGGAGAAGGAAGCCCCTTGATTTCGTATCAGAAAGGATGAGAACTGCACCTTATGGGAGACAAAGCTCAAATGGCACTCAGGGGAGGCAGGAACCGTGATTAAATCCTAAATAAATGGCATGAGGGTATCGCTGGGAGGTAGAAGGAGATGAGGTCTGAAATAGGGGGAAGCCGTCTTGGGTGGGCAAAGAGATAGGATGGCAGCTGGGGAGGGAAGGAGAACGGGTGACAGATTGGGGGTCTGCAAAGAAATGGTGCAGCTGGAAAAAAGAAACCGGGATGAGAAATGAGGCAGAATGACAGGGAGTGTGGGCAGAGTGGGGTTCTCGGCTACATCTGACCTGGGAAACAATTTTGATGAGATCTTGGGGATGGGGGATTTTTAACTGGCAATATATGCTGCTGGTGGGGCAAAGAAACAGGACAAGGATGTTCCTATGAGATTCTACATGGCTACTGGAAGCTCTCACGTACATGCCATCTTTCTTTCCATGTTGAATGCTGAAAGCTTTTAAACAAGTCTTCTGCTTTGTAGGGAGATAAAGAATGAGAAAGACTTCTTGTCTTTTAGTCTGCAGGGGTAAATTCCATTCTCTTCCCAGATTTCACAGTGTACCATACAGAGTATGAATGTAAAGGTCTGGGAACTTTCTTCAAAATTAAGTCACATGTCTGTATTTTTTTGAATAGCAGCATTGACTGCTTCCTTTCCCCTTCAAATGAATGCACAAATTGTTGGTGTGGGGGAATTTTTCCAAACTGGGAACTCTGATGGGTCGAGCCCCAATTTTTTGCCTACTTATAGAGATATCAATCTATACTGCTGCTCCCTGCTCTCAACTAGAGATCTCCAGACTGTGGTTTGAGTAACATTACTGATGGGAGAACCGTTTTACATAGCATTTGTAGGCCAGAAGAAGAAAAGTACAAATTATGAGAATTACAAGTGAAGATACCACAAATGAGGGAATTGCAGAGAGTAATCAAAGCCGGGGGGGGGAAACAGCAGCTCTGCCCAATGCGCTTGCTGCACGTTACATTGTGCGCCCCGCAGTATCTTTAAAATCATTGCCGAAATCACAGGAAATGTTGGTTCAGAATGAGGAAGAGCTGTGTCTCCTGATAAACCCATCTCCTTGGGAGCTTCGTGGCCAAAGCCCTTCAGTCTCCTGAACCTTTCTCAGACTTGATGAGAATCCAGTCTGAAAAGGAGAATTTCCCTAATAAACTGAACACATATTTTAGCAGCTTTAGCAATATCAGACCCATCAGTTGAAAATGACTGAACAATGCTGACCAGAGAGAGGACGTCTGCAGGGTACTGGGGAGCTCCCCAGAGCCGGGGAGCCCAAAGTAGCTCATGGCTTTGGGAGGGGGTTATGTTAGTTTGGGCGAAGAACAAGGCAGACGTGTCATATAGGGATTAAGACTGCCGATATCACTAGATGTTAATCTGCGTCTCTAGGAAGCAGTTAACAAGGCATGAAAATTTCATTCTGTTTGGAAAAAAAGGAGAACAACAACAAAAAACAAGTCGGTAAATGGAATATTATCTTCAAGGGAACAAACTAACATGTAGTTATCGGTATAGATGCAGTTGTTTGCTTTATTCTGGTTATAATTTGCATTAAACGATTCTTGAAAGCAAGGCCAGTTTCAGGCAATAGAAAACCAAGCTGTGTGTTCCCGGTGATCCCTAAATCTGATTTTGTGGCTGTACCCGCAGTGAAACCTGACTTTACCCCCTAGAGCGTGTTTGGGACTTGCTCACAGGCCATCGCCCATGGCGGAGTGACAGTGCTAGAGAAATCCTACCTGGTGAGAGTCGCAGGAGGGTTATGCCCATCAATGCAAACACTAGATTAAAGTTCACGTTCTGTCACCGATTTGATGTCTGACAAATGGCCTTTCTGTGTCTTGTTTTTCACTTTGCTAAATGGGATAATCGTTCTTGCTCTCCTCCCTAAAGCGGTTTGACAGCCAAGACTGGAAAATACTCAACAGAGCTATACAGAAATCTAGCTATATGGAATACAGAAATCAAAATCCTGCATGACCGCAGTAGTCACTTCATCTCTAATTTCACCTATTCTGCATTTTGGGTTTAATTTAATTTTCTTTATGGCAATCAAACTGTGATATTGGTATAATAGGATTCACCTTTAAGCATCATGTTTGTTTTGGGGCATGCTTACGTATTAGTATCCTGCTTGGGCACAGGGGAAGTATTGTTCCTTCACCCTGAAAGATAAACTCTAAAAAAAAAAAAAAATTATAAGCACAAATGACACCTATTATGAATAGAGAAAGCTTTGTATGAGTCAGCAAAACAGTTTGCAGGTCCCAATTAGCCCAGGTGCAACGAGAAATTGCCCCCATTTGAGCACCAAAACCAAACTTTGCATTGCGCGGAGGAGGGATGAAAGACAGAAATAAAAGCTTCATGGTCTGATGAGAAGAAAAGCAGCTTTCTCTCTCCCCGTGAGCTGTACGCACCGGCCCTACTGAAGCTGCGGTATCTCAAGTGAAGCAGCATTTGCCTAGGACGTGCATTTGCATACCAGATCTCAGCTCTTGAGAACTAGCGCTATAATTAAAACAGAGCTGAAAGCTCACAAGCTGTACGTTTTGAACAGCAGTGGAGAATATCACATTTTTACACCTGGAGAAACGGAAGCAAAGGCATTACAGAGAGATGAGTCCTGCTGCTTACCCCCTTGCACCAAATCGGGCACTATTTCCTCGCTCGTGCAAACGCAGTTCACCAGAAACACCCCCTAACCCACCCAGGCTCAGGATGCAAATGTAGCTTAGCAGTGGGGTTTTTCTCTAAGCTGTTTTTAATTGTTTGTTTGTTGGTTGCTTTTTTTTTTGCCCAAAGCACTGTTAGCAAGCCTACTCCTCTGTCGAGCTATCCCAGCCATCTGCCAATGTGGGCTCAAAAGAACATTCTTCGGGGCCTTATCCAATTTGTTGTATCTGATTCATTAAAGTAATTACTCTTGCTATTAAGTCATTGCTTGGAGTTTGGCAGCTAGATAATAATCTGGGACCTAAATTTCTAAACCGAGCTAAAATCTTGCTTGATTTTATTTTCTCAAATCTCACATCGCCTGAAATGAGTCCTGGGTGCGAGCAGTCCCTGGCGCGGCACCGACCAGCTCTGGCAGCTGTGACCAAGAAAAAGGACATGTGGAAAAACCTCTTTTCTGGCTTATCTTGTCAGCTGGAGTTAGTGGTGCCGCACTGATACAACAGGAGTGGTGTGATTTTAGCTGCGAGCAGTGTGATGGCACCAGAATTATTTGGCATCGGTTACCAACAGTATCCTCAAGTGTCCCGGGACTTTGAGTTGTGCTGTGACTTCATTTAGTGAGGTTAAAGCTCTGGGGAAATGCCATGAATGACATTTCCTATGGCATTTCTGAACTGGAAGGTCCCTTCCAGTAACATCAAAGCAGGTAAGGAGGTAGGACAGAGCTGAGGAAGATTTCTCACCCTATGGATTATGAAGGGGAGCGTCCTGATGATCAGTGCTGACAGACAGTCCCTCGTGAGCACAGCTCCCAAAATCCAGCTCCCTGTGGCACCAAAACCCCAATCTGAAGAAAACAAGCAAGGCCAAACAGGACCATTTACCAAGTCCATAACGGGACTCCACCCCCAGGGTCTTTGAAACTGAGGAGGGACCAACCCCCTCACTCACAGGAGCCAGGCAGGCACAGGACATGTCTGCTCCCTGACACCACGGAATCCCCCTGTGCTGAGATCTCCTCGCCCACCATCCCATCCCATCCCATCCCATCCCATCCCATCCCATCCCATCCCTCCTGCTTCTGTTCCCTTGGGAACCCGGCACCTGCTGCGGGTACGATGGAGCGTGGCAGAGACTTAACCCTGTGTTTCAAGATTATCGGCTCTTAGTTTCCCAATCCTGCAGGAGCCAATCTGGAAAACAAGGCAGCATTAAACATTTGCTGCTGCAAATAATGGAAACGCAGCTGGCTCTCAAATGTTTGATTTTATTGCACCTTTCTTCACAATGTTTATGAGCTTTTTCCTATTTATAAAGCCACAAAAAGTCTGAAGGAAGCCTCTTAGAGATATAAATTCTCATGCTGAGAACTCTGAAAGTGCCAACAGTCCCGGGATGCGAATGCCCATCACTTCTGTACGCAGCAAAATAAATTACCATCAATGTCCTCTTCTCTGTCACCTCTACATCTTTGTCGTTGGCACTCAAACACTTCGCATCCTCCTCTGCCTAATGTACCCCCCGCCTCCATCTCTATCCGAATCCTCACAAGGCCAATCCCCGAGCCTGGAGGTGCCAGGAATGCTGCTGTGCTGCTGGACACCCGACACTATGTTTGACCAGACCCTTTCACGGACATTTTCCAGGGTGTGATAAAACCCCCTTTGCCTTTTGTTATGGTTTGAGAAACCCATAACAATTGATTGTCATTTAGACAATTATTCTATCACCTGATGACCCCTCTCCACCCAGGAAGGGGAATCAGGGAAAAACAAGGAAACACAAGGGTTGAAATATAGATTTAATAGGATAAGACTAAATAATTAACAATAATACTAAAGAATCAGTATTGATCTTGATACCAATATAAAATATACAAGGATTATGCCCTGTCCATTCCATCACAGGAAGCTGTGGGGCAGGAAGCACAGGGGACAGCAAGCGTGGGACACCGTGAGCGCTGCGGCTTCGGGAGGAAGGGACGGACTCAGGGCTCCAGCACCGGGGCAAGGAGTTTCTCTGGATCACTGCCATCAAGGGGGAGCAAGCACTACACAGCAAACTTTCTAATTTATAGTGAACGTGCCGTTCATGGTATGAAATAACGCTGTTGGCAGCTTGGGTCAAGCGCCCGGGTCCGGCTCCTCCTCATCCCTGCACCTGGTGAGCTGGGAAACACCCAGACCTTGAATCCCGCACCCCATCGCTGGCTATAAAGTCAGTACGTTCATGAATTCAGACACTAGTCTTCTAAAAGTGCAGTTTTCCCGAGCATTATAAGAGAAATTAGCGCTGTGTCGCTCAAACCAGGGCACCTTTGCATCTCCCCAAGCCGGGGCCGGCAGGGTCCCCCAGGGAAACCCGCCGCTGTCTGCGCTCGGAGCAACCGTCTCCCGCTGCGGGCAGGCGTGACGTCACGCGCGTCACCTTGCATGACGTCAGAGCGGTGTGACGTCACACCCTCCCGGGCCGAGGGCAGGGAGGGGGCGGCAGGTGTCGGGCAGGGCTCGGCTGGGCCCGGCGCAGTGCCCCCGCCCCCGGCTGACAGCGGCGGGCCCGGCGCGGCCCGGCGGGAGTTGTAGTGCGCGGCGGGCGGAGGCGGGCGGAGGCGGGCGGGCCGGCCCCGGGGCGGACTACAAGTCCCAGGCGGGGCGGGTGGCGGCGCTGCGTGTGCGAGGGAGCGGGCGGCGCGGCGGGGCTGGGCTCGGCCGGGCTCGGCTCAGCGCGGCGCGGCGGTCACCTCCCGTCTCTCCCTCTCACAGCGGCGGCGACGATGCAGGCGGAGTCGGGGATCGTGCCGGACTTCGAGGTGGGCGAGGAGTTCCACGAGGAGCCCAAGACCTACTACGAGCTGAAGAGCCAGCCCCTCAAGAGCAGGTGGGACGGGCGGAGGAGGACGCGGTGCCCCCGCGCTGAGTCAGGCCGTGTGTCAAGGCTAAAATGTCCCCTGTGTGTCGTGCCCGCCACCCCCGGCCGGCCGCGCTGAGGGGAGGCATCCTGCGCAGCGGGGCGGCCATTTAGCGCTGCCTGCCATAATAGCGGCGTTGTCGGGCGGGAGGGCGGGCCGGCCTTATGTAAAGGGCATTGTTGGCCCTGCGGGGGCCTCTCGCTGTCATGCCGGGGCGGCCCCCGCCGCCCCTGGGTTCCTGTGGGGAGGGGAGGGGACGGGGACAAGGCACCGGCGGGACCTGCCCCCGGTGGGCGCCGCCGCCGCCCGTGACCGTCCCCGTTCCCCCCCGTCAGGTGCGGTGGCACCCGGGGGTGTCCGCGCAAAGGTGTTGCAAGGTCTTGTGGCGTGTAAGGTTGTTCTGGTGGCTTTTTTTTTTTTTTTCCTGACTTTGAGAGCAGGTTTGTTACTTGCAGTTGCTTGGGGACTGGAAACTTTTGCCTAGGTACGTCACTTTCTTCCTAAAGTGTTTTTTTCCACATCCCCCCCCCCCCCCCGAGATATATACTCTTTATTCTTATCTGAAGCGGCTGTGTCGCCTAGATATGGTCTGTGGAGGGAAATAAGGCGGTGTGTGTTTCTGTCTCTTGCGGGGTGTTGGGTACCCGCTTTCTGTCCTAGCGCTGGAGGAAGGAAGCTCTCCTGCTCCTTGAGCATCTTCCTTGTCAGCAGTGGCGTGCTGCTCCCTCCTCTGCTCTTTCATTCAAAGTTCTCCGGCGGTAAAAGAACCCTCCATTTCATCACAACCCTCTCCTCAGCTGTACTCGGTCGAATATAAGGTCATTGCTGCGAGTGTATCTTATTTGTAATCAGGTCTGTTGTTAGTCTGTTCATGGGTTTTAGTTTTGAACAATGCGCTTTGTAGGTCTGTGCATGTGTTTGAAAAGTGAATGGGAAGGTAAATATTTAAATAAAAAAGAAGCACGTTAGAATGCGCTTAGGTTGTACTGCCTGTCAGACAGATTTCAAAGTAAACAAACGTATTTGTGATCATGCTCTGAATGTTTAAGAAACATTGAAGGTCTTGTAGTAAAAGATGTTAAAAATTCTGTCACTGTTGCACGGGCTGGCAAACCTGGGGCCACCTCCTCCAGCCTATCTTCATGGCAGCCCTGTCTCACACTGAGCCTTTGGTATTGCTGAGAAATGGTGCGTGTGGTGGTGATGTGCAGCCTTTCGCAGCCTGACAGACCAGCCAAGCTGCCAGAACTCCTCTGCCCTCCAAGGTTGAGCAGGGAAGTTGCCATTACCCAGGTAATTAGCTGGGGGCCAGGCTAAGGTGCAGAGAAAGGACAGTGCAAAGAGGGTGGGTTCCAGCTGTGATGGAGGCAGCTGGGAGACCCACAAGGCTTTGGCTTCAGTGCCCACGTCGCCAGTGGAATGCAGCAATCGCAGGGTAGATCACGACAACCACAATGTTGCCAAATAGCCCTGTTTGCACCAGCTGTGGGTTCTAACTGGTGTGCAGGAGTTGTCTTGTTACGGTTGTCCACTTTGTAGTCAGCAGCTTTTCTGTGCCTTCAGATGGTGTAGGCATGGAGCATAGATAGCAGGTCTGGATTGGAGCTTAGATAGTAGGTCTGCATTTGACCTTGCACAGATGTTCCAACTGCTTTTAATTCCTGTGACTTGATGCTTTGGGACATGAATGCATCCCTGCGTTGTTCACTTTTCTCAGGAGGAAGTGCATAAGGATACTCCGTAATGAAGCACTGGAGTATCTGGCCGTCTGCTAAACGTTGTCACTTCAAACCTCCCTAGACTGAATTGCTCCAGTACATTCTTACCTGGTACTCCTGCAGAGCCAGCACTGCCCACCCTTTGGGTTTAAAGGGACCCCCATGCGAGTTATACAGACATTCTGGTCATGCCTCAGGCCAACACCTGATGTTTCCAGGAGGGCTTGTTGGGTAGGGGAAGTGACCAGCTTGACCCGGTCTGCCTCCCTGTCCCTCCACACGTACCCATGCATATAAGAAGAGGGAGGCCCGAGGGTGGAATAACAACCCATGGTTTTTTTGGCAGATAGCGAACTGTCGTGCTAACCTCAGTGTGGAGTCTGCCGAGCTCACGTACAGCTCTTACCTCGAGGTAGAGTCTCAGTTGTCTTCCTGGTCTTGTGGGAGACGAAGACATAAAGGAGCCAGGGGCCCCTGCCAGGTCCGTATAAACCTGTCCCTGGAGCCAGGTTGATAAAACTTGATGATAACAGGAGGCAAAAGTTGCTCACAAACCTGTTTGCTTCATGATGTGCAGATCATAATCTAAGAGGACTTCTGTAGTCCTTCAGCTTTGCTCAGGCCTGAAACCAGTCTGACTGATGATCATCAAGGGTATCTGACATCACTGTGCTGCTTTCTCTTGTGGATGTAAATCAGGAGTAATTGCGCAGCAGCCAGTGGAGTAGCACCAGGTCAGTGTGGTGTAGCGATGGGACTGTGGCCATGGGAATTGTTTTCTTACCATCTTCTCCCGAGCATTGCTCCGGGGAGCAGGCAAACCAGAGGCAATAACTGATGTTAGGAGATGAGTCTAAATAGCAATGTTCTCTTTTCCCTGGTGAGAACTGCTGATTTCCTAGCAACATTCAGGGCTTTCTCTGATCTTTTCTAACCATAAAGAGGTGAGAAGCATCCTTGGCTTACTCATAGCAGCTGAATTTTTTGAGTACTTAGAAAAAGCCATCAAGCTCAGCAGTATGTGAAAATGCCAGTCCTCTGAACCAAGAAGAAAATTTTTTTGTTGCCCAGTTTAACTCATCCCTGCCGATATTGTGGTCTTTCATGCAGTAAAACTCTCCTATTTGCTTCCTCCCAGGTTGCTTGTTTTCCAATATATGACATCCAATTAAAAGATTTCTCCTCTTCAATGTGTGCTTGCAGTTACTCCATCCATATTTCATAATTCAAGCCTGCAATCCAAAGCCGCAAGGGGTCCAATAATAAAAGCTTTTTGCAGTAAATACTGTACTAACTTAGGCCAAGCCACAGCTGAATGCTAGAGGCCAAGGAAAAATGTAAGCCCAGCAAAAAGCTTTAATCACCGGGGGTGGAGAGAATACATGGGGTTGAAATATGTCAGTCCCAACTGTATTTCCTAAACCCCTCAGACTCATGAGAAGTTAGCTTCTTGTGCTAAGTGCTAGATACATTTAAGGGTTCTCTGGAATTTGCTGTGGTTGAATGTCTTTGAAAACTGAGATGTTTCAGTTGCTTTGGTTTCTCTAGAGTCACTTTTCACCGTGGGAGGAAACTGGGCTGTGTGATTAGCCAGTAAGATGATGGGATTTATTTTTTCTTTTTTCCCCCTCACATTCATACTTTATTCCTCTCCTGCCATATTCCCAAAAGATAATAGTTTTATTTTAGAAGTATATGTACTTAAATATGTATGTGTTTGTGTAATGAACAAGTAAATAAGGTTTCTCTTCTGGTAGAAGCAGTGCACAGTGAAATTGATGGAGTTTTATTTTCAGGCAATCAGTTGAAGAAAATAATCAGTTATTACCAAAAGTAAACACAGATCCTGATGTGTCTGCATGCAGTCATCAAGGTGCTGTAGGCTTAAGTTACATCTGTCCTACAGCTAATATGGGTTCTGTAAATCATTTGACTTATTAAAGCGATGTTTTGGATATCAGACTGGTATCTGGAAGTAAGGACTTTACAGTCTGCCTTTGCAGAACTAACCCAGATGTGCCAAATGCAGCAAAAAAAAAAAAAAATCTATATTCAATTGCTTTTCTCTGTTTTTTGGTTCTCTGTAACGTGTGTCCGTTTGGATGGTATGTGTGACCTAGCAAGTGCCAGGAAATTATTGACAGTTGTTGTAATTTACTGCCTTGCTCTTAATAAAACCATGTACCTGCAGGTAAATTACTGCTATTTGTGCTATTTTCTGTTGCCCTTTCCCAGCTTATTTATTTTTGGACTGGTCAGAAAGCACCTGAATGATCCGGTTACTAAAGTATTTTTAGTGGAAAAAAAAATATTAGGAAATGCTATTAAGTTGCACAGTAATTTTTTAGGGAGCTTATTCTTACTTTATGAGCAACAACGTTGAGATGTAGTTTGTCATTACTAAAGCAGTGATGGTTTTATAGAAGTCTCATCGTTCCAGGTGTCCAAATGCCTTTTTTTTTTTTTTTTAAATGTAAACTTGCAATATTTTATTTATATCAACTAGTCTCTATCCAGTTAGGGTCCTCTGTAAAACACTCCTCCTTTTTTCTTTCTTCTCTTGCTGTGCTAAACTTTAAAGTTTTGACTTAGTAAGAACTTTTCCTTTTAATACACAGTGTTTGTTGAGGAAATATTAATTTCACCAAAGAGGCACACATTTTTAAACTGTATTTACTCTGGAGCCAAAGAGGACTTTTCCAAAGTGCCGTAGTCTGGAGATGATCAAATTTAATTTTGTAAATGAACTTTGCAGCATGATTAAATTTGAACTTGATTATGTTAGGCTTCTCAACATTGAGTTTGTGCCTTATTGGAGGTAGTCTTTTCATATTACTGCTATTTATGGATCTTATTCAAGTGTTTTATATTCTGGTTGGGTTCTGCAATGCAGTTTGTTCAAGCTACTGCTTATATCTGTTCCAGTTGTGCAAGAAGTGGAAAATATCCTTTATTTAGAACAGGTCACATGTGCTTGCATCCAGGAACCACGTCTCAGTGTGTTTAAAAAAAAAAAAAAATGTATCTTGGAGGAACAGATTTAAAAAGTTCCTGAAATATTTTTCCGTCTGTTACAGAGGAACATTACATTTTTTAAACTAAAAGGTAATAATAGCCGAGTTTAAAGTGATACGTAGGCTAGCACTGACTGAAGTAAATGGTAAAAGTCTTAACCGACATCAGTGGGAGTAAAGCTAAGCCAAAAGTACTTCTCTTTGAAATCTCTCCGGTAACATTTTTGTGAGTGAGTCAATAATCCCATGTTTATTCTGCACCTCAAATTCGCTTCACTGGGAAGGAAACCCTCGCCACATCTTTTTGTACTCTTTTATTTTTGAAAACAGTCTTAAAAGGAAAGGCTGCAATTGGAGTGTCTATTGTATAAACATGTGGATACAATAAGCGGTATGTCTTTGTATTTCCTTATACCGGGAGCCGGTGCTGCTCCCTGTCTGTAGCAGAGCATTTTCCATGGTGAGAGATCCTGGTTGACCTTTTCTCTTCTGTGAAACTCTCTCTGTGTTATTTGCAGTAGGCCTTTGCTATTTAGCAAGGAAACAGAAATAGCCCATGAAATTCAGTTCAGCATTTGCTTTGATACGAACTATTGAACGTCACCTTTTTGCTTGCCTCGCCTGCTTTCCTCGGGAGGATTTTGTTTAGCTGCCAAGCCGGTCAGAGAGTGCACAGATATTTTGAGGCTGAGCTGACTGCGCTGACTGTGCACCTATTTTCTTTTTATTTATCGGACTGCTGGTTGTATTGGTCGTGTCTAAGTACATATGCACTCTGCATGAAATAAATCTGTACCTTTCTGGAGAGCAGGAAGCTTCTCTAGCTGGCTGCTATCAATTTACAGAACCCAGGTGATAATTTGAATCAGTGTATTCTGCTTTTTAAGTGGCTGAAAATAAACCGATGCAGCCCTGCTGATGGTGCCCCTGGTGCTGCTTGTTTCCTTGCTTGTGGTGGAGGGAATTTCACAAACCTCTGGACCAGAATTATTTGGGCTGCTGTGAACCTACCAGTTGTCATTAACAAGTCATTGCAGAGCTTATTCTGCCCTATGTATGTTTTTATTTGGCACTTAGGGTGATGTATCGGAGGCCCATTCCAGCACGGTGGTAGGCAGCATGACTAATTCCTGCTGTATGGTTTGGTCAGGATCTAGAAGACTGGGAAACAAGAGCAGAAGAGACTTGCAGATGTGTTATTTTATAACCAAATGTAGCCTCTTGCCATATTCTGTGATTAAAAGTTTAATGGGAAGAAGTCTGTATAGCTGGTTAAAAATGAGGATACAGGAGAAACCTGTTCCAACACTTACTATGCTGTCCTCCTATTTCTGGGTTTGCTTTCCAAAGCAACGTGCTTTTAAGACTTTGAAAATGAAACGGAAGGAGTAACTTTCTGTTTACTTTTCTGCTAAAAATTGAAATTGCCTGTTGGCTGTTAATTGTCTTCTGAGAATGATCTGCTGTTTTAGTGTCAAGAACATAATGAGAGTTCAACATCCATTAAGCTGATCAGGCTCTTGGCCATTATTGTCTGTCTCGTTCTATTTTGGATTCAAGAAGTTTTTGAAACATGTTGGTTTGTAACATTTTTGTTTGGTAAAATTCACGGTCTTTTAATATAGTTTTTTCTGGAACAAAGGCAATGTGATTAAGCAGTATGGTATGGCAGATTTTGCTGGACAGTTAACTGTTGCATCACTATCATATTTTACTAGAACTGTGATTATTATTATTTTTTTTATAATCCCAGCAGCTAAACAGTAACAGGACAATTATTGGCTTGCATGTAGTTTTACACTTCATTTCATACTGGGGAAAAACAGCACAGGAAAAGGAATATTGTTGCATATTCATAATATGACAATGCTACTACTTTATCTGCAACAGCTGTAAAAAAAAAAAAAAAAAAAAGCTGATGCTGCTTTGAGTGTCAAGATTGAAATATTTAGGTTCACTGGAACCAAAGATTGTAATACGGTCTGAGACAGATCACCTGTGCTCCAGCCCATCGAGGTAGAAATTATGTGTGTTTTCCTGTGTTGGACACGCCAAGGGTCTGCTTGCTGTGGATATGCACTAGCAATTTTGGCATGCCTTTGGAAAGGGGTCTGTCCCAGTATCTTTGGTCAGAATTTCAGCTTGCGGCCTGCATAAGCCCTGGTCATCAGTGTCTGTGGGCTTCACCTGCAAATACATGTTTCAAAGAGGATGTAGGAGTGTCCAAGTGAAAGAGGGTGGTGTGGGTACCACAGGTACAAGTACAAAAATTGTGAAAATTAATACGGAAGTCTTGCAATACAACTGCTAGCTAATACTTTAACCACTAATAATGCCTTTGGATCAAGCTCATTTTTTCTGGTAACATCTCTGCTGTAAGGGCTGCTGTAATGTTTGTGTTAGCAGCTTTCTGCCAAGCATGCAAGCCAGGGTCTGGTGGTTTATAGCTTTTTTTTTTTTTCTTCTTCAGTGGTAAGTGATTATGTAGAAACCGTCTGCAGGCTCCCCCCGCCCTGACCTGCTGCTCACAGCTGCTGCGTGGACTGGACTGGCAGGTTGAAGGGCAAAAATGTGTTGCTGTGATATATAATTACTTCTTCCAGCATGAGCCAACAGAGCTGCTTGCTGTGATGATTGTTACATATACTGCTATGTAAAACAGAATGCAAGTTTAATGTAGGGTTCGGGCTAGTATTTTAATGTTGTAATTAACAGCCTCTAACAGTAAACAAGTTGTTTTTTTTTTTTAATCAGTTCCCATGAAGATTATTCCTTTATGATGTAGGCAGACATACATTTGCAGATGTGGAGTTTATGAATTCTGTATTGCTTGGCGAAATGAGCATCAAGAACAAACAAATACCTCTCTTTCAGACCCTTTTTCTCTTATTCTAGAATACCACAGGTACGGTGTCAGGTGGCTGGAGATCAGTCCTGCTGTTGGTATATCATAGGGACATTTCTGCTAAGGGAAACAGTCACATCTGAGATGATGTGGCAGTTCCCATCTCTTGGAAGAACTGGATTCATCCTTAAACGCTCCACAAAAAACGGTGATCTAGTTTCACAGGTACGTTTTGCCTCTGTTTGTGCTGTTCTTTTGACACAAAATGGGCATAAGCCCCGCTGAACCTGCTGCTTAGGCTGGAGTGGCTGGGTGGAGCATGCTGGGGTGTCTGATCTTCTGAGACCATCTTGTGAGACTGCTTGTGAAGAGACCTGTGAAACTGCAGGGAGTAGGAAGAAGGTTTGTATCTGTTCCTTGGCAAGCTTCCTTTGTGTGCGAGGGTTACATGCCTGGTTTGGCCAACTGTTACATTAAAGGATTTAGTTATGATGAATTCTGCAAGAAACAGACTTTACATGGTGGAAATTAGTGTTTTAGTTACCTGGAAAGATGTTGATCAGCTTTGAGATATTTAGGTGCTGGAAGCTTGACAAGTTTAATGTGTTTAAAGCATCACGCCAATAACAGATACTGTATTGTCGAAGCTTGCCTGTAGCCCTGAGATGCTGAGACAGTGTTTCTTATCTACGTGTATGTGATGACACAAATGGCTGTATGAATTGTAGAAACCTAGTAGAGCAGGGGTGTTGGGATGTGGAGGCCGGAGAAAAGTAACGAGAAGAAGTGGGAACAACTGGGTACTGATACTTCAGAGAATGGAGACAGAAGTGATGAATGATCGTTACCAATCTTATTCCTAGCCATCCTGTTGTAACATGTAAACACATAGAGAAAATAGGAATTACTGTGATTCCTTCTGGAGGAGAAGCAGCCAGCTAGAAAACTTGGGATGGAGCTAAATCAGCTGGGAACTGTTTCAGGGTGAGAAGATGGGAGCAGGCTTTGGAAGCTGTCAGATGGCAAGAGATGAAGAATATGGGCAAGGGGGAATTGTGGTCCTGGAGCTTCAAACTAGGAAGCTGGAATAGTACCGCAGAGATGGAAAAGGATCATTGAGTTATCTGAGTGGGAGAGCCTGGCTGAGCATGTTTTGTGCACGTTTACTATTTCCTCTCAGAATTCTTTCGGTTTTATCTAAATAAAGAAGGAGAGAGTTTGCGTAAAATATGACTGACTTTGGAAACGCTTTTTCTGGATTTGTCCCTGCATGTTAATATGCAGCTGTAAAGCCAAACTAGGAATACATAGGTAGAGAGAACAAACCAAGCCCTTATTATTATGTTTGTGGACTTCAGCCTGAATAAATAACAGTTGCAACCTGAGAGAATGAAATCAGAATGATATTGAGATGTGTAGACATACAAGAGGGGATGATCTTACAGAAAAACAAAGGGAAAAAACTCTTTTGAGCTGTTCACTGGAAGCTGGAAGGAGTTCAGGGAGGCGTGGGTCTCTTGCAGTGGGTCCCCTGGGATGCCATTAACTCCTCTGTTTGGGTTTCTGCTCAGTCTAGCAAACTTTATTTTATTTGTTCCAAATATTTACAGTTCTACCCAAGCTCAACCAAGCTAAAGGTACATCCCAGATGTCAGTCTGTCTAGTGGCACAGTTCAGAAGAGTTGCTGGGATCATTTATTTATTTATTGCTGTTGTAACACGAAGGTTGCTATCTGATAAATAATTATTCCACCCTTGGAGAAGGCACATTGTAAATCTGTTAAGCTGCTCCTTTGTTTGTTAGGCTTGTGCATAATGAGTTTGGAATTTAAGATTAGTAGTATACTGTGCAACTGCTCATTTTGTGACCTCATCCTCCTGCTTGGCTCGCCTGCCTGTCCACCTGTCACATCCTGTTGGGCACCTAGGGCTATATTCATAAGGGAACCTTGGTTTAGCATTGCATCATCTCATTTTTATGTGTTCTGCTGCCTAGTGGAATTAAAAAAACCCATGAGGTAGGTGTCTAAGTTCCCTACAGAACTCATGAGGGAAAGGTGGCTTCAAAGAAGGCTTGTGAAAACCAGCATGCGGAGTGGAGGATTGCCTGAGTCAGCCAGCGAAGGGTATAAGAGGCTGGTGTTGGTGTTGAACACTGTCCCTTGAAGATGTGGTTGTCTGGTCTAGGTGAGCTGTTGCTAAACCTTTCTCGGAGTGATGTGACAAAGACAGGTCTGCTCTTACAGAGATGAGGAAGAGCAGGTAGTACAACATCCCCCTACCCCAGCTTTATCCACTCGGGACACAGAAGTTTTGAGTTGCAGTCCTGTCTGTGACTCAAAACATGGGATTGAACATCTCCACCACTCTTTGCAGTGCCCAAACCAATAAACCATGGGCTTTTTAAGGTGTCTCTTTTGCAGGAGCTAGTCCCTTTTGCCTTGTATAGTATCAATTGAACTGCTAGGAGCAGGAGTGGCTCGGTGTAACACAGGGGAGTGAGCATTTGCCTGGGATGGTTCTCACCCTGCTCCAGAAAATAGTTCAAAGTGGAACAGCTCTGCCAGGAAGCAAGGAAGATGTGTTCAGAAATTAGATCGTTTTCAGCTCCATCTGTTTCTAAAAGGCAGTTGTCCAAATCTCTGTAGTTGGGGTCACAACATGAAATATGGGGATCTGCTTGAAATACGAGTGGTGATATTTGAGGCACAGGTAGCTGGATAAAGGGAAAATATCTTTAGGTTTATGGGAACCAATTGGTTCCTGAATTACTGCAGGAGGACAAGGAAGTTGAAGGGTGGTATGAATTCTCTGATGGCCAAAGGGCCTCTCCGAGTGGCATATATTAGTGAGGAAGTCGTCACGCAAAGGTGGATGTTAACAGGGAAGACAAGTAGACGTCAATTCTTGAGAGTGCTTAATTTTTTAGGAAGGTGAAATTATTTGTGGTGCAGCAAGAGAAGCTTAAATCTATGTAGAGGTGGGTTATTTCAAAGGAGTAAGGTGAGTAAGGCAGGAGATGAAATAGGATTATGTCTCTATCACGAACTTGTTTTTTTGATTTAGCTTGTTGCACAATTTACAGTTTCAGTCTAATTGCAAAACTATTCTGCAAGTGATAATTTGGTTCCCAGCTAATACAGCTTTTGATATTTACTGTACAGAGCTGTGCTGTAGGAGCTGCTTGCCCTGAAGATGATGTGGGCCGGCAAAGACTTTCTGTTTTTCAAGCGTGTCGAGTGATGTAAAAAAGGCATGAAACAGATCTGCCTGTTAGGACGATCTCAGAGGTGATGGAGCTGCCTGCAAAGAAAACAGGGCTGGCTGGAAGAGGCTGCTGCTGCTGCATGTTTGCAAAGCTGGGGAGAGTATTTCTTGGAGCCTTTTTGGTATTTCCCAAAGGAATCAGCCACCCTGCCTTTACAGCAGCCTCCTGCTTTCTGGGAGAGATCCCTCTGAGTAGGCAGTAATTACTGTATTTCCAAAGGAGTCCTTGGCTGTGGAGGAGACTGTTAATTATCCCTCACTTAGCCTTTCTAATGAAGGCGCCTGTAAGAGTTGTGCTGGGGTACCACAATCTCCGTAGCACAAGATTTTGCTCCTCTGGGTCTGCAGTGTGCATGGTGATCTCTTGCACTGATCTGGGGAGGGGAGTGTGTGTTCTTGGGTCTCAGGTGGGATCTTTAGGGACTTGCTCTTTGAAACTGTTGACTGTTTGGCCTTTTGCCTTGCAGCACTACTTGAGACTATAAATAAACCTGCGGAGGAACAGGTCCAATGATCTCGTGTTCCCGAATGCCATTCTGCTGTGCCAAGCGTCGTGCTGCATACCAGCTCAATGAAAGGAGGCTGGTGAGAAAAGGTGGCTCTTGCAGTGAGCTGCAACCTGGAGCACCTCTGATGGTGGTTGCAGTCTCAGCTGATAATTCCAGCATTTTCATACCCAGAGCTTCGCCTGGGCATTGCAGCTATTTTAGGTAGGCACAGAGACAGAGGCACACAGAAGGTGACAGGTCCTGCTCTCCCAAAGGGTCACAAGGGCATCAGTGTGCTATCGTTATGGTGCAATGTTCAGCAGATCATGGTGATGCTCTTGTCTGTGCCATCTTGGCGGGCTGATATGGAAAACCAGCGGTACTGCAGGAAAAACCATATTAATGATCTAAAGAAAAAATGCTTCAGTGATTCCTTACTGCTTCCCCCTTGTTTAAGTACTGGGTTTGCTCACTCATCTGCTTTCTCCTATGGTTTTTGAGATGTGCTATCAGCTGGAGGATGGTACTGGTTTGTATGGTTACCAGTCTCATCCCCTGCTATCTGGTAACTCCTGCCCTGTTGCTATGAAACGTTTTGGTGAGATGCTGTGTAAAAGGGATGAATATCCATCTGTAACTGCAGAGATATTTTTCCATGGCTCGTCACTTGCTGATCTTTCTGATCAGTTTTCTAATTCTGCTGTTGGTGGATTTAAATGCTTTCTGGTGCTGTCATACAGTTATCTGATGTGTGTTTCCCATCTGTAACTTAATACCTTTGCATTGAGGTTTATTAAATAACACAGTGCAGAAAATTGCAGTATCTGTCCTTGTTGTCTCTTTTCAGTGGGTTTATTTTTTGTGGCAAGGACTTTCACAGCTCTTGAAATTCCAATTCTGTAATCTCTGTTTACTAAGACAGTTTTCTGTGTATTTAAGATCTCCAAAGCATAGCCTGATTCCGTAGAAGTGTTAAATTTGGCTGTTTGCAGAGTCATCCACAGTACATAGGTTGTTCAGTATGTGCTGTTCGGTTTCTTGCAGTGCTATGGGGAATGCTGGGCTTTAGGGGCTACATGGTGGAAATGCAGTTCCTCCTTTCTGCATGTAGCATGGGAAGAAATAAGTGGTAGAACTAGGAACTGTGTGCACTTTATTTGGTGGCATTTACAGTTGCAGAGCACCCCTGGCAGCAGAAAGACGGGTGCTCTAGAACTGCAAGATTGTATTGATTGTGTTGCATTTCTGGTAGAACAAAAATATAACAGGCTCAGCGTTTGTACTTTCCACTTGTGTATTGTTTTCTCTTTATTTTGTGTATTTAGAAAATGCTATGCTCTGCAAACTGCTGGTTTAGTATTTTCTGTAGAATGAAAACCATCTGGATAATTTAACTGAATTTTATTAAAGTTTTGGTAACAGGCTCTTTTCTGTTTCCTGGCATCTTGTTAGATGAAGATGAGAATTCAAGTTAAAATTCAAGGAGGTAACAATGTGCTGGCTTATGACCTGGAATCTTAGAAACAACTTGGGCTTGTTTGAAGTTGTAAAAGTAAGTGAAATATTAAGATGGTATACAGTCTCTCCCAAAGACATTCTCCCTGAGCAAGTGCCTGCTGTAGGCTTCGTGATCCCCCCGCCCCCTAGTGTACTTGGAATCCTTAGTATAGTGGGAGCTGCAAGCTACAGAAAGCATACAGCATTCATGCTGAGGCTTCTTTGAAAGAGATCAGACTTAAATGCCAGCTAAAGTTAAGCGTATTTTTAAAGACTTCCCTTGATGAAACCTCTGTTCAGCAACACACTTCCATGTATTCTTTATTTCAGAATCCTAAGTAATTCAATTGGTTTTGTACTCATAGGTTTAAACTTGTTGTACTCATAGGTTTAAACAGCCCTGGGGCTGTAAGAAACACGGGAGTGCTCTACTGTGATCCAGCAAACCTTAAGCACGTGAACTACGCTGCTCAAGATTACATGTGCTTAAGTTTCAGCTCGTGGTTTGAATATGTTGCTGGATTGGGAGGAGTGTTCAGCATATGGCAGGCTGTTAAATCTGATGTACTTTTGAGCCTGACACTGTTATTTTAATGTATTTCACTTTTGTTGAAATACTACTTGGAAAAGTAAAAAAAAAAAAAGAAAAACCTGGAAAAAGATAAATGCATAATCCTTTCAAGATGAGATGCAGAATTAACTGAATTTCAGTATAGTCTAACAGAGTAACAGAACTAGCAGTCAGATTTTTCTTTCTCCCACCTGCCCACCGCCAGAAGACTTAACTGCCCATTTAGTTTCTGCCATCCTGATGATAGCATTGGCTTATGGGTTTGTTTGGTTTTTTTTGGGTCCTGTGTTTTGTTTTGGGTTTCTTAGTTGTTTTTGTTTGTTTGGTTGGTTTCTTTGAGAGGTGAAGGAAGGTGATAAAGTTCTCGGGGTTCGAAGTTCTAGGCATTTGAGAGATGAGTATTTAGATTTGCAGGTGCTTAAATCATGAAGAACAGTTCCTTGAGCGAGTACTCGTGTGTGTGTGTTTGTGTGCCTACCGTGATAGCGAGTGCTTGTGTGGCTCCTCTGATAAAAGAGCTGTATATGACTGCAGCTTTCTGAATCCAAACTAGGTTGTTCTCAAAACCAACCGCAGCATTGTTAGTCTAATATCAGGTGTCATGTGGACGGGTTCTGAATATTTGGAACAGGGTTATTTTCAACAGTCTTTTAAGTTTTTCCCAGTGGCTATCCAGAATCACAGAATCATTGAGGTGACACCTCTGGAGATCATCTCGTCCATCTCCGTTGCTTGTCATGTTGAGTAGGTTGCTCAGCGCCATGTCTTGTTGGGTTTTGAGTATCTCCAAAGACAGAGACTCCACAACTTCTCTGGGTACCTATTCCAGCACTGATGACCCTCACAGTATAAAAGTGTGGGATTTTTGTTTGGGGGTTTGTTGTGGGTTTTTTTTTTTTGAGTTATACATAACTGACACATGAACTGTTTTTTGACTTATGTAGCACAGTATGCACAAGATGAAGTATGTGGGAGGCAGCACGCCTCCTCCCCAAGTTGCACTTCTTCAGCTTTGCTTTTCTAAGTAAGAGAAGGGGAGTTACTGCTTGTCTAGACTGTTGCAATTTGTCCTAAAAGCAATTGATTGTACAGGCATAGTTAAAAGACCTGGTGGGCAAGGCTTCTGCCTCCTATTCAGTCTTGGCTCAAAAGCTGCCAGGTTTTCTTCCTCATCTTGATTCAATCTTGTTTGACACAAACTAGTTTTTTTGCTCTGTCATTCCCCATTGCGGATGGATTCAAAGCACCCTACAACATAACATTTTATTCAATAAGTACCTCTGCTTCAGTGCAGAGGTTGTCTGGTGCTGCAAAACTGTACCTTGGTGTTGTTTGTGCAGAGCATTTGACAGATGCTCACCGCTTGTGATGTTATCTGGACTGTCTAATGTATATAATAGTTCCACAAGGTTGTTGTCTAACATATTCCAGTTCTTTGATGCACCAGTGCTAACTTGTCTGCTATGAATTCATACAGTAAAGTTGAAATTACTTCTAAAATAGTAAACATGAACTTTGGCCATTTCATGTTATGGGATAGTTCTAGAATCGGTTCCTCAGTGCGCTGTGCACAAAGTGCCTTTTTGTAACCTGCAGCTGTGTCTGTGTTCATCGGGACAATGTACAATACACTAAGCTATATTAAATAAGTATCACATGGAATTGAGTATCTAAGATTCAGTTGGGACAGATCATGCCTTTGGTGTCCTGTGTCATGCAGTCATCTGGGACTACAGTTTTCTGCAGATTGCTTTTGGTAGCTTCAAGGACCAACAACTTGGAGATCTTAGAGAATATGTTCTTTAGCATAAAAAAGGCTTACTGGAATTACTGGAAAAGTTTACTTCAGAGATGCCTTCCAGGGTAAAATAAGGGTAGCAGTTAAATGTAAATTTTTGATGACACTGCCAATAGCAAGTAAGAGTCCAGTGCTATGCCATGCCATAGCAGTCTTGATTCGCTTGCTGTCGGACACAGAAACGAACGTGTGCTGACTACATGCCTCCAGTTTTGTGTTTTCTGAGGCTGCATTCATTTCTCTGTACTGTCAAGCTCTGACATGTTTAGGTAGCTGGAGTTGACTGGCAATAGCTAAACATGAAGTACAGAAAGTAAACCATGTTTACTGCTCCAGACTTTGTTCCTTTTGCATTTCCAGTAGCTATTGAGAAATAAGCAGAAAGTTAAGGGTGCTTTCCCAGAGCAGCACTTTTTGGGGAAGAGACATCTAGAAGCTTCAAGCAAACTTGAGAACCAATAGTATCAATGGTCCCTCTTGCTTTATAGATGAGGATGATGTCTGCATTTATGCAGTCCTTTTGGGCTTTTCTCATGCAAATGGCTGACTTTGGATGGTAACAAGCGTGCAGCAGTATCTGCACTCTCGGGGTGCTGTAAGGCTTAGTTAGCTGTTAGGTGCCTCTGTGACAAAGTTAATATCCTGTGAATGCTGGATGTTGCCTGATCTTGATGGTAGTTTTTGCCTCTACCTGTACCTGCAGTGAGGGCTCTTTTTACCCCATTGCTTCTGTTTGTCTCCCCTCTTTATTCTAAGGCTCAATGGTACAAGGGAAGTGAGGTGTGGGGAGAGGTCTGGACATCTGCTTGCAAGGCCATCTCCAAATGCCACTTGAGTGTCTCATTGCAAATGCAAGATTTGCTGGCAGGGGTCGTCCTGTCCTTTGTTATCTGGGTAAAACGTGGGATCCTGGGAGGTCTTATTCACACTGTGTGAGCTGCTGCTTGAATAAAGCTGTTGGGGCAGTTTAAGTCTACAATGCTTAACTTCAATTAAGTTGTCAAGTTTAGCATTGCTTTAGGCATTAATAGAGTATTACTCTCACTTAAAAATCTGGTTTAGTAATTAACCTCCATTTTATTCTGGAGTTCAGAAGGTGTTCGTTTAGTGCAGCAAATCTAATGTCATGTGAATTAAAACATGAAAGATGTTCAGTAATGAGAAACTGAAACAGGGTAGTGCAGAAATTAGATTATATGCAGTTTACAGGGAGTTGTGCTAGATGCTGAGTTCTTAATGAAAAGCATTTTGAAGGCACTGCCTTACCTCCGCATTTGCATGGTTAAGGAATGTTCTGAATTAAATTGGGAATTAGTAATAGACTTGGGATTTCTGTTCTTGCATGCTGACTTTTTATTGCACTTGCGTCTGAAATCTGGACGTTGGATGGCTGTGACAGTACAACTGCCGGAAGGTGTGAGGCATTCACAGAGGCTGGGAGAAAAGTGTATAAAGATGGAGGGACCCCTCATTCAGCTGGGCGATATGGACTAATAACCAAGATAACAGTCTCTGCTGTAATTGAAGGTTGAACCCAAACTCCAACGTATTCTGCTGGGTTTACTGTTGGAGAGAGGCACAGAAGGATGGTATGTGGGAGGACAATTACACCTGCAGGCAGCAGTCACTTCACAAGAATTCTCCTGGCCTTTGTGTTTTATCTGATAGTGTTCTTCTTGCTGCTGTGCCTGTATTTTACATCTTGCCACAGCTGTTACTGTTACAAAGAAAAGCGGTCCCCAGCTTTTCTGGCAAGAGGACTGTTTAACTGCTGTCAGCATTGGAGTGTAACTGTGTGCTGCTGCTTCCCTCCGCAAGAGCAGGGCTGCTATGCAAGGAGAAACAGGTTTGATTTTCCCCAGAAATTGCCAGGCTTATTGCACATGTGTGTGGCACATACGTGGAGTATGTGCCAACTGGCAAGTCCCATGCTTTTCAGGACTGGACTGCTAGCATCACATCAATTCATATGGTCTGACTTGCCTTTGGATAGAAGGTACAGGCCTTTAGACAGCCCAGAAAACTGCACCAGTTTCTGTGGCCCAGAGGTTTTGGGTGACTACAGGGGTAAAGGGTAGCTTTCCCCTTTTCTTCTGAACGTCGCGTGCATAGAATGTTGTTTGCGCATCTCTTTTGGTCTGGGTATCAGGGACTACGTAAGAGCGCCAATTCAGAACATGAACCAAAGGCATTTGCAAAGCAATACTGTCTATCATGCTTTTGCCCTGTGAGATGCATTCTCATGTTAAAGTGCACTTCTGCCAATTCTTTGATATTGTCTACTCCAGTAGATTTCCTAGACAAAGATGCAGGAGGCTCAGTGGTCACCCAGCCATCTCCTCTATAGCTTAGATATGTGGAATCACGGACTTTGTCTTTTCTATCATTTGAGTGATTTAAGGGAAAAAATAACCTCTTATCACTTGCCTAGCTACTTTATTTCTCAGGCAGTATTGTGGGGTAAAAGTTCACCTTATGAATACTGGCAGGGGGACTATGCACTATGCGGGGTGTGGTTTTGTGCTACACCTGATCTCCTCTGGCTGCAGGCTGCTGCTGGAAGGTATGGCCGTGCCCATCTCTGCCTTGAGTCTCAGTCCTGCACCTCGTGAAGGAGCTGGTTGCTAAATGGCTGCAGGGAGAGTTGGTTTATCTTGCTGATTCAGTGGAAAAGGACCACACATGCTAAAAAGAGAAATAATTAAAAAGTTTTCCATCATCTTACAGAATTGACTTGTGCCATGGCCACACAGTTACAAGACCCAGCCCAGGGGAGGACTGGGAACCAGGACTGTGGAAAGGCAGGACTCCTCCTTCCGTAGCAGCTTGCAGTTATGTTGGGTTAGATGCAACATAAAATCTTACTGCTGACCTTACAAAAACATGGTAAAAGTGATGTGCAAGTTGTTTGGCTGGTGTGTGGTTGGCTTCCTGTATGCAGCTGAATTTTGCTGTTTTAAAAACAGCATTCCAGTAGAAAGTGACAAGTACCATGCTTACAGTTAGTGATATCTTTACCAACGAGTCCAGTTTGATGACGGTATCTGACTGATTCTTAACATACTGAATCTCTTAAATGAATGAGCAGTAACGCAGCAGTCTGGTAATCGGCTAGGACTCTTATCTTGAGCTTTACGCTTACTCCATAAGAACCACATCCCAAATATACTGTCTTGCTGAGGTAATTGTCTTACAGCTCAAGCATAGTTTAGTTAATTCTGTGTAATAATTTACTGATGTCAGCTATAGTGCAGTAGTTATCTGTGTGCAAAGTCCTGGTCCACAGCAAATATGATGTAATGCAGGTTAACGCTAACCTCTTTGACCATTGACTAAGCTAAGCTGTCTTAGTACACATTGGCTATGGTCTAACAGCACACGTGGCTGCTCTCGCTGCTCAGCTGCTGAGTGGTAACTTGTTAAGCCAAGGTATTTTCATCGGCTGCTTGAGTCCTGCCACCATTGAGACCTGGAATCAGTTGTGTCGACTGCAGCTGTAACATCCAAGATGTCCTGTGTTAATTAGTTTTCCGTGGGAGACAGAAAATGTAGATAATGGATGAAACAGGATTAAATTCTTCCAGTGTGTAGCCACTAGTTTGATGGGCTTCACATCTGTGTTAAGTTTCAGAAGACAACATGAAGCTATTATGCAGTTACTACCCACTCCAGGATCTGCACATCAATTAGGAGAGGCTGCTTACTCATGCTCCTCAAAAGTTGTGCCAAAATAGCTATTACATTATGTCAGAGCCCATATTTTCATCCTGAACAATTAATCAGAATATAAACCTTGTTTCTTCTTGGCAGCATTGTATGTAGACCTAGACTTTGATACAAGGTACTTTGGAGCTGTAGTGGTTCAAGAGGGCTCCTCTGAAGTTGGCACGTGTCAGGGAAAATATTATGAAACGTGACATTATTTTTCCAGCAGTTTATCTGAGGAGCTCCAACAACAAAGACCTCTGTAAACAGCTTTTGTTCTGCATGTTATGACTTACTCTACTATAACGCTTAAGATCCCTGCTCAGGACCCAGCATCCCGTGCTGCTGGTAGGTGCTGTGTGAGGATGAAGGAAGGCGGTGGGATGCTTCACAGCAGATCTGCAATCTGAGAATAAGACATGAGAAGCAGATGGCTACAGGGGGAAACAATGAGGCAGAGCTGTCAGCATGATGGGAAGGAGTCCTAGCGCACCCACTGCCTTGCTGCTGTCAAAACCCTGGTCGGCGTCCTGCCCAGGAAAGAGCTCCTGAGACAGACTTGGTGGAGGATGGCAGGGCAGGTGCACTCGGAGGTACCTCTGAGGACATTCATTTGTAAAGAGGACAAAGCGCTGAGTGGATGCTGTTCCAGAAATGTGGCACTACTGGTGATCAAGTTGCAGCATTTCTAATCTAGCTTCTGGAGCTGGTGGTTCTGCATCCCAGCCCTGTCTCCTTAGGTAGTTGATGACCATTCACTAAGGCCCAGAGGTTCACAGTAGCAGAGACTTGGATGGATGTAGGGTCTCGGTTAAGACGTGATATGCCAAGGAAGTGGCATCTGTGGAGAAGTGGCAAAACCTATTGTAATGAAAACAGAAAAATACTGGCTGGACTGATGCTTTTGGTCTTAAACGGAAACCTGGACGTCTGTTTCTTGATCTTCCAGAATACCATCATATAAGAGCTGCCTGAGAGTGCTATACGGGAGCTCCTTTTTCCAAAGAAGAGAATAGGCTCAAATGTAATCACATGAATTATTTGTACAGTGCAACACACAACTGTCACACTGATGGGAAGGCTAAGGTTTGATCTGTAATTCTTGATCCTAATTCATGATTTTCTGTCCGTTTTGCCAAATGCCTTGTAATGCAGGGAAAACAATAATTCAGAGAAGATGGCGTACAATAAAAATAGAAGTGCTTGCTCCAACTCCTCCATATGTTAATGGCTGGATTTTCAGGCAAGAGATTCCAGTAAGGTGTGCCAGCAGTCTGAATACCTGCCTCTGCTGTGTCCCTCTTTCCATGAAAAAGCTATTTGGGTTAGAGACAAGGGTGAAGTCACTGGGAGTGTTCGGGTATCTCTGAGTTGGATCCAATTGCGTGTGATTTTATTAGAAGAAATGAAGTATCGTAATTCCTGAGGTACTAGTGAGGTTCTTGCTTTAGGAATCCCATCTCACTTCCATTTTTTTCTTCGTTATTGGAAAATTCATGGCGAGTGAATAAACTTGTCGCTTTGGAGGCCATCTGGAAATGGCTAGAGCAGGCTAAATTATATATGTATCTGATAAAAACTTTACAAAGACCCTTTCTCTAGGGAGAGGGGGGATGGAGGCCTGGAAAAAAGATTTAATAGGAAGAACAGGCAAAGAGATTGAGTTCAAAAAATACAAAATTATGGTAATGTTTTCATTCAGAGAATTTTGATTATGATTGAATGCAAATGCTGAAACATTTAAGTGGTACCTAGCCAGTGGCTGTTCTCTTGGTTTATTCTGTCCCCTACCAGGTGATGTATATAACTTCAAGATGCAGATCACCTTGCTATCGTTTGACATGATTAACCTGTGTTAAAATAAAACTAAATACATGCAGTGCAATGATAGAGGTCTGCACCTGGAATTTGGGTAGCAGTTGGCTGAGCTCTGGCAGGTTGGATGTCTAACTCCTTCTTTCTCTAGTTATTTCAAAACCAGGAACAACTCATCAAAGCCTGGGCTAATGAATCATTGCAAATGCTCGATGTGTTGGCAGCTACATGCCACCCAGCTTCACACTCTGTTCTGCTGCCATAATTTTAAGAAACTATTGGAACAGTGCCCTCCCCCCACCCCCCAAAAAAAAAAGTATATCCAAAGATCTGGGAACTAATATATGCAACCCTCCCCCAGTTTATTTGTACCAAGCTGTTTGGGTAGGCCTTCATGCTAGTTCTAGCTGCAGAGCAGGTTTTAGTCAGGAAATCAAAAGCTTGGATATCATTTACTCTGAGTAGATAAATGAGCCAGTTAATCCAGAATTGATGAAAAAAGTTCATCTGAGTTGGGAGAACTCAGTTAAAGACGTCAAAATCTCCTGAGTCCATAAGCAAGAGCTATATGATGCTTTGCTTTAAATGGGTTATTAGTCATTATCCTGTCAATCATATTTATTAGTTTGATTTAGTGTTGATTTAGAGGTGTCTCATGCCAAGCTGTGTTCATCTTCGTGTGTACAGGAGGGTTGTTTATTTTCCTGATGTATTAGTTCAGTTAGATTCGCTGAAATCTGTACTTCCATCAACTATTTGTCATATTTCATTTGACTCACAAAGTCCACATCATGATGTTCTTCAGTGTATGTGTTAAAACAACTTAGTGCAATACTTGTAAAAGGCTGCCTGGCTTTGGGGGAGCAGAGGTCTTGTGAGGGGGACCTGCTCCCCTCCATTTGCCTGAGGGGTCATTGCGTAGTATTTGTGCTTTCAGTAGTGAAGAAATGGAGAGTTATGAAGGTGAATCTCCTGACCAGGTACTTGATGGACCTTCAGTTTCTCACCCCCACCTCGTCCCTTTGCTGTCTGAAGCAGACCACAAGTCACATTGCAGGTGAGCCTGGCCAGAGGAAGAGTTTCCATTTTACGGAGACGTGAAGTCAGGGACAGTCTTTTATCTGGAAGTCGTGAATCAGGCCTTTCCTTCAAATCCAGAGCAACAGTCCCCTTCTCCAAGAACTTAAAACCTTTTCCAGTATTTGAAAAGTTGCCTGGTTGCCCATGCTAGCACTCCTGCCTCTTCCTTTTTCTCCATTTCTGCAGCATCAGGAAGAAAAAATAAATCTGTAATCCAAGTAATATTCTAAATATAGAAGTGCTAGTTTACAAATGAGAAATCTTTCTGGTGGCTTCAAAATGGGTTTTGTAATAAAAGGAAATGTATTTGACACTGCCAGAATTTACAGTCCCACCAGAGGCTTGTGAAATAACTGCTATACCAAACATCCTGGGCTGTAATGGAGCTTGTTGACACGTACGGGTTACTGAAGGGTATTTCTGGCTGTTGCCATGAGGATGGGTTAGCAGGAAAAAAAATACTTTCTTTGCGACTACTGTAGGGCCCTGTCTGTACCGTCAGCTTTTAAAAAGAGCTTGTTAATAAAAGGTGATTAAAGAGGTCTTTCAAAACGTGTCTTTCAAAACACGTACCAGAATATGGCCCCTGAGAGTCAGGAGGACGAGACTATGAGTAAATCTGTTGTAAGTGGTACAGACTAATACTGTTTTTGGCTGTTCAACTGATTAGAAAACTGTTTTGCTGGAGTTCCTGCAACTTGCAGGATTTTCTTGTGTGGTGGTGTTGTTTTTTTCTTTTCACTTATTTTGTTTTTCTTTC
This sequence comes from Rissa tridactyla, assembly GCF_028500815.1. NCBI lineage: Eukaryota > Metazoa > Chordata > Aves > Charadriiformes > Laridae > Rissa > Rissa tridactyla. The sequence continues at coordinate 10,813,621 of NC_071475.1, forward strand.
TCCAAAATCCTTTTAGGCCTTGACTTCTCTACAGCTACTCTGCAAGTAAAGGTCCCAGTTATTCCAAGGTGGGATAATGACTTTTTAATGTGGTTGCTTATAAAGTAAGTGTTGCAGGAGGGTGGTGTAGTGGTCTGCAGGTGATGTCAAACACAGAGGCTACTCTCAGCCATTTGGTGAGGTTTCAGCTATGGATTTAGAGGTAAAGTTTTCCCTGCTTGCTATTTAGTTTTTTTTCACTAGGACTCAGCATAGTATGTGAATGGTCTTACTGCCTTTGACAGTACTTTATTTGTAGCAATTATTTATAGGTGCATCCAGGGGTCCAGTTCTGTTTGGTACATAGAGGCATAACCATAAAGAAGTACATTAGAAGGAGTGTACTTTGCCATGATTTCCGCTTGGTCTAACTTTGGAGAAACTGAAGAGGGAGAGGGGGAGAGAGGCAGCTTCTGCCTGCTTCTTGTAGTGTCCAAAAGTAAAATCCTATGGGAGAACTTGAAAAAAGTATAATACCGTATGCTTGAAAGCAACAGTTCTCTTACTGAAAGTTAGTTTTCAGATTGAATAAGACAGTTAAAAGAAGTATTGAAGTTTGATCAGTGCAATTGTCTTTTAAAATGAGAAACTGGGGCTCCGATGCGTCATTCTGTCTTCAGACCAAGTTTCCCATCTCATTCACTGCCACACACACGAGGCTTGCGCCATATTATTTTCGTCTGCAGGTTTCTTAAGGCTTTTACTGCTTGTCTGTGAGTCTTACGTTGCCTGCGTGAGGGGAGCAGAAAATGGAACTTCGTGGTACACTGAACATTAAGGATTTGCTTGAATCCTAGAATGGTTTGGGTTGGAAGGGACCTTAAAGATCACCTAGTTCCAACCCCGCTGCCCTGGGCAGGGACACCTCCCACCAGACCAGGCTGCTCCAAGCCCATCCAGCCTGGCCTCGAACCCCTCCAGGGATGGGGCAGCCACAGCTTCTCTGGGCAATGTTTCACTTAAAAATGTTAAATGTTTTGCTTAAGATGGGTTCCCCATGCTGAGTGACAGGGATTTAGCCAGCAGGAACCCAGTTTTAAAGCCATGGTTTTCATCCACGTTTAGGCCTGTGGCTCTGTGTAACCCATTTCTGTGGGAGATTGGGCTTTGCTTTGCCTTTTGCTGTGCTTCTAACTTGTGGGCTTCTGATGCCTAACACACCACTGGCTATTGTCTGAGCTGGGGACCACTGCTCCAGGCTCTGCTTTCTCTCAGTACACAGTGAAAATACCTCCATGAGCTCTCAGAGATGTTTCAGGTTACATAAAACAGAATTTAAAATAGTATCTTTTTCACAACATTTGGAGCACGTGTTCGTGAATATAAATTTTTCAGCGCAGTGCCAGCAGAGTTAGTTTAACAGATGCAGAACTCTGTTACTAAGAATAGTTTCTGCAGTTATCTCCCCACACAAATTTTCTCCTTGGGCATTTGCAATGTGCTTATCAACACTGCAGAAGATCATATACATGTTCAGTTTTTCTGCAGAAAATAGTCTCCAAGCTTTCTGCTTTCAGAAGCTATTGAAAACATGCTCTTCTGAAGCCACGCTGAGTTTCAACTGATGAATCAGAATTCTGCATGGAAGGATTTGGGTACAAACACAATAAGGAAATTTAGCAATATCTTTTATATTCTTTTTTTTCTTTATTCTTGCTTTCCCTTGGTAAACAGCAACACTTGCTGGCAAGAATGGGAATAACAGATCTATCTGCTTATTTTCAATTGTTGGATTCATGTTTGTTAGTCATCCATCTCTTTTCCAGCTGTTACGCAGTGGAGAATTTACGTGGTGGGGAGGAAGATATATAATGTCTTGGCATAAGATGCAGACTCCTTCCTAATAACATTAAGGCCATAAGAGCACCTGAAGTCAAATCTGGATTTTATTCGTTTGAATGAAACCTGAATTCTCAGAGTTTTCCCACCAAAAGAAACAAAGTGCTGTCGTGAGTTAGGGAAACAGAATTTGGTCCCCAGTTAGCACACAAAATTGTGTTTAAACAAGAAAGAAAGTTAATTGAAGGTTGCCTGTTCCTCATTTGCTGGGCAGCAGAACTTTTATAGGGTGTGAAACTGTGGTTATTAACCATAGTTAATGGAGATTGTCTCATTCATTACCATACGCTGTTAAGAGTAACTGTTGGTTACTCTCTGTTCAAGCGACGCTTGTGTTGACAGTGATGTCAGGAGATTTGCTTCATTTAAAAAAAACAAAGACCTGGGCTTGGTATATTAGTAGTCATTGAAGGTGAACATAAAAGAAATACAATAGGAGCAACATACTGAAACATACGCAGTTTGTAAGGTAGTTGAGTGCTTAGTTCCTTTTGTTATCAAACAGAAGTTAAGTGCCCACATACAATAAAAATACGGCCTGGAGAAAAGAAAGGGTGAAAACTAGCAAAAAGACTTTGGGTCTGCTAAAGTAAAGCCAAAAAGCGAATAATAATAAAATAAATAAATAACTGATTTTAGTGAAGAGTAGAGGAGCTAACTTGGTTTGCCCTGCTGTCCTTTCTGGGTCCCGTTATGTCTGGCAGGTGGCAATGGAATGTGGAGGTTCTGCATTAGGTGTGACCGCTGTGGAATTACTTGTCTTCTCTCTGCTTTGATGTCCAGTAACTTATCAATGGATATAGTTTTAAATAAATGTTGGTGTTGCGGTTTTGTGTCTTTGTATTTTTGTGCGTATTTTAGGTTATGTTGTTAGATTGCATTGTTTCTTGTGCATGGGACAACACAGTCCTAAATATTTGGATAATTTTAAAAAAAGTGTGAGTTTCTGTAAAAGTATGTGGAATAAGATGTATTGCTTTGCTCAGGAAAGAGAACGCTTTGTATGTGACATAATTCTCCTGTAAACATCACTGCTGCTGCATTGATGCTCTGGGATTGGCAGAGCTGCATGTGCTCGGCTAACTCTAAGGCAAGAGAGGGTCTGCTGGAGTGAAGGCAACTCTCCATGCTTTGGGAATAGCAGGGAATAAGCTTCCCTGCTGACTGGCTCTTGTCATTTCTTTTAATGTACTTGATAATAGCTGTTGTGAAGGATGGGTGGCATTGATGTTGGTGGTCTGTAGTGGCAGTTCTCATCTTCCTAATCTGGGGTTGAGTTTATTGGCATCGCCAGCTGTGGTAGGTGCAGCCTCCCTGGGTGTCGTCCCCTCCCCACCCCTGTGGTTTCATAGAGATCTGGTGTGGGTTTTTTTCAGCAGTTTAAAACTTTTTCCAAAGGTGGCATTTCTCTTACTCGGTTTATACAGGCTGCAACAGCATTGGTGGTGCAAGCATTTCTTAAACAAGAGGTGGGGGAAAAATCTGTGCTGGAGTATTCACAAGATTTCCTAAACTTGGAGCTACCACCCCAAGTCTGGCTCTAAGAATTACAGCCCCTTTCCTCACCTAACGACTGCCAACGTGCAAATCTACCTCTCTAGCACAGGTTCATCTCCTAAGTCATTTTAAAAAGTGGTGTTGGGAGAAGAAAACCCATCTGGGCCAAGGAGCCTGGAGCCCGCTGGTGCATACTTTGCTTGTGCATACCTGGGGCAAAACTGATTCCTGAAACTCTGTAGGACTTCCCCCTTGAAACAGGGAGTATAGGAATATTGGGAGGCAAAGGAAAGCTCGGGATTTTCCGTATTCTTCTGCTTAATTTAGAACAGTGATTCAGACAGCAAAGGGAGATGGTTTATCTGTTCAGTTATGGTATAGGCGTTGCCTCTTCTTGTGCCAAATACCTTTGAGGATGGGAAGAAACCACGTGGTCCTTCTTAAAACCTGAGAAGAATTTAGATCGTTAAAAAGTAATAAACTTGTAGATTTTGAGTCTGCTGAGCCTCTGCTGCCATTTACACCTTGTAGAAGAGGGTAGGGATAATAATATGAGTTCAGGAAAAAAGCCTTTACTCAATGAGTATGCTATTGTTTAAGGACGCCTCTTCTTCTATTTCTGATTTATCTGGGTAACTTGATATTTTCTGTCTCTTGGAGAGGCTACTGTGTGTGGCTTTGTCCTGCCAGCAGCTGCGGTAGCCTGTAATGATCGAGTGCTGTGTGCTGTAGGTCTGAGATAAGTGTTGGAAATCTGACTGTTTATTTCTGAAACATGATACAAATGTAATAACTTCTGAGTATCAGCTATAGATTAGCAAATTCTTGGTGAGTCATACATTCCCCTTACAGCTTTTTTTTCTTTAGCATGTCATAAACATTTAGGAAAGCTCATTCATCCCAGGTAGGCGTGAAATCAATCTTTGATGCATGGGATTGTGACTCAGGGAGTGGAAACAAAAAGGCCACTTGGTGTAATGTCTGCTGCTATCCTCTTGCCAAATGCCTCGAGCAGAGGGGGAAATCTCCTCTGCTGTAGTTTGTTTGGAAGATGCTTTGAAGATTATGGATCTCTTCAATATAGTGTACACCAATTAAATGTGATTAGGAGTGTTGTAGGTAATAGCTCTGCTATGAGGATGAAAAGAAGATGAGAAAGATGAATAGCACAGGATATGAAGGTATTGGCTGGATGCGTGAGGGAAGGCAATGGGGTATTGGGAGTCTTGGGGAACAAGGCAGCAGGAACCCGTGAGACAGTCCAGACTGGCAGGAGCTTTGTCCGGAGGGTTTTCTAGGGCAGGCGGCAGGAACTGGCTGGGAGCTGATATCAAGGTGAGTTTCTGCTTAATCTTCTTGTTCTATCTGCTGGCCCTCTTGTTGTATATGTGCCTTTGGCAGTTTGTATAGAGTAAGTGGGAATACCTCTCTAGAAGACCCTTTGGTCTCTTATGCAGCATGGCGGGGAGCTCAGAGTCTTCAGTCTCTGTCTCTTGTCCATTCTTTCTTGCTAGAAATTAAGTATGTCAAATATATCCTTAGCTGTGAGAACTTGCCTTATCCTTTCACATCCATCTTCCGTCCCCCAGAACCCAGCAGTTCCACCAGGCTCCCCATCCTTGTTTCCCATACTTGCTCATCCATCCTGGAAAGGTTTTTGTCTGTTGGTAAAGTAAGTTAACTGGCTGCCGTAATATCATATGTGTCCTTCACCTTCTCTCTTCCCACCTGAAAGTCACTGTTGTAGATTTGTCTTGTGGTACAGCACATCTGCTTCTCCTTATGGAAGCTTTTGCTGTGTGCTCATCCACCTTCTCTAACAGAGCACTATTTCACGATCATTATCCTCGTGAGCCTTTTGAAATGGTCTTATTAATAAATAAGTAAGTTGAGAGACTGGCAGTGGGTTGGTGTCATGTTTTTAGGGCTGTCTTGGTGGCACACAGGAACCTCTGGGGTGTTCCCAGTGGATGACACCCATTCTGGTGCTTGCTATCACAGGGACAGATTATAACCACCTTCTTGCACCCTGGCAGCGTAGGGCTGATGGAGCAGCTTTCAGGGTGCTCTTGTGTGCTGTGTGTGTTTGAGCAGCGTTGGTGTTCCTGTAATTTGCACTGGGTGGACAAACAGGCTGCTTATTGCTCCTGTGATTGCCCAGGAAATGTTCTGTCGACTCCACCCTTTTTCCTGATGTGTAGCACTTCCCTCTGATCCAGTGTGGAGCTAAACTGGAGAGGAACAGAGAACTGGGTGAGTCATCTCACAAAGCTTTTACAGCAGGTGTCTCACTGAGTCTGCTTACCTTGCTTTCTTTTCTCTTGTGAGTCTTTTTCTGCCCCATCTCTTCATTTTCTTTGGGTTGTCTTTGATGAGATGCTCTTAATAGAAACAGTCTTGTTAGCTCAATTTTTCCATCTGTCTCCGTCTTCTGTTCTTTCCCCTGAGATCTTCAGCTTGCCAGCACAGGGGGTAAATTGGCAGGTAAAGATGATCTTGAGATGCTTTCTGCTACAACACTTCTTCATGGCAGCATTACATAAAATCAACTTCGCTTATAGAAAATGAAGGGGAAGTTTCAGCAGAGCAGCACCTGGGGAGGAAGGAGAGGGAAGACTAGCAGCTACAATGCTGTTTCAAGTAAAACGTTCTGCCTGTTGGCTTTGTTGTATCAAAATGAGTTGACCATTAACTTTAGTATGGAAAAATTATTTCTCCTTCCTGAGTATTTGTCCTTCTTTCAAAGGGAAGAAGAAATCCATGGTAGGAATTGGTTGTTTGTTTATTATCATTATTAAAAAAAGACAAACCGGCCCCTTTGGCTGGGATCTGTTGTAAGGACTGTCTCCTGGCATGCTTTTGTCTGGCCCTCCCGTGTCTGACTTCTGTAATAAGTTCTTCAGGACGTGAGTGGTCATGTTTGCTATTTATGTAGTGCGGTTTGGACAAGATGCCGATCAATGTTGACTGCTCCTGTGTGCTGTGGCAGTGGTATATGTGTGGCCCTTAGAGACTTGGCATATATATGAGTGAATGTGCATGACCCCATAATATGCTAATTTATGGCGGGGGGAAATGTATAAAAAGCTTGTGACTTCGATAAATAAGCTGTTTTCAGGTAGAGGGACAGAGCAATCCCCCCTACAGTGGGTAAAATAAGCAATATACTGTTGAATGGAATGTAGCGTAATAGAAGCCTCTGGGTATGGGTTACTGTCCGTTGGAATCACGGAAGCAAGTCTTTCAACAGCTGGTTTGTTTAATGCTTTCAAATGTAATTGTAACTTGTAATGCAGATGGGCAAAATCTTTACCCGTTTAAACAATTATTTTTTTTCAAATGTGTAGAGTGGAGTAAATGAATGCTTTTGATTTTCATCTTTTTTTTTATCTACTCTGAAAGAAGAAAGCTGTAATAAGATGCCTCCATTAAGTCCATTTTGACTACAGCCACTCTTCAGCTCTTCCATCACTGGGAGAAATGTTGTATGGTTTCTTTTTACACTGTAAATATTTAAGGAGAACATAACTTCTTGGTGGAAACGGTCTAATTAAAAATATTAGGAGCTGTGTTTATTTATAAGATGTATGAATAATTATTACTCAAAGTCTGAGTATTATTTTCTTGGGAAGTCCCTCATTAGAAACTCTGCATCATCCAGGGTGAACTGGACTGTTACTTAACTAGTTTTGGTTCACATCTGGGCAGAGATGTAAAGAAAAACTGCAGAGGCAAATGCAACACGTTGTGAATAAGAAAGCAAATCTTACAGCATCCCAGATACTTTTCATAATTATTTTTCTTGTTGTCTGGAACTTAAGCGCAGCCAATGCTTAGCCGCTTGTACAGTGAAATGTTAAGTTTATGGAATATTGTTCTGGGTGGTGCTGGGAGGGAGGGAGGGAGAGAGAAGTCAGGGAGGTAGGTGTGTGCTTCCCCCCCGCCCCCACCGTAATGCCAGCACTGCTGGAGATCTCTAAGCCTGCCATGTACCTTCTACCAGGCTGCATACCCTCGGTGCAGCTCTGCTTGGGTTATACATACAAGTATTTGGCATCTCTCCATTTTCTTCAGAGCAGGGACCGTTGTTTGTGCCTGGACAACAGTGGCTGTGTTTCCTAATTCAAAAAACGCCTTAGAGAAGAGGCCTTTATCATCATTCCTCCTTTGCAAATGTGCAAATAGAAACAGAAAAGGGAGCAGCTTCCCCTCAGGTGGTGTAGATGCGCAGCAGTCAGGATAAGAGCCCTCGTCCTTGCCAAGTCCTATAGTTAACTTCATCTGATGTCAGCATCACCACGCAAAACTCTCTTGTGAGCTTCTGAAAATAAGAGTTTATTACAAAATATTGCAGAACATAAACAACTCTCCCCTCTGTGCAGACAGAGCTAGCTTAGTTGCAATTACTGATAATCACTGCCTTAAGCTACTGGCCATGATATTCTTTGACATAGGAATAGCTCAATAGTCAGTGCTGGCGCTGTAGGGTTGGAGACACATGGCAGACAATAGTAACACATACAACAGGCTACTTCTTATCCATCAGGTTACTGGAAAAGGAGGTTTCTGCATTGTCTGCTCATGGCCAGGGCTGGGAAGTGTTCTCCTGCATGGTCCCACACACTGGGAGTGAACTCTGACCAGCTCACTTCTTGAAGTTGTCGTTTAGTTTGTGTTACACAACACTTGTAGCTTTGACTTTTCCTTAAACAGAACAAAACCTAAAGCTTTTGGGGTTTTTTTGTTCTTATTTTCTCAATTCTTCAATGGTCTCTTTTTTTTAACTTCTCTTTTTTTTTTTTTTTGAGAGCTGATGCTGTTCTTCTTAGGCCCATAAATATGCATCTCTTGCTCCATCTGTCTTTTTACCACACACACCAGATGAGTATTCCGCCATCCTTACTACGATGGTACTCAGTCACACTCTCCACACTTTTCTGGCCCTGTCTTTCCTTGTCTTCCCTCACCTGCCCTGATACCTGGCTCCTACCTTTCTCATGTGGTCTCCGCCTGTGCCGTATCCCTTGGGATTGTTCCATGCATGCCGACTGTTGTCCTGGCACCACCTGCTCTGCATCTTGCTTTTCTTGCATTTTCCTTTGCCCTCTTCACCTAAAGGAGAAGGCCTCTTGTACTCCTTTCTTTTGATGCAAAGACTTCTACTTTATTCTCCCCTCTGTCCTCTCCCTGTACCATTGAAGACTAAATGAAATGTGTGTACCTTCCTGCTTAATAGCCAGATCTTGATTCTTAGTATTTTCACAGTACAGTGGAATCCCAGCTACACTTCTGTACTTCATATTTTTTTGTACAGCACAAATCTAAGGATGATACCCATAACTCTTGTTTTGTGAACTTGCTTAGCTTGGATAGGATAAGAAAGTAATAGATACAGAAACAACGAATGGTAATATTAGTTACAGATACAGGTTGCAGGGAAAGGAGAGCCCACTTTCGAGGTAAGAATTTTTGTGCTGTAAGGATTTTGCAAACTGGACATTCCTGAGGCCAATGTAGGGTGGGAGAGCATGCACTCATGCAGGACAAGAATTTTGCATTCAGGAGAGAGCGAGGAGTTGTTCTTATCTCTCTGCCTCTCTTTTGCTTTTTATCCTCTGTCTGACTATCCATTAATTCTTATGTCTGTGCTCCAAACCAGCCATAATGTGCGCTTTGTGGCTTACATCTCACTGTGATTTATTTGTGGCTGTTTACTCAGAATTGTTTGCTTCTGTGGCTGGTCGTGGGGTAACTAGATTTTAGCATCAAAGGCTGCACTGCCTGACATTGGTGATGTTAAAGTCTCGCTATTCTCCTGTCATGGATGGGGAGGAATTCAGATGTGGTGACTTGATTGAGCATGTTCCTATCATACAATAAAGGAAAACTTGACAACTGAATTGGAAGTGATGGCTTGATTGCGTTAGGACTTTTCTGCTGATAAATGATTAATTATTTCTTGTGTCCCCCACGCCCCTCCTCCCCAAAACTAATCAAATTTAAGCAGAGTTGGCTTTGCATCTAAGAACTGGGCTTCTGCAAAATGTAGCAAAACGCAATCAATTAATGTTTTTATGGTTCAATTATTAGTTCATAAGAAATCTCAGTTTTTCCACAATAGTGGCATTTTTCTTGGTTTATGCAACCAATGGTATGTGAAAAATCTCTGCGTTGCTAATGATGATCCATCTGTTGACATGCTACTAGAACAGCAGTGCACATAACGGCATTTTATGTTTGGTCAACCATTAGGCAACCATTTTCTTACAATTTGGTAGTTTTGTTTCATTGTGTGAGAAAGTAGATGTTAAAACTGGTAGACCTGGAATATAACTGTGCTGACCTCACAGGAGAGAAATGGCTTTGTCCAGTGTCCCATCTGTCGTCTTGACCTGCTTCTGTCTTTTGTGAGAAATACCAAAACAAAAAAAGGTGTATTTTGGAGCTTGGTGGTGGTCTGAGCGGTGCTACGTGTGAGCACCTGGAATGAAGAATTTGTCTGCTAAAAGCGTATGTTTTCCTCCTCCAAGTGTTTCTGTTGTTCTAATGAAGTGGTCTCCTTATAAACTCTTGAATTGCTTATATCCTGTGATCATCATGGCTGCAAGAACATCACTTTTTGTTACTACAAGAATATAACTTTTGATGTTTCAGGCAAATGGATTTGTTCCTCAGCTGCTCTTAGCAAGTGCTTTGTGGATGCATCCCGCAGTCATCTGTCCTGGTTTCTTTTATATTTAGGGAAGGCAAAGGAGCTGTGCTGAATACTGTTAAGATTGACCAAGGGTGGTCTGGGCCATCTCCTTTGAGTCTCTGTTGAGTTCTGGCCCAAGACCTTTAAACAATGGCTTTTCTATGTGGATGTGTCTGAGTCCAGCTCATGTTATCTGCAGCCTGTCATCGTAAGCTTGGGGTGAGGGGTAAGAAGGACTAAGCTGGAAGAAGAAAGGGGAAGGAAAGAGAAGGGCAGGCAACGTTCTGTCTTGAAACTTGTAGCCTGACTTAGGGAGGTGGTGAGAGAAGTGGGGGCTTCTGTCTGATTTTCAGAGACCAGTCACACTGACCTTTCTGAAATTGAGGAAGATGGTGACTAAGATCTGTCTGCTAAACCTGTAGATGTAGCTAGCCTGCCATCTTTGTGTGGTGGTGGTGGTGCCTTTTCCTGAAAGCCTCTGGAAGCACAAAGTGTTTGTGGCCTCTAGGTTGAGCATCGAACAGAGTACAGAACCTGGAATGGCTGAATCCCGTCCCACCTCCTGCATAGGGTATCTCACAAAAAGCTGAAAGAAATGGTATCCTATGGACCAATGTTCAACCTTACACTTGAGAACAAGGTGGACACAGAAACTAGAAAACATATGCAGCGAGACCTCTCCTGCAGCAATTTCTGGTGGCTCCTGCCAGGAGGAAACCTCTTTTCTCACATCTCCCGGCTATAATGTTATATCACCAAATGTGAAACTTTTTTTTTTTTTTTTGATTGTGAAATGTGCCAAACCCTTAGCTAGGCTTCTTTTCAGATTACTTTGAATTTGGGCTCTTTTTTTTTTTTTTTTTTTTTTCCTGGGAAGACTAAGAAATAGAACAAATTACCTGTACAGGATTTATTTCTTTACCAGTTTTTGGTCTATTTGAAATGACTGAACAATCTTCAGTAACATGGTGCTTTGATTTATTATAAAATAATGAGCAGATTTTCTCCAGGTCTGTCTTTGTGGGCCTAAGATAGTGTCACCCTGAAATGCACGAGTCCTTCCCTGAGCGTGAGAATCATACTTTAATTGTCCCTAAAGCCAGACTGCTGCTACTGGGAGGTGTTATTTGTCATGGGAGTAGTCATCCTTTGGGAGCAATCTCTTCTGTCTTCAGCAAGAAGTTTAACTTTTGTTTGTACCTGAAATTTGACCTTTGGTAATAACATGGTGAATGTCCTTTTCTTTTGAAGTGTGAGTTGTTTGCAAGAAGGATGCTGGAAGTTAAGTATTTTGCGTGACAGCGCACCCAAAGTAGAGAACAAGCAGCTAAACTGAAGTCATCCATTCTTTATTTCCCAACAATTAGGCACCATTTATTATCTCTGTCCTAAGTGTCTCTGTCTTGTCTCTGTATTTTACTTAGTAATTAATACTTGCCTTCTAGTCAACGGCAATGCACTTGAAATCAGAGGCAAGTGCTGGGACACTGGTGTCACCCCTCTGCGCACCGTCACTCTGTGCAATGTGCTCAGCAATTACCAGAGGGATCGCGAATGCTTTCTTTAGAAGTTTTGGGAAGCCTTGCTGGCAAAGTGTATGTGCTCCAGTGCCCATAGCTTGAATGACACTGCCAGATGGACTATATGCTCAAGTGGCTCTGACCACTGCCGGGGTCACCGTGTGTCTAAAGGCTTAGTCACCTTTTAGATTAAGTTTTTTGAAATAATTTTTTTCTTTCAGTTTACCAAACAAAGCTCACTGAATTATTCTAAAATTGATTAAATATTGTTTGTTCTTAGTCCAATAGAAACAGTTTTAAAAATGTTTGGAAAAGCGTTTTTCAACATTTGCATTGGTCTTTCTGTTGACCCAAAATTGCTCATTAACTTGGTGATGCACCCAGGCTGCTCTCTGAAATAGATAGTCTAATACACCCTCTGCTGCTCTGCTCAGTCGGTGTGTGTGTTTCCTTTAAAATGCTACAAGAAGCACAAATACAGCTGGAGCACCTAGTCTGGAGTTGGGAACAAAAATAAACATGACATTATTATATTAGACTTGGACACAGTTCTAACTGGTGGTGTGCTTTGATAATTTTGACATCTAATATTTTTAAGCAGACTTTAAGGTTCATTGGCTTTGCTAGCTTGGTGGCTAAGCCTTTCTCAGTCCTTCTTTTTTCTCTGAGGTTCTTGGTTTGGTGTTTGTGTCCTTCTCCAAAGTCTGCAACTATGGAAAGCCATGGTTGTGCTTTTCCCTGGTCATCCGAAAGTGGCTGTTAGACTTGATGCCCCAGCTGCCAACTGCAAACACTGTTTTGCACAGCAAGGTCAAATTACACAGATTTCCCATCAGCTCGCGCTCTAACTGTTACTAATGCACTTCTGTCGTTCTCCCTTCCTGCACTGAAACTCCTCAGTTTAGTAACCTTGGAGCCCAAGGGTTAGAACAGACTGTGAATTTGCCACGATTCGTTTCATTTGCATTCAGACTCTTAAATGGCTATTCCCTTTCTTCTGCTTGGGCTTTAGGGAGCCATGGGCAGCTTGCCAGCAGAGTTTTGACCACAGGGTTGCTCTGGGTCTATGCCACTGCGATTACTCCCACCGCTATACCAATAGCTGTATTTATATTTGCAGTCTCACCAGCTACAGATCTTTCTATTTTAAGTATCCCTGGCATGCTGTAGGCTTTCCAGAACATGATTTGCACTCTTAGGGAAAATGAAAGATGCATCCAGAAAGCGGCAAGCTTGCAGAAGTTTGGATGTACATCAAGTTTCCTTGAGGCGTACCTTAGGAGAAATGACGTCTGGTTATGAATTATGACTGCTAGAAGATTTCTATCACTTATAGAAAACTAAAAAGGAAAGATTCTGACTGATTCTGCTTTATTTTTTCCAATGTATGTACATTGGTACAGTACTTCTGTTTTCAATGCTGAATAGCTATTAACTCAAAGCCTTAAATGCAGCGCGTCAGTAATGTGGAGTTGTCACTGACAGTAGTGTTTGGTAAAGAAGGTGCTCTTCCATGCTTCTCCAACCTACAGTCTTTTCCTAAACTTGCTTAAAGGTAATAAAAGGTTATCTTGGCCACTGGCACTGTTGCAGAATAGCAGTATGCTGAACAACCTGTGTGTGTGTGCACGCGTCTTGGATTTGAGCAGGAAAAACGCTGAGGACTGACTCACCAGAACGTTGCTTCAGGGGAAGGAGGGGGGTTCAGCTGCTCGTCGTTCCCTTGCAGTCAGATTTGATCCATTAGTATTTTAAGAAGGCAGTTAGGGAAATTTGCCATCTCTACATGGCATTCTGTGCCGGGCATGCTTGATGGGGAGAGAAGAACGTATGTGAGGGTTCAGTGGTTTCTTGTTGGCTCAGCTAACTGAATGTTAGTAATTGTCAACATTATTAAAAGCTTACATGATATCTCTATCTAATTCCATTAAAACAGTTTGGCTGGTAGGAACGTTCAGCTTCTGAATCTCTTGAAATTACAGTAGGTCAACAGACAAACTTACTTATGAGGATTAATAAAGACTATAACAACAAGGGCCCTGTGAGTAAATGACTTGTGTGTAGCAATATGTGCGCAGAGCAGTTACTGAAGAGTAGCAAGAGTCTTGTTTCCACTATAAATGTTCTTCCGTGTCTTTCCAAGGGGTGATGTGGTACCTGGGCCACATCATTCTTGATCCCATCTGCCATGGCTGAAACCTTTCAAACTTGGACGAATAAAATATTTTAAAGCATATGATAAGTAATTTAAGAGACAAAGACTAAACTTCAGTGTTTCTGGACCAAATATAATTTGGGTTGGAAGGGACTTTTGAAGGTCATCTGGTCCAAACCCTTGGCTCAATGTCCAAGTTTAAAGTTGGGCAAGGCTCTAAGCAGCCTTATCTAGTCAAGCTTTGCTTGTCTTCCAAGGATCACTAATGGAAATGTTGGACAATGTCGATCCCAGTGTTGACCCCACCAAGGACGGCTACTATTAACCACCCTATCCAGTGTGGGCTGACCTGCTGACCACTGCCTGTAGAGCTGGGCAGTCTGTCCAGATCTCCTTGCATCTTCTAGTCATGTAACCAGCGATTGCTGCTCTCTGGTTCTGTCTGCTGAGCCAGCCATCTCACTGTAGCAGGCAGTCACTTTGGTGAGGCACCGTTTGCTTGGCGCAGGAGCTGTCCCATCGCCTCTCCCCGATCCCCGTGTACTTTAGACACGTCTGACCCGTTTGCTTTGCCCTCTTACTAACAGCCCCAGACCTACGTGAACTTTGCAGTGAGCAGCCACTCAAGAATCAAGGCAGAGCGGAGGACCATGGATTTCTAATGTATTTCTTTTTGTCAGAGGGCTTAGCAATACTTATGTTCGCAGAATGACCTTACAGACCAGAGCTGTGGGGCTGTGGCCTCTCCTTCCAGCTGTCAGTGCCGGACACTTCCCAATGCATTTCACTGCCTGAACGTTCCAGGTTTCAGAACAGTCTCAGCTGTACTGATAGGTACATTGAGGGTGGGAAAAGTTTGGTTCCTATTGAAGAAATTAATTGCTGGTAACTTTCCACATTCTTCTTTCTCAGTTTTGCCACTGAATATTTTCCAGGACCCATTTTTTCCAGTACACTGTTCTGGCTGCGAAAACTATAGGCTGGTTTTCAGTACAGTTTAGTCAGGAGCAGCTAATATTAAGAAGAAAACTCATTTGCATTTTCAGAACTTGTGGATGATTAAGTTTTCAGTAGCAGAGATTTTTTTTTCTTTAAGTGCTAACAAAATATGTGTATGTACAAAAGCTGTATTTGAGTGCACAGAGATTAAGCCAGCTATAAATAGCATCTTCCATGACCCTGCTGGAATTTTCTTTAAGCTTGGAAACACTGAAGTGTGTGTTTTGTCAGATTTGAATCATGAACCTTGAAGAAGAGCTAATGAGTTCTTATTTCTTGCCCCTAATCTCCAACTAGAGCGTTGTTTATATGAAGAGCAGATCAGTCTGAAACTGTAGCTCAGGCTTCAGTTGCCTTATTTAACTTCTTTTACTCGCTTTGTTTATTGTGATGGGTTTTTTTTCTGCTCCAGTCGGTGTGTTTATGAAAATAATTAATTTCAACCCATATTATCAAACCCATGCAGGCCGTGCAATTGTTGCTGTGGCTGACAGTTTACAAAATCTACTTTATTTCCTTGTTTCAAAAACAAACTTCTCTTCTTGTAACTCAGCCTCCCCGTGAAATGCATGGCTTTCTCTGTTGTTCTCTCTAGTTTTTGTGGCAGCTTAATGAAGAGGTGTAGCTGGAACTAAATGATCAACTCTTGGGACAAGATCTGTGTTCTCTGCTACCTGTCCTGGTGGATCTGGTTGTAGGCAATTGGTGGCAAAGAAGTCATTTGCTTCTGGGGCTGAGATTTGGTTCTCAAAAGTGGGCTTCAAAAGTGTTCCCTGGCTGTGCTGCACCCGAACTGGCTGGGGTGCAATTAACATAATTGTTAATTAAGTTTAGCCAACAAAACAACAAAAAATGATAACCACCCACCCCCACCCACCCGGTCAGTTGAAATTGAAATGTTTTGTTAAGAATACATTGACTTTGACATCTTTGGTAGGAAGCAATCAGAATGCTTTGCATGTCCTTTTTGCATGCAGAATTTCTTTCAGCATATATTAGTATTTAAGCTATAATAGATGTTTTGGTAATTGGTTGAATCCTTGCTTCAGAAATCTTCTCTTTAAATTTCTCTTCTGTTTCTGCATAGAACAGAATTGTAAAAAATAAATTCCAGTGCTTGACTAGCTCTTGTTTGGCATGAAGTCGTAGAGCACTTAAAATTCCTCATACAACAGCTTTAATTGCCTGCTAATCTTGCCTAAAGATTGGCTGAGAATGTCAGCTCGGTTCTCCTGTTGCTTATTTTCAGTAGCATAGACTGCAAATGCTTGGAGAAAATGTATTGGGAGTATTTGCTGTAGAATGTGGGTAAAGAGGTATGGAAACCCTTGCCTAGAGGTCAAACTGTGGACATTTAGGTTGTTGGCTATTGATCTGTATCGCTAAGATGCATGGCTTTTGTAGAATTGAGTTAATAATTTCTTGGTGTAATGCAAAAGCAATAACCAGTTGACCTGAGCCCCTGAACAGGACCCCAGTGGAAGGAGATGGTGTGCGATGCTGCTCCAGCGCTGCTGCTCTGCTCCGTGGAGCCTTCCTCGATGAACCGCTCTTTTGGACAAAGACTGACCGATAGCCGTGCCTTCCTCTTTCCTTCCTACGTTGTGTTGAGCTTTGATGAATGTGTTAGTGCTCATGTTGTTGGCTGTTCCCTTTTTTTAGAAACAAATCTTGGCCGCAGTAACTCTATATCTATGGTGAGTAATGGAGAAATCATTGCTCGTTAATGATTCACTTACAGGTTCCTGTATTGCTGTTGCTCAGTCACTTGTGTTGCAGTTATCTACAGAAGTATTGCTCGGATGAGCACTTAATCCTGATTTTCATAGTTTCAGTAGGGTTATTGTAATGTCAGGATGGCGGGTGTCAGCCTTCCGTTACTGATCATCTGGTCCAAAGTGTATCACCCCAGAGCAGGTCCCGGTGATGCTCTTCGTAGATATTCTGTGCCTTTGAATCTTGCAACTAAAATAATGTTGGTGCTACTTAAAGGCCACTTTTAACAGGGTTGCTTTTTCTTTTGTTGGTTTGCAAGAGCTGGGCTTGGCTATTTGCTTAAGTTACTATTTACCTGTCCCACTGTGTGTGCCTTTTGTATGCTAAAAAGATTAAATACTAAATTTTGGTTTTCCATTTTGAAACTTATTTTCAGGTAAAGTTCTCATCACAGTCTCTCCAAAGTATTTGCTTTCTGTGAGCTCGCTTGGTGATTCGCTTTTTTGCGAAGTGCCTGTGCTTTGCTGCCGCAGTTACAGGAATGGTGCATCTGATAAATGAGCAAAAGCAAACTTCAACTCTTAAATAACTCAGTTGCAGAAACCGAGTCCTGAAAGAGATGCCTGGGGTCACTGAGTCCAGTCCTTTGTCTTCATTGTGCCTGTCATATCCTCCCTGGGCTGATTGAGTTACGCAGGCGAAGCTTGCCTAATAATTCAGCTTCCTATTTTGTAACAGTCATTATTGTAAGCTGTTTCATGGTGCCATTGTTCAAATAAACTAGAAAAAAAAAAAAAAGGCTCGCACAAGAACAAGAGGATGCTTGCGCTGCTTCTGGCTTGGTTACATCCTGTTAAAAAAACAACACTTGCCATGCGGTGCTAGGGATTATTCAGCAACGTCAACCCAATAATAGAAATTAATAAATTAAAAAGCACTGGAAGCTTAAGGATGTTAACAATATGAAAACGCTGTGGCCTAACTTTTAAATATTCAATATCTTTTTTTTTTTTTTTTTTCTTGATGTCTACTTGCCTTCCAGCATGGGCGGCCAAAGCCCAGCTGCTCTGAGCCATTTCCCAGGGACATCGTGCATGCTAACGGAGGCCCTGGGCTTGGCGGTGCTATGGTTGAACCCACGGTCAGGGTGAAAACCTGCGTGCCAGAGCAGAGCAGCTGAGAGCCCGGCCCTGGGGAAGAAGGGGAGGCTGTGGCAGACCCCGTCCCAAGGGGGTGTGCAGTGTGAGGCTCCCTCAGGTAGAAGCATGGCAGACTTTCTGATAAGGAGTGATTTTCAAGCCAGTTATTTCCGTTGCTTTTAGGAGTTGCTGTAATTCATTTGATTCTAGGGAGAAAAATCAGAATTTTTTAACAAAACTTTTTTTTGTGGTGGTTTTTCTTTTCTTTTTTTCTTCTTTTTTTTTTTTTTTTCTTCTTACCAGTAGTGAACCAGTTTGGGGTTTGTGCAGGGGAAGGCTTTCTCATCATCATTCCCTAAAGTCATTTCACAGCAATGGCTTCATACCCTCTCCATTTTCTTCCTTGTGCTGTCCTTCTCCCCTTTCTCTTCCCGCACACCGCCCTTTCCCTCCCGTGGTTCCCGGAGTGGAGCGGGAGCTGGCGGCGAGCCGGGAGCTCAGCCTGCCAAAGCACCTTTGCCTTTCTGAATTCATAAGCTCCAGGACGTCGCATACCAGAGAGCTCAGATTTGCGTTTGGGTTCAAGTTAGTGCAAAAAAGTGGGAATATCCCTGCTCAGATTTTTTTAATAGCTCTTAATAGCTCAAGTGAAGGAGCACAAAACCTGATTATTTTTAAATTTTTTTGTGAGGGACGCCCCTTCAACAAGCCTGAGATTGTTCCGCGTCGTGTTGATCCACATAAATTGTTTGAGGGACCTGGGCCTAAGCTCATATGGGAAACGGCACTGGATCAATGAAAGAAAACATTCAGCAATGTGCATTTTATACAAGCATTTAAACTTTTTTTTTGGTTTTGTTTAGTAATAAAAGGAACAAAGCTATTATTAGTGACCACGGGCTTGGGAGTTTGCTAAAGCAGCAATAGTTACTCATCTGTTTTCATTTGCAGAAGTATTCTAACAAAGGCAGCCACAAATGCAGCAGCGGGGTTAGGAGGTGGATGGTAGGACTGGAAGTGCAGTTTCTGGAAGCCGGTGCTTACTAAGTCCTTTCTGTCTAGTCTTGGTTTTGTGGCCATTAGGAGCACGGTTCCCGGTGAGTTCTTGCTTTGCTGGATTGAAACGAGAAAGAATGAATCCCCTGGGTAAGTTCTCGGTCCTTTTTCTTCTCTCTGCTGCAGCAGGGTTGTACAGAGCAATTGTCACGGCCGGTGCCGGCCTGGGGTTGCGTTTGCATGTCTGCTCCTCAGCTGGCTCACAGGAGTTGGAGAACAAACAGTGTTGTAGGATTTATTTAAATTTTTTTCTGCCCACTCCACTCCTGGCCCAGATAGCAATAAAATTAAGAAATTATCAGCCTTAACAACAACAACAACAAAAAAAACCCCCAAACTCACACAAGGTGGTAAATATTTCTTTGCTCCTTTCTTTTTCCTTCTACAAAACAGCCTAACAGGCATGCACAAGACCTTTGTATGTGCTTTAATGTTCAGCTAGCTGGTCTGTGGTTCGCTCCGTTGCAAATGCTGTGGGCTGCAGAACTGATGCTATGGGGTCGACGCTACTGTGCCATTGCCATTTTGGTGCAGTTTCCTCAAATAGGCAGTAAGGGCAGGCAAGTTTTCACCTGAAAATGCTGTAGTCAAATGCCGGCTGCATCAAAAGGGTGTTAGTCCATGGGAAGGAAGAATGAAATACTTCTATTGATTTCCTTGGGTTTGGGACCATGTCCTAGCTAAACTTGGTTAAAATGTGCTGCATGAATGTATGCTTGAATTTAGCGTTGTAATTAAATGCTTAGTGAAAGTTTGCTGTCTAATAATCTCATTAAAATCAGCCTCTTTTTCTCCCCAATCCTGCTGCAGTTAGGAGTCTGACCTTGCAATTTGAGTTTAAATCCTAAGGCTCCTAGGACAAATACCACGAGAAATATCTTGAATAAGTAATGTTAAACTTTCTGAAGTAACTTTCAGAAATTGCTGTTTGCTTAGACATCTGTATGCTGAAGATATGGACTTAAAACCATGGAAGACCTAAATGGAAAGCAAGGATGGAGAAGGAAAACTCATGTTTGTACAGAGATCTGTTGGGGTGGCTGAAGCCACAGTGTAGAAAGTTCCAAGTATTTTTCTGGTGTCTGAAATGATATTGTCTGTGGTTTTTAGATAACAGATAAGCAAGGGAGGAATAATTGGGCTGCTTTATCGGGCTGCTTACAGAACCTTGAAGTTTAGCATGATAGTTGAATAAAAGGTCTTATCTGTATTTACGGTTGTTAATGGTCAGAAACTGCCATTTAAGAGTAATTTGTATTTTACTTTTATTAAAATTGTAAATATGTATTTTTCCTGGATTCTGTACAAACATTTTTTCAAAAAACATATCTTCTCTCTTCACTACATGAAATAATATTTTGCTTTCAGATGCCAAGCTTTTGGGAGTAGACTGATAGAATAGGAAAAATGTTGCACTTGGTGATACAGTTACACGGGGCATTTAGCAGGGCTTTTTTATTTTCAGGAGTGAAGTTTTTTAATTTTTAATCTTCCAGTTTTCTTTTTTCTTTTTAACAAAGGTTTTGCAAGCACAATAAAATACGTAGACATAAAAGTTTGAAATGACCTGGTGCTAACGGGAACAAAGAAACCTTCGCACTCTTGAAAAGGGATTCTGTGCATAAAACTTCAGTTTGCTTGGGTTTCCTCCATGGCAAACAAATTTTTGAAGTTTACTTTGGCAGCAATTCATACCACCATTATGTTAAATAGGAGTGGAAGGATGTTTCCAAGCAGCATGTTGTTTCATTGCTATGCAGAAATGCAGGTTTAAATCTATTTTCTGTAGGTATTTTCGTTTTTTGTTGTTGGGGGTTTTTTTGTGTGTGGTGTGTTTTTTTTTTTTTTGGGGTTTTTTTTTTTTTTTTTAATTTCCTTGTCTTCTTCCCATGCATCTGTAGGTTCCCAAACTCATTGGAAATAGTTACATGCACCTTTTAATTGAAATGAGGGAAGTATGTGATTTAACTATTCTGGCTTGAAGTTCGCTGTTTAAATTTTTATGCACGTGAAAAGTTAACCAATACAAAAATGCATGCACGGTGGGTCCCATCTTGCATTTTCTTATTTGACTTATTAGTTCCAAAGAGTTTCATTGCATTTAATCTCAAATGAAAAATTATGAAGATGGACTTTGCTATAGATGATTTTAGCACTTCTCTGCCAATATCAATTTTTCTTTTGCTGCTCTGGTTATAATGGAAAACACTTACAGAAAAACTCCTGGATATTGCTTCTTGGAGGGTGGTACATGGATAGTTGATAAAATGGTGCCACTGTGGAATAATGCAGTGCTAAACAATGTATTAGTTAGAAACTGGGGTTTTAAGCTGCTGCAGATAAATGTAGAACATGCTGGCCAATTTCTGACAAAATTGACTTTAGGTTTTCTGGAGCGTGGTGTCTGTGTACCTCTGGCAGGGAAGCAAGATTGGGGGGTGCACCTTTTTGTTCCTATGGAGAGTATCAGCACAGGAGTGTGATGTTGGAAAATGGGTGTTAGCCATGAGTTATTCCTGTAATAATATGTAATCCTTACAGTAATACATGAGGAGTTGCCATGGTTTAGTGAGTGGTTTGGGGATTTTCGTGGCTTAGTTTTGTTTTGAGGAGGCTACTCTCAACTTATTTTCCTTAGACTGTGTTGGAAGTACCATGGTCCTCTCCTAGAGGTGAATCAGACCATTTCTAGCAGCTTCAGTCCGTTACTTGCATGTGGGCATGGAGAGGGCTTTTCACCCTCTCAAACTGCGATCTTCTGCATTCACTGGAACCTCAGTAGCCTTTTATTGCACTTTTTTTATGGCAGTATATCAAGGTTTTCCTTTAATATGGAAGGATACAACTTACCTGAAGTAATAACTGTAAGGCTGTTTTATTGCTTGTAAAACTGTTGATATCAGAGTCTTGAGTGCCTCCCTTGCTGGCACTCGCTGGTGCTTTCATTTCCAGTCCTATTCCAGGCTACTACACTACCAAGGTCTTGGACCTGTTTAAAAACCAAACCCCTTTGGCCTGGGAATAGCATTATTCTAGCTGACTTGGCAATTCTCAACTTACCTGGTGCTGGTTCTGCGGAGGTGTGTGGTGGGATGGGTTATGAATTTTTTTTTTTTTTCTGCTTAGGGCTTTTTTGCTCTTGTTTCAGGGGAATTTTTGAAACCCAGTCTGGAAAGATTTAATGTGCTGGCTTTTTAGTAGTACTAAACACTTGTTTGATTGTTAAAAACTAATACATAAGCTTTCAAATATTAAAGACTTCAGTTTCAAACAACTTTGTATATGGACTTAATCAGTAGAACATATTATCTAATGCATTTGATCTGCTTTATGTTTTTTTTTCAATGGAGCGTTTTCACCTTAACACTGCTGTGTATTTTGTAGATGGTCTCAGCTTTCTCCCAGTTATTTTCTAAAACAACAATTCTAGCAGCATGAACTAATGTAAGTGTCTTTAGAAAGCACTTGCTCTGCCAGACAGGAGGGTGTTTTTCAGGTTGCATACTTTGGTTTTGTGTACTTCTTAATTATTACTTTTTTTTCATAATAAATTAGACTGTATTAAAAGAGCACCGGAGGCTGAAGTTCTTTGTTCCCAGGCTGGGAATAACGTGGCTAGTGAAGGTGTTTTCATTCTGCTCCACTTTTGAACTTCAGTGGAAATTTTGGATGGCGAGTCCGGGACGTTGAACAGTAATGGGATGCCAGGGGTTTGATGTAACAGCTGAAAGAGTTCTCTGCTAAACTTGGGAATAGGTGTTGCAAGAGCCTGGCAGGTTCACCTTCAGTTATGTCTTGTGTTGCTTGTCAATGCCAGGTAGGATGATGAAAGACACATGACTGTTGGCTGCAGAGGATGGATGATACTGGGATTTAGAGATGTGGTTTCAAGTCCTGCCTAGTAAAGGCGGTGCATCCCCAAGTTAAGTCCCCTAAGGGGCTCTGCTCAAAATCCTTGCAGTCCTTATGGGTGATGGCATCTTTGTTAGGTGATGTGTGGCTGTTGGACCCTTCAGCTGCTGTCTTTGTCTTTGAAAGGTGTCCCTCTTAAACCTGCTCTGGACTGATTCTCTGCGTGCCTTCTATCTACTTCAAGTTTTCTCTTTTTGTAGTAGGTATTTCTTGGATTTATGTTGTTGTTGAGGTGAACCCCTAATCTTCGGGTTATCGGTTGTCAATCAGGAGAGGAAGGGCAGGTGAGCTTCTACAGATTAGATTAGCCTATGTAGCCTGGTAGGTTAAAACATGAGAGCTCCAGCTTTTCAGGATGGCAGAAAGTGGTGGGCAAATGGAGGTGTGATGTTAAGACTCTTGAAGGTAAATTGGCTTTGTTCTCCTTGCAAAGCAAACTCCCTGGAAGGGAATGTGAGTTTTCTTCCTCTGTCAAAGTCTGCTGTAAGTTATATGCGTGTTATAAACATCTTGACCTGAAATAATACTTAAATTGACTGACCAGTCTGGACTGCTAGAGGGTACCTCCAGGCTGGAAACCAGGGGAGGCTGCCTAGGACAAGAAAGTATACATCTACTGATGTATCTTTCATTTATTTTCCTATTTTTATTTTGTTCTGTGACTGAATAAACAAGCGAATATTTTTGCTCAAAACTGGTGACCTACTTGAACAATATTTGATTTCGGCAAAACTTCTTGATGCTGACTCTGTGGGCCAGTTAAACTGAATAATGTGGTGTGGTCAACAGAAAGAAAATAGGAACCAAGGGTGATTGTTCCGATGTGAACAAGTAACAGCTTCTCCTTTTCATCACCTGCTCCCACAGTTTTCTATCTCTAGCTTGCTTTTTGCACTATTATGTCAGTTATTTGTACCGCTTGATGAGAGTTTTTGCCTATTTAAGAAATATTGACTTGGAGGAGCTCCTTGCATTTCAAAAATGATCTTTATTTGGAGCCTATTCTCAGACCTTTTCCTAATGGTAGTACCTGAAATTAGTTTTACCCATTGACTTACTCCATTTCAACATGTGGCTGTCCCAAATTAAGGAAGCACTGGACCCCCCTGGTCTCTGCTTGGTTCATTGCAGAAATCTGGGGAATAGTGTAGCAGCCAGACACAAAAGGTGGAGTCAGCTAAACTGTAGTCACTTACTTGCAAAGTGGTGACATAGGCACTCCAGTTATTTCTAAATTAGTTAGAAAGGAGGGGTCACATTTTTGAGGTCTTATTTACTGCTTCAGTTCAACACTTCTGAACTCTGGCTCACTCAGCTGGGCTAACGTGGGAGAGGATACGGGCAAAAGTGTCCTTGAAGGTGGGGGCGAGGGGGAAGAGAGGACTTCCAAGAAATTGCAGCATGGTGACTGCTGACACTTGCTTTCTAGCCAACCCAGTGTGCCAGATGAGGAATGTTTCCCAGTGTGCCAGATGATGAGGAATGTTTCGTTAGGGTCTGGATAGGCTGGTAGATCTAGAAGAGCATCTTCGTTTTGGTGGGACCTGCTGAGAAGTCTGTTCAAGCTAGCATGGTGCCTTCTAGAAGGATTCATATGTGAAGGCAACAGCTCCAGTTGTGTGCATTACTATATTCCAGCACTACTTCAGGTATATATGCTCTGCCAAAGAGCTTGCTTTGTCCTGCATCTGTCCTGTTGGAGCTTTTGGCTGGAGGGCATCTTCTGTGGCCTGTAATTCGCTGCTTCGTTCCACAGTGACCTACTTTGATTAGGCAACAAGTTCTTTATCTGAAAAGAAGCAAGTTGTTCCTTTGCCAGTCCTCCAGTTGGAATTGGTTTCAGGACTGGACTTCTCAGAATGAGACTGCTGGTACCAGTTTAATCTTGTTCGTAGCTGGTTCATATCACTTGGTGAAATGCCAGGGTTGTTCTCTCCTGGGTGTTTGTTTCTCTGCTGTATTTATAGACAGCAACACTCATCCCTGTCAACCTCCATTTTGTGAAATTAAAATGCCAAACTTTTCTTTAGCTTCCCACTAAAAAGTGGGTTCTTCTTTCTTTTGTCACTTCAATCTCAGCTCCTTGTTCTTCAGCAGAGGGGCCCAGGCAGGACCCCTTGCCTGCAAGGTCTTAAACAGATGTCTTGGACTATGGACACTGGTGCTTCTCCATCCTCTCTGGTGTTACCTTGTCTGATAGAGCCTGAGGCTGCTACTTTTTATGCTTGGGTTGCAATGCTGGACACTTGTGCCATTAGGAGTGACTCATTCCCCTGGGCTCTCCTCTGTCCCATGGAGTTTAAATTCATCATAGAAATACCAATGACGGACCATATCCTGTTGTGCTTTGAAAGATCCTAATGGACTTGTGGCAGCTTACCAGAAGGATGAGCTGGTTTTCTCCTGAGCTATGTTCTGAAACAATATAGACCGAATCCAGCAGACACAAGTAAAGGGGAATTTTGCTCTAATCAATGAGTTGTTTCCCAGAAGTGTCAATGGATCCAAGTCTGGAGCCTTAGCAGAGGCATTAGGTACAGATGTTTCAGGTTACTAGAGAGGAGACTGAAGATTGAAAATATGTGGGGATGTAAAGAGGGGTACAAGAAAATATATGGGAATATAAAGAGGGGTACAGAAAAGCCAGTGAGCAGTTTAGGTATGTAATCTGCTAATAAGCTTAAATGCTGTCCCTTTATGGGGGGAGAAATAGCAATGTAATTTTAATGTGGTGGGAACTTGAGACAGTGCCTCTTTTGCCATAGCAGAGGCTGGTAGAAGTTGTAGCGTGTTTGGGATTTGGAGTTGTTGACATCTTTGATTCTTTGTAAATGACAAAACAGTGCTCGAAGGAGAGATTAATGGGGGCAGGAGGAGGGCAGGACCGGGGAGGGCACGGTGAGAGCCCAGATGGTGGGCCACTCTCCTGCTGTTCCTGACGCCGTTGTGCGCGCTCTGTTTGTCTGGTGGGAGGTTGGCGGTTCACCCTTTGCCTCTTCACCCGTTTTATCCCTAACTCTGTGGAGTGCCAGCCAGCAGGCTGGGGAACCAGGGGACAAAGCTCCATCTAGCGTGTAAAGAAAGGGAGATGTCTGGGAGCTAGCAAAATAAGCAATCCTACAGTAGATGGCTTTGCCTAGTCCAGGCATGGGGCTTGTGGTGGTTTTTAGTGGTGGTTGTTTTTTTCTTTTTTTTTTTTTTTTTTCATAACTTGTGAGTAGGATTGCAAATCTTGTGCAAGTGTTAATTGAATAACTTTGGCATTCTGACAGCTGATGCTCATTTTCTGTACCCTGGCACATGTAGAGGTTAATACCGGCTTTAATACAGTTTTAAGTAGTCTGTAATGTCAATTCTAGACAAAACCAAATATATATCCTTCTGTTAAGATTAGGAATTGTATAGTCAGGTTATAGCTCTGTGAAGGGAAGAGTCAGAGAAGTATAACAATATATAAGGTTAACACTTTCAAGGTAAAATATCTTTTGACCCTTCTGGGCTGATGTGTACAATCTTAAACTACAGTAAGTGTTAGATAATGCAAGTATAATTGGACAAGGCATTTTATTATCTGCTTTTAAAAATAAATCAAGAATAACAAGTCCTCTTGCTTGTTCTGGAGGTTGCTAAAAAAATAGATATTGCTTTTCCTATTTTTTTTTTTCCCTGAACACTTAGAAAACCAATTGCAGTTCCTGAATGTGGCTTTGCAGCAGCGTCTGTAAAAGTATGGGAAAAATATTTTCAGTGTATTAGATGTATATTGGCAACTCAATATTAGGCAGCTACTAAATTTCTGAATTCAGCAAATGGTTCTATGGCAAAAACAAGCTACTAGGATTTAATCCAGATTTTTTTTCCATGGATAATGAAGGAAACTTTTTTTTCCTTAATCCATCTATGATGTCCCATTCTTGTCCAAAAATATACTGCTTGTCCTTGTACCTGTAGTACCTCTTCTGTAGTCCAGTGCCAAAGACCACTTGGCAGAAGTCGTCCCTGCCTGCAACAGCAGCTCTTTGAAATCTGTGGGAATTTGGGATCAAGCACCTGCATGGGTTTTTGTTGTTGTTTTGGGGCTTTTCATGGTTTCCAGCGTGTTGGGAATATTGGGGATTCTTCCTGCTGGAGGAGGATCAGGAGGAATAGAAGGTGAGTTTGCATCCAAAGTGGTCGGTTGCGGTGAGGGGATTGTTTCTAGTGCTGACCTTTCTCAACCAAAAAACTAAAGAAACGGGAGGGTCATTTTGCTCCCAGCAATATGTTTGCCAAGCATTTGTTTTGCAGAAACGTGCAGCTGCTACTAAGCCCAGGCTGAGAGCCATTATAATGTGTTTTTTTAGGGACAGCAATACTGTTGGCTGCTGGGCTCCAGCACGTCTGGGACTGCACATCATTTCCAGGTGACTGCTGCAAGATTATAAACCTGGTTGAGTAATGTAGTGCTGTATAGTCATCTGCTGGAGCCTAAAATAACAAAAGGTGTGAATTGCTGCCCCACAGTATTGGTGGGTGCTCCCGCAGGTACTTTGCCAAGGTCACAAATGCTAAATAAACCAGATTAAACAAAACCCTGTTGCGAGAATTCATGATTAACTGTAGTCTTTGCAGGATTTATTGGTTATAAACTAAGTGCCTGCCTTTATTTTTTTTTTTTTTTGTCCTAGTAACTAAGGCAGATGTGAACTTCAAGCCCAGTGAAACACTTTTTTGGCTCTTGCTTCTGTTTACATGATTCAGGAGTTTGCAGTAGTTCACAACAAATATAGCTTTGAACAGAAATAGCCATTCAAGTGCTATGCTTCTGGCAGTGCAGAAGAGATTAAGAGAGTCTAACAAAAGAGCTTGTAAACAGTTTTCAGTTGGTCACCTTTTTTTTTTTTTTCAAAAATAAACCAATAGCTGTAATGTATTTTGAAAAGTGAGAAGTGGTATTCGTGCAGCAGGTTACATGGACAGCATGTCTCCGTTGTCATTAAAACTGAATGGTTTAGGTTAGAAGGGACCTTAAAGATCACCTAGTCCCTACCCTGCTGCCCTGGGCAGGGACACCTCCCACCAGACCAGGTTGCTCCAAGCCCCGTCCAACCTGGCCTTGAACCCCTCCAGGGATGGGGCAGCCACAGCTTCTCTGGGCAACCTGGGCCAGGGCTCACCACCCTCAGAGTGAAAAATTTCTTCTTGATATCTAATCTAAATCTTCCAGTTGGAAACCGTTACCCCCGTCCTATCACTACACTCCCTGATAAAGAGTTCCCCTCATCTTTCCTGTAGCCCCCTTTAGGTACTGGAAGGCTGCTATAATGTCTCCTGGGAACCTTCTCTTCCTTATGCAACCTTATTTGGTTGCATAAAGTTATTTCTGAGGATTTTTCCTGATGTCTCCTCTTTGAGAAGAGCTTATGCTTTTTAGATGCAACATAAGAAAGATGGAGAACAAAAGGGTGATGGCAAAATGAAATTAAGGCTGTGTATTGGCAGGGCTGTATTTGAGGTGTTAAGAAAAGACTTATGAATAGATTAAGGAGGATCTTTTTGTATATATTTTGACACTTTGTGAAATCAGGAAGTAAAAATGTTGCTTGCATGTTTTTATTTTGAATGAGACTTCATTCTGTATCATGTTTTTTGATTTGGTGTTTCTTTTATTTACATGCGATCCCAAATTTAAGTAATTATTTTCCTCTTTCCCTCTTTCTGGTGTTAATGAACAGTTTCTGCCTAGAAACAAGGTGCAGAATTTTTTTTACGGGGGTGGAGAGGGAATTGGCAGAACAATCCCTGGAGATGCCAGTTCCTCAGTACTTCAGCCTTTAAATCAATACTGCATATTTCTGTGAAAGACTGCCATTCATACAGTGTCATGAACTTAAAATGGAATTTAGAGCTGTTGGATGGCAGGTGAAGAGGTCCTCTAATCAACACTTGCACTGACCTACCACAGCCATCCTGTGCAGCTGCAGAGCAGTCCCTGGGGTGTTCTGACATGACCCACAGCCTACCCCTGAAGGTTGGAAGCACACAGAAACCGTATCCATCTTGGGAAATCCCCAAACTGGGAGTGGTTGGGATTTGGGATAGGTACTTAGAGACAGATGGACCTTATTGCTGGATGTGGCTGTACTGAGGATGCTGCTGGATCCCAGGTAGCTTAGCAGTGCTACCTGATGAACTGCTGGGGTTTGCTTTCTCCAGGAGCCTTGGTTTGATATTGCCCCATGTCAGGAATGGTGTCAGTCACATTGAATGGTTTAAGCAAGGGAACTGAAGGTCATATCTTCTATGGTTGTTTGCAGTTGGGCAATTCCTCTGGTGAGCGACAGTCGTTTTGCTTGGCCTCAATTACCAAGTTTGTAAACATCAGTAATGCTTTCTTACGTGGACAGCTGGAGCTTATCCCACCTCCCTGTCTGTGCTGTGAATACCCAAGGTAGCAAGACTGGTACGTCTGTCCTGCAATTGCAAATCACAATTGCAGTGTAAATATCCAAATGGATGGTAAAGTAACTTGTTGCTGAAAAGGCTTTTTTTTCCCCCTAAGTCATTCAGCCTGGGCAGTAAGTCAATCTTCTTTGCCCCAAAAACTCTTCCACAAATAGCCAAAAATGTAGAAGAACTATGGGCAATGCTTAAGTACTCTAAAATTGAAGTTTGTTTAATACGTTTGGATGCTGAGGAATTGGTTTCTGCAGTCTGGAGAGTTGCTTTGCTAGAAAGAAAAGTTGCTGAAGACACCCCCTGATCTGCTCGGGTCCTGTAGCGAACAGCTAGTGCTATGGCTAAAGATTGAAGGGCGAGTTCGCATAGTATCTGTCCAAGGTGATTTTAATGTTAGAGTTATTGCAGTAATGCCCTAGGGGGTTGGCTGTTCCCATGCATGTAATATTCACTGTAATGAGCCAGTCCTATACGCTGATAACACCGACCTATCACATACTGAGCGCTAAATTCACGTTGTGGTTTTCAGTATGACTGTTTGGGGTTCTTAATCATTTAAAGCAAATCTTCCATAAACACTTTCCCTCTTGCTCCTTAATATCCTGTTTGCTCAGCATACCAGAGCGAGGATGTCATCCGCGCAAGATGAAGCTTCGAGCTGCCTCCTTGTCTTTGGAAGGCATTGAATAGCGCTGTAACCATGGAGTCAGTAAGCAGAAAACTCGGATGAGCGGAACAGTTTAGGCTGGGAATTGCTGGGTCACTGTAAGCCTCAAGGAGCATGATGGCTTTTTGGCTGGGAGGGACTCTGAGCATGCGAATGACGATGACAAGCTGTGAACACAATATGGTTGAGTCTTGTATTCTGCAGGGCTGCCTCTGGGAATAAACTTGCTATCCCACCGTGTAAGCAATAGATAATTTCTAAACCAAGATATGGTGGAAAGGTGATGTGGAGTCAGATCTGAGCACTACATGGTTGCAAAGTATAAAAAAGTGCGGTGATCATACGTCATCTTCCCTCTCTGGCGACAGTGTTATCTTCTCTATTTACCCAGATAAAAGAAGGTAAATTCTATATTACAAAATCAAGCACTACAGAGTTTGTTAGTGGAGTGTTATCTCCTCGCTTTTTCTTTTATCTCCTCTTGGTTGTTTTAGCTATCTGGCTTTTTGTTTTGCAAATGTGCGTAAAGCCCTTTAGAGAGGGAAGTACCCATAGATGTGGTGTCTGAAAAATGGTTCAAAAAGCCTTTGACAAGGTCAGGCTTTCCAGTGAAAGACAAATCTACCTCATACCTCTCTTTTTCTTTACTTTTTTGTAATGGCTTCTCTAAGTTTGTAATGGCTTTGAAAGTTTGAGGAAGAGCACCAAACCAATATTGAGTAACACAGCCCGCTATGTTTTAAATTCTTTTAACCCTTCATGGAACGTTTTTGGGAGCTTGGGGTATTTGTGTGTGTAGGTGTCTTCACCTGCCTGCTCCTCTTCTGCTTGAGGGATTCAGGATTCAGCCTGTTTGAGCAGAAGTGAAAACAGGGAAAGGGTGTGTACGCCGTCACACCGAGTGCTCTTGTGAGATGAACCTCCAGTTCACTGAAGTGAACCTTGAATATGAAGGAGTTATGTCCCAGAAAACAAACTCGTCTTGCACCCACCCTTCCCCTTCGTCTTTTTGGTGATAAAAATCATGAGATAGCTGTGCTGTTACAGGCAGCCCTTATCTGCTTGTCTGATGGCATTAATGGTCTGATCACACCTCTCTTAATTAATGAATGGGAGAAGTGCTCTCAATGCCAACCCACATTTTCCGTTTCTTCAGACCTGCAGCGGGTTGTTCATCCAGGGGATGGGTCTGAGGATCACGCTCAGCCCCACTGTAGTGCCGAGCATTTGTCCGTGCTTGCTGCAGGTCCGTGCCTTGCTCCGGGCTGTCTCCATCAGGAGTTTGTGCAATACCCTCATGCAGGTGAGGCAAGATGTAGCGAGATGCTGGGTCTGAACTTCTGGGCTGTTCCGGAGTACTTTCGTGATCTCTGAAGACCTTGTGCATGGCTGTTTCAACCCCCCCTTCTCTTCTCTTCCTCGGTAGGTGCTGGATTGCACAGGTCTGCAGTGCTGGCAGGCACCGGGCACCTGCCTATGTTTCTGCTCCATGGGGATTGGAGTTGCCAGGTCCTTATCTGGAGCCACCCCTAGAGACAGGGCCAGCCAGGACGCCGCTTGACTTTCACCTGAGGGTTCTCAGCAAAAGCCCTTGGACATGAAGGGGGGGGGGAAGATGGAAGCTGTTAAAGTTCAGATGTTCATGCCCTGCCCCTTTGACAGCTTCTGTCTGTAAGTGGCGCTTTCCGGGAGCGACGGCACCGTGAGCAGGTTGTGTGATTGATTTGTTGGGATGGAGGTTGTGTTCTGGGAGCTAAAAATACTGTGCTTGGGAGCTATCTTGTGCAGAGCCACGGCAGGTGTGACTGACCGGCTGAGATAACGATGGTGACTTTCATGAGGGGAAGACTTATAAAATACTCCACGTTTAAAGAAAATTATAAATATATATACATATATATATGTATATCCTTCTGCAACTTCACGGCGCAAACACATTTGGGCTAACAGAGGTTCAGTTTAGTTATAAAAAGACTTGGTATGTTATGGTGATTATTATATAGAGGTCTTTGAGGGTATCCTAGGTTTGCAATTATTCGTCTACCTCTAACAGGAATGGTAGTAAAGGATTGTAAAATGCGACCTTTGCAGCTTCTAGATTGAACCTATTTAGTTTTACCTTGTTCCTTAATCTGGTGGTGATCAAGCTTTCCAAGCTATACTGCAAGCTGTGTCCCCAAGTAAATGGGCATTCAAGCAGATCAACTTACGGCCTTTTATTAAGTCAACACTCATGCAAGAGCCACCTCCAAAGCTTAATAATTATTTACTCAGTGCTCCTGGGTCATGAGAGAGGTTTTCATTAAGTTCAGAAAGCATTATGTTCAGCAGCTTGTGAAGGTGTGTTTAAAAGACAGGAAGAAAAATGGAAAACTACTAAATGGTGTACAGCTAATTAAAAAAATTCTTAGCTAAGGATTAAAGGAAGTGTTTTGTGTGGTTGGTTTTTGGTGGTGGGTTTTGGCTTTTTTTTTTTTTTCTTTAAAGACAACTGTATCCACTGAATTAATTTGATTTGTAATTAAACCCTTAGCTCCTGGGTAGGAGATCTGCATGGTGGATGTGTGAGGGTTTGTTTTTTTTTTTTTTCTTCCTTTCTCCTGCCAACCAGGTGCACTCCATGTGCTCAAGTGGGTGGATGGATGAATGGATGGATGGACGCCTGTTGGGCTGCAAGTTGTACTACAGGTGCAGCCCATGATGTAGGGTAAGCAGTGCTGCTGCAGGAGAGCAGCTCTGAGCAGGTTCTGGTGGGGATAAGAAGGCACTGGAGGGAGAGAAAAATGTTAACCTTGATGATGGAGCAGATGCAACAGCAGCCAGTGTGGCTCTTTAAACGCATAACCTTCAAATGCGGAAACCTTCTTTCATACAGAGGCCTGAAACACAGTCGTTGCTTTGTTATAAAGGCTGATAAAGTCTCCACACCGTTTATGTAATTGCTCTGTCCTTGGCAAGAAAGGACATAGGAAGGCGCCAGCTGTTGGTTTGGTTTTTTTAACATTGATACTTTAAGTAGCACCAGCCAGTTGGCGTGGTGAGCGGAGCATCGCTGTAACCCACAATCAATTATTAAATTTTAGGAATGAAGTACAAAGTGCTCTAGGGAAAATGCCTTAGTAGTTTTCTTGTATTTAGAATCCTTTGCTTTAGCTGAAGATAGGGGAGAAGAGTTTGTATAGCGGGCTTGTTTGTTGTTTGTGGTTTTTGTTTTGGAGTTTGGGGTTTTTTTTGGGGGGTAATCTGTCTCCCTCTTGCATTTATCTTTGTTCTTTTGGTATCCTTCCCTTTTCTGTCATCCCTCTGTGGCAAAGAGTGATGCTGGCTGGCAGGTTAGATGCTGCTAGAAGTGGTGTTTCTGCCACATATAGAATACTGGCAACAAAAAGTTTATTGAGGTTTTACTGCCTGGTAGAGAGGCTGAGAACAGGATCTGGACAAATAAACTTAGTTTTGAGGAAACTCCAGAGGTCACTGAAGAAGGAGGGGTGTTGGAAGGGGAGCTGTGGTCTCTTCTGATAGTGTCTTCTGGAGGTGAAGCCAAGTATTTGAGCTGTAACATTGGCAACCCCTCATCTGCTTGCTTTAAAGATCAAGATAGTTTTATGCTAATGTCAGATACTTAATGTGGATGCTTTCTTTTCTCTATAAATAATTATGAATGGGATAAGGGTAAAACATGAAACGCAAGCATTTAAATCCCATGCTATTTCTTACCTCTGACCTCCGAGAACTGGTGCAGCTCAGTGGATTTCTTGAGGTGCTAAATCTGCTTTTCTTGGCTGATTTCTCTGTGGACTAACCTATTAACAAACAGTTGGCATGAACGCAGGAGAGCGACAGCCTCCCTTGTGTGCCATTTTTCTGCGTATAGCAGGGCAGTCAATCCTGCAGAGCAAGTGGTGTTGAAACCTCTTTTTCTTCTTTTTTTTTTTTTAATGCATTTTATCCAATTCTTGTTCATCTCTGAGGAAGCTTTGGGCTTGAGGAGTTGCTCTGTGTCTTTAATTATTATAATTTGTCTAAGAAGCTTTATATTGGTGGCTTTTATTTTTTCTTTAAAAAAAAACAAATAACGTTCTCAATCAGTAGTTAAAAAGCAAAACTGAGTTAAATAATGTTTTCGAGTTCAGTATCTCCAGAGAAGAATACAAAATAATGTTTGTAAACCAGACAACTCAGGTAAGTAATGCATGGGAACCAGAGAATTTGTTTGATCAAATTATAAGAATCTGAAAACAAAACGAACCAACAAAAGACAAGTTTGTCTTTTTGCCCAAGGAGACAGAGATAAAATAATCAGTACACATCTGGGAAGGTAGATGAGGCTCTAACAGGTCTGGTCTCTGTAATCTCTTCAGTTGAGGGCAGCAAAATTAAACTTGGTTTTAATCTGATCAGTTGCTTTTTATTATGCAACAGCTATCTGCATTATAACTTATGTATGCAGTAAGTAACATTTCCCAGCCATCTATGCAAAGGATATATAATTTAAACTTATTTAATAAAATGTTGTCACTTCATGATTAATTGGATTGGCACATGGCACTCATAACTAATAACTCTCAGTCTGTATTACACTATGCTTATTAGACTGCTAATGGATAACCAGTTTAATCATATGTCAATTAAAAGGATGAGTCGGTTTCATTTATTGCAATCAAATGGTATCCATAAACTGTGTTTGCAGGAAGTATCTAAATCACATCATGTATCAGTTGTATGTGTGGGCTCTGTTACCAACTCTACGTAATCCGGGGGTGAATCAGTTCACGTATGAGAGCTTTGAATCCGCGTGTCGGGGTACTGGATCGTACCGTGGTACATGGCACCGTGCTCAGTCATGGGAGAAGGTCTGCTTGTGCAGCAGCACGTAAAGGTCAAGAAGCTTTAAAAATACAAATTTTCAAAACTCTCTTGATGAAGCCTTTGACATAACAAGTTTTTAATTGCTTTTTGATTGGAAAACTGAATTTCTGACAAAGTTTGTCCTGTTTGCTCTCCGGCGGGTACGTGGTGATGAAACCCAAACCATCTTCCATTCCATCTTGGAGCTTTGCGCGGAGTGTCTTGCAGAAGAGGAGCAGATGAGGTGGGGAAGGGGAAGCTGGGCGGGAAGATGGTCCATGTTGGGCATGGGACAAGCTTAGAGGCTGAGATACCAAAGTTTCAAAAGAGTTTTCCACGTTTGAGTGCTGCGAGTGGACGGAGTGGTGGTGTGGTGAGACCGCCCTGCCCACGGGAGGAGCTTTACAGCCCCTGGGGGAATAAATAACATAGATCTTGCATGGCAGGAGCTGTCTTCTGTTTGCCCAGTTTCCTTCACCTGGCTTGTGACAGGAGCATCTGGTCAGGCAAGCAGATGTTGGGCAGCAGCTTTTATGCCAGATAAAAGCATTATTTGAACTCAGATGCGTTGAGAGCAGTAGCTGCGGTCTGGCAGCACATTGCTGCCAGCGCTGCCTGCGTTCAGGGCTTGTACGCCTCTGTGGTGCATAATATCATAACGTGCCCAAAAAAGAGAATTATGAGAGTGATGTGTCTGCTGAGCCCATGGCTTTGTTGCAGCTGTACTGGTTTCCTGCTTCTCCTTTGAAATCAGAATGAACGAGACATTCAGTGAACTCCTCTTAAGCTTTTTCTTTCCCATCATCTGGCCACCAAAATCTGGTGTTCTGGATGTGAATAAGATCAGACTCTTCTTCCCCTTGCTGGGTCTGCTCTTCTTTAATGCTTCGTTAAAAAGTACATTGCCCAACCTTGCAGTACCTCCTTAATTACATCTAAGCTATTTTCTTCCAGTGAATAACTATAATATTGAGAAGAATTACAAAAGAAATAAAACTGGAAGAGTCTCTGCCCTTTGGGGAAGAATTTGTCAGAACAGCATTTTCTGGGATTATTATTTCTTTTAAAGACACAATATTTGAAGCTTTTGTTGAGAATTTTCTATCAGCAGTAGACCCCTGATTCGTCTGCAGGAGGCCGTAAGGACAGTTGTTGAGTTGTAGGTGTGAGCAGGTACAGAAATCGCGTGACTGAGATGATGTTCTTGGCAGGGGCTGTTTGAAATGCTGTGGAAATAATTTCACCTTCCTTCCCCTTGTAATCCCCAAAATTTTAGTGTAGAGGAAGGTGTTTCTGAGACGGTTTTCAGCACACTTGCCTCTGGGAAGTGGAGAAACAGTTCAAAAATG
Source organism: Rissa tridactyla (assembly GCF_028500815.1). NCBI lineage: Eukaryota > Metazoa > Chordata > Aves > Charadriiformes > Laridae > Rissa > Rissa tridactyla. The sequence goes on from NC_071475.1 coordinate 10,849,489, forward strand.
AAAGGTGTGAGCAACTGCTGGGTTACCAATTTTGCAGCATTAGGTATCTATTAAAAAATGCCAATAGCATGCAAATGAGATTCCTGTTTATGGGATACAAAATAAGCTTTTTAACAAATGAGAAGAATGAATCCTTCCTTAAAAGCAGCATTTGAGTGCCTTTTTTTGCTCATCTATTACAGCAGTCTCTAGGGCGCGCAATATTTTTGATGGGCAGGAAGAAAATATTATCACTTCAGTAATACATGTATATAATTCATAAATAGACATATATTGGGGGTGCATGTGCAAACACTTTTTATTTTTTTTTTTTTTTTTTTTTTTTCCTGGTAGCAGTGTGTGATCAAAACAAATTGGGAGACCGCTGATCTATAACCGTCCTGGTGACGGAAATAAAGCATCTCCTCAGTTTGGAAATGTGCAAGCGGTTCAGATGGGCAGCCAGGAAGCAGGCGGCTGGGTTTAGATGTGAGAATGCTTCGCCCTTAATTGAAAGGGTGGTGTTTTTTACAAGTATCACAGTCAATGACTTGTCTTGAGCAGCTAATTAGTGCGATTATTCCACAGCTGCATTAGTTTCACCACAAAGGTTTTCTCTTGTTTTATCAAAAGGATCAGTGTCTCTGTGAATGCTTCAACCTGACAGGTCTTAAATAGCAAGATGGTCCCCTCCCTCCCTGCCTCCCTCCCTGCCCCCAAAATGTGTCTCTGGAAGAGCAGAGTTTGATCTCTTGGGGGAGTAAGTGTGGGTTTTCCTTCTTCGTTTCTACTCTGAACTGTTTTCAACATCGGTCCTAAACAAAGCTGGAAAACTTCCAGCAGCGCAGTGTCCCAAGCACAAGAAGCTCTCGGTGCCCGCACCCTCCAGGGGAGACCTGGAAGGGATGCTGGCTCCTGCACTCCTTTGTCCCATCCGCATCCTGAAAGTAGCACTGGAGCCAGAGGTGGGCTTTTCAGTCACCTCCTGGAGCAGGAGGGGTTACTGCTAGCTTCCACAAGCATGGCCCTGCATCACTATAGACTAACAGCCCTTTCCTTCCATGGACTGACAGCAATTAGCTGCAGCAGTCAGAATCACAAACTAAATATCCTGAATTATGCGCACTGTAGCTCTTGCTTACATGGACTCATGTATTCTTAGCCACTTCCAACATCCTTCCCTTGAAGGTACTTATATACCCTAACTGTTCTGCCTTGTGCTACTGAAATGTCTTATAAATGGATTTTACTTCTGAGGGCTAGCAAAACGATGGGTTGCTTCAGAAGGTGTCCCTGCATTCCATGGCAAAGTCCCGTGGTTTGTCCTGTGCTGTCTGGTAGGAAGCTCTGCTGGCCAAGGGCTTAGAAATAGCTCTTTGGTGGTGAAGCAGTGCGGGGTGCTGGCTCAGGCCAGCCTGACACGCTTTACAAAGTGTGGCTGAAAGAAAGCCATTATTGTTGTTTATTCTGCCTGTTCTTGTGTCTCGCTGCTCTCGGAAGATGCTGGTAGGCCTAAAGTGGGAGTTGGGGTCTTTTTGGGGAGGGGAGTCTGGTTTCTAGCTATGAAGAGTGTTGACACCATCAAATCCAACCCCAAGGTAGTATTTTGCAGCAAATAACTGAACTTTGTTATGTTACGCTTTCACGGGATAGGTAGATTTACTTTTGTTTATTTTTGAGGTAGATCATTAGACCTGGAGTACTGTCTATACTTATCATTAGACTTGATACAGCCCTTTGTTACTTTTTTTAAAAAAGGCATATGAGTACCTGCTGCATCTATAAAAGCATTTGTTTTTCTTGTGGATGATTGCGGTAAAAATTGGAATGGCAAATAGGTCTTTACAGCTGGATATTGGCGTTTGGAAATGGTTGGCGGCAGTCAAGTTAAGGCAGCCTAATGTGGCTGTTAAGTACCTGAAGTAGGTCGGCTCCAAATTCCCCCTCGCGTGGTGCAGCGTATCCTCATCCATCCTGCCCCACGTTCCGGTGTAATTCCACAAGCTCCGACCGCTGGAGCTGCCATCCCGCTTCTGGAAGCTGAGCTGTCTCTCTCTGGTCTTCCCACAGCAATTCCGAGCATCCTGGCGCTTCCAAGCCTCCCTTAAGCTCCTCCAGCATGACCTCACGAATCCTGCTACGCCAGCAGCTCATGCGTGAGCAGATGCAGGAGCAGGAGCGTCGGGAGCAGCAGCAGAAGCAGCAAGCAGCCCAGTTCATGCAGCAGCGAGTACCTGTCAGCCAGACACCTGCCATCAACGTCAGCGTCCCCACCAGCCTGCCCCCTGCCACCCAGGTACCCATGGAGGTCCTCAAGGTACGCCCGTCTCTCTCTGCCTTTCTGCTGAGGAGCTCTCGCTCATCTAAACTTACCTTATTGAATACGAATGGGGTTATAGGGATTTTCAGCAATTAAATTTCACAAAGAAGCTGTGCTCTGGCTTGATTTGCAGCTTATTTTGGTGTCCTGGTAGCAAAGAATGGAAAACCTTTTTTAAAGAAAGTTTGTGTGACTTTTGTTCTCTTTAAACTTTGAGGTTTTGTTACAAAACGAATGTTTCCGTCATTTTCCCTTTGGAAAATGCTTCTCCGTCTTTCTAGTACTTCGTTGTTTTCAAAAAGAAGAAATTCTAATATATATTCAAATCAATATTTTTGTTTTTAAAAGAAAATGAAATATTTTTGTAAAATGGAGTCAAAACTCATTACAAAAGAGCTCCTCACAAAGTCTTAATTTGAAATACGGGTGAGTTTCCAGCCTCTTGCAATGAGTCTCCATAATCCTTTTTTGCTTAAATGACTTGTTTGCTATTAGGAGCTTTGGATTCCTTGTCCTACTGGAAACCGTAGGAGCTTGTTAGTATCCCTCTGTCAAAGGGGATGTAGCTTGCTAATTACTTGGAGGAAAAATGTGAACAGTTATAAGGAAAGAGAGAACTTCATGCACTGAGTAAGTCCAAGTAGAGTAAAGCGATGTGAAATGTGTGAGTAAAAGACTGCAAAATGTTCTGGAGAAGTTTGTTGGCATATTTCATGAAAATAAGATTTTCATTAGTTTTGAAGAGTTACCTATTTGCTCTGCAGTATTGCTAAATATTTTTATTACGGTCTTATGCTTAGTAACCGCCTCAGCTGGGACACGTATTCTTACCAGATAAGTTAATTTGAGTTACAGAACGCTTGTAGCTTGCTCATCGCTGTTATATATCAAGGATACGTATTCAAAGATTTAGTTTTAAAAGAGACTTGCAGGCTCAGGATTTTGAGGCAGTGTGTGTGACGGGTGTACGGAGGAAATGTAGGGGGCTTTTATGTATCGAATCTGCATTGTGGGATAGCGTTGACAGTGCCAGAACTAATGCTTAATTGGGACAGCAGAGTTGTACTCAAGTGTGGCCTACGATCTAGGAGCAAAAAGACAACAGTTGAATACTGAATTCTATATATTTTTTTTTCTATTAAAAGTTAAATATGATATACTTTAAGCATATGTGCATATAATAAGGAATCCGAAATTGACTGGGGAGAGCTATTTTGTCTAACGTTGTGTGCAATGCACAAAAGTTTGTGTATAACAATTTGTTAAACTTGTTTCCAGGTTATGACTCTGTGGTTATAATTCAGATCCAGCAGATGTGTAGATGCTATGAAATAGGGTTTTTTTGTTTGTAATGCACTTAGTTAACTAAACATATATTAGATTTTTACATCCTTTCATCCTAAGATGTTGTGATGTGAATTTTAGTGTTTTGTTCTGTTTTTTTTAAACTTCTCTGAAAACTTGTAGGGAAGTGTTTATTTTCTGAAGGTTTTTACCATTAAGGAAGGAGTGTAATGCCTTGAAGAAGCATTAGCAGTTGTCTGCGTTGTTCATTTTACAATTGCCTCTTTATATGAGAGAGGAGGGGAGGCAGCCCTTTATTTCTGAGGGACAAAGTACAGAAGACGGTGTGGCCGGGAGGTGATGCTCAGTTGTTACAGATGATGAGCTGGCTTGTCGTAGGACTTGCGTGTGGCTCTGTAACCTGCTGGAGCATTGCTGGGGAACTTCACGTGAAGGACTTGAACCTGAATCCTCATCCTCTGATGCAAAAGAAGTGTCTGTCCCTTGCTCCCTCCTGGAGGAGGGCATCCTGCAAAGAGGGAGGACACCTCCTCTGTAGTCACCTGCAGCCCAAACGGCAGCATGCATGACCCTGTAGAGCAAAAAATTAAGAGAACGTATGCTTAACTGGCTTGTGAATTAAAAGTAATACCTTGCAACAAGTGCCTTTTGGCGACAGAATTGTGCATTGAAGGTGACGGCTGTGTGTATGTGAGCTACCTGCTGGAACAGAACGGTGCCTGTCTCTCATCACCCGCATTTACATATGTAACAGTCAAAATTAGCAAAACCAGGTCCTCTTGGTAGCTCTATGTGCATGAGAGAAAAGAAACTGCTTTACATAGTTGTTCTGCTTGTGGTTTTGGTGGGTGAAAGCAGCTAAAGATTCATCCTTTTGTCCTTACTAATAAAAGTGAACCAGTTCTGTATAAAAAAAAAAAAATAGTACAAAATACCAGGCTTGACGTCATGATCTTGCTGAAAATTCACCACCGATGTTTCAGTGGGAGTAGGATTTCGCTAAAAGGTCCATGTGATTTTGGTTGTGTGTTGTTTTTTCTTTTAAATAGATTATTTGGCTCAAAAGAGGAGATTAACAATAAATCAGGATCTTCCTGGTGCCGATACGTTGTCAGTCAGCTCTGCCCGTGGTAGCACTGTGCGAGTGACATCATTTCCCTGCAGCTGCTTTTTACACTTCAGCTGTTTTTCAGCTGTAGACAAATTTTCCATATGAGCTGTACAGAAGTTTTAATTAGATAAATAGGGAACTAAGTTGGTAACTTTATTATCCAGATGGTCTGGATTTAGTGACCTTAAAGAATGTGATAGACAAAAAGGGGATTTTTAATTTTTTTTTTACACTTTCAGAAATGTTAATCTGCAAGGCAACCTTCTTTAAAAGAGATATTTTTGTGTATTAATTCACAAACAAATAAGACCAAATGTAGTAGCTGGTTTTGTTGTTGTTTTTCTTTGGTTTGGAACTTAGTATCAAAAAACCCCACTCCAATCCTGTTGAATTTGTCATCATTTCATGTTTTTAGTTATGTTGTGTGACTTGCCTTTTCTCCCATATCTCATAATGTGACAAGGAGAATAATGCTTGCATGTCTGAGGATGGCAGTTTGGAATGACAAGTTTAAAAAGAAGCTAAAGGTGTTAATGAGCTTGGATTTTATATTTGTTTTCAAGACGTTGAAGATGCTCATTTAGAAACAATACAGATGGAAAGAGAAATACATACAAATCTATGTCACATTGCATAGGAATCTCCAAATTACATAATGTGATATGCTCAAGGGCATATGAATAAATAGAATTTCATTTTCTTGAGTAATGACGACTTATTGCATCACTTCTCTGCCAAGTAATGTAGCTTGGCAAGGTAGGAAATGACCTGTTGGAATTCAAATTTTGTGTTGCTTTGTGCAGCCTCATTAAGAGATGGACGAGGAGTGGGTCTAATGCACTTGAAACAGTATCTCTCTGAATCTAATAGCAAAAGGAAGATTTGTTATGGCATTCAGTTACCCTTCTGCAGAGCTTCACAGCCGTACAGGCTGATTTATCATTAAGCACCTTCTCATCCATCTCCTGTTGGTAGCTGAGGACTAATGCTGCGGAGAGATGTTGCAAGAGTTTCTTTGCTCCTGCTGCCATTCAACTTCCTGCTCTGCCTTGGAAATAGGAGCAAATAACTTAACGTTGATCATTGGAGTAGTTCCAAGCCCAATCAATGTTGGATCAGGATTCGTTCCTGAGGCACGAAGTAAGTTTATATTTTTATTTAAGCGTTAACTTCTTTGCAAAGAGTTTGTCTTTAGATGTCTTCAGTGGGCTGTTATATGCAGTATCTTCTTCCATACAGGTGTGTTTAAGTTCTGTATACTTAATTGGTGTTAAGAAGCTGTTATTTTTGTTGTTGTTGATTACAGTTACTCGGTTGTCTTATCTGTTGGAGCAGAAGCAGTGCTGCAGATCTCAACTTCAGTATTCCAGAGGTGATCTCTGGGAACTGGTTGCTGCATTTCTGTAAGCAGGGTTAGCCCAGGACTTGAGGAGGTCGTGCGTCAGGTCCCTGCCTGTAGTCACTGAGACCTGATGATAGGTTAGTCCTTTTAGTCCTCCGTCATTCATTTGCAGAACAATACTGCTATTAATCCTGTACCTTGTAGAGTCAAATTTATTAAAGGTGATGAAATCCTTGGCTATTAGAAATCGAGAGAATACACTCTTGGTTTGTAGTGATGCTGGTCTGTTAATCAGCTTCTCCATAGCTGTCTTGGACTTCATCTGTTATTGTCTTCCTGCTTGATACCACGGAATTAGCTTTTATGCTGTAGTTCTAACAGCTATTATTTAGGGAGCATTTCCGGTGGATGTGATATAGTTGCTGGGTTTTGCTTTTTGTGTCTTTTGTGGTCCCCCCTCACCTGCTCACAGCCTCCTTTCCTACCAAGAAACTTGCAGGATTCTGGTAAAGTGAGTGATCTCCTGCCTGCCGAGTTACTGGCAGCAGCAGGACAACTCCCCACCTTTCTGACAGGCAGTGATACCCTACTTAGCCATATTTATAGGATGGGTTTTGGTCTTCTGTGTCACTCCAGGCTGCTGATTTTAGGATTATTTTTTTTATTCAGCAGGCCGAAACGCTGACTTGTATAACCAGAGTTTTACCTCATGTCCCTCTGGCATCTTCACCAAAGCTGCGCTATAGCAGTACGGGTCTGGGGCTCACCATCCTTTACGTGCTTTTAAGAGACAGAGAAGGAAAAGGGTTTTTCTTCATCTAAAAGATCCAGGGAAAAAAAACAAGGAATGACTCCAAAGGCTGAAATTACCAACCATTGTGCGTTATTCCCACAAGCAAGGCTTGCAAGATCCTCTACTTGATTTTTGGGTATGTCTTTGAGAAGTTCTGCTGATAGAAGTAGTCAGACCTGAGGTGTTGATTGGGGCTTGCCTTTGAAGATAGCTCTCTCTTTTTTTTTTTTTTTTTTTTTTTTTTTAAGTCCAGTTGTCTCAAAGTAGCCTTATCTACAGAATTTGCAATGGTCCAGAAAGTAAACTTATTGCAGGAATTCAGAGAAGTGGGCTAGGGGGGGAATGAGGACTCTCCTGTTTGTTCATTGAGAGACGTTACGAAAACTGAATCGTAGTTATGCTGTGTGGTTTGTGTTGCTTTGCCTGATTTCTGGATGAAGTCTCCTGTTCAGAACAAGCATAACACAGTCCCCTAAGTTCTGTGGACCTGCCTGCCCAAAACACGATGTGGCATTGCAGAAACTGCGACTGGTATGAGCAGGCTCATGTCCTCCATGGGAGCGGAAGTGCTAGAGCATCCTCAGGAGTCAGGAAAGGAGGCTCAGGGCCAGTATCAGCCCACAGAATTGCAAATCAGTTCCCTTGAAAACATTACCAGTTCTTGCAGGAGTCAAAACAGTACCGGCGGGCAGCTGACATCCAGCCCCCTGCACATCTCACTAGGCAGTTGGAAGGTGGAAAATCAAGGGTGAGCACTTCTCTCTGTCCTCCCATGTTATTTGTTGGGGTTCCTCAGTTGGTGCATGGATGTGAGACTTGTGCTGTCATGTTTTTAATGTGATGCACCAGGTCATTGATGGAAGCCCGAATTGGACATGTTGTGGTTGAAATGGCATGGTCCTGTCCCAGTCTATTCCTGCTGCTGCATGCTAATGCTCCTGAGGATGTGCTTGGTTTCCATCCCCTTCCTCCTGAGTGTTGTCACATCAAATGAATAGCACAATAAGAAATCTGCTGGGCTTCTCATGTCTCTTCCTCCCTCTTTGTCTGCCATTGGGTATGTAAGAATGAAGCTTCTGTTTGGCACAGGCACTGAGATGGGAGATGCCTGAGAGAGCCGCATCAGATGCTGCCGCAAAGTACAGCCTCCAGGGCTGGGGTGAGAACCCCAGCGGGTGTTTGCTCCATGAACTGGTGTGTTCCTGCAGTGGTGCAGATGTCTTTTGGATGCTGCATAAATGCTTTGTGGGTAATAAGATAAAAGCAGGTCTCCTGACCAGCAGATGATATAACAGGTCCCTTTCAGGATGCTAACATCCCCTTTATCCTTGTTTCTGGAGAGTGAGCAAACAGTTCCCTTGCTCCAGGAGATCTAGACAAGGCAGGTCCTGCTTTGGTGATCTGAGGTTTGAGATCTCTCTTCTCTGGCTGTGGGGTCTGTGCTCCCGCACAGCGCCTGCCCTTGCTTATGGGGCAGTTCACCTCAAAATGTGACATGTAGATAAAAACATATGAATGGAAATATACACTCCAAAAACATTTTTAATATTTGTTATTAACAGATTGTTAATAGTGTATTTGCATACAATAATATTTCTAATAAGCTGGATATTTAAAAATTTGTCTGCCAGTAAGGACCCCACTTAGAATTCCCCCTGCCGTACTGCCTAGGTCGGTGTCTTCATGGTAGATGCTACCTGCTCTTTTGGTGCTAGAGTTACAGCTCTTTACTGCTGCGTCTTGTCATTGTGGCTTTTCTTCTCTCACCTGGGGTCCTAAACAAGCTGAAAACTCTTATTTTCAAAGCCTAGAATCTGATACTGTTTACTGGATTTCTGCTTTAGCATTCTAAGAGCTTTTGCCCATCTCATGGCAGTATTGTGGTCTGATCACTTATGGTCTGGTCCCGTTGCTGTAGTTTGTGCTCATCTTTCCCCTTCCAGCCACTTTTTCCGTGTTGCCATTGGTGGGTGCAGGCGACCAGGCTGGCCTCTTGCCTTCACCCGTGTCTCATTGTTAATTCAGATTTGAAATGCGCCACCACGATAAGCTCTTTGCGTCGGATACACTATTTCTTCGTTTTTAAAATGCCAAGCATGCCTTCTGAGTGATGTTAATGACTATGGACGTATATGAAGAAAATACCCCATCCTAGCCCTTTTTCAGTGTGCTTATTAGGGAGAGACCTGTGGTGGTAATGCAAGCCCTGCGTAGCAGGGGGGGCTGTGCAGTTCGCAATAGTGTTCTTGGTGTAATAATTACCATAAAACTTCATTGTATAGGGGACTTATCTCACGGTTCTGAAGAACAGGAACAATGGGCCGTCAAGATAAACGTGTGGTAGTATCTGCTACAGCAAATGTGTTTGTGGCCACACTTATCTGATTAAAAGCTAATTTAATCTGACCTGACAATGGTAGATAGTAGTGTGTGCCGGTATGTTAAATAAGCGTGGTGTGTATTTGCAATTGAGAATTTAGACAAGTGATTTGCCAGGCTGAGTCTTGGTGAGCTACAGACAGACCATTTAAACTCAGGTTACTTACACTCAGGGACTCTGGTGTATATATATGTAACTTAGGCCTACAGCAAATTCTTCATAAAGAAAAATGTGCCTTAAACAGCTGAACCACTAAAGCCTGCCTTGTTTCCTAGGCCTTTGCGTAAGTAAAAGTATCTCTCAGACCTTAAACTTTTGCTTGCTAGTGGGTTGAAAGCTATTCCAAAACAAGCACTGGTGCTTGATGTCTGTGGTTAGTAATAGAGGTAAAATGTAAACTCTTGCTTAACACCTAAGTTATTAGACGTTAAAAATGCATGGAATTCAAGGGGGCGACATACTTCTGTGTACGAGTACCTGACTGCTTGGCTGCTGGTGCAAAACGCTGCTTTCACCCTTCGTCCCAAATGTCCTTTTCCTATGGATGCAAATTGGTGTGTTGCTTAGCTCTTGAGAGAAATGCTGTTGCGGATGAAGATGTCTGATGTTTCATCTTAGCTCTTCAGTTGTGGTCACTGTGGCACAAAATGCAGCTCCCAAAGTTATGGGACAAAGCGTAAATTGGGCTGCTGGGATATTTCCTGGGCAAACCGTGCTGGGAGCAGAGCACACAGGTAACTGAGCAGAGTGGGAAGGCAGCTGAGAAACTGCTCCTTGTAATAGAGCTTTTGCCTGCAAGTTCACGGTAGTTACCTGGTAGTTTGAAATAACGTTTTTGACATGGAGGAAATAGGGATATATTTTCATAAAATGATAGAGACATCTGGGTTCAAGCTTTGATGGCCTTGCAGAAGGTTCTCGGCGGTTTATACCCTAGTTGGTGGTCTTGAGGATTTGCTGTCTTTCCGCAGGCATGGTAACATCCACAAAGTTAATGAGAGCTTGCTAAGTTTGTTCTCTGATGGCTTCAAAGTGCTGTTTTTTTTTCTTTCCCCCCACCCGCCATGGTCTAGACGTATTATCCGATGGCTGAGTTACCAGACCCTGGGAAAATGGTGGTTCACCACGTGTCAGTGGCTGTTTCGGACCTGCAGAAGATGAGTTAATCTTCCTAAAGATTTGTAGATGCCCATAGTTGTGGGAATTAAAAGCATTGATGAGGCTCCATAGCCCACCAGTAAACAGGTTTTAAGATCTTCTACTATTAAGTCCTTTTTTTGGTCAATGTTAATTTAAAAAACCCTTATTCCACTCTCCTGGTTGAGCCAAGGACGTATGAAGAGGGTGAGTGCTGGTCATTGCAGTAGTTTGTCGAGTCCATGGCTTAATTCGTCAGAAAATAGTTCCCGGAGCCACACGCAGCGCTGGAGAGCAGGGGAGTTGGGTGGGGGTCTAGGGAGGCCTCTGCTGACACCTTCGATAGATGTTAAATTTTAAATGTGAAAATTTAGATCTGCTTAAAGTAATCTTTCGGTATTATGTATGCTTGCAAATATTTCAGTTCTTCAGCTAGTTTGGCAGCATTATTCTCCGAGATGCTGAACCTGTGTAGTGAATGAATTCAAAGTGACAAGCTGGAGACATTCCTGCCATTCAAGAGAGGCTTAAGGAATTTCTTATTGGCTAAATTACAAATATGTAGCATTTTGCCCAGCACTGCATGGCAGTTTCAACCTGCCTGACCGTGACGAGATTAGCACTTTTCCTCCCCTCCCCAGCAGTGATATTTTTTTTAAAAAAAAATTAGATTAAGAAGTACCAGGCAGAGATGCAAAAGCTTGAAAGAGTAAAAACCAGCCTTACCTTGAATGATTCTGTCTGTCACTGGATTGGTTCCTTAATTAGCCCCATGTCCTTTAACCTCTTGAGAAATAAGTAAGGGATAAATTTGGGGATAAAGACAAAGACGCCTGGAGATTTACCACACACCGCTAGGTAATTCATCAAGGAATGTTGGTAATTAGCCCTGCCTCTTTCCTTTCTGGCTCATTTAATAAAACTGGTTGATTTAAAATAATGCCTGCTGGTTCATTATCAACTACTTTAAGAGCCAAGTTATGAACTTGAAACAAAAACTAGTATTGTGTTGTCTGTAAAGGACCTGGCAAGTGTGTTTTGTTTTGTTTTTTAAAAGAAGAAATTACTCAGTCCCGTCATCAGTCTCTTCAACTTGATAATTAAATATTACTTTGTTTGGATTAACATTTGGCTTTTTGGGTGTATTTATTTCTAGTGTCTGCTACTCAGAGGCAGAGAGGAGGAAAAAAAAATCCAAGATCTTGAAGAGGTACATGTCAGATTGTGTTAAGAAAGCATGGCCTGATGGAATTTAACTGAATACGGACTTTACAATAGTAATAGTCGTCCAGTTGAGGAAATGGGTAACTGCTTTAACCCTTTATCTCTCGGAAATGAGTGCCAGCTTCATATCTTGTTCTTTGAGCAAAATGATCCATTTTAGTAACGCATCTCTTTAGTGTTTGCAGTGGAAATTGTCCCTGAATTGAGGACAGAACTCACCTGGTTTGTATTTGCTTAGGAAAATATTCATGCGATGTTCTTTCTATTTCTTTGTAGATAGGAATAGCATTACTCAGAAATTAAATGAGAGGATCAGGCTAGAACTGGATCAATACACTGCTGCCTTGGCACTTTTCTGGGAGAATACCTCTGTATGGCAGCGTCCCGTTTGAATTTGTTACATCAACAGTTGCTGGTCAGCAGATCTGGTTGGGTCTGTCTGTCTGACTTTAAGAATTAAGTTACTATTACTGTAAATCTTCCTTTAATAATTAATGTCAGACTTGGATTGCAACACTTCTGAAACTGTTGTGGGCTGGAGGAAAAGCAGGCTGTGCTGGCCTTCTGCTAAAGATCTGGCTTGACAGATCTTGAATCCCTTGGAAGACTTCTTGTGAACCTTTCCTAACTCAGCAGCATCGTGTGGGGTAGAATTGGACATAGTGTTTCAATGCAAATAAGAAAAAATATCCTTATCCCTTGTCTTTCATACACGCCTTGGGAAGATGCTTGATTCTGATGGAGCTTGTGGTTGTTACTTGCCACTGTGACCCAGCAAAACCGCAAGTCTGCTTTTGTATGCTTGGCAGATTGGTAAATTTTAAAATAATAATAATAAAAAAAAAAATCAATGTGTTGGCCTTTGAGGAAATATTACTCTGCCAATCTTTAGTTGTCAGCAATTCTTTTGTTACCAACCAGGAAAATACCTTGCTGCCTCCAAATGCTTGCAGAGAGGGCGCTGGGGTAACAGCTCAACCCTGCAGGCTCACTAGAGAAACTTCTGCTGGATGCCAGTTACACATGTTTATTATTTAGACACTTCGTAATAACCTTTTCTAGTTTAAATTGACTGAGAATTAGATACATTTTTTCCAGCTTGTAATGATGTGGAGCAGAAAATCAAGTATCTTTTTTTAGGGGGGGGGGGGGGGGGGAAGAGAGGAGGTCCCCCCACCCCCCCAACAAAGAACTCTATTTAATACCAGTGTCTTTGCAAAGTTAGAAAGACCATGCTGGAATAATAGTTTGGGTTTCCCACATCATATTATCTTTTGAACATACTGGAACAATATTTTGTTACAGACCTCTGTGACTTAGTGTCCTCAACTTGATGAGTATCAGTAGTTGAAGTTCCAGCTAGTTCTTTGAAAATTCTTGGGTACCTTACACAATGCAAGCAGATTTATTTTTCTTTTGAACTGGCTCCTGAGCAGCACGCATTTCAACATCGCTATTACAGTAATTAAACAATAGACAAAATGCTGGGAAGCACTGAGAACTCATTCAGGTAAATCATTCACTGCCCTGCATTTTCATAATCTCTCAGCAGATGGCATTACGGTTTCCAAGAGCGCGTGTATTTCTTGGGAAATCTCTCCGCTGATAAGTCATCTTTCTAGACTATTCCTTTCTCTGATGAAAGCTAATACTCAGGTGTTAAAAACTGTTTTGACACATTATTCTAATCGTGTTTTTCACTTGTGTTATTGTATTTTATTTTCATCAACTAATGTCCCAGAGGTTCCTTTAAGCCATTAGTCAGTTAAATGTTGTATGTAATTGTTATTACATGCAAAACCCAATTACTGTTAGAAAGTCTGTGAAAGACAGGCTGCCTCTTGTAAATAAACCTAGCATCCAGTAGAAGTAATAAACTTGTTCAGTAAGTAAGAGTAGAGTGCAAAAAAAAGCTTAAGTGATGAAACCAGAGTGTGTTTTCCATTGAACGTTCCTGATCCTCAAAGCTATGTAGGACACAACTATATTGTGTTAAATTATACCCCCCCCTTCCTGCTTTGTGCTACAAATCCTGGTTTTCGTAGACAATGTGAGGTAGCAAAAGAAAAATCATTTGAAGAAGTGATGGCTTTCTAGAAAAAAGTAGTAAATATTACTGTATTTCTAAACTAATGTGGCTTACACAACCCAGAAACCATCAGCTGTTTTCAGGCAACCCACCTACTTGAAGCCCTGGCATCTGCCAACAGCATTTTTGTTACTGACTTGGCTGGAATCTGCCTTATCTCCAAATGAACACATTGACATCAGCAGGAACGTGGCTTGGGTGCTTAAAGAAACCAGTGTTTCAAAGAGCTGGTTTTCTGTCTTGGAGCAGTGTAGTCCTTGTATCTATCTATCCATCCCCTCCTTTTGATCATGGAGAGCAGCAGAGCCGCTTGCGAAAAAGCATCACAGGCCACGAGTGCTATGGATGCTGAGGGTATGGGAGTGTTGGGAGCTGTCGCTGGAGCTGAGCTTGGAGTGTCAGCAGCAGTCAGGCACCTAAGCATCTTTAAAAGGTCTAAGGGTTCATTGCTGCAAGCTCCAGAAAATCCTGAGAATGAGTTTCAGATGAAAATAAAACCAGGCAACTAATGGAAATTCTCTTTTTAAAAGATACTGCCTTCCTTGAAAGGAACCTATTTCAACATTGAGGTGTAGAAAACAGTTTATCTGCCTAACCCAGGCCTTTATAAAGGTCCTGCCGAGGACCTTCAGGCAGCAGACTAAACCTTGTCTTTAAGAAGATTTCTAGTAGCTATCTAAGGCCGTGACTTCTCTCTCTGCTCGTGTTTTATCTTTAGGCGTGTGGGGGTTTTTGTTTCTTCAGGGTTTTGGGAGTCCTGTTTCAGGACAGGCTTACTCCAGTTTACCTATATCGATTATCCAGAGAGCCGTTGCCCTTAACCAGCATCAGTGTCCTAAGAGCAGCTTGACCGATACACCCAGTTTTGGCGAGGCAGCCTGTTCTTGCTGGGGGGCAGAGCTGCTCTTAGTGCTGCTGCCGTCTCCTGTGGAGTAGGGCTGTTGTGTTAAAGCAATGTGGTGCATTTCAGGAGCTGCTTTAAAGTTAATTCCTGCCTCGTTAAACGGTGCTTTAAAGTTAATTCTTGTCTTGTTTAACAGAAAATTCTCAGAAGTGAGACTTATGTTTAAAAAAAAAATACAGCAATCAGTATTTTCATAATTTACTTAAAAGTATTGTTGTAACTTACTAATTGAAAAGTTCCTTTGAGCAGTCTAATACTATTTTACTATGCTATTTACTTCGCTCTCTTAAAATTCTGCTTCCTGACTCCCACCAAAACTATAATCCTCTGAAGTACCACGATAGCCCGGGTCTCGAAGAAACAATTTGTTCAGGGAAGGAGTAAAATGACCTTGAATGAGTCAGCACTTGTGCGTAGCAATCGTAAGCTTTCTGTCCTCTTTGCTTTCTAAAAGGATATGAATTCTGGACCACAGGCACCATTCATTGCGCGGTAGTTAATGGGCTTCATTCACATCAAAGTTCATATATTCCTTAAGGGTTCAGCCCTGTATGGTTTGCTGTGTAAAAGGAAAAATAGTATTGAATCATGCTACTGTGGCTTTTCAAAAGAGTTTATCCTTTTCTAATGTACGTTGCCTTTTTGAGGGAAGAAAAGTGGTGCCGTCTGCTCTAGAGTGCCGCTTATTCAATAAGCGCCGCATCGCCGTGGATCACTGTTCAGATTTGCTGCCTCCTGCCTTTGCCTACGGTGTTTAATGTAAGTAACAAGGAAGAAGCTCCCAGCCAGGGCTTTCGCCTGTTTGCAGGACCTATCCTTAGAAAACCCTTCTCTCTGAACTTGCACCTTCCCCAAGAAAGCTTATTAATTCCATTTATCTGCTTTGGCTAAAGGCAGTACCTGTGAGGACTGAGTCAAGTCTTAATGGCTCTGCCTGATGTGAGCACACAGTGTCTAGATGTGCCACTTCGGATGCGGAGTGAGGAATGTGCTGACTCCTGTGGGACCCGGGGAATAATGACAGATAACTATTCCAGGAACACAGTTAATCCAACTTTGCATTTTCTTCTCTAGTAGCTGCAATTCCAGATAACATACCGAAATAGCTATTGCTACCAGCTGTATATAAGCAGTAGGCCACCAGATGGGGTAAAGCGGAAGCAGCTTTGGCTGTTACTCGTAATTCCTTATTTATGCCCACTTTTATTTTTTGGGTACAGTTCTGTGATACATTGACTGTGGCAGCTGATGTCCCTTGCAGCCCTGGTAGTTACTGCACCTGTGGCTGCACCATTTGTGGGGCCACACTAAAAATCATGTGGGATTACTGAGGCAGTTTGAGATTTAAAAAAAGGCCTGGTTTTGGAAAGGTGACTTTTAATCAGCCTAGTGGTTTTGATTGCCTGGGTCAATGTAGCGCTGCAAACTGCTCTACCTGCTTAACTGAGGGGTAAGCGCAGCGAGCTGATGTGGTAGGGCAAGAACAAGGCACTGGAGATCACCACCGACACCTTCTCAGACCAGCTCTGCCTTTAGTGCAGAGCAGCAATGCCGTTTTGAGGTGCATTCCCAATTGACGCCACTTTACTACATGTTATTTTTGGCCAGTGCTGTTGCTGGGTACTAGTTAGATTCTTGTTGGAGGAAACTAAATGAGAAGACCTCGTGTTACCCAGCCGCTCCTGGGAGTTCAGGCTAGAGCGGGTCTGACATAAATGGCTTGAAATGCATTTTGTGTTCTGAACCATTCCCCTGCGGGGTCACACGTCTTGCACCCCGCTGCATGAGGATGCACAGCTCGCTGTGGTGTCCTCGAGACCAGCTGCAACTACACCTGCCATTGTCAAACCCAACTGTTTGCTACCAGGGATGTACCAGCATCTCCTCTGTCTCCTAGTAGATCTTAAAAAAAGCTCCAAACTTTTACTGCTTTTACTTTTCCTCTGTCCAAACTTTATTTCATTTGAAATAAACTCTGTTCAGTGTGAATTTGTCTGCATTTTTTAGAGCATTAAGATCTCTAAAAATATTTATTCCATCCTGTAAAGTAGTGACGTGCTAAAATCGGTTTATACTTGAGGTTTAAAAAGGGTGAGGAAGGTGGGGAAGATTGAGTTAGGATCCAGTTAATTCACATCTAATCTGCAGTTATGTCCTTCTGACTCTAGCATCTGCTTGCCTTGAATTGTGTTATATTCCCATACTATTTCTCAGGTAAAGAAGAAACATACACAATGTACTAAAACTTTGTGTATGTTACCAATCAGTGATGAGAGCTACCTTGTGAAATACATGTCATGTTGTTTGTATTTTTTCAGTGTTAAAAGGAGATGCATGATTTTTTTACATAAATAAATATGGCTTTAGTGGAAGATATTGTGCCTGTTTGCCCTTATGAACATAGTTCTGCTCTCGTAATAGCATTTGAAGGGTTACATTAGTGTGGGTCAAGTGCGGTTTAAAATAGGATTCTTGTGAGACCAAGCCTGGAGGCCCTGAATTTCTTTCTCAAAAGGCGTTTTGATCTTCTGACAAAACTATTACTTCTGAATTTCTTGGCAATTCGTATTTGCAACTAACCTTTGGAGAACTGGAATGATAACACACTCTCTTTGTGTTTTATGAATGTGCCTCTCCTGGCGAGCTGTTGGCTTGTGCTTTTTTTGAAGTTCAGATGAAACCATTGCAAGAGTTTTTCTATAAGTTTTTTGGGAAGGTGGAATTTGTCTGGTGTCGTGTAATAAAATGTGATTCCACTCCTGCAGAAGAGCCCTAACCCTTACTTTGGGAGGACTCCAAGCAGTAGAGAATCCTTGTAGTCCCTTGCGGGCTGGAGGTCTTTTATGTGCTCACATGCTGAAAATGCTGCTGTGCCAGGGTATGTGTAAATGCTGGAAGAGCATCACGGCAGAAGTTTAGACCATCTTTTCATGTAACCTGTTTTTCACAGTCTTTAAGTTTTCGTGGTAAGAAACATACTTGTGCAGTATCTGTTGAAGTAATGATCCTGACGGCAGTTTTTTTTTTTTTTTTTTACAACTGCAGCACGAACACGGTTACTGACAGCTAACTCAGGTTTTGTCAAAGATTTCACCTGTGATGGTCCTGCAAGTGCCCCATCCTCTGGCCTGATCAATTCCCATTACACAGCGTAACTAATCATTTGCCTACCATATGTGAAACAACATGAGGAGAAGAGTTTTCAACAGCTCGTCTCTGGAAGACATGGAGGGGCAGGTGTGGGGAAGGTTACAAAAATGGCCGAGTGGCTGGATGTTGTTTTTGGAAGTATAAAATAGATCATGATGCTATGTCTCTATGTATGTAAGGCCTGAGATCTTAAAAGGGTGGAAATGTTGGCATCCTCGTTTAATAAATAAGCCCATGGCAGTCTGGTTTTTTTCTGGGAGCCAGACGATAGCTACTGTCTGTTGTGGGAATACGATCATGGGGTGTAGAGGTGAGGTCATGCAACCTAATGGCTATTTGCCTTAAATACGTCTTTGTGTTACAAAAGTATTACGGCAGCATTCCTTTAGCTAAGAAATAACTGAAACACTAAGTTTCATTGTGGTTTCTGGGTTTAAAATTAGAGTGGAATAAACATACTTTATTTCTTACTGTTGTTACCTGTAATCTCTTGTGGCTACTGTGATGTCTGCTGTAGCACCTACTTTGTGAGTGAGATGTCAGGAAATAAAAGATGCAATGTTGCTTAATGGAGGTGTTGGACGTTAGCACTCTGCTCCCCAGGAAGAGCCACCACCATTCAAAAGTAACCCTGGCAGCGTTGGCTTTCAGTTTCCATGCTCTGTGGCATCTGTTTGGCCCCCTGGGTTAATTCTCCTCCAGAGCGGTGGCTTGTCACCCTGTAGAAGGAGCGTCCCCGCCTTTGTGGCCTGCCAAAGTCCCCCCCAAAAATCCCAATTCTGGTATTTAGCAGAATGCTTCAGATCATAGCCGGTTGAGTTTGCATGAAGGTGACTTGGATTATCTTACATTAGAGAACATGATGATCAAGCACTCTGAGGTACTGAAACTGTTTTATTACAATTCAGTAGGTTTTAATACTGTCATAAATAACATCACAGCTCGTTGAGCAGAAGGATAAAAATCAAGCAGTTCGGTGGTAAGCCAGCATGCATTTCCTTCACTTAAATGAAGTCAGCGATTTATTATTATTTTAGGCTGTGTCTAATGATCATAGTAGGAGTGTGAATAAAATGGATGTATCTCAGGCTGCTTTATTCTTCTGCTTATTCAAGTCTTCCATATTGGGGCTGACATGAGACATCATCGGCTGTAGGCGAAGTGGTACAGAGCCCGACTAAGTCTTTCTAATTCTTTATTAACTGTGGCATGTAGAAGCTCAGGGCATGTTAACAGCGTGAAACTGTTTTGAATTAACAAAATCTTCATTCTCTTGCGAACTTTTTCTTGCGGCGCTGTGTATTTGTCATAAAGCAGATAGCCTCCAAACAGGCGTGTTCCAGAACAAGTGTTCTTTGTGCTGTAGCCAGTTTGTTGCCAAGTGGTTTGTTAAAATAAGTGGTCCTTTTGAAATGATTCTCACTCTTATTTTTGGAGGCTGCTTTAAAAGTTTCGGTGGGAAGGCTTTTCAGTAGATGCACAGGCCAAACTCTTCCAGCACACCCTGCGTGGCACTGGTGGGATTTTGGTGTATTTGTTTTCTGTTTTCATGTTTGTGTTGTGATTAGTGGCGTGTTCTTGAAATGTGCTTTGTAAGTGACCTTAAGAGCACGCCGCCAGCCTCACAGTCCCCATGTAATTATGTGAACAATGAGTGTAGCAGTCTTTCACCTAGGTCATTTTTAGACAAGTATGCAACAAGTGTAGATGTCCTTCTGATGTGCACTGTGCCTTCAAAGTAGAGAGGTTTTTTCCCCTTGAATATGATAACCCAAGAGTTGCATTTGAGTTTACAAATAGCTTTTATTAAGAAAAGAGAAGGATTCACCTGTTTCTGTTTGTGGGTTTTGGGTGTTTGATATATTTTGATCAAGTGCCATCTTTGCATCTCTCTCCCTATCTTCTGTTCCAGTGCTGAATGTTGAAATTTTGTAAATAAATACTTCAGTAGCCCACAGGCAATACTCTGAGTACCAATTCTTTCTCACAAGCTAACGTTGTGGATTTGAAAGAGTTCTAAATCAAAGTCATTTCTTGCTTAGCCCCAGAGTGCTGAAGATTACATTCCTCAACGTTTGAAGTTATCTTGGCTCAAAACTGTGTCTCATGCGATAAAATTGAGCAACCTTTCCCAAACCTCATAGTGACAAATGAGACCAGTGTAGTGGGTATGGGGTTTTAAAATTTGTGAAAGTAACAGGTTGGGTTTTTTCCCTTTCTTAGATTTTTTTTTTTTTAATTGACAGTTTGGCAAAATAGCCTATTTTAGCTTAAATTTTACCTGTGACAAGTCAGTGTTGCATGACACACATGAAGACAAGCCCATGCAGGGGCAAAGTAGATTTACTGCATTAAATCTGCTTTTGGCATGGAGACTTGAAACTTCTTGAATTTTATTTATTAAAGTCTGGATAAGCAAACACCCTGTCCCATTCTGTGTGGGGGTAAGTCCATGTCTCTAGGAAGTTGATAATAAGGATTTTTATTTTAGAGTCAGTGTGTGCTGTCTCTTCTGCTTTAAGCTTGGCTCTGATTACAGTTTACTCAACATCTTGTATGACACTGTTTCTGTTTTCTCATTTGTTTGTTTTGTGTGAAAGATGCCATGATTTTTACCCAGTCCTGTTTGCATTCTTCGCATGTGACAAATGAGCAATGATGAGCAACCTGAGCAAAACCCGCTGTGGAGAAGGATGCTGCGTCTCACCTGTGGAAACGTCTCCCTGGGGGCATCACAGGACTTGAGGAAAAACTCATGTTCCTCCTTTTGTATAGCAAAGTGCATGCTGTCTCGGGTGTGGGCTCTAGAAATAAACCCAGAATCTCTAAATCCTTTACGCAGGTGAAGGTTGGTGTGAATTAAGTAGCAGTCTGACCTGTCAAGGCCCTGCTGGGGAGAAGGGTCGATGTTCTGCACCTCTTCCCTGCCATGGGAAATGCAGTAGGGTGAAGTCATTAAAGACACGGGTTTTTCCAGCAGGCTTGTAGCGAACCAGAGACCTGGAAGTGAAATACTGTGTTGTGCAGGTCTAGCAGGGGTTACTGAGGGCTGGAACGGTGGCTGGATTAGTAACCCCTATGAAATGTAACTGATAGTCTTGCTCAGGCTCTAAATATGTGACTGCAAGTCAAAGCTGGCACAGGCTAGCACCATGCTTGGCAGCCTTAGGAGGAAGATAAGGTTGGACAAATACTCTTACCTCTCTAATGTGACTCTTGGTGAGTGAACTGTGCTAGAGTGATCTGGTAAACCTTGTGTTGGTGTTGCTTGAGCTGTAGGAAGGGCAGATGATTGTGCTTGGGCTGTGGAATGCTTTGCAAGGGGAAGTTGGGAGCAGAGATGGCTTCTGACCATCTGCACTGGCTTTGGGCTTTCGAGCAGCTGAAATATCTGTGGTCCTATGACTCTGCTGCCTCTTGAGTTCGCATCTCTACGCCAGGTCTTGCAAGAGAGCTTTTTGGAAGCAACTTTATGTCTATCTTTGACAGTTCCTGTGAGGAGGAGTCATTCGTGTCCTACTGCGAGCAATCTCAAAAGTGCTGATGAAAGTGCTTCCCAGCTTCCTTATGAGAGAGGAGGATGGCAGAAGTAGATGTAGATATGAGGTGCATGAATTAAGCTTTTTGCTGTGGCAGTACCATAATTCAAACTTGCCTGTCAGGTGCAGTTGTGTGGCTGATCTTGTTGCCTGTTAGTCATAAAATATTTACGCTCTGAAGGTAGGTGAAAACATAGCAAAAGATTTGTGTCTGACATTTTATGGAGTCAATTCCTTGTCTGTCCTAAAATGTTGCAATGCTTTTTGGTATCCTCTCAGTAACTGTATAAAATAAAAATTTATGGCATGTGTGTTGGGAAGTAAACAGCTGAAATACTGGTTTCCTAACAAAAAAAAAATGCAGCAGTTCAAAGGACTGAATCCTGACTGAAAGCCATACTTGTGGAATGGCAGCTAGCACGCCACTAACCTGCAAATTACATCAATTCCTGTTGCCTTAAGCAAATTTGGCTAACCTCTCTCTAATTTCCTTAGGTACTGTTGTCATGTGCTTCTATAGCTAAAGCACAGTTTTTAAATACTAATCCACAAGAACTTTGTTCTTTTCGTCTGCTGCATGTCTTTCCCTTGGATAAAAAAGTCACGTTACACAGAGGAATTTTCGGTGATGGGCAAAACAACCCCGAGTTGTATAAGTGATGTTCATTCTGTACAATGTGCCTTTTCTTTTTCATAATTATTTGTGCTTGAAGATGACTGTTGGATCCACTTAGACTGCAATCATGATGCCAGATCTTAAACAACTTACTTGTACCTGCCTTGGTTTTCAAGTTCAGAGGGTTTTTTGGGTGAATTAAGTAACCAGGGAGTTCTATTGCGCTAACTGATGTCGTTTCCTTGTGTTGGCTATGTCCTAAGGTAAAATGCTGGAATCAACTCATCGTGCCTGGATTCCCCAGTCAATACAAGTGACTTCACCTTTTTTTTCTGTTCTTGGGCGTTCTAGTCAGTGGTCTTCTGGATGCTTTTCTTGAGTTACGGACTAAAAGAAAGGGGAGCAAATATGCTCTAGAAAAGATGGAGGGAAGGGGAGAACAGAAACTGAATAGTTTTATCTATTACTAAATTCACAGTGCACCTGTGGGGAATGATATATCACAACCCAATCAACTGAATTTTGATTACATTTCAAATGAGGCAGCTGTTGCATCTTGGAGGACTGGAAAGGTTTCAGCAAGCAAGAGGACTGAAATTCTCATGTGAAGCTACTTTAGGCCACTGACGTCCTTAGGGGGAAAAATGTGATGCCGTTGCTTAATGCATGTGGGAAAATGTCTTTGAGAATGAGTTAAACCATTGTCTGGCTAGTTATTTGGATTGCTCCGGGTTGGGTGGTAGGAGAGTTCTTCTTGGCATTGCAGTGAAACCCATGATCAATATTTTAATGAAATAATTGAAGTTCTTTATGGTCTTTAGGATTTTCAGGCTTAGTGGATCAATCTGTGGTCAATATGACTTGCAGAATCTTGAACCTGGGTTAGAAAACTTCAGGAGAATAAATCGCTCTTAATGCAAGAAGCACTAATTGTTTATCTTTCTCGTATGTCATTCTCTTCAGATTATTATAGACACCTATTTATGCAGCTTTCTGGTTTTATTCAAAGTCCTAGAAAACAATTTGTTGCTGCTGCTGTCGGGTTTTTATCCTTGAAAGTGAAGGGTCAAAGTAGCTTTAAAAAGCAGCTTTGAAGCCCTGGACTAGGATGTTGAACAGGCTTTCTGGTGCGGGGGACCCAGCTGAAGCCTGTAGCCCTTGCAAAACACTTCAGTGGATGTGGTTTTGTGTAGTTGTTCTTTGGGTGCCATTAATTGTCAAATAACACAGAATTTTAACCTTTATTAAAAATCCCATGACATTTAGCTGTCTAAGCAACAAAAAGTTCTATTGAACTGAGAAAACTGACCAAAAAGTATTTTATTTGTAATCATAAACTGTAAGTCCTAAGGCAATTTACTTGAAACAAATGGTCTTTTTAATTAGGGGTGGAAAAAAAAAGTGAGGGTAGGGGGGAAAAGTCTTCCTCCCCCTTGGTTAGCTGTCCTCTAAGTCTCTGGTATGTCCCTATGCCCCAGCCTATCTCTGCTTAAATAAAGCATTCAGTGGTTTGGCTTTACTTTCACGGGAAGGTTCAGTGATGGTTTTAGTGAGAAGAATCTCCTTCTGTGTGGTTTGGGGAATGGGAATCTGCTCCTTCCCAGCTCGTGGGGGCCAGAGGAGCGGGACGGCCCCGAGCTGCTGGCATTGTGATGGCCTTTTGTCACTTGCGTCGCACCAGAGGAGGGTTTGACGCATCTTCAGCTTTTTGTGCTCAGGTGTGAGGTCTCCATCGCTTAACTCCACGTCCTTGTTGTTAGCAATCTGCTTTTTGCTCAGAAACAGGTGTTGTGTCCTGTAAGCTCAAATGGGAGGAGGAAAGCAGGGAAAGCTGTTTTGGCTGCACAAACGGCTGCCCTCTGAGAAACTGGGCCTGAACATGGCGGAGGCTGAGCATGGCACCGGAGATGGCCAGGGGCTCTGGAGTGGTGGTGGCCATTGCCAGAGGGGGTGAGAGAGATGGAGGTGAGATATTCCCCATGAAAAAAAGGGGTAGATGAGAAGTGGGGAAGACCAAGAGGGCGACAGAGGAAGTCCTGGGGCCAGGAGGTGTCTGGCCCTGGGGGTGAGGAGACCTATGCACGCTGGGCTCCATGAGGTGGGACATGATCACTGTCCTCAGGGTGGACAAGTCTTGCTCTGATATCTGGGTTTCAAGTGTGGCTAGTTCATAACTGGCTTTGTTGTCCTCAAATTCACTTACTGTTTTGTTCCTGGCCGTTTTTCTACTCGGCCTGGTTGCCTTTTCTTTACTTCGTGTGAATGCTGTGTGAACATGAGAAATCCAGTGGTCGTGTGGGTATCTGCAAAAGTTTTCGTGATGAAATTGCATGTTAAATTCCTCAATAGTTACGGGAAAGATCACAAGTGAATAAAACAACTATTAAGTGCTTCAGTTGTATAACTTCAGTATTACCTTTTTATAATGCAGCACCTAAGGCTGTTCATACAAAACTATTCTGTGATCAGACTGAAACAGATAATTTTTTTTCTTATTTCTCCCTGGATGGCAAGAGAAGTTTGAAAGCAGTTCTACTTGGAGATGTGACAAGTAAGACGTGATTTTAAGTAGTAACTGAGATGGCAAAGCCAATAAGCAGTGTTCCACCTTGAGGAGGTACTCTTAACACAAGATACGCTGTATTTGTGCTTGCTTCCTGCAGTTTCCCATTTCAAACAAAACAAATCCTTACGTGGACAAATTCACAAGTATATAAATACCACAGGCCGACTAACTTAGACTAGTTATCTTCATCCAGAAGTACTGGTGGGTCAAAGCTTGATCCTGCAATAATTAATGAACTCGAAGTTTTCCTAGAGGATGATTGGTAGTCAAGCCACAGCTAATTACTAATTTTTATTCTGCTATAAGTTCCCTGTTATTTTAATCATTAGGCATTTAGTTTCTGGATTACACTGTGCAAAACGCATTGGCCAAGCCAATAGGCTTCGCTGCCCTGCGCCTGCCCAAGTGTGAGCTCTCCTCTGTGCCTCTACAAAAGGGATTTGGTTCGTACATAACCACTGGGAGTGGGGGTCCATTGCTCTGTTGCCACGTAGAACTCTTCAAAGTGGTTGCTATCATTAGCAAGTTATTAGTAAATTAAGTCTCTGAGTGATTCCCAGCAAGACTTGACAGGAGGAGCAAGTATCAGAAGCGCTGCTTCAGTTGCTTGTGTTGGCTTCATACAGAGGAACTATTTGAGCCAAACGCTTCGTGCTTAAGCATGCAGCAATGCTTTGTGTTTAAATTCCTGAGCCCCTGATCACCTTAATGGGAAATATTTTTAGTTTTTCAAACTGAAGGAGGTAAGTGGGTCTACTCAGGAGTGCTGTCACTGATGTGTAATATAATACAAGTATTTTGAAGAATGTAGTCTGAAGTACACCTAAAATTCCTGTTGATATGGTGGGTATGCTTAAAGCTAGTGAAAACCATTGATAAAATGTTTGCTTGATTGACTCTAGACCCAAGGGCTGGGAAAAATCTGCTCTGCGTATATGGTTTATTACTATTGTTTCCGTGATGTGGAAAAAAATAAGCAGTTTCTCAGGAACTGTTTTTCCCCTATTCATATACTTGAACTGGATCTATTGTCATCTTCCTGCACTTTGTGTCATGAATTTGGAAGAACATCAGGAACTATTCTTCACCCCAAAGGCAAGAAGAGGCTGAGGATCAAGATTAGATCTCAATTAAGTCAAAGCTTTTATTCATGGTTTCAGATTTGGGGTAGTGGAATTTCATTTTAGGATTTGTTTTGCAGCTTTTTTCTTGTGAGATATTTTGTCAATAAACAAGATTGCTTTATAGCTTATCTACAGGCTGACCGTGACTGGTACATCTTGGAATAATTGCCCAAGTTAGGCACATTTGGGCTCTCTTTGATGTAGAGACTGCAGAAAAGGATACTCTAGGCAAAAGACAGAGTTAGTCTCAACAAAAAGCACTGACTTCATGAAGGTGGTCCCCACCAGATTTCAACGATGGAGCTCCAAAGGCAACTGAAGAGGGCCGCAGGTGACACAACAAAGAATCAAACTGAAGTTTCTCAGATGCCTTCTGTGTAGCTTGTTGGGCCTCGCACTTGGACGGAGCCAGGGTAGTTGAAACTGGTACGTCTGTCCAAAACGGACCGTGTGTGAAGCTTTTTCTGCCCCTGTTGTACTGACATGCAGGGTGGGAGTAGTTATGTCGCATTCTCCTCCATTCAGAGAATAATTTTATGTTCTTGTATTCAAATGTAAAAGTATGATTGGCCAGCTGTGGATTAAAAGGAAATGTTCTGTCCCTGAATCTCTCCTTTGCATCATTTTGGAGCAATTTAATGACAGAAAAGGCAGTTCTCTGTGTTCTTCAGTTCACTATTGTATTTGTGTGAGAATGTGACACGTCCTTGGAGAACTGTGCATATCTAGTGTATAATGATTATGGTTCTTCTGGTAGGTTCTTTCTGTAAAGGCAGTAGAGCGTCTTCTCTGCTGCTGCTGATTTGAAGCCCAGACACCTGACAGTAGATGAATTTCCTGAGTCACTCATTGCCCACGTGTAGCAAGGGTTGACTCTACGTGAAAATGTGGTCTACGGGGTAACTGTTCAGAATGCTTTCAGAAGGACGCACCTTTTTCTGTGAGCCAAAGTGACTGCGTGGCATATCAGGAATTAAATTGACTAGATTATAATTTGCCTTCGCAGTTATGCTGCACAGAAATATGCAGCAATGTGTATCTAGCTGTTAAATTCACTTTAAGGGTGGGCAGAGGAAGAAAGATTCCCTCCTCCTCCCCCCCTCTCCCCCCCCCCAAAAAACAGATTAAAAAAAAAAAGGGGGGGGGAAGGGTGGGAAGAGACAATAGCTTCTGAACTGCAGCTGAAATGGGTTGCCCTGTACCAAAAAGGATCCACTTCTCAGCAAGATGAAGATTCTCAGAGAATAGTTACACTTCTGTATTCAGTAGAAACCTGCAACTTAAAAGTCTGAGAAAGAACGCAGCTCCTTTGTTTAAAGTTCACAACTTTTTTTTTCTCTTGCCTTGCCTGGCATACCGAAGACAGCGCAGCCCATTAAAAATAAAAAAAAAAGAAAAAAAAAAATTATGGAGTAGCAAAATAACAAACTATTCTAATGTGGAATACTACAACAAAAACTTAGGGAATATATATTCTTGTGAAATAAGTATGTGTTTTGCCAACAAAAATCCAATGTGAATTAGTGTGTGTTTCAAAGGTTGGCATGTGGTGGTGTTAGTTCAGTGTATTAATATATATATTATAAATAATCTACTATTTGATGATGCACAGTGGAGATGCGGATCTTGAGATTTTGCTGGTCCCTCTCCTGGGAGCGTGGAGAGGAGATGGGTGCAGCGAGGAGAGGCTTTGCTGCGTCCCATCGCCCTGGCAGGGTCGAGGGGGAAGCGCCGTGGTATCTTACGGCTCTGGAGGATAAGGAACGTGCAAATTCTCTCAGGCACTAGGGCTTGTTTTTTAAAATAACATATTCAAAGATAACTCGTTTACTGATAACTTTATCTACTCGGAAGATGAAAATTTAAGTGGAAAATAGACTTGTCTGGGTACTGTAACTCTTACCACTGATGATATGAAAATTGATAACGCAGTTTGGGACTGACAAAGCAAGTGCTGTACTTATCACAGCGGACTTCTGTATTGTGTTGTCTTGCGATTTAGTGCAACAAATCAGATTAATCTCTCTAGAAACGCTATCTGAAGTGTGCTTCCCTGTGCAGCAGACGCTTTGGCAAGTAATGCAAGTTGAGCAGCTTTTGATGGCCTCTGCTTGACTACAGGCTTTTGTTAAGGAGTTGGATAGAAAGGAAAAGCAAGTTCTGGAAGGTGTGGGGACTGTGCACAGTACAGTGCCTGTGTACAAGTGCAGGTACCTGCATTTGGGACATGCTTTAGCCCATTGTCAGCCATTCCTGAGCTGGAAAGCCTCTCCCAGCTATAGGCTGGGACAGAACTGATGGGCTCTGAAGCACCAGGGAGGCTGAGGACATGGTGGAGCTTTTTCAAATCCTTGGTGTATCTGCATGTCCTGGGTGGATTGGTGGCTGCATGGGCAGGGCAGTGGATGGCTGAGCGTGGAAGCTGAAGATAGGACCACGTAGCCCTGTGGGTTTATCCAGTGCACCCCACTGCCAGGGGATATGCGTTAGGCTCGAGGGCATTTGTTCAGTTATTTCTTATTCTGTACTTAAAAACTTTTAACCTTACTGCTGAAGAAAAATACCATTGTCTATTAGTATGACTGGAACGAAAGATGAATAGCGAATTAGCCTTGAGCCAACTGTCAATCTGACTTTGATAGCCCATCACTTAAAAGGTCCTTTTATGTTTATGAAAAAGCATGACGTCAAAGCCAGGAGAAAAAAATAATACCAATACTTAGGGCTAAACTTGCACAGCTTCCAAGAAGAGCCCCTGTGTGAACTGTTTGTTTCTCTACATGCGTGGCTAATTAGCGTAGGTTACTTTAAGTCCGACCAGTGGCATTCAAGTTTCTTCTGCTGTTTTGGGGTAGCCTGTTTATGGTGCTTCTGTGTGTGAATCCCTCAAACTGGAGTAGCATAGAGCAAAGGATACTGCAGTCGCTTCTCTCGGAACCTATAAGTAGTATGCTGGAAATGCTTGAGTATAATCATTATCAGGTGAGTTGTTATTGCAGACTTATTTTAAAACTTGTTGCTAAGAAGGCTTATGGTATACAAGAAATCCTTTTCCTCAGGTATCGAGTACATATTATTTAATTTCTCCACAAAAGCACACGGGGACATATGTGGTCGCTTGAAACAGTTCCATTTAAGTGACTTTTGTTGTTACAAAACAAAAAGACTTCTCAGAGTATTATTATATTGTGGTTTGTTTTCTACCTTCTGATAAAAACATTAATGATCAAAGAAGGCTGTTAAAGAGTTTCCAGGATATGGTGAACATTCTGCATGGAAAATATTGCCTTTCTTCTTTTGCTTATTTAGGGTGCGCAAGATTAGTTTGGTATGAGTTTTTTCATATTTTGTATATAAAAAAAATTCTAAGTACTGAAAAGCTTGTCTTAAATACAAAAATAACTGTTGCTGAGGACAGTGATTGATCTGAACTGAAACACTTCTTTTCTTGCATCTTATTTGCATAATGTGCTTATAAACAGGCTGTCTTATTTGTATATGATTTAGGCCATATATCTGAGAGAGAAATAATTGGTAGGCAAAAAATGGTGTATTTTTTTTAACCAATGTGCTACTTTAAAACAAACAAACAAAAAAACACAACCAAACCCTAAAAAACCAACAGCAAACCTTTTGATCTCTCTATTACTTGACATCTGATAAAGGATAGCAATCATACTACTTGGTTTTTAATTGGTAGCTACTAACAAGTAAAATGAGTCCTGCAGTGCAACTTGTTTCTCCATATTTTAGTGAAAACTAAATGTCGCGTAGCTGAAGGTCTGAATGCAGAACTGTCGGTTCTGGGGTGTCTGTCTAAACTGGGAAACCTGAGCATTGCTCTTAAGTGGGGAATCTCATGTTGTAGAAAAATACGTGGAACTTCTTGGTTTACCATTAATAAGTTGGTTATAGAAACCACTAGCTCATAAACTGATTTCTTGCCACTAAATGTGAATTAGCGAACTGCTCTTGACTTCCTTGGAGCTGCCCAGGTTTGTACTTTTAAGTCAAATGCTTAGCTGGTATTTATGTCCCAAATTGATAGCACATGTAATGACGCTGTAAAACAATAAAGCACTCTTTAAATTGTGTCATGCAGGTGCAGACTCACCTTGAGAATCCAACCAAGTACCATATTCAGCAAGCCCAGCGGCAGCAGGTAAAGCAGTACCTCTCTACCACTCTAGCAAACAAACATGCCAACCAAGCCCTGAGCTTGCCATGTCCAAACCAGCCCGGTGATCATGTCATGCCGCCTGGAACTGGAAGCAGCGCACCCAACAGCCCGATGGCTATGCTTACCCTTAACTCCAACTGTGAAAAAGAGGTAATATGCTCTCACTGTGCATGTTCTTCACTAAAATGGAATTGCCATCTGCTTTCTTTCTGTTTTAAACCATATTTGTTCATTCTTAAGATGTTGTGTTTACCTTGTTTCCTGAACTATTAACTTTGAAAATGCAACTACTGCCTCTGTGTCTGCCTGATGAATATATATTTGCATAGAACATTTTGGCAAAAAAAAATTGTCCCTCTCTCTTCCTCTTTTTTGAACTATTTATCTAGTTCATGCTTATGAAAACGACTTTTTTTTTTTTTCTTCCTCTTGCGTGGTGCATGCAGTGAATAATTGACCTTTGGAGAATACAAAGCAGTTTTGTAAGCCATAGCTTTCTGGAATAATGTTATTTATGGCTCATTCAGTGTAGAAAGAGCAAAGAGCATAGCAAAAATAACTGAAAAACACAAAGCTTTTTGAGATATTTTAGATACTTTCACAGTAAAATTTGAGCAAGTCTCTTGCTTGGCTGGAAGGCCAGATTATCCCACCAAATATATCCTGAAATATTACTGATTGCTGTTTTGTGATGAGCTCAGTGCTGCAAATGTAAGACTTCACTAGCCTATGCCTGGAAGTCCTTCACAACCTTGTCTTAATCTTAGCTGGCAAGAACTTAGTTGGATGTTACATGTCTGCTCAGGTGCTGAAGGAAGATGATTTGAAAGATGTTAACAAGTGTAAGAATCATGTCAGTGTTTTTGTAACATGACAAATGAGAGACAATTGTAGAGCTCCTCATGTCCCCCCCATCCTCTTCCCTCAAGCCTTTGTGCCAGATAATACAGATGCACTCTGTGAGGAACGCTTTATGCAACTTTGAGAAACAGTTATTACGGAACATGCAAGAGAAATTATTTGTGCTCCATAACTTCAAAAGAAATGAAAATCATACAGTTTCATGCTATTGTCCCAGTTGTACCCAAATCTTTTTTTTTTTCCCTCTAGATATTTACAGCTTCACTTTGCTGTGTCATCAGGCACATGTGTGCATGACACTGTTTAAATCATGCTCTTTTTGGGACTGAGACTGTGCCATGAACTCAGATCCATGCTTTGCTTTTTCTTTTTTTTTTTTTTGTTTTTTTTTCTTCTTTTTTTCCTTTTTATTTCTGCAGGGATTTTATAAATTTGAAGAGCAAAGCAGGGTTGAGAGTGAGTGCCCGGCTCTGAATACACACTCACGAGCATCATGCATGCAGGTACTGGATGACACAGGAGTTGGAGCACAGGTCCCCTTTCTAATGAGCATGTTTCTTTGAATTAATGTTGAAAATAAACTTGCCCCACATTATCTTTAAGAAGTTGAATATAAGATGTATTTAAGAAAGAACAACATTGTTTATTAGCATTGATGTCAAAAGTGCATTAAAACACCCCAAGAGGGCTAATGCTTTTTGAGCACTGTAATGCTGCAGCAGAAGAACATATCAGCTGTGCTCTAAGGTCTCACTTCAGGAAGTCTTTTCTAATGTAGGTTTTCCCAAGATTGCGTGTATGTCGACTGCATTTCTATGTGGATCACATTTGCATTTAAAAAAATGATACGAATGATATGAGATGGCTTTAATCCATTCATGGTATTTTGTCCTCATTAGTGATCCCTTTTTATTATTATTTTATTTTATTTTACTTTTTAGCTAAGGGTTTTTTATTTCTAGTAGCAAGACTTCAGCTATGTGCTGTAACTGTTGGTTCCTTTCTTGCCCTCACTTAGTCAACATAATTCTTTCTGATCACACTTTCTTGATCTGACACAAAAACCCCATATGCTACCATTTCTACCATCAACTTTATGCATTGATTTTGTAGATGACTGTCATTTAAGCTCCTTTTTTATAGTGAGCAAAAAGCAAATACTCAATCCCGCAGAACAGTTTGAAGCACCTGCACGGGTGTTTTGGAGGGCTCTGTTTCTCCTGACCTTGCAGGAGCTTATGGAGGCACCTTCCAGCCCAGCCCCAGACAGAAGATGGCTTGTACCACCTAAAATCATCTCTGAGCTGGTCTTGGGTGGTGTTTCCTGGGAGGAGGGTGCATGAGGGACATGAATCCAATGGTTTCTGTTGTTGAAGGTGGGCAGCCTCTCACCCAGCAGCAAGCCTTTGTTCCCCCTCCTTCCCCTGCAGGTGTCAGGGGCTCGGGCATCGCTGTCTGCATGCAGGTTTTGACCCCAAAACTGTAGGAAAGAGGTGGTGGGTAGGCAGGCAGTGCTGCATGGCGGAGAGATTCACAGCCTTAGTGTAGCTTGTTCTATAGGGAGCTGTTTGCTCTGCTGTTCTGGGAGGAGCAGCGTGTCCGTGGGCAGAGAGTGCAGGGTAGCTGCTGGTGGGAGGAGTGGGTTAGAACATGAAGCCTCAGCTTTGTCATGACCTGATGACTGTCCTGGCTGAATAGCGGGAGTCATGGCCGAGGGGTTGGATCTGGAGCGTGGCAAAACTGCACAGGCACCTCTGCTTGGGCCATGCTGCCGAGAGCCAGCGTGTGGCTGAAGTGCTTTGTCGAGCCTCTGTATCCTAATGGCTTGGATAACTGTTTTCTTTTTTCTTTGTCCACCTTTTCTGCTGCAGATGGATGATGTGATCGATGACATAATTAGTCTGGAGTCAAGTTACAATGAAGAAATCCTTGGCTTGATGGACCCAGCCCTGCAAATGGCGAATACGGTACAATGACCCTTTCCTTCTGGTTTCCCTGTTAAGTCTAATTGTCTTCCCTTGAGAGAATGCAAAACTGTAGCATGACTTTTTTTCCAAGCAATTAAGTAGTTATCGTATTGTCCCATAGAGTGTAATTAGTTTTTCTTTGAGGAACTTAAGGTATACAGTTGCAATGAAAAACATGACTTTAAAAATGCAAGCTGGAGTCAGGTTGAGGGAATACAAAGGACAATTTCGCTTTTCTTATTTCAAAGGCAGGTTAGTCCGTAAGGAGTGAACTGAACTAACAGAAGTGAGCTCATACCCATTGATATTAAAAATCGACACGGACATTATACATGGCTTTAGAAAGCCTAGGAGGAACCTCCAGCACCCCAGGTTCCTCTGTCTTGTCATGTTCACGTAAGAAATTGTGCACCACACCTGAGCATGTGTTACCATCCCTGTCCAGAGACACTCCAGTTTAATTGTTAGCTCTAACACCATAGCTTTAGCTTAACCTGATTTCAAATGGAGAGAAGTCCCTAGCTAGATGACAGCAAAGATGTTACAAAATTTAGAGGGAGAAAAAAAAATAATTAAAAAACCAACCTTCAAAACAAACAAAAGGGGAAGGAATAAAGAAGCTTAAAAACTGAACAGGGGAAGGGGACGTAGGAAGCTCATGAGAAAAGACAAGAACACAGAGGTGCAAAAGTCGGTGAACGAGGGAAGGTGCAGGCTACTTTGGAGTTGCTGTTTCCATTTGCTGGTTCACATTGCTGCGGGCATTAATGTAATCGTACTTCTGGCATAATCTTATTTTGATCTTTTGTGGAGGGTAGCTCCAGTGAATTTTTTGCCTTAGGCTTAAGTGCTGTTAGATCTGGCTGAGTAGATGTCTGCCAGGGCTGGCGTCTGTTTCTTTTTTATCTAGTGCCAAAATGTACAGCTTACCGCATAGCATCAATTTTGTAGCATAGGTTTACATTTGCTGACAGAACTCGTCTGATTTCATGTTAACCTAGTCCTGCGCTCCCACGGATTCCCACAGCCCTCTCGGAGACGTGGTACATGCCCCAGGAAACGGCCCAACACCATCCCTTGCTAAATAGTGCCCTTTGAGCAAACGGAGAAGTAATTGCAGAGTCCTACTGGAAAGAATGAATTTTCCTTTCATCTAAGATGACCTGCAAAATGCATCTATCCTGGAGTTTGGGAGGAAAAATTAAAAACCTGTGAAAAGATAGTCTTCAAGATAGTTGCGCTCTCTTTTTTTTTTTTTTTTTTTTAAATTGAGGATTCAGGTTCTTCTGGAGTCCTTTCTTTGAAGTTCCATTGGATTGGGACCTGTTAAATTAGGGGGGATTTGGGTTTCTTTGTGCTTCTCTTCCTTTCTTGTTTCATAGGGACCCCAGCAGTGGCTCTTTGCTTCCACGCAAGCACATAATGATACTCTGCCTTCTTTTGGTGCAAGGAGTCCATGTAATCAATATTTAGGGTAGTCTGCATCCCTTCACAAGCCTTGTAAAAACTGCCTGGACCACATTTGCTGTGAAACTTCAGAAATTGCTGACTGTATGTGGTGAAGTCTGTAAAATAAGGATCTGAAATATCAGAATTAAAAATTCTTTACTGATACATTTAAGTTGCTGGAGACAAAAAGCATATTTCAGTCTCTGAATTAACCTAGTACCAATCCTGAAGAGATGGAAATTGAACCATCTTTCCCAACAATTGGTTTTGGGGGAAAAAATGAGCCTGATGTAGCAGACACTTTACTTTTGGAACAGGATTTAGCTCTTAAAACACCCAACATTTTACTAATAAGGAATTAATGTCTGTAGACTGAGCTAAGTAGAGGTGGAAGAAATTAAGAGAGGAAATGGTCTCTAAAGAGACACAACCTATAAATAGCTGGGCTGAAACTATGACAAAGGCTGCTATTGTTCCATAACCAACAAAGAACAAAAGGACCAGTTTGTTACATTTGGTAACAGTACTTAATTGATAAGCAAAATCAGAGATTTCTGTGTAGAGCGAGCTAAGGGAAGCTTCCAAGTACCTCTTAATTGAAAAGAGCTCATTGCAATCAACTGCTTTTGGAAACGTTTGTAAACTTTGGTATTGGGTCACAAGTTAACTGGCTTTGCTCCTGTGGTGAAAGGTCTCACAAAATGGTCACTCGTTTGCTGAGAGATGTACTGGCGATATGCGTAGGTATGACCTAGTAATTGAATTGCTGGGTACTGTGTAAAGTACTCCTGTGTGGCAAGTTGAGATGACAACTAATTCACCCAATTAAACAATTTCTAGCAGGACTCTGACATGGAAAGCCCTGTGAGTACATGCAGCTCCCCTTCTAAATGTGACTTTCCTGTGGTTTAAAACTCCAGAAGTAGAGGGGAGTCTTATTTCAGGGGCTGTCGCTGAGCATGTGCTGTAGGTAAAGGAACAACGCAGTACTTGTAGGCTGCATGGGCCGGGGAACAGAATCCCTCCAGTGTGTACTGATATCTCAGAAACAGCCCTGTTCATCACACAGCTGATGTCTCGATGATTTATATAAAGTCCGAATGACCTGAATGTGGGTGCTTGTTTTGTTGGAGTAGTGGAGGAGAAAGGAAAGCCTCAGACTTCCCTGTACATATACTATGATGAGTCTGCAGTAATAATTACTGTGTTTAAAATTTCTGTTATATAAAAGCAGTAATTCATTTGTGCACCTTGTGAAACCAAGGCCTAGAAATATGAAATCCCATAAATAAAGGCTTTTTAAACCATGCTGTTTCAATGAAGATAACAAGCTAAGCCTGGCATAAGCCACTCTTCCTTCATATACTTTTTGGGAGAGTAAAGATTGGATAGTCGAATGATGCTTTATTTAAATTTCTTGTTAGCCAGAAGTGGCTAACAAAGCCTTAAGGGAAGCATTTAAGTTGGAAAGATCCTAGAGTTTGGTGAAGGCAGGGAAGGAGCCTCCTTAACACCAGAAAAAGGACATCAAATTCCATGTCTTTCACGGTTTTGAGACTCACATCTTCCCAATGAAATAGCTGTGGGAATTTTGAACATTTTCCCATTACTTTGTACTTGTGGAAGGGGATGAACAGGGAAGTGGTTGAGTTGCCATCCCTGGAGGTATTTAAAAGACGTGTAGATGTAGTGCTGAGGGACATGATTTAGTGGCAGCTTGGCAGTGCTGGGTTAACAGTTGGATTTGATGATCTTAAAGGTCTCTTCCAACCGTAACGATTCTACGATTCTGTGACTGCCTTAGTAGATTAGAGCTGAAATGTTTGCCAATAATGTTTAATTTTTTCCAGTTTATTCCAATAGTAGGCATTTGAAATAAATACCAGGAGTTGATGCATTGTGTCCACCATAAGCACTGTTTGGTCTGGGGTTTTTTTGTTTTGTTTTTGTTGGTTTTTTGCCCCATTTCAACCTAGTGACTGCTTCTGTGTGCTCACAGCGCTGGCAACTTGTCCATCTCAAACCAGTGCCCCCAGCATAGGAGTCCTCTCTCCTCTGCATTTCCCTGAACTCTGCACTAATAACTATTGACCTTACCTTACAAGTCAACTAATTTTGATTCCTCTGGGACCTGGAGTAGAATTGGCAGCAGAGGATGTGCCTTAATTTTGGCTTAACTGCAGGCATTTTAGCCATGTGAGATGAGCTGACGTGTTGCACTTTATATTTTTCAGATGAAAGGGTTTGTATGGAGTTAGTTTCAAAGATGTGACTTGCAGCCATCCTGGAGAAGAGGCCTCTCAGAGGCTCTTACTGAGCGTGGACCATATACATAGTCACACAGTTAAACTTCAGCTTTGCCCTGCGGAGTTCAGCTTGCTGAGAAAAGTAGTCAAAGAAAGAAGCCGATCAGTCTCTTTGCTTATGGATCACTGATTTAAACTGAGATTGTTGGTGTCTACCTCTATCTAATGTGAATTTCCTTGATAGGCATTCATGTGTACATGCAAACCTGCAACGTTTTTCAGCTGTGCAAATTTCTCCCTTCATCCGCCTTTATTTAGCTAATGCCGCATCAGCAGCGCTTGTGCTTTGGTTGTTGCACAGCCCTGGGTCTGGTCCCTCTGGTACTTGCAATCCCTGCAGGACTTCAGCACGCTCATCAGCAGCTGCTGCCTGCGCTACATTCCCTTTCATGGTGATTGCTGGCACAGGAAATCAGGCACAGTGTTGACACCTTTAGAGAAATAAAAATAAATATCACAAACCTGTTGTAACGAGCACTGTCCATCTTGCACTAAGTAAAGCAGCTTGATGACCTTGACTGTTCTCCATGTTTAATTATAACCTATCTGTTTTATGCAAGCTTTGAGATGCTAGATTCTAGATTTCTGGGGAAAAAATAAAATATGTATTTTATTTCTGCCCCATCCCCCCGCTCCCCGCCCTCAAAATTCCTGATTAGATTTCACATGTCTGGTTCTGAACTTCAAGTCCCTGGGCTACAAACAAGTTCTTTGTGCTCTCCCCGTGCTTAGGAGCATGAATAGAAAAAACGCATCCAAGTCAGAAGGGTGTATGACGTTATTGCTGTGTCTGTGTCATGGATGCGTTTGAGGGGCCAAAAGATACAAGGGTCGGCCTTGTAGAGCAGTGAGAGAGAGAGTGGTCACTCTGACATTAATACCGTTAATATTGCAACTTGGACCATAGTCTGTGATGGGCAGCTGTGACCTTACATTTATTGTAGGTGTTTCTTTTTTTTTCTTTTTGTTTTTTTTTTTTTCAATTGCGTTCAAGAGCTAAGGGGAGGGTGAGGCTGGATCTTGGTGAGAATTCAGTTACGTTTTTCCTCTGTCGCTTAAAGATTGAGTCAGGGGACTTAACTTTTGTTGTCGGCCAGTGTCTGTTCAGGACGAGTATCAGCATGGCTTCTAGCTGGTGGTACTTTAAGGGATGCACATTGACTTTGCTTCTTATGGTAGCTCCAGGTGGCAGAGAAATTTTCATCGGTCTCAGTCTGGCAAGGACCATCAGTAGGAGTTTTAATAGTCCAGGCTGTGACTCACTCCATTGTATTCAACGGCTTTATTTACATGGGTGTGAAGTTAATACTCTAATCTCTGCAGGATCAGTGTCTTGGAGGGGTTGGTTTTCTTTGCAGCACCGATGATAAGAAGTATTGCTACTCAGATAGGACATCAAAGTGCTTTACACCTGTCATTTCAAAACCTAGTTGGAAAACAAAAGAGACAGGGTAAAATAATCCACTCAGGAATACCTTTCCATTTAAAGGGGTAGCTTTGATAAGTCTTGTTGGAATACTATCCTATTTCTGTATTAATGTCCTTGCTTAAACATGCCTAAATAAGAACAGCAGAATGAACAAGCTACTGAGGAAACTTAATGTCAAAATAATCTTCCTCCTACTGGTGCGTGTTCTTGTTACGTAAGTTAAAGTAAACTTAAATGTTTTCTGTGTAGGTAGCTTTCAAATCACATGAGAAATGTGATTGATTAATACAGTGTTCTTCCTCGAGCATGTGACAACTTGCTAAGTACTTTCACTCACATATTACTGGAAAAATGAGGGCTTCCTACAGGAGTGTTTGTAGGCTCTTTCCGATATTTTGAGTAAGAGAAGTGATGGGGGTACAGACGTAAGAGTTTCACAGAAAAATAAGGAGCAACAATAGAGCAATATTGTCAGCATGTTACCTCCTCTGCGTATTCTTGAGAAGACAAAATTTTCCCGAAGTAGGTGTTTTATTCCTCATGCCCCTGCATATCTGTGACTGTTGCCGACCTTACTGCACGCTCTCTTTGCACGTGGGAAAGAGCACAGATTTCTTAGCAGATCCTACCTCTGTTCTTCTGTACCAAGCCTTTCATAGGGGCAAAACAATTGATCCTTTTCCTTGTTTATCTTTTCCAGTTGCCTGTGTCTGGCAATTTGATTGACCTTTATGGCAACCAAAGCATGCCTCCTCCAGGACTAAACATCAGCAACTCATGTCCAGCCAATCTTCCTAATATAAAAAGGGAGCTCACAGGTAAATATGTCTATAATACCACCTAGGAGCAATAATATAATTGTTTTGAATTCAGGTGATATTGGACATAATTTCTGTTATGAGAAAGAATATACGGGTGACTTTTTGCTTTGCAGACCGTTTTTTTAGCAGACGTATTAGCCTGCAATGCAGTTCTGTTTGTGTGTGGGCACGTGTGTGTTCACTGTGACAAATTTAAGATAAAGTCCCGAGTTGTTATAGTGAAATCTGCACATTGAAAACATTGTGTCACAGGAAGCTTCCAAGCATCTCTTGCAGAGCTGTTTTATAGTCTGGGCTTATTATTTGCTCTATCAACACTAGACTTTTAATGGCTTCACATCTGGAGTATCTGTGGGATTTGTGCTGAGGAATGCTACATGTTGAGGCTTTACTCTAGTAGAGGACGGCAGTAATGGACAAATAGCCTGTTGTAATATGAAATCTGGACACCTAGATCCTAAAAAAGGTAAAATTAGACACAAGAGAGAGAATACGCATCTCTTAATTTGCGATGAAAATGAAGTATCCTGTAAATTTCTTGTCATGTCAGTTCTTCTAGCAGCGCTCCGAATATTCAAAGCCAGGAGAGGGAAGGAGGACATTAAAAGCCTCTTTCTCTTAAGCACATGAGCACAGAAGCTAGTTTGAAGGAAGAAATACTTAATTTCCTATTCTCAAGCATGCGTTATTTTTGCTGTTCTGCTTCACTTGAAAGGATATAACCACATGTAGGGTACAGTATACAAGGCAAGCTATGACCGCAGGAGGAACAAATGTCGATCCGTTCTAGAACCAATGACAAAATCATCTTAATACCCAGCAATGGCTGTTCTTAAGCCCAACAGGGAGTCATACTGTATGCACTAGGGTAGGGGCATAGTTTCTTTCTTGTCTGTCATCTTTCTGGGTTTCTGTTGTGAA
Organism: Rissa tridactyla; assembly: GCF_028500815.1. Lineage (NCBI taxonomy): Eukaryota > Metazoa > Chordata > Aves > Charadriiformes > Laridae > Rissa > Rissa tridactyla. Next base: position 10,889,002 of record NC_071475.1, read on the forward strand.
AACTCACAGGCTGACTCAGTTGCAAAGCAGGTTCTGGGCAGGAATTAGTTTAAGTAGAGCAGTTTTAATAGCCCAGGAGTCAGCTTCTCAGGAGGAAATGCCACGTCTCTGAGCTGGCGGATATTTGCATTTATATGACTGCACAAAATTTGAGTGCAGCACCAAATGAAGACACACAAAACTGCTCAATGATTTGTGGCTGCTAGAAAAAGAAAAGCTTGTACGGCGACGGAACTATGCTAAGAGGAGGGTGGGAGGGGATGAGAACTACTCAAAATCCTGCATTACGCACAATTTCGTTGCCCCAGTTATAGAAAGTTAAAGGTGGCTGTAGACTGCTAACAAAACATCCAACTTGTCAGATGTCCAGGCTGGTGGATTCACTGCAGACACTTGTGTAAGATCAGGCAAAGAAGGTGGAAAGAGAGGGGAAATTAGTGAGTGAGAAGTGGTCTTAGGGAAGTCCTCAGTACATCACAGTAGACCTGAACTAAGTTAAATGTCTGTATGCTATGTTCACCTGTACACAGAAACAATTAAAATCAGTGCTTTTTCTGTTCAAAATACATGCTAGCAGATTGCATTTGATTTAGGAGAGATTTAGGAATAAAACTCAGATTTAGAAGCAGCTGCTTTGACATTGATCTGGCCATGCCTTTGTGCAGAAGGCGCTATTGCTGGTGCTTTCTGACAGCCAGTGATTTTAAAATCAGCATGTTATCGCAGGCAGGAGTCTTTTGGTTCTCCATTTCCTGATTTTGCGGTTGGAACTAGGCTGGAGATAGCTTGCAATATATAAGTCTAGCATTTGTCAGAAACCTTTATCCATCCTAATGTATAAATATCAAAATTATGAAGAACCAAGAAAAGTCCAATCTGTTATCCAGGCAGCTGATGTTGATGATGATTGTGAATTCTCAGCTGTAGTTACTGAAGCGTTCAGTGGGAATCCTCCTCACCTAGGAGTGCAGTTTCCTTCGGTTTTAGCCTTACAAACCTCATACCTGTTTCATAAGGCAAATTTCATTGAGACATGCAACGTTCTTTCAAGTGTTTTGGGGGGATCCTTTGGGAGCCTAGCGTAGAAGAAGATGTCTTGTTATAGTGCATGTAATATTGGAGTAGCTATGTATTCTAAGTAGTGAAGTAGTCATCTTCCTGTACTCCAAGGGAAACCCTTATCACCTGTTATTTTGAATTGGGTGGGACATCATCCATATTCCATAAAAATAAAGGAATACAGGGAAGAAACTTGTTGGAATGAGTGAGGGAATTTGTTTCCATAATGGACTGGGATAATAGATCACATGTTCACTTGTCCTCACTGCGAAACTAAATAATGCTTCCTGTTTTTTCAGATTTAAATGCAACAGGGCAGGATTAATGACCTCATCCTTCTTAAAAACTAAAAGGGATAGAGCAAACAAAAAAAAAAAAAACTAAAATTGCTTGAGAAATGTAAGATCAAATGAGAACTGAAAATAACAAATTTAGTTATGCTTTTGCCTGAACTATTGCATGCTGGAGCCCCATAACAAATGTGTAGAGCCAGGGTTAAGAACAGTTCTGAGTTGAGGAGACAAGTAACTTGATGTGCAGCATAGTTGTCATTCTTCTTCTTTTTGCTTTTCCTGAAGCAAGGACCATTGTCTCGTAACAATATTGCTAATAAAGGGGTTGAATTTTCCATCTTTTTTTTTTTTCTTCATATAATGAGAACAGTTAGTATAGCTGGAAAATACAGTATTTTTAATAGATGGCTTAAGTTATACCTTGAATCTTGTGGTGATGTGTGTGCACGTGCCATAAAAGGACGTAGCCTTCATTCCGGTGAGTAGAACCTCTGACTCCTGACTGCTTCACATCCTGCACAGGGAGCAATGCAATAAGCATGCTGTTCCTCTGGTTCAGCTTCTGTGGTACGTAAGCGTGCTGCCTGGATGTAAACGTAGGAGAAGGTATGTTGGATTTCAGCAGCTTGTTGTCCTCAAATACCTTGCTGAGTCAGGGCCTCTGTGGGAAAAGTTCCCCTCACGGAAGTCGGGATGGGAAGTGTGGGAAGAGTCGCTCCGCAGGTGCAGGGGTGAAGTTCAACACCAGCATTGTGTTTTGGCAATCACAGCTGACTGTGCAGGCCCTTCTCACCCCTTGGAATGGGTGTAATAATTGCTTTGACAAATATCCATCAGGCTTCCTGCGCAAATGTTTCACCAACTGAAACGTTGTGTTTGAATTACTTCAATTCTAATGACTTCATTCACATGCACAGCATGTATTTTTCCTACAGAGTCAGAAGCGAGAGCGTTGGCTAAGGAGAGGCAAAAGAAAGACAATCACAACTTGAGTAAGTTTGGGTTCTTCACACTTTGCATGAATCCTAGTTATGATTTCAGACATGAAGTGTTTGAATACTGGTGCTTTAAATCTGAATGGGACGCTGCATGTAGTATATGGTACCAATTCATTATGTTATGCCCATAGATCAAATATCTCGAATTCTTGTGAAACGTGTGCTTAAATCTGCTATTGAATTTTAGACTCTTCTTATTTTTTTTCAATAAGTCAAGTGAACAGGTAGTTGTTATCAATAGGATTACTGGGAACAACATTTGATCCAGTTGCTTTTAACAAATCCACCTTGCACAGTTTTTTTTTTTTTAATTAATCTAAAATCTTAGATATGTGATCAGTTTGTGACTTTAAACATCAGGGCACATCCTCAGTGTGGCAATTTTAAAAAAATTCATTTTTGAAGGGTATACATATTTCCAAGTTGGAAAAAAACCACTTTAAAATAATGACCATCTTATGACTTAAAAGATCCTTAAGTTGTCCTTTTATACTTTGTACTACTAGAAAAAAGGAAATGTTTCATGCCTTGAGCTATTCGGAAGCCTATTCCATAGCATGAAAAGCTAATGCAGGAAAATTGGTATTTAAGTTTGACTTTTGGATCCTCAAAATGCTACATCTGGAAGAGTACTTTAAAAAAGAGACTATACCTTCTGTCCCTTTTCCTGCTTTGGGATTCCCTTGAGTGTCTAAATTTTTGTCTCTGAATTTGGCTGTGATGCTTCTCAGTTGAGTCCTATGCTAACGCAGCCATCCTGGTTTTTAGAGTGTGTTTAGCTCTGCCACTTCAGCAGTCCCACATTTTTACAGTATAGACAGAAATCCCGTCCTAGTGTGTCCCATGGGTAGGAGAGCAAAATAAATCACTGGATTTTAAGTTTCACTTGAACATTTCCAAGGCCCTTAAAGAAATCTTTGATGAAACTTTCTATGTTGTAATTAAGTGTGAATATTACTTGTAACATTTGTCCTGTTTTTCCTAAAGTTGAACGAAGAAGAAGATTTAATATTAATGATCGTATAAAAGAACTAGGCACTTTGATACCCAAGTCAAATGACCCGTAAGTATTACGTGCCCAGAGACTGTGGGAGGGAGGTGTTAAAAGGAAAAAAAAATATTAAGGGAGAAAAAGAACTTAAAAAAAAACATAAATCCTGATTTTTCTTGTATGATCTTGGCACTCCATGACTGTAGAAATGCTTGAAGGTTCCATTCTATTTTTTGAAGATTGTTTTGGGGTTTATTTTTTTCCCTTTTGGAACTTGTTTAAGTTTATATTAATTTGATGATTTTTTTTGTCACAAAACAGTCAGCGTACTGTTGTGTGGCAGCTAAGCGTCTGTCAGGATCCTGTGCGTTGGCAGGGCTGGGGTTAGTGCTAGGAATGACAGCCGTACCAGAGGTGGAGCTGTCAGGATGTGAAACCTTAGTCTCTTCTTGCTCCTTAGCTGGCTGCCTGGCCGCTTGTCTTCCTAAGTGATTCTTTTAATTTATTAGATGACATAGCTCAGCAAGACAGAACCAATCCCTCTTTGCGTGAAAACAGAGGGCAGTTCCTCTGTGAGCCATCATATTCCCCTTCCCTCCAAGAAAAAAAGAAAAATAAAGAGCGTATCTGTGTATCTCTTCACTGATAATTTGCCAGCGTTTGTGGTAGTTTCCCAGGAGTTCTTTTAGATAATTTTACTGTTATGAACTTAGCTTAACTTTACCCAACACTGATTCAATAGCAAGGAGCAATTGCTCTGGAACCTGAAAGTCTCGCTTAAATCCGAATCAATGTGCCATGATGCTTTTGGGGAGAGTTTCCATTCTCCCCAACAGCAACTCCTAGCTCCTCTTCAGAGAGGCTCTTTACTTTCCTCTAAGGCAAGCAAGACAGTATTGCACAGCATCAGCCTACGGGCAGGTGGATCTTTGGTCTGATAGTCTGCAGTAAACTTTTTTTTTAATTTAAACAAAGTAAGATGATGTGGGGGAGAAGACGATGCAGGCAGCCTCTCTCTCTAAATCAAGTGTGAGAGGAATAACGTGGGAGAGGTAATATGGGAACCACATCCCCCCTGCCTGGAGAACCATCACCCCTCGGCTGAAATGGGGCATTTGTATTTTAGGCAGAGTTTAAGTTTAAAGCACCTGAATATGCTGCAGTATTGGGCTCTTCTCTTCCGACAGTAACACAGCTGTGATGCAGTGCCACCAGGAGGACTATTGCCTGCTGCTTCTTGGGGGCTAAAGCACTTCAGGTCTTTCTCCCACAGAAGCACCAGGTCATATATGGTCCGTATATGTGGTCCTTTTAGTTCCCCAACTGGAACTGGGCATCTCCCAGACAGCAAGCCTGGTTTGAGAAATGTCTTGTGGTTTTTTTTTTTGTTGTTGTTTTGGGTTTTTTGCAGCCTTGCCATAAAGCAACGAATGGAGACCCCGGTCTTCGGTGCCGGTCCCAAACTGTGTAGAAGGCGCAGGGGTTTGTCTCCGGGGGGCTGTGGGGGCAGCCTGGGCTCTGCACCCTTTGGATGGGGCTGGCTGCAGTGCGCTTCCTAATAGCTGTGCTCTGGCCCCCTCTAGTGCATTTCAAATGCCTTCTGCATTCATAAACTTGGAAGAAGTATTAGCCAGGTGTTATGTATGTATGAGGTGTAATCATAGCTGCCAATGGGAAGGTAATGATTACAAAATAAAGCCTCCCTGAGAGCATGAACTCTTCCTTTTTTGTTGATTTCAAAGGGATATGCGCTGGAATAAGGGGACTATTCTAAAAGCGTCAGTGGACTACATCCGTAAGCTGCAAAGAGAACAGCAACGCACAAAGGAGCTTGAGAACAGACAGAAGAAGTTGGAACACGCCAACAGGCATCTGCTGCTCAGAATACAGGTTTGCTGATAAATAAGCTGCAAATGCTCTTGATGTTGCAGTGTGTGACTGCAAATAACAGTAAAGCTTACAAACAATGAAGCTTGTTTGTAGGAATGTGGGTTAGAAGGAACCCCCATTTTAATTAATGGTGACCAATGCTGAGATGTCTGCGGAGATTTTTCCAGAAAAAAAAACCAGGATATGTTAGTTTAAAAAAATAAAATCCCAACACTCTAGTAAAGCACTTATGGCTGGTCTATTTTTGTTCTACCGTGGCCAACATAAGTTGCAAACCATACTATAAAAAAGATTTACATGGTTTATATGGTTTTTCTGGGTGCCAGACCGAAGAAATTGGGACTCCATATATCATCTGTTTGTTGACAGTGATGAAATTCAGTTCACCTGTTCAGGAATATGTTCACTTTAGCTGTCTTGTTTGGAGAGGTTTTTTTGACCTGTAGCTTTAGTGCTTGTTTTCTTTTCTTATGAGGCGGTTTTGGACGAATGGCAATGAATGAAATCTTTTTGTGTTGCTTGTGGGTTTTCTAGGTTGTGTGGGGACCAATCTAGGCCCTATCTGTCAGAGAAGCTCTGCAGATTGCAGTCTTTTACATCTGATCTCTTATTTCTTCTCTCGATCAGCCTCTCCCTGATGCTCTGCAGGAATCTGTCATCTGCTTTCCAGTGGAGGGTAAACACCACTCACAGGACAAAATGTGTGGGGAGGGCGGTGTTGGTGTCAGACACTGCAGCACTGTATCCTGAGTTCCCCATAGATATCGTGGGGACTGGCAGCTGTATTTAATGTTGAGGCTGCCCTGGCTTGTCTGAGAGCAGTTGCAGAGAAGCACACCTAATGTGAGGGTAATGTGAGGGCTCCAGGAGTTTTTGCAACAAGACAGCCAAGAGCTATGGATGTTGAGCTGCCTTTTTTGGTTTTGTTTTTTTTTTTTTTTTTTTTTTTTTGTCCAAGGAGCTGTGGTTAATTATGTTCCTTGTTCCTTGGAGTCTGGAGGACTGCAAATCAGTTATCCTCAACACTGAAAAGCAGTAGGTGGCATGAGTATGTTTTCTCCATGGGTTGTTGCCTTGTTAGATTCACCCAGGTTCCCAATAGCCTGCATTACATAGAGATTTAGGGCTGAGAACTCTGTTTCTCTAATTAATTCCTTTGCCTTCACCTCAAGCTGGATAGGCAGCCTTAGCCTCGCAGCCTACACAGCTTTTATTGTCAGTTCTGTTCTCCGGGTGGGCAAAGGTAGCTGGATATCCACCTCCCTCCATAAAGGGGTAATTAAAGAAGCCTATCTAGAGTTGGGTGTAAGAGCACATAACATGGAGACAGTGGTGTCCCAGAGACTCTCATGTTGCTGCTCACCTGCAGTGCGAACAGCTGAGCTCTGCGAGCGGGCTGCAGCGTGTCAGGCTGGCTGTTGGGCCAGGAGACCCCTGACCCACAGCACGGCTAATCCACAAAGTAGATAATGAAGCTAGAAATACCTGAGAGTCAAGTGTGGCAGTAAACAGCTTTAAAATAGAACAGACTGAGATGAACTTCAGCGCAGTTTTTGTAGTTTGTTGAGCAATCCCTTTGCTAGAGTGAGACGATAAAGAAGCGCAACCCTTCTGCAGAGCAACATCAAGCAGGGGTATTTCAAAGCTAAGTCAGATCACTTTTTAAGCATCTTTCATCTTCCTATGCATTATCTGCCTGCTCTAGCTCCTTCTTCAATCAAATAAACACAAAAACCAGACCCTTGAATAATGGGCAATACATCTGTCAGCAAATAACCTAAAGCCTGTATTTTCCCTCTTTGTGTTGATTCTGATTAAGCACAGAATAAGGAACTCCTGATTTTGGCACGTTAGCTGATGGAAGATGTACTTCCTTCTTCCACCTTCTCTGTTGATTCTGTAGCGTGCCCATTACCAGCTTGTTGTCTTAACTTGAAAATGGAAAAAAGGCTATTAATCAGCCTCAGTCATAGGAATATCCAGAAACAATGCAATCACAACAGTGATTGTGATTGCCTGATATAATGCATAAGTAGAAGCAAAACATCTCTCTTACTGCTGCATTTGAAAAAGGGCATTTAAGTGAATTCTTCCATTACCTGTCTTCAGTCAAGTGCATCTTATATGATTAAATGTGAAGGTGGGTTTTAAACTTTTTGTGAAGACTTGAAGAATCCTGGCTGTGTGCGAAGTCTAAAGCCTTCCTATGACTTGCCTATAATTTTTCTGTGCAGGAATAATGTTGCTTAGTTTTGGCTGACCTCTTTACTTCCAGCTTTACCAGACTTGTAGAATGAGAGAAGTCCCTTCCAGTGTGTCAGCAGGAAATGACAAGCGTCATATAGACAAACTACGCCTTCACATACGACTTTTTAAAAAGTACTAAGCATACGCTTCTGCTATTTCACTTTTCTTTTTTCCAAATTTTAAATGCTTTCCTCACCTGACCTGATGCCAAACTTGCCTGCCGTGGCACTGGTTTGAGAAGGAGCCCGAGGGGAACGTGTCTGTTCTGCAGGGCACTGGGTTTTGGCTCCGGTGTAGGTTCTGAGAAGGAATGTGAAGGACCTGTGTGCGGTGATGGTTACTCACCTCTTCAGGAGACTAGTGTTCAGGTGAAAATCTGCAGGGCAGAAGCGTACAAGGTGCGAGCACTTGTCGCTATTGGAAAGGGAGGAAACGGTTTGTGTCCAACAGAAGGAAACTGTAAGTCACAGTTCACATGAGTGTAAAATGACAGATTTTTGCTTTCAGATTTTTTTAATTTGTTCCTTGTCCTCCTTTACAGGAACTTGAGATGCAGGCTCGGGCACACGGACTGTCCCTTGTTCCATCTACAGGCCTTTGCTCCCCTGATATGGTCAACAGGGTCATCAAACAAGAGCCTGTGCTGGACAACTGCAACCAAGACATCATGCCGCACCACACAGACCTGTCTTGCACTACCACCCTCGATCTCACCGACGGTACCATCACCTTCAGTGACAACCTTGGAAATGTGACTGAACCAACCGGCACTTACAGCGTTCCTGCGAAAATGGGATCCAAACTGGAAGATATCTTGATGGACGATACCCTCTCCCCCGTCGGAGTAACTGACCCACTACTTTCCTCTGTGTCTCCAGGAGCGTCAAAGACAAGTAGCAGGCGGAGCAGCGTGAGCATGGAGGACACCGATCATGCTTGTTAGCATACACTTGGCACCCCTTTCATAAACTGCTTTGTTTCTTGATCAGTAGATTCAATAATACACCTTTTGTAGAATTTTTTGATTTTTTTTTCCCCTTGTGCTTCTTCAGTAGCCCAGTGAGTGTGCGTGTGTGTATATATTATATATATAGGATTTTTTTTTAGAATTTTTGTGAAGAAACTTGTATATTCTATTTTAAAACTACCAATGCCTCCAAAATATTGTACAGCGTATGTACAGTATCTGTGAACTGGATTCGCCAAGAACTTTGAACTGGTCAAATCTACTCAAAGCAATAGAATTACAAATGAAGAGTCTGTTTCTACTGGGGGGGGAGGGGGGAATCATAGAATTGTAAATGCAACCTATTTACTTGGAGACAAGATGTAAAGTTGAAGAATGTAAAGAAACAACAACACACACACACACAAAAGAAAAAGAGTCCAATTTGTAATTGTATTAATTGAATAGTGCTGCCTTAAAGATACAGGGTCCCTCAAACCTTGGTCTTTCCAAGACAAGTGTTTAGGGAAAAATACCCGCCCTACTCCACTCAGAACACAAACCGCAAAGAAAAAGTGTTAAGACATCCTGATTGTGTTGATTGCGATATAAAATGCTGTTGCTGAAAACTGCAGGGAGATGGGAGTTCTCTTTTCTCAGAGTGCCGTTTAATTTTACTCTGAGCTGATTTGGGTTTTCCTTTTGATCATGGTTCGAGTTGTTCTCTTAGATTTTTATTTCGTTTTGTAACACGCATTGCCGACTTGCCAGCGGTAAGCCAAGCAGGAGCACTGTAAGTTGGTATACGCTCTTTGGGCAAAAAAAATATATAAATTGATACATTTTATCAGCTGGGCACATTCTGTTGTACATATCTAATTGGCTTTATTTTTTTTAAAATTGCATTGTACAGTATATTTTGATTTGCATGGATTCCTTTAGTTATCCTCAACTTTTTGTTTTAAATATATTTGTATTTCATTTGTAAGATTTTTGCCTCTTAATATTGCAACAATTTTTTGACATTTTTAAAACTCATTGGAAGTTTTCTGCGTTCTTTGTAAACACTTGAAAGGAAGCTTTTATGCAGGGTTCTGTGTTTTAAGAGAGATTTTGAGAATATTTTGTATATTACAGTCTCACTTTGAAAATGTTTTTAAACACATTTAAGGTAGAGTACAAACTTAGATTAGGTAATAAAACAACTCTGTAGAGAAACTGAACTTATATATTTATTTTTAGTGATACAGAAAAAAGTAGTAATATGCTTGGAAACATAACTATATAGTTAATATACCCGTTATAGTAATTTGTGTTTTATTTCAGCACTGGGGCTGACTTAAGAAAAAAAAACAAAACAAAACAAAAAAAAAGAGTAAATTACTGTATCTGCAAATAACTGTTACTTGATAACAATGTTATTAATTTTTAACACGCAACAATGTTGTAAAAGTAGTTCGGTGCATTATCTACTCAAGTGTAGTCCTATGCAATAACGGTAGTTATACTTGTATTATATCAAGCCTAGGTGTTTCACGGAGGTGACATGTGGTGTTCCGAGCTGGACGGATGGAATGGATTTCTCAAAAGCAGCCTACAGCTGACTCGCGAGCGGCAGGCGAGCGCGTCTCGTTCAGAATGAAGTGCCTTAAACTCTAGTTGTAGTCTTCCTCGACTAGCACTGACTGAAGTGTGGCATAGGAGAGAGCTTCGGGGTGATGTTTCATAGGACGATGAAGTGTAGCGTGGTGCCTACGTATAGAAACCAAGAGCTTCCCGTTCTCCTTTGTGCTACACTGGAAATTACACAGGAGAAGTGAGACGGTTAGTGACTTGAGTGCCAGTTTGGCAGGCTTTATAGGGAAACTTTGGTCGCTGCAGTTAGTGCTCAGAAATCAAATGTGAATTGGGTAGCGATGGGACAGCTGAGGGCAACGTGGGGACTTCCCCTAGCCTGCGGCATGGCTCGCTGAGCTTTCACCCAAACGCTTCCCCACGGAAGGGTTCTTGAAGCGTCCCCAGCCTGGCACCGCTCCTCCCGGCGCTGACAGTAAGGAGCACGGGGCTCGGCGGGGACACGGCTTGCTGTCACCGTACTGCGGGGTCTGTCTTCATGTCACTCTTTCTGTGGCTGTTGCTGGCTGCGTCTGGCCGTCTCTGTTCCCGCTTGAGCAGCGAGCTATGTGTTAGCATTGATGCAACCACCGGGTTGTAAGTTGTTTTTATTTTTATTTGTTTTTTTTAATTATTATTTTTTTGAAGGAGGAGCTGGAGTTAAATTATAATGATGCCTCTCCCCCAACACACCCCAGACGGCTTTTGGGAATGTGTCTTTCCTAGGGTAGCGATGCTCTGGCCCAGGGCAGGACCCGAGACTCCCGCAGGATGCGCTGCAGCCGTGGTGGTCCCCGGGCAGGGATATTCCCTGCAGGGCAGCTGTGCCGTAGTTAGCTCCGAGTTGAGGAGGTGGGTACGGGCTTCTGGTGCTGCCGTTTGGTAATGGTGACAGGTAAAGAAAATCAGGGCTGTAAAATGCTTGTAGCTGTGACATGGGGTTGCGTTGCCCTTCCCCATGAGCATGGGACAGCTCTGCAGCATTGTACAAAATCAGGGTGCGCACGCTTGAGTGTAGTAACTGAAAACCACTGAATATATCGAATAAAGCTTTTGGGTTGATGCCCATGCTGGGCATTCCGAAATTGGAAGTCTAGACTGTGGTATATAAATATTTTTCAAACTTATGTGAAACACTGGTACTCGCTGACAGACATGCCTTCTGCTTTTTGGCTACATGGTGTGTGGAGGTCAGTTGGTTGTATCAAGAGCAGGATTTCTTGATAAAAGTCGCTGTGGCCCCAGCAGCTGCGTTGTGTGTTCCCCGTGCGTTGTGTGGCTGTAGGGTAACACACGACTCGGCTGTGCCCTGCTCGCTCCTCACCCCGTGTTTCCTGAGGCTCCAGCTCTCCTCTGAGGTTGCCCACCCTTTGAGTGGAGGCACGTTGATGCTGAAGTGGGGACATCTCTAGGAGACACGGACCCCCAGGCGGGCATGGGCTGGAGATGTCTTTGCCTGTTTGCCCATCGTGGAACATGTGGCCATGACATTTTACAGGGGATCGATGGCAGAGGACAGAGACAGCAATTGGAGGCAGGGTTTGGCATGAACTAGGTGGAGTGAGATGGACAGAAGGTGTTGCCCAGTCTGACGGTCTCCTGCGTGACACTGGGCCGGCAGTGGCTTCCCTGAGCAGGTGGACGGGATACCTACGGGTTCTCACTTTGCCAAAGCCATGCAACAAACAGGATCATGCAGAGTACCATGAAGTTCTTCCTTACTGCTTTTGGCCTATAAAGCAATATTTAACTCTTGCAACCTGTAAAAGCAAAAAGAAGGTACCTAAGGAAAGCACAAAGCACAAAATAATGCACTTACATTTATGTTGTTTGACATAAAATGCACTGGGGGGGAAGCTGATGTTGATAATAGTATAAATACCTATATTTCTTGAAAAAGTGACATTAATTACTGCCTCTTGCTATGATGCTTGGTACTGTAATGTTGATATTCATCTGCTGTTGACTGCAGCAATAATTTGTGTATGGTCCATAGCACTGTAAATTATGGATCAATATTAATGTATCCAATGAAATAATTTGAACTGTTGTTCTTGATAGATGGATTAAAGCATTTGGTTTTTCACATACGTCTGTGTAAGCCACTCGTTTTCCGTTTAAGTGGGTCTTGTTTTTTCTGTGCATTTGAAGTCCCAGCAGTGCTCTGTGTCTGTGCCTTGGTGGTGGATGTGTCCATGTTCCTGACCTGGTGCCATCCGCAACCCTGGTGGCACCAGGGCTCTCTGGTTGTGTTTGTATTGCGGTAGCACCGGGGGGATGGCGCTACGGATTAGGCCCCGCTTGGGTTTTGCGAAGCGATTAGACCTGAAGCTTATGGTCCAGCGTGAGGAACAAACCAGGTGAACATGGAAAAATGTTGTTCCCTTTCTCCCTTCCTGTGGGCTCTTGCCCTTCCACCTCCCTTCCTTCTCAAAGGGGTCTCTGACAACCCCCCCGGCTGCATTGCCATCGCCTCCCACCCACTGCCCTGTGTCAAGGCAGGTGAGCCTTTGGGGTACCTGCACCTCCTTGCCCTGCTGTCACTCCTGCAAGGTCACCTGCCCCCAGCAGTCCTACACAGAAGCCCCTCACCGCCTTCTCCAGCTGACCTGCGCACAGAGAGGTCCCGGTCCTTGCTCTGCCCACCCTTGAGGCACTCCTGAACCCTCCGCTCCCGACACGCTCCCGGGCTGTGCTGGGAGCTGCAGCCAGTGCTGCATGGGAACCGGTTGGGGTTTGGTTTTGTCTTCCCATCTTTGTTGTTTTTGCTTGTCTCTCTGTTGCTTTCATCCCTCCTGGTCTTGTTCTTCCACAGGCTGTCGCTTACTGTGCTCACAGCATGGAGTCCTCCCCATCCCTGTGGTCGTCGCTGCAGCAGCAGTGGAGGTTAATGCCTGTTATCTCATGGGTTTTAAACCCTGAATACAAAAAACAAGTTTTGAATTTGGCCTTTCTTGAAAATTTGGTACCAATTAGGAGTAGAAAGTACTTAATTCAGTTGCAATTAAAAATTACTAGCTGTCCTGCATCATTCAATTTAAAAACCAACCAAATAAGAATGCTGGGCAAAGCTACCTGACTCCACTAGGACAACAGTAGCAAATCCCTGCTCCCTCTTTGTGGAAGTTACCAGAGTTGAAGCTGGTGAGTGTTTCCAGCAGGCTTTGTGATGCTATTTCTTAGAAATTCAGCACAGTATTATAGAATGTGGCATTGTAGTACTGCAACAGGAAATCTATTATCAGCAGCCTACGATATAATTTCTAATTTGAGTTTTTAGGTGTATTTTGGTTTTCCTGTTGGTGGTCAGTTGTGCTAGCGTTGGGTTTTGGGGGTGACTTTCTTGCTGTTGGAACGGCTCCAAGTTTTGGCTGGATTGCGGAACCTGGGAGGAGCAGGAAGAAAACCCATCATGGGGGTAATGGCTGTAGGCAGTTGATCAATGTGTGTCACCAAAGAGGTGGTGGCAGGTCTGCTTAGAAGCCTTGTAGTTCCTTTGGGCAAGCCTGAAAAATTCTCTGCAGGGTAAGAAAGTGGATGTTAAAAATAAGGCTGCCACTGGCTGGTGGGGTCTGGTTTGCTGGAAATCCCCGTGGCCGGGCTGTGGGATGCTGCGGGGCTTGGTTACGTGGTGTGGTGGCACGGCAGGATGCTGCCACCATGTCACCGCATCCTGTTTTCCTTCTATGGAGACGCACCTGGGAGCTCGGCAGCTCCCGGTGCCGGGAAGGAGATGGTGATTGAGCCACCTCCACGGGTTCAGCGGCTGCTGCTCCTTTTGCTGTTGCATCTGGGGTCGGTCCTGGCACCGACTGGTGGTTGTACTCCCCGTTTCTCCAGCTCCTTTGGAATGCACTTGCTTAAAATTGCAGGGGAACGGCTTGAAAAAACTAAGATCGATAAGGCTTACTAGGATGCTGGCTCGTGGGTTAAATGTGTGCGCTCTGACCGTCGCCGTTGTCTTTGCCTGTGATCTGAAGTGCACCCTTACCTGAAACTGCTCCATTTTTAACTACAGTTTTTGAGAGCAACACTCTTGATGGACGCGTGTCAAGGCTTATGTCTCCACCGAGGCCTGAAGCTGCAGTTTCTTCCTTTTTACAACTTCCTCACCTGGATCGCAAAGGAGCGAGGAGGCTTCTGTCGCAGTCTGGCAGTGCTGAGCGTGGAGGGATGCTCTCATTTGCAGTTCCCTGGAGGGGAGGCAGCTCCCAGCCCCTTGCGCTGCCGTTCGCAGCCCATCCCCGAGCTCCCCAGGGCTGGGGTTGCCGGGCTGAGGCACCGCTGTGCTCTATGGTTAATGGGAAACGATCCTTCCTGCAACGCACCTTGATATTAAATGCTGTCCAAGAGCTGTGCGAGGCAATGAGAAGGCTGCTGCAGTCAGGAGGGCATGCAACGCATCTGAATAGTGATGGCTCTCCTTAATGTATTTATAAAAATGATGTACGCAGTTGCATATTGTGGATATTGTCTCAAAGGAGCTATGGGAGGCATCCTTAATGCCCTGATGCGTCTGCTGTGGGCAGGGGAGTTCCGTGGGGTGTCTGGGGCGGCTGCAGGACATCGATGGGTGCTTTGGGAGCTGGGCAGAGCCTGGCAGGGGTCACCTCGCTGCAGCCGTGGGTAGGGCAGCCACAGGGATTTGGGAGGGAGGGCGATGCCGGCGTCCCAGCATGGTGCTGGTCCTGCGGGAGCCACCCGGGCGCTGGCAGGGGGGCGCTGGGTTCCCAGCGGGGCTGGATGGACGGGACACAGCTCGGGGGGCTCCCATCTCGCTCGAGGGCTCCTGCTCTCCTGCTGTGCCTCTCCAGAGCTCCCCGCTGCCGCTGGCTTCCTCCTTGCCTTTGAGGACAGACGTTTATTAAAAAAAGCCGGGAACAGCATGTTCTCATGGAGCTGCATCCTTTCTCGCTGGCTGCGAAGCTTTAACGACGGCAGCTTCCATCGCTGGGCACGGACCCTGCCACGGTGGTGATTTTGGCAGCATCCCTGTGTGGCACCATGTTACCTCCAGGCCGGTGAACTTGGCTTGCTCTAAGGTGAGGTATGATTTAATACTCTCATTCACAAGGTGTTTTCTCTGAATGCAGCCTGTAATGGGTGATGGCTCCGGGCAGACCAGCACAGCCCCGTTGGGCACACGTTGTTGTACAAGGAACAGGGCGGGTGGTGTTATGTTCAGCGTTCTTTGTTTAGCCAATTTTAAATACATTCAGTCAAAATCTTTCCATGTCTTCAAGACCTCTGACCTGACTCTCATTGTACATAGGGTACATTTAATGCCACTTTTTACTGGACATGAGTAACAACTACATAGTTAAGCCTTTATTAAAAATATCAGAGCTCATAATCATTCTCTTTTTGTCCCTGCTGAAAAACAGTTTCTAGAGCAGGTTCTTGCAAAAGAAATTACTTCAGAACATGTAAATAATAAAACAATTTCTGGTTCTCTGACCACTACAGTAATTTTGTTCAAACAAACCCATGAAGAACTTGCGCTACGGAGAACCCAGCTGAGTCCCGTACGGCTTTCCACTTTTCTCTTTGGAGCAATACGTCATTGAAAGCAATAAGAAAATAAGCAGAGATTTTTAGGTCCAATGACAATAGTTCCATTTGAAAAAGCAGGAATTAAACCAAAGCTGAATAAATGGAAAAGAATTAAATTCATGCTAGACATAAAAAAAAAAAAAAAAAAAGCACTGCAAACAATGAGGTGTATTTTAAAAAGTCGCTGTTTTATTAATAATACTTTCCACCTCCTTCCCTTGATCTTTGGATGACAAGCCTGGCAGAGGCACTCTATCAGACACTGAAGCAATTTAGCTGCTGTCATGTGCCTTTCTTGATATACAGGTATTAGTCACACAGCCGTTTTATGTTCTTTAGCATATTTTAGTATATAATTAAAAATGTGGCTGTCTGCTACTAAGCAACCAAGCGTGTCAGGGGTTGATTGTATTCTGTCACCCACAGCAGAAGGGAGGGTAAAAAAAATAATAATCATGTGTTCACTTTTCAGTCTTAATTGTGCTCCGGCTCCTTTGATATGTTGTTACGCACACAAACGCCGGCTCCTGAAGACAGAGGCAAAGCCATCGTGTGGGAACGGCTGGCAGGTGACCCGCAGCCATGTCACTGTCACCAACGGCACATCGGCCTGAGGTGTTGGGCTTTTAGTGGGTACGTGTGGTTTTGTGAGTCTTCTGGGTTCAGTTTGGCTGGGCCCTGCTGAGCTGCTGCTTGGTTTTCCGTGGGACTGGGATGCTACAAGCCTTTGGGCTCCTGGGGGTCTCCCCCTGGACATTTAATATAAGGAGCGCAAGTTGATGTCTGTCTGGTACCTCCTCCACACAGGTAGATGGGAGTAGGAGTCCTCCACTGAGAGACGCAGACTGTTGGGCAGCCGATAATCCTGCGCTTCATTCATTTCTAGATTATCTGAGGTGAAAAATGGTCCATCCAGCTGCTGGAGAGGAGGTTAAACCACTTGTGAGCATACCCAGGTGATCACCCTAACCTCTGGGAGAGGAGTACCAGAGCTGCAGGTCTCCCATCCCAGATCATCTCCGAGAGGTGGCCAGCAGATGGGGCAGAGACACCACCACCCTTCCCTCCCACAGGCTCTTGGCACTGCTGTCCTTGGGGCTCTCTCACGCTCCTAAAAAGTTCAGATCCTCCTCTAGTCTTGTGTTGCACCATCCCTTTATGTTCTAGCCAAAGGCCGATGGTGCAGATGGCTTCCCCACAAGCAGGAGAGATGCTTTCCCCGCTTGGCGGCTGCTGTCAGGAACTGGCTGAATGAACCTGTGTTTGGTGGTCTGGAAAAAGGACAAAATTTCGTCAATATCCTCAGCCAGAGGCTTATTTAACGCAGGGCTTTAGGGGATGATTTTTATGGGAGGATGTGGCCATGAGGGTGTGCTTTTATGCTGATTGCTGCAGGAGCCCTGTGAGAGGTGTCCCTGGGTAGGGGGGCACCGTCTGTGTGAAACCCCGTCCCGAAGCTGGAGAAACGCACGGCTCTGCAGAAGGGCTGGGGAAGTCTTTTGTGTATTTCTAGGCACACGTTCTCCGAGCTCCAGAGGAAAAGGGATATATTATGTCACCTCTGTTCCTCACTCCTTTGGTGTCTTTCTGGCTCTCGAGCACGTGCAAATGTACACAGGCGCGCACTGTGTGCAGCAATGGAGTAGTTATTTTAAAAGTTTTCCAGTTTTAATAGCTTTTATTACTTCAGCAAAACAGAAGCCAGCAGATCAGCACAAACTGGTAGGACATAAGGAAAAAAAATAATGATATAATAATGCTGTAAATAATTCAAAGGCTGTTTGTTGATTGTGATCCCTTTGATTCCACCTGCAGGGAGAAGGATGACGTTGCCTTTATATTTTTCCCAGTCAGCATCTGATATGTAACCTGCTCTGTGTCTGCCGGGAGCCTGCGACGTGACACTGAGGATGCTTGAGATGATAAACTCGCTTGGTTTCTCTTGGTTTTCCCTCAGCTGACCTTACCTACCCGGAAAGCCCCGCGGTGGGGAAGGTAGGAGGAAGCCCATGGCAGACCCTCCGTGGGGCCGCGCGGGGGGTTCTGTGGTACCACCTGGAGCTCAACTTTGTTCACAGGCAACACTGATGCGGCTCCTGCTGTATTTGTCACACCAGCGGCTTGCAGGGTTTACGCAGTAAAACCACCGCTGAACATCTTGGCAGCAAGATGAGCCTTGCCAGCATGTCCTCAGTATCTAAGAGTCCCAAGACACAGGACCGCCGCGCAGTCTTGCTACGGCTTCTGTCGTGCTTCACAGTAGCAATATCTGCTGATCTGCAGCTACGTGACGGTGCCCGTAATCAGAGTTTGCCCTTCCCTTACTCTGGGAGCAAAGGCTGGCAGCTAACTTTCTTTTTTTGGCTAGTTTGAATGAGCTGAGAAAACAAGAAGAACTCAGAATGCCAAAACCGGTGAAAGAGATACCCCATTTCAAAGATTTTTATATAGCACAGAGATTCTGTGTGGTGCCGTGAAGATGCCCCACTTCTCTTGCACGGTCTATGAGCCAGATACACCTACTGACTTCAGGGGTCCCGCAACAAGCCAAGGTGGGAGAGCGCTGTGCAAGGCCACGGCAGCCCCCGGGTTGGATTAACCGAAAGAAAGAATAAATGCCACTCGCTTTCCCCCAAAAGGAGACAGCCTGCTATCAACTACGCTATGGGCACTCGGTGGTTTCACTTCTGAGTGATCACTTCTCGAGCACTACACAAGTCTAATGAATTCCCTTTCAAACAGAGCAGTTGAAAGAGGTAAGTCAGGTCAGATGCCAATATTTTTCTTGTTCCATGCAGCTCTGGGGTGTACGTGGTTTTACAGGGGCTGCTGTTATTTATTTTATTTAAAATTCAGTCCTGCCCTCTAACTTACGATGTCGAATGTGGGGCAGGACTGTCAGCTCGCGCTCGCAGCTCTCAGAAGGCAGGTGGTTCTTCTTCCAGCACCGTCTTGCAGTCCCTGACCCACAGCTTGTACGCTCTTTCCAGGGTCTCCTCACTCGTGTCGTTGAATATCTCTGTGAAATAAGACTCGTAGTTAATTGGACATCCAGAACTTTTCCTGCTTGCCTACGCCAACTCACTAGGGGGGAGACTAGCCCCTCCAGTTTATGAGACTCTGTTTTCTTATGAGTTTTCTTTCAAGGCCAGGCTGGATGGGGCTTTGAGCAGCCTGGCCTAGTGGGAGGTGTCCCTGTCCAGGGCAGGGGGGTTGGAACTAGGTGATCTTTAAGGGCTCTCAGCACGTCATTGTGCCGGGATCCCCCAGCGCCCGCTCCGGGGGGGGGTCCCTGGTGTCTCCCCCCTCAGTACCTGCCACGCCGAGCCCGGTGGGGAGGGGCATCCGGGGCTGTCCCCCGCTGTGTTTCAGGCGCTCCATCAGGGCCCTCTTGATGAGGGGCCAGCTGCAGCCGCCGTGCCAGACCGGCAGCTCCAGCCCCCTCATGCACTGGATGATCTGCTCCTTCTCCTCGGCCGTGATGAGCCCCCGCATGTAGGCAACGTACGTCATGAACGCCATGTCGATGTTCACGGCTTCTCCATGCATCAGCAATGGCAAAACCCTCTGAAACAGAGCAAAGGCAGGTGGGGGAAAAGGTTTGGGTTGACAAATAGTAAATATGAAGGCTTTCTCTAAAAGTGCTTGTGAAGATTCGACTCACAGCAGTAGAAGTAGAGATTTGCTGGATGTTAGCATCCTGCGATTTATGGATTGCAGAGGATGATCTCTTTTAGAGGTGATTAATTGCATGTAAAATCTCCCATAGGAATCCAGGATCTAATTTCCTCCCATTCAAATCACTGATGAAGAGCACCATGGGATGGAGAGCAGAGCTCTGAATTTTGCATGAGGTCTAATCCTCCCTCCTTATTCCTCAGTGGCAAATTCTCCCCAGTAATGCAGGCTATGGGCTCCGTGCCTTTGCACTGTTGTAGCTCACCTTGGTGATTCCTAATGGCTTCACTGAAATCTGGTTATCTTTGTGCTGTGGTAAATGCCTGGTAAGAAGCAATAACTGGCCTGTGGTCTGAATAGGAAACACGGGTGGAGGTGTAGGGGGGGGAAACGGGGCAGGGAAAGGGGTCTCTTTATCCAGCAGGACCAGGCTGGGTGTGTTGGATGATCTGAGGTAACGTGCAAATCTGGAGTTTGGCTCAGCTCCTTTTGCACTGAGTTTTCGTGCTGCTGATTGAAAACATTTTTTTTTTCCTCTTTTTAAATAGATGTTGAAAAATAAAGCCTGTCACCCACCATTTCCAGCTCTGGGCTTATGAGGTGACCAAAATCAACCAGCCTGTCCAGGTCATCCTCCCAGAGGTTGGGAGCCAGCTCTTCCAACATGGTTTCAATGGCAATCCTGGTAGTCTGCAGTGCAGCGTCCCCGTGGTCGGTAGAGCCGCTGTAGGACTGGAACTTGGTGTCCAGCAGGTGTTTCCCATGTGTCTTGAGCAGGTCAAACAGCCCTTTGTGTTTCATGAGTGCCATCTAGGACAAAGAACAGAAGAGGTAATCAAAGATAATTACATGATCTTTGCACGTGTAGTTGAAAACTTTAGTTCTTCAATAGACTGGACTATAATTAATATCATGTTATACGTGAACAAAGAAATACCTGCACACTTGGTATATGGGCAAGTTCTACCACTGCAACCTGAAAAAGTATTTCTGTAGACACAGTTCCTGGTTAGCATCTAGATGTTTGGTGTATATTCAACAGATCTCTAGGGAATGTCATGACTTGGTGTTACGCCTGTTGTCGGCTGTGGTAAGTGAAGACGTCTGCAAAAGGCAGTGTGGAAATGCCCAGTGGGGCTCTGGTAAAATGGTAGAGATAATGGGAGCACTGGTGGGCAAATGCCCTTGCTACTGGGCAACGCTGACTGTGCTGTGAGCTTGCTACATGCTCCAGAAGCCCAGCAGATGGTTTGTAACAAGCTTTGGCTGTTTGTGTGCTTGGCAGGAAACTTGAGATGGTCTCAGCTGAATGGTGGCCATCCCAGGACAGGGACTGGATGGTGGACATCCCCAGGGTAGCTCTCATCTGATCCTTGGAATTGCTCTTTGGGCAAGGGAAGGTGGGAAAGCACTGCAGTGTGGGCAATATGAGGGTTCAGAAGTGGTTTCATTGTTACAAGTACATATTTTTTCACCTGCTGACTGGGGCATTAGTCCCCTCCTGCAGTGGGGAATGGTGACCTGCAGGTTTCCCTGCCAGAAACCTCCAGATATCCTGGGGAGTTCCCATTGTGCAAGCACTGAAAAATGCTACTGATGCTGATGAACTTACCTCTAATACACTGCAGTAGCTTGGACACTGCTTTATCAAAAGTTTTCAAAGCTCTTCAGGCATAAAACCATTTACTGTGCACTTCCCAGGTAATTTTAGAAGTAGAATTTGTCTTGCAGGAGATTGATTGACCACACTCAACATACCCTGCGAGGCAGGTGCAAATGATCTTGCAGATTATTAATCCCCAGTATAATGAACTCTAATTCTCTGCCAGCAGTTCATTTTAGAGTGCTATGGAGCAGCCTCAATGGGACGATGCTTTCTTCCCTGGTCGTGCTGTCTCTACATCTGGCCTTAAGTTTTGGAGTTTGCTCCGCAGGGTTAGCACTAGGCACTGCGTGTAAGGGATATTCTAACAAGTTTAGCAGCTGTAAGGCCCCATGCAGTTTCTATAGGGCAGTTTATACAGTGTGTAAGGGACAGACTGTAAATGCCCTGCCGAGGGGCAGAAGGCCCTCCAAGCCTTCAATGGAATGCCTCAAACACTCACAAGAAAATAAATAATGCAGGCCTGGCCTTCAAAGAACTGATAAGGCTCACATTTCTGGCGCCTGGAAGTGTGGGAGAACTGTCTTGTGAAGACAGGATAGTTCTGCCACTCATGTGGTGAGCTTGCTAGCTCTCAGTTCTCAAGGCCATTGTGTCCGATGAGTGACCTTTGCTTCATTATCCGCGAAATGTATATGAAAGCGCACACCCCTGCATATGCTCATGAAGATTATAGAGATCATGCTAAACATGTATGACTATGGCACTCGTCTCTCCACCCAAATCATGCTACACGTCGCCTGGGAGAAGGGAGAAACCTGAGACAAGGCTGTCCTGGGCAAGGGGGGTGGACCATGCTAATTCAGCAAACATAAAAGGGGAAAATAAGTGCCCCTAGGGGGAACAAAGAAGAAACAATAGAAGATGATAGTGCCTGGGAAGATTATTCCCCAGAAAGAAGATTGTGCCTGGGAAGATTCTTCCCAAGAAGACCATGCCTGGGAAGACTTTTCCAAGAAAGAAGATTATGCCTGTGAAGATTCCCTGAAAAAGATGCTGGAACCAGTACCTGTGATCTCTTTATCTCTGTCTTTTTCTCTGGCTTTTCCTTTCTCTATTCCTCAGTTTCTCTTTTCTCTTAGAATTGTTAAGTGACGGTTAGAGTTAAGTAACGACCTTAAGTACGACCTTAAGTACCGCTTGCCATAAGTTGTCCTATACCTGCTGTTAAGTAACACAATGCACACCTCACCACTTGCCATCATTTGTTATATACCTAACCAATTATCGTGGACTTGTTAAGACCTATGCTAACCATTTTGGGAAGCTAATAAATGTTTGTATATGGACCTTGAGATTTATCTCACCTTAGTCTGCACCGTTGAGAATTTACGAATCTGAAGTCACTTACCCTCCCTCTTTACTGGGAGTGGGACGGACACGGTGCCATGGATGCTGATGGACATCTTGCCAGCACTGCGGCCTTTCAATACTTAAAGGGGACTTACAAGAAGGATGGAGGCAGACTTTTTAGCAGGGCCTGTTGTGACAGGACAAGGGGTAATGGCTTAAACTAAAAGAGGGTCAATTCAGACTAGATATAAGGTGGTGAAACACTGTCCCATGTTGCCCAGAGAGGTTAAATGGAAACATTCAAGGTCAGGTTGGATGGGGCTCAGAGCAACCTGATCTAGTTGAAGATTGCAAGAGCGTTGGACTACATGGCCTTTAAAGGTCCCTTCCAACCCAAACCATTCCATGATTTCAGTTTTGAAAACTGCAGTTGCGAAAGTTCATACCTTTAAAATTTCACCAAGGCCGTTGGAGATGTGTCGACGAGGAATGCTCTGAATGAAGGATCTATCCAGGAAACTGGCTACCGGGGGGGTGTAGCCCCCGAGCTTGTTCTTACACTGCAGGAAATTCACCCCGTTCTTTGCCCCCACGCTGGCATCAACGTAAGAGAGGAGGGTTGTTGGGACCCGAATGTAAGGGGTACGTCTTCTATAGAGGGACGCGGCTAATCCTACGATGTCCAGGCAGACGCCTCCTCCGATGGCGATGATGGGCTCAGTTCGCCTGTCGATGCTGAAGTTCTGGACTTCTTGCAAGATGTTCAAGACCAGGTCCATGGATTTTGTTTCTTCAGTGGTAGGCAGGGCGAGGATTTTGTGCTGAACGTTATTCTCTTCAAAGTATTCTCTGACTTTGGAGCCATAAAGTTTGTCAACAACTTCATCTATGACAATAAAGCGCCTCAGCTTCCTTTTGCCGCTACTGGCTAGCTCTAGTTGCTGGGGGTCAGTAAGGTGACCCCAGAGCAGAGTAGTGTTAGAAGGATCCAGAATATTGTACGTTTCTACCACTTTGTAGCAAAAATAGATGGGGGCTTCAATTGTCCAGGAAATCCCACCTTCGGAGACGCATTCACCTCTGGCAAGGGTCAGAAAACATTGTTTGAAATCATTGTATTCCTCTTTTGCATTTTGCATGTCTGAACTAGTTTAAGGATGTAGCTGGGGGGTGGGGAACATGGGATCTCCTGCCCGTGCACTGCAAAAGTGTGGGGCTGTGAGAGTGGGACACATCTCCTGGGTGTCAGCCCTCAATTGCTTTGGCACCAGAGAACCCCCCCCCCCATCTTAGAGAACAGTCAAATGGCTGAACTTCTACGTGGTAACGATAAAACAGAGAGCAAGAAGGGCTAGTGAAGCAAATAATTTTCCTTCCAATTCATTCATTTGCCAATAAAACAGCAGAAAACCCCAGATCAATCATCCCAGCTTCCCAAAAGGGAGTGGGGAAGAGATTGCCAAAATTTTCCAAAGTATTTATGAAGGAAACATCCTCTGCCTGGTATATCTGGGCGATACGAGTTGATTTATTCCTGTCTGTGCACAGCCACACACACACACACCCCTCCATACAAAATAGTGACTCTCCCATTCTCCAGCTGACCAGTGGGACTCATCGAAAAGTGGCTCTCTCTACCTCCAAACAGGTATGATGGAAATAGGAAGTGCTCCCAGGTAGTTAAAATTAAAAAAATGTAATTATTTGAGAGCTGGCAAAGGTTGCTGTAGTGGAGTTTGAAAGGATAAATAGAAGGTTACAAAGCTGGCATGTAATATCTACCTAAACCAGTGAAGAACACAGCCCTGCGACCCAGTTATTACTGCGGTTGGGAAGGGGGACCCAGGTGAAAAACAAGTGGCTTTTTTAGTTTGTTGGGAATCAGGAAAGGCTTGTTTTATTTTTTCTTTTAAACACAGAACAAAACAGCAAAAAGCATTTTATATAAGACCTCTTCTTGAGCTGCAGTTGGGTGAAACCCGAAAGCTTCCATCAACCTTTGTTTTGTTTTTTGAATAAGCAGATGGCTCGTTGGGTAATCAGACTTCCGTACATGCCAAATTTCTTTCCACATGCCTGAACTTTCTCTTAAGGGTCTAAATAGACACTTCTCTGCTTTCTTTACCAAATTGTCTCTAAGCCTGGCCCTAAGCCTTTTAAGCGTTAAAGAAAACCAGTGAGGATTTTTTACCAAATTGCCTCTAAACCTGGCCCTAAGCTTTTAAAATGTTAAAGAAAACCAGTGAGGATTTTTATCTTCCAGAAAGTTTCTTCTGGGCTTTTGAAAGGCAGTATTGCAAAAAACATCCTTGTGTATGTTTTAATGCAGAAAATATATACCTTATAGCTGTACTTTATGTGCATGTTGCATCCATTTCTGGCATGTGACCCTTCGAAGAGACAGGATGGGTTTGAGTTTTAGTTGGTGGCATCAGCTTTGGGTGCCGGCTGGCACAACTAGCACCCACTGCAACCCCTCTGCTGTACAAAAACAGCAGTGAATTTGAAGCTGAACATACCCTTGTTGAAGCATATGTCAGCTGAGGATTTTTCTGGGCGTGCTCTGGGCCCTAGGTTCGTCCTGCTGTGGACTTGATGTCCATCAGACTGCCTGTGGGTCTCCTAAAGTCCTGTTCCACCTGCTGCAGCCCTGCCTGAGTGGTGCTGGAGGGCAGCCCCTGCCCGCTGCCAGCGCTGGTGACCATGCCTCGGACCTGACTGAGAAAAGGGTTAGACTCGTGACGTTAAAACCTGAGTATGACAATGCTAGAAAACTTCTGACATGGAAAAAATAGCTGTATTAAGGAAGACCTGCCTCACAAACAGGGCTCCACACGCTCCTGAAAAGGAGTGTCCTGTAATTAAAGGATAATTAACTGGAGAGATGTAATATCAGCAAAGAGCTGCATGTATCCCTGGGGGAAATTTGCCTCTCTCCTCTTTCTGAAGCAGCATTCGGTGACTCCTACAGTTTGAGAGATGCGTTATGGTTTTTGCTCCTGTCGGTGACCTACTGCGTTTATTTTTCCCACCTGGGCATTTCATTTACCTGCAACTCTCTCCATAAACGCATCCTCCTCCCCTGCCTGTGCTTGAGCTTTTGCACACAAAGATTTCCTGTACGTACAGGGGGAAAAAAGCCCAAGTGCAGCATTCAGAGGTCCCTGCGTCAGCATGTCAGAAGTTTAAAGAAACTTCCCGTCTACATAAATTCCCACTGTACCTTAGCCAAGTCATGCCAAGGAGAACCGCAAATACCTGTGCTGCCATATTGCACATGTATTGAAGCCCACTTTTGTAGGGATTATGGTGGATTTAAGCCGCAAGGGCACATGAGATGGTTTTTCCCTCTGAGATGCATCCCACCCATCCATCTCCCAGGGAGATGGCACAGTTTGGCTAGCCAAAGCCGTCCTCCGCGATCGCCAATGGGCAACGTGACCCCCTGTACTTACATTTTTGCTTCGGAGAGAGTTATCTTGTCCTCGCAGTCGGATAGGGCTTCTCCTTTCTTGATCCGGCACCATGTGCTCTTGACCCGCACCAGCTGGAAGTCTGTCTGCTGGGGCTCCTGAGGTATGGTGGCCGGGGCCACAGGAGCGAAGGACTTTTCCGACACCGGCATGCTTCCAGAAGGTGAAATCTCCCTGTTAAGAGATCTCCTGTAACTGGGTGCCTTTGAGGTGCTTTTTAAAGGCTCCAGGTGACCGGGTGTTGGAAGGGGAGGACGCGTCTCCATGGGGAAGACCAGTTACAAAACTAAGATTATCTAATCTGGGATGCACGTTTGGGGTGGTAGGAGCATTTGAAGACATGTGCGAGTACCAGGAGGGGGTTGTATAATCAGCTAGTTTTATAATGCTTAAGAAGTACAATAGCAGTGCATACATCAATTTCCAACGTGATGCCCTACAGCAAATTTAAAGTTATGAAAGGCAATTTGTGTGATTCTCTGTGATGTCCAGGAACCTCCTTTGCCGTGCGGTGCCTCTGATCTGGCCGCAGCTCTAACCTGCTCTTACGGGGTGAGACAGGAGCTGGAGCATGGGGACAGGATCGATACCAGCTGATTAAACCTCTTTTGAGCTCACATTCCCAGGGTTCTCTTGTGTTGAGGAACAGAATGATTTTTGTCGTCGTTGTTGTTTTTAACTTTTATGGCGGGTTTAAAAAAAACAATCAGAGTTTGTCCCCTGAGGGGCTGTTTAGGGGGTGAGCTGAGCTGTGATTCCTTTGCCCAGCTGCCTGTAGGACACTGAGATGCTGAGGTTTCCCTGCAGTGGAGTTGCTTCAGCATCAGCAGCGTGGTCCAGGCAATGGTATCTGAGCCTTGATGACCCTGCCTTTTGGGTCCTGGGCTTTCCTGCAATTGTCACCTATCTGTCTTATTAAGACAATGCCAGATCACCCCTGTATATTTGAGATCTCCATCTCCCTGACCCAAAGGCACATTGATCCTGCGGGATGGGCTCAGCCAGGGGGATGAATTCCCCTTCTCTAGGAAGCGGTGGCATGGTGGGGGCAGGCAGGGAGCCCATGCTGGCAGCAGCCGGCACCCTGCTCTCCACGTGACCAAGGGATGCACGATTCACCTTCCCACGTGATCTTCCAGCTGGGGCTTTCAGAGAGCCCTGGGCTCAGCTTGCCACACCAGACACTCCCTTGGCACAGGGGAAGGTCTTCCTTTGATTTCACCGGCAGTGCCTGAAGGTACAAACCCGTCTTTGCCTTCTCCTTGGTCATGTTTCTGAAGGCTGTCCTTGTTCAGGAGCAAAGATCAAGAAAACTGAAAACAGGCATAAAAGCAGAGGCTGGAAAAAATGGTTCTTCAAGAGCCCGTCAAGAGCAAGATCTCATTGCATCGAAGGCTTAATTGCAGCCAAACTCACTTAGGAACCTGCATTTACCTCAAATTTGTGAAAAAGCTACAAGAATAAACTCTATAAGCCATGTAGCTCTGCTCCAGGGAGGGCAATAGGAAACTCCTAACATCTGGCATCTCCAGCTTTGCCATCTCCAGATGGCAAAGCGCTTTGTGAAGGGGACAGACTGTTATCCTCATTGTATAGAAAAGGAAAACAGAGTCACCAGAAGAGAAGCAACTTGCCCAAAGTCACCTCCAAATCTAGCGGAGGGCAGATTCGATGGCATACTAAAGCTCTTAGCCTGTTTACCAAATACTCGTCTGAAATTGTGACTCCTAATCCAAACACAATTTGGATTGCTTTCCACAGGGGCTGCAGGTCTAATGCAGTTTGTTGTTTACTAAATCATATGATGGAATAATCTTAGGTATGCAAGGAGGTCTGTCCTGTTTGTCTTGTTTATTTGTTTCGATTAATATAAATCCACTGAGCATTGGGACTTATTTTATTTGCTTTTCTTTTACTCTTTTGCTCTGTGCGTTTACTTTTTTTCCGTTTATACTTCCCTGTTCTGTTCTGAGGGCATTGAAATGTCTTCTGTTTCATTTTAGAAGTTGACAAATCGACTTTCCAACCTCTGTCTGCTTGGCATAGCCAATGACTGCCGTGGCCTTCTACCATCCATCCTTTAGAGGGGCTGCCAAGAGCCTTGCAGCTCCCCCCAGCCACTTCCCCTCCCCTGCCCAGCCCCGGGGTCCCTCAGCAGGCTTTGTTAGGTACATTGAGTCGGTCCATGACTGAACTAGCCCAGGGTGATGCATCCCAGAGGTGAAAGATGCCATTCTGGTTATGGGCTTGTCCACTTTTCCTCATTAACTTCAGTTTGTGTTTCATCTGCATGAGGAAGAGACGGCCAGCCGACCTCAACTCCATCACATGCTCTTTAATTACTTTCCTTTAATTCCTCTCCAGCCTTTTCTGCTCCAACTCTGCTGCAGGCCATGTTAGGCTTTTGGATACCTTGGGTGTTACCAGTGGTTCCTCCTGATGCCGCCTCCAGCCGGTGAATTCCTGGAGCCCTTTCTGGGGGTGCAGGATGGTCACTGGTACCCATGCGACACAACCTCCTCCAGCCCATCCATTCCTGGGACCATTTCTGGGGGTGCAGGACCACTGGTACCCGTGTGACACAACCTCCTCCAGCCCATGCAGAGCCCTGACCTCTGAGCCGGACCCAAGAGCAGCGGATTCTCTGATGTTTGGCTGTGTGGGGCAGTGGGTGACCTCGTAGCTATGGACCACTTGTAGATAACCTGGGGTTCAAAGTCCTGAGACTTTTTTTAGCCTCATACCTGATGTTTTAGCTGGGACATGTGTCTGTGCTACGTAACCAGAAGGTTATGAAATTGCCGATTATCTCCTTCAGAACCAGTAGCTTCCCAAGGTCAGGATGTGAATGTTGCTCTTATGTAAAGCCAAAGGCATTGGAAATCAGCTTTTCTCTTTTTCTCTTTTTTCATGTCAGATGCTGTTGGATGTTAGCCGCTGCCTGTGCTCTGGGTGGGGGCAGGCGGGTGCAGCTGGAGCGGGTGCAGCCCCAGCCCGGGGCCATCCTCCCTGCGCAGCCTCTGCCCAGGTGATCACGGGTGGAGAAGCCCGTCCCCTCAACCGACACCTGAGCACCGATGTGCTGCTCTGCAGAGGCAGCGAACACACAGCAGCATCTTCTGAGGCCTGGGGGACAAGAAGCGACATGCATAATCCTACAGGTAAACTCCCCATGTGGGGTGGGGAGCTCCGGGAGAGATGGTGTGACAAGAGGGGATGCCGTGTGATGTCCCAGTCCTGGGTCCCCCACTGCCCCACAGAGATGGGACCTACAGGCTCTGTGTCTTGGAAGAGAGGAGCAGAGGAAGGGTTTAGGGAGAGGTGTTTGGAGCTGAACAGGGGAGGTCGGTCTGTAGGAACCTGAAGTGGAGGGAGAAGGACGCTCCCAGGAGAAAGGGATGGGTGGGAAGGTGGACACTTTGCGGTGCCAAGAGAGCTTTGGCTGTGACTAATTTCTGATGGATTGGGGTGCTTGTTTTATCAATATTTTTTCTGCAGCTTTACCCTTGCCTTGGTGCTTCCTGCGATAGCCACGTGTGCCTGGCGTGGCACACACAGCGAGATGTTTGCTGCTTTTTTTGGCCATTTTCTAAAATCAACAGCTGAGTGTGGGAATCCAGGCTTCTCTGAACGGAGAGACTTTGTTCTCTCGCAGCCTGATCCAAAGCCCATTGAAGCTATTGAAAGGCTCCCCTTGACTGCCTTGGGCTTTGGATCCGACTGTCAGTGGGTACCACTTACCCCTGCTGCACACAGCGTCCTTTATTATGTATGAAAATAAACGTATGCTTTGCATTCTCTCTGCCAGAGACTCCAGAGCCTCCCTGATGTGAGCAGAGGCGTGCTCAGGAGCAGACGGCTTTTCTACCGCTTTTCCAGCAGTAGAGCTCGTAGAAAACGCATTGGCTGGTGTATGTTTTCCTCACCTTCCCCTGAAGTTCAGGCAGGGTTATGCACCTTGGCTCCTGCCATGAGCGGCAGTATCCCCACCTCAGCTGCTTCCTCCCCTCTTCTTCCTCGTGCTCGCTACCTCTCCCCATGCCATCACTGCTGACTTTGCTGCAGGCTCTGGCACTACCGATGCTGTGGCTAAGCATCAGCTAAGCATCAGCTAAGCTCTGCTCAGGACCTCCTGCAATATTCAATGGCCAGGCACTTGGGTTTGGCCCATGCTGCCAGCCCACTCTTGGCCCCACGTGGGCTATGAGATGCCTGTGTCCCAGCACATGGCCCTGCACGGGCTCATGGGTGGTGGCTTTGGAGCCACCAAGCAGCCCCAGATGTGCCACAACCACACTCCTGCTTCCCTCTGCTACAGCTCCATCCGTACGCTGGGCACGCATCGCAGCTGAGTGCTGTGGATTTGGGTCAAGCGATCTCCTGCAGCTTTGTGTGCGGGGTTCTGGTGGGGTAAGGCAAGAGCTCGAGCATTGCATTGCGGTTTCCATAAACAGGATTGCCTGGTAAAATACAACAGCCGAGGTGTATTTACACACTAAGCTGAAGTGGTGAGTGTTGTGATAAGCTGTTGGCAATGCCTGAGGTGCCTTGGTGAATATGATGGCTGTGAATTGTTTGGGAAGATTTTATCAGACTGGATTTCCAAGTGTTTAGCATCGAGCAGCTCCTGCCAAAGCGCTCAGCGCTTGTCCGGCAGCACAGTGTCTGGGTGGACCAGGTTCAATGCTCTGCCCTGGCTGGGAAGGGGAGCTCTTCTGGAAGTTGTTGCTGGGGCTGCAAAATAGATCTAGAGGCTGGAAGGTGAAATGAGGATAGGCCAAAAATGGGAACCAATAATCTGGTCCCGCATCTTTGGATGTGGCATCTTTGCTTTTGTTTTTTTGCCATATCCAGACTGCCTTCTTGTGCGCTTCTCTCCATGCCTTCTCCTGGGCAGCCCCCTGCAAACAGTACAGCATCCTCCCCTTTCCTGGCTGAGCTCCCCCACCCAAAAAAGTGCCATCCCAAGCTGTAGAGTTTAATTTTGCTTCTGGAGCAGTACGTCCCTCCCTGGTGCTGCACCACCTGCCTGCTCAGGAGACACTAATGTCCCCCACATACAACCTTGCCCGGACCTGTAGTCCTGACTTTAGTGTGAACAAAAAGTGCCTGGTTTGGGAAAAAGTAGAAGCTACAGCCTATTATTCCGCTTAGTTGTAAAACAGGCTGGTTGTGCTCTCAGCACCTACTTAGGGAGATGCTGGGAACCATCCTGCTGGCAACTGTGGTCCATTTTAAGAACTGCCACCTTATCTTTTTTATGAAGCTGATGGAGGCTTTAAACAGCCTTTTCCTGCTCTTTCATGGTAGGGCTTGAACTCATCTGCTCTGTGCCTGGCAGCATTTTCCTCCTCTGAGTGAGCTCTCTTTCACCCCGCTCCTTGTATGCACGAAAAAGATGATGCACAATCAGATGGGAAAGCAAGAGAGATGTCTGTGGGGAGGCAACCAGGAAATCTAGTTTAGTGCTTAATATGGTCGGGAAGCTTTGCTGGGGTTGTGCAAAACTATGCACTAAAAACGAAGCGCTTTTTCCTGGAGTAACACGGGGGGGGGGGGGGGCGGGAAAAGTAGTTACATAAATTTTTGCTCACTTTAGTGCTCAGAGCCTGGCGTGCAGCCTGGCCAGGCCCTGCGGCCAGCCCTGGGCTCTGCTCTGACTTGTCGGGTGTTGCATAAATGAAGGCAATCCTGACCTCTGCTGTTGGCCCAACGCATCATCAGGCTGTAAAAAAATGCAGCACTTCCTGAACAGATTGTATAACTTTAGATATGGAGTTGATCTTGGCATGCACTGCGTGCTCCCTCCCCTCAGTAGCGCTTCTTGGCGCTTGCGGTTGGTGGTATAACACAGGTTACAAAACAGCTGGAGGTAAATCTCGTTTTCCCCCTCCTTGAGTGACAGGGGATCCTTGTCTGTTACTCATCCAGAAGCGTTAACATGATGATTACTAAAATCCGACATGGATTGTAAACGTGTTTTTTTCCCTTGAATTAACAAAAAGCCTCAGAGTGCTTGGCTGGGCGAAGGAGCAGATCCCGACCTCCATCGTCCTGTGTCTGTACGGGGGGAGCCCAGAGATGCTTGCTCAGGCGGTGGTGAAAAAGCTGCACACAGACAATGTGTCTTCACACAACGTGTAGCTGGGCTGAGGGATTTGCTGAAGTCAACAAACTAACATGGAAGGGGGTGGTTATTCCTGCACTTGCAATTAATTATAAAAACGCTGAAAGAGATTGGCATGAGGTGTAAATCAAGGCCTGCTATAGCTGGCCTAAATCTGCCTGCCTTGTACGTCAGGTTGGGCTACTGCCACAAGCATGATGCTGTCTAGATGGCCTCTAAGTCTGGTCCAGACTGGCAAGTCCCATGGAAAATGCATATATTTATTTATTTATTTATTTATGTTCCTTGTCTGCTTTCATATTTTTTTTGTAGTTTGGATAATGTAAATCGGTGAAGTTGTCTCAAAAACAAGAGTTGTGAGCTTAGCTACAGAAAGCTGAGAAATGCTGCTCTGAGAAGCAGACCTTTGGGGAGGTTTAGACCTTTCCCCATTTCCAAAGACATGAGTTTATTCGCATGGTGTCCCTTGATACCAGCGGAAGGAGTGGTTCCCAGCGACTGGGAGCCCTGGTGCTCTTTTGGTGACGGGTTCATCTGCTGTACCTCCATTCATCTTGGTGTGCTGGGGGGGATGTAGAAAGAGACACTCAAAGTAGTCACATCAATAATGAGGAGACCTGACTATTCTCACAGCCTGCGTTGAGGAGAGGTAGTTGCTTAGTGTATCCGTCTCAGATTTATCCCTTAGAATGCTCAGACAGAGAAGACATTAAAAAGCAAACACCCTGCTGTCATGCTACTACTTGGCTGGAAGCTGACACCAGACCATCGCCAAAGCTGCATTAGGACACCCATAAGACCCAGTGTTTGGGGAATATATCCAAGGTGGCATTTTATGTAGATAGGAAAGAAATGGAGAACAGACAAGTTGGAGGCACATATGTATCTCCACTGTGCCATCTGATCTTTTAATGATCTTCTGATTAAAAGCTGTTCCTAAAATGTGATGTTGCATTTGCGCTCATACAGTCTTTCCCATCAGTGGGCTAGATGTGGTGATGTTCTGATGTCCTCAGTGGCTTCATACCAAAGCTCTGCTGTCAGACTGGGGGGCGGCTGGATGCCTTCCATGGTTTCCAAGACCCCACCAGAAACTCATTGGGGGATGGAGACGTGGTGCCTGCAGCAACAGCAGTTCCACGTGGACAGGGCTTTGCCCCACGGCTGCTAGGCTGGTCCAGACCAGTCCTCCAGAGGAAACATCCTCTTTTCACCCGCTTCATTTAGTTGTCTGCAGCTTTTCTATCATAGGGAATAAAATCCTGCCAGGGGCAATCTGCTCCACCCCAGTTTTACTCACAGCCTGCTTGCCCCATGTCTCTGAAATCGTGTCTCGCTGGTGCTTTCATAACCCAGCACGTGGTCTCACACTTGAGGAGCAGGAGAGTTTCTCTGAACCATGTCTCGTTCTGTGGGGCCAGGGCTGCTGCCACATGATGATATGGGTTTTCTGAGGTCTCAGGGCAAGTACAGTGCTATGGGCAACATTGTTTTTGCCCCCAGGACAAAATACTTTGGTCCTAGAGATGTTTTTGAAGCCTTTGAAGTGCTGACATGTTGTTGTGCTGTGCATAACTGTTTCTCTCTCCACCTGAATAATCAGCTTTTGGCAGGGTCTGGCTTGTGAAACGGTGCTGGGAGATCTGGCACGCGGTGCTGATGGGTTCAAACATAGTTAGAGGTTTTGACCTGAGAAACTGAGGGTTCAGGATGGTACGTCACCACCACGAGCTGTTGTGGCAGGTTGAAGGCAGAGGAAGGGTTAGGAGTTTGCATTCCTGCCAGGTCGATTGCTACATCACCTGCTTAAAAATCATTAGTTGAAGAAGAGTATCTTTGACTTTATGCCATCATGGACGTGGCACAATAATTTTTTTATTTGGGTATGTGTCAGTTCGGCTGCATTAGGACAGGTGTAACTGTATGTTAGACATGAGCATCATGGGTTGCTCAGCAGACTCCGTGCATAGCAGCCCCCGTGGCACGGGCACGTGTCGGGGGGATTTGTGCACCCTGTTGGCGTGCAGGTGGTAGAGATTCTCCTTTTGACAGAGCTAGACCCGGTGCCGGCATGTCCTGGCCTGAGAGGATCTGCCTCCTTTCGCAAGAGCTGTTTGAGAAGCGCTCTGTTTTCTCCAAGGAAGAAGTTAGCTAGAGGAGTGGGTTTCACACGCGGTTGTTCAGTGTTCAATGTCCGTCTCAGAGCTTCAGAAGTGAAATTCATGTTTCTGAAATGTTCTTATCCTTTTCCTCTCAGAAAAAGGATCAGTAGTAGGGTAAAAAAGGGAGAATGCAGGGGGTCAAAAATGAATTGGAAGTAGAACGTTTTTTCAGTTTGAGAAGATTTCTGCGATTGTTTTCATATTCCTTCAAAAACCTGGGGCTAAATTCCTCTTCTGCCTTTTATTTTCCATTTCAGAAAGCCCAGCTGGACTCATTGCTGAGAACCTGCTCAAAGCCAAAGAAATAGCCCTCAATGACTCTCGTGTTCCTGAACAGCTCAAGAATTACTTACAGAAAGCTCTTGATGTTGCACTTGGACTAGACCCTTACCTGGATGCAATGGCAACCTCAAAGAGGTACGGATACTCCCTTGGAACCCTGTGCTTTTTTCCTGTGATCGTATGAACGCGTTCTTAGATTTTTCTGTTCAGAATATGCCATAAATGCTGGGGGACAGTGGAAGGAAGGAGAATGAGAGTTCGCTGCACCCAGATATATAGCAAAGTGTGCACGGACGTGTGTGTGTCTGTGCCCGTGGCCTCGAGGAGCGGAGGTGCCAACAAAAAGTCCTAACTCCTAAATTTTGGAAGATATTCAGCCAATCGACTATTTACTATGGCAATGCCTGTGTTGGACGACATCCCGTGAAAAATCAGCACGCCAGGCTCCACACAGCGCCCGCCGCAAGGCTCATTCCCGCCCCTGAATCAAATTGGTGCTGGGATAAATAAAGAATGAAGAAAACCCGCACCTCTGGATCCACCCTATAATAACAGCCTTTATATGCAGCTTTTATCTCCAAGCGCTCAACAAACATTAATTAATCTGCTAACTAAATTACTCTAGTAACTAAACTAATTAATTAAACTAATTTAAGGTATCATTAATTCAGAAGTCCAACTGATACCCTCATTATTCTTTTTTGAGCTACAGTATATTACCCAGCCATGTGGGGTCTGCTAAACAATTCCCATTTATCAGTGTACATTTTGATATGTGGAAAAAGCCCGTTCTGTCTAAAATTGACAATGTGTAAACTGTTCCAGGCTGTGGATTACAGGAACGCTGAGCGTTCGTTCTGTTGCTGAAATAATAGCTGATAGTTGTTTGACTTACGCTTGCTGTACGATAATAGCTATACATTATCTTATTAAAGTTGTTAAAGCATTTGTGAGGGGCAGAAAAGAGGTTATATGAAATGTTCTACTCTTTAAATCTTGGATTATCTGAGTGTGGCTGACACGGGTTATGAATTCTTTCTCATTTTACTGAGGAGCTGGGGGGGGGAGCTGCTGGGGAAAAAAAAAAAAAAAAAGGCTGAAATGGCTCTAAATTCTGGCCCGCAGAACCATCACCAGCCATTTCTGGTGGTTACTTTCTTCAGATAGGGTAATCTAATCTGTCTGGAGGCTACGGACTTCTTCAGTCGGCTGTTCCCTTCTCTTTGTAATAGGTGGCATCTCCCTTCATCCAGAGAGGTTGTCACAGGCCTGGCTTCTGTGAAATAGCATCTGGAGATACCCTGCTTTTCTCAGTGGTTTGTGAGGAAAACCGTTTTTTCCCCACCTTCCAAAAAATTTTAGGTTTTACATCTTTTCCCTTATTCTGCAATGAAACCTTTCTTTGGCTGAAAAAAACCCACAAATCCAACCCTAGAGCTGAACAAAACCTGGCCAGGGGAGCTGGAGCCGTTTACTGCAAACCAGCAGATAGACAGACACCTGTCTGGGACCAACCGCAAATGGGAAAGATTTGGGGTTGAACAATGGGGGACACTTTCCTTCGGTCCCACAACCCCTTCTTCCCAAGCCCCTGTGGCTGTAGTGGCTGTTGGCACAGAGATGGGCCTATTGCCAAGCCAGGTACTCTTAGGACTGTAATTTAGGGATATTTGTAACGCTTTTGTGCTAATTTTTCATGCTAATGCACAGGTGGACCTTTTCTGGGAGTTCCCTCTTGGTTGCTGTTTTTTATGCAGGATACTCAGATTTCGGTTGTTACCATAATGTTGACATTTCTTTCTTTTTCCAGAAAAACTTCACCTGACCATTGCCCAGGGGACACTGGAGGAACTGAAACCAGAGTTAGGCTGCAGGAAGGATGCGCCTCTGGCTCTTTGAATGGCAAGTTGGTCAACTAAGAGGATAAAACTGTACCAGATTGGTGTAAAGGTTATTGCTGAAGTTCATCATCCTCTAGTCCCTCTTGAGTGGTGAAAGGAGGAATGCCATGGAAATGCTCAGAAAATGGGGGAAATTACTTAAAAAGAAAGATAAGAACTTCCAGTAGGCTTTGATCTTCCTTTGGCATGAATTTTCCGTGTCCTCCACCTCCTGTGCCTTCGTGCCCAGGCACAAAAGCCCATGCGCATACTCATGAGTGCTTTAATTCACAGTGCCAGTCCCATCCCTTGGTGAGCTGCAGAGATCATCATTCTTCCTGGAAGAGAAGGGAGGGAAAAATCATATGGTTTGGGTTTGGTGGTGTCTGATAGGGGGTTTACGTGCTTTTGTGGTGGAGGTGGCCTGTGGCCAGGCGCTGTACCTTTTCAAGTAGCAATGCCCAGGCTTGTGTCCCCATATAAAGCCTATTACACTAAATATATTCCTAGATTCATTCTTCCCAGATGTTCCCATCTTTTGGGTAATATATCATCACAGTGAAGTACTCTTATAATGTATTACACTAATACATTGTTCGAAGGACACCACTGATGATAAATTTCTTAAATGATGGTGCTGTCTAGGGATAATGACTCTAAGAGCAAATGCAAGGTAATGTAGTGATTTTTTTAAACCCGGTTCCAGAAAGAATGTGGAGACATCTTAAAGCCATTTTCATATGGGGGGAATGTTAAAATATGCAATATTTCAAGCACTATTTAACAAGCACTTGAACAATAGCAGCATTGATGATAAAGGTTCTACATTTAAAACCAGTCCCTTTATTCTGTTGTCTTTTAGCTGCATTTTAGATGAAATTTTGTCAGATTCTGTTGTTAAACCCTTATTTGAGAGTGTTTTAAGATTAGTTTGGGGTTTTTTGATGATCACTTGAAAGGTACATCTAATTTTCATTGTGAGCAGGGTACAGTCTTTCTTATGGTGTTATTTTTGAATTTTCATTCTTGTCTTTCAACAGGCCAAATTTTTAGGATGTTTGTTCATATGATCAGAGCCAGGAAGATTTTACTAATTGGCAAGCTTAAAGGTTACAGTATCCTTGCTATCGCAGAAGAATTGCCAGACGATGGCAAAATCCTTGCATGCGCAGAAGCGCCGTATCCCGGAGTGAACAGCCAAGAAGCATTTGATTGTTCTTCAGATGGTAAAAAGATAAGCATGCAAGTGGGACCGATGGCAGACACTTTGGAGGTAAAGTCAGTTGGAAGGGAAGTTTGGGAGCTCTCATGCAGAGCAGATTAAAGAGTTTCGGGCAGGTCCTGTTTCCTGCCCACAAGATGCTGGGTGGTGACCCTTGTTTGCATGCAAATATGTGAACACACTCTCATACTGGAGTTATTTCTTATTCATGATGATGTACAGTGAGACAACTCTGTCACACAAGATAGTTTTTTCTCTTCTTAACTAAAATATTGCACCTTTTGATCAGAGGGATCACAAGCTCTAAATGTAGGTTGATGAGCTTCAGTGGCAGAGTTTTACTTGACGTGGATGGGCTTTGTTTCAGGGTCTCTAATACCAAACACCACAAGCTGAAAGAGTGCGTCTGTGTGTGCCGGGCATGCCCTGAGAAGGAGAGCTTGCTCCCCAGGGCAGCTTGCTCCCACTGTTCACAAGAATTGTTACAGTCCTGCAGAAGTTTGCAATTCGTCCACAACCTGTCACTCTCTTCCCCATCTGGCAACACAGCGGGCCATTAGACCCCAAGTTTCTCACTTCCAGAGCAATGTGGTAGGCTTCAGACCTGCAAATGCATTAGCTATATTTGTTTCATTCCGACTAGTGACTTTGTCCCAAGAAAGAGAGAAGCTCATGATTGCCAGCAGCTAGAGGAGTTCCATGTTTATTTCCAGTTTATGGATCTCCAGGATGTTGCTGCAGGTCCAGCGCACTGACAGGTGATGCCCATGCCAGGTTCATTAAATATATACCCTTCTTCTTGTTAATGCAAACCGGTTTGATCTGATTCCATTTTCAATCTGGATGTGTCAGTGTGAGCTTGATTGTAACTGTATTTGCATTAACAAGTACCATATTTGTTTCTAAAATGAAATGGCCAGGAGCCTTCTGACCTCTGGCTTTCATGACCTCCAAGTTTGATAAGAAAGAAACAAAGAGCTTTGCCAAGTATATGAATAAACGAAACGTTACAGATCACCTGCAATGTGCAGCATTTAAAATCCCAGCTCCCCGCAGTGAGTGTGAAATTAATTGAATTGCTGTTGCTCTCTAGTGCCCATTCTGTGCAACTGACTTACTGTGACTGAATTAAAATATCTAGAGGCAGGCAGAGTACACGCTGTGCAGAGATTAAAGAAAGGAGCAAAGACATGAAAATTAAATCCTTAAAACAGAACGTTGCAATTGATTTTATATCCTCTGATTGCAACGCGAAGGCACATCCTGACCCCAGTTCTGCAGGTACTTGGGGCTTTGAATAACTCCTGGAGCTGATGGGAACAGAGATGCTCGTGTTTGGCAGAGAGATCCCGGCACTGGGGACACCGCTCTATGCAGGATCTGTGCGTCGGGCTCTGAACTGTTGTTGCTCAACCTGGCAGATATTTTGTCGTTCGTATAAGGACCATCAGGATCATCTTACAGGTCTAAATGATAAAGTGACATACTCTGGTGGCCTCTCTGGTGCCCTGGCATTTTGGAGTCATTGGGATTTGCCCAGCTGGAGTGGGGCAAACGCACCTGGGTGCATGAAAGAGGCTCAGGCTGTGACCAGTGCTGCCTTTTCCTTCACAGAGAAGACCAGCTTAGGTTGGAGACCAAACAGGCTTCCTCCACTGCCACCTGGGCATGCTGAAAGGCAGGAGGACGAGGCAGTGGTGGGCAGGAGCCAGGCCAGGGCTAGCACAGCCGAGCTCTCACAGCTCAGCTTCATGGAGGAGGTGGAGAACAGTGTTTCCGTCCTGCAGCGTCTGCAGGG
The DNA here is from genome assembly GCF_028500815.1 of Rissa tridactyla. NCBI lineage: Eukaryota > Metazoa > Chordata > Aves > Charadriiformes > Laridae > Rissa > Rissa tridactyla. The sequence goes on from NC_071475.1 coordinate 10,928,171, forward strand.
AGGCCAGTCTAGAGCAGAGCTGGGTAAGAGACACTGAAAAGCGTGGTGAGATTCAGGAGAGCTGGAACAAGCTCTGGCAAGGATTGTCTTTGCTGTCTGCATTGTCTGCAGCCCCAGGTTCGTTCCTGTTCCTCTACACAAGTTAGAGGGCAGAAACCATCACCCACCTCTTGCTCTTTGGAGGCGGCTGCTGCAGCTCCCTTGCTGTGGTGACTATGGCTGAATTTTGCTTCCAAGCTGAGAGCAATAGGGCAGGATTACTGCTTATCTGCTGCTTCTCAAATCTTTGTAGCACTGCAAGCTCTTGGCAGCAGAGGATTTGCCTCGCTGCACTGGCTCTTTCAAAGCACAAAAATGTCATATGATATATAAATAATGCTACTTGGCAGGGAATTCCTTTTCTGCTGCATGAAGCTGTGATTCAGAAAGTCCAAACTGCAAGCAGGTATACGATGTACTCTCACTTCTGGTGTAGAACTAGTCTACCCAAGAGTTCCATCCGAGCCTCGGGTAGAGGGTACCATCCAAGTGCTGCAGGATGTGTCCAGTGCTGTGTCCACACCTACTGTCAATGTCCTTTACAAGGAAAGCTGCCAGATGTTGCAGCAGTTGCCACAAGGACGTGACGCATCTGTGCCAGTGCACCTCAGACAGCGTGGCCTTTGTGGGACCCACGTGGCTCTGGCTCTTCCACCTACCACTGCGGTTCATCAGGGCAGTGAGGGAGCAGAGAGCAGTGCAAAGGCAGCACGTCAGTCCATAGTGGCACCTTCACCAGGGTTTCTGAAGCCTCTTGTTGCTCCTCTGCCTTATTGCACAGCGTTGGCAGGGATGGACGGGTTCCCTGTCTCTTGTCCCAGGTCAGAGCCAGCTGCAAAACACCTGGGCTTTTGAGCTATCAAAGGATGCTAAATACCAAACAGGAGCTGCTGAGCTCAGGTGCACAGTGGGCTTCGTTTGGTACCTGAGGGCACGATGGAAAAAATCCATCTTTCCCATGCGTGAGGGACAGGCACTGCCAAGCCAGGTCAGGTCCCCACCAAAGCACACAGCTCACATACACCACGGCACAAGCCTCTGTGCCCCATGACCTCAGTGACGTTGACATCATCTTTCAAAATGTGGAGTGGAGGGAGGCCTTTCCCTGGGTTCAGACTCTGGTACGGGTGCTTTCAGTGGGAATTAGCTACCTCTTCAACGCGTGCCGGGCCAGCATTTAAAAACCTTTCCCAACAAGCTCCTTAATTCTAAACTCTTGTCTTGCTGTGCCTGAGTAATGTGCCTTGCCATGCATCAGCTGTGAGCAAGAGGCCTGATCCTGCACAAAGAGCTTCCTTGAATTCCCTGGGGACTTTTGGTTGAACAATGGCTGCAGGATTGAGTCCGGAGGGAATGCAAACTACCAGGAAATTATTCCCATCCGTGATTTTGATCCTTCCATTTTCAAATTGAAAACGCAACATGAAAAATAACACTATGTTTGCAGCAGATTCTGCTGATTGCAGGGCATTGTATAAGCATGTCAGGGTCTTCTTTTTTCTTTTTTCCCCTCCTTTTACCAGACAGAATAGGTGAAGAGGTTGAGCTGCAGATCTCATTTCTCCTGTTTTGCTGCTTGTGAAGTCTGCCAACAGAATCCACCTTGACAAAGTCAAGGACTCTGCGTTTAATGTTGAACTGAGTGAATAAATTATGCATGAAATTGTGTCGGAGTCTCTAGTGTGCAGAATTGCTCCTTTTGATATGAAAGGTTAATTCAGAAAGGAGTCCAAAATAGCTGGAAATTGTGGGGATAAGTGGATAGTATTCACTGTTGTGAGCTGTTATTACTAGAAATTGCATTCCCTCTCTAGCTTCCCTAGAGATTTAGCTTTGCCGGTGAATATAAACTGTACTCAATAGAATAGCATTTAGGAGTAACAAGAGTGTATGTCCACATACAGTAAAATATTCTAATGGTGTTTTAAAAGGGAGCTGTACTTTTTCATGTGTTCTGTGTACCCTAAGGATGGATTGCTATTACATTTAGGTCAAGAACAAGGCATAGGGAAGGGAATAAGTTTTGAGTACATCTTTATTACAAATATGCTGATTGTATGATCCATATCAAAGGAACTGGACAACCATTTTTTTTTCTGATTGAGTTTGTATGTGCCTTATGAGAGAGCGTTGTCTCTGATCAGGTCTCCAATCAGGTTTTCTCTCAGCTTTGGCAGAAGATTCATTCGTGTTTTTATTCGGGATGTCCTCTGCCTGGTCTTTTGCTGTATTTGTCAACAGTGCAGCTGTGTCCTTTCTCGTGCTCACTTTTGGCGCATCTCCTCTATGCAACACGGTGCTACAAGTTTTTTTTCTTTTTTAATCCCAAAGGAAGTTCATGACTCACTGTAAGCAAAAGCATTGATTTTAGACAAGTTTGCTCTGAATTAAGACACTTCTTGTTGCCATCTGTTAGCGTCTATGATGCCTCTGTAGCAAGGAGCAGGGATTGCACTGTAAACATTCAGGAAATTAGTTTCTGCGGGATATTTTGCAGGCAGATTATTTCCTTCTGGATCTCAGCTTTCCTCACAGTTGGAGACATTTGGGCTCTGCCTCTCTTCTAGCAAAGGACAAAAGCATTTCCAACGTGCTGTGAGGTCCCATGCAGGGCCAGGCCCAGTCTGCTCTGGAAGGACAAGGGTGGTCAATCCCTCCTCTTAAACCCCTCATCCATTTTGAGAAGGACAGCAGTAAGCTCTTCTCCCCATCACTGCGTATTTCTAGTGCTTAGCTGCATGGTCAGAGCTACCAGCAGAGCAGCTTTTTTTCTTTCTGGCGCTCTCAGTTCAGCAAGGGGTCCTGGCAGTGAGGAAAACCCTCTCCAGTGTGCTACCCTGGCCATGGTGACCTCCTGTCCAGGTTACCCATGCTCTGCTAGCCAAGGAGCTCCGGGAAACGGAGCACCTTCCTGTTCCTGTGGCTGTTAGCCTTTTGTGTAGAGGCTGCTTTGGAGGCAAAGCTGGTTCAAGGAATTTCTTGCATTCCTTTTATCAGCCTGGAGCTGTTTCCAACTAAACACGGAAAACCCAACAGCAGTTTTGAAGCTGTGGAACCAAGAAGCTCAAATGATGGCAGGGTTGCAGTATTAAGTCCTGAATCACTCCAAGGCAGTCATTCAGGCATTTTCATGTAAGTATCTAGTACTAGGTATCTAGAAGAAATGAAGGGTGCCCAACTGACCTTCACGGCTGGCTGTTCAGGACTTGATGAACTGGCAGAAGAGAAATGCCTTCCAAATGGTGGTCTTGCACACATAGGCAGTACAAGGACAAAAAGGCGTGTGGTGGATACACATACAACACATCCCTCCTGGGATGAAGGCTGTGAAGTTAAAAGGTGGTTTATCTGTATCAGAAGACAGCTAAGGAGGAGATAAACTGTCAGCAGGTAGATAGTACAGAGAGGGCTGAAATGAGAAGTCCGGCTAATATCCAAAGAGCTACGCAACTCCATATGGACCTAATGAAGTCAATGCATAAAAGTGAGATTCTTTTTCATTAGGGAGCCATATCATGGAGCAGTAGTAACATATGTTCAGAGATGGCCACATCTGCTTCTGAATGTTTGCCCCCCACCTCCTCTGCCTGGGAAGGTTACAAGTCAGAAAGTAGTGATAAGTCATGATAATTACTTGAATTTGGCTTTGGCTCTTCTCTCTGGGGAACAAGACCTCTAATCTCTCTTCCTGATGGACTCCTCCTCCCAGTTTTCATCTTCTGACCCTTCCTGAAGGATCTACGTTGGACAGACTGTCTGAGTTGCAACCTGATATCAGATGCTCTTGCCACAGTAGCAAAAATGTTCCTGCTGCTTTCCCCTAATACAGCCCAAGAGGGAACCAGGGAAAAATTTTCTTACTGGTCATGAAATGAAAAGATGAATCCCAGGAAATCAGATGTCCTAGTTTCTACTACATTTATTATACACCATCATATATTTGGCTTTAAGGTCTTCTATTACAGTGTAATATCAAAAGGTGTCCTAAACGCGAACTCGTGAATGCTTTTGGCAGAGCTTCATTGCTGTCAAGCGTCTGCAGTTAAGTGTGACTATCCAGGCTCTCAGGCAGGCTTAATTTCTTAACCACTAGCAAGCTCACAATGACACCAGTTTGCACAATGGAGTAATTCAGAGCTTGAATGATCCACTTCCCGCGATTTCCTTGTCTGAATGACGCGCTCCCTGCTTCAGAAAGGCTCCTGAAATCTCTGTTTGGGAGCCATCAACCTCACTCCCGAAAACAAATTAGTTTTTCACATTCTGTTGCCATTTGTTATTGATGCTTTCTCTCCTACATCTCAGGGGATCGCTCATCACTCATCGCGCACAATGTCTCCAAACACAAAAGGGAAATCTGGACGCAAGAAGTGCTGTTAAGAGTTGTGGTAGAAACAGAGAGTTCTGGAAAACATAATTGTTTCTCTTTTCACTCGAAATGCCAAGACATGAAAGCGTTTCTGCTTGCCGAGATAGGTGGATGAGCCGTTGTTTCATTGCAACGCACACAGATGCAGTTAAATAGTCCCAGATGGAATCTGAAATATTCCATAGCAGCCTCTTGGGCAGCGAGTGCATTAACTGCCACAGGAGAAGGCTGTAAAGGCTCCCATCTGGTCATCCATCAACACTTTTATACATTATCATCAGCAGCCTGCTTGGAGGGAAGGTGTGCCACATTTCTGAAAATCCAATTAGATGATAGCAGCCAGTTCTCTTTTATCCTCTCTGTTGCTGAGCCATCCAAAGCATTTTTTTAGATTAAAGAAACATCATTTTCCTTCATAGGAGCTGTGCTGCTTTATCTCTATCATGACCTGTTCTTTTATGTGCTTTATAATTCTATTATTAATTGGGATTTCAACCATTCGCCTGCTACTGAAGTGGGACTCACTAGTTTGCAATTCCCAGGATCAGCCTTATGCCTCTTTTTCCCAAAGACTGATATAATTGCCACTCTTCAATTTGTTGATAGTCACTCTTTTGAGAAGAGATAACTTATTGCAGCACCTCAGATGCAGGGTTTGATGCCAGTCCTCTCCCTTATCCTGATGGATCGATTCCCTTTGACGCTACAGATGCAGATGTTTCCGCTGTGACTCTCAACTCCACAAGCTGGGATGAGCTGTCCTCCTTTATATCTTGATTTTCTCTGAGAGGTTCAGAGTTTTGGGCACCAGCGCTGCTGAAAGAATTGTTTGCAAAGCATGGAAAACTCCCAAGATCTCCATAAGTAATTCTAGCAATGTTACCTTAAAAGAACAGGGTTCCCTCTGGTTTGGGTTTTATATAAAGGACATTTTAATGGCGAGACTTTAAATTTTCAGGTAAATAATTAGTGTTTTCTCCAACATAATTTTTTTCCAGGCTTTACATGCTGAGGATGAGCACTTTGATATAGTCTTTATTGATGCTGATCAAAGGAACGCTGTTAACTACTACAGCTTTGTCATGGATAACCACTTGCTGAGAATGGATGGAGTGGTCTGTGTAGAGAATACACTCATGAAAGGACAAGTCTACCTGGAGAACATATCTGATGAAAATGTACTAGCTGTCAGAAAATTAAATACAGTGATTAATTCAGATCCTCGTGTTCAGCAGGTTAGTGCAATGCAATTGGTTAAGGTGCCCGTGATACTGTATCTATGGATTTTGCAAAGTACTCTTTAAAATGTTTCTTTTGTTGGTGCCATTATCCAGGGGACCTAAAATGAACTCAAAATTTATTATAATTCACCTTACTTGAGCTCTATGTATGAGTTTCTATATTCAGAAATGGCCCCTACTCTCTATCTACATCGTATACAGTGTTAAAGGCAAGATAAAAGTGGAGCACTTAAGAGCGAATAATCAACTCTACAGTACAACCGAGGAACCGCCACTCTGCTTTAAAGGCTCTGGAGGCTGTAGGGCATGACCAGCACAACAGGAGCCAACAAAGCCAACAAAACCTCCAGCAGGCGAAAAAAAAAAAATGCTGTGGTTTTAGAAGCAAAATTAGACAAATATTCTCTAGGGGTTTAAAAGCAGGTATGAATGATGCCACCCCAGGGCAGTAAAGATGCCAGCAGCCTGCAGAGCTTGCTCTCCCCGTGGCTGCACTGGGATGGCAGAGATGGGGGAGCCACCGAGGATGGCCAGACCCCTGCCTGCCCTTCTGCGCTCTCAGACCAGTGCCCTGGTGGGACAGGTGGGGTCTGCTACATCCCTCCCACGCTCTCCCCTGCTATGGCTCCTGCCCAGGAAGTTTGGGTATGTGCCTCATGGACTTAAGGTCCTTGCCTATCTGCAGGTCAGACGGCCTCTAGACGTGCCTTCTGTGATTTGCTATTTGTCCTATCACCAACGTACCAAAAGCAACGGCTTTTCTTTGTAGAAAAGGAAAAATTAATGACAGTTTTCTGTGTCCTGAGTCTTACTGTTAGCTATTCAATGCATGTAAATAGCACGTTGTTCCCCCCCTGTAATGTTCTAATAGTTTGATATTGGTGTCGAATCTCCAGCACTGAGTGCAGCTTTCACTAAGGTGTGATAATGGCGTCAGAGGAGGCAGGTGGAAAAACCCACTGACATTCACCTGTGATGTTCTAGCAAATGCTGACGAGCACCAAAGTGTTGCTGTTATGGTTTGCTGAGCTCCAAGGATAAGACTGGAATAGAATCATAGAATCATAGAATTATTTAGGTTGGAAAAGACCCTTGGGATCATCGAGTCCAACCTTCAACTCCACTCTACAAAGTTCTCCCTTACACCATATCCCTTAACACCACAATAGCCTCATGACAGCGTTAGCCAGGCAGTGGAAACCCAGAAACCTCAGCGGCTGGCACTAATTTAGAAAATGAGGAGACAAAATTGCATTTTTTCCTAGCATTTGCGGAAGCTGTGAGTTTGGAAGAGGAATGTGAGGAAATACAAATGCCTGACATATTTGTGTTGGAAGGAATTTCAGCTAAAGAACAGGAGTAGGAGAAAAACTGCCATCGCCTAAGGAAGGAAGGACTGTCCTTCATATCAGTGGAATCTGGGTGATGGAAAGCAAGGCACAAAGCAGTTGAGCACTGTGTGTGTATGTGTTATATTTGCAGATAATTTTACCTGTGCAGAGTGGACTGAGCATCATTCAAAGGAGCCCTGCGCCTCCAGATGCAGTGATCGAATCCAAGGTGTGTATTTCCACTGTGTGAGCACTTCTGGGAAAATTTTGACACTGCTGAGGACAATGACAAAATAATTTCCAGGAGTTTAGTGGTGAGAGCCCAAACTCACGTTCTGTCGTGCCGTGGTACTGTGCAGCATGGATTTACCAGCTTGGGGCTTGACACGTATTAGCCTCACTAGTCCAGGGTTATACTAAAGGTATTAAATGCTGATTCCTTGCAAAGTCTTCTGGCTCAGCCGTGCTGGTGCTGTGATAAATCCCGGAATGGCTGGTGTGCTGCTTGCCGGGTGTCTGCCCGGTGCTCTCTGGTCCTTGCCGTGCAGGGGAGCGTGGGCAGATGGAGCCGGGGCACGGCCGTAATGAACCAAGGCAATATTTCTGAAGTAGCTCTTTTTTTTCCCCCCAAAGGCAGCACATGATGCCCTCCTATTCTCTTTGAGCTGAATATTTTCATGGCCTTAGATTTTGCTTGTCCTGTGAAGAAGATGGTGCTTTTATCTTTTTCCATTTTATGTAGTGGGCATCATCCAGCTGTAATGAAATTCCCATCTGGAATCATAATGGCCTAACTGGGTAAATCCAGACCCAAACATCCTGATTGTTTTGTAGTTTCTGAGTGCTCCCAAAGCTACACCCGCTGGTAGTTCCTGGCATTTCAAACTCAATATTTTAAACATCTTGTATTTTCCATTTTGATTCCAGTCAGGGGGAAATGATGTATGGCAGCTGATCAGATGACAGCTTGGTTTAAGTTATTGGCTGATATCTTTATTTGCGCACCAGCCTTGTGAAGATATTTTGATTGCACTCCACTGGAGCCAAATCCTGCCTTTGGAAACTTGTTCTTAGCCTCTGTGCTGCCTTCCTGGAGCCAGCTGAGCCTGAGGGCAGGACTGGGCCTTGGGAGTGAAATAACTGGAAGACTTAATCACTCATCTTCTAAGAGATTGTTCCTGACCCATCTCCCATGGGAAGCTGAGTCAGGAAGTACTGTAACCTACTCTCATATAAGTGGAGTGGTCAGTGCATCTGCTTCCGCTCCATTGTCTTGCACCTTAGTGCTCCTATTGAGACTAATATCTGTGGGGACAGGGGTGCTTTCCGGCTTGAATTAGTCCTACCTTTTGTATTAAATGGTGGGCCAAGAAGACATGGATCCCTGTTCCTGCTCCCACCTCATTCTCACAGGCAGAGTCCTTCATAGCTATCACGTTACCGAGCTTTGCACCTTCTTGTGCAATGTATATATGTTTTTGTTTCAGAAAGAAGTGGTGAGGGATGACGTCTTCTGGGGTTATAACAGGTGCCGCATCCTCGACCGACTGCGTTTGGATGGCAAGGTGGCCTATGTCACAGGCGGAGGGCAGGGAATTGGGAGAGCCTTTGCTCACGCGTTGGGGGAAGCCGGTGCTAAAGTAGCCGTTGTGGACCTGGTCCTTGCAAAGGCGGAAGCGGTGGTGTGCGAGCTCAGCCTCAAAGGTAAGCATGGGACTGACCTGCAGGCCCTGCTGTAGACGAACCAGCAATGGGTGCTGTAACAGGCTGCTTTCCTTGTTCAAACCCAACCTGCTGTCCCTCAGAGTAGATCGTGCATCAGCCAAGGCACCTCAGTCCTCATTTAAGGATGGATGACAGACATGGTCTATGAACTCGTTAGCACGTACTCCCTCCCTGGCACCTCTTCCACACCTAATGTCTGGACCATAAGCCAAAACACCAAAACAGGGTTGAGGTATTGTCAGCCTAAATCTCTCATTCTGCCCTCAAACTGAAGCAAAGTCATTTTTGAAACCCTCAGCTGTAGTTCTTTCAAACGTGCAAGATCAGACATAGGAACAAAATACTAATAGACATAATAACTAAATCCCAAATAAGAGGTAAAATCCTCTACAAGCCACTTCTATTTTAGCAGTAAAAACAGAAAATATAACATAAAATTGAATTTCCCCCTGGGGTCGTGCTAAACTGCAGTTGTAAAGGTGAAAAAGAAAACTGGAAATATAATTTTAATGAGAAGAGAAAGGAAGTGTTACTCATTTTATAATTTCTTTAGTGAGATTACAACTGAGCCTTCTTCAAAGTTCAGTACTTCATTGCCTCTAAAGATGGAACTTTACCCAGGAATTTTTCACATTCCCATTTGGATAGAGTCACCAGTATTTATTTGTTTCCACTCTGACTTCAGGAAGGGATTGAGCCATTGGAAACCATATTCTCCAGCAAAACCAGCCACTGCAGGTGTATTTCTATCACCCGGTCTCAACGGGGAAGGGGCAAGGAATGGTTCGATTCTGGTTTTGATACCATCCTGAGTTCTCCACAGAGAACATCTGAAACAAGAAGCCCCGGTCTGTACGATCCCAGCTCTAGTAAGCAGGAGACACTTACACACTGAGTGTCAGTGTACTGGTTAAAGCTTTGACCGCTGGTCTGATCCTGAATAACGACCCAGAATAGAAAATGTCCGGCTCCTATTACAGATTCTTGAGTCATCCAGTCCCTCCTTCCCTGAAGCTTTTCATTTTCTTATGCACTGAAGCCATATGGTCTTGGCACAAAGTAGCTGTGCCCTACAAGTTAACTTGCCTTTTGGACATTTTTTCACGGTGAGATCCTGCATATCAAGTACAGCTATTCAGATAGAAATGGGCTACTTGATAGAGCCATGAGACTTTGGATGCCAACAGCCTATTTGAAAACTAACTTAACTTTTCTCCAGGGCATTTTCAGCAGGAGTTTGATCATCCATCCTTCAGTGGCTGCCCTATATCTCTCCTCCTTTACCAGTGGGCTGCAAGCCCCGGAGGAGGTGGGGGTTGTGTTACAAAATGCAGTCGGAGAGGTCACGAGGCATAGCAAATATTATTGCAGTCTAAGGTAAAGAAAATCTCGCTTCACAGTCTCTACACATCTTTATCCTTTGAGGTCAAATATTCTCTATCAACTTGACCAGTGCAGCTGGTCGGGGCACGTCTATTCCATCTCATGACGGTTTTTGAGGTCTCAAATTTATTGTCATTCCTTGTTGGAACAAGCCCCAAACTTTGTAATGCTTTTGTGAAAGGGAATTATATCCAAATGCCCGTTTTTGGAAAGGATCTGAAAAGGTCACGTTTTCAATCTCTTTCTCTCCAGAGGTAACTAGAGAGTCTAGCCTGGACCTGAGAAGCTTTCCCTTGAAAACTTTTGTTGAAATCAATATGTTTCCATGAAACACTTTGACTTCAAAGAAGTAACATACTCTGTTGGGAACAAATTTTGACAAAAAGGTTCAGCTAGCTTTACTCTCAAAATATTCACATGAGTAAATTGAAGCAATTGTAGTATTAATACATATTTTTTTCCTGCTATAATAAGCACAAAGGAGCTGTGATTCCCGCCCTCCCCCCCCCCTTTTTGGTCGTGGATCTCTAACTCAAAGTTGGAAACGCAGTGCCCCAAGTCATTCCCATACAGATACTTTTTCAAAACATTTTCCTTAGCTTTCTTAAACCCACTTCTTATACTAACGAGCCCTTTACTGTCTTTTGGGATGGTGCCATCATTTCATGATGAGTTTTAAACATCAGAACCCCTGTGATCTTAGTTTTAGCTTTGTTAGACAGCTCGGGTGTATCTCCCTTGGCTACAGGGGTCTTTGTTTTTAGATCCTGCGTGAATACCTTTTTCAACAGTTGCTAATGGATCCTGACAGAAGAACCAAAAATGATGAAACATAACCAAAAAATCCTAAGGGTTACTTTCCACTACATACCCCTCTGTCTTCAGGGGGAATCACTGCCTGTACCTTAAGGGAAGAATTAGTCTGATGGGATTTTTAAAATGTGCATTTTCACTGTAAACTATGCAAATGCCTTCCCTACAATGTCACTTCTGATCTTCTTGCCTATCTGCAATGTATTACTCCCGTTTATACTGAACGACGGGAGATGAAGCCCGTGGCAGGGGGGCTGCGTCCACGTCCCCTGCAGGAGGGCAGCTCGGGCAGGTTCGGCACATGGCTGCCTCTCCAGCACGGAGCGGCTGGGCTCCTCTCCTGCCCCTCTCATCGTCAAACTGCCTCCACGAGCACCACAAAACCAAACAGAGGACTGTAGAGATGCATCGGTACTGTCGTGCATGTAGCAGCGCAGTCATGACTTCCGTTTCATACCTTTGGTTAGGACTACTGATTTTAATGTATTTTTCCATGGTTTATTTTATTTATTTATTTAATTATTTATTTTTAACAGATGCTTTTTTTTGGGGGGGGACTGACGGTAGAGAGACAGAGAGTGTTTTTATTTTGCCTCTCTGAATGCAGGGATATCAGCTGAATTGATTAAGGTCAAGTGTGGGACTCTGGTTTGAAGTGAGTGTGCCTTCGCTGCTTCTTCGCTAGTCACTCACACGTGGCACCTTTTGTCTTGTTTTTATGAACTACTGTATAAGATGAAGCCATAAATGGGGTGAGAGTTGGAGGGCAGGTGAAGAGCCTCATTCTGTTACCATTAGTAACACGCTTGCACCCATTTTGTCTGTAAATTGAATAAGAAAGATTGCAGCAGCTCCCTGCGTGTTACAAGTCTTGATAACAATTAGGAGGAGCAACGGGGGTTGTCTGGCTATTCTTGTTCTTTCAGCATATTTAGCATATAACTTGCGATAAAATAAGAGGTCTTGTTTTGTGGCAGAACGGGCATTCATTTTTTGTAGGCGGCTGCATTTTGGGTCTGCCCTTTTCGCTGCCGTGGGAATGCAAGGGACCATGGCATAGCCAAAGGCCAGAGGGGACATTAGCTCCCACGGCCCGGCGTGGGGAGCACCCCAGACCAGCATTGCCTTGGGGTGCGTGCTCCGTCAGGCTCATGGAGGCCCTGGAGATCAGTTTTCCATCCAAAAGCCCCTTTCCTGTTATTTTCTTCAGACATCACTGGGCGGTTATTGCTTTGCCTTGCTTTCATGGAAGCCTCCACCTCAAAGCTTCATTTTGGGAGACTCTTCTGCTATTTTCTTAGGATAGGTTTAAGGCTTCTTTTAATATTATTTTTTTTATTAGAGCACTTTAAAAAAGGGACTTATGGGGAGTAAATTTTCCATTTAAATAGAAGTAAAAAATCTTGCTTTATCACCTATAACATCCTGCTGGTGGCCTGTTTGCTTGCAGACTGCTGATCTATGGTCCAACCCCAGCAGATGCCTCCCTCCTTGTGAGTCCAGACCCAGTTCACCACAGCCATAACTGGTGTAGCCTTGTTTGACTTTCAGCATGGGCATCGTCCCATTGGCATTAGGCGCCTCAGCAGGCTGCTTATTTTGTTTAATAATAAAGGTGTTTAAAGCTGATTTAGATAGTAAATTAAATGAAGCTATTTATGGATCAGCACTGGTACAAATGTCAATGCCTGGATTTTCTAGGAAAAAAAAAAAGCAAAACTTTTACATGTTTCAAATCCAGTAAATCTCTAATTTCTGAATGTTTGTACGGTTTGCAATAAATACGGCCTGTCACGGTGACTGCCACACCTGGGAACCTGCAGGTATGCCCAGATGGCTCCCACCTGAAACTGGTTTGGTTTTGCCTGACGCTCCCAGCTGTCTGGATGTCTGGATTCAGAGAGCACTTTTTGGACAAATTGGTTTGATTTCTGCCAGCATCTTTGGGGCGGGGGGGGGAACTGGCATAAAAACTATTTACCTTTTAGCAAATGAAAGAGTCCTTTGCTTTATCTTGTCCCTGAGCTGATACCACCCACCCTCGAGTGATGCTGCGTGGAAGTGGCCGGGGAGGGAGAAGCTGCAGTTGAGGGTTTGGACAGAAGATGGTGCAGTGTTCAAAGCTTCGGCTGGTGGAACTGGCAGACTTCACTCGTACCTCGGTTTTATGTTTGCCTCCAACAAGCGAACCTCGCACCCGTTAGCAACTTTCTCATAACAATTTTATAATAACAAATACATTTTGCTACAATTTGTGGATCAACGACTTAAGGTGGCATATATGTAGAATACATATATATGAATTAATAAATAATAATTAATTTTTTTTTTTCCCTTCTGTACGAACTCCTGTACTGAGTTCATCACCCCTTATTTTAATGCAGGGATTAAAAGCATTGCCCTCGCAGCAGATGTAAGCAAGCCCGAGGATGTGCAAAGGGCCGTGGATACCATCGTAGCTCGCTGGGGCACCATTCACATTGCGTGCAACAACGCGGGAATCAATATGAACTCCGCAAGCGAAGATACTTCCCTAGAAGAATGGGACAAAACTTTTAATGTTAATTTACGAGGATTATTTTTGTGCTGCCAAGTAAGTGTGGAACGCTGTACTGGTTTGTTTTGCAAATGGGTAATAATTTCCTAAGCGCTTACTTTACTGAGATTTACTAACACTTTATTACTAATTATCACAATAAAATTGGTCCTAGTTTTGGTGGAGTTAAGGAGAGATTTGCTTTATATCAATTACGGATTTTGGTCAATATTTTCAAAAGCAGCTGGGCTTTACTGGCTGCCCAAACCCAGGCCTCTAAGAATGGCCAGGTTTTTTTGATGGTGGTCATTTGACACATCCTGAAAACCAGAAAGCTTTGGGGGGCCGTTCCCAACATTAGTGATTATTTTGAAAAAAATATTGCCAACAGTGAAGAGGGTCTGAAATGGCGATGGGATTTTTCCTGCATCAGCCATTTTTATACCAAGTTTTTATATCGAGTGCTTAAAAAAAATGTGTTAGCACATGAACTCTTCTGAAAAGTGAAGACTAATTTATTATCATGTCATTATTAGCACAATCACAAAAAGGGTCACTGGTCTTTCCTTTAATTTCTGTCACAGGCTGCAGGCCGCATTATGCTGAATCAAGGATATGGGAAGATAATTAACACAGCATCTATGGCAAGTTTAATAGGTGAGTGATGAGAGCTAACAGTTGTGCTTCAGAATCCATATTTTAATTACTACCGATGCTATTTGAATCAATTAAACCTGTATTGGGAAGGAGTAAATCACTGACATTTTGTATTAGAGGAAATGTACTACAAAATTTTTATTGATATCATTTTTCAACATTTATCTGTCCTCAATGTTTTAGAGCACTTATTACTTTTTATAGAAGAGGCGGAGTCACCTTCTCTGACTCCGACGCGCTGACGGCACGGGAGAGGTGCTGGTGCGCTCCCCCGGCATTTCAGGCAAACGTGTTTGAGTGCGGGAAGTTGTGCCCCCGTGATGGTTACAAACCACCCAAAAGCTTTTGTGCTGGTTTTTGCCCCGGTACGCCCAGGTTTTATTTCATTATGGTTGCCAACAGGTGTCTCCACCACCGCTGCTGAATCAGCAAGTATCGTCAAAAGCGCCAATAAACCATTGTAACATATGGAATGAAATCCCTACTGCTGAGCTAATCTGGAAGGCAGTTACATGCTGGTGAACTGAGGCCCATGTAACAAAAATTGATCAATTACACAAATTAAGCATAGCCCTTTAGGAATTTATTTTATTGGTCTGGACATCTGTTGCAGTATTGTCCAAATCCAAAAATCAAATGGTGCCTTGGGTTGCCAAGTTAGGCAAGAAAATCTAGTAGCTATAAAAGTACAACTGAAAACCCCTGTATTAATATCATGTCCATCTGCTGAATGTTACATAAATATGCAGTCTTTTTATTTTCCTTGGGAATAACATTTATTTTTACTGTGCCCATTTTGACATTCTGTGACATTCTGCTCAGTTTATTGCACAGTAACTTTAAATGCTTCTTCAAAAATGCATTTATAATGTTGTTGTTAATCTTTTTTTCAAGTGTCTTTACCAGCTGTTTTACTTATGCTTAAACACAGGCACCGTCCCTCCTCCCCAGCTTTGTAGAGTTACAAAATCTCCCAAAGAAAAAGAGTTTAGAAAAGAACGTAGAGCTTTAGATTTCAAATGCCTGAAACTTTCATGCTCTGCGGGGCTCTGGTCTGGGCTTGGGCTGTCACCGTCCGCATCGTTGTTGCAAAGCAAAATTTCCCGGGCGGTATTCCACCCTGGAGAAAGTTATGAAGCGCTGGAAACTGGCCCCAGCTGGGGGTCTGCTGGTTTGGTACACTGCTACCGGCTGCGCTCATGCAGCCCAGAAGGGCTCTCTGTGCTCCCAGCTTCTCCATCAAGAGCTGGCATAGCTTAGTTGAGCCGGGAGGTGATGCCATTCCACCAGGGCATCCATCTCAGCCCCAACTTGGGGTGCACCTCCTAGGCCAGCATGCCAAGTCCACCGAGTCCCACATGGAGATCACATTTGAGGGCAGTATCGGTCCTGGAGCTGGAATAAATGTTGGAAAGCAACCCTGAGAGCAGCCTGGAAGGGTCATTGCAAGATGCGTTTAAATGTCATTGAAAGTGAACACATGCTAAGCCAGAAGTCAAGAGACGAAGAGATGCGTTTACCTTCTGAACCTGTTTGAATCTTGGCATTGAAAAAATCTAGTAGTTATAAAACTACGACTGAAAACCACGATGTTCATATCATGTCCATCTGCTGAATGTTAAATAAATATGTTGGTTGGTTGGTTATTTAAGTATGTTGGCCAACTGGCATAGTATGAAATGTTTCTAGAAATAGTTGGGGGATTTTTTTTTAATTTTTTTTTTTTTTTGTAGGTTGAGTCCTTCCTCGGAGACACAGGAAAATGAGGAGGCTCTTAGCAGGATAGGGAGGTTTTTGTTTGTGATTTTTCCAGCTACACTGCTCAGAATCAGTTTTAATTAATTGAAGATAAGCTGCATACATTTTGCATATGTGCATTTTGATTCTGGTATTTCACTGGAATTATTCCAGACGTATGCTTCAGCAGCGGAGCCGAGGCTGCTGCGGCTCCGCGATTTGCACAGGTGTAACTCAGATCTGTAATTTTTACAGTGAATATCTTCAGTGGTAAGTGGTCTGGTCTTCTCTATCTGCATGCACCTCTCATTAACATTACATGCCTGCTTCAAGGTCAGGCGAGAAGCCTTATGCACTGAACAAGGTTGCAAAGGCATAGTGTCAGGTGTTTAAAATGTAATGCAGCTGATGTTGGCAGCATTTTTATCCGCTTTCCTCCCATCTTCTCTGTCTGAAACAGGAGTGAGCATCCTTGCTTCCCAGAAGCCTTACAAATTCAGATTTTTTTTGGTGGCACTGCTAGGGGCATAGCTTTATTCACAAGCTCTGGCCCCGTTTTGAATGAGTTTGGAGGGTTGCAGGTTTGCTCTTTGGTCTGTAAGGGACCACCCGAGGTAAGGGGAGAGGAGGTGGTGCGGGGTGCTCAGCTGCAGAAAGCCCACCCAGCGCCAGAGCTTCCCAGCACCCGCTGGCTTCTTCTTGAGCTCTTCCCATTGAGAGGGGCCAAGTGTCTCAGGAGGCGGAAATCTCATCTTCTGAATTACCTTCCTTAGATGCTCTGATGAAAGCAAAAGCATTTATACAGAAGGACTCTTGAAAACCCTGTCTCGGCACCCACCCCAAAGCAGAAAGCTGGTTCCGAATAGCTCGCGGCAACATGCTGTTCTCACCCACGTGTGCTAGAGGTGCAGAGCCGGTGCCAAAACTCTTCTCCTCTGAGCAAACGCCGAATGATTTATCACAAACAGACATGTTTGGAAAGTTTAGCAAAGAAGTGCTTTTGGGAGGTTACAAGGTTAACTACCGAAGTTGTCTGTAACTTGGAGCTGATGCAT
The DNA here is from genome assembly GCF_028500815.1 of Rissa tridactyla. Lineage (NCBI taxonomy): Eukaryota > Metazoa > Chordata > Aves > Charadriiformes > Laridae > Rissa > Rissa tridactyla. The sequence goes on from NC_071475.1 coordinate 10,945,057, forward strand.
GGCAATTAATCAAGAAATTACGTTCCGCATCTTTTTGAGAGCCCACACGGCACACTGCGTCTGGGGGGATGACAGGCACATGCAGAGCGCAAAGCAGTTCTGCCGGTCGAAACGTGAATTATTTCATGTTGAACGAAAAATAAGTGCAGAAAAAATGCTGGCTATGGTGTGAAATGCTCTTTGTAGCAAGAAAAAGGCTTCCAAATTCCGAGCAAATCTTCAACACATGCAGAAAGAAAGAAACACTAATTGTTGCGCCCATCATGTGTGTGCTTTAAATCTATTCACTAACATCTACGTTGAAGGCAAAGGTCTTTATTCACATACATGCTCAGTAATTTGCAGTGGGGCTTTTTGCTCTTTCAGAGTTTGGATAACTCAATTTGTTGTCGTCTTCTTTTCACCCTTTAAATTGACACACTCAAACCCAATCTTTTTAGTCAATAAAAGCAATAGTGGATATGTTGGGCTACTGTGGTTGGTAGAACTGATGCACCAGCTTCACTTCACAAATTAAGACCAATTTAATGCCATCTACCAGTGCTGCTTCTGTGCTTTGATCAAGATGTGGTGGGGTTTGGCTCCTGCACCGTACACAAACGCAGTGATTCACTTTCTTCCAGGGTTCAGCATCACCTAACCCTGCAGCTACAATTGCCTGCCTTTGTGATTACTGATATCAGCGCTGATTTTCCCCACTCTCCCTCCATGGCAGCGTCAGCATCTCGGTGATGCTCAGTACCGATACGGTGCTAATTACGGAGCAGTGCTCTGCGCTGGATTTGTTTAATGAAGTCACGATGGCAGCCAGAAAAGTCCGAGGAGAGATGCTTTATGGGTGTAAATCCCAAGAGCTGGACCGACCGGGTTTGACTCCCGTGGGTTTAAAGCACTTTACACCCACTGGGGATTTGTCCTTAAGTAGCTTTCCTGGGAATACTGCAAGTGTGAGAGCTGGTGGAGGGGTAGAGCCACCCGAGCACACAGCACTAACAAGCCTGAACGTGGTAATTAGCAAGCCGATCATTTTCCCTCGCTGACTGACATGTGACATCTCTGAAACATTTTCAAAAGCTTCAGATTTTGAAAGTGGTGGGTGTTCTGAATTTTTGGGACGCACCTGCGCTCACATCCACACAAACACTGATTAGATAATGTGATGTGTTTGCTTCAGACTATGGATAATTCAAAAATAAAGGAGAACAATTTGTTCCAAGAAGCTATATATAATATAATATGTTATATAAAATCTATTATGTACTTATATTATGTTATAACTTTATATTATATCATAATACATTATATCATATTATATCATATATCATTACGCTATACTGTATTTTTTTTGGTATTACAGTGTGCAAGTATTTTGTCTATAAACAGACATGTATAATAGGTGAATGTGCATGTCAGTATATATTTATCTTTCTTGGGTGTAGTCAAATATTGCATATGTGTGTTTAATATATTGGTTTTGACTTTGCCCAAATATGGACCTTTTAAATGTCTTTATTTCTCCATTTTTTTTTCTCCATTTTTTTCCAGTAGCCCAGCTGCTGGGGCAAAAACTTCAGATGGCAAAATACAGATTTAGAATTTTGTGTTGTGGGTGGCTAAATTCTTCTGTCGGGGAAAATGGCAAATAGTTCATTTCAATATAGGGAATTGTCCATGTCGTGCCTAAACTATCTCTAATTTATGGAGAATAAATAATTTTCTATTTCTGAATCCCTTCCAGTCCCGCACCCGCAGAAGCAGTTGGCGTACAACGCCTCGAAAGCCGGGGTCGTAAAATTAACACAGACGTTAGGAACCGAGTGGATTGACAGAGGAGTAAAAGTCAACTGCATTTCCCCGTAAGTAAAATGTAGTCTCGTTTTGAAAGTACAAAGAGAATGAAACGTTCTAAAAAGCTGAAATGAACAGTATCTCGGCAAATAAAGTTTCTAATTAGCAGGTGGATTGCATCCCTTTTTATGTTGTCTTTTCCTTAACAAAGGTTTAAATACTTAGAACCAAGCCTGCTCTGTTGCTGTGTATACTCAGGGATTTAAGAAGAGGTTTTAGCATTTGATAATAGGTTTTCCAATAACGTGAAGGGTAGTTTTTAGCATTTCTCTTCCAGATGAAATATTTCCTTAGTCTGTCCAAGCCTTCTGCGGTTAAAGAAAAGGCTTTTGACACTTAATAGACAATACTTCTTTCCCCTTTTTACTTGAGACAAATATATAGGCACTTTAAAAGCCACATTGTACTGCTGTAATTGAGATACTGTTCAGCTCTGACAATCACAGGAGGCCAGGTGTAATTTCGTAAATATATATATATATATTTATTGCAAATTGCATTTTCCTTCTTTTTAGAGACTTAAAGCTGTATGTTTTATTTTATGGTATTTATTCGCAAAGAAAAGTTTTCTTACCACTTTTTCTCTCGCGCATTTCTCACGCGCGTACCCAACACAGGCATTTTATTAAACAATTAGCAGCGTATGATAGTGCTAAGCAGAAACCCAAGTGGATAGGGTTAATTGGAAGTGGTCAAATTCCTTAGACCATCAAAGTCAATCAGAGTAAGTAAGAAGAGCAGGATTTTAACCTGGGAGTTAAATTGTAATAATGAAGATATAATGTACATCAAGTCAGGAAAAACAAATTACATATTTTAATCCACAAAGTGGAGTTAAAAAAAAAAATCACAGAGCTCAATGGCAAGTGCCTCTGTTTTTACTGTGTCTGCTCTCCAATTCCTTGTGCTAGCTGTCTTCCTTATGATTATATATTACCAATTATACCAGCGACTCCAGCCATCGCTCTATGTGATCCACAGATTCTTTACACAGCATCGTACTTTGTAATGGGATTTTTCCCATGCCAATGCTATCAGCTCTGCAACGGTGTTCTCGCCACTAGTGCTAGTGAATTTACACGGGCTCGCGGGAGCCAGGGAAGATGAAGGGAATTAGGGAAGCTCAGCAGGACCTGGCAGGAATTGTGTCTGAAAACACCCGGGTAATCTGTACCAACAGAGGTGGGATAGCAGTGCCACATTCACAGCGATTGTGGGTAAGGAGGCTCTTAGATGAGGAATTACCCATTTCTAGGGGGTTTACATAAATTTAAAAAAAGTATCCACTGAATGCTGAAAATTCATTGTTTAGTATAAGTTGGAAACATACACTCGTATTTGAAGAAGCTGTGTTTCTGGAGGCAGCTGTCAGAGCATGGCGAACAGTCATGCTTCTCTTTTTCTACTTTTCAAGCCAAAATAGGGTTGTATTTCGATCATCGCTACCTGTCTTAAACTCTGTCTCTGAGCTCAAACTCCTATTACTGGTAGGGGGGCGTTTCTTTGTGGAGGAATAACCATAAAGTGCGCACAGAGGACAGATGCTTTTCCTGTCTCTAAGGTGCCCGGCTCTGTACAGAGCAGTCCCCCCTAACGCAGCCGGGGACCCGGACTGACCGGCCCCGGCAGCTCAAAGCTTTGGCTGAGACCCTCGTGCCGGGGCCACCCTGGGAGCTCTGGGTGGCATTCAGAGGAACCCTACCTCAGTTCATATACCTCAGATAATCCTCACCACAACCAAAAGCTACATACACTTGACAATGAATGAATATTCACATTTGCCCTTGTGCCTATATGACATGTGAACCTGCATTCCAGTGCAGATTTGGAGTTACCCTTAGAACCGTGAACCCCACCAGTCTTGTTTTGCCTCTTGACGTGTCTCACTGAGGCACAGGGGCGTCTTCAGACCACTTGAGCTTGGTACCCAACACTGGGCAGTGCCCTCAATGCAGCAGCACGTCTGCCGATGCCGTCAGAGCACTTCGCAGGGTTGAAAAATGCCCCATAGGCACAAGTCGTTCGGAGTGCGGATGTCCAACCTAGCATGTGGCCGTCTTACAACAGGAGGGGATTTTGAGGGGTGCAAGGAGCATAAAGGTAGATATAGGGCATGTTGGTAGCCAGGATAATCTCTCTACTGGTACCCAGTGAAATATTTAAGTGTATCTTTAAGTCCTTTGCCCTTTCCACTCATGGTTGCATTAATGCTTTAAGGCCCTCTCAGCATACCTCTGTCTGAAGCTCCAAACGCTCCAGTCTGGCCTTAAACATTATTTCACCATGCAAACCTTTTGGCCTTTTTTCCCTCTTCCTATCTGGTCACTTTTTATCAACTTAATTTCTTAATGAGTGAATAAAACTTTTGCAGAGCAATGCATAAAAGTTATCAATGCATAAAGTGTTACGGCAGACTCCTTAGGATAATTTATTGCATTTATAAAATTGAAGATTCAGGCTTCTCTTGCTGGCCAGGCAAGCCTTGTGCCCATGGGGAGAAGGTGGCCAAGACTCCCTGGATGCTTTGGCTGACTTTGCCTGTTGTTCCACGCAGCAGCCAGCGTCTCCGTGTATCGTGGAAATACTCGATGGTGGCCCTTCTGCCACCATCTAGTGCAGTTGCCTTGTAGCCTGTTGTACAGCTGATTCCACGCAAAATTAAAAAGGTGATGGAGTCTTCTTGAAAGGACGTGAGGGTCAGGCTGCAGAGGGGACCTGGGTGTGAACAGGGAGTGACTGGTGGCCCATGCCTGGCTGTCCATGGTGTGGTTTAGTCCCTTTCCTGATCCCTGCACATGTGGAGTGTGTTGGGTGTGATGGAGCAGGGCACTTTTGAGGGCCTCTGGTTTTTGGCATGTGCAGCATTGGAACACTTTATTTTTGTAGCCATTGCATTGAATCAATGTCCATTTTTTTGGGCTAATTTTGCCTCGCTGCTTGATTGGTAAGGCACAAAATGCCATCATGTGATGACCTTTGTGATGGGCAAAGTTGATGATGATGATCGACTTTTGGAAGTTGATCTTCAGCTCAACCCACAGCCGTAGCCAGGCCAGCGTGTCGGAGACCCAGTGCAATTCAGCAGTCATAGAATCATAAAATTATAGAATGTGTTGCATTGGAAGGAACCTTTAAAGGTCATCTAGTCCACCCCCCCTTGTCCATCAGTCCCAGGGGATGAACCATGTTCCCCACTGCTGGGCTGCAGGGATTTGGGTTTGGGCTGCGATGGGCAAAGAGCTTTCATCCCCTGTGTGCCTGCTTTGATCCCCTGGGACGGAGGAACCGTACGGTGCTGTACCAGCTTTTAGCCCAGTCAGAAAGCAGGTAGGGTGGGATCACCACTGGTTTTGGGTGTACCCCATGATGGGGGAAGGAGAGGCAGAGCTGGCAGGAGAAGGAGCACCCCAGCATCACCTGAAGGCGTCCCAATTAAGCAGCATTACTATCCCCATTAAGCAGCAGTCGTTGCTGGTAAGTATCTTTGGACTTAAATCTAATTCCTTGGGAGATGTCCCAATTAAGTGCATCTCTTGATTAAACACTTCCTGATTAAGTGGAGTGTACTTAACTCATTCAAATTAATAACTCATCTGAAAGAAATCAAGTTACACACAGATGGAATCTTTTTTTGCTCTCATTTGGGGATTGAGCGCACGTAACAATTCCAGTTAAGTATCTGGTAAGTGATATTTTTCCTAATGTGTCTCTCGAAGTGGAAATGTTTTAGGCAATTGTTTTTTTTTTTTTTTTTCCTAATGTCTCAAATTGTCCTGTGTATCAATAATGAAATATTGATGCTCATGTCTAACGTTAAGGAACCAGCAGTTTGATATTACATTGACATGCAACAGAAAGTACTGATAGGCTCAGCACTGCATACGAGATGAGGTAGGGAATTAATGCATTGGCAGTTGTCTTTGCTGGAACTGGTTAGAAGCCAACTAAAATCTGCCTAAAAGGGTTCGACAACATTAAATTGCCCAACTTGGCACCAGAGCTTTCCCAGAAGATGTGTAGTATCAATGACATGCCTAATATTTATAGTGCCATCAGTATGTGTGTTTGCAACTTTTAAGTTTTGCGTTATATTTTTCTCGCATTTCTATAACAAAAATTTGTAATGAAGTTTTGTTACACATCTAAATTTTTGCCACTTGAAGTGAACCTAGAGAAAGGTCCAATGAGAGGCACCGCGCTGTGATACACAGGTTGCAGTGATCAGACCAAAGATCATTTTTCCGAACAGATTGAAAAATGTCCTCTTTTTAGCAAAATCTGTTGTGCTGGAGGAGCGTGTGTTGTATTCCCTGATCTGCATTCCCTTGGGGTTAAAAAATATATGTAAATTAAAAAAAAAATTATAAAATCATATGGATCTGGTCTTTGATAGTGTAAAGCCAGGATGATTATGTTGATGGCTTTGTGAGCACGGTGAGAGGCACGTAAGGGAAAGGAGTCCAACATATTTCACGTCTCTCTCAAAGCTCGTTTTCTCTCTGAAGAAAACCAGTTCTCGAGGAGTTTGGGTGAGTGAGGGGGGAGAGCGGGGGGCTGCGCTTGGGGGAAATAAGTAACTGGTCTGCAGTCCTATACTGGAATGTGTTTGATTTTACTACATTGCCAGAACTTTAGCGAGCTGCGTCGCTCCGTGTTTCTGAACTGCTCTGGTGTTTATTGACAATTACAATAAAAAATAAAGCCGATATTTAAATCCTGCCCGATTAGTGAAAACAGAAATGTTTGGGGGAAAGTCTGAATTAGTTCCACTTGGTAACAGAGTAAATAGCAGATTTCAGCCTTCGTTTAAAACAAAAGGTAAATCTCGTACCCAGAATCCAGTGTGCCTCAACAAATTATTTCCTTGGAAGTATAAATTGGGATGCCGGTGAAGTTTCAGAACAAAACGGGTATTTTTATACTTTGTTCATTTCATATTTATCACTGGCTTGTTTGCTAATTTTCATTTGCAAGAGGCAATTCTTCCAGCTAACTGGCTGCCTCAATGGGCCACTGATTTCTTTGAAGTGACAGTCTGTAAATATGCATAAAAAAGAGATGCAATTAGCGTGTGTGTGGTTCAGTGCAGCCTGATTTCATTGGCAAGTTTACCCACAGTGTTGATAAGCTACATTATCTAGAAAATTGGCCGCTGAAAAACAGCACCTCTGATTGCCAGCAAAGGTTCCAGATAACAGGGTGCTGAAGAGAAATATAATTGAGGTTGAATATGTTAACCAAGGTGTCACATGCTCCTTAGAAGCGCTAATTTATCAGCATGTTGGAATTTTTATTAACATTTGGAATGCATTTCTACCACACTAATGAAGTGGAATTGGCAGTTCAGGTTTTAGTTATTGTCATTTCTGAGAAGTTAAATGTAATTTCTCGTTAGACACAGTTATGTAAATATATTTGTTCAGGGGCTGAAAAAATTATACATTTCGCAAAATACAAATATGTTGTTAAGGAGGAGTATGACAAATCAGTCGCAGTTAAAGTCATAAAAGCCAGCCAAATGTTCGCCCTGCATTGTGCTTTCTGGAGCATCACTCATTTTTAGGGCACCTGAAGAAAATGAACTTAGCAGAGTTTTGATAAATGGTGTAGTGGCTCATTAATGTAAAAGAGGCGAGACAGGTAAATGCGCTGGGATTTCTCGGGGTTTTGGTTTAAGGGGAATTGCACTGGACGTGCCGGGTTTATCTTTGCCTCCCCTTTTCTGTCTGGAAAGGGTCTGGTGCCCAGCAGGGCGCTGTCGTTTCTTTCCCCTAGTTTTTGACATCTGGAAAGTCGGGCTGTTTGCCGGGCTGTGCACAAACACGCTGCATGACATTATGCTGTGAAGCGATGGGAAAGGAAATCCGTAAGACGAGAGTTCCCAAGAGCTGTGGCAGACCCGGTGCTTTTGGTTCCAATGCCATGCTTGTTTTCTATAAAAAAAAAAAATAATTAAATTGGTGATTACGGATGACTTAAAGGTAAGGTGTTACTGCTATGTATGTGTGCATAGTATGCGCGTACTCAAAGAAAACCAGTAAGCCTGCCCATCGGCAGCACGAGGCAATAGGAAAGAATCACTACTGAAGTTTGCGTCATGACTTTCAGCAGAGGCAGAGCAGGTCTGACTTGCGCGTCTCCGTTGTGCTATTCCATATTTTCCTTCCCAATGAACATCTTGAACACCTATAAAGTGCCGCCTTTCCTCCTGGGGAAAACCCCGTCCTAAACTTTTGGTGGGTGTGCTCGTTGCAGGGGCATCGTCGACACGCCGCTCATCCACTCCAAGGACCTGCGGCCGCTGGTGCAGCTCTGGTTGGGGGACATCCCTGCCGGCAGGCTGGCCCAGGCCACCGACCTGCAGGCTGCCGTTGTCTACTTGGCCTCCGAAGCCTCGGATTACATGACGGGCCATAATCTGGTCATCGAGGGCGGCCAGAGCCTGTGGTGAAGGGCGTCCTCCAGCCTCCCCTCTCAGGAGCACATGTCATGTTGGAAAGTGTGTATCAGAGTTTAGCTTTGGGCTGTGTGGCCAAGTGGCCAGTTAATACAAAATGATTGTTTTCTTCTTTCGGGTGTTGCTTTGGAGACTCATATAATGCAAAAAAAAAAGAGGGGGGGAGGGGCAAAAAAGCAGCAATCCTTCATTTTTACCATTTTCATGTTTTCCACTATGCATTCAGATTTCTGTTAAATTAGCATTTAATGATATAAAGGCACATTTACTGCAGTGAGACTTGGCTATTATTTAGTTTAACAGGGGGCATTTTTAAAGCAATCAATATTAGTTGGTCTGTGTAGTATATTGTTCTTAGGCGATATTTTTTTTTTTTGTATTCAAGTTGTTCCAGTGACATCTGTGAGTGGTGAAAAACAGTTGGATGTAGTGTTAAAAAAAATAAATTAGTTCATTGCATTTGAACCTGAATGTTGCCATTTTATATTTACTGGTGTTCTTAGTTTTTGACAGTGTTTTTATACAAACACCCACAGAAATGCCCCTGAATGAGAAGTACTGCACTTAATAGAGAATCGTGGTTGGTAATTATAATGGCTCTAATCCAAAGCCCATTGAGGTAAGGGGGGACTGCTCATATACTTTAAGTTAAACACATGTATAAGTGTTGCTCCAACTGGGTCTTTGTTTTCCTTGATCGGGCAGATGTAAGCAAAGGTCGTCTTCCAATTTTTTTTTTTTTTTTCCCCCCTCCTGTAAATTCCAAAGACAACTCTCGGGCGTAAATCAGGGCCAGCTCAAATGGTATCAGTCCAGTCCTGTTGGCTGAAGAGCTCATTTCGGCAATAGCGCTGGGTTCGTTGCTTACAGGCAGTAAAACGTGGCACAATAACACCACCGTTTTGATAACGCTCTGAATTTATACAGACTTCCATCCTGAGGGCCTTTAAGCATAACCTAAGGAGAATTTACGGGAAGGAATTCACTTGCAAATCCTCATGTCATTTGTTTTGCGTTTGGCAGCTCTTTGTTACCATAACATAAATAATTGTGGATGAATGTCATTACTTTGATTAAGTGCTACAAGTCCATACATTGGCTAGCCATTATTGTGGTGAATTGCTATAATGGCTTCAGACTTGACATTCACCGCCACATTGTAAGGTATGCATCTCGCTGACGTACTATCATCGTTATCGTGGATAAAGTGCAAGAAGATACTTGTCTTCATTAAATTTTCTATTAGACCATTGATAATTAATACATATCTCATGTTTCATCTCCAGTCGTTTTTCTGGGGAGTGTTGCTGTTAAGCGACTCAGGGCTAGAGCTTTCTGGCTCGAAATCCCTGCCTTGTGTGCATGATCTAATTTATTGACAATGCTCTGCAAACTCACAGGCTTAAGGAGAGCTCAATTTTGGATAAATCTTCAAGAAAAAACAATTAAGGATTTAAATGTTTTATTATTTTTCTGGGCTCACAAAATCTTTTCTCTCCTAGCTCCCACACTTGCATCATTTTGTGTCATGCTCTGGAGGGCTCGGTGGAGTTCTCACATCCCTCTGGCTGGCTTTTCACCCAGAGGTTAATGTGCAAACATTGGTGAACTCATCAGGAGCTCTTCCAAGGGATCCTAGAGGGGCTTGTATACTGTCGTTTGCACTGCTGGTGAACGCTTTGTTGCAGCTCCTACCTAAAGCGTAAAATAACAAACTTTAGCTAATTTGAAACACAAACTGCAGTTGGCACCGGGACTGTAACCAATGTTCTCGCTTTCTCAGAAGAAAGACAAAGGGCTGAACAGGCTGACCTGCCTTTCCCTGCCTGGCGACGGCTGCAGGTCAGCACCAAAAGGTGCTGGCGGGGCGTTGCAGGAAGCTGAAGTTCATCGCCTTGGTGCCGGCTGTTTTTGGGAAGAAGATTTTTCAGCCAGCAAGGCTCTTGCTGTGACTTTCATAAGCTTCAAATTAACTTTAAAAACAAAATCCAGACAGGAAAAAAAAAACCACCCAGACGTAAAAAAAAAAAAAAATTAAAAAAAAAAATCAAAATGATCTCTTAACTAAGCAGCCTCCAGTGTTTGGACAAGAGCTTGTCTTGCCCGATCTGTTGCCCCCAGGCTCTGCCTTTGAAGAGCAGAGGAGTGAGTTTACCTGCACGGGCTGACGTGGGGCTTGGACCCTGTTTGGAGACGCTGCCGTGTGTCTGCACAGAGCCGGGCTCGGCCCCTTGTTGTCCCAGAGAGGCTGGTGGAAAAGGCTCTTCTCATTGGGACTCGCTCCGTGACACAGGAGGGGCTCAAGACTAAGCTGCCCAAGGGAATACGGCACTTGGTGCCAAGTCCCCGGGATGACGGGCAAACACCCTCACGGCACTTTTGGCTTGTGTGGCATCCTCGCTTTGGCCAAAGAAATGAATCCTGGAGGAGAACAGCTGTGAGGAGGGAAATGCCACATGAGTAAGAGCTGGTCTGTGTCCTCTTATGGACAGACCGTACCCAGGGCTTCATCCCTTCAGGGGCTCAGCAAAGGCATTGTGCCTCTTCATGGTCTCACCTATAATTTCCTGGGGGAAAAGAGGCAGATTTCCACTCAAATGCAGGGCTGACCACAGAGCGGTGCTTCTGTCTGATGGGACCAAACTTCGCGTTTGGACTGGGATCTGTGTCTTGCTGCGTGGTGGCAGCTCCTCGGGCAGGGGCCTCCCCACCTTGTGCAGAGGGGGACGCTCACTGCCACAGCCCTACAGCCCTAAGTGGAAGATACGATTTCCCCTTATAAGGGAAAAGCAGAAGCTCAAGAGGGATGCAAGAAAAGCCTTTTCCCCCCGTCTTAGCACAGAAGACTTGGGGGGGGAGAGAAAAGAAAAGAAAAAAGAAAAGAAAAGAAAAAAAGAAAAGAAAAAAGAAAGGAAAGAAAACAAGAAAAGAAAAAAGAAACCTTTTGAAAAAAAGCACTTTTCTGGGGAATGGGGGTGAAGCTGCGAAATGGCAGCATCAGTGTTTCGTGAGGTTGTTCGGGCAGCCCCGGGGGGTCGGTGGGGTGGCTTGGTGGCGGTGTCGGGCGGAGGCGCCGTTCCCGGCGGTACCTCTAGGAGGAAACCTCAACCTGTGTTGTGTCTGCGGGAGCCGGCGCTTCCCGGCTCTGCTATTCAACTTTCATATTGTAGCTAAGTTAGTACTTTTGATATTTCTAAGTTTTTTTTTTTTTTTTTTAAACATTTATGTAGAACACCACATAATTGCAGAAAAGATAATAGTCACATACCCTAGGGCTTGGTGTACACTTATGTTAAAAGTACAGCTTTTATTGGCAACTAAAGTAATAACCTTTCCATGTCAAATTGCTTTAAATTAAACTTAAAAAAAAAATGCTGGCTGATACCCACACTTAGTAATTGTCAAACATTAGCATAATGTGGAATACTAAAGCTGCCTAAATCTTGGGTTTAAAAATAATTATTTACTTAGGTAAATTCTCTATTCAAAAGCATAATATTAGATTTTTTTTTAACACAGTCTCCTCGATGTGTATGTTAAAATGCAGACTTCAGCTTGACATGGAAGTGGGGCTGAATGTTATTGTGGCCTCTGGGAGGAAAAAGAGGTATTTTATACCTTTAGCTCATCCATCCATCCATCCATCCATCCTTGGCCGCCACGGAAGAAATGTGTTAAGATGACATCTGAAGAGATAGATGCTGCAGGTGACATCTGGTGACCCAAGAACTGGAATACCTGCTGATTGCACCCCACGCTGCAGCCCTGCAGCTTCTTATGCTGGAGGGACGTCTGGGAGATGGGTGTCTCAGGTATGTGGGTATGCAAAGCCAAGGGCAGCAGGTCGATAAAGTGTTTCATACAGGTGCAGTTTACATATCTGCTTCAGCACATAACCAGAGCAAATGCAGTGGTGACCATTCAGATTTCCAGTGCGAAGCAGGAGAGGAAACTCTGCACTGTGGATGTGGCTCTTGGTGCTCTCTGCTGCTTGTGGTGGAAACTGGACCTACTGGGGGCCATGAAGACACAAGTCCTCATAGCTTTCTACTTTTTTGGAGGCCCAGGCTCTGATGTGCCCTACTGAGGACGTCCATCCCTCCTCTAGGGCTTCCCTGTGGAGTCCACCATAGCATTGTGAGTACACCAGTTCTTCCTCAGAAACACGCCGGTGTTTTGCTGGAAGTTCAGCAAAACCCATTTTTGGAACATTTTCTTAAAGAAATCAGCAGTTCCCTTAGGGCAAAAGGTTTCGTGGCAAATTCCTGCACCTTTGGCTGGTAAGGTAGAAAGGGATTGCCTTTTCCACTCCTTTAGGGAGCAAGAAGCTCTGGGAGGCTCTTGCTGCCTTTCCGGCCGGCTGAGGGAGGAAGAGAAGGGAGCAGCAGCACCTGGGAACAAGAGGTTTATGATCTTCAAGAGCAAGAGTTAAACAGTTGTTGGGAGGGGAAACACAAGGAGCTGAGGACTGAAAATTGGATACCTTTCCCAGCCTTGCCTAATACCATATGTGTTTTACACTGTGATTATAAATCTGATTATATATTAATTTCCACACTGTTTTAATTCTTTAAAGCAAGGAAGGAAAAAACACGCTTTTCCTTGGAGAACCCCGATGCAGACTTACAGCATATGCCTTCTCACCAGAACAGGTTGAAATTCCTCAAAACTCAAATCCCAGTGAGTGTTTGCTGCTAGATTTTCAGCTACTCAGTGTCTTTTCTCCATTCAGTACCTCTTCCTTCTCTCTCTAGAGCTCTCCCTTCCCAACCTGTCCTATCTGACCTCTTTCCCCGGCTCTGCTGCCAGTGCTGCTGTTGTCGTCGCCCCATGGCACCAAGGCAAATGGAGAAGAGTGGAGAGGGACCAAGCAGAGTATGTTGACGTATGACACGTGGGTTACCCAGAAATACCTCTCAATACCAAGGCCTGGATTTAGCCTTCATTTACTTGCACCCCAAATGACTCCACCACCATGCATGAAGCTTCTGGTACCAGGACTTTATCAGCGGTAGCAAACGCAGGAAAATTTTTGTTCATGGGTGAGTACAAGTAACCCTCACCTCAATCCCTTCCCATTTGAATACGTGAATATGTTCTTGAATCCAGGGGTGTCCCGAAAATGTATCCAGGCATAAAGGAAGGCTGTAGATCCCATTCCCACTTTTGTTAAAGTCCTTTCCCAAACTGGGGCTCGACGAGGACTAATTCAGCTCTTGCTGGCTTGGGCGTGGGGACAACTTACCCTCCCCTGGAAGATGTCCTTTGGGACACAACCCCGCACTGCAGCTGCAAGCGCTTTCTGCCATGCTCGATTTGCTCCCCTCTCGCCAGCGTAGCATGCTGCGTACAGACGCAGTTTGTGTCTTTAGGAAGCCTCGTTAATTCACAAGATACATATTTTTTTGCTTGACAGTTTGTAACAGCTTCTTAAATGTGTAAACTAGCATTTTCAGATTCGTATTAAAATACTGACAAATAGATTTATGTTTCCATAGGCTACTTCCTATGTCCGGACAGACTACTGACACTACCTTACGTGTACAGTTGTTGCATAAATGATATGTGAACGCATGAGAGAAGCCATTCATTTGAAACTGTTCAGAATGATTAAGGGCTTTAATTACAGCCCTGATTAAAACAAGGCTTTTGGTAAATAGCAAAATGGCAAATTCTATGCTATTCCATTACAAACTTCTCTTGATGACAGTGTGGTTTGTTCCTGTTGTTTCTCTTACTGTCATTTCTCTCGTCCAATTCTGATGCTCAAATCCCACCTAAGAAACGGTAACAGGCTTTACTTCAACGCTTACCTGTGAATAAGGCGTTGGAAGTGTTGATTTACTTGTGATATGCTGCACAGTGCCTACGCTGTAGGAGATGAATTAGTTGTGGGACTAGGTTCACTACCATGTGTTGCTTTTTCCTGGTCTCAGGTAGATGTACTCACCATCTTGCATGAAACCATGTTAATGCTCTTCAGCAGGATTCCTCAGGGCAGTGCGATCCTCTGGGAGATCAGTTTTCTCCCCTTTGGCAGGGGACTGTTGCCTCTGGTGGCAGAAGTGTTGGTTATATTTAGAGCCTCCAAGCAGCACCACGCAGAACACTAGCTTCAGTGAACTTCAGCATCTTTCCGTCCAGGCATTTCACATGCTCCTTAATCCTCTACAAAAGGTTTTTTCTTTATTTCTAAGCTTAAACAGCTCTTTCACTGCAGAAATGTTGGGAAGTCTCTCCTGAGTGACAGAAATGGCTCGAGTGGGTCGCAAACGCTTAGGAAGTCATCCTCCTTCCTTCTCTCCTCTGGTACTTTCTGGAGTTAGTCTAGTGGTCCTGAACGAAGAAGCAAATCTTCTCTCTTCCGAAGCTCCTCATAAATGTGCTTGCAGTTAATATGAGTCCTTTTATATTCTCTCCCTTCAAATTCTTTGGATTAAAACAAATACCGTCTGGTTCTTTTAGCTCTTTTGATTATATATTCAGAACTATTGTGTATCCTGGAAAATGAGTTCTTTTCAGTTTTCACTTTTCTTGACAACAAGCTGAAAAATTTCCCCAAATGAAAATTTTCTGCAAAAGTCTTGGTTTGTTCCAAGACCCATTTTTCAAATAAGTAACGTTTTGATGAAAAAATGCCAACCTGTTCTACTTAACAACTGTTCGTAGAACTGACGAGAGAAAAACAAGGAATTGGAGAAAAAAAATTACCCAGTCTTTTATGTAGAGTTAATCTTTGAATATTCCTGTTGTTTCAGTAACAGACAAGATGTTGGTACAAGTAGATGAATATTTAAACATTAGCGTTGACACTGACTTATCTTCTCGATAACATATTGATCGCATTCTTTCTATAGAGATTATTATGGACTTCCCATAGAGTCAGTGAGCATCTTAATGAAGTCACAGGCTGGATGTTTATGTAGGTATTTCCTTAGAGGTTGGTTAGACAGACAATTTATGCACTGAATAAGCCCCCACAAATGCACCTCAAGCGTAAAACTGGTCCATGTCTCTGCCTTTTTATCAGTGCTAGCACGTGTGATTAGGTAGAAAGGCTGGCGTTGTGATGCAGTCTTAGCTTAGTATCTGATATTCATTGCATTTAAAATGACCCATAGCTTATCTCTTTACCGAAGCATCTGGAAGCTGGTTTAGGCTGTCCTTCCTATGGAAATCGATGTTTTTCAGGCATTAAAATTATGCCTCAGGAGTGAGGAACTCCACAGCCCTCCCCATGGACACCTGTAAATTTGTGTCCACGCTTTTGGGAAGTGTCTGTAGGGTGCTGACCTCAGGAGGGTGTCCCAGCGTGCCCAAGGGACCAGAGCCGGGGAGGTGGCTGCTGCCCCTGCCACCAGGTGAGAGGGTGACTGCCAGGCGTCTGTCACTGCTAGGAAATTTAATGGCAATAGAAGTATGCCGCTTGGATTAATACAGGATCTGTGTTATGTTAGTGGCACCAAATGAATTTTGGAGTGGATGGAGATGTATGGAAAGAGAGTTTTTAAAATGAAAAACATATTTAGTGCAGTAGAATATATGCTAGTGTCTTTTAAGACTTTTTTTTTTTAAATGAACAGTACTAGGAAGGGAAAACATAAGTACATAATAAGTTATGACTCAGAGCAAAACTCTCATCGACTTTAAAAGGAAGGCACAACTTAATTTTCACTGTAGTTATTAAGAAATGCCTCTCATTGACATGAAGATGAGAAGTGGAGAACACTGATCTGTGGGACAGTGAATAGTTGTTAATTCCATTAATATTTAAACTGAACAGGTTTGGAGTTATTCTTGTAAATGGCTGCTTTTTGCAAGTCTTGTAAAGTCATACGAGTGCTTCAAGATCCTAAAAGTCTTCAAAGAATGATTTGTCAGCCTTGCAGTTCTCAGCCGATGACTCTCTCTGCACACCTGGATGAAGAAGAGTGTATACAGGCAAGAGGACTTCTTCTGAAAGGTGTTCAGGACAGTAGCAGTTTTGGGTTGTTGAAACTATTTTTGCGTGGAAGGTGTCCCCCTCTAGGTTGGAGGTGTCAGTTCTTGGTGGGGTGGGCAACTCTTCTCCCCATCAGTGCTCTGGGGAACAAGGAGGTGGGTTTTCTGAAGCTAGGTAGCATGGACTTCCTTGCCATGCAGAAATGTCTCCTTGCTGACATCCCATGCTGAAAACCTTCACAAAGTGATACTGGAAACCACCTATTCCCCAGGGCGTTTGTGTGCTTCTCTGAACGTCAGCCTTGGGCAATAGGAAAGACTTTATGTTAGGGGATTGCTCTAAATATAGCCAGACGAATTGTCTTGCTTGGCCGGGTTCCATACAGACGTTTTTAGGTTTCAATCCATGTAGGTTTACCCCTAATTTGAGTTCCAGCCTTGAATGAACCCTAAATTTGGAGTCAAACTGGAGATGTATGATACAATTTTTGATAATACAAGGACCTGAAATTTGGACAGTGCCAGAATAAATGCATATATTGATCCAGGGTTGTTTTAAATTAAACTGGGTACGCTTAAAATATTCATGAGCTGGAAAGGGTCAGTTAAAAGCTTCAGGCTGTGAGATTTATAACAGGCTCATCAAAGCAGATGCGTTTTGCATCATTTCTAACTTTTGACTGGTGAGAAGTTTAGATTTTTTTATAAATACATATACATTTTCTCTAGCAAATGTGTGTGTATATTTATATATATATAATTTTTTTTCAAATACATCCCCATATGCACCCTCATTCTCAGAACATTTTGCTTTTACTCTCCCTGCGTTTCAGTGACTTGCCTCAGCTGTGCACCGTGTTGCCTTCCAAATGCAATGCATCATAAATTCATGATGGTTTGCCAAGCAAAAGAGGGCACTGAGCTTCTTTATGAAGAGGATATTTTTGCAAACTGGACCTCATCTATATCCCAGTGGAATTTTCTGATGCTTCCATATTACTCCCGTGCAAAACTTTTAGGGAGCTATAGATCAGACATCAAAAACAGTAATTAAAGTCCAACTTACTCTTCTTCAATATCTGTCTATCCTTTTCATTAGGAGCGGAGACATACTTTTCCTCTTCTATAACAGTCAGATCCAGACAGTCAGTTTAATGACCAGCCATCATCTGCCTCTCAGATTTCCAAACCTTCTCGGTTGGAGGATATTGCTTATACTGTTGTGCGGGCCGTTAGGTGTGCGTCCTGTAAGTCCCATATTTACAGCTGGGTATTCAAAAATACTTGCACATGTACAATTAAGTGTAAAAAGCAGTTACCAGGTGAACAGTTTGGTTTTGTTCTTGGGGCCTGGATGCCGGCAGTGGACCTGAGTGTTGAAGCCACACTGCTACCTGTTCACTGAGAGTAGTCCCAAGGGACTGGGAAATTCTGAAACATCTAAAGAAAGCCTGGTCTCTTTTAGGGATGTATTTTTCTTTTTTTTTTTTCTTTCAAGCATGTTTTGAAAGCTCACAGAGTGAAATAAACCTAAAGAGGCCTGTACGTAGTACTGAGAATGAAGCCCAGTTTGATACTGGAGGTCGTGGCATTGCTGCAGTTTGCATCACTGTTTGTACCAGCTTTGCTGTACGCTCCACACACATCTCCTCTCCTCTGCTCATACCACCCCAACTCACCACCTGAAAACCTTACAAAAACAACAAGCATAAGAACCCAGCACAATTCTCTGGCAAACACATCTCCTTGGTTTTTTGATTGGTTGGGGTTTTTTTGTTTGGTTTTTTTTTTATTTTATTTTGAGTGCTGGCAAAACCTCACTTCAATGACTGTCACCAGGCACCCAGATGCTTCATCTGGTTTTGAGTCTGATGAAGTTTCTGTGATGCCTGGAGAGAGGAGAAACCTGCCCATAGCCAAGTGGTGGGCCTTGTTCCTAGCACTGCTTCAGGGCCCTAAGGAAGAAAAGCCACCCTGGGGAAGCAATGCAGGTTTGGTAGACCTGACCTCATGCATAGGAAGGGTTTGGCTGTGTAAAGATCTCCCAGACCTCTAAAAACCATTTTTAACTTTGGGAAGGGGGCTGGGAAAACCCTGTGCTATCGCTACAATGCGTTGGTCTCAGAAGGAGGTACATGATGCTCTACAGAGACCCTGCCTCTCCCTGCTTCAGGAGCCAAGTGAGCCTTTATTGCTGGCAGATGAGAGCTCATGCAGAGTGCAGCCGAGGAGTTTTCGTGAGTCTGTGGCCTCTGCTTTAATGACCTCTGATTTAATGTCCTCAGGAGCACAGAAGTTCCTGGAGCTCTTGCTGGGATGTTGGGCCTTTGCGCAGATCTGGCTCTTCACTGCTGTTCAAGCCTTAGAGGGGTAATTATGCTACAACTGACTCACAAGGAAGAGAAAGCTTGTAGGCTTTCAGCTGTCTTTAATTTTACATTAGACAAAAAGTGATAAAGAACTTGTTTTCTGTAATCTATGGATTTAACTTTGAATAGCAGGTGGTAAATGTTCCAACAAATATGTATATATATATCAAATCTGTGAGTGCCCAAATATTTACATCTTCAGCCAAACAAAGGCTGGAGACTCACGTTGCCTGAGGGGAAGATTGTTTTAGAGAAACAGGTTGAAAGTGAATCAAGAACGGGAATTATAAATTTTCTTTCAGAGATGAGTGGTTGTGGTAGGGAGGAATCGCGCTCCTGATAGATCGCTGGCTTAGAGAGATAAGCCGGCTTGCAAAAAGGGGTGTCCTGTTGTCTTTTGAGCCATGGTCTTGTTTCTTTGAGTACTGTGCACATTTGAATTGAAGTCTGTACAAGGAGCACGCCAACATTAGTCAAAGTTTGTACCAGCTTTCCCAGCATGGGCTGTCAATCTGGTTATATGGCAAGAGTATATGATCTGTAGCTGATGTATGGATCTGTGTTAGATGGCAACACTAGGAAGTCTATCAGTTCTCCATTTCTAGGGTGGGAATCAGTAGGAACATCTGTGTATTTATGGTGGTCCATGAGCCTCAAAATTCTGGGAACTCTAACACTTGTAATGTAAAACCCCACAACAGGGAGGTATGAGCTTTTTTGCTTTCCGCACTGGTCTGCCATTTCAAAATCTAGGAATGGCTAAAATCATGATGTATTGTGTTTAGCAGACGGCTGTTAAACAGCGCTAGGACTTCTCTGGATAGTGAAATTTGTACAAACATCCGGTCCCTTCTTGAATCTTTCAAGGTTACAACCTTGTGTGTAGGCTTCAAGGACTTTCTGTTGCACTTGAGCAAATTGGGAAAATATCTAGTTTTTAATTTCCCATCTTTTAACGTTCCCATTCTGTTTTGAGTCAGGGAGACCAGAAGGTCCTAGTTGATCTCTATTACCCAGTTTTCTTGTATGCCCTTTAAGGTAAACAATCCCAAGTCATTTCCAGCTCGTCACATAAGGGGTTTTCCACAGCTTTGATTATTCTGTCACTCGCTGGTGTGCTAGCCCATAACACAGTGGTTCTTGTCCATATACTAGAAGAACTATATTTCACCTAGTTTTGTGGTTTCTTCTCCCAAAAACCGTGCATCAATTGAAGATGCAGAACTTCAGTAGGACTTACAGACCTCAGCAGCATAACGCAGCGGTGTATTTTCCCAGTGGAAAACTCACTGTTTTTTCAGATAGTGTTGCATCTCTTTGTTGCTAGATTATTGCTAGCAGAGGACAAAAATTTGTGTGTGTCTGCGCATTGTTGGGAAGTCTTAATCTTCAGGAAGGTTTTACAGAGTGTCAAGGAAAATACCACTGGTAAATAAGACACAAAGGATAAAGACTGCCTTTGACCTTTGCTTGTGGGCTATTTACAACAAGCTGGAACCAGACTCGGACCGCGCTGCCTAAGCGGTGCCAAAACCAAGGCAAGTGCAGGATAAATGCCAGGACAGACAGGTATACTTTGCTCTGCTTTTGATGTGTTCAGTGACAGATGCTGAATCTTGGGGTTTTGCATGGGTACGTGTCACCTGTCATGAGCTGCACGTAGATCCAGGCCTTTTTTAAAGAATTAGGCAAATGCAGGCAGGTGCAGTACTCTAAGGCAGCAGGAGGAAAACAGTGTAGAATGTCGTCTGTCCTCCCATCACGGCTGATGCAACCTTTCCTGTACATCAGCACACGCTAAATCTCTCTCATCCAGACTTCCATCATCTTTTATCTCCTTTGCTGCTACATCTTTTAGTCTCGGACACAAGATGGTGATTTTCCCATTCAAGGCTCTTCTTGGTTTATCTTGATAGGTGTTTATCAGTGAAATTTCACCATCCTCTCTCCAGTAGATAGAGATGAGGGTTTTTTTGCCAACTTAGTAGAATGGTATAGACGATTCCTTGTACGTTGGTTGAACGCTCTGTAACAATGTGCAAGCCTCATTTTCTTCCTCCAGCTCCTTCTCTTGCTTCCATGCTTGCAAAAATTGCTACGGCTGGAGTTAGGTGTTACCCACCTGTTCCCAAACAGGAATAATTGACACAACACTTACACTACCGACACCTGGTGCTTCTTGACCAATACGTCTGAGGTAATAAGGAATACATAACAGGAGGAGTTTCCATGGTATAAAAATAAACCTAGGGCATCATTTAATGGCCATGTAGCATGGGCAGGATTCTGACTAGCTTGGTAGAAGAGAAAGGGTAGATGGAAAAATGAAATGATTAATTGATGTACAGATCTGAAGTAGAGCAAGTAGAAAATAACTGTGAAGTTAAAGGGACATTTGATTTTTTTTTTGAATTAGATTCCAATGTGTCTGTAACTTCGTGAAAAGAAAGATAAAAACATTCTGGAATTCAGCTCTTCAGTTTGCTATATTTTACCATATGATTGAGTTTAAATGTATTGGTGTATTGGATATGTTTTTCCATTTAAAAAGCTCTTGTAAATGAACTATTTATTTACATGAAAGAAAAGGATTCCCAGTGCAGCCCACGATACTTCTCCCTCCAAGCCTGCCTTGAAAGAAGGTTGCCGTTTCATATTTGGCTCTAGCTTTCAATGTTCTCAAAATTAAAAAAAAAAAAAAGTATTCTTAAAACTAAATAAAACATACATATCAGTATTTCTGGTTGAATGAATGAGCACTTCCCCTGAATAGACCTATTTGAATGGCTACTCAATGTTTTGTTAGAAAAGTATATTAAAAAGTTGAAACAGCCTGCTGAATGAAGGTGAGGGACAGAAACAAAATATAAAATGTGTCATGTGAAAAAAGAGCCCCTTATCCAAGAAGATCTCGGTAAAACTTTAAATGGAAAAGTGACATTCATCAAACGATTTCTATATCATCTGCACTGAATAATTTAGTTTTGGGTGAGATTCACTAACATCATTGCAGAGGAAGTGTAATTGAAAATTATGAAAGCTATATCTTTATTGTGTATTACAGCACATGCCTTTGATATGGCGTTATGTCTGCCACAGCGGGAAGTGTTTTTCAGAAAAAGTAAAATCTCTGGGAGAGATTCTCAGTGATGTAAATCAGTGTTACTCCACTGAGAACATCCTATGTGAGCAAGCTTCTGCCTGTATGCCCAGAGCCCCATATCTCTATAACCACCCGGACAAATTACTGATTAATTTCAGGGAAAGTTTACATTTGATAAAGCTAAGAAAGAGCTCTGCTATTTTGTTTATAATAGACAGCTCCGATGTGATTTTAAAATTTTGGGGTCTTCTGCTCAAATTTTATGTAAATATACATCTCCTCGAAGTGCAATTTAAATGAGTCTTAATGATTTTAAGTTAATGATCGCTATACAGTGTCACAGGTCCACGTGTCACTGCATACATCCTCAATCTAAGCAGCCTGTTATTTGAGGTCTTGACCACGCACTGGCTTTGATAGCACAGACCCTTCAGCTTCAAAAGGTGCTTCAGAAGTAGGAGTCTGAATAGCAGCCAGTCTGAATACAGAACTGGTGTCTAAATCGATGAAGATACGCTGGCTAAGGACTTGCTAAATGTCTTTTATAGCGTACATGGCAAGTCCAGTGTACTTTCTTAATTCCTCCAAGAGTATCTGAACGGCAAAGGCCCCATTCCCATGTGATTTATAGAAATCCACCCCTTGCCAAGGGCTGGCAAAAAGGGGCAATGCTGGTTTAAGGCACTTAAATAATGTTTGAGCAGAGAGGTTAAGCCTGGCCATGTGTGCCGGGGCGAGTTCCGGCTGGGCAGAGCCCCAGTGCCCCAGGAGAACAACCACCAGCTCCTCCAGGCTCAGCCGTTTCCCAGATGACTTTTGCTGGTGGAGAAAGTCTGCCCAAAGTAGAACACCATGAGTGACATTAGCATTCGGAGAGCATCTGTTCAGCCATCCCCAGTTAGCGTATGACTGTCAAACTGAGACACACGTCTATTCCCAATCCAACTCCTTAACCCCTGCTTTGCCTAACCCGCTGCCACATCTCTCAGGGCCGTTTCTCATGGGAGAGGCGGGCCAGTGCTCTGCTCATCGGTAGGCACATGAATTAATTATGAAGGCCTGACTACCTGATTAGCAAGCATCTTGCTTGCCAGTGCAAAGAGAGCGTGCATGACCCCCTGTGAACAGTTCTTTGATGTACCATATATATGCCTTTCTTGGCCATATGCCCTATCCTGTTCAGGGACATGGTTTTACTCTACTGGAAGGAGAGGTGGAAATGTTGGCAGTCTCGGTAGGTAGGAGGTGTTAACCATTGTGAGTGAAAAACATGTGAGTGGTGGAAGGAACCGGACAAGGTGAGGTGCAGGTTTCTTCCTGATTTCCTCAGGTGAGCCTTGGCTAAAGGAAGTCTGGCAACCACTCTCATAGCCCATATGAAACAGTGCCTGAAATGGCCCAGGATGCAGAATAGCACACCAGCGTTTTCAGGATTTACTGGTACTTTCCCAAAAAAGGGCAATAGCAAAAAGCATTATTTTTTTTTTAACATGGGCTTCCACATCTTAGTGCAACTTCCACTTTCATTGCTGACAGAAAACCTAATCTGTCTTCCCTTCCCAAAGTAAGTAAGTGTGCGTGTGTGTGTCGATAAGTATAATCTGGATGTTAATCAACACTTGCATAGTACTTCAGAGCTCTTTGTGCAGCAATTGCCTCTTTGGAAGAAAAGACAGTATTTTTGTTACTTTCAAAGAGAGGTTGATGGAGAAGAGCTTGTTGTGTTGGCTCTGTGTTGGAGATATCTCCAGAGTCTTCATCATTAAACTGTCAACATTTCCCAAGAGAAACCACACAGTACCCACAGGTTTTGTTGCGCTACCCACCAGGGAGTTCTGGTTCCCCCGAAGAGCCCAGGGCAGGACCAGGACCTGCATTATCAATCCAGAGAGGCTTTTGGCTTTTAATAGCCTTTCGACAGCAGTCATTGCCAGTCCTGTGAGATATGTATTGCCCTAGTTCACACCGTCACATCACGTGCTTCATCCCTAGGCCAGCAATGATGTTCGATTAGGGGCTGGCCTTGTAGAGTATTGGATTGGAACCCTCAGGGCTGCAGATTTGACTATCCAAAGGCCTCCTTTGTGTGACCTTGGGCAAACGCCTTAATCCCTCTGCTTGTGTGGCCGTCTGCGCCCTACGCAGATGTTTGGGGAGGTTCTGGCCCACTTGTGCCCTGATCTTGTTTTGAGCCCTTGCGGTGCAACTGTAACAGCGATGTCAGTACTTACAAGGGTGCATTGCGTGCTTTGCTTCTCTTTTAAAGGTAAGAGATTTTGAACTTTCTATGAGTTCACTTATTTATTAGCACAGAATGGTTTTTAATCAAGTTTGCTACTTAAAACTTTGCAAGCAATTAAGTGGGTTTGCTCAACAATGACAAATTATTACTTTCCAAGACTTGTGAAAAATGCCAGTGTGTTTATATTCCAGTCCCTGAACTGTTAAAAAAACCTTTCTCATAGGTGTTTTAAATGTAATGCATTTTCAGATACCATTTATAAATGTCCAGTGGATAGAATTTTATTATTTTTTTTTTAATTTCCTTCATCTGATCTAGGTCTTTGATAAATACTACAGACAAACTGAGTGCTGTAGGATCAATCTTGACAGTTCTTCAATAAAAGGCTGTGTGGTTCTTCGTCAGTGTCTTCCTTTCAGTGACAGCTGCTTTGTTCTTTTTCAGTCAGATTTTCTAGTTAACACATCAAAAGTGTATCTGTGTACACGCAGTACTGAGAAAACAGTTCAAAGAGGCAGGAGATTCACTTTTAACTCTTCGCTGCATCTCCCTGCACTTGTCACAGAAGATAGCTTATACAGAAAGCTTCAGAACAAGGTGAGGAGTTCACCAAGGAGCACTGTGAAGTACAGCACATGTGGATTAGTCTTAAAACACAAATTGGTCAGTCAATCCACTTACCATCCCAAATTAGCTTGCTTTCGAGCCAAACCATTAAGTGATAAGAAGTTTTCAGGTTTAGGCAGCAAAAGCCTCGCATCGGACACAGATAAAGCCATATGTTTGATCAAGCACTGAAGTTTTGTCTGATGGTTCTTGCTGTGGTGTCAATACCCTAAAACTAATTAAACTGAGTTCAGTGTTCAGTTTAAACTCATTTCTTTGGAGGGTTGCCATCAGCTTCTAACCCAAGGTAAATAGTAAGGACAAGCAACTGCTTTGCATATCGCTTATCTATTGTGGCTGAAAACTTATTTCTGATTACACTTTTAATTGCCCATGCTTCACCCACCAGCTCAGCAATGTAGCACACAACTTGCAATGCCTTCTGCTACTTTACGGCTATTAAGCATTGCTCAGGTAAGGAGCCAGATCAGCAGAGTAAAGTGCTAACTCAGGAGAGCGTATTCCAAGCATCGTATCCCAGTCCGAGCAAGGTAACAAACCTGTGCTAAAATCCAGTAATGTTAAATTTTATGGGAAGGTCTATTTTTGAGTGCCTGTCCTCAGGAGCTCTCTCCTGAATAAGACCAGGGGAAATGGTTGCGATAAGCAGCGATGTGAGCTTTCTTCAAGATTTCTATCAGCCGTATGGCACTACAACTGTCACAGTTACAGACTGTTATCGTCCCTTCAGGTAGCCTTGGCTAACCATAGAGCCTGTTTGGTGTGGGGCTGTGACCCTCAGGCATCGGTGGAGGCAGCATGGTATTTCTAGCAAGCACTTGTGCCTGTCGGGGGGAAAAAATCACCCATCGTGATGTCCCACTTGAAGCCCCACCGGTGGGCTTGCTGTGCCGTTAGGTCTCTGCCCTTCCACTTTGGAGGCAGGGCCCTGTCTGGCAGGGGGGGATGGCAGTGACACCCCATAACGTGGGCACAACAAAGGGACCCATTTCACAGCTTCATCATCAATAGCCGGGGAGCAAACCCATCCCCTGCTGGCTCGAGCTTCTCCTTCCTCTTTTTATTGTTGCTGTCATTGCTCCTATTTCTCTTTTTCATTCTTGTTTTAATTGCACAGCAGTTTGGAGCATCCACGCACCTCCATAAGCAAAAGCTACACTTTGTATCTTAAGCAAAGGGATGTGTCACACGTTGGTGGGAAGCAAGAGGAGATCACGTTGTCCCGGCAGTGCCAGGACGCAGGAGGTGAGCAGTGACCCCATCCTTCCCTCCCTCTGTTCCTCACCCAGCGCTGCTCCACTCCCTTGTGTGGTCCGTGTCTGCAGGTAGGGGCTGCAGCATCTGGCGGTGAAATTTCCTGTGTTAACCAGACCTGGCCTGTGAAGTGTAAGCTGTTAAAGGCGCACAGGAGCTGTATTTGTTCAGAGGCGGCTGTGTTCTCCTTAGCTCAGCACTACCCATCAGCTCGCACTGACACGTCCTCTGTTTGACTCCTGCAGATAATGGAGACCAGAAACACGCGTCTTCCTGGAACGAGCCCCACCAGACAAGCTCTCC
The DNA here is from genome assembly GCF_028500815.1 of Rissa tridactyla. Taxonomy (NCBI): domain Eukaryota; kingdom Metazoa; phylum Chordata; class Aves; order Charadriiformes; family Laridae; genus Rissa; species Rissa tridactyla. The sequence continues at coordinate 10,971,201 of NC_071475.1, forward strand.
TCAGGCTGCCCTTGTTGTACCCTCCTGTGGTACGTACAGCCTCAGACATGAGGCGACAGAGCGTGTGGGAAGACAACATCAAAGCCAGTGCTTGTTACGAACCCTTCCTCGGGTCCTGTCATCTCAGGAGTGGGCTGGATACCCCGGTGGCAAAATCACCACATTTCCACAGAACGGGATTTACGCAGCCTGGGGATTTTGTGCAGCAACCCTGGTAGAAACCATCAAAGGAAGGACAGCTGGTTACAGGAACAGATAAGGGGGTATGTACCACAGAATAAGGATTCTTCCAGGAAAGCAAGGGGGAGCTGGTGATTTATGTGTGGTGGAAATTAGTCATCGTTAAAACAGATGGGTTGGAGGAATGAGAATGGGACCTCAAGCCTACGGTGGACTCCTGGGAGGTAGAGAGTGAGTCCAGCAGATGTGTCCTCCAGGAGAAACACAAAACTGTGCTACGCTCCTCTTGGGTATGAAGGAAGCAGAAACACATGTAGGACATGGCCTCTGGACCTGGGAATGTTCAACTGCTCTGCAAACACCAGTGAACAAAGGACCATGGCCTGGCAAGTGTCTTTATCCCAGTTTTTGATGGCACATAGAGCTGCCATAGATGGCACACGAGGAGGCATCATTGGACTGACTGGATAATAGAGATGGCCACATCTGAAATTTTGTGTGGACACGTTTTGGTTAGAAAGGAAGAGTTACACAATGAAAATGGGTATAATTAAAGACAAAAGGTAAAGAAAATGCTAATGAATAGGAGCCTTTGGTACAGAGGATATGTTTTCCATTGAAGAGATAATCTGGAATACATTCTAGTAGGAGACCAGTTATCATTATTTTTGGAAAAATAAGGTTCTCCTCTCATCTATACTGTATCATCAAATGTTACATGAAATTAGCCTAAGCTCAACAAAATAAAAAGTACTGTAAGTATGATTTAGGGTGGAAAATTAGGCACTGAATACATTATTTTAATATTTAAAAATGCCTAACAGAATACTCCCTTGGGGTAGCTGGTTATATGTTTGTGTATTTGTTTTGCAGAAAGATGACTTTGCAGCTAGCTGGTGAAGGAGATACCGTACAGGGCAGCTCCCTTCCAGAGAAGGTGCGTGGGTGCAAGAAAGAGGTGCTGGAGCAACTGGGTCTGTCACTTTGTCCTCCCCTGATCATTTCTGTGTGCTCACATTCCCAAAAAGCTGGGCATTGTCCAGCAAGTTGGCGTCTCCTTGGTCAGTTTCTGGTACCTCCACCCCTGTTTCGCCTCCCTCACACCACATGGGCTGAGGTATCAGATCTTCAGCGCCGGCTCCATTTTAGACAAATTCCTGAATTCTTTTTCCACGCTGCAAAACACCAGCGGGAATAGCCCCATTAATTTCAATGGTCCTCTGCCATCAACTGGCGTTAGCAATAGTGAGTGAAGGATCTGGAAAAATGTTTTTTATGTACTGTCAGCCAGGTAGAAAGGTGGCAAAAGAAGTGCATTAAAAAAATCTGCATTTATTTGTCAATATCAGAGTGTGCACTGTCAGTAACCTCTGGCTTACATTGTTTTATCATGTCAATATTTCATAGCATCATAATGCTATTATACGGCTGACTAATGGGAATGGCTATTAGCAGTGTTGATGTAGTTTGAAAATAGCAATCCATATTTTATGGACCAGAAAGAGACCAAGCCTTTACCTTAGACCTTAGCAAGCGTAAAAAGGGAGATAATGTAAATGAAATTTACCTTCTCATTTCCATCTTCCCCCAATTAGTTCATAATTCACATATTGTCCGTCTGCTTTCATGCTTTGAATGCACTTACACAAATTAAAATATCCTGAGGAGGTCTGTTGAAAACTCATCCTTTTCTAGCTTGAGGTAGCACAGACAGCTCTGCTCTGCCCAGCCTGAGAGCCTTACTAAATCACAGCTGTCCTTTATATTATGCACTAGGCAGTATTTTGAACGATTTACAAAAGTTAGCAACTAAGTATATGGACCGTTGCTGCGGGGTCTCTTGTCAGGGAAGAACAGGGGACTGTGACTCTCCAGGGTCTCAGCTGCTGACCATAATATCTGTGACCGCAGTCAGGCTGGGTGCAGATGGAATAGTTTAATAGTGAATACGCATGACCCAGACCTTGCTGAGAAGGGACTACGTGCTGATGGACTCATCCACAATGTGTATGGATTGAATCCTTGCCCCAGCACCCACCAGGGCTGCAAGCACAGACTCTTCCCCTTGGTGCTCAGTGCAGTGATGGGCCTGCTTGTGCTGCTCCATCCCCTCCGCTCAGTGCCTGGGTGGCAGATGGACTGTGCCGGTCCCTGAGCCGAACAGGAGCTCGCATTCGGCTGTCTTCTCGGTCAGGAGGAAGCGTGGTGTTTTGACCTAGTGGGATGCAGAACTGGAGTTGTACACGTCATGGAAAAGGATGCCCTTGGCCATGACCATAACAGGAGCTGAGGTAGAAATACAAGAGAGACGTAACACATTACACATTGCATTGGAGGTACAGTTCTCCCACGATGGATGGAACCCTGTTAGTTCTGTGGGCACCTCCTGAGTATCCAAATATATGAAACACTTTCGTGCTTAGCAGAGAACCACCTAGCTCTGCCTGAAATCCCAGTTCATCTTACCTAAAATGCCGCTCCCCCTTACCTTGGAGGCCAGGAGGAGACAGACGCGTTTCTGCTCTGAATCTCTGCAGGTTGCTAATACACACTGTGGAGGGACCAAGGAAAAAAAACTATTAGGCTGTAATCGTCAATCTTCTGCGCTAACCTGCTCTAGACCTTCATGAAGTTAAGTCTATGACATTAAAGAGAGAAGAGAAATGAAAATTGCAAATGGCCTGTGAATAGCCTGACTCTGAAAAGCTGCCATAATGCGGTTTTACACGGACCGACTAAATATACTTTAATAGTAACCTAATGGTGGAGCTAGAAATTAAATAGATTGTGTGTTAATTAGGTATTGGTTAATGCTATTATTTCACTTCATTATTCCATATTCCACCCCAGAAAACTGGAATCCACCCTTGTGCTGAGAGGCTGAAGTTCTCCCCGGCAGTGCAGACCTGCAGAAGACCCTCTACATGTATCACTTACACCCTACTGAAGCTTTCAGTGTGCGACATACGCACATTTACTCAGGGGAACAGCTGGAATAACGCATATGAACTTTGCTACTTCAACAATTAGCAGCGTATTATTAGTACATTATGAACTTGTTTCTAAGAAAAAAAAAAATAATCTCCCCATGCTAGAAGATCATTAGCAAAGTATTTAGAAAAGGTGATGGGAAGCTTTCATCAAGACATCCCATTAAAATATTTTACATTTTTTACCTTGGCCTTTATTGTCCTCATTATACAGTATGCATTATTTATTAAAAATGCTGTCCACACAGCAGTGGGCAGCAAATTGCCCTTTCAGCTGTGTTAATGAACAAGGGTAAAAAATGTCCTGAGAAGGGGAGGATTTGGAAAGCCAGTGGTCAGGCTGCTGCTTCCCAGAGAGCCAGATGCGTTGGCAAAGTTCATTGTGCAGCTGTGGACACGATGTCAATGCTTCATGTGAAGGCAGTGGGCTGTCAGTGCTGCGGTAAGCTTGCTGGAAAGAGTGGTAAAGTAGCTTAAATTAGTGAAAAATGAACTTGTCTCAAGGCTTCTTAAAACTTCTTTGTCGTTTACATTTCCTTTTGAATGAAGGTGCTAATCATACATGGGATTACCTTTTGGTACAGTCCTTGATGGTCCAGTAATGGGTGAGAGTTACACTATGGTTGTCACAACAGTAAATTGTAGAATGAAAAGTAGAGGAGTGTAAAAGATAACTAGGTATTCCCAGGGGAAAAAAAAGAAAAAAAGTCTGATTTATTTGAGTCAGCATTATAGGTGTTCAAAGAAGAGATAATTTTCTAGTGGGATTTTGCAAAAAATCCATATTTTCTTTTTTCCCCTTGAAATCAGATATTTTTATTGTGCTGGTTATGAACAAAACTTCTTTTTCTCTCTCTCTTTTTTTTTTTTTTTTGATAGTCATGTCATGTTTAAAAGCCTACACTTTCAAAAACAATTGGCATGCCTTCACCTGTCCCTTGGGATGTTTTATTAGCTCCTGATTCACAGTGAGCCCAAGCCTTTGCTCTCTGGCAATCAATTCTCTTGGGCAGACACCCAAAAAGAGCAACTAAACCCAGCAATCGTTTTCTGAAATGCAGAGCGATGTGCCGCTCGTACCGTCAGCTGTGCTAGGGTGGATTTTAGCATTCCTCTAGCGCCTGCCTGGAGGTGCTGGTTCCCCCCGTGAACTAACATGGGGGTCCAGCGCGAGGGGACAGGGTCCTACAAGTTCAGTGATGTGATTTTTCACCCCTCTGGGATCTTACGCAGCCTGAGCAATTGCAGATGTAGGTTTGCAGGATAGGAAGACCAGATTATTTTCTTCCTTGACTGTTTTACTATTAGCCCCACTTAAGCACCTTTTTCCATGTCATCTAGGTGACTGGAGTCTATATTCTTCCTAAACTTTATTTAACACCCTCTGCATACTTTAAACTTTTAGTACTGTGCACGTGCCGTGTTAATTTTCAGTCTTTTCTTCGTTACTCCTGGCTTATCATTTCCCGACTCCTGCCCTGACACAGCTATAAATCCTCCAATTCAAAGTCTGCACCATCAGAGACCAAGAGCAGCTTATCCGAGCAAGAAAGGAAGAACCTGGTCCTCAGTAATTAACGTCGGAACCATCAGATCATATGAGATCCCAGGCTACGGAGGCCTAATTTTGCAGGTAGAAATGACCCGTAAGAGCTGCCCTGGAGCTAAACGCAGTAATCTTTACAGTAGGTCAAAACAAAAGAGGAGGCCAAACGAAATGCCTCCTCTTTGCTCATGTCCGTTACAGGCTGGCACATGTCTTATATTTTAAGACAACTCAAGCCTTTTCTACTGTAATTATGTACAACGGCCTCTTCCTCCCACCTCCTTTTTTTTTTAATGTTTGCTAACATCCTTCTTTTGGGCATGTCTTTTTGGCCATGGGCTTTGTCAGCTGCCCACCGTGCAGCATTTCTCTTTTCATCTGTGTTGCTCTATTAGCACAGCTCTATTGCTTCTCATCCCTCACAACTAGCTGGCTTGGAGTGCTGCAGGAAAAAGCGTCCTGGCCATAGAGTGAGTTTTAAAAGCATATGATTTAATCTAGGAAATTTGAATGGAAATAGTTTAGGGCAATGTTTTCACTTTTCTGGTAGTTAAAAGGAAACGGGAAATGTTAGCTTGGAGAACAGAGTGCAAATTGAGCATTTGTACAACATAGACAAATTATTACCACCTCAGTTCAGTGAAACAGAAATCATAAGTTTTTCTTTTTTTTTTTTTTTAAAGGAAATTGTAAATATGAATTTGTAATCCAATATTTATTGGCCTTGGTTTCTTCGAAATATATAGTTTCCAAATCTGAATTTAAATATTTATGCAGTAGCACATATTCCTGTTATAGCTAATATAAGTAATATATTTATCTTTCAAGGCAGTAGTATTTTTTCACTCAACCTTGACTTTTAAGCTTAAATATGTAGATAGGAAGTGGTGCTATCTGGAAGTTGTTGTCACTTATTTCTATGTACAAATCAAGATAATTCAGGCTGCTCTTTTAAGAGGTAGCATTTTTTATTTCTGTGCGCCAGCCGATCGAGCAGATTACGATGGTTTATTGTCACTTCTCATTTTTCTTCCTTGAGCTAGACAGATTTCTGTACGTACCTTCCAAAATGAGGAGGTGAATTTCCACAGCCAGTGGAACTGCTGGGAAAAAGTTTAACGATAAATTATGCCTTTCCCTGCAAAAATCCAGGAGAAGATTTTCATACACGTGAAGTCTGTCTTGCATCATTCTCACACTTTAAAAGGGCATATGATGGATATATATTTAGAAGAGCATGAGAGGGATTTAGGGTAACTGAGACTCTTGTCCGTATCTCTGAGGAGGTGGAAACATCTGTTTTTGTGGGACATTAATGATAGATCCCTGATATATTCCTGTCTGGTATTAAATCCAGTGCCGTTATAGCCCTTTACTCTGGCCGAGGAAGTGATCGTGAGACCCTCCAAGTTCTTGCTCATTGTGTTTCTAATCTTCAGTTTTGCTTTGGCACTGGATTTTCATTTTATCAGACAGAATCTCTAGATACAATATGTTTTATTTTATTGTCCTAGTGCTCGAGGGATAACTTTTCCCCTAGAGAGGCCCTTCCTCCATCAGTTTTTCTTCGTTCTCTTTGTCTTTCACTCAGTTGCATGGCAAAAGCAGGTGGTAATGGAGCATTTTTTTCCCCACTTCTGCCTGCATTGGTCTCATAGTCCATGAGTTCCTGCCAGGGGCCATGAGCTCACTGCCTGGGGAAGGGACAGGTCTGTGCTACAGCAGGTCACTCGCTGGGTATGTGGGGAGGAACAGTGCCAATGGCTCCCTTGTCCTGGGAAGCAGTTATGTTCTCTTCTGGGAGGTGGCAATGCTGGTTTCCTTCTGTCCCGCTGAGGAGGTTTGAGACAGCGCTGGGAAACACCACACTCAACTCTCAAAAAGCTGTGGCTCCAAAACTGATCCTTGGCCTTACCGTCCCAACAGCAGAATATGCATAAAGTCTTGTTTTCAGAGGCATTGGTGTGTAGACAGAGCTCACACTGGTTTTCACTGAATTTTTGAGTGTGCAACCCACCAATTAGTCCAAAAAGAATTTCATGGGATGGAGACTCAGTGGCTGCACCTCATTCACTGTATCTTGAGCTCTTCATCCAGGAGGACAGCAGTGGAAGAGCCCTCCCTTCCCCCTTCCCAAAAAAGGAAAGTTTCTCATACACCAGCATTGCAACAGAAGTATTATTCTGTCAATACCATGGCCCTTGGGATGTCGATGGAAAAAGTTAAAAAACCTGAAGTCAAGAGAAAAGCCTAATACAGTTGTACTGACTTTGCATACACTTTGAATGAGCCATCACCGTGTCAATCAAGTGTCTAAGACTGAGCAATCTCCCAGTGTCAATGCAAGCTCAGTGCTAAAATCAATGGCAGAGTTCCTATTAATATTTGGAATTTCTATTTTCTTAGACTCTTAAAGCTATTTTAATATCTTTTGAATATTCAGTAATGCATGTGAGAAATATTGCTGCTCTTCAGCAGTCTTCTTGTTTTCTGCATTAGAAGTTGTGTGACAGTAAAGGGTTTTTTATGAACCCACTTGCTGTCTCCTTTTTGTACAAGGATGCCTTGAAAAGATCTCTGATCAGCTCTGTGCATGTATATTAAAGGAACAAAATGTTCCCTATGTGGTGAAACTGTGGTTTCTAAACCTGTCGTCACTGCCCCTTGCCTGCTCAGGCCTAGCAGAAGAGTCCAAGCAACCTTAGAGAAAATTTACTTTGTGCAAAGGCTTGACTGTTGGTACAAGCAGACTTCTTTCTGCTCCTCTACAGATGACAGCCCTCACCTAAATGCCTGCAAGAATTTACCGCATAAACCCAACCACCTGGAATTATCTGACTTCTCCCATAATTTTGTAAACTATAGGGAGACTTATCAATGGCTTTAAAATCATTATCCAATGCCCCATTAATTCTCCCTGCAGCTGAGTTATAAGATGGGAAATAAGAGACAGCAAGCAGAGAATATTGTTCCCTGGCATGGTATAGCCACCTACCGTACCAAAAGAGCAGAAGCGAAGAAACACTGGGTTTCTGGAGATAATGCCGGCACATCAGCATTAGGCAATAATGGAGAATGTATTCCTCATCCTTCTTCTCCCCCAGACAGCTAGAGGTGATATATCTTTTGGCACTGTCAGCCTAATCTAGGTCAGTCCTATTGTCAGGCTCCTCAAATAGTACCTGTCCACAGTTAAAATTTATGTTGGAAAAGCATTAATGCAAGCTTTTAATAAGATGAAGAATTTAACAGTATGCTGTTATCTGGAGATGATATATTTTATATACAGGAGACATATTTAATTAGCTTTGGAATAGTCAAAGTGGCTCATGCAGAGGCAGGCATAGCTGTACCTCCACTCCTTCCCTCCTGTAATTAGAGACAGCAAATGCGGAGCACATATTAACTTTTCTGGTGGCTGAGCTGCCTTGCATAGACCTTCATACACGCTGCTGCTCAAATATAAATTAGCCCTTGCAAAGCACGCTTGGTGGATAAATAAAAAGGAGGAAAAAGACTCCTTGAAGTTTCACTGTTAGGTACCCATAGCAAGGGAGAAGGCCAGGAGCTCGCGTGACCTGTGAACAGCTCAGGTCCTGCAGGGCGGAGGAGGACCCAAAGAGGTGGGTGAGATACTCCGGGTTCGAGGCCCTCCCTGCACTTGGGGCTACCTCTACGACCAAACCTTTCTCAGACATCACTTGATGTGGTGGGCACAGTGCGAATGCAGGGAGATGGGTTGTCCCCATCCTTGGGGAACCCTCCATTTCCTCCTGCTCGGCCTATTTCAGGGTAATGGTGATCAGGCACCATTAGATGGGAGTGGGTCACCTCCCTCTTGCCTGAGAGATGCTCTGGAGTCAACAATGCGGGTGAAGTCAATGACACCGTTGACTGGAGCTACCGTTGATGATCCTGTGCCGGTCATGACAAACAGCACTTCAGCTGATCCCATTTCTCTCTCAGCCCTCATCTCTTCCTCATGGTACGTGCCAGAGCCTGTCAGGAAAACACACATTTTGCTGCCTTGTTCCTCTGGAGGCCCCATGCAGAGCAGTGGCCAAGGACATCCTTGAAACCCTGTGAGCCCTTTGGCTCTTTAAGTACAGCACGTGCAAAGGCTTTGCTCTGGATTATAGAATCATAGAATGGTTCAGGTCGGAAGGGACCTTAAAGATCATCCAGTTCCAACCGCCCTGCCATGGGCAGGGACACCTCCCACTAGACCAGGCTGCCACCTGCGCACCAAAATCCAAGTCCGCAGGGGCAAGAAGATTGCAGGGGTGAGTATGATGTTAAATGACATTACACCTGGTTTCTCCTCCCTCATCTTTTCCTGTTCAGGAGATGGTAGATACTCTTGGCTAACAAGATAACGTTTCTTTGAGCCACATTCAGCCTGGTCACCCACGTGCTCAGCCCTGGGATTGGGATGCTGCGTACCACCGTGGATGGGGTCACGTCTGGCAGCTGAGGACTGAGAGACTGCTGCATTGGGACCCCATGGCAGTGTGACAGCTCAGGTAAGCACAGCTCCGCCGCGACCTTTGTCTTTGGGACAGCATCCCAGAATACTCTGTGGCAAAGAACTTGTTTTTTAATGCCAGAACAATTTGTAAGGACTGGTGATAAACAGCAAGTCTGTTTCAGAGGCATCACATTTATTAATGCATAGCAATGAAATAACTGTGAAAAGGCAGGAAAAATGCTTTAGTTCTCTCATAATGATGATACATCTGAGGTTAAATAGACAAACATGTTTTATAAATACAGTCTTCTAGGCTATTAAGGCTGTTCTCCTGGCTGAAAAGATACAAGAAATCACCACAAACTAACTAAATTTAAATGGCTTCTGTTCGAAAAAACCAGTTCACTATTAATAAGTTGTTGAATAACAGGCATTTAAAGAAAGACATAACTACGATATTAAATAGATAAATGTAAAATACTCTGTGTGCATTTAAATGTGAAGATCACATTAGGAGTAGAAAATTACAAAAATTTAAATACTGTAGGAGGTTGTTATGTAGGTAGTCTATAAAAAACAGGCAATTTGGAATTCCTCTAAAGAACATAAACCCTAGATAGAGCTGCTAGTTCCTTTGATAAAGACAGGTCTCAAGCTGAAGGTTTGATGTTTAAAACCCCCAAAAGGTGTCTGAGCTATCTTTTTCCAAGGGATTATATAAGATAAAAGCTTGCACTGTAAGTCCCTATTTTAAGAAACAGAGTTGCTAGGAAGTTGCTAATACGAAAGGCTAATTGTGCATGCAGTAAAAGTATCGCTCCATTCACAAAATAAAGTGCTAACTCTTTAATAAGGGTTGAAAATTGCCTGCTCAGGAGCTGCTGAGGGGTGTATGATGCTCAGGGGCTGTTGCCTTGTCCCCCCAGCACTGTGGCTGCTCCTAGTCCAGTAACACCACCGGCATGTCCCACGGGCATCATGGAAGCCCCTTTGTCGCTTCCGGCATTGGTGAGGGAATAAGAGGGTGACATATCTGGGTTTTGTACAGTTCAGTCTTCCCAAACTGTTCACATCTCAATTACCTACTACTTTTATTCAGTTCATCATGTTTTCTTCCCCTTCCCACCTCCAGTTTCTCCCCGGAAGGTCCCATTTGCCTGCATCAATTAGCTTCTTTGCGCTCGAATATTTTCTCTTTTGGATGTCGGGACCCAGGTGTCCAAGATACAATGCAGTTGCTCAACACTCCCTTTGCTGGCAGTGAAATGAGGCTTGCACCCCTCATTTCATACCTTGTGTTTCATGTCTTAAAAGGGCCGTATCCCTGCCCAGTTGTGCCTGGCTCTTTCTGTGGATTAGGAGCGCAGACCTGAACTGCTAATTTAAGCATTGCTATTAGTTGAATTGCTACAGTTTGGTGAACTTCATCTAGGCTTCAGGGGCTGAATCCAAAGCTGGTGTGAAATGTCATTCCTCCTTTGGATTTTCTGATTAAGGTGAGATAGGTCAAGGAGGGGACGTGCATTTTTTTGTGGGATGAAGGTAAAAAGAGCTGAGCACAACTGGGACAGTGGGGACCCTACACGGCCTCGTGGCACAGGGCAGACCCCTCTCCTTCCCTCTCCTCTTCTTGGGCCAATGAACACACCTGGTTCAGACCGTGCACTCGTGCGTTCCCACCCGTGGCATTTCAAGGGCTCATTTTAATCATCAAGGTCTTGTATTCCTGGTGATGCAGCAAGTTATCTCTGTGTACAAGAACTTGTGTCAGAATTAGGAACCAGATCCTCAGCTGATATAAATCGGCTTTGCTTCATTAATGTGGCTACCCCGGTGCTATCAGTGTAGCTGGGTTGATTTACAGCAGCTGAAAATCAGGCCCCAGAGCTTCCTTTTATTAAAACATTCTTGATCTGTAAAATAAAGTTGCAAATAAGATGATGGTGACAGAAGGGGATAGCCTGCTTTGTAGTACCTTGTTCACTAACATTATAAATGATATGGAAATTCAGTTGATGTTTTGCCTTTAAAATATTAGTTAAATCATTCTGTCAACACATATTTTTTAATACGTATCCTCCCTGTCAGATTTTACACTTAATCTTGGAGTCTGTAGACAGCTCAAGAGCATCACTTTCTGCAGCGACTCCTGCATCAAGGTCTCCTTTTCTGTTATATTCAGCTTGCATCTGTTTAAACACAAGATACGAGATAAATGATAGTGCCAAGCTTAAACATACATCATCAGGACTCTGATGCGAGGCTCTGGAAATGGCAGGCCAGATGGTGGAACGCAAGACTTAGACATCACAGTTTGTCATGCCGTGCTCCCGTCCGCCGTGCTAAAAATGGACTTCCCTGCGCACTTAGTCAATCATCTCTCCGGTGACCAGAAAGCAGGGGTCAAAACAAGAGATGTCACAAAACAAAGGTTGCGGTCCTGCTCAGCAGCTGTTCAGCTCTCCAAATCTGGACATCGTCCTTGCTGGCTACAGAGATGAAGTTAATAGTAGAAGGAGGTTATTCCAGATGATGGGTCTCAACAATCACTTTTACCTTTTTTTTTTTTTTTAACATAAGAGAAAATGTGCTTACTATTTATGTAGAACAGAGTCAAGAACGTAAAGGCCCATCTGGAATATGTAGTATTAGAGGACTGGTTTTTTGGAGGACACCAGAGAGATCGATACATAAATAAATTCCTGTAATGTTTGCTGTAGGGGAACTATGTAAATGCCATCCAGAGGAAAAAATTAGGAACTACCTCACTATATTTATGGGAGAAGACTTAATCAGGGAGAAGAGAGGAGGGGCAGAACCAAAAGACACTCATTTGAATGAAAGTTTTTGCCATTAATTTTGATTTGTGATATGCAACCACATCTGAAATGTGGCCACGCTTTAAATTTTTCACGTGCTGATCTCAAGACTATATTTAGAAACCAGTCTCACTGCTGAACAGGAGTCGAGATTGTATATATGAAACTGCTAGGAGTAATTGTATTTCATGCTCATTAATAATCAAAATACTTGTACTCGGAGGATAATTCATCACCACGTTACTTCAGATTTCTGTGCGTGCAATTTCAGTGAAACCTGACAGTTCAGTTCTTTTGAAATCATTTGAAAACAGCCCGGAGGAAGGATCCTTTGCTCCAGTTGTGTAGCAATGTAAATCCTGGAATAACGTGGTGGTGAACTGAGCTTCCTGGGGCTAAAGGCAAGCGAGGCAAGGCAAGGAACCAAAGCCTGCATCAGCAGATCAAACACCTCACAAACACACTGAATTTGAAATGTTGCTCCTAGTTATCAGGAGAATGTTTGTTGTATTATGCAGGGCAAGTTTGTTTGCTAAACTCTGACAGCTGGGCAAAAACATTGTATGCTGAATTTGGTTTGATTTAGGAAGGTAAGTTACTCCTTGCACTGTTGCGCTTAGCTTTGCTGTAGAAGAGAATGTTTCTTAGCTCATAAAATGCTCATCTCGGTGAGATTTTGTCTTATCGAGCAGCAACTTCAACATGTGTTTGAGGAGCGGAAAAGATTCAAATGAAACACACCGGCATTTTTTTAAAATTTGCTTCAATTTGCTATTCTTTCGATATTTTCAAACTGCCCTGAGCGTAGACGGGGCTGAGTAAGAGGCCAATGTACCTTAAAGCTTGTTTGCAAACATTGATCTATGCGCTGTGATATCCAGTTTAACCTGAAATTGGACCACAAGAAACTTAAATGCTTTACCCAGACTCCTGTCATCTCCACACAGAGGTTATACTTGCTCAACTGGGCACGTCCTTTGAACAAGGTGAAGGATGCACCGGTGCAGCAAAATACTGTCCCGTTTGAAGAAAATAAGATTCAGAGTTGTCCCCTGAATACAAGTAAGTGGAATTGGTTTTGGTTCTTTACTTTACAAGGAATAGGTCGTTATTTGTTTCCTAAAAAGAGATTTTTGGAAGTACATGTTGATGGTCCAGTTAACGTGGTGAAACGGGCCAGTAAATGTAGAGTCAGCCTGTTGTGGGAGCGTAGAGTGAAGCTGAATCGTATTTATGGGAGCAAAAAACCAAGAGCCCATTGGTATTTTATAGAGCTTTGATTTGATAGGTTATTGATTTTGGCTTTGGGGGATATAGCCCCTGTTGAGAAAGTATCAAACTCACACTGAATAAAATTGTCAAAAGCCTTAAAACCAGTAGTGAAGGACTGGCGAGCTCTAACGGTGGCGCTTCAAATGGAGTGGGGAAGATGTGCCTTATTGCCTTCAGACCTCTGGAAGCAGTTATGTGCATTAAATACTGGAATAACTTGATATTTTAAAAGCTTATACGCTCATCCAAGTAAAATGGGTTTAGAAGACTGCTGGGAGTTTCATTATTTTATGACTAAATCGATACCTAGATTTATGCCTTTTGGACATAGAAACTTGAATTTAATTGAGAAAATGGATCTAATGAGGATAGGCATTTTTTTATGCAGGTGCCCTTGTTTAAAAACACACACGCACACAATTCTGTACCACATGAAAAAAAACCCCATCAACTTAGTTTTAAGGGTTGAATTTACCCACCAAAGAGGGTGGCACACCCAAGACGTGGGGGAGCAGGCACCAGCAAAGGAACGGTAGTACTTCTGAACACCTGAGAAACCGAAGGTTTTTCTTTTTGCTCCTGAACACAAAATTAATTAGTTAACACAGAAAAGCATATTATTTTCCAACCTATCAGCAAAATTAATGTCCAGATGGCAATAACCTGGCCATGAAAATCAGCACTTCTCTGATTCAAGTGCAGCATCAGTTATTTCCTATTTTCCATTCTCTGGCAAATGTGTGATATTTATGGCACGCTTTTCCTAATACAAGCTATTATCTATAGTGATGAAAATCAGAAGGAAACTGTATTTAATATATTTAGCTAAATTCCTCTCCCTGTATGGAATCAATTTAAAAAAAAGCCCCAGACAAGTACGTATGCGTGTGCTTAATTTTATTCCCGTCTCCAAGACCAACTTTAGACCACATGCTTTGCCAAATCGAAATCAAAACGCAGAGTAACCCCATTGACTTCAGTGAAATAGCTTGTGATTCAGTCCCATATATTTGTCTCAATATGTGTTTCATTGGCTATAATAGGCAGAAACTATTTATGACACAAATTTCCTGGACTTTTACAGGCACAATTAGCACTCTGAAGGGCAGAAGAAAACTAGTAGGAAAAGCTAACAAGTATAGAAACGTAGATGGAGAAGTCATTAACATTTCATCTCTTCTATACATATACTCACACACACACACAAATGACTCTCCACTGGGAATGTACACATCTCGAAAATCTAAATTACACACTGAGAATAGGTTTGTGTCGCAATGTACTGCAAGAAATTTTCAAGTTTATAGTTGGTAAGAAATTAGCATTTACTATATAGAGAGACAACATGATGGAGTATATTTTGCTCTTTATGCTAAACTTCCATTGATTGCCATGGGAATATTCTACGTGTGGAAAGGCGGTAGGAGCTGTGCCTTTTACAGTAAACAACAGTGATTGTCGGTGATGTTTCTGTCTGCACTGAAATAAAGTGCTAACAAAAAAAATCTGTGTTCTTATTGTCTAAAAGCCACAGCCGATAGATTTTTATTTTCCCTACTGACTTGAACAGTAAACTTCTGTAAACAAAACCTGACGTGCCTATCTTATTAAATGTAATTTAAACGAGTACTCTGCAAAAAACCCAAAGATGCCTTCAGTGAGAAGATGCAAGGGATGGGACTTGGAAAGTCTCAGGTGGCACCGAGTATTGAGTTTTCTGTTCCTTGCAGAAATATTGCGGAGCCATGTTCTCACGAGGCGCTTGGGACAGCTCGAGGACAAGTTGTGACGTGGCTCGGCATCGCGCCTACCGGAGCTTCTCTGGTTGTGTGTTCTATGCTTCGGAGAGCTGTACCCAGACCAGGTCTGACCCATGGAAACGCCCCGCAGCAGACCGGGAGCATAAGCAGGAGCCGCACAATTCCCCGGAGCCTCCTCCCTCCCCCTGAACCCCCCTGCATACCAATCAATGGCTAGTTTCCTTCCAACGCCAGCCGGGAATTTTAATGACCATTAATGGGATTTATGCCTAGGCTTTAAGGGTAATGCAGACCCCGCGGTGGCACAGGGTGTGTGCTCCACCCACCCACCCCACCGGGCCAGACATCGCTTTAATTTGGCAGCCAAATTTGTCCCTGAAGTTAGTGGCAGGTTTGGGTGCAGGTAGGAGGCTGTACGAAGCCTGCAGGGCGCCAGCTACAGCAGATGAAGACGAGGAGAGGAGGCAGCGAGCCTCTGCTGCGCTCGGGGAGACGCTCTGTGGTCCAGGCTGGCCCCAGCACCCGCAACTGTGCAGCTGCAGATCCTTCTGTAAATGGCTCCCAATAAAAATAAAGCTCCAGAATGAAATGTGCACTTTGTATCTATTACCGCTCACCGTGCTGATAGAAATTCCCCGGCAAGTCTCGCTTGTTTTATTCAGGCGAGCGGGTTTCTATTGGAGTTAATGGCACGACTGTCATGTACAGTGAGCTGGATTTGTGCATCATTTTGCCCCAAGTAATTTTATAGGCAAGTGAATCCCGTGACGAGCTGATCGGATATCCTGCCCAACGCAAGCCATATAACTTTGTCCCGTGACTCCTGCACGAAGCCTGACTGTTGCTAACTAACTCTGCAAGTGTGGCATGCTCAGGAGGAATTAGCTGCTTTTTAAAAATAGATTACTTCCTGTCACATTCCGGTATTTTTACTGAGTGTTTTTCGCACTAATTTTCTGTGTCTCACTGATACTAACATTTCTGAAGGTTTTTTTTTTTTATAAACAACATACGATTACAAAAAAAAAAAAACTGGAAGAAAATCTGTAAGGGTAGTGCCAAGGAACTGTGGAGTACTGGAAGAATGAATATTTTGTTGCGTTGATGCGAGTTCAAAATGGATCTCATTTTCCTGAAATGTTTGCAGGAAGCAGGAACAGAGGGGAATGAAATTGCTGCAATGGCTATTAAAACCTTTCAGGTCGGTTGTGCCCGCAGGATGCGCCGCGAGGACCGTTTGGTTCAGCATCTCCATGTCAGGGATGATGCCGGGGCAGGGGCACCGCGGGGCTGTGCAGCATCGCCCAGCGAGGGCTCACGGGTGACGGAGATCTCTGCGCAGGGGATACAGGACCTACCCAAAGTCTAAACTTCTGCCATAAAATCCATCACTTTAATAAACCCACTCACAGCCTCTCTGACAGTCGCAATAGGATGTAAAACATACATTGGAAGATAAAGTATACGCTTTTGCCTGTTAGTACCTGTTTGTGGTGGGATATTTGGGACGACTCTGACAGTCCCATCCTCTCTTGCCTACAAAGAACATCCAAGTGAGGGCTATTCACTTGGGCTCTCCACAGAGAAGAAGGAAGCTTTCAGCTTCATGATTAAATCTACCTAAACTGCTTAAAAAAGTCTTCACTTTCATGCTAGAGCAATTTGCATTAGGGTTTTTTGCCAAGCAATTTTTTTTTTTTTCAGGCATGTTTTTTTGCTTTATTCTGTACATGAATAGAGTCCAGGTAAAATATTTTTAATTCATTTCAGGCTGGATTAGTTATTGGAAAAAAAGAGGTATTTTTTTTTCCCTTGTTGTTACTTGATTTAATTAGTGCTCTGTTTTTAAAGTGGCAAGCCAAACTTTGCCAAGTCTGGCTCTCTGACTCATGCTAACAGGGTTTTACAGCCCCACCTGCATCTAAGAGAAGGAAAAAAGCCCCAAAGCTTTATTTTTAACTCCATGTACATACCTCGTCCGTGCCATTAAAACACACACAAGTCCCAGCTCCCACTGTTTGCCCAGCGCTGGTCTGCGGGGGGGGCACTGAGCCGAATCCCATGGAAACCCATGGCACTGGTGGTCCGTGGGGTCTGCAGGAGGCAGGCGAGGGAGCTCCTTGATGTACCTTGTTTGCTATAGACAGAGCGTAAGTTAGCTTGAGGGAGGGCTTTAATTTTGTATTATCAATATTCTTCTCTCGTAGGAATTTGGGCCTTCGCACCCCTCCATCAGCTGAGCACCGTGTGGGTGGGTCTGGGACTGTCTGCAGTGGGTGACCCAAAACCTCACTTATTGACCCAACCCCCACGTCAGGTCTGGGAAAGAGAAAAAATGCAACTGCAATCCCCTTCTTTTTTTTTTTCTTTTTTTTTTTTAAACTCTTCTTTCTTCTCCCTTTCTCAAACCAGACGCCCGTGCCTGTAGCTGTGCTTTGCGCTCCTGGACCACAGCCGGATGCTGATGGAGGCCGCGGGGGTGAGCATACAGACACACACGGTCCCCTTCCCACCTCACTGACCCCAAGGCAGGACTCCCTCCTTCAGCTTGCCAGGAATCTGGGCATGAACCTTTAATCCCATTGGGAAAAATGCCATATTTACCATTGCTGGGGCTTTTTGTAGGATGATGGGTCCTGTTGTGGTGAATCTCTTCAGTTTGTAAAGCTTTCTTTGGATAAAAAAGCCTTTTCTAAATTGTGGAAACTGTCCAGGTTTTGTCATGTAAAAATTTTCCTTTTTTGCTTTGAAATTTTCATTACTTTAGGCTAAAACCTGTAAAAGTTATGTAAGGTAAAAAAATGAAGAAAAAATTTCAAAATTATCAAAATGAGTGATTTACTTTATCTCTGCTTTTTTGCCTCAATGGTCAGCTCAGAAAGGATTTTTTTTTTTTTTTAAATCCCCCCTTTCTTTATCCTCAACAGGGGCAGAAAAAAACCACAGAGGTGTCAAAACCTCTGACAAGGTGGGAGAACCCCATGTCCCCAGGCTCTGCACACAACCACCCTCCCATGGTGTCGGGGTCTCATTTCCCTCTCCTCTCCCTCCCTCCGTGGGTCCCAAATCCTCGTGCTGGAGGATGGGGGATGCAGAAGGATGCTCCCGGAGGGGGATGATTCCCTCCTCCCGGATCTCTCAGGGCCAGGATAAGCAGGCACGGGGCTTGCTTCTCCGCTCTCCCACCACCCTGCCTCATCCCGTTGTCCCACGAGGGCCCTGATCCTGCTCTTCCAACGCCGCTGGCAAACTCCCCGCTGGCTTTGGCAGGAACGGGCCTTTCGCTGTTGATTTTTTTCCCTGTCAATCAGTTACTTTGACATCTAAATGTCAAATGACACCACATGGCATTTTTTTTCCTTTTTTCTTTTTTTTTTTTTTCTTTGCTTGTAATTTAATTGCAAGCACAAAATGGTGGGTGCAGTGCGAAGGGTTTCGAAAGAATGTATCATTAGCAAATTCAATTAGCTGGCACTTGTGCTTGCTGGCATGGAGGGCTCTGACGACGGTGCCAGGGAGGCTGCTGCCGCGCAGAGGGGGCCACGGCGGGGCGGCAGCTCTCCCAGGCTTTTCCTCCTACCCTTCAGGAGCAGGAGAGCCATCCCTCCAAAATAGCTCGGGATAAGAGGCTGTGCAGTCAAATTCTCCCTCTGCAATGATGATAATAATACAAGGGTCTGTCCTGCTTCCAGGAATTGTCTCACTGTACGAGCAAATCAGCATTTCTTCAATTGTAGCATCATTCCTGGAAATAGCGCTACATGACATGCCCTCGCTGCCTGTCTCCATGTGAATGAGAATACAGCAAAGCTCATGTTTTCCATTGTTGAAATACTAGCATAAATCTTTCACTAATGCACTGCTGTCTTTTATTATAACAGTCACTGCAGCATAGAAAAGTACGTCAAATCTCTCCTTGTTGGTACAGTCAGTTGTTGGCATTGCCCTGACATGTTGTTTCTTTCCTCAAAATGGCTTTGTAAAGGGACTAAAATGAGTTGCTCAGCCTCTGGCAGCACCTTTGCGTGTTTTGACAAATCTGAGGCTTCAATGTTGTACGTAAGAAGGTTCAAAACAGTGGGGAAACAGAGTCCTAGTGATAGGTTTTGACAAAAGTCAGCCCCATGTCAGAAGTGACGGTCCCGGATCTCGGTACCGGGGCAGAGCCTGGGCTGGTGCCTGCAGGACGAGAGGGAGGAGATGCGAGGGACGGGGGTGGGCGCCTGGGGAGGGATGTCCCTTGGGTCGCGGGGTGGCCGGGAGCATCCCTCCTGCGCCATCAGGATGCTTGTGCGTCCTCTGCAACACCTGCGGATGCGGAGGAACCGCATCCTCCCCTGGCAGCCGTTAGCAGGGGCCCTCACTTCAGCAGGTAGACGCCAGCTTGCGGGAGCCGAGGATAAGGCACAGCTGTGTTTAAGTCAAAATCAGCTGTCCTTTGTGAAGGATGGATTTGGGCTGACCTGCGAGGGCAGCGGTTTGGGACCTGCCTTTGCCCATGCTTTCTGAGGGAGGCTGGTGTTGCTCTGAGGTATGACGGGACCTCTCTGCTTTGTCTTTCCTCTTCAGAACTGAGTCTGTTGTGTTGGAATGGGAACTAACAGTGGGAGACCTGAGGCTGGTTAAGCAAATGGTTATATAGAGAAATAATAAAACCACACTGAAGTAAGGAATTCATGACTAGCTTCTGAACCCCAGAGCATCCCGTATCCCTCTGTCTGTGCCTTCTCCCATCATTTCTTGTGTTGTTGCCATCCTGTGTTGTAAGTTCCTCAAACGGGCTTATGCCTTCTTTGATGTCTGTGTGGCCCCTTGTGGCTTTTGAATGCTCCCCCAATAGAAGAAATTACTCTTCCATGGTGAAAGGCTTCACCACAGCATCCAGCAGCACCAGGAGCTGGCGCTGCCCTGCTGCCAGGGAAAAGGCTGCCGAGGCAAAAGCACTCGGTGCTTTACCCCAGGCTGCCAGGACCAGCCAGCGGGGAATGACCACTGGCAAAGGAAATGAAATATGGAGGAGGAAAGTTAATTTGGGTGAAATCTATTCATCTGCAAAGTGCTTATCTTCACCACTCTTCCCCTGACCAGTGCTTGGCTGGTGCCTCACTGTCTCTCTTGCTCCACTTGCAGTGCAGGATGCTCCCAATCACCTGCTCCAACCAGGACACTGGCTTTTCTCTAGTGCTTAAAAATGTCTGTGCTTAAAACTGTCTCTCCTCTGTCTGCAAGAGGCGAATGCAGCTCCTCTTTCAAAGGAGCAAAGGGCACAGCCTAAGTCAGCTCTCCCCTTGGTTCACTTTCTCTCTGAGCTTTGTTCCTTCTGGGCAGGAAGAAACTTCTTCTTACCTATAAGACACTCCTCCTACATCCCAGCTTGGGAAAAGTGGCTTCTCCTGAAGCCAAAGGTTGTTCTTAGGTGTGGAGGAGAGCTTGTCTCACAGATCCCTCCAGGACGGTGTGGGCAGCAACACCAAAGTGCTGTAGAAGCTCAAGTCCTCTTCAAAAAGACGATGGCTTGTGTCCTGTATTTTCCCCTTTCTCTGCCTCTTGGTTTCCGAATTGTGTGATTCAGAACTGGATGTCCCTTCAGTGCCCAAGAGAGCTGTGTAAAGGACATACTAACATTTTTTTTTTCTGCACGGGGAAACTGAGGCAGGACTCTTGTGTGAGTCAGCAGGGCTGCAAATGGGTTCTGGGGCAGGACTGGAATTAAATTGTGCCTCAGATGAAAGTTTTCTCCCCAGAGGCATCAGACAGCCTAATCTCTGTGCAGACATTGCAAAACTACTGCAGTTTCTCGGGAGCATGAGCTCTGCCCCGGCCCTTCTCCCGGGGCGCTGGCAGCAGGGATGTCCCTGCTTCCCAGGGCTGCGGGGGGGTAACTTTCTGATGCCCCCTGCAAAAGACTGCAAAGCGTTTGGCATGGGTACGAATAAGCAGAAAGTGTTTGGCAAAGCTCCCTGGCATTTTTTATTTTTTTTTTTCTCCCCACTCTGCACAAGATGTTTTACAGCCTTTGTGAGCCCGCGTAGATGCTGGTTTCTGGCACGCGGTGTGCTGGAGGCTGCAGGCTGTTGCTGAAGCCTCGGGAGTGCAGCTGGCCTTTAAACCCGGCTTTATAGGAAGGAAACTCTCTGGTCCCACTGGAGGGGAGGTATGCTCTTGTGACACTTACTGGAAACAGAGCAGGTTTAGTTTGGTCAAAGGGGGGAGTATTTCCAAGGAAACATGAGGTTTTTAGGAGTGTTCCAAAGCCAAGGCAAGTGCAAAAGTTTTCAGTCCAATTGTCCTGCTTTCCCAGGCTAATTTTATGAGGAGGCCCTAAGATGTGAATGAGGAGTGATCTTGTTCAGCCTGAAAAATAAAATTAACACCAGGATGAAAAGGACTGAAGCCCAGAGAACCGCAAGTGTCTAATTTTTTTTTTATTTTAACTGAAGGATGCAAAGGCTCGGCTCAAGATATAACTGAGCTCCATTTGGAATAATGCGTTTCATACTCGCCTATTAAGAGAAAATAAAGTTAAGATCCCTTTGGATGGAGGCAAGCACTTTTTTAGTGCAATAAAGGAGAATAGGGGTGTTCTTTCTCTTCCTTCTCTTGTAGGACTTTCTACCCTGTCCTGCGTCCTTTCCCCTCAAACGTGCCACTTCTCTCTCTTTTAGGTAGGTAACTCCATCCCTCACAAATCAGCCTGTCCTTTTTTTTTTCCATTTCAGTGCTTAGCACCATTACAGTTCTCAGACAAAGTTCAACAAAAATCTGTATCCCACTAGGCAGGAACAAGCCTGGACTGTACCCACCTCCCTCCTCAAAACCGATAGTCACATTTCTCTTTCTTGCCAGCAACTTTGGAGTTCACTGTGAGTCTCTGTATCTTTGGTTTGTGCCTTATATGTATATTTTGATCCCCTCTTTTTTTCTTTCCCACTCCAGGCCTGCACACCAGCTCACCCTCTCACTGTAGGCATCCCCTGGTAGTTCACCTCCAGGGCTTTCCGGGGGTTGCAGGAGAGCAGGGAATGACAAAACCCGGGTAACCTGGGTTGGGATGGATGGCTGCAGAGTCTGCCAGCAGCGGCTGCTGTAGGTAAACCAGAGCACTGATATTTATACCACTCAAGTTGCCTCATTCCCCCAAGTGAATCTCCACAGAGCTGCTTTCCCAGGTGTGACTGCTTAGAGTACAGTCCTCCCTGTAAGTTAGATATTCTGTAATGAAATAGACTTCAGCAACTTCACTGCTATATATAAAGTTTCCCTCAAACCTTTTTCGAACTAAGTCCTGTCTCCTCCCTAGGAAGCATCTGCTTCCCATTGCCAAATTCTTCTGCGTTCCTGTCCCTTTGGTCGTGTTTTCTCTGAATCCTTTAAAAAAATGTGCATTTTGGCTGCACGGTCATGCCAAGGAGTGTGAGAGTTTGCACATTTCGAGCAGGGATTGGCCCGTCTCGAATTGGTGCATCCAGAGAACCTGTCACAAGTTCCTTGAAGCACTTCTGCCTTCTGTTGTGCTGGCACCGAGCTGACGGGCGCTCATTTTGCATGTCTCGGCTCCGCGCTTGGCTGGTGAGGATATTTGCAAGGCTGGATATTTCTGGTTCTACTCCACGGAAGCCTTAAATGGAGTATTTGCTGTGCCCTGCCTTACGAAAAGGAGCCTAGTAATAAAACTTTGAAGGCTCCTGTTCAAAACCCTTATGTCAGACCTGCCTGGGTGGTGGTATGTCTCTCTCCCTGTTTGCTGAAGGAGTTTCTGAATTTTTTGGCTGTCGCTACACTCCCTTAGCTCCCCTGCAGCTCTCCTTGCTTTGCCTTACCAATGGGTTTCATAGGGCTTATTAGTGCTGTTTCTTCCTATACAATTCAAGCCGTTTTTCACACGTAGATTCAAAGATTTGTAAGTGGCTTGCAGGGCAGCTCAGACTATTTGCTGTTTTGCAGGATTGCCCTGATGCTGTTCCCAGCGCTTTGAACCACCCTGTAGGGCTGACAGCAGAAAGCGCTTACAGCCTGAAACCCCAGAACAGGTCCTGTTCCATGAAACGTTGTCTTTGGAGCCTTAAAAGCTACACTTCTGCTGAGCCCCTTAGGACTTTTCCATCAGGCGGTGGCAGAAGGAGCCCGTGCTGACCGATTAGCAAACACCAGCAGCTGTAGATCGCTATCGTGCAGCGTGAGACACATCCCTTGAGGTTACCAAACTAGAAGTGATAGCATATGGATGCAGGTCTATCACCTGTCTCATCTGTCGGTGGTGACTTAATTATCTGGCACCTGGAATCCTCTCACTGCCCAAACAGAAGTCAGAGGAAGGAATGACTGATTTAAAATCTCCTTTCTCCAAGTAGATGCTGATCTTGTGTTGCCAGATAATTTTAATGGTGCCTTCTGACCTTAAGAGGGATGAATCGAAGTTAAATATCAGGCATTTGGATCTCGGCAAAGTTCAGCTTTCCAAAACGAAGAAATACAAATAGCTAGAAAGGCGAGGCTGCGCCGTCTCTGGATGGCTGAACAAGTGCCATTAGCGCTTGAGTGTATTCCCAACTAGATATAAAAGGAATCGGGAGTGTTAAGGAAAAACACAGTAAAGTGAATGCCTATTACAGCTGTCGCAATAGGAAAGTTGCAACATTTGCTTGTAGGAAAAGATGCAGAAGCACACAGAGTACCTGTTAGTGCGAGCGAAGCCAGACTTGGGCAGGATTTCAAGTGTTACAGACACAATCCTGAAGGCTATATGCAGAGCAGCATGACTTTTCCATGATGCTGGTTAAGAAGACGTGCCATTGCAAGTTTTTTTTTTGTTTTTTTTTTTTTTTAAGTTTCCTTGGGCCTTTATGGAGTAGACGCAGCTGAGGAGTGTTGAGCGTGCTGGGGGACTGAACCGAGGGAATGGCGTCCTTGGCTGGGTTATAAACACGGCTTGCCCCTTGGCCCCCCTCGCTGCAGATCAGATTTCTAGCTGAGAAATAAAGTTCTAGGAGGAAAAAAAAATCCACCCTTGGTCCCTTTGTTCTGCTTTCCCGTTTGCAAACTGTATGGTCTTTTACTTCTCCCTCTTTCATCTTTAAAATTAGGAGCTCTCTGGATCAGACATGGTCTCCTCCCATGCCCGTGAACACTGGTCATGACAGAGCCATTACAGGCAAAGACAGGGGGCTTTATTCCACCAGAGATTCTGGAGCTTGGGGAAAAAAACTGGTTCAGATAGATGTTAGAAAATTAAAGAACCCATGTAGAAGGATCATCAAAGAAGACTCATTCTGGAAAAAAAAGGAAGGTTTCCGTTCTAGTTCTTATTTTATATTTTAATGAAATGGAACGGACGGTTGACCTGGATCTCAAGGACTTCCCAGGCTCCCAGGAAAGGGTCTGGGTCGTTCTTCTTTCTGTGGGCTGCCAAAGCCCTGTGGATGCCTCCAGAGAAATGAGCAGTTCCCAATGCTACCTTGCCCATGATGCTGCAAGGTCTGCTTTAGCAAGTGACCACTCTGTCATGAACAAACATTTTACTGGAAAATTTCACTCAGCCTTAGCTCTGATAACTGTGAAGCTTCTAAAGGTATTAACAAATAACGTTGGTTCTGGCTTTGTGTTAAGAAGGTTTCTATCACAATTAATCTTTGCCTGCTCTCCATCCTTCTTGCTTCTTGGAACACAGAGGCATTGCTATAAATATCTGTGAGTATAAATATAGTTTTCTACGTACACATATACACTGAAGTGCACAAATTGATATTTTATCATATGATACCGTACTGTGTCATATAACTTAATGCAATATTGCACGTCTGCAATGAGAAGACACATTTTTCTGTCTCGGTTAGTCAAAGTGAAGAATCAAAGGTTAATTTCTTTCTGTCTGAAGTTTGCACAAAGTAAGTTAGATCCAACTTTACTATGCCATGATAAACTTTGCATAGTATATCTTTTATAAAGGTAAAACACATTTTCCATGACTTAAACCTTTGTGGATCGGTGCTATGCTAAGGGCAATTAGATTTAACATCCCTGGAAGTTCCAAAGGCATTTTAAAGGACTCGCTCTTTTGTTCCAACTCTGGTGCTCAGAGAGACTGAGACATTTTTGGAATGGGTTTTGATGGGCTTATATGAAAATTTATATGACTAAGAACTGGATTTGTTCCTCTGGAATATTATGGATTATTTTTATGTTGGAATTACATAAGTGTGCAGAGCTGCATGCAGTTGGCTTAATGTAGCTAAAAATATATCTTCTGATTTCCATTTGGAAAGGTAGCTGGATTTTTCCATCTTCCCCTCTCAGTGATGACTTTATGGTGTGCATGGGTTATAGATTATAGGAAAAATTGAAATGCATAGTAAAATCAAGGGGTTTAAAATGGATTACTTTTGATTATATCTTTGAGAAGATGAATATCGATGCATGTCCTTCTCCACTCCTGATGTTGAACTGTGTTGAAATCCCGTACAAATGAAACTTATTTCAGAGGGACCATCTGGAAGTAAATGAGGACAGGAGTGGGCAGCACATGAGGAAGCAGAAATCTCGAGGAGCTGGGTCAAAGGCCCACTGGTGCTGGTTCGGCTTTCATATCATAGCTCATTTGCCTCTGGTGCAGCAGGAATCACAAATATTACCCTGTTCCAAGGAGCAATCGGAGATCACCAGCTAGTAACAACTGCTATCGGCTAAATTACCCACAGCTACCCCATCTCTTTCTGCTTCTTAATCCTTTACCTGTCTCTCTCTCTATATATATATGTATACGCAGTAGACTTTGTTGGACATTGTGCTATCCAAAAAAACACTTCTTGGAGAGAGTGTTTTCCAGCTCCATTTTTGTTGAAAAGGCTCATGAAGTGCAGGGTGAGCTCTCCTGTTCCAAAAGAGAACAGATTAGAAAACCCGATCTTTTTATTTTAAACAATTGACTGTCCCATTTAACACCAACCTTCAGCACATTTTGCTTCGCCCTTCATGTGGAGCAAAGACACAACACCCCAAAAGTTTTTAGGAGCTGAAACTGGGGTTCTGTGGGCAGCTTTGCTGTTTTCTGAGTAGAAAAGTTTGCGTGTACGATGACTGCATCAAGTGATAAGCCACATGGACACTCTGAGGGG
This sequence comes from Rissa tridactyla, assembly GCF_028500815.1. Lineage (NCBI taxonomy): Eukaryota > Metazoa > Chordata > Aves > Charadriiformes > Laridae > Rissa > Rissa tridactyla. The sequence continues at coordinate 10,997,347 of NC_071475.1, forward strand.
ATGAATGATGCAAATACGCTGCAATAAAGATGAACAAAGGGTGACCCTGTAGATTAACTACACACTTGTTATTTACCTAGGACAGGTACAGCATAAAACTGAGGTGCTAACAGGATACTTCCAACAGTTTTTTAAATGCTGTGTAAGATAGAGCATGTTTTACAGCACAGAACCAAAATTCTACTTTTGTTTTGCTTCTTCTGGCCTGTATGTTTTCTAAAATGGACGTCACTTCGGCTGTATAATCTTATCATATTTAGATTTGATTTAAATCCTGCCTTTTCTCAGCTGTGCTTGCTAATGGAATCACTCATGCTTTTTATACAGTTGATCTAATAATAGTTTCTTCACTGCTCTCTGGCATTATTTTTTACTTCTTAGAAATCATGGCAAAACTGGCAATATAAATTGAGTCTGCATTTTAATGATATTGATGGTGATTTTCTTGTGTGCTTCTATAAGGTGGGTTTTTTTTTTCTCTCTTTGTACCATGATCATTTTAATATACTGTGGCACGAACATGTGAATGACTGTTTCAGTTGCAAGATTCTCTAATAAGGAAAAAGACTTTTCCAATATTACTTTGTCACTTAACCTGCTCTGCTCAGGCAGGCCATCAACAGATGCAGTGCAGCATTGCTATTTTCTGTTGTGCTTCAACTCTGACCACAGAAGAACTGACTCTTGGGACAGAAAGTGCTCTGTTTACACTCAGACCTTGGCATTTTTCCTAAGGGTACCAATTATAATGGTGTTTTTTTGTGATATGGGCACACATCCATTATGAATTGGCTTGCACCCACCAACTCATTTTTTACAGGCCATGGAACATGCATCAGATGGCAACGATTCCTGTTCGTGTGCAATGTTAAGGAAATCTAGATTGTTACCAGCAGAACAATGGATTCCATAGAATTGTTCTGTTGTGCAATTATATGCTCTTGTATGCTACGAGAAAGTACAGTTTCTCAATAATTTCCTCCCTCTTTTTTTTAAAAAAAAAAACACAGGAATGATAGATTATTAACCATGATTAATACTCAGTTGCTGTGAATTACAGTGGAGCAGTGCCTGGAAATCCCAGTCTGTTTGGTAAACTTATTTTCTGGCATAGTATTTCCTTGCATTTATGAGGCCTAAAATACAGCTTGACATAGATGAAGATTAAAGCAATGGAACCACCCATTTCATGTAATTAAAGGAAAAATTTAATAGATACATACTTTCTTAGTCCAACACTATTGAATGTTTTTCAATACTGTACAAGCATAACAATAGGAGAAATACAATTATGAACATCTTAGTTGTGCCCGTATTTTGCTTTCTTCCTGAGAACCAAAGTCTTCTAGAGCTCAGCTGTAGCATTCAGCCTGAATCCCTAAGCAGCGCTGGATGTGCGTTGTCTTGATGTTTGGAAGATGTTGGTCATTCTGGTTGTGATTGCTTAAGAGAGTATGAACAATCAAAATGCTCTAGGAAGCAGAGGAATGTCAAAGGACATAACGTAATATGCTCCATCCCTGTATTTGGGGGTGTACACGGACTAATTTTTGTTAGCCGATATCTAAAGGGACTCATAGCGTGCATGGAGAGTAAGGCACCAGAACAACCTTATGGAAGGGCGCATGATCAGTGAGAGAATTCCATTTCCTTTGGGATAGCTGATCTTTAACCTTTTGGAAGCACCCTGAGGCCTTTCAAGTTCAGTCCTCTGTGTGCGGGGTGCAGTACAATATTTAGCAAATGATAATCTTTGCTGTAAAGAGTTTGTGTCCTAATCTGTACTGTGTCTGGAGAATACAGTGAAAGGAGGTGAAAAGACATTTTCCTCTTAAGGATGAGGCTGCTGGGTCATTTCCAGGAGCAGATCCTTAGAGAGCATCCCATGGTCCCTTCCTGCAGAAGGTAGCAACATAGCTCTTCGTTATTATCTCTGTCTCTCTCTTCCCCCAACCAATCTGTCAGCGCATTTATGGTGCTGAGGGGAGGCGTCGTGTCGGAGCGATGTTCCCGTTTGCAAAATGGTAACTTCTATTTGTTGTTCTGAGGAGCTGGTTTCACACGCTGCGGAGCTGACATCTCTCCGGGAGCACAGCTGAGTCCAACATGTTCAGAACAGCCATCCACCCAAACGCCTCCTACTCAAGCACTCAGACCTTCCTTCCCAGTAAATAAAAAATACAGAGACAGCCTTGAATTGTTCCAAATATTTCTGTTTCACTGGAATGTCTACCCATGTTCAGATCTGATAAATGTCTGTTTCTCTGGCCTAGGAAGTCAGTTTAGTGTGGAAATAGGACGGCTCTCCAAAGAGGAAACCCAGTTTCTGGAATAGTTAGTGGAAAAGTCTGATTGAATTTCTCTGGTGCCAAAGCATTGAAGGGTTCCTGTGTGTCATGAAAGTACAATTTTGCAATTAACAATTTTATGACAGAAAATAAAGTCATAGTAAGCTGCTGCTTCTATGACTTTGTACGAAATAACACGTTTTTCAAGGTTTCATTGCTCATACAGAAGGCCTCTAAAAATCTAATTCCTAAAACAGGAAACCAAGCAATGTGCCATTGTACGCTTTAGGCAAGGAGATATTGCTGTATTATTTACAACACCACCATTCACTACAACAGCAGCTCTCTATATCCCACAGTGTGATTCATTTCATATTGTTGGGACATTCTGTCTAGCCATGGCCATCACCATTGTAATTCTGTCTTTGATCTTACCCATGCCCTACAGTAGACATGACCTCAGTTTGCCAACCTATGGATTACAACAGGAAAAAAAGCGCTTTTGAATAACAATTCCTAGGAAAAGAGTTGGGGGGAAAAAAATCATGCCAGTAGTCCTTAATTCAGCCCCACAACTGATGCATGGAGACCACCCACTTGCCATGGGTGATCCCAGCATGGCCAATGTGTACTACCTTGCAGGCTCAGAGCTGGAACAAGACATCCTGGCCTGAAAGACAAGTTTCTCATCTCTGGGTCACTCACAGGCAGCCTTGTGGTGTTTGCCACCTTCTGGTTTCCTCTCCTGGGCTCCTTCCAGCCATTGCCCATGAAATCTCCCCTTTTGGACAGGAGCATCAAGAGCAAGGTTGCCAACATGCAACCTTGGTACTGCAATATTGGTACTTCTCTAAGAAATGGTATGCAGGGCATGTTTTCTCCTTTTCTGACTCTTAGACTCTTTGGGTCATTTGTCTTTATTCCTACGTGCCCACTTGCCACTTTGTCGAGAGCAACCTATGGTAGAAAGTGGAATGATCCAAGCCTCTGTGGCCCAATCCATTGCACTGAGAGTTTAGTTGTGAGTCTCGGTATTGGGAGATTTAAGATCAAAAATCTAGCGGAGAGTGCAAACTGGAGCATTAAAGCTCAGCATTGCCCAGCCCAGGGTGTGTAAAAGCACTGCCTCCCAGGTGGCGGTGGTTATTGCTTTTTGGGTTTGGGTCCAGACCCACCTTGCAGCCTAGCACAGGTCTGGCAATTAAGGAGTAATGACTTTGTTCCTTTAGGTGGCTACAACTCACAATGCGACGTCACAATTAAAATGAGCAAACCTCTTTTACTCCCCACCGATGTCCTGGAAGGAGCACAGAAAGAAGGTAGGCTGGCTGCTTGCTGTAATTCCAAAGTTTGTTGTCCTTAGGTCACTGAGCCTTGTAAGATACCTGTACAAAGATCACTAACAGTTATACCTTCTTCTTACTTTCTGATTTTTTTAAAACATTAATTTTTCAGAAGTTGTGGGGGGGAAAGCAAATTCACATGATTTATTTTTTTCCATTAAATATCCATGTGTCAGGACTACAGATTTGAAACTCAGATTATTAAATGAGTGGCTTCAATGCTTTCAGCAATGCTGAGTATCCCGGCATCTTGTCCACGATTCTTGTTTGGGATTCCCCAGGCGCTTCTGCACTGAGATCAGCGGGGACTTGGGGAGAAGTTTTAGCGCCTGTACAAAGCAAACACTCTCTTTGGTGTTAGTCTATAAATATCAAATGTGAGCAAGGAACTGTATTTTTCTGTGTGCTTGATACCTGCATTCTGCACCCTCAGGCAGCTGAATTTACATGCTTTTGTTGTCATATGTGTAATGTGCAATATGTATTTCCTTTTTATTAATCAGACCTGCCATCAGAAAAGAGATAGAGGGAGTTTGAAAGCACAAGCAGGATAGATACTGTCATTTTGCAATCTTTTGTGCGCAGGTGGAGCTGGCTGTTTCCAGTGGAATAGGTGGCAATATTCTGCTGCTTGCAGAAATCTTACAAATGGAAATCAGGCAAAGGAGTTCCTGGCTATCCATGGGGTAATTCTCCTCTGGAAGTGTGCACTCAATTCCCATTTAGGCTAATTACACTTAAGAAGCCCTTTCCTATAACTAATGAACAATAGGCATAACCTGTTATTACATAACCATAGGCACGCACATTAATCCACTGTCGAATTGCACTACCCTGTTAAAATGCTTCCTCTACAAAATTCACTGGAGATTTTTAGAGGCATTTGCTGTAATTACCACTAGCATGGTTTCTAATTCATTTAATTTTCTTTTCTACCTAAACTGAGCATATAAGTGTGTTTTAAGAGATTGAATAAATAAATTTTTAATTATAAAATGATGTTATGTCATACATTATTAATAATAACCAACAATGTGTAATACATGTTTAGGTATGAATCCATTAGGAAGATGAACTAATGTATATATCAGTCCTAAAATAACATCCTAATTTGTCCTGTGTTTATGAATGGGGAAATCTGTGTTTAAAGCAATTAGAGGTTTATAAAAGCCTTGGATTGACAGTGGGTAAAGCATCAAGCATGCTTGGCACTTTGGAATTCTGTTGTTGTTTATGGCAAAGGAAAAAAACCCTTTTCTGCCCTTTATTGGTTTCAGCAGTTTGTGAAATCTTACAACCAGAACGGGACAGATATACGGACCTCCGGGGTGGGAGCAGTGTGATGCACGTGGTCCTGTTGGCAAACACTCTGGTTATTATTGTTATCTTTTTGAAAAACAAACAAACAAACCCCAAACAAACCCCAAACAATTCATTTGTACTCTGTCAGTTCACTTTCAGGCAGTTTTGTGGAATTTTGTCACTTATTTTCCTATTAGCGATAGCAGACTTCGGAAATCTCCATAGCAAGTTCCAGGCATTCACCAGTCTCGTGGCAGGACTCAAAAAGGCTGCAATCAATGTCACAGTCGCAGTTGCAGTCGTTGTTGGCGTGGTCTTCGCTGGAGGTCTGGTAGTATCTATTGGATGGACAACAGGTATCTGTCAGCCAATGTTCACAGGTATCAGGCAGCATTATAAGAAAGTCCCAAAATTGGCAGAACAAGCAGGCCAGGATAAGTGTTGCGCATTCATCTAAGAAAAAGGAAAAGCAGTGAGACATAAGAAAAAGGGCGTGCTTGATTAGCCAGGCTCAGGCTAGTCCGACTACACAGAAATGAGATGCGAGACAGCACACAGGGCAGGCTAAAAATACATTGACGGCAACTACTCCCGTAAAGTCAAACGAAAGGATTTGTTTGCTGTGTTGTTTGCCCTGGAAAAACAACGGCGGCGTGAAAATAATTTGAACGAAAATATTCAGTGGTAGTGAATTTCAGAGGAACAAGTATGCTGAACCAACTTTCCCTTTGAACGCGATGATCTCAAAGGTCTTTTCCAACCTAAACGATTCTATGATTCTATACACCTAAAGTGTTTGGGCTATATAATTCAGCACAGGAGTGCACATCCCGCAGCAGGGATGCTCTGCTGGAGGGGTTGCAGCCCCGCAGGCGTTTGGAAGTGCTACTGCTTTGTGGTGCCACATGCTCTACCTGACCATCGCACGAGACACTGGAATTTATTTTCTTTTTCACAAGAGTTTGCAATTAAAGATAAAAATCATGAGGCTGCTCCTGCTAATTCTAGGAAGGCAAAAAAAAAAAAAAAAAAAATCAATGAAAAAAAACCCCCAAAACCTTTCAGGGACGCTTTTGTCTGCATACAAAGAGTTCAGAACTGTATCCTTATTTAAAACAATTGATTTCTGGGCTGTATGTCTGTTACTGAATCAATCCTTGCTGGAAGTCGGTGCGCAAACACCCACAGCTTTTGTGGAGACAGAATCTGACCCTCGGGCTCTCCAGGTCTTACTTTTCTACATGGTCAGTCTGGATCCGTGGGATAGCGTGTCCCTGGCTCATGAATTCGATGTGGCATCTGGATAATGACTGAGATGCTCTTATGAACGAGACCAAATCCGCAGGGGGAAAAAAAAAAAAAAAAAGAGTACAGATTCATCATCTGCTTGTAGTTTGATTTCTGTAAGTAGTCTGTTTCAGTAAAAATGTTTAATGACATCTAGATTGCCAAACCAAAGACAGGGAGGAAAGGCATGTCCGGAGAAAGCATTTATGGAGGGCAGCGAGCTGATCAATTCTCAGCCCAGGGTCCTTCCGCTTCCCCACCGAAATGGGTTTCTCACCTTTTCATTCACATGCTTGTTAATTTTCAAAAGGAGACAAAATTTTGGAAAATAGCATCCACTAGGACATGTGTCTGGAGCCAGTGAATATTCCTGAAATCTTGGTCACCGAGACAAAAACTTTGTGTAATGTTTGTTCCCCTCAAAGATCAACTAATTAACTCCCCGCCATTCAATCTACAGCATCTGGGGAGGCTGCCTCCGGGTGCAGCAGGGCTCGGAGCAGGTGTGAGATCCTGACGGTGTGAATCCAGTTGGAGTGCAAAGACCCAGACCTTTCAAATCTTATTTTTTTTTCCCTCCTTGTTTTTGGAAAGGAAAAATGCCTTCAACAATATGAATGCCTTTTCATTGGTTCTTTCAGGAAAACATATGGTTATAACCACATTTCTTGCCCTAGGATGACTAACTGTGAACTCATTCAACTGCATTGGTTCTGTTGTGGCATTTTCTATCTCACGTAACATAAAGTTCACTGCCAGGAAGTTTCCAGAATTATGCTCTTTTTTCTTTTTTTTTTTTTAAGAAAGCTTTCTTGATGAAAAACAAAATTAAAAAATCATTCCAGCTTCTTTATTAAAAAAAAAAAGGCAGTTAAAGCAGGTAGCAAGAATAAATAGCATGTGATTGAACTTCTTTCTAAGTAGCATATCATCACCAATGTTATCAATTTTAATACATATTTAAATATGTCAAGATCTATTTAAGTTCAGACAAGCACAACTAACTTCTGAGTCAGTCCTGTAGAATAAGAATGACTAGATTTCAGTGATACTTAGTAAATTCGTGCTTATATTTTTTTCTGACTAAATGAACTGAAATAATTATAAAATTGAAACATTTTATAAGGTGACACTGCTGCATTTAATTGTATGAAATTTACACTGTAGAAAATGCAATCATTTTATCCAGTAGTCCTTGGTGTAATTAAGACTATTCTTTTTAGATATCTTCTGTTTATGAAATTTCCTTCCTATACATAGATGTGAGCGATGAAATTCAAAATTATATAACAATTAAGGACCTTTCAAATTTTTTTTTCCCCCTCTCCGAAGATCTGTTTTCTAATAACAGGGTTTTTTTTTTTTTTTCATGAATATGTTAACCACAAGGGTGCTTAAGTAACCTGGAGAGAATAGATACGATTCTTAGGGCTTCATCCAGGAAAGAGAGCACACAAAAAGCACAAGATTTTAATAATAAAGTAATGTTTCAGCACAGAGTCTGTGATGTGCAGTAAAGATGCTTTTAAATTCCCATCAGAGCACACACCATGAACTGTGATAATGGATGTAACACATTTCGAAAAATCTGCATGTGTGAGGCTTTTTTGTCCTGTTTTAAGTGGGGTAATGTATATAAATAATAGATATTAGCAATTAAACATCCATTCCTATGCATTCATTTATATATTTGGAAATAAATTAGCCACAAACTGCATAAAAGAAGATGCAATCTCCTGTTTTCTCCTCTGTTTTCCCTGCTGTTTGCGGAACGGCATTACTGCATTCATCTCAGTGAGAACGACGACCTCGGCTCTCATTCTCGACATTAGTCGATTAATTAGCACAAAAGTAGAACTTCTAATAATCTTGCTAGCCTGCCTTATCTCCAGGTTTTCCTGCTCTTGTTGGGTGGCTGTCAGCTCACTCTCTGCCCATGCAGAGGAAGTCCTGAGCAAACCTGGTCCAAAGCTCGCTGAAGCCACGGCGATCACCTTTGTTGAGACCTATGAGCTTTGGATCCGCTCCTCTCTGGGAGCAGGGAACAAAATAATTGCCGATTTCCTCAGCTACTCCTCTGCCTTCAGAGGTTCTCTGTGCACCAGCGAACAGGATTTGGCCTCGTGTGTGTGGAATAAGCAGTAACTTGTCAGAGTAGAGTGAGCGGAGTATGCAGTGACAACCACAAATCTGGCTTCCTTGGGTTTTCTTGGCTTCCATCCAGCCCTTAACATTATTAATTGAGCACAGATTGGTTTTTTTGTTAATTTCCTTCACTTTTTGCTTTTTTAAGGGGTATGAAATCTGTTGTTTGCATCACATGGTACACACCTGTGTGCCAGTAATGGTTGAGGGGCCTGATCAGATAGTCAGCAAACTGAGAAATTAGTGAGTGTCTGGACTAGAGGACAAGCCCCCTAAATGAAATAAATACTTCAGGTCCTTCATTGAAATTAAATGTGTTCTAATAGATGTATCGGACAGATCCCTTTTATTACAGGATCAGTGATACAATAGAGATGGCAATGGTTCCTGGAGAGCACGGTGGTTTACTGTGTTGATCTGTATTTAGAAATTCTTAATTTAGGAATTGTTAAATGGTATACACGATAGATCTCAACTCCATTTGGTATAACACGCTAAGCCCATTATTGCCAAAAGCACACATAAGAAACTTCAGAAATGCTTCACAGAAGCCCTTTTCTTTCACATCCGCTGGAATAACCAGGAATAGCTGCTTCTCAGCATAATTCCACTAAAATCAGGGATGTTATATTATTTAGATCAGTGGGAGCCATGCCCCTTGGTCTGTAATGAGTGTCCACCACCAATACTATCCATTAACTCTTGGTTATACTATTGCCTCTGAAACTCTTAAAAAATAATGCAGGTATTTGGCTCTTAAACTTGTGCTTTTACACAATATAAAGGATCAGCTCCTTTTTGGAAAAGGTAAGACAGCTCTGATTATTAGCCCCAGAGCAAGCTCTGTTTTAGCAATGTTCATTTGTGAAAATGCACTTGAACTATTGCTGCAATTTTGGTTTGTAACTACCTTTCAGAGTGCTTTGTTTTCAAATACACTTTTTCAAAACACAGAGCATACTGAACTAACCAGAAGCCCTACCCACGTGTATCCACCTGGCCCAGCCATCAGAGACAGTTCTCTGCAGAAGCAGGGTAGAAGAGAGCTCCTCATCCTCAGCCAGGTGGGTTTTGCAGTGTAGACAGCAGAGGGAGGGTTTGGTGATGGGTCAGCAGAATGGCAGGGCTGGATGCAATGGTCCATGCATGGCTTGCATATATGAGTCCATGGAAGTCATATGCCAACCACCAAACACAGCATCTGTTCAGCAACCACAGCAGCTGCGGCAGTACCAATGTCAAAAGCAACCCCCTCTGCTGTTGGGGAGAAAGGTGTCCATAGAATCATAGAATGGTTCAGGTTGGAAGGGCCCTTAAAGATCACCTAGTTCCAACCCCCCTGCCATGGGCAGGGACGCCTCCCACCAGACCAGGCTGCTCGAAGCCCCATCCAGCCTGGCCTTGAACACCTCCAGGGATGGGGCAGCCACAACTTCTCTGGGCAACCCGTCCCAGTGCCTCACCACCCTCACAGTAAAGAATTTCTTCCTAATATCCAATCTAAATCTACCCTCTTTCAGTTTAAAACCATTACCCCTCATCCTATCATTACACTCCCTGATAAAGAGTCCCTCCCCATCCTGCCTGTAGGCCCCCTTTAGGTACTGCGAGATACTCTGTTTGTCTGATACCGACACTCATACCTCTGTGCAGGTATGACACTCATTACAAAAGTACAAATGCTCTGTTGTGTATTAGGCTCTAGGCTCCTCTTCTATGACTTTAGTATCACTGACAATTTAAGATCACCTTCTACAGGTTCTCATCTATCACAAAAATGTCTGCAGGGCAACTTAATGCTGCTTTTGGCTATGTTCTTGAACCTCCTGTTCAACGTGTAAGCAAGTTAGATACACACAGTCCTCTTGCAATGGGCATTATTTACAAATCAGCTTAAATGTGATCTGTTTTATAAAACATACCGTCACTGTCTCTCTGATGTACTGATGCGTCATCTTCAATGTAAGTGAATTCTCTGCATTTCTCCAGGGAAGCGATGGATGATGTGCTCGCATCTGAGAATTTCTTCCCATTTTTGGTACCTTTTGATGAAGCGTTTGTGATGCTGAATTCTGCGACAGAACTCATAACGATACCTTTCATAGGCTTTTCATCTGTATGTTTTTCATTTGTAAGCTGGTTATCTGGTGGGATTAGGAAAAAAAAAAAAAAGACTTGTTTGCGATACTAAGACAGAGATCTGAAAGAATAACATATGCAGAATTTCCAAGCCTACAGTTGTTTACTTCCAAGGCCTAACCCTACTTACCTAATGATTTCTGTCTCTTTATGCAAGTCGAGTTTACTCATAGTGTAAGTATTTGTGAACTTGCATTCCAAGGTTTTCTCTTAAACCCAGTGGATTTAGAGACTAAGTAATAATTCGCTCCCACTGGGTGGGATCAGGTTAGGAGAGAGAACAGAACTATTGCCGCAGTCGACATCTATTTTGAGTGTGATAGCCTAAATTCAATTTGTGATATAAAAGAAGGCAAAAGAATTATCACGTTTTTTCAATGGCAGCTCCGTTTCCCTAAATTTTCAGCCAACGATGTGTGTGTAGGTGGTACCTAGATGCAGATGTGCCAGCTCGCCATGGCACATAGTCTTGTAGCAAAGAAAGCCAGATGGTCTTTGTTTAACATCCAGATTCATTATTTCATAACTTCATCCACACTTGTGTTGTTGGCCTGGAAGTCAACTAGGAGATGGGACACTTCACATGCTGTCAGTATGCCAGAGAGGCAGCTGAAAAACCAGAGGGAGAGCTTAATTTTAAGCCCAAACTAGGGGAAGGGTTAAGAAGAGTTCTGAGCTCAATTTATTCTTGAAGAACTTCTCAGGCACAGATAAACATGGGTTGATATATAGTTTCACTTACTCTCCGAAGTGATCAAGAGGCCAAGAAACACAGTCATTCTCTCTATGGTTGGGATGATAAAACCTCATCAATTCTTATCTACAGCTGATTAACTCCTGTGCCTCACATCAAGCACAGCCTCACTTTTTATCTTACTTAAATCTTGTGATATGCCTGCTCTTGAGCTATATACAGAAAATCAATCTTTACAAACACCTCAGTTTTGCAAACATTGCTTTCTGAGAGGAACAGTAAGTCTGCGCTCTGCTGCAAGGAGCCAGAAGAGAGACCCCACGTATGTCTTGTTTTTCAGGTACCTTTGGCCCCTGACATATATTAAAGAAAAGCCAAGAAAAGATTGATAGAGAGTGAAACCTTGATGAGACTGCAGTTGTGTCCCACAATATCCTTGCAGCCAAAAGGAGGACACGTGGATGGGATGGATGGCTTGCAAGGTAGGTGAAAAACCACTGGGACCATTGGGCTTGAAGTAGCAGGAAGCAAGGATTTGAGGTCTAACTGGTACCTGAAGCAAGTCCGGTGAAAGCCACCAAGGTGGTGAGGGGTCTGGAGCATCTGATGTATGAGGAGAGGCTGAGGGAAGTAGGCTTGGTTGGCCTGGAGAAGAGAAGGCAAAGAATGGTGCTGGATGCTGTCTTCCACTTCATAATCAGGGTAATGCAGAAGCCAGACCTTGACTCCTCCCAGCAGTGCACAGAGGTAAAGGGACAAGAGGCCACTGTCCCAAGCTGCAGCAAGGGCAATTGGGATTGCATATGGGAACAAAATCTTCATCGTGGGAGGTGTAAAGCACCATGGCAGACCCCAGCGAGGATGGGGAATTGTGGAGAGCTCAGCTGGGCACGGACCCCAAGAACCTGCTCTTACTGCAGTTAACCCTGGTTTGAGGCAAAGGCCAGACGAGGTGACTTCTAGGAGTCCCTTCCAGACTAATTTTTCTATGATTTCTATGATTCTATTTACTTACTGAATGAGCGAGCAATTCATTTAAATTTTTACTCATAGTCACATTTCATGCCATTTTAGATGATCTTCACGTGGTGAAATACGTAGAAAGCAGAAAAGCTGGGTAGAGGTTAGCAGTGTAAGACTTTGGGAGAGGATAAGAAGAAAAACTAACTTTTTTAACTTTAAATTTTAACTTTAAATCACTGCTTTAAAAATGTATGTTGGCAGATGTTTGGGTTTGATGTTGAACTTGTAATAATGACAAACTCTACTATGAAGGAAATGTGGATTTTCCCTGTCCTGAAGAGTTTACAGGTTGGCCTTAGGCAGGGAGCAACCGGTGGGATAGAGAGAAGTGGAGGGAAGGAGACAGTAAGACAGCAGTGGCACAGAGAGGAGTCTCAGAAACCTACAACTGTCAGGTTTTGTGAGTGTTATGATGAAGGAAAGCCACAGGCGAGACCTGGGAAGGGCAGGAGAAGCAGTGGCTCCTCCGGGTGTGAATCAGCAGTGCAAAGCACAGTGGTGCTCGCCTGCAGGTCGTACACTTGGTTGTAGGAAACCAGCGTCCTGGGCAAAGCATGTCTGATTTTGCCCATCTTTGATAATTTATTTGTGGTTTTTCCCCCAGAGTAAGCAAGTATACCTTTTCTTTTTTTTTTTTTTTTTTTTTTTTTCCTCTGGTGACTTCTTGGCCAGCCTCTTCAGTCCAAAATGTGAAAATTCATGCATTTTGAATGCAGGTACTTCCATGTACAGTAACCACTGTTTTCCAGTGTTTACAAATCAATGACATACCATAATTTTTCCTGCACTTTCATTCAATAACATACTGTCTCCAGGAAAAGTTGTGCTAATTGAAGTAGCAGAGGTCTGGAGGAAGCAATGTCCCGCTTATGCATTGGATTTATTGGATAATAATTGATCTGTGAGTCCAAAAGACACATGCCCCACCTATTATTCAGGTGCCAATCTTACAAATGGATCTTGTTTGTCCAGGCTGAGAGTTGCACTCAGGCTGAGCAGTTGAATACACATGGATCAGACTGAAAGGCCTAGGCAAGAATGACGATTTCTATCATTTTCCACTTTCAAAATTGGCCCAAAAGTCTAAACCGGATATATTTTAAATTGCAATATATCTGTTGAGTTCCCCATTTCTGCAACAGTACAATGGCCCACAGAATGCATTTAAGCATTCAACAAACGAGACTGAAAGAAATCAGACGCAAGTAATCAGTAAATGCCAGACTAACATTTACTGTATCCACCGACTTCTACTATTCATGCTTCGAGTCAATTTTTATTCTTGAAGTGCTGTTGAAGAGAAATCAAAACCAGAAATAGAAAGGCATAGACATAACCTGAATTTTTCAATGCAGCACCATCAAACAAAAGGGTAACAAAAGCTGTCATTCAAGGACTCTTCTGTTTGTTAAAGCATACTACATCTTTGAAAATACAATACATTTTAGTGTCAGACTCTTAGTTTGAAAAGCTCCCTTTAAGTAATGTTATACTTGTCTTGTACAGCTAGATCAAGTCTTCATGCAATCACTGTAACAAGCAACTTGCTATGACAAGCGAGATCCTTGCTTCCAGAAAACAGTGCGATAGAGGCTAAAGCAGTGTACAATTATAGGTCTCCATTTCATTTTTATGCAATTACCTTCAGTTCAGCTGTGAGTCCATCTACATTATGTCTTTTATCAATTTAATGTTTGCCCAAAGTGTCTAAAGAAATAAAGATTATGCTCAGCCAGCATGAAAAAAAAAAGTGTTTAGCACTTTTTTTTTCTTTTATAGTTTGTTGCTGTGTGGAACAGTAGTAGGTTGAGAGTTTGGAACAACTAAGCGGAGCCAAATAGGCTTTAAAAATATATTATGTACAACTGATATTATTTATGATTACTGTTAAATGAGAATGTGAAAAAAAATTAAATTACAATTAGAGATGGGCAGAGGGTCAAACTTCTTTATTGTCTTTTAAGAGCCTGCGTTCAGCTTCAGATATTCACAAATGTCTGTGTTTTTAATGTGTATAAATCATCCACTGAAGTGAATTGAAAGGGAAAAATAAGTATATCGTGATGAAGAAAGCTCAGATTATTCAGTGTTAGACTGCGAGGCAGAGGGAGCTAGAGGTGAACCCCCACAATCTGTCATTTTTAAATAGTATCATGAAGTAGCGACTTTCTTCCTCATACAGGGAAGCTGGGGCTTGCCTTGGCTGCTGCAGTAGAAGACTAGGATTGTTCACCCATGTTTGTTTTGAAGATAGAGACAGTCTCAATACTCACACGAAATTTTTATTTTTGTTAAGGTGGGTGATTTGAGCGGCTGACTACAGCGTCTAAATTCATAAAGGCACAAACTAAATCACTTCCTTTCCACTGATGCCAGCCACCGATGCCCCTGGTTTAGTGAGGCGCAGCGATACCAAGACTGGCATCTAGGGTAGGTCCCCTGATATCTGTTTCTCTTCATTGGCTTAGGCACAAACTGGGGTCTTGCAGCCCTGGAGAACAGGAGGGTGGCGTTTCCTAGAACACTTTTGAAATTAGCTTTTACACAGTGGTATATAAGGGCTGTAAGTCTGGTTTTGGCAAGGGACAGCGGGGATAAGAGATGCTCTATTCTGGTGGATGACTGCAGCAACATGGGTAATGCCAAAGACCTGTTAGGAGCAACTGGTTAGGGGGAGCTGCCACCAAAAGTGGAGGAAAAGAACTGACCTATCACCCTGTGTAGGGCTCATACGCATCTTACAAGCAAAGGACAAGGGAGCCTGCGGCTCTACTCACTGGTGCCATTTGTTCCCAATCCATCCTGGCAGTGGCCCTTTGCCTCACACCCCTGTGACAAGGAGTCCCAAGGATTAATGGTGAACTATGTAGAAAACTCTAGCAGTTTAGGATGTGTAACTTTTTAATTTCACCGTGAGGCATCTTCGTGTATCAGTGCAGCAAAAGAACCAAAGGAACGCCTGGCTGATCTGCCTGCCATTCGTTATTCCATGCACCGCTATCGCTACCTGTCTATTTAATATATCACATGCTTGTCACTGAAAGAGCTGTGTGCCATGTCCATTCAGTCCTGAGATGAAGCAGGCAGAGCTACATCAGACCTGATGGATGATAACTTGTAAGTATGAAGGCTTGAACTGAACTCACTTGGTTTGAAAAGACTCATAGTAAAATGAAACCCAAGCCCCAGGTTTCAATGGCTATGCTTCAGAAAAGGAAAAGTAAAAAGTAAAACAAAATACTTTTTCTTGGCAGTCCAAAGGACACAATTTGTCTGCCGGTAGCAGTGGGAAGGGATGCCAGGGGTATCTCTGCACGACGTGACACATGCACGGGGCCAGCAGCTTACCCGGATGGTCCTCGCTGCTCAGCGTCACCCCAGGAAGCGCCGGGAGAGGCAGGGAGCTGGTGCAGCTGTCTTGGTGGAAGAACAAAACAACATTGCAGAAGGACACTGTAAATAGATGTGGTTTGGCACGGGTATCACACCCAGCCACTTAGTGACAGTCACTGACTTCAGGAGTTCTTGCTTTGGGGGCAAATAGAAGCAAGTGCGCTCCCTTGCAGGGGGAGGCTACATGGGATGGTGCGCTGTTTCTGCCACCCTCTGTCTCATTGCTGAAAAGGAACCCCAAAATCAAACAAATTGCTAAGAGAGAAAGTTTCATCTGGGAAGACAGTAAGAAGTTCACTGGCAAACACAGAAGTTCCTGTTTCAGGTAGGTACAGAAAATTTGAGGGTTGGGAGGTCTGCAATGAAATGTGGGGCATCACCTTAGATGAGAAACCTTAGATGAGAAACCTTAGATGAGATTCCCAGATCATCAGCAAAGGAGGAAAGAGGAAATTGCAGCCCAAGCTCCAACCTCTATTTCTTAGCCATCTTGGGGGACAAGATGCCCACAGTCCTCGTGGTGCCAAGCCCATGTCCCCACATGGGTGCCGAGCTCCTCCACCTCTGCTGTGTTTGCCAGGCCACCTACTCCATGCATAGGACTTGGAGGCTTAACTCTTCCATCTTTCTCTCTCCCAGGGTCAGGAAGGCAAAGTAGGGGAGGGGGTGTGGGACCATCCCTACAGTGAGCGCAGCAGATGGAACAAACTCCATAGGAACTGCCCTCATCCACGTAGGAGAGGCCAGAGGGAGGTTGAGCGTCACAGCCAACCTGAAGCAAGCTGCTCTAGACTAATATATCATGGGCGCTTTCATAGTTTTGTGCCCATTACATTTTGCTGAGCTCAGGCATAAGGATACAGGGGATTTAGAGACTGTTTATTTTTGTCGTAAGGAAACAGGAAATAGTACACAAGGCTATAAATATACATTGGGCTCCATATGACATCATGAACTTGTGCAAGTGCTTCTCTTCTGATTTATGATGATGGACTGGTAATTCACAGGAGCTTTGGGTTTACTTTATTTTGCTGTTGCAGTAACAAAGCTAATGGTGCAATCCCGGGAGGGGGTATTCTATCAATAGTGAATTTTTGACCTCATTGCATACATTTTAACTTCATGAATTAGTGACCCAGCTGACTGTAAAGCCTTCTATAGGCTTATTATAAATCTATCACAGGACTGGCAAAATATTTTGGCCCAGATCCTAAACTCTGACAGGCATGTGTTGATGGACTGCATAGCAAGCACTTCCACTAATATTTCTCACTAATTACACCATATATTAAGAAAAATGAATGAAGCCAATGTTTATATGCAGCTTTAACTGCTTTTGATATAAGAAAGCAACACAATCCCTAATAAATTTTCACCTTCAACATTTCTATTCATTATAATTTTTACCATGATGAATGAAGTTAGAACTGGAGAGGGAGGGGGTTCATCTTGAAATCTGTTCAGTGAATGACTGAATTTACTTCCCTTCCCCAACTTGTGTTGAGGAAGGAGGGAACAGATGGACACAGGAAGAAGAGGGAGGCGAGTGCGGAACGAAGGAGATGGGTGAGGAACAGATGGAGTCGAGGGAAAGCGAAGAGGAGAGTCAGCAAGGATGGTAGGAAAGTTTTCCACTTGACCTTGAGTTGAAATGAAGATCTGCATACACCATGGGGCAGCTAGATTTTAGGATGCATCCTTTTTTTTTCCTCTATGGCACTTATGTCTCAAAGTCCTGTGGGCCATCCCAGCAGTTCAGTCCACCCCAGGGGATCTGCAGAACCAGAACCTAGATTTTCTTGAGGGGATGGCTGCTGCAGAAGGGCGTCTGCGCTGTGTTCAAGTCCCGTAACGGTAATAGCATGGGAGAAATGTGTGCAAATGCCGTACCCAAAATGGGTTGGGATGCGGTAAGTCTCCCAGCCAACCCAGAAATTGGAGCTTATGATTTTGAAGAGGTATCCTACGCCCTGTTTGTTAGGAGCCAATGGCCAAAATACTCAAAGTGATTTATGATTTTACCTGCTTAAAGTAAGACATTTGAGATGGCCTGATTTTCAGAATATGCTGAGCATCTGCGCTTTGAGGTGTATTGAATTATATAGCTCAAATCACTAGTAAGTCCTGGAAAATCTTGATTATATTCTTAATTCTACTAAATTGCCTGCATATAGTCCATTGGTTCTGGCTTTGCTAGCTGAAGAATGGAAGAGGTGAAAGTTAAATATTGGCCATGTGTGTCATTCCCTTTGAAGAAAATGGGAGCCATGTGCACTCACCTAACAGCAAAGTTTGGCCCCAACTATGATTTCACAGCTGGGCCCTAACTTCAGGAATGCCAAAGCACTAAATGACTCAATTGGAGTAATCTGATCAATGCTGTATTTTCACTGTGGATTTAAATTGCATACACAGCGAGAGCAGAGTTCGTTTTCTTCTCTCTCAAAATCAGTTTTCTCTGCAGATTTGATAGCATAAATACGAAGTTTTGCTCTCATCACACAAATAAGTGAAATGGCAGAAAACGTATGTCAAATAAAATGCACAACATTATGTCCTTTTTACTTTTTGGAGGCTGTTTAAGAAAATGGCTTCATTAATTTTGACTGAATAAAAGGTTCCTTTAAGGGGTTTCAATAGGTGACATGAAAAATGTTAATACGAATGATCAAGACAATGGAGGTTAAAACTGTTTTGAAAATATGTTTCTTTTATAGATCTCAGCTGTTGGAAGAGTTACAGAATAAATATACGGTAGTGCTGACATTCAGTGCTGTTTCATCTTAGCAAAAGAGTTTTTAATAAAGAAAATTCTTTTCAAGGAATGCTTTCTGCAGCCAGTCTTCAAAAAGAGGTTTTCCCCCCTCCTAGTTTAATAAAATTAAAGTAATTTATGTCATATTGATATGTCGATATGTTTTTCAATAAACTTTTTCACAGAGATTTTTTTTAAATTCTCTTCACTTTAAAAATTATAATTATATGTCTTCCTCCCACTTTGAAAATGGCACAAGGTGCTCATTTGCAGAGCTCTACTGTTCAAATCTTCACTGAGAATAGAAATGTCATGACTCAGTTAACAATGCCTTATTATTCACATTGATCTTTTTTTATAGTGTTCTTTATCTCAAAAACATTGTAAATCAGATATCTTCCTCCCACTCTTTTGTTCATTTGCAAATTTTTATTATTCTAGTTTAAAAAAGCAATGGAGTGTCAAGAGTCAGTGTATATTGTTTATGTTCTTTTTTGCTTTAAAATTACTTTTAACTATAAAAAGTAAGATGTACAGCAGGAAAAAAAAAGCTGGATTTAAAGATGCTTAAAAAAGAACTGAAGGGATCAGTGAGAATTTTATGTTGTTCGCTTACACGTTAGAGTTGTAACGGACTTTGCAAGAAGGGGAACCAAACATTTTATGAAAAGGTTTTTATGTGCTAATTCCACAGTCCCTATGGCATCAGACATCACCATCTGCATTAGACACCGGACGTAATTCATGCTCTCAACGAACACAACGGCAAAATTCACAACTGCTTTTGTAGCGTGTTCACTGGCTGGTTTACAGGTGCCTGCCCAGAGACCTGCACTCTCCATCGCTCTGTGTCAGAGCTTGGCGCCGGGTCCTCAGGAGCCCTCGGCTGATAAAATCCAAGATAAATCACCGGGTTTTTGCAGGAACTTCACAGCTTTGGTATCAAGTGTTAACTGCAGCAGAAACGTAACCTCAGCTGGTCAACAGGCAATGCAGTCACTGAAACCCGTGTGCCAGGCTGTGGGATACAGCCGTGCGTCCTCCAGGAGATCTATGCCAGATCTCCCAGGGTTTGTTTCTAGATTGGATCTTCCAAATTCTCCTTCAGCCACTGTTTTCTTTCCTACCGAGTTTTTCTGTAGGTCTGTATTTATGTCCTGGCTGTTGTGACTGCATGAAATGGCCTCCATGAAATAAATCCATTATAGTAATTGGGGTTAGTCCAGAGAGCAGCAGCATCTCGTGGCATTTCATGTACTGCTTGCTGATAGGTTTTTCCTTTTTTCTTTTGCCTGTTTTGAACTAATTTACTCCAGTTTATGATCAGGGCATCCTGGCACCCTGTTGTTGCTCCAGCAGTTCTTGAAAGAGATCATCCCCTCTGAGGGTCTCCGAGAAGGCTATTTCTGAAGTTGAATTTAAGCCCTAGACTGGGTTTTTGGATCTTGTAGGTGGTGTGCGGTTCTATCACGTGAAACAGTCCTAAAAAGCTTTTGTAAAGAAAAATAAAACCTTCTTTCCATATTCTTTTGTTGCTTGCTTTCTTTCTGTTTCAAGGTTCCGCTCTCCTGACATTTTGCTAAAAGGGATAATTAAACAAACTCGGAGCAAGTAGGTCTCAAATTGAACCCACACAGAAAACACAGAGCCCCGTCCTTCCCCCTCCAAGTGGAGGGCTAAGCATCTATCTGTTTTTATTAATGCTAGTACTCACCCCAGCCACCACAGGGCCCTGCCAGTCCCTGACACCTCCCTGGGCCACAGGGATTTGGGATGAGCAGCCCCATTCAGAGCCCCCGAGGCCACCCAGCTGATGGGGCTGCATGGACACCCCCCCACGGGTGCTGGGGCAGCGACATCCCAGCGCTTGCGGGCAGCTGCTTGTTGTATTGCAGGGATAATTCGAAACTCTCAATTCCCTTTATTCCTCACTGCAGAGTGGGAAGCTGGAGATTTTGATGCAGTATCTTATCTGAATTTTTCACGTTGTTTTCAAATTAAAGAAAAACTAAACCTTATTATTATTGTTATTATAGTCCTTGCCTTGACAGCGCTGCGGCATTAATTCAGTCTTCCTTCCTTGCTCTCACCCCATCATTGAGGTTAAGACTGTCTGCCAATATGATCAAGTTTCAGAAACAAAATTCTAACCAGAACAGTGTAGCCAGAAGTGGACAGGCCTTTATTTAATACGTTTGCACAGTAACTAAAGGTAGGTCTCACCCACGGACATGCTTGTGTAATTGCTCGCTCTGTTTAGTTTGGGAAATTTATAGATAATGTAAACCAGAAAATACTGAGTTTATTACAAAAGATTTTTTTTTTCCACATAAAACTCTGTGTCATTGAATTTAGAAAGCACACAAAATTCTCAGTTTTATTTTTGGTAAGCACTATCTATTGAAAAGTGAAAATATCAGAGGGATCTCTAGGCAGAATTTGTGAGCTTCCCAATGAAAAGACAGCACAGTGCCTTCCTTTCACGTCCCAAGGTCTTTGGCAACTGTGCCACTTTCTGAATGACACTGAAGGTATGTGCCAAGAGTTCATTCCCAAAGCAGGTATTATACGTGGTTATGGTCACAAAGATATCCTTGCACAGCATGAATGCCAGAGGAGCTCTGAGGCTGTCAGCATTTTGATTTGGTGGGGGGAAACACCATCAAAACCACATATATTCTTAAAATATACCCAAACAGTTTAAATGCTGTCAAACAGAGCAGCAAATCACAGAAGATGTAGCATTTCTCATAGGTGGTCCTTAAAGTTCTACTCCGGGTAAATTGGCATGTGATAATATATGACTACAAAAAAACCACGTCTTCTAATAAGTTATAAAAGCTTTTCTTTGATTCAAATCCAGCGATGAGTGGCAATCTGTGAGAGTCTTATCCTTCTAGAGACTTTCCTAGCAAATACTTCCATTTTTTTCTCTCTCATCTGCACGTCATACTGGAAGACAACTGGGAGCTGGACTTGTGCACTATAGGAAACATTATTAATCTTATTACCATCTGAGCACCTCCCCGGGTGCTGCTGAGCAGCCTTTGCTGGACCGTGCTGGAAAAACCATTTATTTAGCTCCTCAAGGGCCTGGTCCAGTATCAGCAGATGTCAATGGAAAGACTTCCAGGGAGCTCAACAGATCAGGATCCCAAACAACCTCCAATATGGTAGCCTTCTCTAGGTTTCTTTGCTCTTTTCCTTAGAAAGAGTCATAGCCAAAGCAATTAGGAATATCTGAAGTAGGAGATGTATCATGCTATACATCTTTTCACAAAACATCTTTTTCCTGGGGGACGCCGAAGTTGCAGAACATCTATTCTGGGGGCACACAGATGACACCCAATGTTTCTTAATTATGTAATAAGTACTTTTAGGATGGTGTAGTCTTGCCGTCTCCGGCAAAGGCAAACGTGGTAACTGTTCTGCTCACAGTATTAAATACACTTCTCTCGCTATGCAGTGGAAGGATGTGTTTAAACTCGCAGTCTATCACTATTCCTGGATAGTGTAGGAGAGTCCAGGAACACTCAAGATGTCTTTTCCTGTGTATATTAACTTGCTGAGAACAAAATAGTGTTCTTAGAAAACATGAGTCTTACAGCAGAAGAAAGTTTCCTTCATGACTGTGCTACAAAGGTTTCCCAACAGCTGCTTGTTCATTTGGGTGCATGAAATATTAGGTTCAGCCTGCTCACAAGCGCAAACACGTAATTTCTTCTCACTGTGGCACCTTCACTGTGGTCATTTCCACCTGGCTTTGTAAAGTTGGCAAGTGCAGTACTAGCACAATGTCTTCATTGTACGAGCTGTCAGAGGAGAGCTGCGGAGTTCCTGCGACCTCGGTGAAATGCCAGCCTCCCCCCAACGCCAGCTGTTTGTCCTGCCTTGCAAGGAACCACAAGGAACCCAAAGAGTTTTGCTGGTGTCCGATGTGAGTGGTGAACACCAGCGGCTTCAGGTGTTGCTAGGTGGTAGGTCAGCACACCCAGGGATCAAAGGGTTGGTTGGGCGACCTTCAGCACACTGAGCTCGCCAAAGCCCCCAGAGCAAAACCCCTCGTCTGCCCAAGCAGGGGGGTGGGTGAGAACTCAACCCTGCTCTCAACACTTCCTCACGTCAAAACTTTCATGGAAGCTTTTGCTCAAGGCTCAGGTGTACAACCCCTTCCAAGCAAGGAGGTCACAGCCCAGGCCCTCAGAGGAAAAAGTGAGTGTCAATGAAATGGAAGAGGTGTCACTGTTTTAACACTGAGATTAGGCAAAATCTAACCCCCATTAATCCTTCAGAGCAGGGCCTCTGGTTTGTTCTTTTTTCAATCTATTCTGTATTCAAAGCAAGTACATTTTTTCTGTCACTATACCGCTATTGTTAACAACTATAAATGTATTAAAAACACAGGGGCATTTTAGTATGTGTATTGTGCATAAGAAATATTGTTACATGACAAGCTCCAATTGGCAAGTGAAAAGAGGTTTTATTGAAGGAAATAGCAGTAGCAAACAGTGAACTATGCAGAATAATGGTAATTGTTCCTTTAACATTGGCAGCGCGCGTTCACTTAATATGACTGCTCCTCTGTCTCTGCCTCATCCAGACCCAGAGGACCTGTTAGACAAGCAGGCAGCCACCTCTCTCTGGGATCAAGCTGTCAATGCAAACTTGCTTTCTTTCTATTTCTCCGAGCTAAGCTATACCCCCAGAGCTCCCGAAGCTTTTCCTGAGTGAAAGCTTTAAAAAAGCTCCATTCTAAATTACATCACACGAGCTGTTCTCTTCAGACTGACAGAACAAAAGCGGGGAGGGGGGGAGAAATGCCAAAAGTACCATCTGAATGACTCCTGAGTTGCACAAAACGATTTACCTCCTCATGCTTTATCAGAGCAGACTAGTTGTCTTGACCTTGCCTACCAAACCCCCAGCAGTGTCCCCTAACTAGCAGAGAAAGTTTTCATTGTCTGTGTTCGCAATACAAAGAAATACAGAGCTGTTGGGTGCAGGCTTTTTGCTTGCAACAGTGGGGTCTTGGATGCCCCATTAAGAAAGGTCCTAATGGGGGCATGGTGCTTTCTAAACTTTTTTAGATGACATGGTCTCTAACACAGCCAGTTCATTGCTACCGGTAGAGACCAGCCTGTGCGTGCTGCAGAGCCTGGTGTGCTCGCCCTTTAATCAGGGACATCCCAATTAATGGTCATGGTGAAGACTGCTGAGGGCCGCTGGCAAAATCTGAGAGGTCTCTCAGGTTGGCTCCAGCTGGGACTCTCCAGTTAAAGGTCATCAGCAGAAGTGAAGGGAGCAGATAAGCATTACCAACTTCTGTTGGGGTTGAATAGGAAGAAGATATTGGCCTATCTCCCCTTTCCAAAGGCTTTCAGGTGGTACCAATTGGTTGGAGAACCCACACTCAGCAAAACATCCTCAGCTGGGAAGGGAGGCGGGCATAGGCCTTTCTCCTTCTTCAGCAGATAAATAAAGGTAAGAAGAAGAAAGCAACATTATGGCTGTTCTCCAGGTAAGGGTGGAATCAGGGGCCTTTGTAGGTGACTAGGTGTCAGTTTGGGGGTTGCCTGATCCCAAAGTAATCTACTGAGATCCTGCAAATAGAAATGAGCAGGTTCTGAGTGGCTCATAGGCTGGCCCTTTTGGGATTCTTACCCAATTTTCATAAGAAAGTGGTTGTGTGGTTAGAAGCTTGTTATCTTCATAGTCAAAAACTTGTAGGCTTAGCCCACAGCACTTGTTCTGCTGTTTTGAGTAAACCTTAAAATGTTTAAGTCATTAATATAAAGAATAGTCTCATTTTAAACATGGCCTGAAATCTGAAACAGATAATGGGCTAGTACTAAGGCAAAAAATATTACTCACTGTCCCCATAGGATTAGAATAATTGACCTTGTTTTCTTGCATGAAAGGGGCAACTTCAGTAGCTGCAAAGATATGGAGCCATGCCCTACATACTGTGGGGAGAAGGAGCTGAGAAGGTGGGGGACTTACCTGAGCCTCCAAGGGGATGTAGGATGGGGCTGTCCAGTTCTGGAAAACAAGAATGGAAGAGGAAGGCTTGACTAAGCAGGAAAAGCTCCTCAGCTGGTGAGGTAGCTTTGTTGTCCACCATAGGCTCCAATGTTTTGTAAACTGCTCAAAACAGTATTGTTATCACAGGAAAGAGAACAGTCAAGGTACTGGGGCTGGAGACTTAGTTTCCTAATTAACTTCACAAATATGGAAAAAAAAATAGATATTAATAGAAGCTGGGATATACCTCTTCCCCTTAGGGATCCGGTGCCCTCTGGCTCTCATTGAGATGATTTCTTCCCCCCCCAGGGGACGCAGCCAGTTTTCCTGTGGTCAACACAACTTGTCTTGCACAGAAGAGCAGAGACTGCCCGACCATCCTGATTCACTGGTGCAGCGTTCATCCCTGAGTTGCTGGTGAGTAAAGCTTACACTTTTTTGCTATGCCTTTCTGGTGGCTCATGTCTGAGTTGTCTTCGTGTACCTGATCAGCGAAATGGCTCTGCCTTGATCCATAAGGGACCATCCTAATGCCCATTAAAGCTGATGGAAATGCTTGGCTTCAGGGCATACTATATCAGGTGTTGTATCTGCTTCCTACGCCAAATCGTGAAAATCTTAATTAGGCAAAATCTTCATTAAAATAATTTCAACCGAGGAAAACACTGGTAATAAACCTGAATACAGACCTCATCACTGTGTGCTTCATCGCATCCCTGTTCCTGCCACTGGTACATATGAAGATGCTGGTCTTTCAGTTTTTGAAGCTATCAGAGTAAGTTATTCAACATAACCACTGTAATACACGCAGCCTAGTTTTCTGAACCATGGTTTTAGGATATGCTGGGGGTTCAAGTTTAGCTCACCCATCTTTATTTTTCTGTTGCAGCATGGCAATACTTGCTATGCTTTAGGTATATTGAAGCTTTGCAGTGCCTTTCACCACCGTGGTATCTGAGTATCTCAAAAATGACGGCAAAGCAGAAAACTTCATGGTGTTTGTAGCATTACACACTTCTCGTTTGCTTGGTGGGGAAGACATAGATCTTATCTAAATGACTGAATACTTGGGTGGCACTGTGATCCCACTGGATGTGGGATTTTGTGCCGTACAGGTCACTCAAAGAATGTTCTGCATTTTTTCAGTATATGTTCTGCAGTTTTTTCAGTAAATCTGGATTTGGGTGCAAATTGTGGAAAAAATGCCAGCCTACCTTGTAAATTTGAAGTTGTGCTTGTAACAGTGGCAACCAGAAGCTTGCTTGCTTATCAAATGAGGAAAACATGATCTGGAAATAACTTTCAGACATCAGGCAGGGTACCATGGTCCTATTTCCAGGCTCTTGATTCAAGCACAGCTGGCGTCTCAGCAGGACAGCAGCAAAGCTCCCCATGGCATGGGGACAAGCGTGCTTGTAGGCGAAGGCTTGTGAGTCTCTGACAGTAACACAAGCAAGACCTGGAGTCCCTGGGGCACTGTGTGGCTGAGAAGAGATTAATTTGCTTATGCCACTGTGCAGACCACACTACCCTCCACTCCTACCCTGCAGTGATTCATGTCCTGTATTCCTCTGCCTGGTACGCTGCTACGTGCTTTGGGGATGTACATTGTGAATTACTTGCTCTCATCTGGACCAAGGTCCAGAAAGCTTACTTAAAAACCTGTAGATAACTCTTCTCCCTTTTCTTCTACAAGTATGTGTAAGCCAAGCTTTATGGTCTCTTTGAACTTTACTAAAAAGAGAACACAAACATTTGCCTCTTCCCATGTGTCTGTTTCAAGCCATGACTGTTCTGGAAGTGTGGTTTGTTTACATCTTTCCATAACAAATGACAATGGTTAAGGTTGCATCTCTGCCAACCTCTTTCAAAGTGGTTTCAAGTAGTTTACTTAAAGAGGGATTATTTCATCTGCCACAGCATTTGAGGCAGCTCTGAGGTAGTGTCTAGCTTGCACAGAACAAGACCACTAAACATCAGCTTGAGGTAGGAAATTTAAGGTCCAATAGACAGTAGGATCACAAGAGCATAGAGTGATAGTTTCAAAGTGTGCTGCACCTGAAGAAAAAAGAAATTGCTTGACTTTTCCTTTCCTGATAGTAGCAGAAAGACTGGAAAAGGCTAGCAACAGCAACTACCTGTTGGAGGTGATGACTGCTTAAATCCTGGCTGTCCCTCAGTGGTGCTTGCAGTAACCACTTAATTTTCTTGTGCCTCAAATAATCCCCTACAAAGCGGGGACATGTATAGTTCCTGATAACACATGATTGTTTAGGTGCTGAAGTCATGTCTGTAAGTTAATATACGCTCTGTAAATGCAGTTGTCAATGTCTTGTGGTTGCTTTGTTCAGCTTCCGAGAGAGTCTTAATTTTTTACGCAGTGAGCTTCTACAGGTATTACAGCTTATGGTCACTAGTTAGCTACAGCATGAGGGTCAAACTTTGAAAACTGTAGTTTTTTTCCAGCCTGTAGGTTTCCTCCCCCTTCAAGTCTGTTTTCTACTCTTGCCAGTACCCTGCCTTCTGTTTAAAGGCATTAGTAATACCAAATAAAGCTAAAGATGCTCGTTATAACAACTAAGTTGTTTCCTTTTTAATCAGAGCACATGCTCATGCCAAGTTTGGCACGAAGAATCTGTGTATGTGTCTGGTTTAGGGTGCAGTAAGCTGATCGTTTGTTAGAAGACTAGTGCATTTCATAAACTTTTGCTTTTCGTTGTACAATTTACTGGGAGGTTGGTATGAGCATTGGTAATCTAATCTTTGCTTGGCTGGAGGTGGTGGAAATACAAAGAATGGGAAACAAAAGGCTATTTCCATGTGTGCTGAATTGTGGTTTGGTGGCAGCAATTGTCTTGTAGCTAAGTGGCCATCAAAACCTTATTTGGGGTGGCAATAAACTTAAAAAAAAAAAATCTTTAGAAAATATATCAGTTTTCAAAGAGTAAAGAAAGATGCAGCAATTATTGTGACACAGGTTTGCAGTCTGTTTCCGATTATCCTTTTGGCTGGAGAGCAGGGGTTTCTAATTGTAAGGTTAAGGAATCCTTTTTATCTATCTCTTGCCTCCTAATCCTATGCTAGACAGTATTGTTTTCTGTGCCTTTTGTCTTCTGGGGAAGGAGACAATCTCTGGCTCATGCAAACATCTTGTTAAAGTCTGCCGAGGATTAGGGGGTGTGACAGTTTTCTTGCTGAGCCTTTTTATTGGGGATTTTTATGCCTGCTTTTCTGGGAGGTCTTTGAAATGTCTTTTATGTAGCAATCATTTCACTCTTTCTTTGTTGTCTCAAATGTTGAGGCTGTATTCTTCTCATCTGTTCCTGTTTATATTCCATACTAGCTGGTCATAACAGTTTAGCTTGAAACTATCATCGCGCCGTGTGCTTCTGAATTGCAGGAGCGCTGTTCACTGCTCTAGGACAATGGCAAGTTTGAGCTTTATTTCAGGGCTTCTGAAGCTTTAGCATGGTTGTTTGGTATGAAATGCTGTTAAAGAGGTTCTAGATGAAAAATAATAACCTAGGAGTTGGACACTTCCAGTGTCCACAGGCACTTAAAAATGTTCCTGCTATGAGGTTCCCCCTTAGAGTGGAGTTCACTACCAGCTGTTTGGTACGATAGGTGCTCAGTCTGGTCTAAACGCCTGCAATAATAAACGGAAGAGACAAGCCCTCCCTGCTGGCAAGTCATCCCATCTTGGCAGAAGGGTTTAAGCCAGGGAAAAAATTGCTCTTTGGAAGACTTGTCCCTGTTCTCAACCCCTGCAGTTGCCTACAGACAAAATATAGGTAACGACCTGCACCAGAAACCAAACTTCTAGGTAACTGAAGTTAGAAAATACAAAGACTAACCCTGGCCAAAGAAATGAAAGAACTTATCTTTTCCAAGTTTTTCCAAATTTCTTGTGAAATTTCACACTTCAGTTTCAGAAAGCTGTGGGGTTGGTAAAGGTACTTAAGGACAGATAAAACACAAGATTTTGCTTCCTGAAGTCTTTATTAAATTAATGTTTCTATATTTTGAGTGGCTATCTTAAGGCACGTGGACTTCTCGTCTCACTTTTAATGAGATGGTAAGCACATTATTGCCAGTTTCCCACAGTGCTTATTTCTGATGCTGTGTACACTCGGATACCAGCTGGGGAGATCCCAGGTTCAATGCTAAGTAAGAAGCCAGGGTTATGCAGCCTTGATGAAAATGAAGGTATCAGAGGCATGTTTCTGAGACATTTGTATGGAAAAACTGGTTGCGTCACCTCCGCTTTAAGAAGATTAAGGTAAAAATTGTGGGGTTTGTGAAGTCATTACTAAAACTGACTAATGTGCACAAGATGCTGTTTCAATTTTTTAATCTATCTAAACCCTTATTTATTTCACTAAAGAGTGTATTGTATCTTCACAGAGGAAGAAGCTACCAGCTTAGATGTTTATCTTTTGCGTCAATAAATACCTTCCTAAAAGCTGCGTTTTCTCTCCCTATCAAAAATTTGCCCCATGTAACACAGCATTTCCGCCTGCCTTTGCTTGCAGCCTCTCTAGCCTAATTTTTAGTGTCTAAAGCCATATATATCGTTCCATTTCACACTCAACCACAAAATCCACTCTTCCAGATATGACCTCAGTTTATTTTATGTTGCATGTCTTTTTCTTAAAGTATTTTATACATAGCATAATATGCAATGATACGGCACTGATGTTTATCAAAATTGTTTTACACTATACTTATTTCGATTCCTGTCTTTTTGGATCAAGTACAATACAGCTGCAGATTAATACCACCTTTTAAAATAGGTTTAATGTGTTTATTTTCTTAACACATTCACTCCATCCACTAACTTGTTATATGGATTATATTCAATGGGAATCTTGTGGGACTATCAAAGGGCATTTATTTTCTATTGAAATAACAATTAAGATAACACGCAAACTAATACAGTAATCAAATAAACCTGGCAAATAACAAAAACTTTTTTAAAGCTGCAGAGGCACGCTAACAAATCTATTTGATCAATATATGGGATGTGAAAAAAGAGGAGACAAGATTGACTGATGAATAAAATGGAACTGACACAAATAGGCTGACAGCCAGTCGCAAGTCTCTTTAGGGCAAATGCAATTAACTTAGAATAATAGACTCAAATTTGATGGTTAGAAATGCATTTTTATTAACAATCACAGCCTGAATCATTATGCACTCTTCTGAATAAAATTGTAGTTATCCTGAAAGTCTGTGTATATGTGTATGCATGTACATACAAAAAAGCCTTGTTGAAGGAGAGCGTTATTTTTGTGACAGAATAGATGTACGAGATTTAAAATATAAAGCGTACACAAGTATAAATCTAAATATTCAAACCAGCAATGTAAAAATCACATATGTGGTGTGCTAGTGTTAATGATAAAGGCAATAAGCATCGGTCCCAGGACTGCTTGTTCTTTTGGGATGTGAAATTGCAATCAGGGATTTACAGATTTCATTCTGAGGCAGAGAAGTCATTACTAGAAACATAAGCTCATTCTCTTTACTTTAATAGCTATTTTAAATCATTCATTTAGAAAATACATTAACTGTTTATTGTATAGGCAGTACACTTCTATTGGTATTCCATTTTCATGCCTTTTTATAATCCTTTTTAACAAATTATTTTATTAAAAGAAGATTAGAATTAGCAAAAGGATTCTACCAGTTTTTGAAAATTCTACTCTTGAAGAAGGATATTTCCCATTATTAACAGGTATGCAGTATTAAAACTTTAAAGGGAGGGAAGATATTCAATTGCTAATGTGTCCTTTTTCTTTTGACCTTCATTGCGGAGGCTGATTGCTATTTGTAAATTACTTTCAAAATTACTAATCTCATTTAATTTCTGAATAAATACATAATCTTCTCTTTTTTTCCACAAAAAATCCTTGGGATTTAGATATGAAAAGAGCTGTCTGTAGGATATGTTATGGTGCAGATGTCTCTTATTTGTGGGAAACGATAAAATACACCACTTAATGCGGAGAAACTCTACATGGTATTAGGGAAGTATAACACGAATATGGAACCATGATACCTGCAATGCTTGGTGCTGAAATATCTTGAGGAAAAAGGTGTAATGGTAGGAAGTAAAACTGCACTGGAAATGATTTAAATCTAGTGTTCTCCAGCTCAGTGTCCTTGGTGGACCACTGGCTGGCCAGGGACAGGATAGCAGCAAAACATGATGCTCTGTAGCTGCCTATAGCATGAAGAAGCTGGTGTAAAACGTCATTGTGGTTCTCAGACAGTTTCTGGGGTTGCTGAGCTCGATCCAAGAAGCAACCACGCTTGGTTTTCTCCACTTTGAAGGTGGTTTTAATCCTCCCTGTCTCTCAGAAGTGAGAAGTGCGCAGATGTAGTGGGAAAGCAGACTGTCTAGTGCTTGGTAGGGGAGAGGCCCCTGAAACCATTGAGAACCAGGATAGCATGTGGCTGGGGAACAGTTTTTTTCTGGTAAACACCTGATGTCTGGGGAATTTGTAGGTTGCCATTTTGGTTTTCTGCCTTGAATTAGCCCTGAAGTCATTGCCATGAGGGGAAAACTGAAGAACTCCAACGGTTGCTGGAGACTTTCCATCCATTTCTTTTTTTTTTTCTCCTTTCCTAATCTATTCTAGATATTCACAGCAGCCCACCACAACAGTTCCTGAGCTGGCTTCTTGAATAGCTGGTATTGCCTAATCTTGGAGATAAGATGGATGGATCTCACATGTTGTTCTAGCACCACCAAATCTGGTGTGTGCCTAAAAAGGGAATAAACCTGTTGAGTCTCACATAGTTGTTTTACTTTGACACAGAAGTTGTTGCAAAATGCTCAGACTTGGACTGCTAAAGACTTCTCACAGGTCTACATTTGGTGTAGAGGGAGTTTGAGTAGTCAAATTTATGTTATCTATTCAATTCCTCCTTACCGTGTCTGTAGATGTGTCACTGGAGACTGATGGTAGAAAAGTTACTTCTTGGATGTGATGCCAGAAAAAAAGTATGTGCTCTTTTATGACCACAGTTACTTAATGTTTTAAATGAGAAACAGGTCTTAAAATAACTTAGATGAAAGGTTTAGTAGGTAAACAGACTAAGGAAGAAAGACCAGATATCGGCCGATTTAAACGGGGGCAGCTTCTTTGTAGTCAATGCACAACTAGTATAGGGGCTGGGGCTGCGGGCTCCGTTCTTCCATCTTGTTGGTTTTAGGCCAGTGAAATACTGCTGAACTTCACACAATGTTTCCTGATGTGTGGTGATGTAAGAGAAAGGAGGCTCAGGCCCTGCTTGATGATAGACTAATTCTCCACTGATGTAATCATCCAACCAGAGCAAGAATGACTCACTCCATCCATAAATATCTTGGGGCCTGCTTCTGGTCACGCTTAAATCTGTTCACACCAACCTCATCTCACTCGCTTGAATGGGCTTACTCCTGACTTAGAATGATACACGTAAGAGAAAACACAGGCCCTTAAAAATCAAATCATAATTAGTTTCCCTTAATAGCTGCTCTATTAAAAAAAGTCAGATCTTCCAAAAAAAAAAGTATTAGAAAGCAAAAGAAGATGCTTTTAAGTGCATTAGTTTTTTTTCTTAACCCAGCAGTAGTAGACTTGGTGATATATCTTACTTACAATATGTTTCTATTGGCATTCAAATTCCATATTTTTATATTCCCTCTTCAGAAGTTTATTTCATTAAAAGAAGGTTAGAACTAACAAAATGAACTTCCATATTTTGAAAATGCTTATCCTGAAAAGGATATTTCTCCCCAGCACCTCCATCTTAAACCTGTTCAAGTTCAGAACTCTGGTTTCACCATTTCATGCTCTCAAAAATATTAAAAGATTCAATTCCCCATTGGTTTACACTTTCCTTGCTTTCTACCTTCTACAAATATGGCTTGGCCGGGATGTTCTCGATGAAACAAAAATACTTTTGCTTTACTTTCTGTTCACCTCATCCTCAAGCAGGTGCCAGGCAATCTGCAGTAGCTGTTCTGCTACCTGAGAAACGTTCATATATAGAAACACCAGGCCAGCCCCTGTTGTCGCAGCATGGGGAGCCAAAAATAGATGACATGAGAACATATTTCTTCCCATGAAGATTTCTGCAGCTACGTGATGTCTTCAGATAAGCGGGTTTTAGTGGTAGAAAAGAATAGTGTTGGATTGGAGAATCTAGATGCTTTTATGATATAAAAATAGTCTCCATAATATATGTTTTATTAGACAGGGATAGACAGACATATTTGAATATTTATCTTTCCCCCAGTGATGAAGAGTTGTGCCAACAACTGGTCCTCCGTGTCAGGTGTATGCCAATTCCTCCTATTAGCATGATTGAAAAGTCACAAAAAGTGAATTGTTTACAAAAGCCGCATTTGTAACTTATTTAATTGCACAGCATTGGTTTCCTGTGTGATTCAAGACTATCCTGAAGGCTGAGTTGCACTAGACATCAAGTTGTGTTAGTGCCACTGGCACGGGGGAAGATGGTATATCTTAAAGGTGAGGAATGATGACAAAAAGTGTTACAGATGATTCATCCGGAAAGGACTCCCTAGTTCAGCTAGCCCCAGCCTGCATGACACGAAAATATCTGTAGGCTAATCCCTTAGGTGTTTTCCCTCTCATTTTCTCTTGACACCATCAAGTGACAGTGCCTGAAAAGCTTCCTGGGGCAGAGAGTTGCCTAATTGTCCTTGCTTGGAAGATAGTTCCCTACCATTCAAGCTATGTTTTCTTATTTTCCCAAATAAGTATAAGAACAGGCATCCTGCTGTGGAAGCCGAAAGAAACTTAATGGGGTAAGTAACTCCAAGTGGAGTAAAGCAGTCCACACTGCAGGTTTTTCAGAACTTGATTTTTCTGGAATAATTTGTTTCCTCTCTGATCTTCGTGGTGCTAATTATGCTTTTCTTCAAAATAAAGGGTCACATTTTGTTCTCTCATGTGGGTTTTTATTAAACCAAATTGCTCTTAAAGACACCAAGGCAATTGCCTTTTCAGTTAGGACCTAAATTTGCTAAGGTTTGATAGGTATTTTATTTATAATAGGCAGTGTCAGTGATGATAGAGCAAGGGATTGGTTCTGCATCGGCTTTTATGGCAGTGCTAATAAAGTTCTCTGGCTCCCAGATAACATCTAACAGGCCCTATACTGCAGCGCAAAATTATGGTTAAGACTCAGCTGGTAGTTACTGTCCAGTAAGTGTTCGATATATTTTAGTAGGGTGTTAGTAAAAGTTAACTCTAGTCACTGGTGATTTCTGCCATGGCCAAAAATCTGTCAAACTAGATGCTCAGTGCACATACTCTTGAAATGCTCTTGTCCCTGAAAACTTGAGTTCTACATAGGTAGCTGAATCGGGATGATTTTACAGATGATAAGCTGCAGTGTGGACACAGGTTTGGGGTTTTTTTTTTTTCCCCCTAAAGAACATAAAGGCAGCCTAGGAATAGCCAGGTATGAAACTTTGTTGTTTTGAGGGTTAAACAGATAGTAAAAAGCATATTTTTCTCCAGTTTTAAATAGGCTTTATCCTCTATATTTCTCAAAAATCCTTCATTTTCTTCTGTAATCAGGGAGACAACTACATTGATACAGAGCTGGAAAGCCACCTAAAAAGTGTGTCTTTTTAATTCCTTTAGGTTCAGTTTGAACTCTTCATAGAAGAACACTTATGTAATTTCAGTGAAACTTCTAATCTTACCAAGAGAAGGTGAATTGGTGAGGGTTACCGTTATGCTTCTCTTCAAACAATCTCTCCCAAAATATTAAGGAAGGAAAACCACGAAATCGCCCTAAAATGTCAAAAAAACACCTACATAAAGTGTTACTTTCTTGTGAAACTAAGCAGAACTGTAACTACCTTGGAATTCCGAGTAGTCCATAGAGTTTTGTGATTTTTTTTTTTTTGGGGGGGAGCAGCTAGTCCAGTACAACTATCGTGTCTGACCAGAGCTCATAGAACCGTCCTCAGTAATTTTTCCTTCAGAGGGGTTTATTCTTTGTGCATCAGTGAATGCAGTCAGACCCCACCGACTATCACCAGAGGCCCCCATCTTTAAAGCTAGGTGCTGCTCCCTGAAAGCCAAAGGGAGTTTTGCCATCGACTTTGATGAAAAGTAGGAACAAGCCCTTTATTTGCAACTTAAAGCAAGTAGGTTAGAATTATGAAGAATGATTATTTAAAATAGCAATGATGTAATATCAGTGTCAATTCCATTATTTTAACAGATGTAAATTTGCTCTGCACTTGAACTCTGAATTTTAATGGCAATATTAAAGAGATACTATTAAGACTACTTAAAAGAACTATTTGTAAAACGTGTCTCCAGTTAGGGGGGGAAAAAGTTTAAATTGCTTTTTTATTCAGTCTGCACAATTATTTATTTGAATGGGTTTGTATATTACAAATTAATATGTATTAGAAGCTGAAAAGATGACACAATAATTCCAGTAGTCACTGGATATGGGAGAGCTTGCACTATTTAGACAAAGCAGATAGACTTCTTAACCAACCATAGCTTAGGTAGCCTTCACTATAGGGCAAATAAGGATTTTATGATGTACATTATGGACAATATAGATGAAGTAGTTGAAAATCAGCTGTCTAAATAACTTTAGGGTAAACTTACGTACATTCCAAGGCAACTTCCATGTCAATAACTCCAGTGTTGTACCTGGCTGATGATGACTACTGTCACTTTCCTGGCAGTCAAAGGGAACTGAGGATTTGGAGGTACTCTACAGGATCTAGTCCTAATTTTACGCTCAATCTGCATTCCCATGGGACACCGATGGGAGAAGCAGGTCAGTGTGGCCAGTCCTGGAAACAGACGTCTTAAAACTTATGTACAAGGCTGTTAAGATCTGCTGTCTCAAAAGTGTATTTTCTGGAGGGAAAGTTTAGTTGTTTTAAAACCAATTCTAGGGCCACAGTCCAGAGCTCATAAAATTAAATGGAAGACTTTGAGCGGGCTGGCATTGTACAAACTAGGTTATCACAGGCCAAAAAAGGTGCTGCCACTTGGGTTTGGTTTTTTTTGGAAGAGCAATAAAATATACTAGAAAATGAGACTGAAAATCAGGGAAAGCCAGATTCTAATAATTCAGTACTGCCTTAATTAATACTGAATAATTCAGTATTAAGGACTTGACCTTTCTGTCAGTGCCAGTCCTTTGTGATCTTTACCTCGTCTACAGCTACTAACTTTGGGTGTTAAGGTTTTTTTTCCTGTTTGTTTCTTGGAAATATGCAGAGCTCATCTTCATTAAGAAGTGCTGGGCACTGGCAACCACAGCCAAGGGTCTCAGCTACCCAGAAAGCTGGATATTTAGAATGTCTAAGTATTATGTATATCCAATATATATCTAATTTAGTATTGGGTATAAAATTTACTTTGTTACTGTCTCAATCTGTAGGATGCCTCAGTTCCTCAAGTGGTGGTATAGGGGAATGTGAAACAAGCCTGAAAAGTTGGGATCTGAACTGTTCTGAAGTTTAAAAAGGCTCTGGGCTGAGCTTTCACTTGGCTTGCTGTAGAGCATGTTCCTGTCCCGATGCCCAAATTTAGGAAATACCTTCATACTCCTATGTAATTGTTTAATCTCAACTCCTAGTAATCACCTTCGTGGAGCAAATAGGCTGGTTTAGTGGTTAATGGCTAAAAAGCATTTAAGACTATCAGACGAAAAGTAAAAATTTGTCATATTTTTTTACCTGATTAGGAAAAATAAATATGAAGTGTCTGAGCGGAGCTGGACACTGAATCATTTGACCTAGCAATTGTTTCCTCTAAGTATTTGAGCACAGTCTGAGAATGCCTTCTTGGAAGTATTCAGTTTTGATCCAAGAAGAAACGTCTCTTTCCATTAGTTTTTATTTCCCCCTCTTGCTGCAGACAAACCAGAATATTACAAAGGGCAAAGCCATGAAACTTTCTCTAACTTTCCCTCAGGGGAGAAAGCAGGCTTTTTCATCTTAAAATGACAGTCGTTCAGTTGTGCAAAAAATGCCTTTCATTTCTGTAAAAGCCACCACGTTGAAAAATCTAAGCTGAACTATTGTGGCAGGAGAGAAGGTGAGGGTGTATTTGACTGTAGCATACTTGTATAAACTCGCATACAGCTAGATTTAGACATCGCTGTGTACAAATACAGTCTCCGTGGGCAGAGAGCACTTTTTTCTTTCAATGGAAGCACACCCTGACTAACGTTTTCTGTTGTTATCTCTGGATATAGCAAGATTTACTACGTTATGCGACAAACCATAGCGGTTAGCTGCTCAAAGCACAACTTCTTGGCCACTGGGTCACCATGGTTTTGACACAACTGGCCCAGAGCAGAGTGCTCAGCGCAGCCTGTTTGTAGCACAGTTGACCAAAGCAACTAGAGCTCAGCGTAAAGTTTTAAAGCAGAGCCAAATGCAGCCTAACAGGCAAGCTTGGAAGAGATCCCCTGCCAGAATTCAAACCCCGTTCTGCTGGTCTACTTGTAACTAACTGGTACAGTCTACACAGTGCTCTTGAGATTAATAAATATATAATCCCATAACCCACAGTCCATTACCACAGTGTTTGAAACATTTCCCATTAACAAAACACAGTTCATGCAGGTAAAAATATCAATGTGTCTCATTAGAGAGGAAAAAAAATGGAAAATATGTATTATATTAAAGCTAAGTTTTGCGCTCTTGTGCAAAGTTTGAGTGGGGGGAAACTGTATTTCTCCAGGTGGTCTCAAGTGGAGGGAAGGATACCATTTCTTGGCTACAGCAGCAATTAGAAAGAAGGCAACACTATACCCAAGATGTGTCCTTTAATCTAGGCCAAGGCATTCTTCATCTTCTATCAGAAGCAGTTTTGGCAACGTGCCGAAGCACAAGCCTAACATCAAGCATAT
Source organism: Rissa tridactyla (assembly GCF_028500815.1). NCBI lineage: Eukaryota > Metazoa > Chordata > Aves > Charadriiformes > Laridae > Rissa > Rissa tridactyla. The sequence goes on from NC_071475.1 coordinate 11,034,661, forward strand.
GAGTAATCCTAGTGACTCTGCTCTTGAAATCTTGGTCAAAAGAATCATATCCCATGTTTGCTTTTGTCAGCGTTTCAGGTTGCACAGCAACCCATACAGTCCTGTGTTCTGATTTTCTTCAGCAATAATAAAGAACTTGTGTGTGACAAAGAGACGAAGGTGGGGCTAAAGTATGGGCGGATTGAACCCTTGGGAAAAATAATACAAGAAAACTGTATATGATGAATACATACATTGCAGACCCATGACACGAAAAGCAAGCAGGCCAAACCACTTGAACCTTTGTGCAATAAAACCTTTTCTTACCATTTTATAGTAATTCTTGACTAAAATCAGTACTACAGAATACTGTGGGTGGAAATGGAAGAGGAACACTGACGTTATTAATGTCAATGAGCAGCTCAGTCAATCTCTAGGCCTCAGTTGTTGACCCTCTGTTGAACCAGCTTATGTCTGGGCACAGCAAAGCAGACCTTCAGTTTGTGTATCGGGTCTGGAAGGGAGCTCAGTAGTTACTAGACGCTCTGCCTGAGAGAGGAGATTCAAATGGACTAAATTCCTTTTATTCGTGTGAGTAGATAAACAGCTCTTACCTTCTCTTTCACTCCTTGGGTTGGAATAATCAAACCCATAATTCAGTGGGAATTTTTTTATGGAAGCGGCTCTATTTGGTATAGATTTGTAGAACTGTGTACACCATTTCTTGGATAAATGCAAGCATGTAGAGGATCCCAACAGGTTTCCTTCCATGCTTTGGGACATCTTAGGTAAAACCTGGTGTATCAGTTTCTACCTGGGATATTTCCTTTCACTGTTAATGTAGTGTTTCTGGAAAGTTCTATAAACTAGGGGAAAAAAAAAATAGCCAAAGAAATTAGAAGCTTGGAATGGGAGGTCTGTTGGTTTTCTGCTCTCATAAATTGCCTGCAAAACACACGTGGCCCTTAAAGGGCCGTGTTGGGGGCAGAATTCCCCTGGCAGCGCAGCACCACATGTTTCTGCTAGCCCATGCACTCCACGCAGCTGCACAATGTATCACATAACGCCGACAACGGCGAGCACGCTAGCTTGCCATTCCAGTGGGGCCCCAAAAGCTGTAAATAGCAATAGGCAAGAGATCTCTGAGATGCAGCACTCGCTTGAGCCAACTGCCCAGGGCTTGTACTCAATGCATGACACTTGACAGGCGGCCATGCCTGGCCCAAGGCACTTAGTTTGTCCCAGGTTCTTGCCCTGGTTGCGTACTCTGGTCTTGAGGCCAGAGCCTGGGCGGTAGCCAGCTTGGCTACAAAGTTGCTACGGCTTGGCTGGGGGCTGAGGAAGCGCTGTGGCCCACAGACCGAAGGCCACACTCCTCCTAGGGCGCTGAGAATAATTGAGGCTCCAAATCCTCTTGCTGACAACAAACTGAAAAATCTTTCTGTGGGCAGCTAAGATTTTACTGTTAATCTAGTTAATGTTTTAACAGTCCAAATTCTTTATTTGAGAAAAGCCTTGATTATATAGTCAGGACTGTTGTTGTGCAATCCGCACCTAACCTTCCCAGTACCTACCCCCTTTATGTGGTGGTGTGCTCACCCTACCCATGGAGTCATCCCACCACCGGATGATGTCCTATCCCACGTGATGTCCTGAAGCTCCTGCTGTGTTTCCACCTTGTTTGTCTTTCCCTGTCTCTCGGTAGCCCAGGTAATGCCTACACAGGGATCCAAAACAGACGAGGGCACCTCTCTAGAGCCAGCAGGGCCACCCAGCTGGGGGTGTGTGACCTTGAGTAACTTGCCTGTCAGGTCAGCAGGAGAGCGTGAAGAAGCAATGTTGAGCACTGTGCTGTGACAGTACAAGGGCAGTAATAATAGGGTGTTTTCTCCTGTCTGTCGCTTTGCCTCCATCCTTTCTCAAACACTTCAGGAAGTTACACGTGAATCAGTGCCGTGTTGCCAGTAACAGTTATCTTAGGCAGCCAGTAGTATCTCAAATCTTCAGCCTGAACCGTTGCTGGTGACTGCACGCTGCACAGCGCCATTCAAGAGGTTCAAAGAGTAGAAATGGCAAATGGTAGTGACTTGGACTTGCAGCTTTGAAGAGGACTTGCCCCAGTATTGGTGGGCAGCAGCAAAGAATACTGCAAAGAGGAAATCCTATATAGCCACCATCCGCGCTGTACACGGTAGAGAGCGCAGTTCTCTCTCTAGATGCTCCTGTTCACATCCAAGTGGGCAGGAGGTGGGTGGAATGCAGCTGAGAGCTGTCAGAGCCTTGGCTCTGCTCCCCTGAGCTTCTTGCAAGAGTAACTGGCCAGGTATGAGACAGGAGATAAGTTAATTTACACCTCTCCAGTGCTATGGGAACATACCTTCTGTTGTGAAGCAAGAGGAGGAGGAGCGGTGCTGTGCTTGTCGGGGCTTCTGGCAGGCAGGACGGGAGCCAAGGGCAGGTTAGGTTAGATGCTGGCCCAAAAGGCACTACCTAGACATGTGCATCGTTTGTTTTCCCAAAGCTGATGAGAATATATAATTATAGTTCAGTCATTCACTGTTCAGTTATCTGACAAGTTTCTGTTTTATGAAAAAGTATGTTCACAGATTTAAAAAAAACCCAAAAACCAACTTGGGAAAACTATGGCATTTTACATATAAAACTGTTTTATTTTGTGTGAAATTTAACTGAAATGATCTTAATGACTTATGTAAGGTGAAATATTGGGTTTTCCTTTTTCTTTCTCTTTTAGCCCTGGTCTCACACAGGCATATTAATGATTATTTGTCAAAATCACACTGTTTGCTTACAAGGTACGAAGGCTTTTTAGACACTATAATGACAGCTTTTGATTCACTTGATAATATTTAGAATAAGCCATAAAAGCCAATCTCCGAACAAACAGACCGCTTTTATTGGCTTTTAGTGCTATTACTGCTATCATAAGTGGTAAATTGGCCTAATGCAAGTAATACTGCTGTGTCATACTGTAAAAACTGCTGCTTAGTTTTATATTTTATTTATTTTTCATGAAAAATTTTGAAGGCATGGAGACTGTCCTATCCTTCTACAACCGTTGGTGATTGCCTCTGAGTGAGAACTGGGGAAGCTTCTCCTGCTGTTTGGACTTTCCTCGCTTAGTGATTCCCATCTCTGATGGGACAGGGCCGATCACCAGGTTACGGACCAAGAGTGTGAATCAAGGGAATATCTACCTGAAGCCCATAGGCTATTTATTTAAATCATAAGTAAACTAGAAAAAAAATGAAATCATTGCTTAACTTTAAGCTGAAATGGACGTAATTCAAATACTTTATGCTAGATTTTTTATATGTCTTGTTTTGTAATAATAGCAGCATTTTAAAAATATTGAACATTTAAAATAGCTAAAGACGACAATACATTTGGTCACAATTTCGTCTAACCAGAATGACTACCAGGTGCCATAATTGCTTTTTCCTATGGTCCTTTTGGCTTTCTTCTCCTGCCTCTCACCATCTGTTCTACTGTTTTTGCCCACTCCTGGAACATAAGCATGGACTTCAGAGATTTTAAATTCCAGTAACACAAAACTTGTCTTTTGCTTTTAACCAGGAAAAATAAAAGTTTATCATAGAATTTTATTCATTTTTACAATAGTTATATACAAGGGAAATTGTTTAGAAGAAGCAAAGTGAAGAGGCTTACATTTACCTAAAGAGTCTCCATTCTTTTATCTTCCCCTTTGCCTACATACTATCAAACTGGGACCTCTTCAGTCAGGAATATTGACTGATTTGTCATCCATGATGTAAGTTTAGGACCAGCAGTCAATCTTAAAGCCACTAAATTTCACCTTGGTCTGTGTCAAGTTGAGAACTATTATACGTGTAGTAGCATGGACTGCCCAGCATATTTGGATTCTGTTAACCAACAAGCGAGAAGCTGTGATTTAGCTTAGTATTGACTACTCTGGTATTCAATGAGTGTGCAGAGCAAGGGCAGCTCACGTGGTGGAAGGCTGGAAGAACAGCGTCTGATAGAATTGTGTTACACGAAGCAGTCCTACAAAATTGTAATTAGCTGAGGATGCGCTCTGTTTTTCTAAGACTCCTCTCAACTTATTTCTAAGGTCTCTGTAGTAAGAGTGAGTGTCACGCAGAGAACCAGCATGAAGCGTGGGTTAACAGCGTGAAGTTAACCTCTTAGACCCCTTTTTCTGACTGTCAACGCACGGAAGTCAGAAAACCTAGGAAGGCTGGAGATAGGGAATACCATTCTGAATTTAGCTTTAGTGATACATAATAAGAACATGTGGTTGGGGCTGCTTTATCTGAGAACCAACAGTGAGGCAACAAAGATGACAAATAATTCTTGTTTGGGGGGACAAAAAAAGTGTAGTGTGTTAAGTTTAGCTAAAACTGAATATTCCAAAACCAAATATAACTTCATTATGGTATACTGTGTGGCCATTAAAAAATTAGTGTAATGACAGAGAAAAGCCTGTCTGAGTAATAATCACTAATTTTACTGAACGCATGCTTGAAATAATTATTTACTTTTAATGCGCTGAGGGAACAGGAAGAATCACATTCCAACTTTAATTTTGGCATCCAAATATTTGTGGATATGTGCTAGCATTTTGGCACATATTGGGTGTCATGGGCATATAAAAAAAAATCCAATTTGGTGTTAAAAGGGTTTAACCCCTTTTTAAGATAACTTTTTTTTGTGAAGATCACACAGCAGAAAACTCTGTAAATCTGATGTCTGATGAGCTTACTTCAGTAGGAAGATACTGATTTGACCTGTATTTTACTCTGAAGAACTCAAGTGATCTTATTTACCCAAAATCTACACCTCTGCCTTTAAATTACAGGTGCAGTGATATAGCAAAATACTGTTCCTATCTGCATCTTTGCTGCTGCAATAGCATTTTTCTTTCTTTTGAAATGGCACGTAGGCATATTTCAGCAAGAGGAACATCATTTGTCAGTAATCAGTTCTCACATGTCTCAACACTCTCATGGCAATGTTTGTGCTTTTCTGCGGAGCACAACAATGAGCGGTGCCTCTACTTCTGCAGCCTGCTGACATATTCAGGAAGAAGTTTTCCTTCCTGCACATATTTCTGCACTATGTATATTCATTTATACGTGAGAGAAGAAAACATTATCATGTTTAACTGCTGCAATCATAAGCACATTAAGTAGACAGATAATAAACAATCCATCTGAATTTCTGATTAAGTTAATTGTGTTTTTCTAATGTGTTTATTCAGATTAAAGACTGAAATTAGAATGAGACTATATAATCAGGAGACCCTAAAAGAATGTTTGACTCTTTTAAAATAAAAAATAATTTAGTTTAGGGGGATAACAAAGATCTCTGTATCACTTAAATATGGCTTACGTGGTAAAAAGGCCTTGTGCAGTTCTCTTCAAAGAGATGAATCTCAGTTGTAGTATGAGCTATAAAGAAACTCAGCTGACACTGAGGGCTTTGGCATCTAATTTTTGCATATGCCCTTCTGTCCAGCGGGCACCAGAGTCCCAGATTCAACCTTCTGTGCAGCTCATGCAGAGGATCAGGTAACTGGGAGAAATAAACTGATGGGAGAGGTGAGGAAACAAGAGGAATTAAAGTAGGAAAACTACTGGAAGGAATGGGGAGAAGGACCACCCCAATGTAATTACAGCTGTTCCACTTGCATTGGGCACCTCTGCCAGCCACGGCTCCTGACACAGAGCTGGAGGAGATGCTCTAATCCCTTCCCAGCTATGTGAGTGAGATCCCTGCTGGTGAGAGCAGCTAGTGGATCAGGCATGGCCAAGGCTGAAATCCATGTCTGCCTGCTCTCAGCAGTGTGTTGAGGTCGCCTGTCAAAGGTTTTCCACATTTTCCTGGATAGCTGAGTACTCTCTCTAGCAGGGACTAGAGCTAATCTCCTGCCCTTCATGCAGATGTCCTACCTGATGGGCTATGGTGTCCTTTCCTCTCTTAAGGCAATGAGCCTTAAGTAGTCCATCCGGACACAGACACTGGGGAATCTCCATACTGCGTATGTGTGATACCGCATAGAGTACCTGATAGCCGGGGACAAGAGTTTTCTTCTGCAAGGCGTGAATTTGAGTCCTCTCATACAACCATGTGCTCTCAGCCCAGATCTGAAGTCCCAGAACTACTCACTAATCACTGAGCTGTTCTGATAAAGGGGTTTATATCCAGTATTGTATTATTGGATGTTTAGAGCGGTCACTCTTAATGTCTAAGTATCTTTCATTTGGATTTAGTTCTAAATACTTATTTAAAAAATAGATGGAAAAATAATTCCTTTGAACCTCAGTGAACAATGGATATTAAAACTAATTTCAATTCTGTTCTTTCTCTAAACTTTTCCTGTAATATCCTTCCTAAGCAATAGATAACCAGCATGCCCAGGATTAAGGCCATCTACTGCATTTTGTTTGGAGTACTTAGAAGCAGTTGTATTTTGGAGAATGATTGCAAATCCTCAATGAGGACGGATGCCTATTTTTTTCATAATCTAATTATCTTTAATCTAAATATTTCATTGAACCCCTACAACACTAAGGATTTTGTTATACCTCTACACGACTGTCAGTCTGGCTCTACGTATCAGTGAATAATCTCACAGGCCTATAAAACACCTTCTGAAAACTGGCACTGACCTGCTTACATCCACGATTATCCTGCCTTCGAGCTCAGGGTAAAAGTAAATCAGGTCTGCGTAGAGGTTGTTTTGATGGGATTTCTATCAAGGAATTAAGTTCTATAAATGCACTAAATGCTCATTAATAGGTTTGAAATGTCTGTTTTTCATAGCTTTTAAACATCTAATACCCAATTATATTCAAGGTCTTACTGTCTCCCTCCAGAAGAAACTGGTAATAACCCTGAGGATGTTTGCACTACTATTCCAGATTAGAAGGAATACAAGTAATTAAATTTTTGAGCTTTCAGAAGTGTAAGGTAAAGTTGACCAAAGAAACTGATAGTGGGCTCCACTTCCACTTTGAAGGAAGAAAACCATTCTGTGAAGACGATACAGGTATTGGAATCTAAGGCCAACAACATCCGTAATAGGGAGCAGATGTACAATCAAACACTAAAAATTATCGAGGTTTCTGAGGTTACTTGCTGCTTTTATTAGTCCTGAATTTTCTTTATCATCTAGATTACTTAATTCTGTTTAGTAGAGGCATCTTTCTGGCTTGTGTTGCTGTAGAGGAGACCAATTTGGCATTTCACCCTTCCCTCCATGAGATAAAGTGGTAAAAATGAGACATGCTTCTTCATTCCTCCTGCCTCGTTGATGCCATGAGATGATTACAGGTATCCATCTTAAACATACTGGGACAAATGAAATCTTTTGCAAGCCAATACAGCTCCATTGCTTTAACAGAATTATTCATTGCTTTGACACTGACCCTTAGGCTAAGATTTTCCGTGCACCGCAGTTTGCCATTGTGGTGGGTTGACCCTGGCTGGATGCCAGACGCCCACCAAAGCTGCCCTATCACTCAACTGGACAGGGGAGAGAAAATACAACAAAAGTCTCAAGATAAGGACAGGGAGATATCATTCACCAATTACTGTCATGGGTAAGCCAGATTTGACTTGGGGAAAACGGATTTAATTTATTACTAATCAAATCAGAGTAGGATAATGAGAACTACAACAAAATCTTATAACACCTTCACCTCAGTCCTCCTTTCTTTCTGGGCTCAACTCCACTGCCGATTTCACTACCTCCTTCTCCCTCTGCAGTGCAGGGAGATGGGGAATAGGGGTTGTGGTCAGTTCATCACACATTATTTCTGCTGCTCCTTCCTCCTCAGCAAGAGGACTCCTCACACTCTTCCTTTGCTCCAGTGTGGTGTCCCTCCCATGGGAGACAGTCCTCCACGAACTTCTGCAATGTGAGTCCATCCCATGGGCTGCAGTTCTTCATGAACTGATCCAGCAAGGGTTCCTTCCGCAGGGTGCAGTCCTTCAGGAATAGACTGCTCCAGCGTGACCCCACAGGGTCACAAGTCCTGACAGCAAACTTGCTCCAATGTGGGCTCCGCTCCACGGGACCACAGGTCCTGCCAGGAGTCTGCCCCAGTGTGGGCTCTCCACAGGGCCACAGCCTCCTTCAGGCATCCACCTCTTCTGGTGTGGGGTCCTCCGTGGGCTGCAGGTGGATATCTGCTCCACCGTTAACCTTCATGGGCTACAAGGGGATAATCTGTCTCACCATGGGCTGCAGGGGAATCTGTGCTCCAGCAGCTGGAGCACCTCCTCCCCCTCCTTCACTGACCTTGGTGTCTGCAGAGATGTTGCTCGTACATATTCTCACTCCTCTCTCTTGCTGCAATTGTGCAGGGTTGGGGGTTTTTTCCCTTTAAGTATGTTGTCCCAGAGGTGCTGCCACCATTGCTGATGGGCTCAGCCTTGGCCAGCAGCGGGTCCATCTTGGGGCTGGCTGGCATTGGCACTGTTAGACGTGAGGGAAGGCTTCTAGCAGCTTCTCACAGAAGCTGCCCCTGTAACTCCCCCCTGCTACCAAAACCTTGCCATGCAAACCCGGTGCAGTGATCTTAAGTAGGAAGCGCTATGGGAGGCCCTTGGACATGTGGATTCTGCTTTAACATGTATGGTGCTGAGAAATTCAACAACTAATGAGTGCCTATATTGTTATTCCATGTTTTGCTCTACTGACAACTGAGGACAAAATCCTGAATATTTTGCCTAAGTACAGCAAAGAACAGAATTGCTCTGGAAAACTTCCAGGGGGTGAATGAAACAACATCTTCAGGTCTTCCCCAGCATTGGCAGTTAAATGAAATAGACTTTGCCTTTGTGGAACAAATTTACTTAAGGCAATAAAACCTAAATAAACCTTCACTTACATTTTTAGAGTCAATATCCAGCATAGGAGTGTGACTTTAAACTTAACCCTACCACCCAGAGAAGTATCACTGTCTTTTACTGTATGTTCATTCCCCTTTTGTGGCAGTACTCAAAGTCTTACATCTCCAAGGACCCGCCAGTTCAAAGATCAAGGACCACTCAGTTTATAAAACTATAATTAGGAGTGGTGAGCTGGGACCATTGCAGATTTCATATACTCCCTCTCCATTGGAAGAGAGTCTTTAAATCTGCTGTTTTACAACTTAAAGGAAGGGTTGTCTTGATTAATTCGTTTGGTCATAGTCCTGAAGCTGACAAGGCATCTTCCAGGAATTTAAGCCCCCTGGGATCCTTGTCATCAGTTTTTAAATGTGCTTTTTTTTTTGTGTCTGTGTGGTGTTCTTATCTGGAAACAGTCTGCTTGGATTACAGCATTCATCTTATAAGCATTTGGCATTTTCTGTTACATGAAACTGAGAGGTATTTCTTTGCTATCAGTCTTCTATAAAGCTTTTCAATCCAATGACTTAATTCAGGCTGGAAGAAGAGAGTGAAAAAAGCTTCTGGACCCAAGTCAGGAAAATTCAGGAAACAAGTGTCCAAGCGTGTATGTAAAATTGCATTCACCGACTTCTGAGTTTTTAGAAAGAAAGAAATTCTAAAAATGTTATTTAGCTCCCCAAACACAAGGATATATATCAGATCAGAACACTCCGCTGAGAATAATCTCCCTGAAACCAAAGTATAAGCCTTGTAATGATTACTCCAGATCCTGCAAACCAGGTAAAAAGCTGGAAGGTTATGAAAGAACTGGGAAATTCCCTGAGTGTCTCCAGGACAACTCTCCTTCTGCGAAATCAGGCTCATGGTGGTGTGTCCTCCCTGCTTTATCACTTCTTGTAAAGTCTCTTAAAGCCGCTGGGTAACCAGGGAGGGGAAAAGGTGTTTCTGAGTGCTGCGATAAGGGAAAGTTTTTCTATTATGCCCAGGAATATGACCCCGGGACCAGGCTGTGTGATGTTTTGGTGTGGTGCAGTTAGGAATAGTCTGCTCCTGTACTGGATTCCTGGGATGTACCACGAAGAACTGTGGCACAATCTCACCCAGTGGGATTACTTCTGGAATAAAGTCTTATTTGAGTAATGTGAATAATGTCACTGCAGCCAGGTCTATGATATGAGTAAATCTCCCTTTTCATATGAACTATAGTCCTTGGAGGGGTGAAATATAATCCTGAACAGAGGCTCTATTTACCACTTAAGCCCTATTTTATGGTTTAAGTGCTGACCTTGTCCTGACCCTCAGTACAGGGCTGAATTTCACCCTACAGCGAAAATCTGCTGGCTAGAGCAGCCGATTAAAGAAATTGGGGCTAGACTTTTTACTATTTGCAAGACAATGAAAACAGCCTTATTTTAGACAAAAATGTTCCTGATTTATGAGAATTTTAGCGCAGAAAGGGGCTATTTTGGAGAAAGTCTTGAGATTAGCATTTCAGTTATATTTTTGGCAGGAGAGCAAGGAAGCCATTTCATTAACTTTTCACTGGAAGTTATATATGGAGGGCATTTGTGTACACAGCTGGGCAGCATAAAACAGGAGGGCTTTGTGTGAAAATATCCTGAAATGAAATTTCATTTCTCTCCAACTTGGATCTGCGTTCCTGGGCTGCTGTGGCCAGTTTGGGATGAAACCGGTGGAGGGCAGTATTAGGCCCTCACACGTTTTCCCTTGCGTTTGCGATGGATGCAGAAATAGTGAACAGACCGCTGCTGGCCCCTGTGCAAGATCAGTGTCACCTTTTACAGCTTTATGTCAGTCAGATAAGCTCCTGCCTGCTCCCACGTATCCATATGGCTGTAATCATCAAGTGATACCAAGAGATTAAATGTTTGTAAGGAACTCCAAAAGCCACATGCTGAGGCTGGTGTGAATTTAGCTCTGCTTTGACCTCCCTTCCCACCAGATGGCTGCTAATGTGGCACTAAATCACCACCACAGTAGAAAGAGCCCTGGTCCATGTGGAAGAGGCAGCTCTGTGGTCGTGGCTGTGCTGTGCAAGGTGGGAGCATCCCTGAGTCAGCCTCTGGGAGTGTTTCTCATCCTTGGGTATGTATTTCTAAAGGCACGTCTTCCATAGCTTTCCAGATTTCCTCTAAAACCTGCGCTTGATTAGGAGCCCACAGAGATGTTTCTTTCTTGGGGTGTGATCGTCTGCTTGTTGAACATCTTGTGGGTGCATGAAACAGACGGGCATGCAGGCCCGTGCAGAGGACACTTCTTCAATACTACCTCCAAGTTACGTTGGTCGTTCTTTACTTATACATGCATATTCATATTTTAAACACTTTGTCATTTTGTGCGTGCCAGGGCAAAATGTCTATAAGTGGGGATAATGCGTGTGCTGAGGATTCCTACTTTAGTTTTTCAGGGCAGAAATGTAGGTAACTGCAGATACTTCTTTGCAAATAAGCCCATGTTTCACTCTGCCCCGATGTCTTGTAGGTGTTGGCATGGGGAACTCTCCATCTTCATCCAAAACTGCCTTCCACCTCCAAAAATGAGCTCTTCTCTGTGGGAATAGGCAAGCAGGGATAACTGCCTCTACTCCTACAGAAAATAGGAGTCATTGTCTGGTTTTAGTCTTATGTCCCAGGATTTCCTGGGTAGGTTCTCACCAGTTGCTAAGATCAGACAAGCAGAAAAAGAGGCCCACAACTGCCTTTTCTCAGTGCTCATTTGTACCGACTCTGGTTGATTTGCACGTGATGGTCTGATGCATACCCTCCAAACACAGGTTTTCTCATCTGTTGTGTGATCTTTAGAAATAATAGTCCTGAGGAACCTGCCATACTATCAGAAAAGATTGCTGGTATAAATTCTTCACCCTGAGGCATCTTGGGATAGGACTGTGATCATTTCACCATCCTCATTTGCACTCTCAACCCAGGGAGTCTCCCATGTTGTCCACATTCACACTTAAGTGCTCGGTACCTTAGGGAGGTACAGAGATGTTTTAGGACTTTCTAAAGTCTAGCAAGCCTAGAGCACGCATTTGCCGGTCTGCTTCCCTGTTTACATTTGTATTATTATTTTATTACATCTCTACGATCTGCTAGGTGCTGGGGAGGACCTCAGGCCCTTCACCAAAAAAAGGCTTGTAGGGGAAGCAAGAAATAAAAGGAGAGGGCAAATGTGCCAATGTCCACTTTAAAAATACAGTCTAGGGCCGTGATCATGTAGATGTTTCTCTCCAAGACTGTGCTGGCTTGTGCAGCATTATTTTTTTCCATGTCATCTTTGATTCCCGTCAGTCTTCTGGCGCACTCGTGGCAGGGGTGCAGGAGCACAGCAGTGGGTGCAAATGACTTACTGAGGGGTAGAGGCGTGTGTAGGACCATTTATGCTCTCCCTGCTGATACAATAAGATACAATCCTGTACGCATAACCTAATGTTTTTCTGTAATACTTTTCACGAGGCTGGTTTGGTTTCTCTTTTGCTTTGTGGAAGAAGTTTTTCCTCAGAATGAGGCTTTGATTATTTTTGCTTTTAGAAGCTTAAAGACAGAAGCCAAAATTTCTTCTTCCAAAACAAGTGGACGATAAATAACTGACATCCAGATTAAAGTCCTCCTCTACCCTTCCCTGATTAAATAGCTTCTAATGCTGAAAGTCAACAAAAAAGTAATTGGTACCTTATTTTGATGTCAACCCACTGCACTACCGGTCCACAAGTTATTACTTTGCAAAGCATTAGGAAAAAAAAGAAGTCTAGGAAAGATACTAAAGCCATAGCTTAGTCTATATTTTTTGTTTATTTCTGATACTATGTGGTTCATGATTGTTTCTTTTAGAAGGAACAAATAATCAATACAAAACCATGAATAAAAATAACTTTTCTTTAAAACTGGATGCTAAAAGAACATATAGTCTTCTTACTGTGCCTGATGGAAACAGTACGAGTCTGTTCTCCACAATTCATTGTTTATTGGAATGCCTGAAATCTATACATGAGGTATTTTTAAAACATTTAAACATAGAACTTAAGCTTCTGCTCCAGACAATTTGGTTCACCATATTTTAAAAACCCACTGTGTGCTACAGAAGTGCTTAAAGCAAAGAAACATTAACAAAATTTTTAAAAAGCAAACTTCAATATAAGATAATGTCCACATTCTTATCTCAAGGAAAATTTCCTTTCCTTATGAGACACGTTTCAGCTATTTATTGACTCAGCTTCTGTACAAGACCTTCAAGGCCCAATTCTACTCTATGGCAGTTCAGAGAGAAGAGGATAGACACTGATAGACAGTGTTTGGCTCTTTCTGAGAGAGGTCAGCTCTTCCAAGTACAAAACAGTCAAAACGTTACTAATGATACAGAAACTCTGGATGGTGTCTCTCCTTAGGAAGTGGAAAACATTGTGGATTAGCATCACTGAAGTCAAATGAACTCAGGAAGGTACAGGTGTGAGAGATGCCACCTGGCTACTGGAGTAGGTCTGGACCAGAGGATAAATAGCCGTATGGGACTCTGAGGGCCCGTGCCATCGGTCTTGTCCTGCTCAGAGGCACGGACCGGTTAAAGTCCCCCGTACCTTTTGTAAAGTTGCAAATCTCTTGTGCACTACTCTATTCTGACGGAATGCCTACGCGGTTTGGTTACCTGTTAGCTGTTGACAAACTGAAGTGCAATGCTGTCTGGTAGGATCAGACCCAGCTCTCGCTCAGCTCTCTCGCTCTCTGATGCTCAAACTGCAAATCTTCTGCTTGCAGAGTTTTTACTGAAGTTAGCTGCTGCTTTGCAAGCAGAGGGGTTTGGGTGACCGGCCAAACAGAGCCTGCATGTTGGTTAGTCAGCTCTGCTCGAGAGTGCTGTTTTCGTTCTTCAGAAATGCTGCATAAACCATGAGGACTGCGAGGCAGAGGCATTAATTTAGGCCTACTTCATTGCAGCCCCTCTTGCAGCTAAACGATCTAACCTACAATTAACTACATGAGCTTAAAATAGTGATGCACACTTTACAGATGACATAATAGTGGCTATAAATGAGCCTTTTCCTCAATACCGCCATAGTTAATATTTTCAAAATATGAGATCACTTGTTGAGTCTTCCCCAAATACTTTTGTTAGGATTAGAATGTAACTGTTCTCATTAAAAAAAACCATAATTTGCACCTAACCACAGATATTTAATTTGTATCACATGCATCTTTAAAGTGTCTGCTTTGAGACTTTATTTAGATTCACATTCTTGTGTGTGTATGAAATAAAATAAAGTAACTCCACTATGACCAACAAACATACATAAAGATGTAATAAGCTATGTACTAACTTGGCAAATCGATTTTTCCAGCAAGAAAATTATCCTAAGAGCCTTTGTCCTTTATGCGTACAGGCATGTGCGATAAGAAAATCGTTACAATCGTATGTCTGTCTTCTAAATAGCTTAACTAATAGAAAGTACTATTTGAAATACCAGTATCTGACACAAATTATTTACTTAACACCTGCCATTTTTCAGCCTTTAAAACTGGAAAGGTCTCCTATACTTATTTTTTATAACTTCTCTGTTTCTGAGAGTTTATAATTCATAAAGCGCTGCTGGACCGATGCTACTTTATTCTAAGATAACACACTGCCAAATCCAAAGATTCAGGGCTGATCTTTACTCCTGTTTGTGAAAACCAAACAAATATTAATCTGATTCAGCAATAGCTTGAGTTAATAGAAACTCTTCATCAGAACTAAGATGATGGTCCATACTTGTTAATGGCTTATAGTTCGTGTCAAATAAAACTTCCCCAGGAATGCAAGGATATTAGAAAAAAAAAAGAGCTTTCAGTTTACTTTAAAATTTGGTAATCTAGGCCTTTCTGTAAGCAAATGTACATGCACTTTTTGTAGAAGTCAAGCTATGGAATTCATGTGGTAGAAATTCCTGGCCATATTTAAGCCTGTAAAGTATTCTTATGCCTTTTTCTTCAAAAAATAATTGTCAATAAATGAGAAATATCTCTGAACACAAACCAGTAACTAATAACTCAGCAATGGAACTCACCTTTCTTCAGCCAAGAAATATTTTGCTTGTCATGCTCAAAACTTTCTGCTGGTTTGATTTTTACCTTGTCTGTCTCGGCTTCTGACATCTGCGGGGAGGAAAAGAATTTTGGGATGTCAAGTTCTTTTAAAGAAAGTTTCTGACAAAGAAATATGTTCTCTGTTTAGGTTCCTGTTATAATAAATTGTGATTACTTATACAGACACATTTTTTTTCTGCAGATTATTGATACTAGGTAATACCTCAGTCGTTAAATTTATGTTCTGTTCCTAAATGCTTTATCAATATTACATAGTTGCTGTTTGTAGATGGATTCTTTTGTAATGTAACTATAAATTACATTATGAAACGGATGAGTGATATGCTCATAGCGTGCTGGTAATAGACGTACGTACAACACACAGAATAGACACGGTCGGGCTAAAAAGGAGGCATCCAGTCTGCCTGTTTATCGTGGTTCAAAGTTGCTGTAGCGCCTGCTGTCAGAGAGGTATAATTATGTAAACAATGATAAATATTTATAGAGGCAACATGAACAAAGTGTGTTAAAAAAAATATAAAATCTTTAATGCCACTTGCAACAATTTATTTGCTGTAATGCGAAGAATCACATGCAAGTTACAGTACCTGAGGGTATTACGTATACGGTAGCTATCAGCCCGTACGCTGTGGTTTACTTCCATTGCCTGCTAGGAATCAGATTAGGCTGTCCAGGCTTCTTGTAACTGCTTTCTATTTTCACTGAATCCAGTTAGCTAAAGCATTTCTCTATTTTTACCTGTATCTTTCCAACCGGGGGTGAAAGCAGCAGGGTTCAGACGCCAAGGAGGAGTGCTTTCGGCCGAATCCCTCGCTGTGTGTTGATGTCCAGCATTCCCATACACTGACAAAACCGAAAGGATGAGCAGTGCACTCTCTGCCTGCCTGCTGTGTGGTGCTACATTTGTCTTGCTGCCAGAATCAGCCAACTTATTGCTGAGGGTTGTTTTTTTTTTTTTTTTTCCCCCTTTTTGTTTGCATGCACTTCTAGAGCTGGGTAGGGAAGGAGGGGGGTAATCAGCACCCCAGCACTAGTAGAGTGATAAAAAAATATATCAAAAGCTTTAAAAAAAGAAAAAAAAAAAGAAGAAAAATTGGTTTGGAAAGGTTATTATTGCAGTTCATAACCCAGTGAATCTGCAAAAGGAGGAAGAAAATAAAAAGGGAACCAGGAAATTAATAGTGACAAATCAGATAAACGTGTCAATGTTTTGGCTGAATGTAGGTTAAAATACTGAAGGACGTAGAAATTAGACTCTAAAGGTCTATTTACAGCTGCTACTTTGGCAAAGAAAAGGTCTAGTCCCGTGGTGAGCTGAGTGCTGTGACTCTCCCGAGCTCAGGAGGGTGAAATCCGTCCTCACGGGGGAGGGCAGGTCTGCAGGGATGAACAGTTGTCACCTCCATTGCAACAGGGCTGAATGGTCTCTAGTGGGGACAGCCCTTGTGCTGGGTGGGCATGATGGTCAGCAGCACAGAGGGCAGGGTGACAGTCTGAACTGACCCCTACCTTGAAGGCACTAAAAATTTAAGGTTTTTAGTTGGTTTTAAAAAGTCTCTTGCCATAGTTACCAGGAATATTGCTCTAAGATTAGCAGGAGTATAGCCAAGACCAAAGAAAGCAAGATTTTAGGGTGCTTAGGTGTCGCATCTTCCTTCTTCTACAGGACAAAAAGAAAGTGTCACTCTGCATCCCAGCACTGAATTTTGAAAGTGTTGGCTGCAGAGCACATGCAGAATTACTCAGTTATCTTACCTTTTAAGCAATATTTACAAAATTTCAAGCAGCATTTGTCACCAGATACTATAATCCAAGATCCCCGTGCTTAAGTGTGGCCAATAAATAATAACATATTCCCTTTGTTATGACAATTATCTTCCTCTACTCTCCCATCACATGTCATTCTTACAAGAAAAAAAATGTTTTCTTTCTTTTTTTAAATCTCTTGTGCCAACATGACTGAGATTCTTCTACCATCTTTAGCTATTTGTGAATCGCATGGTAAGTGCCTACTTACATCTCCAAATTGCAATGATTAGTCTTGCATGGTTTGAAAACCTATTTTAAGCAGGGTACTTTGGGAATAATTGCAACCACAGGGGGGAAACATCAAGGGCTAATATTTTAAGATCTTTGTTCCATTCCCCTTGGATGCGGCTTTGAGAATCATGTATTTTCAATTGCAGTTCCCTTCTTTCTCCCAGAAACACTTACCTATTTTTCCCATGTTATTGCACCTGCAATGCTTTAAATTTATCAGTGGTGCTGATTCTTCAGCTGGCTTTGTCAGGGCAAGCTATAGAGCTCCTGGTTGGGTCCTCATAAAATCAGCTGGGCTCCACATACACCAGCCTAGACCTATCTGATTGCAACGTGGACCTGGTGCTACTGTGCGCTTCAGAGGCACTGTTTAAAGTGAAGATATGGGTTGTTTCCAAAACAAACTAGAGAGAAAATTCTTTCTCTCTAGTTCATTCAGCACCCCTTCCCTGCTTTTCTAGAGATTTTGTCAAAATCCTCATGTCTCGCAAAGAAAGTGAAACAGACAAGAAAAACCCCTCCAAAACCACAGCCCTGGAAGCCGCTGTCACTTGAAATTATGGCCCCTGAAGTCTGGTCCTTAAGGGTCTTTTTTTTCCGAGCAGGAGCTAGCAGTGAGTCCAGCCTCGGCCCCCAGGGGTGCAAGAAACCAGCATCGCTGACAGCCCGTTGCAAAATGCATCCCCCAAGCCGTGACAATACCAGTTTGACAAAACCAAGCAAACACAAAGCTGGCTTTGTATCTGTGCTTCCACGAAGGTAATGCAGGCTTCTGAGACGTTCTGAGATGATCTCTTCATCTGCTGTCCTCAGCTGAGATGCCCTGTAGGACCCCTCTGTGTGTTGGTAGCATGCAAATCTGCAGAAGTTACCTAACCTGAACCTCAGGAAATAGCCCACCAGCAAGTTAAGAAAATATTAAATGAGTTTCCTATTCAGGATATTCTCCATTGCTGACATTCAGTTAATGGTCCTAATGTTTTCAATGCAGGAACACTAAATGTAACCTTTCTTAATCTCGATCAACTCCAGTTTTCTACTGAGACATGCTTCTGTGTGCTATTTTTTGCCTCATTTAATTAAGGTATTTTGGACAAATGCATCAATAATTCTGTTTCCTAATCAATCTTAAAGTAGTTAAAGGAAAGGCAGGCTTGCCATGCATCCTCGGTGATGCCAGCCTTTGCAAACGAGGAAAAAAACATTATGAGAGAAGGTCATTAAAATATTGAGTAAACTTATTTCTATTAAAGCTGTAATTGAATTTTTAAAGCCATGGCCCATTTTAAACACCAAACTTTAGGTTATGGTTTGATAATTCATTTCACTTTTATTTTATAGGTTTTATTTTATAGCTATTAAATAGCTATGGGCCATCACTTGTTAGTTTTCCTTCCAGATTGTGAAATAGGGCATTTATATGGAGGATAAAAAAAAATATAAAATCATAATGCCAAAATAGATGTGATATCAATCGGTTGCCAGATAAATGTACTGTATCAAGCGCTTGTTGAGATTTGAGAGTGTGTTTTTCTGGTCTGCTCAACTGGGAGCGCATTCAAGTCTTTGCAGAGTTGGAGAATAGGAAACTTTAACAAGTTGTAATAAACATCAAAGCAGAGGAAAAAACCTCATTGTTGGTCCTAGCAAGCATAAAAACTGCCAAGGTTTCTTTGCGTGCTTAATGTTAAGTCAGGAGTCCAGAATCAGGTCCTGTCCTGAGACTAAGGGAGGATGTGTAGTCGCAGCCAGGAGAGAGTTTTTGGTAACCTCTATGGGTACAGCATTTACAACACTCTATTTTACTACCTGAAGTGACTTTGTACTTGAGGATATGAACTGTGTGCCCAGAAGTTGAGTTTTCCAGTGTGAATTTTCCACAGCACAGCATTAGATTAAGCAGTTATTTCTTTCTTGCACTATCCAGGTAAAATTTAGCTGCTTGTCCACTGGCAAGTGGCGCTCTGTAGCTTTGGAATACCCTGCACTGCAGTAAATGTGGTTTAAAAAAAAAAAAAAAAGATGTTGAAACTATGCCTTTGCTCCCTTTTGCACCCTGGGGTGATCATTTCCAATAATAAAGTGAGTATAATGTGATGTGCCCTGTCAAAGTCAAGGAATCTCTTCTTGATCATGCATCTGTAGGTAGAATATTAAGTTGTGGGAACACGATATACAGCCAAATTATCCTGGTGATTACATGTAAAATGCATGGTTTTTTAGCCGAACCATCATGTCCTGCGAGTGCTTCAAATGCAAAGCAGCCTGTTTATAGAGACTACCTCAAACTGGCGCTGACAAATGATCTATATGCTGCAGAGGCTCTAAGCAGTACAAAGACAGTAGGATTTTACTCCCCATCACTCTGCCTCATAGACATTCTAGATAATTTTTCAATAACTCCGTGTCCTGCAAGGGGAGACATGGGGCTTTATTTTACTCTTCCACTCTGTGACACTGTAGGTCGGTGAACCTCTGGCAATATGCTTAGACTGGAGGGTGGAATAAAAGCTGGAAAAGGATTGCAAAGGTGGGTTAGCATAGAGGTCACTAATAATGTAGAGGAAGCACAAACCAGTAAGATTAAGAATGTCCCGTATTTCCACTGAACAGTAAAGAAAAGAGAGAGACTGCGTGTTTTTCATCTTCCAAGAGGGCAAGAGGGGAGGTTACTGGGTGTCTGTGCTAAAAGCTATGAAGAGGATGAAGGGCAAGTGTGAAATAAAGTTGGGAGGATGATAGCATGGTGCTGAGGTGGGGAAGGCAGAAAGAACCAGTCTCCAATCCTGGAGCCATGAAAACCCTGTCCAGGCTGGGGAAGGGTCTCTGAAAGCAGCAGTACGCTTTGGCTGCTTTCCCTCCTACTAGCAGCAAACTCTTAGAGGCCCCAATCAAAACCAAGGCCCACAGTTTATAATTGCTTTACAGTAACACGTGAGCTATGTGTGCCTTTGTACAGCCTGGCTTTAAGCAGAAAATCCTCCTGTGCTGTTTAGTGTTTTGTCCATCATGGGCCAAGTTCTCCTTTACCTCTCTGTGTGCTGTCTTTATAGGTGTTTCCGCATTGCCCTGGCACTTTGGTGGGTGTGTTTGGGTGGAAAGTGCCTTAAACCCAAGAGCTTTTAAAAAAAAAAAAAAGATATATAGCGTGTTATGGGACAATTGGCCCATAGGTTTGATGTATTTGGAAAGGTGGGTAAAACAGGTCCCTCTGGGCCAAGGAACACCTTCTGCAGGAGACCTTTCCAGATGAATATTTTAAATCGTCTTGAGTATTACAGCAAAAATTGTGAAAGACTTGATGAGATGGTAAATAAATAGATTGGATGTAATTGCTCCATATCACAGTGTGTACTGGTGTAAGAGGGACAGGAATGTGACCATCGCGTGGAGGGGATGTATCCTTTGGCAGATAGGTGTAACCAACAGTAGTTACAGGGCTTTTGTTGGGGGCATACAGGAGTTTGTGTAACAGGTGTGAAAAATGAAGATTGTATCTTGATTGCAACAGTTCATTACTACTGTCTAGAAACTGTCTGTCTCAGATTATTACAAGGGTCCTAGTTGAATATTTTTACAAGAATTTTTGAAGAATCTCAGGAGACTGTTTACGCCTTGTTTAGCTCAATGCAGGATTGACTTTCTGTGTGTCTCTTTGGCAATACTCAGACAACTTGTTTCTGCAGTCCCACGAAGACATCTAGATACATGGCCTTTCCAGGCGGTTTACTCCAGGGCTTTTCTGTCCTGATAACAAATACAAAACCTTTTCTTGATGACACAAAACTCCTCCTTTGCTTCAGAGTCAATCCATTGCCTCTTGTGCTTTCTGTTCTGCCTGTGCAATGCTGAGTTTCCTGTCCCTTTGCGACAATCCTTTCAGCAGATAAAGGAGAGTTAGCACATTTTCCCTCAGCTTTTTTCCCCACTTACATGTAGATCATACTCCTTAGCCTATGATCATCTTCGTTGGGCTTCATCTTCCTAGTAATTTGGTGTCCAAAAGTGGTCATGTTCTACCTAAGACTCTGCGCAGATGGGATGGAGCAGTGAGGTTACTGGCATGTTTCACAAGTTTTCTTCCTGTTTATACATCCCAGTATGATGTTTGTCTTTTTCAGGACAGCATGAAATTGTTGACTTATGTTTGGTTTATAATCCGTCCTGTTCCCCAGATTCCCAGATTCTGTTCTGCAGCATAGCAATGTAACCATTTTATTTTTTTTTAACACAACTGATTATTCCCACCTAAGCATAGGATTGTGCAGCTGTGCTTCCTGAACTTCATCCCCATTTTCCTCATGCTGTTTCTCTGATTTATGAAGATTGTTTTGAACTGTTGTCCTGTCCTCCAAAGTGCTTGTTAGCCCTGACCTGTTGTGGTTGGGCTGGTAGAAGTTTGCAGAGTTCCTGTGAAATCACTTGCCTCTGCTATACAGGCATTTGGAGTAGGTCAGAAATGAAGATTTACATTTCCCAAACTGCACTTTCATGGATGGCACGTGCGGCCCCGCAGTTTGTTCCCTTGCAGGAATCCGTGAATACCTTTAATCTCTGGCCCCTCGTGGTTTGATGAACTACAGATGCAGCTTCTTGAGTATCAGTTGACTCATCTGTGTGCATAAGTACGTACATGGAACCATTGAGAAATATCACTCACATTTTCAGCAAGTGCAGAATGCATACTGGGATTGCTGACAGCCGGATCACTCTGTTTTTAACATTATTTGCAAGCCAGGTAGGCGCAACAGCGATTTGCTACATCTTCCATCATATGTAAAAAGCCAGTGGCAAGTATTTTTTAATGAAGAGGAATCTGAGCACTTACGGACTCCTTTGTTGACTGGCAAAGCTTGACAGCACCTCCCTAAACAGCTCTATCCCAGACAAGATGTCAGTGAAAGCACTGCACTTTTTAAACAGGGAGAAAACCGACTTAAGTGTTTTCCCTTTGTGCTTTTAAGTAAGCTGCTTCCCAACAGTGGTTGAGATGTGGTAGCCTTCTCGGAGGTGATGAGTACAGATGAGAAGGGGGGGCGTTGTCTAAATTACTCTTATAAGAAAAGGACCAAATTAAATCTCTACCTTATTTTCAGGAAGACGTCAAGGGAACTTGTAGCTGCCTTGAATTCAGCACTACTATTTCTCAGCTAACTGTTACTGAAATGAGTTTCTTGTTGTTTTGCTATGTTTGTTTGCCTTTGTTTAAATCCTTATAAGGACAGACAGAAAGCAGCAGTAGAGAGACAACACCAACTTTGTGAACTCTTATGTAGGGTCTCCCTGGGGTGCAAGAAACCTCAGGTCAAGCTCCTGAATGATCGTGCTAGTTTCTAGCTGGAGTCAAACAGGACTAACAAGGAGAGATTAAGAACTTGTCCTAAAGGAACCAACAGGTTGGTGGTTATGGGAGTTACTTGGGATCTTTCTTGCTAATGCTTCTATGAGATGCTTTGTAAAGGGCTGTGATTTGGACTAGTGAAAGAAGAAAAATAGTGAAGTCTTAAAGTTTTGTGGAAGAGGAAATATGTTTCTTGCCTGAGCACATACAACTGCAGCTGAAGTCAATGTGAGCTCTGGGAGTTCAGCACCCTGAAAATGAGGCCTGATGTCTAAATGAAATTGGACTTCAAAAAGAAAAGTAGTTTTCTGGCCCTTTTGGAGCCAAAACAAAAAAGTATTTATTCTATTTGATCAGCTATTCACAAATGATGCCTTTGTATCTTTAAAATAACTACAAACCAAATTTAAAACTGGAAGCTCTCATCTTTGATGTTATCTGCAGATAAGATAGAGCTTTGAAGCACTAACAGAGACTAATTGGAACAGAATACCAATACAACCGAAAAGTAATGGAAAACACAAGAACTGTTTGGAGCGCTATCACTCTAAACTGGGACCATTTCTTTTCAAATGCTATAGAATTTCAGGAAAAAAGTGTAGTTCTCTGGAGTGTAGATGAAAGAGGAGAATTGTCTGATTCCATGTAGCATGATACTTCAAAAACAATCATAGGGTTTAAAGTTATTTGTATGTATTCATTGTATTTTTGAGTATCAAATTCTTTCAAATGTGTAACAGGTTGGAGCAGGGTAGGGAAGGTGTGTCACAGGTGAAATAGTATCACATTCATATTTTTATTTGAAACAGGCTCTTTTTTCTTTTTTTGTTTTGAAGACAGCATTTCTTTCCATCCTGAGCTTGAAAAGAATTTGTCAAAGTTGCTGGAAGGGAAGGAAAAAAAAAATAGTCGTGCTATATATAGAAAGCATGCAGATGAGAACAGAGCAAAATTATATCTGCAATCAACCCTAGACCTGAACATAGATAATAAATTGTCATCAGTCCTAACGGTATGCAAGTGATACAAAGGAGACTAAAATTTGCCCTGGAGTTTCAACTCATCTCTTGTTTGCCAAGCCTGCTCTGATGCTTTACGAGGTTTGGTTGGGTCATGGTGAGGCAAAAGGGGGAGACGCAAGAGAGGAGTGGAAATGTGCTTTGGAGCTGTTCTGGGGAATGACTTGCCTTGGTGCAAGCTCAGGCAGCGCTTTGGATGTGCTGCTTTGCGCTGAGGTGGGCAACCTCAGACCCTAAGCTAGCATGATCCTTTTCAAATTTGCTGAGGAAGTGGAAGTGAATTACGTCTGTTTGCGTCCTTGCTCCTAGTAGCATCTGAAGGCAGTGTGCTCTCCAGATCTGTCCAAGAAACCCACTTGATATTAAAAGAAAACTATTCAGATTGCTTAGCCAAGTACCCTGATATTAAGCAATGCCAGAACTGAGGTTGCTCAGGCAACCTTATTTCAACTCCCTCATTCATTAACATACTAGGTGATCACATAACTGAAGGTATTAATTTTTAGTTCAGACTGTATCTTGGGTTTAGACAAGGATTTGTGCAAGATGGCTTGTCCTACCATGGGAAGCCCAGGGACGGGGTTTCAGAGAGTTTTTCAAATACTGTGCATGCTTTGCTGAAAACGTGAGGAGCAGGAGGTACATGTCTATTCTGAACAATCTGTCAAATGTGAGTGAAATCTCCTCTGAAGAGAACTGCTCATCTCCCAGCATGGAGACCCTCTGCCTTCTTGGGGCAACACTTCCACCTCCGCTGTCTCACCCTCGCAAGGGTTACCCGGGCAGCCCGGCCTCTGTACCCATGGTCCCACGTACCCCTGTCTTTAGCTGTGGTTCTCACCTTGAGCAGCATCTCTCTGACCTGACAGGTAGCCACTGACTTCTGGGGAGCGGTCAGCTCTTTATCTTGGTTTAGTTGTGAAACACCATCTATCCTTGTCAAAATTGCAATCAAAAACATTGTTGATGTCATTGCCTAAAATGTTTCAAACCACTCACAGTGGCTGTTCTGTTTTCTCAACTGGTTTTCTACCTAAATAGTAATTAGTTCTTGGCTAATCCAATGGTTGACTGTATTTTCAAATATTTCCTAGGTGATAAAACATAACATTAGTGTATCTTTGCAAAGATGTCCTGCTGTGCAGTTTGGACAAAAAGCAGTCTAACACTCTTATTCAACTATGCTTAGTTTTTGTCTTGAAAGCAAAAAATGTCTCTTATCTGTAACACTAAAAAATAGTACAGTATCAGCAGCTTTTGGTTTAATGCCTTTTGCTTTTTCTTCTTGAGAACCTGGAATTTTGCAATCCTGTTAAGTGCTTGTTTTCTCCAATAAATATTCTGCACTGTTGCTATATTTCAGTTGTTAGGTTTCTCAGGGGATAAAGGCAGTAAAGAAAGAAAATGAATAAATAAACAGCTCAAGTCTTGAGTGTCCAAAAATATTGCAGTATCTTGATTTGAATAATCGAAAGTTGAGACACTTATTTGGGTACATTTCATCACATTGAAAGCTTTGCATGCAAATCTAAAGGCTGCCATTCCCTCCAATTCCTTTGAACATTTTCATTGGCGTTCTTTTTCTGTTTTGTCTGCTCCAAGAGAAGGACAAGTCTACATGTTATGTACAAATAAAGTTAACAATTCTTAAATTTAATGTAAAAAAAGATGACCCACAGAATAGAATGGGGGGGAGGATTATCTTCCCAGGTTTTTGCAATGTCTAAGTAAGATCCCTTGAGTTTCTTCTTTTGTTTTACTGCAGGAATATGAGAAACATCTACCTTTGTTTGATGTATATCTCTTTCAGAATATTTTAAGCTACACTTTTCTTAGTCTTACCT
Organism: Rissa tridactyla; assembly: GCF_028500815.1. NCBI lineage: Eukaryota > Metazoa > Chordata > Aves > Charadriiformes > Laridae > Rissa > Rissa tridactyla. The sequence continues at coordinate 11,059,883 of NC_071475.1, forward strand.
GGAAATACTGAAAATAATTAATCTAATTAAAAACAGCTACAAGACCCCTGCTCCCAGTACTTTATTGGGAAGTTGAATTTAGGGGAGGCTTAATGCAGTCATCCCAAACGAGAGCACTTTAGTGGACTACTTCTGTTTCTAATTAAACTCTGCACAAAGCCAAGGGTCAGCAGAGTCTGACTTCTCCCAACATCTGAGAATGCCAGTTGCGTTCATTCAAATTATGTCTTTGTTTCTTTCTGTGTCTGATCACAAAACCAAGGAAAACATCACAGGCAAACTTGAAGAATGAGGGGGAGAGCCTCATTCCTACCATCCAGCCAGGCCTTGGTTCTTCATGCAAGCTGTTCCCCACAGCCTCCCTCTGCCCGATCCTTTATTCCACACGCCCCATTCCCTTTAGTTTGTGCCATGACCTAAAACCCTGCTGACACAAAATACACTGAACAAACCCAGGAGCACTTCTAAATGTCCTCAGATACACCCGTATCTCCAGGTCTGTCCCAAATACGTGGAAAAGAAACCCAAACTCATGGGTTGGACGGGGCGGTGACATGAACAGAGGGAGCTGGCTGGGTCTGGGGCTGCACCGTGCGTCAGCAGGGAGCCTGACGCAGCCCTTGGAGATGATGCTGAGTGACAGGAGTACATTGCGATGGGGGCCTCCAAAGGCTCTCATTGCCTGGCCCAGCTTGTTCGACAGTACTTAATTTTTAACATGTGGAAATTTCTGAAATATGCGTCTTAGAATATCTGCTTAGCTTGCCTAGAAAGCTTTAATAATTAATGGAAATTCAGAGTTGAGGTATAGTAATGATTTATATGGGGAGCTGTCTTTACACAATCTGCTCTCAAAGCTTTCTTAGAGTATTACTCTTAGTGTCTAATTAACTTCCGAAGAGTGATACCGCTCCTTTCACTACACTGATTGATCAAGGGCTTAACTGCAAGTCATATTTTCCAAGTGATTCCCCAGTGTCCTCTCAGCTCTTATGAGTTCCTGCTGAGGAACAGAACTGTCTTGGACATCAAGAATACTTTCAAGTTTTCAGATATAGTATCTTAGACGTCAGGGTGTTCCTGTTGCTGTTTAGCCCACATAGCCATAGCATAGAAATTTCTAGTCTTTAGATATGACTTTGCATGGTGTGACCTAAATATTTTTCTTTTCCCCAGTAGCAAGTCTTCCTGCAACATCTTTTGGAGCATGTTTCTTTCACTCTTTGGAATTCATGGTGATAAAGATACGCTAATGTACTGAATTACACTAAAAATTCAAGTAACTAATAATGATTTAGAGCTGAGATGTGTTACTGCAAATACCAACTACCAGCTAAGGACTTTGAAAATACAGGGTCATTTCTTTGTTCTGCCATTTGCGTGGTGAGTGATCTGGATAAATCACTGTATTTTCTCCATCTGTAAAAGAGACAGTGATCATATGTTGTGGTGTAGCTAGGAAAAAAAATAATCTATAAGACGGTTATAATTAGTGCCGTATCTGTTTTCAGGCTGTTGGGCATTTTGTGGTTAAAGCTGTGTGAAAGTGAAAAGAGAAGATGATGGGACACTGAACAGGAGAAGGGAAGGTCTCACGTACCTCAGGGCTTGTTCTTACTGCCACTAAATTTTGGCTGTTGCAAGTAATACAAAGTCCTGGAGAGCCATGTACACAGGAAACACGAAGTGCAGCACAGCTCTTTCAGACTCAGTCTCTTTTGAAGAACACATCAGTCCCTTCCCAGAATAATTTTTAGGGTCACCAGAGGATGCTGGGCAAAAATGCCAATTTTCTCAGCATTTAATTCTCCATTTTAGACCTGTTTGTCCCACCACTTCCCTGTTCCTTACTTGTAATCTCAATGGATCTCTTAGTTTTTGGCACAAGTTGCCTTGTTATAAGTAACCAACGCATTTTATAAATATTTGCTCACCCATAGTTACATTTCCATTTGATATTGGCAGCTCATCGTTAGCAGGTGAAGTGGACCTTTAAGAGAGGCCATTCTTTACAAGCAGCCCAGTTCCTCTTGGGCTGCAGACAGACTGTCCTGAGCCCAGGAGATCATCCTACCACTCTCAGCTTTCTTCAAATATATTAGGTTCTAAAATCTACTGTTGTCTTAATCCATTCCCTCCCCACTCATGGTGGTGAAAGAGTCTTCTGCAGCGCAGGCTGCTCTTACACCAGTACCGGGTGTGCCAGGTATTCCCAAGATATTTTTTCATCCTTTCCACAGAGGCACTGTCTTCATCTTGCACCTAAGGGCTTTGCGGTGATGACACTGGCTTTGGAGGCTGTGTTTGGACTCATCTATAACTGACAGCTACCAGCTTGAGAGTATCTACTTCCTTAGGATCCAAATATTCCTCTGACAGGATTAATGGCCCCACCTTTTAAGAAATTAGCTATATCTCCATTTCCTCTTTCCATCCAAACAGCATTTCTGATACTAATAACATCAGCCAGAGCAAAAGAGGAGATAAAAGCACTGGTGGCAGAGTTCCACGTGTGAAGGAAGGTGTCATAAAGTCTTGGAGGGCTCATCCGATGTTTGTACCAAAATTAATAACTGGCTTTGTCATTTAAATCCGCCTGCAACCCTAATGTATTTATCCTGAAACTTCATCAGGAAGAAGCTAGTCTGAGAGTCCTGTGTTGGAAGTTTTAGGGTGTTTAGTTTCTGTGGAGCTGGACTGAAGATATTTAGTCTATCTCCATGAGTTACAAGCAGAGGCTGTTAACTAAATTCAGGCACTTTGGAATTTTTTCTTTCTTTCTTGCATGGAGTTATGTTGTTGAATGTTCAGCTCGTTCTGTTCAGGTATGAGTGAGTTCGGGGGCTGCTTTGACAAATGCCTTATGCCGGATTTCCCCAAGGAGAGCTACACAGGGACAGATGCACATGTTAGTCTGGTATTTCTTCCAAGATGAAGTATTAAGACTTGATGCAAATTACATTAGAGCTATCCTACGATCATGCTTCAACTAAATTCTTACCTACTTTATCAACAGGAGAAAATAGATGAAAAGTATCTAAAGAAGAAATAAGGATCTTCCCCAAACAGTTGTCTTATTAAAAAAACCTAAAAATACATAATTTTGATATCTGAGTATCAATTAATGATTCATCCTCCTATTTGTACTATTATTTACAGAAAGAAGTAGCTTGTCATTATAAAAATGTGGTAGGTACAGGTGGAACACAAATGTAATTCATGCCAGATAATAACGCTTTGTCCAAATATGAAAATGTAAGGCTGGGATTGTGTAATGTTCTGTGTGGGAGGATAAAACTGGGGTTAGCTCTTCTGCAGGTTTTGTAAAGCCAACCTCTTGTGAAAATCTTACCCAAAATCAGTTACAGAAATATTGCCATGTACTCAAAGAATTATAGTTGTTTCTTATATGTAATATCTTATCAGTATTGGAAGAATCCCTTTAAATGTCTGTGTCCTAAACCAAAATTTTCTGACATCTGGCACGCCAGCCATACCGAATAGGCACACAGGTTGATATGTCACTGCTTCTGGTGGTGCCTCCAACCTCTGAGTTACTACCGATGAAACAGTTGTGCATCCCTGTGAAAAATAAGCATTGGCTGGGTAACAGTAAATATTAGCTCATGTAAGAAAGTAGTTTCTTGATACGTATACCTGTATCTCATGATACAGATGAGTTATCAGCCTGCCTCCCTCCTTGTGGTATAGCATAGAACTGCCTTGGCTTATAAGCAAAAAAAAGTGGGAGGAAAACCCTTACAAATCCAGGCGTACAGTTGTCTTGGTGCAAGTGACTAATTTTGAAATGCTCACGTTCCTATTACAGTAATTTTAAAAACAAAAATGCATTGCCCATTAAATGCATGCAGCTCTTTAGAGGAGACGGGCTGCAGACAGCAACGTTTAAATTATGGGGCTTCTCCAGGGTGAATCTACAGAAGAGCTGATCAGTAAAGCAAGAAATCACTGCTCTAGTGTGTGTAAGGGAAAGAGGTAATAGGGATGCTGCTACCTGAGGAAAAGGGCAAGTCCTCTTGCAGATAAGGGAAGAGAGAGCTGTAAGGGGAGAAAACCATATAAGGAAAGATTAGAGTTTTTTAAAAAGTGGAAAATTATTTAACATTGAAGTTGTATCTCAAGCCAGTCCTGTCTATCCCAAGACCGCTGCACGTTTGTAACCTCAACTTCGCAGACCACGCTGTTTCTCTTAGATAACAAGGATATGCAGATAGTAAGAGGCACAAAAATAAATTAGAAAAGGATTTCTTTAATGCTTCTAATAATGTATTTGGACATGATTATCATAATGAATCTTGTAAAAGGAATTCACTGTTCCCCCTTTTGTATGATGTATTTCTGACCTTAACCCGCTTGATATGCGATTCCTATTCAGCGAAGGTGCCCATAATAGAGGGGCAAGAAGGATGATCAGAGTTCAAACAATAGGGTAAGAAATGCAGAGTAGTGGGAAAAAGCTTCCATTTTCCCATAAGCTGGGGCATAGAAGATACTGCAGCCTCAGCTCTACAGTATCTTATGAACAAACAAATTATGCATGAGTTTGCTCAGGGGACTACTCAGCTACTCAACAATAATGGGTAATTGCCCTCACAAACTTATCCTCATATCACTCATACACACCAACACTTATACTGAAAAGAAAAGACACGAAGAACAAATTTCAATATAAAACACATTATTATTATGAAAATGACACATTTCCATTTAACCCTTCTCTAACAAAAAGAACTCACTGCATTTCAGAGAAAATGGGGCTAGGAAATTTTAAATGTTAGTTTCAGTATTTTCCCTTGGAAGGCGTACTCAAGATTGTTTTACTTGGCACATTCTGTACTCTTCATTGTAGCAAAGGCTTGCGGGTATCTAATGACACAATCACAGAATGCCATAGAAATTTGGAACAAAATCCCCATCTTCGATACAATTCAGCAGATTCACGCCATATGGAAATCCTGCTGTTTAATGTAACACCATTAAAAGCCACATATTGCTAAATTCATCTCTCAAAGATTTTTGCAAAAGTTGCAGGAACAATATTATTTCTGAGTTTTTAACCTTTATTCAGCCTCCAGCATTCTTAAGAGTCAAATGCGTGTTTCATAACTGGAAATCCAACTACTTCATATGCTGGTGATATTTTGATTTCTCAAACATACGTAGTAATATAATGGTCTTGCCTCCTTCATAAAGAACTAGTAAGGTACAACTCGATCAATAACTGGGAGAGAGGTGAATCATAGCTAGAGCTCAGTGTCCTAAAATATGGTAGATTAATTTTAATTTATTATATACATCTTCACCCCAAGCATCTTATTCATTCCTTTTGTTTTCCGTATACTCTCAGTTCTAGGTGGTAACTTCCCTGGGCCTAAGATTTGTGTGTTACTATTTTGAATTGCGAAGCTCTTTGGTATTTCTGGACTGCAAATGAAATCATTGATAAAGCTATTTGCTACACAGCTACTTATATGCATTTTTAGTTTGTCCCTTTAAGAAAATATTCTACTAAAGGCAGTTGTTAAGGACATGCAATATGAATAGAGAGAAGGAGGTTCTGGCTGCTTTACCAAAGCTTCACCCAACCTTTTTAACAACATCTGCATAGATCCCAGCTGTCCTTACCAAACTGCTCGTAGGTGCAAGGATTTCCCAGCTTCATTGGTTTGCAAGAATTGCATCAGAAAGGATACCGGAAATTATAAAGAATCCCCTTGTTGCAGTGTGTTTCCCCCAAACCCTGCCCAAGTCTGAAGCAATGTTTCTACCCAGTGTGAGAGTACGTGACTAATACCACCACGGAGAGACACCATGAAAAGGGAGCGTGCATGCTGTTTGCTGTGCTAAAAGGAGTATCTTTAAACTGAGAAGCACTTTGTGTAAGATCTACGTAAGGCCTTAGAAGCACCTGAGAAGAGTCCTACATGAGCTGTAAGCTACCTTTTCAGTCTGAACCTATTTCAGATTTATCAATTTTCTTTTCCATGTCTAAAGCTGGGGTAGGGATTAGCATGAGAGTCCAGGTCAACATCTCCAGGTGTGGCAGTCATAGCCAGAATCCCAAAGACTTCAAGATGTTGAGCCCTCCTGAACATGTAGTGATCACAGGTGTCTAGAGATGGGCCAACATCTTTCTGAAAATATTGTTCAGGAAGGATTCAAAATCTCTTCCAAGTCAGTAAGAATAATGGCAGATGACTCAAAACCTGAGGTGTTGCAGAGAATTCTGTTGTTTGCATAACCATGTCAGGGGAGAGCAAGATAAGCTGGGGCCAACACCTACAAGAGTTTAGAGAGGAGGAGTGAGTGGACCTAAACTGGGAAGGGAGAGGAGACGCAGGTAGCTGTTTGTCTTTTGGTTGCAAATTCATGGTTTACAAGAATATTGACCCTGATCTAGGTGGCCAAACTTATTCTGGTAAATTTGCAGAAGTTGCTTTACACAGCTGTTGGCAGCCTTGTAAGTCTGGAGTTTCAGTTCTAGAGTTGCAACAAGAAAATTACTCTCTCTCACTTTGTCAATATGAGCAAAGTGGGCTTTGCATCTCTTTAGGGAAAACTAGCATAGGAGCAAACAGTCATAAAGGAAAGAATAGCTCTTTTAATAAGATCAGCGCACTCTGAGTAACAAATCACCTGGATGAGAGAAGCACCGGTCCTAGAAACCTTCACAGATTCTGGCTGGTGCACTTCTAGCAAGTCACAACGTGTCTCTGTAGCAGGACCCAGTGAAGCTGCATTTGAGGGTTGTGATGACATTTGTACGTCCCTAATATGTTTATAACTTAGGACAGAGTACATGTGTGTATGGCTCACATTTTTTTCCTAGTAGATATGCAGAGATTTAAGCAGGTGAAAATGTGCCCACAAAGGACCATAAAGAAGAAAAGGAGTTATAAGGTAATGCAGCAAGAGCACTGATGCATGGTTATTGAAAGTAAAAATGGTTAACATGTGGAAAGAGGTATATAAATGACTGCAAGCCACTTTTTCAAATGTCTTTCCCTGTTGCTCTTAGCAATATCACTGAGTACGATCAAATCATTTTTCCACTCCTTTGCCACAGTAACTTTTGCGAGTTAACAGCCATCTTAAAAAGCGGGCACGGGGTCCACAACAGATAATGCGCATTCTGTTGTGCGATTCTCAAACGCTGTGAGGGCTCTTCATGGGGGAGTTTAAACCCCCTCAGAACTGGCTTGCCTTTGCTCCCACTGGTGTCAGTGGTTAAGCGTCGTGGGGGCTGTGCACAGGCCCCCGGGTCTGCTTATGTGGGGGCTGCAGGATGAGATAGGTTTAGTAGCACCCAGTGTGCGTCAGTTACCCATGTGTAAGCCTTGGTATAGTTTTAATTTATTTTTAAGAACACAAAGATACATGATTTAAATATTGTGAAATCCTGTATATATTTTGGCTCAGTCAGTCATATGCCTGTTTACTCACAGATTCCCCAAAATCTGCATTTCCTCAGGCATTCATGTCTTTCAGATTCTTTATGCTGCTTTTTCTGCCTCAGTTATTTGTTAACACCATGCTGCCTGCTTTTCCTTAGACCCAGTGGAATACGGCCTTTTTTGTTAGCCTTGGTTTTAGCATGCATGGTCAAGTGATCACCGCTGGGCTCCCTACAACAGGGAGGCCAACAGCAGGTACTGCCAAGGCGGAAAACACCTTTTGGCCTCTGCCTGCCTCCATCCCCCTCTGGGGAGAAAAAAAAAAAAAAAAGAAACCTAATCGTGAGCAATTTCATAACCTCATGATAAACCACATGATTCCAAGCACAAATACAGGCTGGGTGGAGAATGGATTGAAAGCAGCCCTGAAGAGAAGGACTTGGGGGGGTGTTGGTTGATGAGAAGCTCAACGTGAGCCAGCAATGTGCACTGCACTGGCAGCCCAGAAAGCCACCTGCATCCTGGGCTGCATCAAAAGAAGTGTTTCCAGGAGGGTGAGGGAGGTGATTCTGCCCCTCTACTCTCCTCTGGTGAGACCCCACCTGGAGTATGGCATCCAGATCTGGGGCCCCCAACATAAGAAGGACATGGACCTGTTGGAGTGGGTCCAGTGGAGGCCACCAAGATGATCAGAGGGCTGGAGCACCTCTCCTATGAGGACAGGCTGAGAGAGCTGGGATTGTTCAGCCTGGAGAAGAGAAGGCTCTGGGGAGACTTATTGTGATCTTAAAGGGGGCCTACAGGGAAGATGGGGAGGGACTCTTGATCAGGGAGTGTAGTGATAGGATGAGGGGTAATAGTTTTAAACTGAAGTAGGGTAGACTTTGATTAGATATTAGGAAGAAATTCTTTACTCTGAGGGTGTTGAGACACTGGCCCAGGTTGCCCAGAGAAGCTGTGGCTGCCCCATCCCCGGAGGGGTTCAAGGCCAGGCTGGATGGGGCTTTGGGTGACCTGGTCTAGTGGGAGGTGTCCCTGCCCCAGGCAGGGGGTTGGAACTAGGTGATCTTTAAGGTCCCTTCCAACCCAAACCATTCTGTGAGGAATGGCACGTGAGCCCTGGTAGCTGGGTATGGCTGAGCAACGTAGGCTTCTGTCCTCCCAAGCCAGGAGCAGGGTCAGAGCTTTCTCACATCCTGGACAAAAATATGTTTAAACTTAAAGGGGGTTTGTGAAACATCTTCCTTCTTGGTGTAGTCTTTTGTGTAAGACAGGCTCATGCTACCGGATGCTGGAAGGGCTGGATTTTGGATTGTGTTTTGCTTAGAAGTACCAGATGAGGAGCACAGGTAGATTGCTGAAGGATTGGGTTTCCGTCCTAGGGGATGGGCGCCCTCTTCCATACCTGGCGCTCAGCCTCTCTGTACCACGCTTTCCTCACTGCAAAGCGGGCAAGCCTCTTCCTTACTCTCCAAACATACCATCCCAGGGACAGGGCTCTGTGCCTGTGCTGCACCCCATGTAATGGGATTCTGCTTTAGGTTGAAACATCCTGATGTTAATACATAAACACACATTAAAAAGGTTTGAACACTTTTGGTTCCCTGGGAAAAGCGGACTGCAGGAAAAATCCACACCTGCAGACTTCAGTAAATGCGGTCTTTCCTGTCATTGAGCAATCTCTGTCATTGAATTCCCCTTTCCTTCTCTTACCAGAAAGACTTTTTTTTTTTTTTTTAATAAATAACACAAGTTTAGGGCACTTGCATTATCAAAGAGTTTGCAATCCTGATTAGGAAATCTATTTAACCTGGTGTCAATTGGCCTCCTTGATGTGAAAATCCACCCGAATCCTGAGAGAGAGGGCAGGCAGTGCCCTGGTCCAGCTTTCTGCAGGAAAAACTTGTTTTGGGAAGCAGCAGAGTAAAAGCAAAGGTGTACCAAACAGTCAAGAAGTGAGGGGAATGTCTCGGTGGAGCATTGAAGGGAATAGACGCTCATGCCGGTGATGAGATTTTGTTTTAATCAGTGATAAACCTTTTAATTTTGGTGCACAGCAACAGCAGCTTTAAAAATGAAATAAAGGGTTTGTGACTAGCGAGAGTCCTTGGTGTTGCTTCCAGAGCATTGCTTGGGCTGTTATTAAAGCCCTGCCAATGGTTTCAAGTGGAACAGCTAATGTTTCAAGTGTTCATAAATAATTGTTTAATGTTCCAAGCACTTTAGGAGCAGGTTTTAAAAACTAGCCTTGCACTGATTATTTCCACTGCTGTAAAAACATTCTTTTGACAGTAGCTTTGTCTGCTACTTAGAGGTTTCTGCAAAAAGGAGAAAAAGAAAACAACCACCATCCTCTGTCAGTTGATATAGAGGGATGCACCTAGTTCTGGACCTGTAAAATAGCAGATTTCCCCTCCAAAAGTGGCCAAGAATTTGGAATAACTTTGTGGTGTTGTGAGAGCAGGGACACATCCATGGCTGGTATTCGAGGGGTGATGATGGCACCAGGTCTCAGGAGGTTGTGGATTGTTTTGATTTACCCATCCCCACAGGTGATGCTTTGAAGCAGGGTTAGAAGTGAGCTCTTTCTGTTGTACCCAGTGTAAAACACAGCCCCAGCAGAGCCAAGAACTGGGCTTGGTAGTTTAAAGAAAAAAAATGGTGTGTTAAAACCAAAGGGCCAGAAGTCTGTGGAGCAGAAAGCTCCTGTTTGCTGAGGCTGTGCACAAAACAGGACTGCTGGACATGGGACATATCCTGGTCCTGCTCTGCTTCCCTGGCTGGGGGGACCAGTCCCTCGGGGGCTGGGAAGGGGAGCAGGATCCGGCCTCAGAGACCAGGCAGATCTGGCAGCACCCCATTGTTGCTCCCGCGCTCTCCGGGGTTGTCAGCAGGCTGAAATTGCAGTGGGGAGACAGTAAAATGTGCAGTTTAAAGCAATCATTTTGCTCAAGGTTTGCACTCTTAATTAGTGATTTTGGTTCCTCAAACCAAGCTCTTTTTTTTTTTTCTCTTCCTTCTTTTAAATCTGCACATGGGGGAGTGAGAAACTTTTATGAGCAATCATCCCGTTAAAGTAAAACAGGTTTGAAGACGCACCGACTATTCCTAAACACGGTGAATATTCAGAGTAGTTCAGAGAGAGCCTTGCAGTTTAACGTCCTAGGTTTTGTCTGAATGCTTTTCCGTAAGATGATGCTTTAGAGCTGTTTTGCTGTTGTGCATATCACTTTCTTTTTTGATGGTTGAAATCCTGTTTTAAAAAGTAGTTTTTCCTTGAAAAGGTCTGTATGAGTATATATAAGCACACACAATTTTTAAGGAATTAGAAATTTCTATTTTAGGAAGTAGGATTAAGAAATTATGTATGTGTATATATATTTTTATAAGTACTTTTGTGTTTATAAATATATATAGAAACATATACGTGTGTAACCTTACTAAGGATGGTCATAGAAGCACCAGTCCTCATGTGATGAGTGCTTTCAAGATTGGACCTTAGCTCTTAGCCCTCCTGTGAGAATTTAACTAGCAGTTCTTCCGCTGCAAAAATACATCCCCCTTTGTTTGCTGTTATAATTTGGAGGTAGAAAGCATGACTTTATTTCTGCCGCTTATTAGAACTTAGTGCAGTAAGCCTGGAAGCTTGTGCAAACACCAGTTACCGCTCCATTTGTGGCCGTTTCTGGTTTTGGGTTGGGTTTTTTTTGGTCGTGTTTTTGTTGTTTGGTTTTTTTTTTCCTCCTCCTGTAGCCGTGTCTCTTAAATATCTCATGTTATGTGGGCCGTGCAGTGTCTCCTTCTCAGGTGTAGAGGGGTGGTTAAGCAAGCAGTGAGCTGCCCTGCCGGGGATGCGTTTGTCAGGAAAGGGGGGGGGGGGGAAAGAGGGGGAAGAAGGAAAAAAATCCCAATAAACTCTGTTGAGGCCAATTGTATGATCTGACAAATATCTGCAGCCAGCAGCTCCGCTGGGCCGGGATTATTCTTGCTTGGCTGCCCTCTGCCGGCATCGCCGCACGGTGCAGCGCCGGCCGCGCATCGGCAGCGCAGCGCGCAACTCTGCGCGGGGAAAGGAGCCGGGGCGGGGGGGGGGGGGGGGGATGGTGGTGGAGGGGGACACGCGGCTGGTTTAATTAAGCATGAAAAATAGCCGGCATTTGTATGGATCAAAGAAAACAATTATGCATAATGGTTGAACAGAAAACAATTGACTATTATTGAATGAGAGGATTGCTCTAATTAATCCAAAAGATATACCCACTGCTAAATGAGGTGAAGAAAAAGCGCAAGAATAGATTTAACTCTGGAGCGTAATATAGCTGAGGCAAGGGGGCAGTTTATGACTCAACACAGTAGAATTTCTGCTTGTAATTGTGATTGCTAACATCTTTTTTTTCAGTCACAATTTTCCTAACTTGCAAATGAATCTGAAATATGTAGAAATAATAGTGTCTGTCGTGTAAAATGAATGCATGTTTTTCTTCTTTAAGGTTTTATTTTTAACCGTCTCTAGTAAAAGTACGTTAGTCATATTTATCTCACTCATGAAAGAGCCTCTTTCTGCAACTCGCTTCGGATTTAACCCCTTTAAGGTTATCTACAGTGTCAGCACGTTGTCTGCTTTAGGACGTCAGTGTCTGTCCTTAACTCTTTAGGGATGTTTTATTGACATTTGGAAGGCCATACGGTGTTAAGGAATAAATGTAATTCAACAAGAAACAGCAGAATGTCACCGCTGTCCTGTTTGTGTTCAAGCAATTTTACCAACCCATGGGGAAAATTAAGGCCGAGGAAGGCAGTGGTGAGGAGGGGGGTGCTGCTTCCTTCCGTCTTTCTCCAGCGTTTCCTCACCCCTCCTCACCATTTCCATTTCCTCTTATATTTCCCAGTTTAGAAGACGGATGATCAGTACCTGTGACCCTTAAATTTCTTATTCTCTGTTACATTTACGTGGAGAAGATTATTAAATCTGCAGATAGAATTAGAGGCCAAACTAAATTCTTTTCTATTGATGTAATCATGGGAGTTATTTTAAATGTGATGGATGTAACCTGAGAGCAGAGTATGTCCAGGATGTCTAAAAGGCAGACGCTGTGTGAGTATTTATGAAAAAATCTGTATGCTCTTAAGATGTCACGCATAATCCGCACTGTGTGTCTCTTCAGTGTCACAAGCACATTTACATAGATTGTCATGAATTTCAAATTGCACCTCAAATCAATGCCAGAGTAAAATTACCTTTGAGCACAATGCAGCCTTCCTTTAAGAGTTAATCATACAGGTCTCGCTCTGTTTGGAGGTAGAGCTAGCCCTCCCGTGACACTCGCAGCTCGCTGCTCACGGAGTGCCAGTGTCAGGTGCCCCGACACGTTTGTAGCACCTCCATGGGACCGAATGCCACCAGCCACTGGTGCCACCTCGTACCCTCTGCAGAACACGAAGCGTGAAAACAGTGCGTTACGAATGCAGCTATCTCCTTAACTGGTGTGAGCGGTGTCTCTGAAGGGTACTGTGTGCATGCTCAGGGCTCTGTTTTGACAAACCATTTGTAAACATCCCATGGGGACTTTGCTCCAACAGGTACAAGAGCTCTGAAGCAAGCATTTTCCCACTGCTGTAATATTATTGCCGTCATCTAATTGCATGCGCCTCGACTGTGGGGAATGATGCCTTGAGTGTGCTATTCTCTGGTTCGGGCTAACCATAAAAGGCTAAACACGGCCTTGCTCCAGCTCCATTGGTTGCATACATCCAAACTGGATTAAGGCTCAGTCAGGAAGACATTTTTGTTGTGGGGAGGCAAAAAGAGACAGAGATTTTACGAGGACCTGCTCAGGGTGACACTGCGGCGCACCTGGTAGGAACGGCTGCCTCATCTGATCTTGGGCTTCTTGCCGTGTCCCGGAGCACGTTGCATCTCTCCAGAGAGTAAAAGCTTCCACTGTGCCCAGAATCAGCATTTAGCCAGTGTAATGCATTTATTTCTGGAGAGAGACCATACGACTGAAGCAGTTTCTTGTGGCAGATTAGCAGTTACAAAGTGCTGTAAACCATGGTGTGTCCAGTATTTTTGCCAGGGGTGTCTCCACCAAAGGCCACTCTTCTACTCTGCAAATCCCTGACTTCAGAAACAGGCTCCCAGCAAGCATGGTCATTCAAGCCCAAGGCTTGAATTACCACGTGAACTGGGGGGAAAAGGATCCCCGGGTGCTGCTGCCGCTTCGGTAATCGATGGGAAGGGAAGGAGGAATGTTTGGGCCGATGGCATTGCAGTGATGAGAGACATGTAAATGCCAGCAACGCTATTTAGCATTTCTCAAGCAGGAGAATGGGCCAGCAGATACGCCGTGGATCCTCGCCAAGCATGTAGGGGGACATGTTGTTAACTTGCTGGTGGCTGCTGTAGCCAAGAAACCGAGTAGCCATGTAGGGACTGCGGCGGGCGGGAGAGAGAGAGAGCACATGTAGAAATAAGGCTTCTCACTCAACAAATTCTGCTGTTTGCCTGTAGAAAAAGAGGTATTTTTGCAAGCGGGGACTTAGGAACAAGATGAAATCTTCCCACTTTTATCAGCGAGGCAGTTAGTGACAACCACGTGGTGAAAGGCTCAAATTCTGGTGCAAATTATCATGAAAATAACTGAACACACAGAAAATTTGGAATTGCAAATATCGGGAAGCCATGGCTCTGTGGACTGACGAGATGGAAAAGACATTCGTTCTAAGGGTTTTGTGGTGTAATTTAGCCCTCTGGGCACTATCCTCACTTCATGGATTTGCTGCAAGTTGAGACATCTCCACTAAGAGAGACAACTGGTGTTTTATGTACATAGAAAACATAATAATCCCAGGCACTTGGGACATCTAGCAAAGCATGGAAACTCTGACCAGGACCGGGACGTGCTGTCCTGTGAACGTTCTCCTGGAGATCAGCCCTCTGTGTATTTAGCTGCTCACCCGAAACTGTGGAGAATTTCTTTTTCCTTTCCCGTCGCAGTTTAGAAGATGCAGAGAGCTGAAAGTGAGTGTTTTGTTCCATCCTTAAGGTAGCCGCAGTTTGGTGGTAGGTGAAGTAATGACTATATATAGTCACTAAAGTGCCTTCAGATAGTTCTGGAGAACAACTGCTGTATAAATTTAAGGTATTATTATTATTAAGGTATTATTATCGTAAGTTTGCCGCAAGTTGCAACGAGACTGTAAGAATTACCTTGGAGCACCTAAAACTGGCACAGCTGCAGAGTTTAAAGTTCTCTCTCTGTCAATATTGTGTTAATTTTATCTGGTGCTTTTGATTAAACAAGCTGATCTGGAACAATTTCAGTAGCTGATTTTCTAAATAGAAAAGGTACTAATACATCAAGTTGCACCCCTCTGGCATCCAGAGAAAGGAAGATCCTTTATGAACAAATCAGATGTGGTCACACTGAGTCCTAAACACTGCTCAGCTACCATCATGCTGATTTAATCAATCCTCGCAAGGTAAAAAAGGTAGAAAGTGGAGAATAATATGCCTGATGATGAGATATTTTAATGAAATGCGTTGGGATAATTTAGTGGGGAATGAAAATACTATGGATAGAAGTGAGTCAGAAAGCATGAAAAACACCAAACATATCAGAACATGTGTATAATATTAAACAATGGTTGAACATCCTCGATCTGTGCTTCACGGGTAGAGGGATGAATTGGAGGTGATTCATCTGTGAATCAGGGCGGTCAAGAGTTAAACGATGGCTGTAGTTTGGGAATCGATGGGAACGGGTCTTTCAGGGTTCTGTGGTTGCTGCATCTCACTGGTTCATTAGAAGGGTTGCAGGGAGAGGTCCCGGAGTGGGAAGGCGTGCAAAGATGGTGCCTTCTAAGCGTGAGCCTATATATGTATTGTATTGCTGGCTGTGGAGGCTGAAGTAGGGTCCTCAGTATCTTAATAAGAACCACTGTGGGCTGAACTGAAATAAGTGGCTTTGCCCATCGCGGGTAAAGCAGATACATTGGCCCCTGTGGACCTGCAGTGCCCTATAAACCATCTTTCTTCACGTATGATATTATCAGCGTGAGGAAGGCAGAAGGATGTTGCAAGGTCCTGCAGAAGGACAGAGGGCGTTAGGTGGTCGTGTTTTACTGTTTGGACCACAATCTGAAGGTAAAGTGAAGCTCACCCTAATTTGTACTTTAACCTTTTGTCAGTAAGGCTGATCTGAGATAGGCATTTGGGACGCAAAGGCACTGCCAAGATGCACATTCAGGTAATAAGATCTCAAGCAGAATTTAGGTAAAATCCCTGTAGCTACATGACTCTGAGTGCTTTGGGCGCTGGAAGGCACCAGGAGATGCTCCTTACACTGGCATGTAACTCTGAATGTGTGTGAACAAAACGTGGACCTGTGCTGTAATCATCCCATCCTGCTGTGTACTACCAGATGTGCTGTTGACAGCTGCACAACAGGAACTTGCAAAAAGAAAAAAAAAAACAAACCAAAACTACAAAAACCAAAATGACGTTTTAGAGACAGATTAAAACATATGCATCTGTATGTGTATTATTTGTGTGGGTCCAACAAATTACAAAGCAGGAAAACCACAGGACAGGTCTTGAACTGATGTTGAGTTCCCATACCTTGATTAACCAGCTGGAGATCGGGTCCGTAGTTTTTCTGAAGTAGCACTTTTTTTCCTCAGAATGCACACAGGGAGCAGATCTTTTGAGTAGGAAGGTGCCATTTTTACACAGTCACTGTTCAGACCATAGCCACACTTGAAGCCAAAAATAGAAAATATATTTTAGAACTTGTTACATTAAAAAAAAAAAAAAAAAGAAGAGACGAAAGAAAAACCACCAGCAGAACTTTGCATTCTCTGACTTTTCAGACTTTCAGGTCTGCTCTCCTGATTACACATTTCCTAGCTGATGACATGCCATCAGCTAAAGATGGATTTTAAACACAAGTCATGTCAAAAGTTTCATTTAACCTCTTCAATGTAACAAGCTGCTGATGGTTTACATTTCTGACAGTAGAGGTAAATTAATCTGTGATGGATGTTTGGAAGGGAGAGAGAAGATTTGCAAAGAGCGAGGAAGAAGTAAAATGGTAACTGGTGAAGGCACTGGACATCTTCTGGAGTGTAGTGAGTGGTGGGTGGGGTGTGGGTGTGGTGATATTTCTAGATTTGCATCTATAAGTATAGATATATCACACTCGCTATGTGTATGTATGCGTGGTTTTTAAATAAAAGTAGTTTTCCATTATACTGTGCAAGTCTGACATTTGATGAGGTAGAATATTTCCAGATGGGTTGGATTTTGGAGAATAGGGAGTAGGTTATGATTTGTCTAATGAAATGTTAATTTTTTGGCAGTCAGAGGGGTTTAGGGTAAATCAGTTAAACCCAAAGATGATTAAAAAGGGATTTGTGCAACTTTGGAGTAGTAATTAGTATTAATTGAGTCCATCGTTATTTTATATGATAAAGGTAGTATGCATGTGTAGTTGGACAACAACAAAAAAATGCTAGGCTCATCTTCCTCCTTTCTGGGGGTTGTAAAAGTTTGGGAGGGAGCTCTTGTTAGTAAGTAATCCCAAGAGACATAACACGGTAAAACCTTGACACACGAAAATTCAGCCAGGAGACAGTTGATTTCTCAGCTGGGAGGTACTTCGGGAAGAGATGGCATCTTGCCGTCTCCACCAGGACTTGGTAATAATTCTCACTATTCATGAACAGATGTCTTTGGTTAGATTCCCTAAGTGCATTTGAATTCATTAAAGGATCTAGGGAATCAAGATATTAATTCTAAATTATTACATATTATAGATTTTATTTTCTGGAAGAATGGGAACATGGCAAAAAAGAGGTTGTAATAAAGGTGGTAAACGATGTCAAGATAGCATAATCACAGAATACTATTATGCCACTCCGGGCTATATTGTATCTTTTTTTTTTTTTTTTTTTTTTGCTTTAACACTGGCTGTCTAAAATAGTTTGGTGAAAGAGTGAGTTTTATATTTTGTGTGCTGTGAGACCAAAATTCTGTAGTTGGAGACATTCATAAGTGATATTTGTCCTGCTATTTGACTGGCATAAAGTATTAGTACTCTGTTGAAATCACTGTGAGGATACCAATTTACAGCAGATGAGGATCTGACCAGCTAACGTAAAGCATTCCATAATTGCGAGCTGAGCTATTTTGTATCTAATTAGTAAGGACTGAATTAAAGGACCAATAGGCTTAGGCTATCGATGTACTTTGATATTTTACCGGGACACCAGAGGATTGATACAAACTCTCTGCAGATGGAACTTGCACTTTTTAAGAGCAGCCTGCAAACCTTCCTTTCCCAGGTCAGCTACTTTAGGGAACTTTGGAGACAATATTTTGAAACTTAACATCCAAAAGCCTATCAAATCTTTATGACTAAACTCTACTCCAGTACTTGGTTGCATTAACAGATGTGATTTTTGTCAATGGGAACTTGGCAGAAGAACAAATTTCATCAGCTAATATTTGTAAACTGCTTTGAGATCCACTGATGGAAGGAAACCTGGACTGAGAATAAAAAATGCCAACTATTGAAGTTTGTTTGCTGAATTTTCCATCTTTGAATCTATATTTATAGGATTTCTTGACATCTCTTTAATTATCGCCTTCCAATTTTATTCCTCTATCTTTCCTCCCCATTTTTTATGTACAGATGGTGCTTTAGTCATTTTTCTGTTCACCCAAGGTTTTGCTAATAGAAAGAAGGGCCAGGTCATTTCGATTGGTCTTACAGGTATGCTCAATTTGAGTTTACCTCTTCCTCTAACCTCTTATTAAAGACAATTTAACCCATTACAGCAAATACACGGGACCTTTATCCTGCTTGATATTAAAATATCAATATTAAAATATCGAGCAATGTCTCATTTCACAGTCTGCCTCAAAGGATTTTTTTTTTCCAATTGGTTTATAATTTCTCTGCTTTGGTTTTTTTCTTGTCGCTCTTCTATCTTCCTGTTTGCAATGGACTTGAACGAAGAGAATCTTCTGCAAATGGCATTGCCAGTGAGATAGCCTGGGAAGGATGCAGATGATGGGCAGGTCAAGGCAGCTCATCTGCAGTAGTAATGCTTGTTCAAGTTGCAGCACATCTTGCAGGGACCCTTTGGTCACCCTCTTTTGATGCGTTCATCAGTGTCGTCATGACTATCAGAATAAGAAAAAAACTGCGTGTGCATTTCTTCTACTTGCACTTCAGAAATTCCTAACTGGACACTTTCCTAGAGTTGTAGAAATAGTTAATGCAGTTCAACATTTTATTTTATTATTTGGTAACTTCTTTGCACAGGCTCCAGAACTGCAGAATTTTTTAACATACAAGAATTTGTCTGGACAGACATCTCTTCTGAAGTTGGTGGTTGCCTCATTTTTCCCCAGCACTAATGCAACATATGTTTCAAGCCAGTCCTGATAATGTTTTTCAGTGGTATTCGTCTGTGATATTTGTAGTGAGTTTCTTGGTGTAATTGTAATTCAGAAGTTGTCTGTAGCCCTGTGATATGTGCATAATTGTCCCTGTCCACTGGAACCACCAGCACCTCTTGTCAGCAGGATTGATGGTAATGTTTTAGTTCCTTTTTTAATAATTAATTGCTGATCCTTCCAACAACAGGGGATTCAAGTGGAACTTTTGTTGTTCTAAATTTGAAATCTTAAGTCTGTGGAGATGTTTCCAGGAGGTATTTTCTCCGGTTCAACATATACTCTAACCACAGGTGTTGTATCATCAAAGAAAGAACCCATATGCTAATTTAAAAATAACAGGCCTGTTTATTGTTGCAGTGCATCATCATCAAAGAAAACAACAACAACCACCTGTCTTTAGCTGTATAATTAAACTGATGGGTCTTTATTCTGTGCTAAATGATATGGTAATATATGGATATGGAGAATAAGAGGAATCATCCTTTTAAACTTCTGAGATGTTTGCAGCACTGTTGAAAACTGTGGGGTTTTTTAAATTAGGGTTGTTTTAAAAAAAAACACCTGTTATTAATAAGATGCTTTTCCTGGTGTAGTTATGCTTCCTTTAGCACTTTTTGCCGTACTGGAAATTCATCTTTCCATAGCTTTGGATGGCCACCTGTTCTGGTATCTTTTTCTGCATGGTCTTCAGTGATTCATTCCATTTAATTTTTGTCACTTTTTTCTTTATCACTCTCCAATGCCCATTTTGGTTGTCTTTCTCCAAGCAAAGGCAAACTCAACACCAAAGCTGGTCCATATTGTGGCCAGATACAAGGCACATACTTCGTGCCTTCCTTTCTGTCCCACCACGAAGATCCAGCCAGCTCAGCTACTTTCGCAGGCAGTGGTGGTCCCATTCTGCACACAAAAATCTGCTGCTTCTTTTAACACCGGCATGGCATTGACGCTTCTTTCCACCAAGCACTAGCAGATATCTCAGGCTTTGAATCTTGACTTCTTGGTAAAGGAATCAGTCATGGAACCTGTACGTATATAAGGTTCACTTAGACTCCTCGCACAGATACCAGCTCTGGAATGGCTTGGTCAGACCTCCCCAGCCAAGCCCTTGACTAAATGACCAGGTTTCCTACCAAAGCCCAACTCTTAGAGAACATGCCTCCTCCTACAGTTACTTTAATTGGAGAACAAATTATAATGTTGTTTTCACAGATCACTCTTTCTCCAGAAACTCTTTTGACACAGAAAGTTGCATAACTAGTGCTCTTAGATGAGTAATCTGAATCGTGTTTTCTTTTGAAAGGCCAATCCTAAATCCCTTTTGCTATCCACTAGACCTGTTAGCGCAGGCAGAAGATTGTGTTGGCCTGCAGGGATGTGTCATATTGAACCTGTCATATAGGAGATGGCTCACAAGGAACTTGGGGCATTAGGAATTTAAAGGCTTTGACAAACCAGTAACTTTCATTCCGAGTTTGCTCAAGAATTCATATGTCCTACTTTTTTTTTATGATGCTTTTTTGCTGTGCCCTTAGTTAAATATTCTATTCTGATTAAAAAGGAAAGGTATGCCAGTTCATCTGGAGGGCTCTGCACCTTTCCCTGTTCTTGTAGGGATGGAGGAGGGGGATGCCTACCTCTCTGAAATCCCTTCTTCCAGAATTCAGCCTCATCTTTTTAGGCTTGTTATCACTTTTGCACCTTCCTGTTGTCTCAGAGCCTTAAGACAAGAAAAATATGCTTCGTTTCAAAGTGTGCCGTCTGGGTAGCGATACTGCCGTGAGGTAGTGGGCTGGTATCTTCATCTTGAGAGTTGCGGGTTTATTATTCTGAAGGCAGTGGTTCAGTTCTGGGCTGAGTTGTTGAAGCAGGTGTTCTTTACTGCAAGCTAGTAGAAAGGTGCATTTTCTTCAACGGGATGATGTGAAGGAGTTAATGCCAGGCAGGAGTGGTTTCTTTGTGGATGTTTTGTGGCCGAGGTTTAAAGATTTGCTTATAAAGTAGGCCGTGTGAATTTTGGGTCTGTTATATCTTATTAGTTCAGGTGCTATAACTGGACAATAAAAGTGTGTGGTTTTGTGCAAAGGAGCCAATATACCTTCGATCCTCTCTGCACAGGCAGGAGAGGTGGTCTGCAGAAGCCACGCAAGTCGCTACTCTTGTTTAATGAGCATTGCAGTAAACCTGACAGTCTTTTCCACATGAATGTCCAAGCCACAAATTATCTCCACTAGCCTGCTTAGGTTTCTTTTGATCATTGATCTGAAACTGTTTTACGCTGTTATCTCAAACGCCGTCCCGCAAAGTGCTTAATTTTGCAGTGCAGGTCCCCCTCCAGATTACGGTCTACACCTGATTGCACTGGCAAATCTCTCCGGTACTTTTCTCTAGGACTCTGTTCTGTAGACTTATTTCTAATCATCCATAAATAGACTCATCTGTGTTAGGTCTGTATGTCTGAGTAAGGGAAGCCACATGACAGCACGCCTCACTTGTTGGAGCAACAGCAGATCTGGGGAGAAAACTTGGCTTCATGGGAGTGGATGGAAAATTCTCATTGAATTAAACACATCCAAAAATCTCTGACAGCTTCTTCTCCAGACTCAGATTCCTTGTGTGGGACGGGGTGAGCTGCACAGACTTGGTTTATCCTTCAAAAATATGGCTAGTAATACTCAGTTCTCTTGCAGCTTTGAATCCTGGGAGAATGAGAAGCTGAAAAAAGTATTTAATTTATTTTCTCTATTAACATGTGCAGTGCAGTTTGTTTTGCCTTTTCTGGATAGTGGCTTTGGCTGTTTTATTTTGTCAAATGTGCATGTTACAGGAAGTTTAGGAATAAGGCATTATGACTAGTTAATCGAGGTTATTATGAACTTAAAAAAGTGTTGAACAGTTTACAAGATCAGTATGTGCATTTCACTATTGAGCTGGGCTAAGAAATACGTTTTCAACAAATAATTTGACAGTTTCAGCTTGTTTTTCTGTTTTATGACTTCAGTGTATGAAATAAGTAACTCTGGCATTTATTGAAGATGATTAAGGGAAACACAAAATTAAAAAAAAATATTTTCCCCATTATATTTGGTCACTGAAATAATTTCTTTTCCTGATGCTTTTCCTTTTAGGAAAAATAATAATGAAAATGTTCCTGCCAGAAAGTGGAATCTTTCGAAATTTTCTCTTTAAAGCTTTGAGAAATCCCAAGGATTTTGTCAGAGCACAACTGACGGTGCAAAAACCTATACCAGTGAAAACTAAAAATCAGGAATCTGAAACAACTAGTAAAGCATTACAGCTAAAAGTATATGTAATTTTTTTCCAAGAGGACTACAATTTTTACTATATTTCTTTTTTTAGTAGTTTTAAAATGTTATTCAGAATGTGTTTGCATGTTGTCAGCACGCACAGATACGATTCATGTTATGTTGCCCATTTCCCCGGGCTGCAGGACAGGTTGTGGTCCCAAGGGGCCACCTTCCCCATCTCTCCGCCTTAAGGCAAGACCACCTGTACCTGTCATATCTGATGGACACTTGTCTAATCTATTCTTTATGGCCTCCAATGACAGAGACTCTCCATCCTCCCCAAGCAATCTATTCTAGTGCTTTGCTAGCCTCATTGTTCAGTAATTTTCCCTAATGTTTAACCTTAATCTTTCTTGCTGCAATTTAATCCCATTACTGCTTCTCCTATCTGCCATGGGCATGGAAAATAGATTCCTCCCTTCTTTGCTGCAGCTTTTTATGTGTTTGAAGGCTGCTCTCCTATGCCCTGTCTGACTTGTCTCCTTAAAGCTAAGCCACCTCAGGTTGTTCGTTCCTCGGAGGTCCTCGTGGTCTCCAGCCCTGCAATGACTCTTCAGATTGCATACGGGTGCTTTGCGTCTTTCTCCAAACGCATTTCTCAAGTTTCCATGCTGTATTGTGTGTAGCTGAAGAAACCTTGATGCTACAAAGTCTTGCAGAGTGGCAGGGCGTTAAAGTCAGTGGAAGGAGTGGGTAAAAATCTACACCTTTCTGCATGTCTCTGGACAGGTCCTCCCTATCACTGGAGGTCTCACATACCATTCACTCATGCCAGTTGCTCCTTGCGTAAAGCGGAGAGGGTATGTTTTGCATTTTGTTCTGTGGCAAAATTGGTTTTATCTCCCAGGGGTTTCTGCAGCAGCTGTCACAGGGCAGCCAGAGGGGGTCTCCGCCACCCCGCTCCCGTTGCTCCCTACCCTCCACACTCGTACCTGCCTCGCCCCATGCTGCAGCATTATTTTCTGCCCTCTTCTACAGCCTGGGCATATGGACCTGAAGTAGAAGCTTACGGATATATGCAAATGTTTTAATGATGCTATTTGCATATCTGGAAGTGATTTACAAAACGCTGCACATGGAGCTGCTTAAAACTTGGCACCAAGAGTTCGTGGAGGATCGTGGCTCAACACAACAGAAACTGAATATTCAGCTGGGTTTTGCCAGCTCTCACAGAGAAGCAGTGCAGTTTTGGCGACTGTTGAAGCGAGTCTGTCAATGAGGGAAGACACTTGAGTCCTTACACAAGTTTCAGCCCTGCCCAAGGGGAAAACATCCCGCGATGTACTGCCTTTCTCTGCTTTCTTGCCACTTTGGGACAAGCGGCCAACTGCAGTTGGTCCTGGCGGTGGGAAATGCAGCCCAGGGACCATTTTATGGTGAATTCTACCCCATTTTTGCAGATTTGTATTTATTTATTTATTTATTTATTTATTTTCTCCTCCTGGCATATGCATTTGTAAGACTTGGAGATGCACTAAATTTAAATATCTGAGTTTGTTTTCTTTTCAGGAAGAGATGGCATTTTACATTGATCTGTGCAATTTCTTTTTAGGTGGACCCTCTTTTCAGAGCCCCTGTGTTGGGGACAAAACTCACCTTTCCCAGACGCATTTGTAGGAACTAATAGTGTCAAAACTTTTACGCACGCACTCCCTATGGAAGTGTTGTGTGACGTGGGGGAGCTGTGCTGGCACAAATGAGCAGCACCTAATCCTGCAGCATCGCTCACCTATTTCTATTAAAATGACATTAGTACAGGACTATCTCAAAAGGAAAGGAGGGGAGGCACTTCTTTGCACTTCTTTGTGTTCAACTTTAGATTTGCCAGATCTCTTTCCTCTATTTTCCTTTATTTTGGCTTGCAGTTAGCTCTAATAAGAGTGAGGGCATTGGTGCTTTTGGAGAATGCATAGAAAATACGTTGCTGTAGTAGTCAAAAGAAAATCTGCTCTCAAACCCCTGAATGCAAATGTATGATAGGTGAATATCAAATTAATTTACCAGAAGCTGAGTTCAAGCACACAAAAAAAAATTGTAGTTTTTTATATATAAGAAGCTCCTTGCAGAAGAACACCTTTAATGCTACGAGTTTCCATGAGTTCAGGTGGAGGCTGAACAAGTTCTTGGAAGAGGAATCCACAGAGTGCTATTAAACAGAAACAAATCACACGTCACTAAGAAAAAATCAGAGATAAGTGTTTAAGGGAGGAAGTTTTATATAAGCTTGACCTGTCATTACTCTCCTGCCCAGGCATCTCCTTGTGTCTGGTGGTGGAGGCAGGGCCCAGAAGAACCTTTCTTATGACTCCTTGACTGTCTTGCTGTCAGACGGAAGGGTTTGTGCCACCTTACAGGAAAAGGAAGGGAGAAATACAACATCATTCTGAATAGTGTGTTTAGACACCCAGAGGGTAAGTGAACCCTTTATGCCCATGATGAAAATATCCCTTTCCCAAATGCCCTTTGTTGTGTGAGCGCAAGGGCGTAGCTGAAGGGCTCTGCATACTAAATCACAGGTTTCTCGCCTACTTATGTCAAGAAACAAGTGGTTACAGCAGATGAGGGAAGTGCAAGGAAACAGCAAGACAGGGTATCTTGCAGTGCACCAGCTTCTGAGCCATTGCCAAGCATTTTGTTGGCTTTTCAAGGAAAAAAAAAAAATTAAAAAGGATTTTAAAGAGAGAGAACCCAATTCAGGGCTGAATTCCTCCAGCTGCTAAAGGCTGCTCTTCACACAAATATTTACCTGTTTCACCCTATTTACAGGCTGCGGTGTACTGCTTTTAACTCTGTGTCTATGGGATGCGGTGGCAGGGTGGGATACTAAAGGCGCAGAATATTATCTCTAAAAGGAAACAAGAATGTCCTATTGCAAAAGACAAAATCGTTCCCTAGGTTGTCTCTGCTGCAGACAATGCACAGCTAACATACCGCAAACAGCACGTTTTGTCGCTGTTCTGCTAACATTGCATGTACTTCATATTTTCTTTGCAATTGTATAAATAGCATATAGGAAGAGGGAGACTATTTAGGGAAAATACTAATTAAAATGAACAATAGAAAATAGGAGATCTTATGTTTCTAAAATTAGAGGCTGGTTATTCAGTAATAAATAGCCCTGTCATTATTAGTTTGCAGTCCCTCCTTTCTCTTGCCTGCCACACACAATATCACTGTTATCCATGGTCTGCCTGTCTAAACATGGTTTCTTTCCAACGCTCTACATTGTTTGCTAGCCCTTGTTACAAAAGCTCCCCAGTTCTGGGCTTATCTGGCACAAGAAAGTAAGGAGAAATATTCTTTCTGAACAAAATGAATTTGATGAAGGAATAAAAAGAACATTAATAAAGGTACTTTCAAGCACTTCTTGTTAGATGTTGCTTGTTGGCCTCTGGTAATTTCAGAAACCTGGGAGCATGGACCACGTTTTTATTTCCTAATAATTAGTAAGTGTTTTGATGTGCTTGATGGCTTTGTTAAGAACGTGCTTGTCTTAACTTAAAGGGGAAGTTTGATTTTCATCTTGGAGTATGGTGAGTAATTGGTACGTGCAGGCACGGCTGCGGTCAGGGCTGCGTCTGTGAGAAAGGCAAAAAGATTTGTGTCTGTGGGAGTAGGGACCTTGATTTGATGTGGTTCTAGCAAGTCCCCATAGCAGGCTAATGAGCAGCTTCAGGACTTTTACACCCCAAGCAAAAGCACGGAGATGGGTTAGATTTTTGGTTCCTTAGTGTACAACATGGATAACAATTTTTGGCTGATAGCGGGACCGTGCTGAGTCACTGTCAACAGGGGTTGACAGCAGAAATCTTTTTTTGTGGGTGCAATTAGTGCAGTTTTGAATTACCTGGGCTTCTCCCATTGTGGAAAATCAGCTCTTCCTGGAGGATCCACCACTTGCCCTCCCGCTGGGCTTTTAAATGTTCAGGAATGAGTCCTACCTGTGCCGGACCAATCGTTTCTTGTTAGTGCTGAGGTTGTGTTTTTCATCACCAGATTGTTTTGGACCAGTTTGAAAGATGCTGGACTAAATGAAGTCACCTTGTGCTGTCATTACTTCATTTCTATTGTTGTCTGGAAAAAAAAGCAACCTCTATGAAAGGTGAAAAGGGGATGTAGAAGGTGTAGGAATCTGTGTTGACTCAAGGGACAGTAATAGGGGAAACAGAGAAAGGAAGAGAACAAAATTCCCAGGGAAAGAAATAAATACAAAGGAGGAGCAGGAAAGAGCAAGGCATGAGCAGCCATAAAAATCCGGTGCTGTCAGCTGAAAATTGGGGCGATTCTGTCATATTAATGACAGGAAACCATACCTCTATTGGCTTTCACTGACAGAGCTGCAAGCAGCTGCTGTGGAAGGAAGGTGACTCGAGCCTAAGTGAAAATATCTAAGACATCGTGCACTTATTTTGTAGAGACAGAATTTAGTGAGGATTTGTCTGTCATTATCATATCCTCTGCTGAATGTGTTGCCCTTGGCAATGGGTACTCAGTAACTAATTTAGTTTTTTTGTTGTTCAGTAGCAAGATTTTCATGCTTAGTTCACCTAGTAGCTATGATTTTCAAAAGCAAAGAACAAACAAATCCCTGAATTAGAAAAACAGAATTTATGAAACACATTTTTGATTCCTGATGCCACCCATCTCCTGGCATTTAATATATCAGTTGCAAGTAGGTTGCTTGCTAATTGCTTTACTAGATCTTCTGTTTTTAGTCATTACTACATATTAAGTGGAAGTGATGATGGTAGTCAGAGCTTTCTGTTTTACTAAATGAGTTGAAACTAGGTTTTGCTCGAAGTCTACAAGTAGGGAAACATCAGTAGACATTGGTGTCCACTTGATTCTCAGCACAGGTCCAAGGCTGTTGACTGCTGTACGTCAAAGTGCCAAGTGCAGGTGTGTACTAGTCCAGATAAAGGGAAACCTACAACTTTCTGCAAAATAACCTATGGCTGTGACACTTAAAGCGAAAGCACTAAAATAAATTTTTCTCTTACAAAAAAAAAAAAGTGATAGGAGATTTGATGGTCTGCACAAGTTCTTTCTAAAGACTTGTGTGAAAGACCGCATGCAGTAGTTTATGTGGGGTTTAATTTATTTAAGTTGAGGGAGAAGAGCCGTCTTGACCCTGCTGCGATTAAGTCCTGGCAGCCTAGGTAGTCCCAGCCCAGTGATTAGGTCATTCAGCCATTCCTTGCTTTGCATTTATCACTTCACCGGTGCAATATTGTATAATCAAATGGAGAAGTTAAGATACTGTGCGCAGTAGAACATCAGTCCACGTTTAAAGCCCTAAGTGAATGAGCAGTAAAATCTTCTAGGAGTGTGAAACTCTGGCAGCTTTCACTAAACCTGTCTGTGGTGACTCAAAGGGTGAACTTGAAACAAGCAGTGCATGGTGTGATACTGAACCTTTCATGATCACGTGCTGAGTTTTGTAGACTTTAAAAACTTCACAGTTTAGAAAAGAGACACCAGCCTGAGATAAGGGTTTCTGGGAACAGACTCATCTCCCTTCGCAGCGCTGATTTCCAAATCTGTGCTGCTCAGGAGCTATTACATTAGGGGGAAAATACTGATTTTGCATGAGTTGAGCTTAATTCTGTCTTGGTACAAGAGTAGATCTTTGACTTGCTATAATGCACTGACCCAGAAGACTTTACCTTTTGCCTTCAGTGGGAGTCTACGGTGGCCCCTTTCCTAGTCTGTCCATTTGGATTACATTGTCCTTGGGACAATGGCTGTTTCACATCAACATTTGGGGCCCCTTTCTGCTAGACGTTGTACAGATCTCAGGGGGAATCTCCTTTAGGGACTGACTCCAGTGTGCCGAGCAATCCTGACCTCAACAGTTTTGGCTGTATGAGCGGGTGGACAGAAATAGCTGTCCCCTCCCTTTTTGGCAGGAACGGTGACATGTCTCTGGGCAGCAGGTAGGACTGTCCCCTCTCTCTGCACAGTCAGAGACAGCCCTGCAGAGGGAAGCAAGGCAGAGGACAGGCTCTGATGTTCTGCAGAACTGTCCTTCACCACCTTTTGCTGGTGAAGCAACTTGGCTTCTTCACTGCATTAGGTCCTTCCAAGGTTTTGCTGCCTTTCCCTCCTCTTCCTGCTTGTTCTTTGTTCCCTTTGGATTCATTCCTCCTCCCTCCCTCCCCAACTAATTTAAAAAAAATATAGAACATTAAAGTTATTTGGGAGGTGTGGTGGTTTTCAGAGTTAAACAACACTGAAAGAAAGTACTTTCTCTTCATTTAGTATTTTTAAAGAAGTAATAAGTAACACGGCAGGATATGATTGTAATAATATGAACAGCTCGGAGGTATCTGAAGCTTTATTCCTTTGCCTCCTGCCTCTCCTGATCACTATAAGTCATGCATGAGCTATTACTTTTACTGTACATAATTTCTAGTATCCTTTGAGATCCAATCACTCCTCTGATAAAGTGATTTTCTGACTTTTTCAGCCATGCTTACACAGCTGTTTGTGTATGTATGGATGTAATTTATCTGTTTATTATAATTCTAATAATGAAAAGAAAGTGAAATGCTATTATAAAGCTCAGCATGGTAATCGGTTTGTTGTTATTGCTGGTCATGACAATCATTTTAAAGTCTCCATTTGGCTAATGGTACACCTTAAATTTTTCCAAGTTGGGTGGGATTTAGCCATGACTTTAGTGAAGACATGCGATGGTAGAACAGGAAAATTAGGCCGGAGTTCAACAAAGCACTTGAGTGTGTGAGTAACTCCACTCACATGAGAAGATTTACAAATTTTAAGTGGACAATTCCCACGTATTTATTTAAGCACATATGTTAGTTTTTATGCTGGAGATTGTGACCCTTGTGCTGCTTTATAAAAATCTAAGACTTGCGGGATCTTTGTAAATCAGGTGATTGTAACGTGGGTCAATGAGAAATAAACTTATATGTAGAGTAGCTTTCAAAAGATAGAAAAGATGTTTTATTTTTAAATCATGCATCCTTAGCAAAGCAAATTAAACAACAGAGCAATACATAGCCAAAGGATAATGGACATGAGCTGTTTATAGAAAATACATCCAAGAGAACCATCATAAAATTAGTTTTGTAACTTGCACAGTAAAAGCGGTGGGAACAATTTCTTAGTCAGTGGGCAAACAGGTTTTCTAACGTTGATGGATACAAGCTAGGAAAAGTATTGAATTTTTTTCTAATTAGCCTTTTTTTCCTGCAAAATTGCCTCTTAATAATTTCCCTTCATGTCCAGTGCATAAAGGTATCTGTGTATATGAATTTAATTTATATGCCAATGATGTTTTATACATTGTCTTGTCTGCATCTCATTACTGTCATTAATAAGCACTCCAATACATCTCGTTACAAGGTTAATTGGGACAAATCTAAAATACGTCCCCTTTTATATTGTAAATATGATATCTCCTGGCAGCACATTCCTGGTGGATGGACACAAAAGTTATGGTGTCTTATTAAAGGTTTCTATATGGTATCATAGCTGCATTCAGTGACTACATTATGCTGTAAATACAGCTGTATGGAAAATTGGCTGCATACAACATAATCTAGATGAAATATACATTTTCCTAGTATTTGATGAAATACAATTGTGTACAGCCGCTCCGCTCTTTTTTTTTTAGCCATACTTGTGGGCCAGAGTCATTTATACTGTGCCGCTCTTTTTGCTAACAACAAATTTCTGATTTTTAATGCATGTGTTTTAAAAAGTCTGTTGCTTCACAAGGTTCAGCTGTACCCAGACAATAAAAAGAAGTGTTTTGCAAGTAAAAAGTGTTTTCTCTGGGCAACAGATAAGAGCCTTGGTGCTTTCATATCAAAACGCATCTCATGTCAACATCTGTCAGAGTCATCTAAGATAACACACTATTACAACTACATGGGTCACATATATGCCTTTACTCCATGGGGACAAGGGTTAAAACTCAGGGAAAGTTGGACTTTCACTCAAAAGTGCTCTCCTGTAGATGTGGCTTATGCTGCCAGACCCTCCTGTCACACAGAGCAAAAGTGCAGATAAAATCTTTGCAACATGGTTGGAGAAGAGGAGCTGTAGATAAGAGGCATCTCCAGGCGCTGCATTCCTATCCATTTATTTTTCTTTTTCCTGGGGCAATTGTGGAGTCTCTGTGGTGACTCACTGAACTTGGAAGGCCTGTGAAGCCTCCCAGGCCTCAGTGGCTTTACCTGAAGTCTCAAGGCTGTAACACACAGGCATGAAGAAGACAAGCACACAGTAGTTTGCATTTACTACCTGAGGTGTGTGCTTTGGGGCAGGATGCGCTGGAACTTTACCTGGATAAACATAGGACTGGTAGTGTACAGATCTGCTAGATGTTATTTCCAAATCCTGTATTTACACATCTGGGCTGGGAACTCTGCTGGGGACATCTGACTTCCTCTGTGCCATTGGCTTTCTGGATGCTCCATCTGAAAAGCACAATTAGCCTAGCAAGTTTTGGGACTTGAGTTTGTCCATTGACGATGTTGAGTGTGAAGAGTTAAAAGCTTCTATAGCATCTATGAATTGTGTTTGTGATGATCCTTACAGAGAGATTTATGTCCTATACTAGGGGTGAAACCAATTCCTCTCCAAAGATCTGTGCCAAAACTAATACACAGACTTAGTCCCTCCAAAAGAGGGCTGTACTAGCCTTTGTTTTCTCTTTTCAGAATTGAATTTCAGTCTTTCTGTATCCCTTAGTCAGGATATCACCCTGCAACAAATTCTTGATTATAAGCAGCACCGAATTACAGGCAGGATCAGGAATCCTAAAGCAAGGGCCTTAGGCAATGGCCTTGCAACTCTGTAGCTCCAACCTTTCTTGTGAGTTTGGTGCCTTGATGTTGGAATACTGTGATTTAAGCTTATCTCAAGTTCAGTCAAAATTTTTATTTACTCCACAAGATACTTGAGAAAAAAAAAAAAGAAGAGAGAGACTCCCACAATGCTGTTGCTATGGGAGGCACGGAAATACTATTCACGTACCCAGTTCAAGAAGGATGAAACAGTGCAAAACACTGGACAAGAAAGTGAGTGTGGCTTACAGAAAACGGTAAATTCCAGCTACTCATTAGCACAGTAAGCCCAACCATTTTCCCTTGGCATAGACTGCAAAGTCTCACATCCCCAAGCATTAGCTAAATAGCTTAGGAAGGCTGCATAGTTTAGCTCCAATTTAATTGATACAGTATTGTTACTTCAAACAAGCCATATTAGTGGCATGTTATCTCTACTGTTGTGTTTGTTCCAGACCCTAGGCAACAATTAATTTTTTCATGCCAACAAATATTTCATTTGATTTCTAATGTACCATTGCCATAACAACTTGGATAAATATATCCTAATAAAATCCATAGATTAGGGTGTTTTGTTTTGTTTTTTTTTTTTTAAAGGCAGCTAGTTAATAAGAACTTAGAAAAAAAACCAACCACCAAACAAAACCAGAAAACAAAAAACCCACAACCCCACCAGCCTGCATTCTGAGGCTGCTCAGACTGGAAAGACAGTAACATAGAAACCAGTAGGTCAGTGCCAGTGAATTCTGCACTGATCGTTTATGGTTTCAGTGATGAGTTTTGCAATGCAAAGCTGCATGGTGCAACCAAAATCCAAGTATCAAAGGGGGCTTCATGCGTTAGGACCTCCTCTGGTCCTGGTGTAGGCTGGGCCTAAACGATGTTCTGCATTAGTGGTACTGACTGAGGAGTAGATCACCGGCTAAATAACTTTCTTAATTATATTTGTTTCTCTAAAGAGCCAAATTATACTTATATAATTCTTATAGGAAATACCATAGGCTTTTGTGTTAGAAACAGTCTGCAAGTAGCACTTTGTGTTGCTAATGTTAAGTAAATGTTTTAACAGAGTGAACTCTAACAATTGTTATCACGCTTGAAACCTCTCTAGCTTGGCAAGAGCAAAACAAATAATGGGTATTGGAGATCTCATCCTGTGGAAAGTATGCCTCAAACCAAACCCCCAAACATGTGCTTTTATCTCATGAAATCATGCAATGTACACATGCATCTGTCAGCTCTGTCCGGTGGTTAGGCACTCCATAATGTATTGAGAATAGCTTACTGAGTGTTTAAATTTACACTTGCTCTGCAAATGTCTGGAAAAATAAAGTTTGACTTTACTAATGTCTTGTGCGAGTACTGATGAAACAACATCCATATCAGTCGCTTCACAAACACTTTTCAACTAACACCTTTAGGCACAACAAAGTCATTTGTTCCTATTACTACTAAGAAAAAACATTTTCTACACATTAAACATACACTATATGTGTAAAGCCTTATACTTGATTTTTGGCATACGAAATCCTTCAGGATCTGTTATAGATTCCAATGTATTTGTAGTTCTGTCTCCCAAAGGCCTTATATCTGGGTTTTTTTATGAATGGATAGAATTTCCAAAAGAGTCAATACAATTACCAAACAGTCGCTGTGACACACAAATATTTAAAAAGGGCTTGGATAGTCCATGTGTCTCTACATGTGTACTGATGTTCTTATTGCTTTTTCAGGAAGAAAACATGGGGGGAACATCAAAACCCAAACTATCTTCCCTATTTTTTGAAACCCCTTAAGATCAGATAAGTCTGTTGGATTGGAGGTTGGGTGTGCTGTTATTCTGACCTGGGAGATGCAGGTGTCCCCATGCCCTGTAGAGTTTACATGTGCCACTGAGCGCAGTGATGGACATGCCACTTTCACTCCCACCCCGCTGGGTGTGCAGCATGCTGGTGCTCCCTGAGGAGGGACGTCCCTTATTTCTGCCTCTTCTTTCCCTCTGTACAGCTGAGCTAGTGACACTGCCACAAGTAAAGTGCTGACCCAGTTTTCCTAATAATCTCTGTAGCGGCCCAAGATATATGCTTCCATTTCCATCCTCCATTGCTGGGCCAAGAGCACTGCAGATACTTCTCAAATCTCAAGAAATGTTGCAAGATGCCAGTTCAGTCCTCAATAATAGAGCTTTAATTGTTTCCTGAGTCAGAAAGACAAGGATGCAGCCTTTCACTCTTTCTTTTCTTCCATACCCTGAACAGACTGGGTAACAGACAGAGCATAAACATCTCCAGAAGGTATCTTAACACGTTGAAGGATTTGTTTTCTGGGTCTTCTGTGCAGTTTCATTCACCGTCTTTGGACAGTAGTTCTCTTCTGGTTTGGTGCATGAACAGGAAGTCCAGGGTTGCTCCCAGGACAAGTTTTGAAAAACAAAGAGAAATTCTGTTGTTGTCTTTCGTGTCTGCAACGGTTGGTTTGGGGAAAATATGGGAATATTCATTTTCATGAGAAGCAGAGATATTGTGAGTACTTACACAGTGAAAGCAGCAATCAAAGTGTCATCTAACTTTAGGGCTTTTCAGACATTAAAACGAGGAATCATCTCCATAAGAATAATTCATAAAGCTTCTACCATGTGTGAAGATAACAAAGCATATTTTAATAACCCTAACACACTGGCTGCAAAGCCCATAAGTCTTCCTTTCTTTCGTGTAGTTATGATTTCCTTCCTAAATTCCCGTTACCCTAAAATATATCTGAAGACATGGAGATAACTTAGCATGGCTCTGTCCCTACCACTCCTCTCTGACTACTGTAAAATTGAACTATTCAAATGTGCTTCAAAAGCTGAAACAAAATGAAAAGAAAGCTAGATTTTTCTCAGAGGCACCTGCTTCTAATAGCTGAAGTGTTTGAAGTCCAAAAGGTTTCCAACTAATACGAACCAAGGAGCTCAGCCTCATTCTCCGAGCGCCTGTTCGCCAGGCAGATGCGACATCCTTCACATGAACGAAGGATTATTCTCTCTTCAAAGTGAAACTTTGAGATGAATTGTTGGATGTTTCTAAATTCTCCTTGTTTGCTCACCTGTAGCCAATGACATGGTCCCTTCTGTGTTTTGTAGAGTAGCTTTAAGGCATTTTGGTCTCTCTTCAGACAAGTGAAGGTTACTCCACTATGAAGAGCTGCGTAACAGGCAGCTGTGATGCTGTGGGCTTTATTTCAGTCTTTTTTTTATTGCACGGAGGGCACCGGTCTTCATTGGCACAGGGGAAACCTGTAGGCTAGAGCACATGGGACCTTTCTAGTAAAACAGTGAAATTTGTTAAACTCAACCTGTGGCTTTTATAAGATGTGCTCTTGGAAGGGACCAGCATGTGAGGTAGGGTATGCTTTCCCTTTGTCACCAGATAGCATCTCATTCCACCTCTAGATTGCTACCCAAACAAAAACAAGCCTTGAATGCCTAATCAGTGATGGTGTGTTGATTTTTCTCTCAGCCATAAGTACCACCAGGCAATCAGCAAGGGGGGAGAAAAAAAAAAAAAAAAAGAGAGAGAGAGAAAGAAAGCATGTTCTCTCAGTCTATTTTTAAATATAAGTAATTGGCATTTTTCCTTCTGCTAACGTAAGTTCCAGGTAAGCGCAGCTCAAATTGACCTCATCACACAATCCTCCAGGGAGGAGAGGGTGGAAAAAAAAGGTCCAAGCAGCTGATTTGTATCTGTGACCCAGGAGAAAGCAGAGCTCAGCACCCTGCCTGTCCTGGCGCGTATTGGCAATGCCTCGGCCCTGCCGCCACCTCAGATGCTTGGTCTGCTCTGGCCTGCCCAGTGAGAGCACTGGGCCGTGCTTCAGCAGAGGGACCAGGTGGACCTCCTGCCTTTGTGCCACCAGGCAAAACATCCCTCAGCAGCTCCAATGACAGCCCTTATCTCAGCACTTCAGTGCCCCAGGGTAGCACTGCATCCCTTCCCCGGATGCCTTGCTGGGCTCTCCCAGTTTCTCTACACCCAGTTACTGCCCAGACCTTGCATCCGGGGATGAGGCCTTCAACCCTGCCTCAATAAAGTCACTTGGCAGAAAGAAAACCCCTTTACTGCAGTTCTGCAGGCTGACAGGGCTCTGGGATGCTTTGTTTACTTTGGTGGCAGATGCTTGATGTTCTACCTGCGTCCCCAAGACACCGCCCATGGTAGGAGAGGTGAAAATACCCATGGCGGTGTGGGACGTAGGAAGCAAGGCGGTAATTTTCTAGTAAATCTTTAGAAAACAAATTCTTGAAAAAGCTGGAGGGCGGGAAAGAAGAAAACAGAAGCAGTGCAGGCTCTTTCCCCTAAAAGTTTGTTTTCCACCCCAGTCCCACTGCTGCAGGAATTAGGACCATCGTCCCACTGCCTCACGCTTACTCGAAGTGGAGGGATTTGTTATATGTATTTTAAATTGGCAGAGCAGCATTTTGCTGTTAGGAGGAGCGTGGTGTTTTTGAAGTCAAAGGTGACCACATGCGCCACAGAGCAGGTGAGAAGAGATCTTATCCAATCAGATAAATTCTACATTTTTCTTTAGAAAATAAGTCAAGCAGGTTCATTTTGCTCTACTAAAAGGAAAACTCTATTGCTGACGTTTCTGTCAACTTCTTCAAACTGACTTTATTTAGATACTGGGAGACTGACCCTGATCCTCCCAGTTCCCAGTGCAAACTGGAAGCAGCTCCTAAGCTGCTGTGGCACTGGTGGAAGTGGGAATGCAGTCAGACTGCTGCGAAAGCAGGAGGTTTTTCTTGTCATTCTCAGATGTATACTTCTGTTACTGAGGTTTCTTATCAGAAAAAGCACAATAGAACTAGACTGTATGAAAACGAGAGCTCCCACCAAATGTCAAAGTCACTGCTGATAACATGAGTTCAGGAGCAAAAACAAGATATTGCAGCTTGTTTATCTTCTCGTTGCATTGTAACCGTCCCTTCTGAAACACAGAGATCGAGAGAGCTGGAGTGAGACAGGCTCTACTAGCAGCTACCGAGTAAAACCCGCGAGTGGGTGGGTTTGTGTGTAAGGGAAATGTGTGCACCAAGAAGTGCGGGAGAGGCGGCAGCATCCCACCCAGGAGGAATAAGAGATAATGGGGAGGTCTGTTGGTCTTTCCAAACACAAGCATCTTTATCTGGGGGACTCTGTTCTCTGCCCCTTTGGTGAGGCCAAATGAATGTTTTGTGCCCTGTTGTGTGAGAGGCAGTTTCTACTTTGAGCATTTTGAAACCTTTTTTTTTTTTTTTTTTTTTTTGTTTCACATCTGTTTGCAAAAGCAACCCTCATCCAAAGGCTGGCTTGGAGGGAGCTGTGCTGTTTGCCTTGGATGCATGGCCAGAGGTGGGAAAAGTGCCGCGTTTGGGTTAATCTGTGAGTTCCATCCAGTAATGGACTTGAGTACTCAAATCAAATGGAAATGGGAGTTTAAAGCATTATAACCCAAAAATCTTATTCACCTTCTGCCTAGTGAGGGAGGCTGGTGGCTGTGAAGAGCGAGTTTTGCCTCTGCCAAGAGCTGACTTAGCCTTGAGGGTACAAACCATTTCCCTGTGTGCGCCCTGGGTCAGTGCCACAAGGGCAGTGGGTCAGGCCCTGTTGGTGGCACAGTTAGAAGTTCCTCTTTGCTAGGTACAGTTTGGAATTGCATTTGATTTATTATCGTACCTGTAAACATTTGTTTTGCAAATCGTTTTATAGAGTCAGTGCTTCGGTTTGCAGGAGAGCAGGGCAGTGAGTCACGCCACAAGCCGGCACTGGCAAAACCCCTCTCTGCTAATGAGCTACGCCCAGGAAATGTCTCCTTCGCCTGGGGGAACTGCAGCCCAGTCATCCTCCCCTGGAGCTTGTCAGATCCTCAATGTGGTGGCTGAGGAGTGTTGAGGAAGGTGGGACACATGGGACAGGTCGCACTGGGGCAGCGCTGACTTCCCGGCCGTCATCTCCAGCGCAGGGAGGTAACTCCAGCATCTCTGCACCTTCTCTTGCATTTCTTAGGGGAAAAAACACATGCTGCCCAGGAGGAACTGGTGTATCTCCGAGCAAAGGTCTGGAGGGGGAGTGCTGCTGGTGTCCCAAGTGAGGTGCTTGGTCTGTGTCCCTGGAGCAGTTTTGGGGGTGACAGTGATGAGCTGCTGCCCCCTCGTTGGAGACTTATCACATTGCCACGTGCATGTGAACAGCAGAAAGTGTTATGGGTTCTTTGCTCCCTTTTTGTGCTCATATTGTAGGTTGGCTCATAATGCTCTTAACACACAGTAAGGCTCACAATGGTCTTAAAAAAATTACTTTTCGAGGAAACAAATGTGATTTCCCGTGAACTGACTGAACGTACACATGTAGCAGATATGTTTACACCGAGGCGCATGTTTTCACCACCCAGTGAATTACAACACTAAGATAAGTGGCGTTATCTTTTAAGGCAAATGTTCTTGTGTACTAATGTCTTATCAGACATTATACTGGCAAAAAAAAAAAGTTTCCTTTTTGAGACTGGTGATCTAAAGCCTTATATATGTGTCTGTCTTGAGCGTTGCTTAAGAACAGTGAAACAATGAAGGCGTTTGAAGACTATTAACACAAAATGAGCTCAGACATTGATTTTATTTCACTTAGTGTTTTAAAATAGTTTGCATGTTTTCTTCGCCACCCCACCCACCCCCACCCACCCCCCTTCCCCCGCGTATTTGAGGTTCGTGAAACAAGTTTGCAAATGGTTCGGTTTGAATCCTAAGAAAATAAATACCCTCAGGATGCCATTCTGCGACAGTTGTGCTATTTTCCCGAACTGATGGAGCTGGGTTTGATGAGGGCGGGTTCCTAATGTTAACTGCAGCAGCACTTCGGCTACCTCAGAGAGCAAAATCCCACACTTGTCACTCAGAAAAGCAGACTGGAAAACGCAAGATATTTTCTCTTCCATCGGTTTTAGCTACCCTCACTGGCAAGTGGAAGTCGCATACAGGCAGAGTGTTTGGGGACTCGTGGGCTAAGTGGGTACTACAGTATGGAAATGTAAATCTACTGTATTTTAATTGGGAAAACAATAATTAGCATTAGACTTAGACAAGTATCTACCAGCTTAGGTTATGCTCGTGCTGACATTTTTATAAAACACTTGAGGCATGTTTGTATGAGCACTGATAATGTTTTTTGTACATCTGAATTAGACATATGGGTTAATGCCATTATCACAAAGTACTTGTGGAAATCTATAGTAAGGAAACGGAACTGAAAATGGGCAAGCAATATTGTTAATAGCATTTAAATTTATGTGGTAAATTTACTAACACGATGTTAAAAAAAATATACAGTATCTAATTAGAGAAGAAAATCCTTCGCTTCACATGCATTTTATTTTATACAGCAAGGACAGTCATTCCTCCTGTGCAGTTTATGTTGGTTGAAAGCATAAATTTTACTGATATATACACAGGTTTCTGTTCCCAGTGGTGAACACTGTTACATTTAGAAAATTGACAAAATCAATGGCAATAAACCAAAGATCAATTTAAATTTCACATTTAGCTACTTGTTTTAGAGTGTCTGGGAAATTTACAATCGCTAACATGTTTTATGTTTAGAAGAAATAGATGAATACAGATGCTGTCCATTTGCAACAATTGTTTCCTGAATTTGTGAACTGAGGGTATGTGTGTATATAAATACATATATAAAATTACACATATGAGATAGTATACGTAACACTGTTGCTCTGTCCTACCATTCACTGCAGGTTGTTTTCTTATCTGTTGAAAGTATTAGAGAGCGGTCACTAATAAGTGTTACAAAAGTAATGAATAGTAATAATTGTAGATACCCAAGCTTTCTAGGTTGCTAATTTATTACCCCATTCTATAATAGCTGTCACTATAAAATCAGGTCACTATAGAGGTAAGAATCTATAAATATAGTGCCTATGTCATATCCCATCATCTCCAAAAGGATCATGCTCTCTGTCTGTTTGAAGAGGTTTACATATTCCTTATAATACATGTATGATAAATTAAGCACTCTTTTCTAGGCCCCTTTAAATGGAAGGAATTGAAAACACAATAATGATATAATTAATTACAGTCTTATTCTTGTAGAAAAATTATACCTTTTTCGATTAGTGTGAAATATAAGTGTCAAATCAGTAATAAAATCCTGATCAATAAAACAATAATAACTATGTTGTTAAAAGCGGACCTAGAAAGGTGTTCATGGCAACATATTTTAGGGGTTAGAAACCCTTTTAAAATAAACGGATTTCATCTTTACACTATGTCATCTAAATCATTACAATGTTTGTGTATACAATTATCATCAGACGATAAATTGCAGCTATTGAATGGATTAAGTTTGAACTTTTTGACCTCATAAATCTGAGTTTGTCATAGCTTTAGCAAATGCTTGTGTAACAATCAGTTGATTACATGGCAGAGCAGATGTATGTATGTTAACTGGAAAATATGAAAGGACCAGGGTAATTCAAAGTTCATTGGAAGAAGTTTATAAATGTCTGACAATACCGTGTTAACACGTTCTCAATATACCTTTCTGGTTAGAAGTTTGTATCAGCTTTTATTCTATTTTTCCTCCTATTTTTAATGTGAGATTTAAAATTAATAGGGAAAAAAGATAAAACTAAAAAGTAAAATCTTGAAGTGATTGACAGAGAACGTTAATGGAACACAGGGAGTGAAATAGTTTGGTAGGATCTAGTGAACCGTGTTCTCAAGAAATCATCAAAACCGAACAAAATAACAACCATGAGCCAAATTAGCATCTTGGAAAAAGCAGAAACACATTCTTGAAGCGGAAAGATGGCACGCAAAAGCAGGAGCCATTGAAGAAAAGAGGAGCTATAGATTCCTGCAGGATTATTTTAATCTAAGGGTGAGATCTCACAGACAGGGGTTACTGATTTCTGTGACGTTGTTCATCTGGAATAGGCGTGGACAGAAAATGGGGGAAGACCAGGACTGTATCTCTAAAATTTTTCCCTTCAGGTTGGGAAGGCCAGTCTTTTTTTCAGTAGGTACTGATAACCAAGAGAAGGTAATAGATAAAAATAATTAATATTGCACTCTAGCACTTTTAGTTGTGGGTAATGATTTTTTTATTGGACCAATTTTTCTAAAACCTTTGAATGCTTGTACGCAAAGCTTCCCAATGCACACACTAACTGCATCTCCATCTCTCTTCTTGTAAGAAAAGAAAAGCAGCAGCCACACCTTTGAACACTTGTTATATGTAAAATCAAGCTCATATCGTGGGGTTTTATCAAACATTCTTTTAGGCTGGCAATCGTTTACAAAACCAGTTCAAAGATTATGGAAACGTATCTGGTTGATCATCGGAATCCCACTAGTACTAAAGACAGGTGGGGCTGATGTTGGCCAAAATATTCTACTGTAACAAAGCTATTAAATCTCTATACTCATTTGGGTCTAATTTGACAAGTGATTCTAACCATTTTAACAATGTCTTAATTTTTGATATGAAAAAAGATATTTTTAAAAAAAAACTTACATAATTTTTCAAGGTCATATTTAGCTTACTTCCATTTTAAAATGTTTTAAGAAGAATCTCATGTCTAAATCAAACCTTCCTATAGTAAACTATTTAATTAAATCCAAAAGATATTTCTTTTCAGGTTTTCATTTAAGCATTAAATTATTTCGTTTTGGCTGCCACATGAAGCTTTTTCTCCTTAATTTCTTAGCTGACTAATGTAATGTGAAAAAAAACCCAGCTCTTCGAATAAGAAGAGACATGTTCACAGAGTGCACACCCACCAAAAGGTATGTGTAGTGTAAGTGCATTCTGTGCTATCCATGTCTCTTCCTATTTTTGTTCAGAATGCTTTTGGAAAAAGGATTTTCCTCTGTGTGAGAAATACCCTGCTTAACAAGCATCACTTGAAATCACTATTTTTGTATGCTCCTATGAGAAATGTTTGCAAGTACCGCAATCGTGCCGCTCGTTTTGAACTGGTCTGCTGTGCCCAGACTTCAGAACAGGGACTTGAAGGTTGGTGAGAGGTACAGCCTTTATGTCAGAACCTGCCTTTTATTGTGAAAACCTTCAAAATCTAGCCAGGTTATATACTGACAGAAATTGCGGTTTGCACTCGAGTGACGGAGACTTTGATATTTAGCAGGTAAAATTTCCATATGCTCTGTCATTGCGGAGTAAAGTGGAGTCTCTGCAGAGCAGGCAGCTTCGGCAGCTCCCACCACCAACGGCACCGGGGTGCCTGTACCCCCACGTTACATCAGAATATATTCCCACAGCCGTTCCCGCGTTTATTTAATTTAATATTGGAATCTCAGTAATAATTAAATAATAATAACAATGTAATGTTAATAATAATAATGTAATTTTAATAATAATAATGTTAATATCGAAGTTTTACGGTAGGAATTTTCCTTTGTCATTTAAGTATAAGGTAGGCACCTTGGATTACAGTGCTCCCACACGGCTGTCTCTTTCCTTAGTTCAAAATTTATCTGCCTTTAAATAGTGAAGGCAGATTCTCGGTTTGAGGCAGATCCTTTGGATGTAAATGATCATTACTCCTAGGAAGACAATTAAGCGACAGTTTTCACCACTGGAGGATCCCGCCCTTAGATAAGGCTGTGCTAAGCGTGATAGGAACCACTCTGTGTGGGAAATCTCCCTGTCCTTGGTGCAGGTGGCTGTGTGAAGTACCTGGTAAAAGTACCTGGGATTAGATTGTTTGTTTGCTTAATTTTTCTTTTCACCTTGAACCATGTGGCTAAGGAGGGGTTAATTTGGAAGGCATTACAAAGTCATTTGTCTAGCTGTTGAAGTGGAAGTCTGCCTGAATTTGTGCCATTCCTTCACGTTTGAAAATAGAAAAAAAAACCAAACAACCAACCACAAAACCTGTCACAGAGATAATGTTGTGGTATCACTTGAGTTGCCAGTGAACAATAGTCTATATCATAAGAAAAAAATATACATATTTTGCCACAAGCCTCTGATCAGTAGACACTCTGCACAGAATGAGCAAAGCAACTACATTATCTTTCACCCTGAGGTTAAGGTCATTGTCAAGGATTTGAGGACAAGCTTGTATTGCAGCTGCCTGCATTTAGAGCTGTCAAAGCTTAGAAAAACCTGCCTGATGGACACATTCTTGTTTTGTATCTTTTTTTTTTTTTTTTTCTTTTTTCCTTCCAAGCCCTGCGATCCTATGGAAGATTTAATTAAGAGTAGCGCCGAAATCTCTAAGAAAAGAATAGCACCTTTAAGTACCTGTAGTTGTTTTTCATTCTGATCCTGTGAACTCCTACAACCAAATTTAGCGTAAGAGAAAACAAACGACTAATGAACGGCACCTACTCTCCCGGCTGGTGACCCATTCTTTGCTGATGCAGTGGCTGAAAAGGCAAGGCTCGCTAAACTTCCAGTTTTGGAGGGGCTTGTTTCACGGATATTCAGATCTCAACAAAACAGCTTGCTGAAGCCCTTAACTGTGTTACAGTTGGCCCCTTAATGAACAGATGAACTTTTCTTTTCACCGTTTCAACTCTGTTATCCAAGACTAAAGGGCAGCATGGCTATTTCATTTCTGACCTGCCTAACATATAATTAGAAGGTTCCTAGAGGTACTTATAATTGAATTATGGGGTGTTTCATGAGCATTCTTGCTAGTAGGTAGAGATGTAAAAAGCAAAGCTCATCTGGAATGCATGCAGGGAAAGCGGGTGATTTAGTAGGTCTGTATATTGCCTGAAATATTAGATTACAAGTATGAGTCAAAAATCTACTGGTTAAAATTTATTTTTATTAGGAAAATTATCCTAAGTCTATAGCACCAATTTCTGTGACAGTATAACTGGATACAGCTCGATTGATTTTAGTGAAGCTCTACTCATTTATACCTAACGCAGGTTAGAGAAGGGTCCAGTGAATTAGTCCCAGTCACATATTTATCAGACATGAAACATTCAGCTAATCTCTTGGAGCACTGTAATTGGCTAACATAAAACATTACTGGATGATTAAAATTACAGTTGACTTTCAGATTTGTTGTCAAGTAGATTTGAAATGTGGGGAAATAACTTAAAGGGTCCAATTTTGCGCTCTCTCTCCAATGTTTATGGATTGATTGTCAGATGCACAGTCCTTGTAGGCTAGCAACTCACAATTGCTCTCGGCAATACGCGTCCTTCACCTCCTGTGGAAACTGCTGCGCTCGGTGCACGGACGGGATCATTTAGCTAAACGTCAGTTTGGAAAATACAGGAGTATTACCAGGGGGGAAGGACAGCACCTTTCGGATATGGCCAGCGTCGTTGTGGATTTGGTTTTGACGGAAATCCCAGCTCCTCTCTTTCAAACTGCTGCAAAGCCAAAAAATCTCACGAATCTGTACTTTGACTATAGATAGCTAAATAACAGGCTATTTCACCCTGTCAAGGGTGCGTTTGGAACAGGAACAGTTAGCGTTCAGACATCAAGAATACCTGCCAGATAGCCTTGGTTTGTTTAAAACAAAACAAACAAAAAAAAGCAACCTACATTTTTATCAAAATATAAACTTGCCTTATCTGATCCAACTCCCTGTTAATACATACACTGTTTTACCCAAAAGATAAATTGGGAAAAAGACTGAACAAAACACAGAAATCGGACTCTTCCCCCTTCTGTGGCATCCTGCAGAAATGTGGAGAAGGAATGGGAGGAGGGCTGAGAAGTAAAAACATCGACCTTTTCAGCTGCAGGAGAGGCAAAGTTGAGGTCTCAGGCCACAAGTGCTACGTGATGGAATAAGGGTCAGGGAGCCCCAACCCCTGACCTACGGCAATACCTATGGGCTGGGAGCCATTGTGATGGATATTTGTTGTCTCTCATCTAGAAACAGACTATTCTTAGTCTTTAATTTAGAATGTTGTATTTCATGAATTCATAAGTGATAGCAAGAAAGCCTTTTTTAATCTGTATTAAACTATTTGATAAGGGCAAAAAAATCTATTTTTATGATGCTGATAACCCTTTCAGCTACCTTCAAGTAAAATTGCAGAGGAAGAACTGGAGGGTACAATTTTTACTGTATCTGTGGTACACTCTTCACAGCAAGCTTTGTCCCACCTTACCTTTTAAACTAAGGGCATATTGGTAACTTGGCACTCCTAGTTTACCATAGCTCAAATAAAGAGTATTTTAAAAATACCTGTCATCTTCAAGTATAATGACCTGTGAACCTTTACTAAGGATCTTCAAATAGTTTCTGATCTGTTTCCTAACAAAGCACCGAATAACGTCAATGCATGCACTGTGCTGTACT
This sequence comes from Rissa tridactyla, assembly GCF_028500815.1. Classification (NCBI taxonomy): domain Eukaryota; kingdom Metazoa; phylum Chordata; class Aves; order Charadriiformes; family Laridae; genus Rissa; species Rissa tridactyla. Next base: position 11,104,224 of record NC_071475.1, read on the forward strand.
CCAGCAGAATTAGATTAATAAGTTATATTGATTGGTTAGCAATGCAAATAGAATCTGATACCCTTTCTCTGGCATCAAAAAACATAAATCTGTTTGTATTGTTCCCTTCTGGAGATCTCATTTGCTGAACGATCGTCTTGTTGACATTGACAGTTCCTCTCTCTTTGATACAATCAATATTTTAAATGTGAAAACAAATGCAGACTGGGAGTTTTAGACGTTTCTAACTTTGTCATCATTTTTTGTAATGATTGGGTGTTACTCGTTTCAGTTTGAAGGCTCTTTGATTGGTAAGAGTATAACCTTAGGTAACCAATACCTGAGTATCAGTATAGTTGTCAAGTATGTTAATGGTAGATATGCTTACTTTAAGGTTAAAAGTCATTGTATTTCTAAAAGATGTTTAGGAACAAATTGGGTCTCTCATATCAGTACAGTCTCTGACTGTAAAAGATAGATATCAGGCTCCAAGTGGCTACCTGTTAATGTGACTTGAAGCTGCTGTTGAAGCCCTTGCTGTTCAAACCACCACAAAAAGCACTGCCAAAAGCATGAGTGGATTTTCAGTTTCTAGCATAATGACTCTATACATTTTGTAAGTCTGAGCGACTTCCTTCGTGTTCTTTGTAATTTTTCCTTCATGCAGAGGAGGTCACTGTGCAAGAGATTTCTTCCCTCTTCTCCTCTTCCTCCCCAGCTGGCCCCTAGAGTAACTCATCTGTGTTACCTAAGAATAGAAAATCGTATTCACCCCTCTCTATTTTAATGTACATAGTACCTTAGCAGCCCATGCGCAAGATACATAGGCATAATTCTTCTGGACACATAAACATGTCTGATTTCCCTCCTATTTTTTGACCTATATGTGTTGGCTTCAATGGAGAGAGACTGGTTTTTAGTCATTCACCGTCAGTACATGTCTGTGGATTACCCATATTTATGACGCTTTCGGAGATCCATGCTGTCAACAGTACACTGCTGCTTTGCTCATGTTCTCTCCCTGAAATTCGACTGACACTGAAAAGCTTTCCTTTGGCATCTGAGCAAATCCACAAAATGACAATTTTAGGTTCTTATGCAAATTAGTCGTCTTCTCACTATTTCTCTTTCCTTTAAATCCCTGCTAAGGAATGGATTGCTGTTTTGCCATTTCTTGTTCTCATTAGAGCCTTTGTCATAAGAATAAAAGATCAGAACCATGGTGGCTCAGGAATACTTAAGCGGTCTGCATCCAAACCTCTTTTGCAAAGTGGACTGAGGAGGCTTTGGGTTTGTTTTTAATTTTCTTTTTTGTTCTTTTTTGAAAGGGAAGACACTAATTCACTTTTATAGCAATCATGTTAAAAAGAAGAAGAAACATTGCCAAGAAACTGTTTTCTTACAAACCTTGTAATTCATGTCTCCTCATTCCCTCTTCAGTTTCCCTTCTTGCTGCAAATAAGTACGTGTTTGCAGTCAGAACACGCAAGTCTTTGCTTATGTCTTATTTCTTAAAACGGTTCAAAACGTGCACTTGTTAAAACAATTGGGGTCCTCTGTTGGGCATTTTTCTCATTTTCTATAGCTGCATAATATTTTGTCAGCTTTCAAAATGTATACTTATGTTAGTTCTTGTGAAACAGCACCTTTGCCCATATGAATAACCACTAAACCAACTGGTTCTCCAGGCTCCAGCATTGCTGTAGAGAGCCACTGACCACCCAAAATTGCCTTGTTGGGTGAATACATCCCAGGCAACGAAGAGGAAACCACAAGTTTTCAAACAAGACTTTCATCATAAGTATTGTACCTTGGTTTTATCTAAGTGAAGATATACAATATATGTCAAGAGTTTTGGAGATCAAGGTTGTGTTGTATGCCTCTTCTGATATTTTTAAGTATTAGTGACATCTCCATTCTACCAGTCTATGAAATACTTAATTGTTACCTGTTTCTAAGACAAGGAGTAAAAAAGAGATAACTTTTTCAAAAGCAGAGATTCCTGAAAACTTTCCTGCTGTCAATTTTTTCTTTCTGAATTAAGGGTAATATTTGTGGAGTTGTCTATTGCATTTGCCATATTTAATAGAGAGTAGGTTTTAGAATTACCATTTCATCACATTTCCAAAAGCATTATTGTGGGATGCTCATCTAAGACTCTGAAGTCCTTATTAGGTAATTGTTATCCTTGAGTAGTGCCAATAAACTTTGTATGGCAAATATTTAAAGATGCTTGTAGTGCAGAAGGCCCTAGTGACTGCTTGAAGGTTTAATTCAGGGCACTATTATTTGAATGTTTGGTGTATGGGTGACTGTGAACACGTGTGCAAGAGGTGATGTTTTTATAAGGCGCGGGGGGACACCTCATTGCTCAAGTGTGCATCTCAAGAGTTTTGGAGATGGTGTTGAGGAACTGATCATCAAGGGGTAGTTTATCACAGCTGCGTGCACTAGGAAAAGTGATGTATTTTTATTTGGCAAAGAAATTTGCAAGATCATAAGGCGCCTCTCAGATGCATCAAATTGGACACCCGTAATTGCAAGTTTCTAATACCTTGACTTTGATATTTGCAGTGACCCAAGCTGATGCCAGTATCATTTCAATGACTGCAAAAGCCATACAAAGCAATGAAGTTGCTTCATTCATTTTACTAATTCTTTTAATTCTATGAAAGCTCCTTTTAGCCTTGTAGACATTGGACATGCCACTCAGTCATGCTGTACGGTTTCCCTTGTTCTTAATTAAGCCTATAGTCTTTTCAATCTCTGTAATATTAGTTTACTGTTGCAGTTAGTCCAGTAAGCAAACTGCATTTCCTTTCTAACTGCGAGTGTTTGCTCTTCTGCATTTTTCCAGTGTTCCTATCTCTAGCTTACATTTCTCTTTACTCCTTGTGTCTTTATTTAAGAAATTACTATCCTTTCCGTTTTCCACTCACTGCCTCTCTCCTTATTATTTCTTTCTGGCTCAGTGCGTTTACCTGCCAGCTGCTTCCCTTTGAATTTTTTCAACTTCCTTTGTATTCTTTCTCCACCCATCTACCAGTATAATAATATATCCTGTTGCAGCAAATGTGTCTGATCCCATGCACAGTAGTTAATCCATGAATTTCCGTAAGGTTTTTTCATGTACGATTTGCTCTGCATATGCCACTGTAACATTATGTTTTAATTTGATAAAACCTCTGATAGTTATTTATATCAAATCAAGTTAAATGAATATGTTTTTCAAATCCAAGCCTGTATATAGGAGGAGATTGTAAAGACTATCGTCGTGTCTTATTGAGGGCTCACAGAAAGTTTTCAGCCGTCTCAAAGAAAGCATCAGTATTCATTTTCAACGCCGAGCCTTATGAATCCTTATGTTTATAACACTCCTCAACTGGAATAAATCTTCCAGCTGATTATCACAGCATTTGGCACAGTGCCACGAGCGGTTCTGGGAACAGTATTCAATCAATGTGTAAACTAGTGAAATGCCAGGAACTTTTGAAAGACCATGAAGGATGATTAGTTAGTAAAGAATAAACAATGTTCGAATGTTGAGTATAGCTACCAGCTAGCGCAGGGCTGAGAAGAATTTTCCATGATTTAAAACGAATATATAACTTATAATTTAGGCAGGTATTTATATTTTGTTATCTCACACTCCAACATTCATTTAATTGAATCCAGGTATACAGGGTAAGACTTTAGAAGAAATAAACACTTTGATTGTACTGTAACATGTTTGTATTACCAACCTTTAACTGACTCTTTATTTATAATTAAATAGGAAACTAATGGAATATAAAAAATGAAAGATGAACAAAAACATTAAAAAAATCTTTAAGTATTAACATAATAAAAAAATCCCTTTTAGTCTAACTGGAACAGTCATGCTTTAGATTGTTGCCGTTTATACTAAGTTTTGGTGCTTGATTTTATTCTTATAATGAGAATGCATCCTTTCTCAGTTAATATCACTTGTAATACTGAGGAACAGGATTTTTTTCTCTCTGTGGATGTTTGAAAGAGTCAAGTTTTCAAGCAGTAATAGACTTCTGCATTTCCCTCAGAATTTAGTGCTCTTCTGAAGTGCTCACCTAAATCCCAAATACCAAAATAATCCTCGTGTCTCAGAGGACAGAGTTAGTCCTATACACCTATATGCTAAAGTTCTGATTTCCAGAGCTTCCAGCTTATGTACAGTGATGCCTTTCATTTAGGCATGCCGGTTCCAGTGTTGATGGGATGCATGGGGGTTAATAGTTTATAATCTTTAGGAGATCTTAAAATTTCCCTTAAACGTAATAACCAGCCTTGCATGCAGAGCTCAACGGCTGAGATACATAACCGCTATCTCTTAGAACAGCATTTCTACATATAAGCTATTTTTCAAACGATGCACCAAACTTTGGCTCCCTGTTTCCTAGCCGGGCACTTCAAGAGCTAGGTGGAAAATCGAAGCCCAATGTATTTTTATATTATTTGAAGGAGCTACGTTAAGTCGGCAAAGCAAGTGCTGACAGCCTCTCAGACACGCTGTGGTAGCACAGAGTCAGTCTGTTGCCGCATGCTGCCTACTGTTTGGTGCATAAAAATAATATCTGCCTTGCATGTGACAAGACGGTGTCGGGATATTCTCTGGGTGAGGCTGGAGACCGGAGATGTCTATATGCTTCGTGCTGTATCGTTACATTTATAGACAACTGTGAATATAATACATCTGAACTCTGCCATGCTACAGGAAGAAAACTAAGTAGGCTTGCATTCCTCTCACAATAGCATTTAGTTCTTTAAGTCCAAAAACTGCACGAGGTCATGCACTGGGTTTATTAGATCTCATAGTTTTATACTTCTATACCCAAAAGTTCAGGTCAGCCGTGTGGCTTTTCCCATGATCTCATTATGTGTGTCAGCAATTGCCATGCATACAAAAGCGAAATCTTTGAAAAATATTTGGATAATAGAAGAGTTCAAGTTTTCTATTCTCAGACAGAATTTGTAGTCATCTTTTGAGCAGAGCTTTACAGTAGTTACACTGTATTCCAAGTGGGAATAAATACATGTTTTCTAAGGACAAGAGTAATATTATGACAGAAAACATAATAAAAAATTGAATTGGCAAGATGCAACAAAATAGGGGTAAAAAGAGGACTGTTCAGTCTGGTTTGAAATCTCTAATTTAATATACGGCTCTGTGGAGATGTTACAGAAATAAGAAACTAATGTAAATTACGAGTGCACAGTGTACACAAACCTGATGCCCTCCAACAAATAAGACGTTTTGCCACATGTATCCCTCTCTGAAATACCTGCCTTTATTATTTACACACAGAAGTGCTGTATCTCACTTTTTTTTTTCTTTAAACTTATTCTTCCTGCATTTAGGATTTGTGCTGTAATATATTATTGAGATGTTACAATGAGATGAGAGAGTGGGGAACAGAAAAGCGATGGGGTGTGTGTGGAGGGGTGAGGGACGTTTGGCAGCAGGCAAAACAGACTTAGAAAAGACAACAATAATTGTATTTTAAGATGCTTTAGTGTATACCTTTAACATTAGATTTTCTTTCTAATGGATTCGACTTTTTTACTCTATGAAGAAGGTTAAAAGTGGTATCTTTGTTGAATAGCTACTGTGTATCTAGTTCTTGGAGGGTTTTTTTTCCCCTCATGATGTGGAAATGGTTTCAATCCCTTTTAATATTCATTTAATGTCAGTGCAATATATATTGCCACCTTACTTACTGCATTAGTAAAAAATGTGCTTATGTGCTATGATTCTCTTATGATAGAAACATAAAATCTCGGAAGGATCAAAGTCCACCAACATTCACCCTCCTGCAACAGCAGGAAATTGATCATGCGAGAGATGCTCACCTAATGCTAACATATTATTATTATTTATTATAGCACTAGCAGTGTGCTAGGTGCATTAGACGCCAGTATGAAGATGAGGTCCTTGTCCTGGAGTGGCTTCAATCTCCGGGGTGATCTTGCAAACACTTAACTATATGACTAACTATATACGCATGAAATCTTTCTGGCTCACATATTTAAGTGATTTTTTTTTTTTTATCTTACGTACAAGACATTCCTGCAGGGTCCGCAGCACTAATTAAACTTAACATTTCTCCTCTGCATCCGAGAGCATGCGCATACATAAAGGGGATAGGATCAAACTCTTCCAGTGCCTTATGATTGTATGGAAGTTTTATTAAAAAAACACCGCCCCTTTTCAATATGTGCCCCTTATTTCCCTACACTCTGTTTCCCACTTAATATTTTACAGCCAGTAAAAGCTATATTTTGTTATGCAGCTTTATTAAAACAAAGATCTTACTGACCACAGTGAAATTCCCGAAAGGCACTGCTGTTGGACCATAGTCTACAGAGGCACTTATGTAAACCAGCTCAGAAAAAGGACATACATTATACTCTGTCATGTATATGTTAGGGTTATTCAAATGGCAAATTCTGGTCTAAATCCAAACTAAAATAAGTTTTGCCCAGACCTCCCTAAGACCTCACTCTTTTAACCCTTCTGTGTTTGTGTGCTTGCTTCCAATGTATCAAGGAGATCTTGCAGGGAGTCACTGGCATGTCTGGCTGTGATGCTGAGGTCTAGCAGGGCAGAAACTGGCATCTTGGTGTCTGTAGTAGAATTATCAGAAGATATCAGCAGAAAACTCCACTCCTCAGTAAAATTATTCAGCAGATTTCAGTACGAGTGTGTCAGTTCTGTTAATTTGCATTGCCTAAAAACGTATGGTTTTGTTGCGTGTTGTTGGATGTCGTAATAGCTTTTCATTTGTGTCCCAAAGATGCTAGCAAAAGTGAATAACTTAAATCTCTCAGTTTTGGACATATGAAGCTTAGAGATTGCCAATCCCTTTTCAGATGCTGATGAGAGAGGGATGTAAATCACTGTTTTTCATTAATTTTTGGTTTAGCTTTGGATGCGTGTCTTGCTGTGCTTTCACTCCGTTATTTATAATGCAGCCTAGTCGATAGGTCGATGCCGTTGGACTGGTGGACCGGGACAGCTTTCTTGACTCCCAGCCACCAGCCACTGCTCGGTTTCTCTCGTATCTGATCCAGCCTTTTTATCCTGATGGCAGCCTGACTACAGAGCCCTGGCTGTGGACATCAGGGCTCTGAAATGGACTTCTACTTTCCACGTGAATCGCAATCAAAAACGTCTCTCACCCAAGTTATGTTTCCTATATGTAAAAACGAAAAAATAGGAAAACACAACAGACATGCAAAGTATATTGATAATGAGAACAAGTTTATAATTACTAAATGCCGAGGGAGAAATCAAAGCTGTGTTTTTCAAACAGGATATTATTTTGTAATTAAAAAGAACTTCAAAAGAAAAAAACTAAAGACATAATCATTATAATGTGCATTAAGTGCAGTTGAAACACGAATTGAGTAAAATAATGCTTGGTAGGAGGGAGGAGAATTTACAGGGAAGGAAAAATTAAAACAATTCAGAGCTAAAAGAACCGAGTCCAATTATATTTGGAGAATTATGTTTTCTTAAGATCAGTGTTATGAAATTATTCTCTGCATTATTTATTCTACAAGTCTTAATTGATAAATATTAGGTGACTGATTCTCGCAAAAGAACAAGCGCTTGGTGGAACATATTCTGAGTCGGTTTGGTTTGTACTTATCATAAAAATGAAAACTACTGGAGCATAAAGAACTTACAAAAAGGAGGCATTACTGTGGATTTAGTACAGTTGGTGTGTGATACACTGAGTTGTATTCATCACATATACTGTGTCAAGACATTGCTTACAATGCATCGCATCGTATTACAGGCCATAAGCGAGCACGATATTTAAATTGAATGATGCATTTGGTATCATTCTGAGTTAATTCTTATATAATAAAGTATAAAAAAAGCAAGTAGCATCCATTTCCACATAATCTCTCTTTAAACTTATCTGTATTTAACTGTATTTTTCTCGTCAGCTTAAAAAAAGCAAGCATAACCGAGAAGCCACCAAATTTAAAAAGGTTATTACAAAGACATATAGTGAGGACATGCTATTTATTTGCTTTTTGATGGCTGTAATGTTTAAGCACATCACAAACACAAATGGGCTTATTTCACATCTTCTTTGAGACCAGGAAGCATTAGTAATATTCCCATTTGCAGACAGCGACCGAAGAAACACAGTGCTATCTGGTGACATACCTGTACCATGGGCGGAATCTGTGGTGCAGCTGAAAACAGACTCAGATTTTTTTTTCTGTTTTAACCACCATTCTTAAAAATTTTAATTGGTTTTGGCCAACTGCTAAGGGACGTCTCTTTCCCGGTTAAACCTATCTATCCATCTAGACCTTGTAGTTGTGAGTGCCAATGTACAAACCCAGACTCCTCTTGGGTATTTGAAAGATGCCAAGGGAGACGTAACTGCTGATGGAGCTCTGGGATGAGCAGAGTTGTGTTGTGCCTGTTGGAGGGTCCCCCAGCCCCACTGCACACAACAGGAGCTTTGTTGCTCTTCACTAGGGCCATTGCTTTACCCTCCGTAGCCCACCTTCATGGGGTCACCCGACCAGCACGCAGAGGTAGGTTACGTGGAACATGTCCTGTACTTTCCCTGAACAGGCAAAGTACGTTTTGATTTATTCTGCAGGATGAGTAGTTCCCAGAAAAACCTTTTTATTAAATGTTCCATAGGTAAAATAAGAACCCATGTATAGTTTAAGCTGTTGGTCGCCAGCTCCCCTGCAGATATATACCTCTTCTGCTTGAAAGAATGACCTAAAATCTCTCTCTTTTTTTCAAAGTTTTATCAGTATGTATCCTCATTAAAGGGTTCTTCTGTCAAGAATTCTGATTTCTTTTTTCCCCCCTGCCTTTATGTAGATGATACTCTCCTATATCGCTAACATGGACTTCAGTAACTTGCTCGGGGTTGAGGTATGGAAAGAACAGTTGAAAGAGATGCAGTTAAGTACATTTGAAATTTTGGCCGAAGTTTACTTCCCCCACACACACTTCAAAACACCAACAGGCTGTCCTTGGTTTCGGGGCTTCTAGTTTTCAAGGCTCTCACCTTGCAAATCTCTACGTATGTGCTTTATTTCTTAAGTGCATACAGACCACAGTCAAAGCATGGGCATATGTGTGCGTAGGACTGGGATGTCATCTGGCAGATGGTGTCATGGTACCTAGTTTTCTTCAGAAGTCAACTGAAGCCTTCCATAATTTCGTGGAGATAAATAGGAAAGCAATTTCTGAATGCATTGTAAAGTGTTATTCACTCAGAATTGCTTAGAGGGAATAACCAACGTAGCATATAGAAAACTGTGGCTAACCTACACGCTCTGTTGCTATGTGTGTGAAAGTTGAATGCCAGAGTTTGTCTCTTTATTTAACATTTTGCATGCCAAAGAACAAGGTATTATACCACCAAACCAAATCTCTTCCATAAAAGGAAAAGGCATACATCAAAACCGTGGAGAATAGCCCTGAGTCTTGAATCTTGATACAACCGTTAGCTCATTAACATGAAACTTGGCGGGTTTTGCGTGCCCCAAAATGTCCTTATCTCTGCAGAGCTCTGTGCTGATTGCTGAAGGTGATTTTGAGACAAAACACTTGCATAACGGTACAATACAATTTGTCTTTGTGTCAGAGGGAACTGTTTAAATGACTGGAGGTAAGGCAGCGGAATAGTATAAGCACATGTTTGCCCATAGCCTTACCTGAAGATATAGTTGAGCTTGTATTACAAAGAATTCAGCTGTATAAATACCTCGTGCCATCTGTGTATGGCAGGGGAATTGAGCCAGTAGAAGCTCAAGACCTGTGTCAGTGTTCTCACAGAAGGACTGTTTATGAACAGATGTTATGTGGTGTTTTTCACAGAAAATGGGCTCTGGAGAGAGAAAATGTCTATCAATTACTGAGGTATTATGTATAACAGCAATTTTTAACCTTGAGAATGATACTTTAAAGTTCTCTGTGAAATATTCGGCACCGTGACCACTTCCTTTGTGCAAAGTAACGTACGCCCTTGCATATTGCACAAATTCTCTTTAATATTGCATTTTAAGTTCCTTTGGAGAAAATATATTGCGTATTGTAGAACTCATTATTCCCCTGGAAAAACCACCAAAACAACAAAACATGTCATGACTGGAAAACTTTTTCTATTTGCTGTTCTCAAAATCAAGCTGGGGTTTCAAGATGGGGTGCTTGTATATTATGTTTTGTGTTTCCCAGACCTACCTAATGAATACATGGATTCAAAAACTGTAATTTAATAAGCAAACTATAAACATTAAATGAATGGGAAAAAATACATATTCTGGGCTAGCGTCTGTCCAAACCTTGGTAATGAACACTAATTTCAGTAGGGCATTTGGAAGACTGAGGTCTTAATCTTAGTGAACAAAGATAAATTTATCTGTAAAAAACTGCAAAATACTGTAAAATCAGGCAATATTCTGTAAAATTCAGTAATTACTATATAAATGCATTTATTTAGTAGATTGCCAACGCTAGTTCTATTAGACTAGTCGTATCTTAGTCTCCATTTTTATCCCTTCCGTAAAACTCTCAACTTCAGAGGACCTTTGAACTTGAGCTTTCCACGGCACAACGTTAAAAACGGAGCCCCCAGTTACTGCTAACAATTACAGCTATCAGTGTTGTCCTGCCTTTTACCAATCTGCTCTTGCTTCAGGAGACTAACTCTATCTTGCAAAAATGCACTGTTATTAAACATTCTCACGTGGGATGTCTATGTGTCGGAAGACCCTTAACGTGACCTGTGGACAGACACCGTGTTTTGCATAATATATATACTTTCATTTTCCTCTGGCTTTCTTATTATTTATTCAATAAATCCTTTTTTCTTGCTGACAGCAGTTGTATTTATAAAGCTAAATCCAACACAGCAAAATGTTCATCACTTTATAAACTAAACGCTAATGTTTTATTTATGTGCAATGAACAGAGAAAAAAGAACTGAATTGATGTTTACCTAACAAGCTGCAAAAAAGTGCAGTAACATAATAGTGAGGTTCATAAGCATTCTGGCTTGTAATTTTTGGTGTCAACATTTGAATTGCAGAAAGAGCTTATGCAGACATAGCACGTATACAAGTGCAGTTTAGATCTACATCTATAAAAATAACATCTGTTTAAGCATACATTACATTTAAAAATAACTGTACAGTGATCAGCTGGTTAAGTACAGTTAACCAGATGCCGTTTTAAAGTGCCAGATGGAACAATGAAACTAAGATTGAAAATTAAAAAATACTGTGAAAGGTCAAATCAATTAAGCAACCTGTTTTGTTGGCATGTAACAGTTAAAAGTAAGTTGAAACTACTTAAGGAGTGAGCAATGTGAAGATGAAGCAGTTAATTTTTAACTCGCTATTTAGAAGAGGGAAAGATAAAATGCCTGCTGTAGTTCCAGGGTCCCTCGGCAAGTCTAGGGGGATACCGGGAAAATTAAGTAATGTTTGCTTTGTTTTGCTTTCAATTTAAAATAAACAGTATCTTTCAGGCTTTTAAGAAACATCTTTTATGGCAGTCTGAGATCATGCAACACATATGCAAAAATCTCTTTCTCTGACTAGTGAGGGACTCCTTGGCCGAATCAGCTCCCTGAGCTTGCTCTTTAGCGGTGGGGATGGTGCCCAGAGGGGACGGGGATGGGCTTGGGCACCCAGGGATGCCAGGGGATGCCATGGGAAACAGCCATCCTTGCACCTGGGCGCTGGAAGCACCCTTTATTTCTGGGAACTAAACTCACCTCCATCAGGAACAAGGTGCGATAAGAGGTGTGGTAACATGCGGTTTTAGAAACAGGCGTGCCACCGTACTTCCGTGAATAAAGGGCAAACATTTGTTAAAATTGCACCCAGTAATAAGCCACTGAAAGGCAGATATGGGGAAAAGAGATCTTATCATCCTAACCTCTTTTAAGCACAAGGGGAAGAATAACATCTTCGAAATATCAGGGAGCCAACGTGTTTTTTTCTTCAGTGCTAACCAGTGTAAAATTCACAGTCTGAGTTTAAATGTTGGGCAATGGGACAGTGGTACCCTTGCTTTGATCAGAAAGGTGTAATGATACCTGCAGGACTGCTGGCAAGCAAGGCAGCACTCGTGGCCGATGAGAGAGAAAGCGTTGATTTTCCCATGGAGATGACTGCTGCTACTTTTTGTTAATTTTTTATTATTATTTTTTTTTTTTTTAGTAGTAACCGATTCTCCAATTGCTGCAGAATCCCTGTAACACAAGTGTATTGCTGGATAACCCTCCAGCAACAGTGGCATCAGGAACTGTTTCGGAAAGAGGGTTTAGGCACCGAATGTGGGGGAGCCGCGGGGCTCCGGGTGGGAGGGAGATGCTCAGCCGCCTTGGGGAAGAAGAGCCCCCACAGCAACAGCGGCGCCATCCATCAATGATCCGAGCGCAGCCGCCAGCTAGAAAGGGAATTTTTCCTGAATGAGTGTAGGGCTATTTTCAACATAGGAACTTGGTGTTGTTCCTTTGTTTTAGTAACTTTGTTTATATCTGGTTGGCGAGGGGAGGAGGGCAGAGCGCCGGGGCACATTGCTCCTTCCCGACACCTCCTCTCTTGCTCCCACAGCTCCCAGTAAAAGAGCAGCTGTACCTCTCTCGTGTGCACAGCCAACTGTTTAGACCAAGAACACAATGAAAAGATTCTGCGGCTGTTAAAATAAATAGCTTCCCGGTAGGGGGTGGAATAGTATGGCCGTGCCTCGGAACTTTGTGTACCCTGCTTTCAGAAAGTACTGGGATAGGACACGCTATGGGGAGAGAGGAAACAAGCCTGGCTTCTGCACTTGGCTCACTTTTCCTCCTCACACTGAGAATAGTTACCCTACAGATCGCTAGTCCTGTTGGATTCCCTTTCATGGAAATATTTTGCGTTCCTGCTGGTTCAGTGGCTGATGTTCAATTATTTTTATTTTTTTTTTTTTTCCAAACAGTTTCTCTTCGTTGACAGCATAAAGCAAACATTTGGCCTTGCCGTAAATAGAGAACATACCAGACCAGCGGCAGGTAGCTTGTGATTTTTAAGTGGGTTGCCAACCGAAGTTTGTAAATCTGGGAAATCGAATCATTATATTTAACAGACAAATGTGTATAATATAAAATCAGTGAAAAGATAACATAATAAGTACTTTGACTATTATCTGGGGGCCTAATTAGACTGGTGGAATCACGGTAGTCAGTGAAATTAGAGTTATACAACTGGGGGGAAGGGAAATCCAGCCCTTTAGCTGAATGAACGTTAATGGAGCCCCGTTGACATTTGCTGTCCCAGGTATTCAGCAGCTGTTCCTTTCCTTTGCAGAAAACAGGGCTTTGCTCTTGCCAGACCATATTTTCCTTAATTTAACCCCCCTGGCAGAGGAAGCAGTGGAGAGAGGTTAAGCCCTGCTTGAAGCCCAGACGGTTTCACCAAGCATCCTCCCATCCTCATTGCTGCCTCCCTCTGGTCTCCTGCCGTGGTACCTTGGAGCAGGACAGAGCTTTGTGTTAAAAAAGGAAACACTCGGCTCTGCCAAACCCTGTGCTCTGCTCCACAAGAGTGGGTGCTGGGAGACCACTAGCCTTCAAGAAAGCCATGGCTGTGCTCCCCACTTTGCTCACCCCACCACCCCGGGCACTGAGGGACCCAGCAAGCAGAGGCTCTGGGGCAACGCTGCTGCCCTGGGACTGCAGGTCCCAATGGCCAAACCACGGGCGAGATGGCAGGGGCATGTGTGTGGACTAGGAGTGGTGGTCTGAAGGACCACGATAGAAAGGCTGGAGGGTATGTGAGTGAGCAGAGAACAGCAGCGTAAATTTTATTAGGATGTGTTGGGCTGGTGGCTCTTTTTGGGATGTGAGTCATTTAGCCTGAGCAAATGGTTTCCCTGATGAAAGAAATAATTTTCAAGGAAGATCTTTTGATTGAATTTTGCTGTCACACTTAGGTGCAGATGCGATGTCTGTGCTTGCAAGGCACAGTGCACCATTAGCTGACTGAACTCGCCTTGGTAGAAGAACGTTTTGGCAGCTGAAAGTAGGACTGGGGCATTTCTTCCTCTGGGACCAGGAAAAGCCAGAAAGCTGGAGCCTGTGGAGGGTGAGACAGGAGATCTACCTGGTTGCGGGCTGCTTGCTTGTGTTTCTATTTCCCCCTACACACCCAGTGCCTGGTCAGCTTTCCTCATTACTCCTCTCCTCAGTGCTCTCCTAACCTGTAGCTAAATCACCCTTGGCAAGTTTTCCTTCCCTTGTAAAGACGGTAACTCCCCTGTCAAGTTCTTGAGCGTTTGTTTGTGCAGTGAAATCTGTGATGCTCTAAATCTCAATGTGCATCAGCTGGCATGCTCTGACATTTGGAGCGCCTCGCGTTCCTTGTGTGCCAGACACACAACGAGAGGCCCCAGCACAGATGTAGCTGGACCCCAGGTTCATCTCCGAAGGTAGGGAGGGATGTGCTGTGGGTCAGCGAGTGACCCGGAGGCTTTTGGTGGGGGAGGGAGGACTGGAAGGGAGCAAGGGATAGCCAGCTGGCTGATGGCGCCGAAACCAGCACAAACAGTTGAATATAATTTTCTTCTGAATTCCTAAAGTACTGGGACATCTGGCTACCTGAAATACATCAACAAATAGGTCAGCTAAGATCGCAGAAGCATGCCTCACACCGCAGCGCCGCTATGAGAGCGAGAGGGGACCCTGCCAAGAAAAGTCTTCCTTTTTGCAGTAACATTTTCTTCTAAAATTCTCTGTAGGCTTTTTAACTAAGATCACTGGAAAATGTGTTAGTCTGGGAATCTTTAATTAGGAAAAAAACCCAACAAAACAGCGCAAGATATTCAGGCAAAGTGTATTTCTGGGGTGGAAGCAGGAGATCGGCAGCACGGGCAGGTCTCTCTGCACGCTCCCACCCTGGGGTTTTCTGGGCACCAGCATCTCAGTGTCCCACCATCATGGTTCCTGGTCTACCATCACGTGGGAAGGGACCTCCTCCCCCAGTTTCCCATGCTTTCCCTTACACCGGCACAAATGAGTAGGAAACGCTGCTGTCCTTATTTGGGAGCGTTTTGCAGTATTTGCATAGTCCCACTGCTGACGAGAGAGAGAAGGTGGGAGGGAAGTGGCCCCACAAACCATTCTGTTGTGTCTTATTTCTATGTGTGGACAGTCCCTTATAGAAGACCCCAAAATTACCAAGGGCAATGCATGTGGTTCATTCGTCCTTAAGCACAAGTATAAATCCTCAGAGGATAGGATTGTTCCTTATGGCAAGAAACACCCAAAATGACCCTCTAAATAGCCCTATTTTAAAATGCAGTAACCCTTCTGAGCCTGTTTTACCCCAAATTGTATTTGCAGATGTATTGCAGATCCTCTCCCTGATTAGGGTAATGTATAGGAGTTGAGGTAAATGATGCCACTGTTTGTCCCCTGTTCTAGAGACTTTTAAAAAAAATTACTTTGAGAGCCTGAGAGGTCTTTATATAACTTTTTTCCCCCTCTCAAGCTGCAGAGGAACCAGTTGATCACAATAAATAAAATTTTTATTATCAAAGTAAAATATGGGTTTTGAAACCAGATCAAATACAAAGTCATACTGTTATTCTTTATAGCGTATGAATTCTGGGGCACTGGGTTGTGCCTTTTTTTTTTTCTGTCTTTCTTTTGCTAAATCAACATTAGCTAGCAACACACCTAATCTTGCCTGAACTGTGTTATTTCCTGCCTCCCTGCCTTTCCTGTCTAAATCTCACTCTCTGCTGAAGCAGCTAAATTTGCTGCAAATGAGGAATATTTTGGGACACGAATTTTCTTACAAAACAAGGGGAGAAATCTAATGCTGTAAGCAAACAGCACTCTAATTAATGCAAATCCAGGCTATTGAAAGCATTTGTGGGTTGCTGTTATCAAAAAAAGAGATCAAGAAATTGATGATGAACCCTGTACTGGCATGTATAATAAATACTGACCACAAACATTTTTGGGAACGCCACCGGAGCAGACGCGAGTTCAGAAATTCTGGACCTGGAACATATGGGTCTTAATAAACAGACTTCTGTTCCAGCTCCTCAGTTGCTTTTTCTTTTTGCCTTTCTTTTTTTTTTTACTGTACTTGCTTCATTTTATGTGGCTGTGTATGATTCCATTATTAATTAATCTACAAGTATCTGGCATTGCTTCATCTTCGAGGTTTTCTTTAATTTGCAAATGTGCTGGTTTAGTTTGAGCAGGACTTGTGTAGCTAATGTTAGAATGGAAACGTATTTAACCCTCTGCTTCGTTTGAGTCCTATCGTCTCCTTTTCTCCTTCGCAGAGAAGTAGCTGACTTTGTGTGTGTGTGCACGTGCACACGTGCGCGCGTGTGTTATTAGCTGTGCTGTCATTTTTAATCCTTTTCTTTCAATCATCATTTTTCCTCAGACATGAAATATTTCAGTCTAACGCGCCGTACAGACTGTTCACGGTGAAACACTAGTAGCATTTTCGAAATCTAAAACAGAGGAGTACCATGAGGATAGAACAAAAGAAATTAAAACACTAGATATGCCACAGTTGTCTTATGCAGCTGTTAGAAATTTAATTATTTTATCTCATAGAATAATGTGCCCTTCAGAAATCATTTTGGACTAGATGTTTCAAACCAATGATCTGTAGTTAATTATCTTTAATAACTGTTGCACATTATGGTTAGATCTATGTTTTTGCTAAACCAATTAATAATATCTTCATTAGTATAAAGACAAGGTAGCTGGATCCTTTCATTTTTCACATTGAAAGAGTAGATATTTTAAACACTGTAATTTACTTTAGCCATACATTCCCGATGATATGACTAATTAATGAAACTTCAAAGACATATAACTTCCAAAAGCTACTTATTTAAAGTCATTGTTGAGCACTTAATGACATTATGTTGGGGCATTGCAGAAACCATCACTGCCTGAGTGTTGAATTTGCTAAACCTTTTTATGCTGCCGAACTGAAGGAAGCTTGAGTTATATGGAAAAGCAAATTGAGCCAATATTTCTTCATGTTCAAAAAAAACCCACCCCCAAACCTGTTGATTACAAGAGGATCTATCAAAAGTTGATGACCTCCTTTCTGCTTACAAGTTGCAGCTGTCAGTTTGACTTATTCATGCAAGTCTGTGTGGAAAACGCTAGAAAAAGAGCAAAGCAAATAGTCTATATTTTGTGGGTTGGCTGGTATTAATTTTGTTCAGAATCATTAGTTTTCTAAATATTCTTTTTATATCTGATTTTTTAATCTCTTTTTCACATCCATAACTCACTTTTGGAGCTGGCTAATAACTGCCTTGTCATTTTAGTCTGTTACCTGACAAAAAATTGACCTTGAGCACAATATTAAATACACAAGTGATTGCCTTGGTATTAACAGTGCTACTGATTGCACAGAGAATAAAGTTGGAAGTTACGGGGCCAAATTTTTTAGGCCTCCTGTTTAGGCATGTGAGCTGATGAAAAGATTCTCCAGAAGAAAATCTCCTGCAAAATTTCCCTGATCTCAAGGTAAACTGAATGTAAGAAAAAGGTGCGTGCTGGTTTTCATCTTATATGTATTTTCACACAATCTTCAAATATCATGCTGCCATCGGGGAAGGCTTTCTGAATCTTAAAAGAGCATTGTATATACCGCCCTCCAAGAACCAGTATTTCCCACCATGGAGAACCATACACCAGGAATCAACTAAAAAAAAATAAATAAAAAATTTACATCTAAGAGAATAAAACAGTGCAGTCAACTGTACGCAGGGCTGGAAGGCCAGGAGAGAAGTGTTAACAGCCAGTTGTGACAGCTACAAAATAATTATCCAAGCAGTGAGCACCTGGTCCTTCAGCTGCTGAGTTTCCCCCAGGAGTCATCTCCAGTCCTGGTGCAGGTAGGAAAGAGGGTGAATACATTTGGTCAGGATTATACTTACCGGTAGCAGCGATGGGGTTCATGGTCCATGTCTGTGTTGGGCTTCTGCTGGTGGAGCCGGGGGCTGCCGATCCCATTTCTCACCTAAATGCTGTTTCCAGTGAGAAGGTGAAAGGTGTGGATCTTAACCCAGATCTGGTAGCCTTGGTGGGGTTTGGTGTTTGTAGAAATGCACCACCTAAGAGCAAAGGAAGGAGGGAGCTGTGTGATGAGTTAAGTGTAACATTTTTGGGGCGTTAGCCATGCAATTTGTTGACTGATGTTTCAAGTACAGGTTAACCTCCTGCAATGTAATCAATCCCTCAGGTTAACCTGAGTGATTGAAATTTAATGATAATATTAATACACAATAAAAGGGAAAAGAGCAAGAGGTCTAAAAAAAAAAGCTTCTCTCACTCTATTTCTTCTCTGTATGCCTACTGAATTAAAAAACTGTGTTTGAGACTCTGCAGGGGCAAAGTCTATAGTGGCTTTCTTGAAATGACCAGTTCAAACCAACTTGTGGGAACTTGGCAGGCAAACCATCGAAAAGATCGTTTTCCAATAGGAGCTATATTTTGACAAGTTGTAAACTCAGATATTGCTGGAAAGCAACGTCAATTTTCTCAGATGCCAGCACTTCAGCAAACTTGTTTTCCCCCCTTAAACCATGTGGATTTGTGGCAGGCTGTCTGAAGCTCTTATTATTAATACTTCAGGAAAATGAATTTCCTTTAAATCAGCGTTATCATTTTTAAATTTTGTATTGGTTTTTTTCTTCAGTTAGTCTGAAACTACTGAAACGGGGAAACATTAAGTTGTTTGTAAATTATACGTGTATTTGAGGAAAAACTTAACAGTAAAACTGCATTTCTGGCACTGAACCTCATGGAATACTTTAGACTTAAAATTTTGCCTACATTTTCATCTTGACTTTGTTATAGACTATTTTTTTTTTTTAACTATGCAATGGACACAAAACATTGTGTTTGGATGCCCCTCTAAAAAATCTAGATTATTTAGTTTCTTATGCTTTTGTTATATAATCTTTCTGATAATCTTTAATATTGGTCTGTTAATGGATATTTTGAGGTGTAAGCAAAATAGGTGGCTATATGTGAGTCATATGTATTCTCTGAATACAACCTATTCTTAAACTCACTGTAAGAAAATAATGCCATTGTTCATTTTCATTCCCTGAGGTTTATTCTTTGATGTCCTACATACCTAATCAATCTTTAAACCAATGCCAAGTTTGATTAAAGATTGTCAGATGAGGCTGGTACTTGTTACTTAATATTTTTGCTGCAAAGATGGAGTACACAGATGAAGTAATTTGGTGTTTGGATGCAATGAAACCATCTTACTACCTGCAGTTGTGAGCTGAATAACTCAGTGCATAAGAAATCTTGCTGTAGAAATGGGTGGTGGTTCTGGAGAAAGGATCATATCATTTTCCTTTTTCACCTGTGCAGTACACACATGTTGGAGTACAATTGGAGGCATTTTGGGATTGCCTCTGCTGTGAGCGTAGGTTGATTTGTTGTTTGAGTTTTCACCCGACAAATATATGTATATTTTTCTAGCATACAGCTGCAGGCTATTTGATTTCAGTGATTCGTTATATATCTTTTGAGAACTCTAACCTCTGTTATTTTGGGCTGACGTAGTAATTCAAGCTCTTTTCTCTTCCTTTTAAAGTTTGGGCAGCCAAAAAATCCAAGCATTTACAATATTCTGTGTCTTGAAAGCAAGTTACCAGGAACTGGGAGAGGCACTGTACGAATTAGGTTACAGATGGAAATCATTATTCCGTTTGATGAAAGTTTCAATAATATTCTCCAATCTGGAGGTGAAGAAGGCTTACTTGTATGGCTCTGTGTCACAGCATCGCGTTTCCAGTGCGAAAGTAAATGAAACTTTACAGTTTCCATTGACTTAGGCTTTGCACTGGGGGTTAGTTTCCACGTGAAATCAGTATCGTATGTAAGCCAGTAATGAATTTGAGCAAATCTCAGTTGTATAAGCTGATGTTAGTGAAATTATTGAAAATTTACCACTTGAGAACTTCTGGTAATTAAAGATTGCTTCTAGAGGTTCCCCGGCTTTTTAGGAATAACCTTGTGAAGTGTTCATCTAAGGGCTATTCATAACCTGCCTTTCTTAGAGTCACTCTTTACTGCTATGAAACTAGGGACCGAATATGAAGAACAAGCGTTTTTAGCACATCTCCGTCTTTGCTGAGTCTGTGTTTGGTTGGTAAGCCCTCAAGGAAGAAACATATAATATAGAGAATTTGATCTCTAATTTGGATATCATATTTGTAACACCTTAAAATTATGATAATGTGATACTGTTACTGGAGGACTAATTGGGAAACCACAAAAACTTGGAATGCATCAGCCAGTCCTGCATTAACGTTACTTAATGCAAATGTATTGGGTTTGGGGTTGGGAATATTTTATAATTCAAGTAAGCCGTTTAAGTTATGTGGTTATAACTTAAACAAAATGTATTGAGCATGGGGGTGATAATTCAGAAGCCTTGTGGCCACTTAGCCAGCTACTTATCCCATGAGAATAATGCGTGTTGTGAAAAATCTTGAATGAACCAGCAGTGGTTAAGAAAATATATATATATATATATATAAAAACACTTCTCTAGCTCTCAAGAAAATGAGTGATTTAAAATGTTAAATGTTGCTGCTGCCGTACTTATGAAGAGGAATCAAAGCTCTCAGGGGCTATAAAACCTTCATTTTCTGATTGTAGCCCAACTCAGCTGACCAAAAGATATCCCTTAGAAATGAGCTAGATGAGGCTTGAGCCCAAACTAAGGCAAATGTCTTGCAAGGTATGTTCTTTTCAGTAATCAGTATAAAACAGTCATATAACTTTTGTCTGTAGAACTGAGAACAGGGATTTCAGGTAAACTAAAGATCAAACAGGATATCGGTAAAAACGTTGTCTGAAGCCAAAACTTGCCAGAGAGTGAAAAAACTATACATATTTCCTTTTTTCATTAGGAAGGAGACTATTTCTTAAAAGCAAGTTCATCTTCAGCTGCCCATTCTGATTATAGCTGTCTCAGGGAAAAATCAGTGTACTGAGAGAGGCAATTGCTAAGCTATCCCAAACGAGAGAAGATTGGAGAGCTGACATGAAAACCTGCTCAGGTTAACCGTGCACAGTGCCCTAGGACAAAAGAGGAGCACGGACCACTGATGAGGAATGAAGCTACTGAATTTTCCCTACTGTTTTTCTTGTTGATGTTTTGAATTTTTTTGGTGATAGCAACCGGAAACGCGATTTCCTGAGAAAATAAAAAAAAGACCTCTGAAACTGCGTGGCTGGAAAAAAATCTGGTTCTCGTAGCTGTGAGAATTAGTGTGCCACCCTGCCCTAAGTCAGGATTACATCCGGAATTAAATCCAGCTTTCCTTTGCCTTTGTTTTATTTATTATCTGCAGAATTGCTTTGTACAAATGTTAGGAAAGAGCCCTGCATTGAGGAGTTTTTTTGTAAATGAGCCATTAGCTTGAGTAAACAGGATTTTGGTCGGAGTTTGAAGCCTCCACAAGGCGGCACTAACGCATCTCGCATCCCCCAGTTATCTCCGCCTGTTGGGTGCTCATTCTCCAAACATTTAGAAAATTATATTTGCATGCGTTTTATCAAAAAAAAAAACCCCAAACCTGTTCTGCCTCTAAATTTTCGTGTTACCCTGCAAAGCGCCGGGTTAACAAAATAGGAGTTAACCTTGATAGGAGCTGTCAGTAATTTTCTATACAATAGATATTATGCGTTCTGGGAGCTTTAAAGCAATGATAATGTGAATTGCCTATTTGCAGTGACAAACAATATTCTTTTAGTACTTTTCCAGTATTTCAGCGACTTGCAAGTTTTGTGATAGATACCTAGTTGCTACTTTATGCTGTCTTTCCCGGTCTTTGTTTTGTGTTTTAAAAGTTGCAGAAACTGGTTTTATTTTATTTCTTCCGGTTAACCAATGGATGCGACACTTGTGTGCAACACTCCTTTTTTCCCCCCACTGATCACAGCTGGGGAGTGAGATGAAGCTACTTCTTGTCTTTGCAAACTCAAGCCCAGCCAGCTGAGATCTATGTCCGACTGCCTTTTCTCTACTTAAATACATGCTAAACTCCATCCATAAACAGCAACGTGGGAGAGGAGAGAAACAGGCACAAAAAACCAAAGTGATTTTCCTAATGACAAGTAGTCCTGTTAGTTGCTGCTATCAGTAAGGAGGGCGAGTCTGCCCGTTTCGTCTATCCGTGTAGTAAAGTGTAACTGGAGAAACGAAGTTTAATACAAGCAAATGCGCACTCTGCCCCTCTTGTCACCAAAGGCCAGCTGAGGGGGTTTCACTCTGCAAGCCATGCAGGTCTTGTTGCCCTGTGTCCCTATTCCCAATACAGCATGGCTATTTTAGTGAGAACTTTCAGTTTAGGGGGGTTTGAAAGAGATCTTATTAAACTTAAGGATGGGATCTATACAATGTCTTTTTCTGTTGCTGACACTACTTGTCAAGATTGTTTTGAAACCCAGAAATGTAGACTGTACCTACCATTCTTTGGGCCAACTGAATAGCTTCAAATGTCGTAATTACTGTATTTTAACAAAAATTTCCTACTTAGCAGTGTGAAAACAGATCAGAAGAAAGAAACATATAAAAGCTCTCGCTCCTAAACCCTTGCTGGCTCTTCTCCCTTGTTCTGTGGTCAAAAGTTAAATAGGATGTTCTGATTATCACCACTCCCAAAACAGATCAGTGGGGTTTTTGTTCAAAATAATTCCTCCTCCTCTTGCAGCTAGTCTGTACCAGCAAGTTCAAAATACGGGAAGTTTGACCTTAGCTACAGTCCTTGCCCATGTGCCACACATCGCGCGCTGCCCAAGGAGCATGAATAGCTGGGACAATCTGGTGGAGACTTCTGACTTCTGCCCTTTCCACCAAAGCACTGACAATACCAGGGGAAGAAAAGCCCACGGGGAATCTGATGCAAAGTTACTTGAAGGTAACAGTATCCACAGGTTTCATGGCAATTTTGGAGTAGGACCCAAATGCGTAATAAATTGGCAAGGAAAAACTTCCCACTGTATATGTGGCAAAAAGGAGTTCTCATCTCCCAAGCGCTAAGGGGGAAAGTCAAAACCTCCTTCGAACCCGGCCGCATTCACCAGTGTATAGTGAAAGAAAACATTCCTCCCTGATCCCGATGCTGGCGATCGTCCAGAGCCCAGAGCACCCTGGGAAATACCACTTTCCGAACCCCGCTGTGCTACCTAATCACACAATGGGCTACATATGCCATCCAAGAAAATAAACACAGGTCTGGGAAGCTGTTTGTCCTGCAGGGCTAGGAATGCTCTTCCTAACTTGGCAGGGCAGCGTAATCCTCTCTGAAAGGGGAGAGCTGCTTGAACTCAAACTGACTAATGAGATTGAAGAAAAGCCCATCAGAAGCTGGCACAGCCCTTCCCTTGCCCTGCCAACGCGCTGCCGGAGGACACGGTGCTGGGTGCACTCACTGTGTCTTCTGTCTGTGTCATGATGGAAGGTAGACTGTGGACCTAGAACAAAACAAGGGCCCAAAATGTTGCTGAGCGGCAGGTTGTAGCCCAGAGCTCGCGGTTTATAGGGGAGGTTACTAGCTCTTCTTGGCCTCTGGGCAAAATCTCACTGAGCAAGTTGCACGTTTCAGGGTAGACCATGGGTTGCTCTCCCTGACAGCTTCAGTAGTGACTGACATTTTCTTCTTCTCTTGAGAGGGTCTTGTGGTCTGTATTGGCTGAGATCCTGGGATCTCAGTGAAGAGACAGAGGTGGTGGGGGACGGGAGTGGTGGTGGCTTGTAGGTTGCCATCTGGTCAGCAGCGATTGCAAATTGCACCAGCTTTCCTGAGACACAGTCTTGTGCTTTTCTCTGTTTGGCTCTTGAGATCAAAACCAAATTCCTCCGAGAACGGAACTTGCATTGGTTACAGTAGAAATTGGATCTGGATTTTAAATCACGTTATTAGCTCTTCTAGCAAGATGAACTGAGCGATGCAATTTGATTAAAAATTGCAAAGACCTCCCCTTCCACCTCCCTCCCTCAGTTTTGGAGCAAATGTGTGCTTCATGGCAACTGGAAATGAAAGTGTTCCACAAGGGCTTTTTTAATTACAGCATTAATAAAATGCACTCTGTTACTCTAGAAATGTATAGATTTGTTGCTTTAAACACATCATATTGCTGTCTGAAACACTTGAAACTCTCAGAAGTTTTTAAAAGTGTGTGTTTAGGTTAAGGTTAAGTTGCCCTTGACAGCATTTTTTTAAAAGATTTGAATTGTTGAATAACCACCTTTCACCCATCCCTAATTGTAATTTAAATGACAATATGCTCCCAATCAATAGCTCTTTGTCACACTTTGAAGATCAAGGATGAGATTTCACCCCATGAGTTTACATGGCAAAAGCTTCTTTTTCATAATGCTAAAAATGTTGCATCCTGCTGTTAAAGAAGTATAAGAATACCTGCTCTCAAATAATTAGTTTTGAATAAAAGCATTTAAGTCGTACTTTATAGCCATTAATTTGAAACAATTCAAAGCCCTTCATTTCTGCACTTTGTTCACAGCTAAATATTACAATAGCTATTTTAGCCAATTGGAAAAAAAAAAGTCAGTTACAGCAAGGTAATTTGTGCAACTTTAGTTAGGTGATATTGTGAGAGCTGAGTTTTGAATAACTGTAGTTTTATTTTTGCATCACTTTCATTTCTACATGGGACCATCTTTTCATGTGGAAAGCTTGAAAAGCTTTTAATGGTGATCATTGTGTGTATGTGACTTTGCATTACTGTGTGCTTGTCTGATAAGTGCGTATGGGGGCATGTTGCCATTTCTCCAGTTGTACATGTAAAGACAGAGATTTATCACACACCTGATTTATTTTGATTCTATCTTCTCTCCCTTTCCCTTTCCCTTTCCCTTTCCCTTCTTTCCTCTTTCCTTTCCTCTTTTTCTTTTTCTTTTTCTTTTTCTTTTTCTTTTTCTTTTTCTTTTTCTTTTTCTTTTTCTTTTTCTTTTTCTTTTTCTTTTTCTTTTTCTTTTTCTTTTTCTTTTTCTTTTTCTTTTTCTTTTTCTTTTTCTTTCTATTGCTAGGAGTCCTAGGCAAGGGCCAGGACTCTCCTGTGCTTGATGTTGTGAAACGCCAAACAGAATGATGGTCTTTGTCCCAAAGTGCTTACAATTCTTGTTTTCAGTTGGAGCAGCAAAATGTTTTAAGAAGGATAAAGTCTGGTCTGTTTCTATGTTGTCCTTGGTAAACCCAATCTAGTCTGGTCTCAAAAACGGAGCAATTCTGCTCGTTGCCAGGGAGAATACATAGGTATCCAATGAGTCATGGTCAAACATACGGCCATTATTAGACCACAAACACAGGAGGAGAAAAAAGATTTCATTTGGACCTGTTGTCACTGCCGAGCTGGTGAAGAGGAATAACAAATAACTGAGTGGAGGAGGTTGCTCCTTAGGCATTTATGAGGAGCTTCTCTCCCTGTGGGGACAGACCGGGGAAAAGCAGAAATATGCATGTTGGAAAATTTAACTAGAGCAAAGGAGGCTGCGTCATGGTCTTACTGAGAGCATTTAGTAGATTTTAATGGCAAACTAGAGACAATGGGAAAGAGAAGGTACAGCTGCAAAGGGCTTTATTGAATACAAACAACTTTTAGTTTGGAAGAGAAGGGGTAATCAGAAGGAAGAAAAAAAGAAGAGAAGTGGTTAAGTTTTGTGTTAGAGCAATGATCTCAGTGGCAGTATCGCAAATGAGTAAGAGCGTGTTCATCCAGGCCAAGAAAAAGGATGCTGAAGAAACAGGACACAGGGTGCTGAGCATCACAGTGCACAGTTGTGTTTTTGTGGCTTAGCAGAAAAGGTCATGTCTCAGAATTGTTATGCAGAGATGTTTTGCAAGACTGGGCCCGTATGTAAAGATTTAGAGAAAAATATCAATTAAAGGTGGAGTACAAGTTCTTATTTTTATCTGTGGACTTGCACAAATACGGAGTAAAAAACAACCCATGGAGAAAAGGAGAAAATATATTTTTTTGAAGCCTTCTTTAAACTGAAAAATCCATAAAATAAAGGCTTTGTACTTGGGCAAGTCCTCTCCTCCCAAGTTATCATTTGGTGTAAGATTAAGGAACTGCCTGTTTTCACTCAGAATTTTGCCTGGACCAACATGGGAGAATCTCACTTTACAGTGTTAGAGGGTTCCTGCCTGGGCTGCTAGTGGAAGATTTGGAGAGCATCAAGTTGTGGTCAGGGTCCCGCTGAATTGGGCCATGCACAAATACATAGCAACAGATATTGCCCTGTCATTGCACTTTATACGTAGCGGTCTGAATATGAGGATATGGTATGGCTGTGTCTGACTCTGGGTAATCACAAAGACTTTCTGTGCTCCAAGTTTTCCTACGTATAAAACAGAGCTAATAATATTTCCAGCTCTGACACTAGTGGTGAGGGGATTGATACTTCTGAACATTCATTTGTGAAAAACTATATTGGTACTAAGTATTGTTTCTGTTCACATTGTTTCAGGTTATTCACGCTATTGGTCATTGTATCAGTATACTCAATACACAGGATTTATTGATAGCTTTTATTTCCTATACGTGTCATATAAATGCCTTAACAGATGAACAGGGTAGTGAAAATGATAGGGTACTTCAGAACAGCTCAAAGTCACTGCTTCTTTAATAAAGATTTGGTTTTTATGCCCGGAGAGATGGAATTCACACCCCAACCTATGCACAGCTGCAAGCCCTATTAAGTGAAACCCCTCCTAAATATAGATCCAGTGGCCTCATCCCTGGCCAGCTTCCAAAGACCATAGAGGCCTGTTTCACTCCTTCCACATCCCCCTTCCAACACACAATGAGCATCGAGCCATCAAACTTTCTTCTCGGTAGCTGGGAAACGCGGGTGCAGGGTTTGGAGGGTCTGAAAGGCGTAGCGCAGGCTTCCTGCAAGGAGGGTAATTTTCTTGTGTGCAATCAGTAAGTAAAAAGAACACTACAATCACTGTAGCTATTCATAAGCTATATATTCATTTTCCTGTGTATCGTCACTTTAAATAAAAAGGGCCTCTTTTTTATATATTCAAGTAGCCCTCAAGACAGCATTCATGAGATGAGCAAGTCTGAGCCATGCTCAGACAAAACATTTTAACGATCAGGAGAGCCCTGATGCTTGGCAGTCGCTAAAGATTGCATGTTAAGAGTAAGCCAAATCATCAAAATGCAGCTTGAGTAGGTCCAGTGACGGTGTATTATATTGCTACAATTGTGGCTGCTAGAGTTAAGGCTGAATGGGCATTTCTATTACAAACCCCAACCGGTAGAGTTGAGTATCTTGACCACATCAGATAATGTCAAGAGAAACTTCTCACATGAATTGACACCCAAATATGTGTAACCTCCCTTACAAAACCAGATCAAGCTCTTCTCCCTCCACCTACCCCTCGTCCCAGCCTACACCTGATTCTGTACCTGGGTTGTTCTCTTCAAACACCAATGAACAAAAAAGTTGTAGATCTTTAGTTTAAAGAAATCAAGACAGACAGTGCCCAACTGTTGGTGCGAGTTCTTCTCTTGGTGGCTGTCATACTGTTTGGTGTCACTTCCATGCAGTGGTCATGCCGGCATTGCAGCCCAACCCATGCCACCCACACCATAGTGTCACCTGGAAGTATGATGCGATCTGTAGGGCTCTCAGTGACAGCGTTAGTGTAGTTATATCATGGCAATGACACAATATTTCACTAGAGCACCCTTTTTCCCTGGGAGGGGCTACAGTAAACTCCACTGGTAAAAGCTCAGCATTGGCAGCACATTTCGCATCCACAGGCAGAAAGCTTTGCCAGTACGTTTTGCCAAAGTGCAAACACATGGCCAATGCGCCGCAGATCTGCAGAGCTCATTGCAACCAGCAGGGATTAGTGGGGCCAAGAACGTAACCGGATTAAAGAAAAGTTTACGACAAAATTTACAAAGTAAAGAAAGTTTACATCACAGTTTTCTGGAAGGGACAGAAACCTTCATTGCTACAGGGCTAACACTAACTAGTAAAGATTAGGAATGGATTTTCTTTGTAGGAGAGCAACTCTTAACTTTATTCAGGAGAGAAAGGATGCTCCAGTGGTGAGGGCGCAGCTGGGAAATCAAACCGCAGAGCGCCATGCTGTTTCTTTGTGGTCATGAGGAGGTTGAGCAGGCTTAGATCGCCACAGGTATTTAGCGCCTTACCCCCCAGCAGTCTCTGGGGACCTTAAGTTAGTGAACTCTTCCGAATACAGGGCCTTAGTCTACGCTGCCCATCTCTCCGTCTAGAAAATGGTGAGGCTAATGTTTACCTGTCCTCTGCAGCGCTGGAGTGGATGAGCCTGTTAGAACAGAGGTGAATGAGTCAGGGGTTGAGTAGGAACAGAGGGAGGGGAAAATCCTCCCACTGGTAGATTACAAGCACTGCTCTGCAGAAGATTTAAGATACTTGATGGTATCATGATAATTTTTTGTGTGTCAGAATTGCTAAATATTCAAATCACTGTTTTTTGCCAAACCCAATGTGTAAAAGCAGATGAGAGAATGTTTTGCAAACTTTTAAAATCACCTACAGTGCTTAAGATGAAGAAGGTAGATTAGATAAGACTAGCAAAGTTATTTGAACATAAACATTTATTTTAAAAATATCCTCTGCATTGCTGAGCCCACAAACATTGTATAAATAATACACAGTTCATGAATAGGAATGAACAGAGTTCTACCCCTCACCGGTATAGATTTGTATTCTGCACCTGCCAGGACTTTATTAACTCTCCTGAAAACAGTAGTATCTTTGCAGAGAGATCTAAAGGAAGTTGTTCTTGAGAACATGCCCCCGAAGCTTAAACTTCAGTTATTAATGGATAGATTTACAAATGTATTTAGGCAATTAAATATGAGAATACATGACTAGTCATATTTATAAAAGCTGAAGAAGTTAGCTTCCAAGCTGCTGGTCTGGTCTCTGTGAATGCCCTTTGGTACGTTCATGCATTTTTAGGGTCATAAGCACTTTGTCAATCACATTCTTATTCTGCAAACAATGCTACGTGTGCTTAGCTTTATGCATGCAAATAGTACCCAGTGGGAGTGCTCACACAAGTAAAGTATTTACATATCTGTAGGAGCTGGCCTGAAATGGTAAACATTACAGAATAGGTCTAAACTACCATCTTTGGGTCTATGGTTTTAAACATGGCCAAGCTTCAGAGATGGCTGGTTTCAAACTGGTGGTGCAAAAAGTTTACAGAAAAATCCTGCTTAGGATTTGGTCTGAGCTTGCGGTTTGAACCTGTCTTTCAAAATAGTGCTTCCTTTTTTTTTTTCTTTTCTTTTTCTTTGCAATCTTACCTGTGTACTCCTGAGGGTCTGTCTCAACACTGGTGGCTACAAAGCCTTCTGCTAAAATGAAGGACCCAAAGTAATGGACTGAATTTCCTGTGCAGTTGGGGAATTAAAAGAAAAGAAACCTGGGTAGGAACAGCTGTTCTGGAATTTGCTCAGAGTGCTTTTCTGTATCTGTGTCATCTAGTTTGATTAAAAAACAAATAATGAAAACCCCAAAACCCAACCCTTCAGCTAATAAGTCATCAGGAGTCTCAGACAGAGGGAAGGGAGGAAAGTTTTGGAATCATTTATGTACTAAAATGCAGCCCACATTCCACAAAACGTTGAATATTTAAAGCTTGTTGTTAATGACCCTGTGTCTTTTGTTTGGGCAAATACCTAATGAGTCAATTATGAGCACATACATCATCATTTGTAAAGTATTTACTGTATTATATGTTTTAAAATGGAAAGAAATTATTAGCTTTCAAGTGCCTTTTAATCATGATATTATTAACAATGAGAGATGCATTTGTCTCTATACATTAATAATCTGAGGGTTAATACTCTATGAGATCAAAGGGAACATTAAAATGATCCTGTAACCTCTCAAAATACAACCTGCGCGTGCAGTGAGGGTGATGGGGTAGAGCATCGTGGCTGACCAGCTCCCCATCGACTTGATTGCAGGATCGGATTCAAAATCATGATAACACAACTATAGTTATCGGATGACTTGGGAACTCCTGCAGACGAGAGAATGCTATTAAATGTGTCAAATAAAAAATAACAACACTGATGCATTTTTGTTTCTATTAGTGCATTTTAGTATGCTTTTCATATGCTAGGTGATAAACAGCTAAGAAGTGTTCCAAAAAAGCTTCCAGTCTAGAAAGACAAAACATTTGGATAGAGAGATGTGACTGGTATGGTGGATGTGGAAAAGGAAAACGAGTTAGTTGGTGGTTTTGGTTGTAGTTTTGTTATGGCCAACATGCATATATGTGGATCATGACAAATCACGTTGGAAATGAGCATGCCTGGGACCGGCAATAAATCAGGTATCTCCTGGAGATGTCCAAGTTCCACCAGGGTTTTGCAGATGTATCTAAGAACTTCACTTTCAGTTGTCTTAAACTACAGAAAGCTGTGACTGCTCTTGGTAATGCAGTTCCCCAGAGGCAGGGAGTGTTTATATCCATGGCCCAAAGCAGGTGCAGTCGATGAGCCCATGCAGAGCTCTGGGCTGTCATTACTCAAACCGGCTTGTTCCACATTAGCTCACTGAACACTACAGCTTTTCGGGGAAGGCTTCTTCATGGTTGCAGGCTGAGTTATGCATGCAGTCTTGCAAATGCCGTGTACTACCATGAAGAGACAGCAACTCCCCTCCGTCACTGTTTCTATGGCATAGGTACGTGTCGCTCCCTTTTTCTACCATTATGCAATGCTCCTGTTTGCATGTTACAACAGATTTGGATTTTACCATGGAAATAGCTGCATTTCAGCGATGGTAAGACTGCTACCTCAAGAGACGTAGTGTTTGCAGAAAGTACCACCCTTGAAAACAGGGAATAACCCAATTCAACTCATGTTCAGAGGTGATGCCAAAATGGGCATCTGGTCTGTCCACAAGGATTGCAAGGGAGTGCTCTACCTCTCTCTCTTCCATACCCTTTGTTTTTTTACCGCAGTTGCTCTTGCGGCTCTTCGTTAGCTCAAACCCACTCAATGAGCGGCTAAACCAAGTGGATCCAGTGGAGATGCTCTGTTAGACCCTGGGGAGCCTTTGGGAGATGCAGCAGTAGGAGTAAGGGACAACAAGGAAAGGATTACTAATACATTAACCGCTAAACTCATGTTAAGGAAAGTGCTTCTGCTTTATTTTTTTTGATATGGGTTAGCAGAGATGCCTGAATAGTGCTGTCACCTTTGAAGTAGAAGTGACCTGACAGGTGATGTTAAGAGAAGAGCTCATAGAGATTCTTTCTACCAAACTGGTCAATAATATCTTTCTAAAGCAATCTCCCCTGTAACGTAACAAGTATGGCATACTTTGATTGAAATATTTCATCCTGTTACCGTAATAGTATCAGAACTACTGTTCATTGCTGTGTGAAACATTCCCATAACCTGGCTGGTCTCTTGGACCTCGTCGGACTCTAAGGGTCAGAAAAATTCCTGTAAACAAGCCCAAATTAAGGATTGTTTGTATGGTTAACAAAACGCATGAAGCCAACAGATCCCACTAACTCCCTGAACTGAGGTGGCCACTCTGGGGAGGGAATGAGAAGGACGCCGGGAAGCCCTTCCAGATGTCAAAGCAAAGCACAGAGGTGGTGGGGGCTGAGGGCGCGGAGGCTGCCCCACATCCCTCCCGTCAGGCAGGTTGGGTTTTGTCCAGGCCCCCTCCCCTCCCCGGGAAGGCACTTCAGACCATGTGGAAACTCAGTATGAATGAAATTCTCTTGCTTTTTGCATAGCTCTCCAAATTATCCTAGTATGAAATCAGATGCACAACTCAGCCATGGTATATTTAATGCCGCGTCTCTTTTTCTGCCTTACTCTCCCTGTGCCTTATTTCTCGTGCCAGACTTATTCTCCCTTTGTTTTTATGGGTTTTGCAGCAGTAAAATTGGCTGCTGTTTAGCAAGGAGAGCTGTAGCTTGATTCAAACCTTAGTTACAGACTGTTTCTTTTTGTTGTTAGACACTACCCGCCTCATACTCTACCTGGCCAAACCTGCCAAGTTTTGGATTTCCTAGAGGAGGCTTTTTATTCTGTCTTCTTGTCTGCATATGTACACACAACCTCCAATTATATAATAGGTGAACTCACTGTTGTGCTATTGTGCATTTTCCTCTTTTACAAGCTAACTGCGCTGACACTTTTTTGTGTTTCAAGTCTATTGTTACCTCGTGCTGGGGCTGCAGCCCTGAGATTTCCTCGAATCCTCGCTTTTCCCACACCTAATCAAGACCTTATTTTTAGCATGTTTTTTTTTTCTTCCCCTTCCACTTTTTAAGTTTCAAACCTCTAAAATACTAAAAATGGCCTGGGCGATGTAACCTCTCTAAACATTGAAGCGTTGTGTAATCTTTGGGCATGTTATCAGCCTACCTAGGATGGCAGAAGAGCCTCATCAGTAGTAAAAGAGCTCAATGTGTTTTAAAAAAAATGAGGAAAAGGTGATTCCCCTGGTGCTGCTTTCAGGCTCAGCTTTCTGAGAGGCTTCAGAGGAAGCTCCTGGAGGGAGCACCATGTTGTCATCAAAGCCGCCAGCGTGCAATTTATATCTGACAGCGAGGAGGAGGACAGGGTTCCCCTTCCAGCCACACATGTTGCGTGGGCACGAGGCTTCCCGGAGACGGGCTCTCAGCTGGTACACATCTGCCTCGGCGCAGCTCTCCTCCTTTCCAGCAGATAAGAAGCCATGAGCGTGCGGGGCTGGTTGCAAACTGGCCCTTTGTCGAGAGCAGTTTCTTGGAAAAGTGACCGCATATTTCTGATCGAAGGAGCGGAAAGATGCAATCTTTGCCTCTGACTAGCTGCTAGATCATCCTTCTCTGCAGACCACATATGCGGAGGAAGGGGGAAAACAACTGCAAACAAACAAAAATGGAGAGAGGTGGCTGAGCCCAAATTAGATTAATTAGCCTCAGGCTGTTTTGTATGTTTATATTTAATTTAGGTTTAGCTACTTCAAAGTTCACATAGTTCTAGTTAATAACTTTACTATAACTTATTATTTTCAGATGTTGGCAGGTAGACAAGTTGTGAGTCACCTGGAATATGAGGCTAAATAAGTAATACTCACTGGCAGCGTTTTGACCATGACTGATTACACTTCTCTGTCTTCTGTGTTAGAAAAATACAGCTTCAGAAGGAAAAAAGTCTACTTTTCTCACTTCTAGTGCCATTTTATGTTGAAATGTCCATGGGGTGGGTTAGATTTCATACATGGCTGTCTAGCTTTCAAAAACTTTCAATCTTTAATCTGCTGCTTAATGGTTAGTACATCCTGTAGCATACCAGATCTTTATTATTTCATTTGACCTCTTTTCTGAACCTAAGAAGGTCCACAAAACCTGTTTGTTTATGAGCAGTACGGTCTAGAGGTTAGTAGTCTTAAATCACATAGGAGAAAATGAATGGGTAGCTCTTTACTTGGGATAATAAAATTGTTGTTACTCCAACTATAGATTTTTGTAGGTTGTTACATTAGTTAAATAAAATACTGCCTCATCAATGCAAATTCCAGTTCCGGCTAGTCCTGTTGTTGGCTACAGAAGCAGGAATTTGTTCATATTGCTGGCAGTAAAAAGAAAGAAAATTGTGTTTGACAAGAGCGGGGAGTTAAGATCATAACTTTTCAGAACCAATAAGGGTTCATGGAAAAATATATACTTGGGAAGAACAAAACCCTAATCACAGACATTGCTTACTGGAGGTCTACAGCTGTGACAAATGGTGTGATACTCATGAATATGCAAAGTTCTTTTGAGCCTGTAATTAGAAGAATCATTGAGCCTATATATGGATTTCATAGGAAGCCTCAGTCGCAAAAAGCAGCAGATGTACTTTGGTGACAGCAATCAATAGTAAGAGAGAAACTCTTCATAATCCCAGGAGCTCAGTGTGGACTTGATGGACTGTTTTTCCTCTAGATTTCCAACCCTTTCTGTGAATTTGCCCCACTGGATTAGTGCGTGTTTCTCCCTACTCTCAGAATAAGTCTGCTCTCCTGGACACCCAGGCAGATGCACCAGCTCTCCTGCTTTACCTTCTCTCCCTTTATCCTGTATCCACCTAGGAGAGAGGGAAGAAAAGCACTGCTTTCTCCAAGCCCTTCCTCCTCCAAGCACAGATGTGTTTCACCCCGAAGCAGCACCCGCTATTCACGGGGCGACAGCCATTGGGTTATTTTGCTTGATTTTTCTGTTGGCATGTTGGAAGTGCTGCTTCCATCTGGAGATGAAATACCCTCAGAATCTATCATCTAACACCTCCTTCTTACTGGTGTGTTTTGCAGATGAAGTCCTGGCTGGACTGAAGTCAGCAGCAGTGGCTGAAGACGCAACCTCACATGTGAACATCGAAGCTGAGTGCAGGTAGGGTTAAACTCGAGCTGCAGCTGGCAGAGCTGGGACTTGGGCTCTGCCTCCAGGTACTGCTTCTTCCTTATGGCAGGGGATCGCTGATGGATGGAGGAGATGGTGAGGGATGTGGTTGTTAAAGACTTCCCTTTCACTGTTGAAAAAACTGAGGGAAGTCTAAATTCAAGAGTTACGCAACAGATCTTAGAACTTAGCCCTCTTAGCCCAAATGAAATCTCGACAACTAAAAAGATGAAAAAGAAAAAAAGCAATCCTGATAAATTCAGAATCAAGTGAGACATAGGAGAGAGGTAAGTTAGACACCTATAGCAGCTTATCATGGAGGAAGATTATTATTACCGTGTTATGTGTATCTGGGGACAGAGACAGCTGTTTGCGTTTTCTAAATATCACGCTGGGACTAACATCTCCCCATACCAATGTAAGCATATATTTTACAAATTGAAATACCTATTTATCAGCAATAGTAAAGTATCTGTGTTTGTCGGGCTTATTTTGGCAGTAAATTCTGTTGCGTGTGTTGGTCTTGAAAAGTGTTGAGATGTGTTCTGTGTTAGGAAGGGTCATCTCAGTACTTTGCACCTTGTTGTCACTGCTCCCATGCCCACTTTCAAAAGATCTCTCAAGGCTTCTCCATATGGTGTAGAAAGCTCTTTGGAAAACACTGGGCTTGTTCCTATATGGTCAGTTACAGGCTGTGAAGGTGGCCCGTCAAAATTTCCACAGGTTGTTTGGAGTTAACTGGAAATATCTGGAAGAAACACACGTGTTCTGCCCTTCAGAAAATCACGTGGAAGGCATAAACAGGTTATCATGGCAATTATTGCTGTATGGTGTAAGATTGTTTAGGAAATAGTTCTTTTTAGGAAAGGGGCAATAAAATTGATGTGTTTAAGAACATTAGGATATTTAAAATATTGAAAAAACCCCGCCTTTCTAGAAATCACTGCCTTTCTAGAAGCTACATGGTATATGTTCAGGGTTGCTTGGCTCTTTGTTCTTAGTGTAAATGAGACAAAACACTTGTTCTCAGACAGCAGTATGCTTCCTTTCTACTGAAATACCTGTGGGTTTTGGCATAGCCAGCCTGGGTCGGGGCAGTATGATCACTGCAGCAAGCAAGGTGTCAGGAGCCGCAGGTTTACCGACTGTAAACCATCAACTTTTTTCTTCTCAAAAAGGTTGGGGTGTAACCCTCAGTACACACCTACCCAGGGAAGGAAGGGCCACCTTACACCACCTTTACGTGGGCAATAGCAGAGGCAAAGAGAACGGACTCCATGCCAGAACTGCCATTATTTTTCCCTAGGCTGGAGGAAATACTGACCCCAACCAGCTGCACAAACCGAGCCAGGACAGGGGAGGGAGTAATCAGAAGGGACTTTGCGATGTTTACATGTGGGGGAGAAACTAGGTGACAAACTCATTTAGAGTCAGGAACAAATTATTTTAGGTTTATAGCATTACAGCTGTGCGTCACTCCTTGCTTAGGACTCATGGCATTTTAGCGCCTTTAAGCTGTTTACTTTTTGCGTGCCAAAGTCAGATGGAGAGGTGTACATCTTCATGGCTAGATGGATGTGGTAAGCAGGAAAAAACGGCCCCAAAATCCAAATGAGTGACCTGTGGTGTAGCAGAAGGGGATCTTGTCATGCTGAGTGCCGTGCAATCTGTTGAAAGCAAGCCTTCATATTGATTAACTACCTTCTTTCTACTGCCATAACATAACTGAAATCCAATATGTTACATAAATAAAAATCTTTCTGGTTATTAAGGGGTCATTTATTTGGGGAAAATGTCCACATGAGTGTATAGTCCTTATTCATCCTGAATGGAAATGATAAATAATTGGGTTTTATGTGGAAAACACGCAGGGGGTAAAAGCCTGCAGGGGTGGAAGGCTCCTTCCACAAGCGGGGTCAGGGTGCAGTACTCGGTGTCACCTGTTTTCACCCTGGCAGCACCTTCTGCCTCCGGGATTTCTACTCCCCGCTGGGACCCCCAGGCCAGGGCAAGAGCCCGGCACCTCCAGCAATGGACGTTGGACACAAATTGGGTAGGTAGAGGCAAAACTCTTGAGACCAACACCCACAGCTGATTTTTTTAGGTATGAACTATACCAGTGGAAAAAATTTCTTTGCCCGCAGGCTTCAAAAAGCAAGGAAAAAAAAGGCAGAATATCGCCTCGACTATAGAACTGCTGCCTGGCACGT
This sequence comes from Rissa tridactyla, assembly GCF_028500815.1. NCBI lineage: Eukaryota > Metazoa > Chordata > Aves > Charadriiformes > Laridae > Rissa > Rissa tridactyla. Next base: position 11,140,929 of record NC_071475.1, read on the forward strand.
TTGTACATTTCAATTTCCAATAAGCCGCGTTCTCTAATCACAAGACTTCTAATCTTCTACCACCGAGTCACAGATTTTGAATTCAAATTTCCTTCTTTTTGTCTGTATTTAAAAAATAATAATAATCATTTTCCATCTATTACAAATAACAATACAGATCCACAGACTGAATGCTGAAGTTGTAATTCAATCTCGGGCTTTGGCTGCCATTCATTGATACCTCGAGCTGTGCTCTTATTATTTATGACATCAGCAGAAACTCTCGATTGAATTGCAGCCTTATATTTAATTAGGGACTATGTATTATTTTGTATGCAATATCCAGAATTAAAAATAGCCCCTTTCCAGAGTATAATGGGGAAAAGGCAGCAAAGTTTGAATATATATTCTAATTGATATTTCTTGTACTTATTCTAAAAGTAATCAAAATGTATGTTAAATATTAATTATAATATTTTTACTGCATTGTACACCCTGATTTATTGCTGCCTCTTTTGGTTCACTTTTTAATTACTGTACATTATAAGAAAACTAAGGGGTTTTTAAATAGGAGTTATTTAGCATTGAAATTAATGTATAATTCAATATCAATCCTCATAGCGAATGTTATATTAAATGTAATGAACAAAAGGTGTATTTAACACAGTTTGCAAGTTTTTTTTTTTTTTTTTTACTTTTTTATTTTCTCTCCTCTCACAACATGCCTCTCAACTCTCTCCACATTTAAAAGTCAGGGACAAAGCTCATAAAGGAACAAAAGACTAAAATCAGGGATGGTCTTTTTTTAAAAGAGGTACAGTTTCAAAGCCTGGAGGAAAAAAAAAGATAGAAATCAAAGTGCTCTTGAATACAGAGAACATTTTAAAGGAAATATTGAACTGTTTGCTTAAAAATCTTACATTATTGCCTTCTTTTTTAACTCAATTCCTTTTTGAAGGAGAACACCAGATAGGGACAAAGAGAATATTTTCATGCAAAAATCAGGCACAGGTACAGAGGCACAGCCAGACATCATTTCAAGTGGGCACAGGAATTTAATTCAAGTTATTCTCTCCTTTATTCCACATTTAACAAAGTTGAAGGATTTATCCACCTCTCTGACACTAGTGCAGACTTCACTAGGTAACATTTGTATCCAGTGGCAAGTAAATATTGGGCTGGATTTTTATGTCCACCTGAAATGGATTCTGGTTATAAACCTCAGCAGTTGTAGAAAATAAGTTTTGCATCACTGCAGAGCTCTGCGCACAGATTTGTTAAGCTGTGATCAGTAAGAACAAAGGGATTACCCTTGTTTGCCCACCCGCGTCTAATTCAAAGGCAGCGCGACCCGTTTTTTGCAGGGGTAAATTCACCTGATTTTGGGGGGCAGCAAGATCTGTGAGTATTGGGAAAATGGCACGCTGGCCAAAAGGGTTGCCGTGCTTCAGCAGTGGGTGCTTTAGAAATGCCCAGGCAGAGGGAGGTGATGCGGTGGACCCTTTGGTGTATCATCATGGGAGAGTGGAGAAAGACCAAGGTGATGCCTCCTGCCCCGGGGTTAAGGTGGCTTGACTGGCTCAGCCTGTGGATGCCGGGCGTCCGGGGGGATGGTTTGAAACAATATTTACAGATGTGTTATCATTAGCCTGAGAATCTCCTTGTCTAAGCTACATGACCTGGTTTCCTGAAAGGAGAGAAATGAAAAAAACATGTTTGTTTTTAAATAAATAACAGATCCCTCACTAAATCATCTAACATACTGTCTATTTATATTTCATAAGGACAAATGTTTCTGACAACTCTCATAATAGGTCTGTACAAGTATGCCATGTTCTTCCCAAGGAGGCTTCTTTGAGTGACATAAATTGCCATTAATGAAAATTTTAACAATTCAGGCTAAATAATTTTTTAACTTTTAATGTGCAGGGATGCAACATAACATGGCAGGCCTTGCGAGAGAAGACATTTGTTTTGGGAAGAAGTTGCAGAGTATATTTATTCATAGACCAAAATAAAAGCAGCATGAACATTATTTTTTAATAGCTCTGCTTGTTGGGTGGCTGTACAGAAACACTGATGTATTCCTTCAGTAAATACTGAAATATACAGCGCTGTAGTGCCTTGAGGAAATCTCAAGTACCCAAATGTTAAAAGAACAGATCTTACAGCATTAAACAATGATGTTGACCAAGAGATCGCCTGAGACGGTGGGACTCTATGTGAAATCACGGCACAGCTCAATTCTCTGGTCTTCAATGACACAAACAGCCACTGAACAATCAGCATCAAGAAAAAAAACTTAGCGTTATTATTCCTCCAGAAATCCCCTACCAACAAAATCATAATATTGCAGCGCTAAAACACAGATAATGGAGACATCACCCGAGGGAGCAGGGAGGGGAACTTTCTTGTCACTCTTATCGCTCCTTTCCTCATCAAGCCGTGTCTGGGTCCACTAATCCATTTGAAATTCCCATATCACTGCCATTTACCCTCCTCCCTGCCCAGCGACCGCTGATGTTGGCATTGACAGGCGCCTGTCACTTCTGATGAATTCTGGATGTGGTCCACTGGACTTCTGGAAGGCAGGCGGGGATCGTGAGGATTTTGCAGTGTGAGTCCCAGCTTCCCTCTTATATAAGAGCAGTACCATTTGACAGTCACAAAATACAGTTCCAATAAATGGCTTTCAGATCAGATAAACGTTTCAGCTTTGCTTTGGAGTTTACAAGACCTGACAGCCATCTATTTTAAGTGTACAACAGACTTTCAACCGTTGTTGTTTAAATATCTAATAACTCTTACGTAAGAACTTGGCACTAACAATGCCATCATGCATTCATTCGAAAGTACAGTAAACTTATCCCATGGAAAAGAAAATGTGGATATTGCCACTTAACAGTGTATTGGGCAGGCATCCTTATCGATTCGATCACAGTAGATTTATTTTTTAATATTTGCCAGTTGAAACAAAAAAGTTTGCATGCAAATTAAGCGTGCATTTTCTGAAGCCAGGTTGGTGCTGTAGTGAAAATGCAGGCTATAACGTAGGATCCTTTCGGTGTTATAAGTATAGAAGTGACTCTAATAACTGTATATATCAAAATCATGCTGAATTTGTAAAATAGAAGTATTCAGCTCTGCTGTCTCTATATCCTTCTGGAAGACTTTAGTTCAGCAAAACATTTTTATTAGTATTTACTGCTCCCGCTGAAGTTAATATACCTAACTGCAGACAATAAAACAGAGATTCTTCAAATTAAACACATCTTTAATTGCTTTGCTAAAATTGAACAGTCGTGTCATTATGTTAACAAACACTCATGCTTATCCAGAACAGGATGATGTAATCGAACATGAGAAAGAGTCAGGATGGAAAACTGGTATCTTTATCCTTAAGTTGTCCTGGTGTGCAGAGCTCTTCCAGAAGATGTAGGAAGGAGGCATGATGCAAGCGAAACGCAATCTGGGGAGCGGGGTGGGGGGGAATGGGGTGAATAAAATAGACACATTGCAGAGTTGGTTCTTAATTAAAATTAAAACTGACAAAACAAACCCTGCAGGCAGGCATCCATTAGTGCCACAAGGCATAAGAACATGGAAATTTATTTTAGTGCGGCAGTTTCAGCTTTGCATGTTTCCTCTACCAATAAATGTTGAATTACTCGTAGTCTTCAGCATAAGTAGTGATCAAGGGAGGCAAAGGGAGAAAATGGTTAGGGCTGATTCTAAGGGGGCGGAAACCTTATTAATTGTAACGGAGTTGGGCTAAGCCCTTGCTCAATTTCCCTGAAGGCGAATGGCATGTGGGGAATTTTGTGTAGAAAGGAAGTTGAAGTTTCCTTGCAGCCTTCGATTTTTGGTGAAACGCATGTCACTCATGTTGTTAAACTGCCTGTACATATCAGGTTATTGTTACTGAATGGAATCAATTATTCTGGCTCTAATCCATACTTGGGTGAGACAGAGGATGTAATATTCTTGCAAGTGGGCAAAGGGGTTGGAGAAGGAACATATCGTACAGATTGCACTGTTTTACATTTTGATCTTGAGTAAATAGTTTAACTTCTGTATATCAGTTTCTGTGTGTGTTAAATGAGAATGATATATATTTCCCTGATTTTTAAAAGCATTGGAATGTGGGGAAGAAAGCAGTAAGACTAATGTAGTTTATCATAGTGTGGTTTCTATCTCATTTTCTTAATAATGCACACACTAGTGCAATCCTGCTCTATGTTCTGAACCACAGAAGCAGCTGCAAGTATCTAGATATCCTGTTTCAGTGTAAGGAAAACAAAGTCCAAAGATATTTTGACTGTGTCATGCACCAAATTACTGGTTTGTTTTTGTAATTTTTTTTTAAGCTATTCAAATTTCCAGCTTAAGAACTACAACAAGTCTTTTCTGCGTCTCTTGAGCCCATCTTCCGTAGTGGCTGCAAACAGAGATATATCTGTTGATTGAAAAGTTGGACTATTAGAGGGATCACAGGTGATATTTATCTGTCAAATAGACAGATAAATAAGCTAAAACCAGATACTACCTCTATTAGGGTGGAATGCCCTGTGCTTTCAGGTTAATAAGGTCAGAAAAAAACTTTATTTCCTGTCTGTATGTGGCAACCAACAACTGAAACTGAAGAGGGACAGTGCTTCTCGTGTAGAGAGATGAAAGAGAGCAGGACTGGGGCAGCCGAGGCATAGGTGCATCTCCAGGCACACCCCCACTGCACACACATCACATGCTGTGGTACAAATCTCAGCTTTGGATGGATGGAGGAAAAAAACATCATCCGTACAGAGCCCATTTTCTTGAGCAATCAGATCAGGCTTCAGCCAGAAAACATGTCTTTTGATGGCTATACACTTGTGTTCAGGTTTGAGGTCCAAGGACACCAAAATACTCGTCTGCCTATTTATGGCTGCAACGGAGAGCAGCACAACTTCCCACCACTTTGCCTGTACTACTGTTGGTAGATAGTAAGCAGCAGTGTTTATTGGGGAAATAATTAATTGACGCCAGAGGAAGACCTTGCCTAAGCCAACAGCTCTAGAGCTGTTTTTTCCTTTCAGAAACTTCAGAAATAAGGGCATTGATGTTCCGTGCAAAATGGCCTTGTTGTCCGCCTCCTGGCCTTGCTGCCTGGGGCCATTCAGGTGAGGAGTGGTTGGAAAGTGCCCACTTTACTGCAGGGATGGGGAGAGGAGCTCCCGCGCCAAACCGGCCTCTTACTGCCTCCTTGTTCTGCGCTTGCAGCTGAAATGAGATGCAAGGATGTCTCGCCTGGGAAGTTGTCCAGATCCGCTCTCAAAAAGGTGTAATGCTTCACACTGCCTACATTAATATCATCCGCACGCTTTGGTCTGTCCCCATGCCCAGTCTCACCAGAAGTGCTGAATATGGCTTTTCAAATTATTGGGTCCTGGACAGGGAGGAATGCACAGGCCTCACAAATTTGGCTCCTGTGGGGTGAAATAGGTTGGGTTTGGCTTAGGCTCTAACCAGCCAGAGCTTTCAGTAGCTCCCGCAACGGAGCTTTTCATCTCTGTTAACTCAGATGCTGGCTCAGCATCTGCGTGTATTTTTTCTTGTAGGCTAAATGACCTTAAGAGATTCCCCCAGTCCATGGCCCTGCCCAAGCCAGGGTCAGCTTGCCCTCCTCCTGCCAACCATACCCACAAATGTCAAACACTTCTTGCCTTGGTGTCACCCTCCCCTTTGCAATTGCTTTACAGAAATGTATGGTGACACACAAAGACATCTCCCGGTGCTTCTGTAGCAAGGGGTCTTAGGGCTCTCCCTATCATTACTGTGAACATGCGAGTCAATATTTTACCGATCTTTCTCTTTTTCCCCTGACTCCTTCAGGGCCTATCTTTAAGTTTAGCTCTCACAGTTGTGTAAGACTCTACCTGTTCTGCCTTTTCCTCCTTTATTCTTTTGCCTTCCTCCTCAACTTTCCAGTGGCCTCAAAGAGCAAATCAAGTGGGGTAAACAAGCTGCTTCATTTCTCCTAGGTGGGAAAATGTCACTGTAGTGGTGATCACCATAGAGTCTTACTCATCTGCAGTTGCTCGGATCAGCTAGCTGAGTTCTTGCAGGATTTTCCCTCACACAAGAGAGCAGATGCTCATGGATATCTTCACAGAATTAGGGACTTGAGGAGACAACTTGTTTGCTCACTTTTCAAAACATTTTGTTCTCTTTCTCTTTTGCTGTCCCCCCAAATGTAGCATCGTTCTCAGCGTGTTCTTCAAATTGTCTACTCCAGGAGTACTCTAAGGAGCTTTGTGCACCTGTGAGTTCATTAAACCAAAATGTACAGGGTAGCTTCCCCGGCTCACTTTAGACTAATTAAATGGTTGTTTTCATCAGTTCTTGCAATTTATTTTACTATAGATAACGGGAGAATATATCAGCCTTGGAATTGTATTAAATATTTCCCTCATAACATATTGTCAACAAAAGTCCTGCTGAATTAATGACTTGTGTGCCTGTTTGAAAGTGGGATTGTACTTGTCTAATTGTGGCATCAGTTGTCATAGTGACTATCAGGCAATCCAGCAGCAAACACCCTTCCTTGGCAGGGTTTAGGTAAAGCAGCCTTTGTGCAGTTGTCAGCCGGAGATTTATGATGGTAAAAACTATATTTGGCAGCCAAATCAATGCGCTGACCACTCTTTGTGCTCCTGCCCTTATTTTAACTTAAACACTTGATATTCAACCTGAATATTAAGAGACCATATGTCTCTGGAGCTGTTTTGTTATTAATAGATCACTTTTTATAAACTGTGTGTAGGATGACTACTTATTTGTATATATGTCCAACAAATGCAGTTGCTGGTATTTTCTGAACACGTAACTTCAAATGTCAGATCTTGCAAGAAAGTGGATATTCGAGGGTACCTTTTTATGCCTGCTATTAAAACATGTCGAGTGATCTATAAATTACCCTGTTGAGATAAACAGTGGATTAAAATAAGGCACTCCCATTCTGTCATCACTGTAATATTAATCATTGGAGTTTTGGTCTTTAATGTTAAAATGTACCTTTTAGCAGTATACGTCACTCCATATTAAATTACATGTTGACTGACAGATTTTTTAATCAAAACTTGCATTCTGATTTTTGTTTTCTTCGTAATGTCAAAACAAGGTAAGAAAATAATTTTGCTGATGTCTATGACTTTTTTTTAACACTTGGTGGTTTATTTTTGATTGTAGGATTTGTTTTTCTTGGTTTTCTTAAGTTTAACTCTGACTTGTTTGTTTCACTTCAGCCTGTGTAAATGCTTACTTTTTTCATATTGCATCGGTTGGTGAAGGAAAGGAATCAAAAATTTCATTCAAAAGATTAAAACTATGCAGAATTTAAACAGAAGAAATCATTAAAATTTCAGTATGTCAGCTAATAGAGGGAAACTTTTGTATGGCCGCAAGTATGTCACTTGACTGGGTCTATATAAAAACCAAATGTTTTCTTGACTGGATCTATTTTTTTTTTACCATCATTTCAAGTGGAGTTATGCTAGTGGGATTAACAGCATAGGTTTACTTTCTTAAAAGCATTGGACAATAACAGGGCCATGTGTGTAAATATTTTTCTAATCCGCATATGCAGCTTTGAGACTGCCTATTCTCTTTCATAGGGGAAGTGGGCTACAGCTCTTCTTGTAAAACTATAAAACTAATCATTCAGGACAAGAAATCACAACCTTTTGGGGTTTGGTTCTCTGTTATGTCTCCAGAACATTGAAGGCCAAGTTCTCTGTTGCCATATGTGGGTACTGCTGCTCCAGAATTCACATCAAAGAGCTCGCTACGTTTAAAGTAATGTAACACTACATGACAACGGGTGCAATAACAGTTTTACTGGTAAACAGCCCAAAACATCCACGGCTGTTGACATTACATATTTTTATAGCATCAAAAATCTCACTCCTTACTGGAATATATATTTCATGTCCTTGTCCTCCAAAGTAATCAAAACGCAAATTTAGTTTGAGACGTTTCTAGGCGTATTCTGACTTCCAGCGTCTCAACGCATTGGAAACGTTTTCCTTTTGTTAAGGTGATTTGGCTTTGCGATCTACCATTTTAGGGCTGTTTCTGTGCATGACTTCTTTATTTCTCTGGGCTCTGGAAGAATTTTTTGTAGCCATGCATTTGATCATCTCTCCTTCCCCCTCCCCTGTCATTATGATGAAGACGACAGAAAGTGTCCTGACAGGGAACCACCAGCCAGAAGTAGCCCTTGTATCTCTGTTGCACTGAGGGGGCTGTTCATCTGCTGCAGCGGAGCGTGAGGTCAGGAGCCAGGAGGGGAAATCTGAGGAAGGAAAAGGGGAGTCTGAGCTCATGAGAGATGCTCCCAGGAGAAAGCGGAGCTTGGCAACAAAGAGGAGAACCTCCAAGCCAAGAGAGAGCTTTGTTTCTCAAACTGAACCCAGTACTGAAGCGAGGAAGACTTGTTCTGGCAGGAGATGACAAAGTTATGAGGACAGAGCAAAACGGAAGAAAGGCAAAATTCAGTAGCAGGCAGAGTAGGTCCGGAGATAGTGATGGTTGGGGTGAATCAGTGAGTCCTGTTGGCTGCGGGAGATCCGTATGGACAAAATATGGTGGCTGAATTGGGAGAGGGAGTACTGAAGGAAAATTCTAGAAATGGAGAGACTGGAAAAGCTGCTATCCTAGATACAAAGAGCGATCCTGGCAAGGAAATGTTTAGATGTAACCAGTTAAAGGTTATCTCGCGCTGCTTGTGCTGGGTGCATTCTGAAAGCGGGGGCTGGAAAAGGGAAACATCTCTCTCAAACGTTTTTGTAATGCTTTATCAGTTTGTTAACATTTGGTCTAAATGTTCCCGCATGCCTCTCCCCCATCCCCCCGCTTCAAATCCCAGGTGTCAAAGCTCCTTTCACAACATATTGATAATAACCAACACAGTTGTCCGTCTTGGAAATAATAAAAGCTATAGACCGTAATAGATTTTTAAAGTTACATTTCGAGTTTAATGCTTATAACTATATCACTGGGAGCAGGTACTTGGCACAAATGTCTCCATTGGAGCATAAACACCTTGGCCTATAGCCTCTGAGAGTTTATCAGTGCCATGGGAGATATTTCCTGCTATGTACATGCTCCTCTACAATGAACGAACAGCTTGCAACTACATATTAATCTACTTGATGACCTAGATCAAGAACAAGGAAAATAATGTTGATAAGTCAGTCACTTTTCCTTTTTGGTACATCCCTGACTATTAGCACTGGTAGATAGGCAAACAGATGAATGCAGACTTTGCTTTCTCACCGGGGTCAGTGTCGTTAAGAAAACTTTCTTTTTTAATTATTTCTAGGCTAGACTGAACAAGTGGGTAGGTGGTTAGTGGGCTGTACGAGGTGAGTTTAGTTCTGCTGGGACTGATCTAAGAGCTGCAGTGTTTAGCAGTATTACAGCACTGGGCTGGATGGTTGAAATACACGGAGTTTCTGTGAATATATGTGCTGTTGCAGTGATTTACAGCGGCCAGGATCTGGACTGTCAAGCCTGATTCTCTAAGAAACTTCTCTGTGCGGGTTATTTTGTTCTGTGTGGCATCGCCCCGTTAACCTCTGATCATTGTGTCCTGGCTCTAAGCAGAGAGTTCAAATCAAGGCAAATAAGCTCACGCATTGTCTGATACAGGATTATGCAGCCCTGCAGTCATTCAGCTGCAACCTCTACAGTAACCTTCGTGTACACCCAGTATCCTTCCTGTTTATGTTCATCTTTTTCTTAGCACCTCTTTAAATTACACACCTGCAGAGGCACTGATCACTGCAGTGTAGCCATAAAGGAAAGACATTGCTTCTTTGCCCTCCTAAATACCTTGAAACAGTGTTGATTAATTTTTCACCCAAAATAGTCCACCCTGAATGGATCAAGAGGAATTTATCGCTGATATTCTGTAGGCCAGTGCGTGTGGATGGCGTCCCTCTCCCGCAGCTCTGACCGCTGATGTATTCCAGCCCCAAAGCCCTCTTTTCTGCCACCTGAACTACTATGCTTTTTATTCTTTGTTCTTGCCAAGCTCAGAGAAAAATAAGAACTTCTCCCAGTTAAATAGAAGTCTCACAATAAGAAAAAAGTTTGAAGTGAGAAAAATATGACTGTTGCTGTTTTCAACAGAAACTGCTCCCCAATGATCCATATATTCAAGATGTATGGGAAATTAATACCTTAACGCATATATTAGCATGTCAAAATGGCATGCCTACTTACCCATTTACCAGGTTAAAGAAGGAGACTGGTGTGACTTTAGATAGTCATTTCATTTCTTTGTGCCTCAGTTCTGTCATTTAAAAACAGGGATATGGATAATAAACAATAGCAGAATGTTATTGAGTCATTCACATTTATAAAGCCCTTTGATATTGTCTATGCCTCAGTTTTCTCATTTGTAAAACAAGTGTAATAATTCACGTATTTATAGCTTTAAAGGATGGATAATCTAATTTGACATCCTGCAGAGCAAAATCCCTAGCATTTCATTTAGCTGTTCCTTCACCGATCTCAGTAACTCGTGGCCTAAAGAAAGCACGCTTTTAGAAAGACATGAGATCTTAATTTTAAAAATGTCACGTGACTGATAACCTTCCACAACTCTTGGCAAACTGTGCCCTTCATTAATTATCCGAACTATTAAAACTATGCACCTTATTCACAGTGTGATATTGATCATAATTCCTAACTTTCTGGCATGTTTTGAGATGCTTTATAAGTAATTTATTTTATTAGGCAATTTGTACAATGTATTCTTTTCCATCTAGCACTCCAATTATTCCAAGATCTGCAGGTGGCCTGCGCTTTATGACATCCTTCTCCAATATCCTCTTTTTTTTTTTTTTTCGAAGTCTGAGTCATACCGGCTGAGAGATGCCCGATAGATGCTTGTAAAATGGCACTGGCTAGGATAAAGATGTGTCGTTAGTGATGACCTGCCAGTGATTTTTCTCATGTGGGCAGAGGAGCATCGACCAAACCACCAGTAAGAGGCTGCTAAGTGGAGCTCAGCACCGTGTCTGACTTTCCACTCGTCTTCCCTCCCCGGTCTGCAGCGCTCTGTTATTTCAGGAGTTGCTGGAGTGCGTGGAAAGGAGCATTCCAAGTGGTGGAACCATCTGGTTCGGAGGGTGTTGCTGGCAGCTTGTTTCCTAGCTGTGTCTTAGTCAGGATTGAGAATTTCCTAATTTGATGCAATGACTAAAATCTCCTCATTGATCGTGTGTGTCATCCTCAGCAAATTTCCGGTGTTCTGGTTATGGTGCAGGAAGACAGCTGGATGCAAATACAGATGAAGTCAAGTCCAACGGAAAAGATGGGAGGTTGTGCTTGCACAAGCGCACACATGCAAGCACACACGTGCCAAAGTGCCGCTGTGATTGCAAAATAGTCCATTCCAAATCTTTCAAATTATAATTCTGTATTTTCCTGACATTATGTGTTTTGGATTGCTCTCTGTGAAGAAAAAAAGAAAGCATCTTACTGCGAAATCCAGTGTGTCTGTTAGAGAAATATAATTTACCATTTCAAATTTCAGTCGTGGGTAATGTGTTGATTGGGAATTTGTTTGATTTTCAAGGCGACAAATCCAAGCAGTTGTCTTTGAGCGGATTCTTGGCTACTCTGTACAAAACAATTCATTTTTGTCCTTCTCAAAGTTCTCTTTTGGGCCTATCATGAATGGACCGGCTTCCTTGGAACTTGGATAAAATATTATGCTTTTACATATATAACAAACCAGTGGAACTGTAAAAATAACATTGGTATAAGCTTGCCAAGGGGATTCGGTTGAACCATTAGGCAAGGCCTGCCAGATATATATAGTTTCAGCTGTTAAAATTACATATTCATATGTTTTCCATATATCTATTGGCCTCTCTCTTGGAGAGCTTTGGAATATTTTTTATTAGACTACAATTAAACAACAGCAATTGATACAGGGTATTCCCCAGAAATTGCAAGACGAGGAGTGTGTGGTGGCCGCTTGCAGAGTTGGTCATTAATCTTAAGGAAATTCAGCGAGTACAGACTTGGTATGCAGAAATGATGTAGGGGGGGGATGGAACTAAAACACGATCTTTTTGCATATGTGTTTTGCAGATTTAAGTTTTGTACAAGGAATGTAATTGAAATAATTCTCTACAGTCCAGTCAATCTATATTTTTCAATATTATTCCCCCTTGCCCCCTAGAAATTTGCATGAGCTGGTGCCACGTGACCCAGTGCCATGCCAGCCTATATCTCTGGGAAAAATTCACTCCTGTGCTAGCCCAGGTTTTTGCTGATTTCCCTGGCATATAACTCCAGCTTTCTGTATTTATAAAGCAGTGAGTCAGGCTCTCTGCTTTTTTCAATGAAACACAGCATTGAGTAGCTGCTGGGATGTTTGTGTTGGTGTAGCTTTTCTTTTCTGAAAGACTTCTGCCTTATCAGAGGTACCTAGCTGGTAGGACTTACAACGTTGCCTCGATGTAGCAAGCAGTTATTAATTAGAAGAATATTCTTTTTTGCCATATGGAAGGGTAATTATCATTTTGCGGATCCCTACGCTGAATCAGGTTGGATCGGGACCGTGAAGCCTATTTCTGGATTGTGATGAGTACTATTCAAGAGCCATGTGATCTAAATTGAGAGGTCACGTTTTTGGTATAGATGAGCCTGTACGCTGCTAGATTAGGCAGGACAGTAGGGAAGTCATTCAAAGTGCTCGCTATGGCTTACACATTCTCACCCACCCACCTCCAAACTATTTATGTGACCTACAAAAGCTTCTGTTTCTTCATTCACTTGGGTAAAGCCTCGACGCAATTGTTTTAGGAGACCTGTGCTTCAGATGCAAGCTGCGTGTACAGTTTGATGGGCAGAGCAGAAAATGGACTCGGCCAGGATTTCTGAAATACCCCAGCGTGGAAATCCGCACAGGTGTAGATTCTCTTTTATAGCTTTTGCGTGTCTAGGCTGTGTTCTCTACCACTTTGCACCATGGTCCTACCATACTCATGTCACCCTGCCGTGTCTCTGATCTTACAATCTCTGCAGGTTATTTTGCAGTTTTTCTCACATCAGAGCTATGACAATAGTCCAAAAATAAGTATTTAAAAGCATTTAAGCATAATATGATAGTGAAACCAAACATAACCCTTAAGTTACGTTAAACCCTTAAGTTCAAAGAAAGCACAGTAAACGGGCTTTTAACACAGAGCCTATTTTGTGATGGGTTGGGATCTTGTATGTATGCCACTGTCCTTCTTCTGTTCTGTAAGAATATATGAATGTTAATCTGGAGCCTTCTGGACAAGACTATGTATCTACCTATATTTATATTTTTGATATGTTTTGTTCTAGCTTTGAGGAGCAAGATTTCTGGCCGGTCTTGGACAGCTGTCATGATTGCTTTTGGTTTTGGAAAATTGATGTTCTGATTTCCCGGTCTATAGTGACTGTACTGGTGTTGACTAGTTTACGGAAGGCCTATGTTTCTGGGCAAGAAAGTTGCGATGTGTCAAGTATACAAGCATTGATGGGGAAATATTCAAAATTTTTCCTGCTATAAGAGAAAAAGATTGCCAGAACTTTATTCCCATCCACCCCCCCTCTTTTTTTTCCTTCTTTTATGCCAGTGGTCTACAAACATTTATTCAGAGAAGTTTATTGGCTGTGCAGACATTTGTGCTGATGTAACACAAATGTCTCCTGTCTTGATATTTTGTGAGAAGTTGGTCATAAACTCCTGTCATGTCTATTTTGTTAGTCTCTTATTTCTTGGGTATAATGTAAGGTAGACACCACTGACAAGCTCAGAATATCAGTTTCCTGAAGCTGTATATGCATCAAATTGTAAATCTCAAAGCAACAGAGCTTTAATTCTCTGGATTAAGCATTCAAATAATGAAGGGGGGGGGAAGAAGAATTTACTCATTCTTCCCTAAATTGAATGGGTAAGCGAGAAGCACCATGTTTCCTTTGCAGCTTTATCCGAGGGCATACTCGGAGTGTAAGTTATGCATGAAGTAGAAAACTGCAAAATACTGGAATTATTTTACAAACCCTTTGCACATCTGAGCCACGGTGTGTTGTGGCCAGAGCACCCGAAGCAGCTTTATTCTGCATATTATACTTTTTGAATATCAGTACCCCCATTCACAGCCGGGAAAAGTAGTGCACAGAAAAGCTAAATGCTAAATGTCCCACCGGAGGTTCCTGGCGAAACCCGGAGCAGCACTCAGATATTCTGGCTCCTGTTTCAATATCTTAATTACATAATTAGCCTTGCTCAAATCAGGTCATGTGGCATTCAAGCTGACTTCCTTTGCTGTCGCGCTATCTGTGCTATGTAATTCTCATGCCAACATAGTGTACGGAGCCTTAAATAATCCAAGATATTCTAGTAAGGCATGGTAAAATGTTAATTCAAAAAAAAAAATCACATAAACATATATATAAGGAAATTAACACTGTTACAGATTAACATAATCAAACAAAATATGGTTCATTACAACTGTATATATTACCATGCATTTAAATGAATGCTGATTGAAGGAAAAATGTATTTTCTCTGCACTCAAATGAAACACAAGAGCAAAACAAGTGAGCTTCTTTTAAGAATCTGTAACTAAGAAATTTATTTCATAGGTAACAAATGGTAAACGGACAGGAATAGTTATTTCTGTTAAAGGAATAAATCTGCTGAAATACTGTGAAACATTTTCTGTGCAGCAAGCCACAATATATACAATAATGCAGTAAAATCCTCCACCAAATATCTGTTAAAGGAATAAACCTGTCAAAAGAATTAATTTTCTGTGCAACAAGGTTATTCATTCAACAGGCTTCCACCATATGTAATTTATGAAGCAAATTATACTATTCCAAAAAGGAAAGGGAAACTCATACAATGCAGTTTAAACTACAGCAAGATTGGCTAGAAAAATGCAGTCTTAAAAGTCAGGAAATCGCCTAGTAAAGCCAACTGTCTGCACCTTCGGTAAGCAATGACGTTTGCAGTATATCCCAAACGCTTTACCATGACCGTTTGGACAAAAAAAAGACCACGCTCCTCATCATATATGAAGCAAACCCGGTGTTGTAATAGGCAGGGGAACCGTTCACGTTTCAGACGGCTATTCAAGAGTGTGCTTTCCTGGTGTATTCCACGTGTACGGGTAAACAGGAGATGTAGTCCAGTCCTAGCAGAATTGCCTGTCCAGTGAATCGAAAGGTACTGAAAGTATTACTGCTTAGTGATTTGATCCTGCGGTGCGTAAGAATATCCGGTGATGCTTTCTTTATTGTTACTTTCATCCTTACCCTATTTTTCATTTTGGTGCCATTGAGTTTAACTGTAAGAGGCGAAGGAACTCATCAGCACTCAGAAAACATTGTTATCCCTTCCACTTACTGCAGTCCTTCTGTACCAAATAGCATCAAAAAGTGCAACACAAAAGCGTGTTGTGTTTTACCCGCAGCTATACCTTTAGTGTCTGAGCCAAATTCATCAAAATAATCAAACTTTGCTGCGTGCCAGATCTATACATCGAAAATCCCTTTGTAATTTTTTTTCCCTTGGATATCTGTCTGGGGGCCACTGTAACTTTCTGTTGAAGTCTTGCAATCCAGCCTGAAGTGTCATCCTCAGTGTCAAGTTCAAAGCTTCTGAAATACTTTATTTACAAATCTTTATTTTCTTCCAACGATCTTGCAGTCTTGGGCAGATTAATTTGCACTGGGAGGTCCAATCTTATTATTTTAATAACTTTTTGTTAACCTCTAAGCAAGGAGAATGTTATTCCTAGAGCAATGCTGAAGTTTCCTTAACAAAACCTGCAACAGGGTGAACGTTGCTTTGTTGGAGCTTTTGTTACAAATCAAGAGCTTAAGGTCAGGTTCAGTGAGGTTCATGGACCTTTTGGCAAATGTGGGCTGAGCGTCAAGTGATGTCAGGCCAAGTATGAACAAATATGGACTGATTTATGATTTTTGGTGGAAATCAAGTGAAACCAAGAGAAGTGTGGTGGAGTAACTAGGTCACCACTTACTTTTTGAGGGTATTATTAATCCAAAGCTAATAGGTATTCAAGGTATTGGATTCCCTTGACAGGTGATTCCATACGAAGATCACTTCCACGGCTAAGGGTTTCTCTAAGGACTGGAGGAATTGCAGAAATCATATCTGGTAATTGGAAAAATCACAAAAAATGCCGCAGCCACATTTACATTTTGAGGCATATGAAAACAGTTGGTTTCTTTAAACGGCAGCTGTAGTCACCTGGAGTAGTACTCGGGAGGGAAACAAGCATGAGCAATAATTCACATCCCGTTAACAGATAGCCTCCAGTGGGGAAGCTCAGACAAAGATTACATAAAAGAGATTTAGACTTCCAGTGATTGTCCATTCCTGGTCTATTTATTTACATAAATTTATCAAAGCAAAATTAAAAGCTGCAGTAAAGATCCAGAAGTCCGTATCTGCAATTGAGCTAGATGTGTTATTTGAAAATATGTACCTATCAAATTGCAGTATCACTTTATTTTTTTCCTGCAGGCAAACTAAAGAATAAATCATCTCCCATGCAAATCCACTCATCTGTTTTTTGTTGGGCTTTTCTTTTTTTTTTTTCCATTTTGTTTCATTTTGTTTTATCATTCAGTGACTGAAATCTGATCTCAAAAAATGTAGGCAGATGTACAGAAGACTTATTTTTCCCTTGGCAGGCTGTTTAAAAACTTATAAATTAACTCCCTCTCTTTTAAATCGTTCTTTTTGAGGCATCCTCAGTGGCTGCCAGGCATCCTCACTGGCTGCCACATCCTAAATTCCTTGGGATTTGCTGTTGGCCTGAAATGATTGCGCAATGTGAGCTCATCATCTAAGAAATGGATATTAAAAATATCTGTGACTTCAGATGTGATTCATATACCCAGTGGCATTTGAGTAAACAGCAACATCACTGACTCAGGCCCCAGTTTTACTCTATGACATACACTAAGTGGCAAAAGCAACACCATTTTAGGGAAGAACAGAACCTGAAGACTATTTTGTATATATATTATTGACTGGGAGGGAGACCTGGCCTCCTAAGCAAGTGTATAAAATGATCTAGGAAACAGAGGCCAGAAAAATAAATCACTGTTGGAATAAAATTTTAAAAGTTTCCTGCTCCTGAACTCCTCAAGAAAGGTCTCATTTTTCCTTCCTCTTGCATTTTGAGTGTTGCAGAGGACTGTGAGCCATGAAGTGCTTTCTCAGTGATGGATTTTGCTGATCCTACAGCCCAACTTCTGACACTGAGGAGTTTTTGTTTACCGAGTGTGCTCACCGGTTTAGTTGTGGTTGTTTTTTAAGTAACTGTTGAAATTGCTTATAAGGATTTCTCAAATTAGAGAATGTCCTGAGTGGTCTGAAATATTGAAATGCAAGCCATTAGTTGGGATTGACAATAAAGGCTGATTCATAGTTTGAGGTTCATAGTTTGATTTTTAAAACAATTACATAAAAATATTGTTTGAAATCATTCATTTTAAACAGTTGACACTTTAATGCATAAATATAATTACAGACTCTTTAAGACGGGCTTAATTTTTGCCTTGATATATATGCTAGCAATTGTGTGTTTGAAATAGAATCATAAAATGTAAAACTTTTACATTTAATCACCAGTGTCAAAAATTATTAGGTAATAACCACTGCAGGAGAGAATGTGGTAAAAGATACAAAGGCCCATATTTAAAACATAATTTTTCTAATACTTACTATGATTTTAAGATGTCATGTCGTCATATGAAGGTGAACGGGTCAGATGCAAAATTGACTTTTTCTTTTTTTTTTAATGTTAAGTGATCAATTTACACTCATAGAGGGGTTAAGCTTACTGGAAGCTGGAGTCCTCTTTGACCACACTCTAGGTACATCACTGGCTGCTGGGACAACAGCAGCTTACCAGTCTGCTTTTTGCAAGTGGCACAGGTTAAATGAATCAGCCTAGCATCTTAATCCAACGCCGCGCTTCTGTACAGTGCCGACGCAAAACATGGAGCTGTGGGAAGTTGTAAAAAGAAATGTGTCATCTCAGAAAATGCTGCTTAATTACCTCACACCTTGTTGTTTCCCACGAGGAACCAGCATTTTCCCATTCCGCTGCTTGACATCTTTCTGCAGTACCAACCTAAGTGCTTTCACGGTAGAGTGAAAGGGACTTTCACAGCTCTAGTGGAGGCCGTAAAAGTGTACAGTGGAGGAGCACACATCGCGTGTGTGCTCTTACTGTGTTTAAGACCCTTTTAAGTCAGTAGAGATGGCTAGAGATGTAGTTTGCTGTTTGTCTCAGCAATCCTTTTTCAGATAAACAACAATTACTACAAAAAAATACATCTGCTACTTCCAGTCTGTTTGCGACCATCAAAAGAGCTACAGCTTTTAAGTCACAACCACACACAAATAATACAGTGCAACATGCAGAGCACAAGTCTAATATATTAGCATTATTCTGTATTGCAGTAACTTATTTACCATTGGGATAGTGCTCGAGAGTTTACAAGCCTTGCAGAAAGGAGTCCCTGTCTTGAACACCCTGCAAAAGTGCTCTGCAATTAGATCTCTCTGCTTTCCTAAAGGAGCCCATCGGACCAGGCCCAACAAAGACAGAATAGGAGAGAGCAGTGATGCCTGTGTGGCGGGATAATGGGCCTGACATTTCTGCTATTACCCCTGTAGTGCCTTTGAGTGACCAGTTTTAAGCAGAGAATCTGGGTTTGTAGACTACTTTACTGTCATTTTTACCTTCCAGTTTTTATTCTGGCTTTGCAGGGCTTTGCTCAAATAAAAACTGCTTTTGAAGTGCTCTCTGCTTTGTCTGCCTGCCCAGGAGAGAGAAAGGGGACAGCCGTAACTGGGGTCCTGCATTCCCAGTGGCCAATGGGCCTCAAAACCTTGTAGCTCTTCAGCGTTTACTGGAGCCATCCAGGGGATCATCTGTGCATCCACAGGGGCTTGATCTTCTGTGTCTAGAAAGGGAATGGAGACCAGGTGTGGAGGAGGAAATCCCCTTTGTAAGGCTCCAGGTACTCCTGGGTTGCTGCCAGACTGGAAATAGGATTTTTGCTTCCCATAATAAGTGCAATTCAGAAGTGCAGAGGAAATTAAAATAAATTCACAGACAAAATTAAAATTTAGAGTAAGACAGCAAGCATTATTGGTTTTTATCTAGAAGGCAGATGATGCTACATAGCAAACCAGGCAATGTTTTAAATGGTATGTGTTATCATTTAATATAAGTTACCGAGAGTAATTTGAAAAGAAAGTAGACAAAGTGAAAGAGGTAGTTCAAGACAATGTTTAGTTCAGTGAGGACACACAGCAAGATGTCTAAAAGAAAAACGTTTATTTCTTAGTCCCAGAAGCGTCTCAGAAAAGCTGTTCCTGGTAATGCTTCTATGTTTTGCTGCAGTTCATGGCAGGAGCATCCCAGGTAGGCACAATGCGGTTGTCCTGTTCAGGCACGCTTCCCCAGAGCCTCTCCTCTCAGCCCTGGCAACAAGATACCAGGCTAGAAAGACCTCTGCTACTGCCTTGTATGGCCTTTCTTAAGTTCTTACTTAAGAAGGGTCTGGGTTTGCCAGTTTTAAATTATTTCATTTAATTGTTAATTTTAAATGTTTGTTATTAAATTATATTATTAATTTTATTATTAATGTTTAAATGATTAAATTTAATTATAAACTTAAAATTTTATTCCGTATGCCCTTTAATGTCAGCTGCTTGAATGTCACTTGCCAGGAGCCATGATTAGAAGCAATCACCAAAATTTTGGTCTTGAGATAATGCCGATGAGATAGCACACAGAGTGCCGCAGGGGTTTTAGTGATTTGGTCCAGAGATGCTCCAGTGACTTCTCCAAACCAGCTGAGGATCACTAGACATGACGGTTATTTCCCTTCTCATGCAGAGTTTTGTAGCAGACAAACTACAAAACCATGTTTCTTGCCTTATTTCCTGTCAAGAAATATGTGAGCACCCTCCAGCTCTGTTTGCCCTATAGGGGAAATAATTTCAACTTTGCTGCTTGTTGGTATCAATGCTGACTAATGGTTTACCTGATGAGAGCAGTAGATGTATTGCTAATAGCTTGTCTCTCAGCCCCTACTGGAAGCATCTCCACCCTCACCTTTGCAATCCACATGAGTCAGCTGAATTCAGCCTGAACTGATCTACTCAAAATCAAAGAGGACATGTTAGTACTCTTCCTTTTCATCACCAGACTTATCTTCTCCGCTTAGAGTAGGTTATTAGTTCAGGAAGATCTATGAAGTTTGGAAAGTAGCCAACATAATGCCATTTTTAAATACGGCACCTAGGAACACCAAGAAAATCAGTTTAACTTTGTGTCTGGTATCTTATCTGCACTGACCATCTGAAAATAATTATATGCGTGTGTATGTGTGTGTGTATATATATATGTATGTATGGGGGAAACAGTTCAGATAATCAGACTAAATATACCCGGAGTCTGTTAGGCTCCTCACTCATACATTGTGATGTGTGGGGGGTTGCTTGTTTGTTTGGGGTTTGCGCTTGTTTTTCCTTGTGTATTGTTACTAGAGCAGATGGGCTTATCTTTCCAGAAGGGCTTTTAGCAAAGTGCTTTATCAGACCACCCTTCTGATGTGCGGCACAAACCCAGCTTCTTTGTCTTCATAGCGGGGATGTATGGGAAAATCTCCCTCCCGGTTTCACATGTGTCCTTGCTGTATTTTTTGTTTGATGCTGTTGCCTTCATCGTGATTGGTGTGACAAGAGTTTACAGCAGAGAGGAGTAAGCAAAGCACTCTGATGATAAAATCTTGTGGTTTGTTGATGCTATGGCCAGTTCTTTGTAATTCATGAGTTTGTTCACAGTGGGTGATTTTAGCCCTTATATTGACAGGAATTTTTAATCTCTGTAGTATCTCTGGGATGATGCAAGCAGAAGAAGGCTGTTTATGTCTTTCACAAGCATCCTTCATCCCTACTGTGTTGGCTTTAGATGTGTGTTTAATATAAGGGTAGTTATCTCTTGCTGATCTCTACTTGGCAATGGCCACAGAAAATAAATCTATGTTGATTTTATTAGATCTGTCAACAGTCCTTGATGTTATTGACAATGAGGTTTTGTTGACTTGCCTTGTGGAAGAGCCTTGTGGAAATGGAAGGAGACCTTCCTCAAGTTTAATATTTTCTTAGCATCCCATGAAGTGCATCCAAAACAATATTCCCAGCAACAGGTTGGTTTATAGTGAAGTGGCCAGACCTGATTATTTTAGGAAAAATAATAGTTGGATAGTCCATAGGGCAGAGTTAAAACAGGGAAGGGTGATACAGAGAAAGAAGGAAGAGTGGTCTTTACCATGATTGAAAGCCCCCAATTTCATGGTATTCTCTGAGATATTATTGCAAATACTGTACAGCGTAGTGACTTAGAGGTCTGTGAACCTCTCGGTTGCTCTGTAGCAGCATTGTGCCAGATAAAGAGGAAGCAGTTTTATGCTTTCAGAATAATCTTTGTTAATACGTTTTCCAGCAGGGGAAAAAAATAATCCTAATTAAGAAGTTACTTTATGCCTTACAAAATGGAAGGGCAAAAGGTTACTTGTTCCAGGGAAAGAACGGGGGAGTAAGATCTGAGAGCTGACGGTGGGATTGGCTTGGATCCACCTCTCTTTAAGCTTAGTTTTTGCAAGCTCTCTGCCAGTTTGGAGCACAATGGACCTCTTTCCATACCTAATGGCATGCTGGATGTCAGCCCTGGCCTCAAGAAATCTCAACTGCACAAACAGAAAATTAGGTGTGTTTCTGTGCAACAAAACCAACATCCTTCTCAACAGCAATAATTTTCGTGCCGTTCTGAAGATGGCTTATTTGTAATCCATTCAGGTCCATATGTAAAAGACTTGCACTGAAAACACAAAGATAGAGCAAGCTGTAATAGCATATAAACACGTGCTATAGGGATGGATTTCAGAGCTATATCTGTATTTATGTCTGGAATATTCACGCCTTGATCTAATCCTCTTCTTCTTAAAGGGGAATTTTTCAAAAGTTCTTAAGGACCCGTCATTGGAGCTACATCTTGAAAAGGGCACGTCTTTCTCTCGCACACCTCAAACAAGGTGGCCTGATGTTTCAAAAGCTGCTCAGAATTCAAACGCTTCCTTCAGGTGGCTAAGTGGAAGAGCATCTCTTTTGAAACTTTGGCCACTTGTGGAGGTGTTTAAATGGGAAGACTTGGTGCTAAGTTGGGCGTGTAAAAAGTTTTCCCTTGAAATATTTCCTTAGGGAAAATTGGGGTTTTGACTACTGAAATGTTATTTCACAAAAAATCATGCCTTCTGTGATAATAACGGGTTTTAATAAAAGAAAAATGACCACTTGAAGAACAAAGAAGATTCCTGTTATAAACTTAAATTTAAAGCATTTTCAATTTAAAAGTTAGCATTTGCCCTTTGGAAGCTTCATTGAATTTTTGTTTTTTAACACTATTTCCCTCAAAGAGGAGGCTGGGCAAGAAGAACAATTCTTTCCAGCTCTAACGTAAAATTTTAAAGTGAAACAAGTGGCAAGATTCAAACAAACAGAAGAAAAATGAACCTATCTTTAAAAACATCCCTGGAAACAGCTGAAGATCTACGTTCATACTTTTTTGTCACTAAAAACTGAAGTTTTCAGACAGCTATCAAGAAGCGATGGGGTACGTGTGCAGAAATCTGTAACTGAAGGTAGATTAAGAATTGGAGCATAAACTTCACTTACCTCTTGAGTAGACTTTGAGCTCCAAGGCCCTTAAAGGTTAACAATAAAATCTCAAATTGAATCCTCATTTTCAATATGAGACAATTTAAGTTATAAAGCAATGAAGTGACATGAGCCTAGCGAGGCCAACGAGGACACTTAAACCGGGGTTGTCAGAATGCCCATGCTTTATCACCCATGAAAGGATGTAACTCTCCATGACATTAAGGATGCAGGGTTTGATGGAGTGTCACAGTTAGTTGACACCAGAATCATCCGAAATCGTAGACTCCCTGTCACATCCTGCCACTGCAGAATAGAAACTAATGATTGTGCTGCTACACCATCGCAGGCACGCTGAGGTGCTGGTAGCCAGTAAATTATTACGGAGCAGTAAGAGTTGCCGACAGAAGTAGACTTCCAGAGTCTAATAGCTAGGGAAAAAAAGGGAAACTGTAAATGCGGGCTGTTTTGCTCAAATAGAGTAAGGTGCTGTTCTGAGTGTCTGGTGGGACAAGTGGTTTGGGGAAGATATGAAGTCATGCTGGGCCATTGCACGAGTTGGAAATCTCTGCTTTTCTGTAGATGTTTTGTGAAAGGGATATTTATATGAGAAAATGTGAATATTCGCTTTTTGCTCATGGAAAATGTTTCTCCAAAGACTGATAGATTCAAAACGCTGACGCTTAGCTCTTTATACAAATATATGTGTATAAAATAGAGGAATGTCAAAAAATAAATTAGCAGGAAAAATGGAAAATATTATTTTTAAAAAGTCATTCTGAATCTTTCATAGACTCCAGAAGTCTGTAAATAACAGAAATTTTGAACGTATTTTGGGCCCAGATGCAATAGGCATTACAGTCTGGTGGAAAAATGATTTTATTTTCCAATGATAGCTTTTTATGGTTTTCTTCAAAGGAGCAATATCAAAAATCAATGTGTAAGAAATACAGAGGACGGATGCACTGTATCCCCAACTAAATGATCTTTCTGAGCGGACTCCTGCCCAGGATGCAGCTGAGCACAGAAATGGAACTCTTATGGGTGCAAATTGATGGTATTTAAGCATAACAAGCTACCCAATTACACAGAGGAAAAACTGACTGATTTGGGGTCATCACTGATCACAACCTGGCCAGGAGTCACGGGTGGCATCCTGCTGTGATAAAGGTAGTTGCAGTGTTCAAACAGACCTATCGCCCATGGGACGTGGGCAGTAATCCCTTCTCTCAACAGCGCGGCAGAGCCCTTTTTCCTGGGTTAGGTTCCTTATTTCAAAAAAAGATGTCACTTGTTTGGAGAAGAGGCTGAATACAAACTCTAGAAACCCCCACCTAGCAGGACAGATTGGATGAACGAGGTTGTTTAGCCTAAACAATAAGCGCTTGAGAGGGGGACATGAAAGTAATTACAGAAGAAACAGCGGCAGGGAAGACAGAAACAATCTGTGCGTAATAGAAAGGACATGACATAATGGGCTTAAATTACAGCAAAGAATTCCGGTTAGACATCAGGAAACTTTCATAACAATCAGGATAACAAAGCACTAAGGTAGACTGCCTGCAGAGGTTGTGGGATCTCCACTGTTGGAGGCCTTCCAGAGCAGGGCAGACAGACTTCTGAAAGGAAAGACAGGAGGATAATTGATCCCGCCTTAGGGCAGAGGGATGCACCAGGTGACCTCCCAAGAACCCGTGACTCTCTTGGTTTGAACTGTGAATACCCTTCATCCCCATCCTTCTTAAAACTTGTTTCTCGGTCTTATGTCTCTGTTTTCTGCTGGTTCATCTATCTCAAATCTATTTCTGATTTTCTTTTAGAGGCTTGGCCTTATCCACTTTCATCTGAAAACACAACTTTAACTACTACTTCTATGCTGATGATTCACAGGTCTATCCATCTTCCTACTTCAGACCTGGCTGACGCTCTTCAAAATAAAAGCTCGGCCTGTTTTCCTGATGTATCATTGCAGATGTTTTGCTCTCCACCAAGTTCAGCACAGCTAAAAAAAAAATCTCATTATAATCAATTCCCTCTGCTTTTCCTTTGATCACATTGAATAACGCTGTCAGCTCTAGAACCTGGAAGTCATTTTACCTGGGACCTCACCTGGCTCCCTATCCCAGACTATATTCGTATTTTATGGGGGAGAGGGAATATTGGCCTTGCAAAATGACTCAAAAATATGGCTTCTTATCCTCTTCATCTTATTTTCTAGCCTTGAAAATGCAGGCTTTCTCACCTACCCATTCTCAATACCACCGTAGGCTGCATTGCAGTCTTAGCTGCCACTTTGACCCTGCCAGACCGGAGAACGGCAGCTCAGCACAGCGAGCGCCAGGCTTTGCAGGTAGCACACCGTACCCAAACACATGTTCCTGTCTTGTTACACCACTAACAATTTGTTGTTCAGCAGTGAAAACATGCTGAATAATGAAAGGTGCCTGGAGAAAGGAACACGGCACGTACGTGTACCTGCAGCCTGTTGTTTCTGTTTGTGTACACAACCCTGACGAGAGATGAGGGAGTGTCAGGCTCGCCCGGTGGATAAGCACCGCTTCCTCTGCCAAATGAAACTCCGTGGCTGCAGACACAGTGTCCACATTTGCTTTCCAGAAGGTAAATACACCCACTGAATTCCCGCCGTGCGGCCCCGCAGCGTGGCCATCACCTCTGGCTGCCATGGACGGGGAGCGTGCAGGACCTCAAGCCTCGGGACCCATCTCTCTGCTAAACCAAACTGGCCTTGATTGGAAATCAGAGGGATGCTAAGGGAGTGCCCAGGTACGTCCATGTACCTGATCGGAGATGTACTTGGACTATAAGCTTTTTAGGACAAAGATTGGTCTTGCTTTTTGTAGGTGTTTGTGCAGGTGCCTGGTGCAGCTCCATGACTAAGCTCCCTGGCAATCCCACAGTACATGAAAGTAGAATAAGTGAAAGCTGTTTTTCAGTGAAAAATAAATGGACAAAACCTTCCAACCCTCCTACCTTCCCCCTGAAAATGCGCTGTGGTGCAGCATAGCGTGGGGAGACGTTGCTGTTTCTTTAGGCTTAGCTGTCACCGTGAGCTTTGGTCGCTCCCTGGGGAGAGCTGGTATTAACGAAGGGAGCATAAGAAGGTTGTGTTTAGACCATGGATTGTCCTAACCAACTGCTCGTGGAGTGGCTGTGAACTAGAGTAGACGAAACCCACACACGGTCAAATCAGCGGAGTAATGAGGTCTGGGACTGGGAAATCAAGGAGGGACAACGGGCCAACAAAGTGGGACTGTGCCACAAGCCTCTGAAGTCCTTAAGTAGCTTCGTTATGTCAGCAGCAAACAAGGGAATAGCTTTGCAAAAATTCAGATTCCAAATACCATTATAATTAGCATTATTTCAAGATTAAAGAAACCACCACTTCCGTGTAACAAATTATCTCCAATTTAAAAGCAAAAATAATGTATTTTTTGTTCATAAAAAATGCTCAAGCGGAAGCATTCTCACATTAATTATTTCAGTCTATTCGGAAAGCATATCCCTGCTTGCTTTTTATTATGCCTTCCAGCTCCTTCTTTGAAAAATATGTTAAGAAGCTGCAAGCTATTTTCCAAAAAAATGAAAAATAAATAATCTTTGAAGCAATTAGAGCTGAACGACAGAATGTATAAATATTTTTTTTACTTATTCTCCCCCTAGATTCAAATCCTCCATTTTCTGCCACCTCCCATCTTGGCAGCTGCAATTCAAGCATCTTTGCTTGAACTTTGGAGGCAGGCAAGTGTTTCTCTTTCCTCCCCTAGAGTTGAATCAAATCGTATTCTGTAGATTTGACTGGCAAGAGCTTTTATAACTGAGCTGAGGGTTACTCCTGGAGGCTAAATGCATCATTTCTATAATGCATTTGTCTTCGCTCTCCGAGGAGTCTAAATACTTCTGAACCTTTCCTTACAAAAGTAATAATTAGTGGACATGTTACAAAAAAACCTTTGCTTACATAAGAAAAATCGCAAAATTGAATAATAGGAGCTATGGTTGGTAGCGTGGAATTATCTGGAATGTATTTTATTGTAAGAACAAAGAGCACTCTGAATGTCATGTAAATATCATTATAGAGCTGCTTTTTATTTTAATGAAGGCTTTGCGCTGGTTCAGCATTGGGCAGAACCACTCAGCATTAGTGGAACTTCAAGTCAACCCGCGTTGCGGCGAGGCCGGCAGCTATGTGTGATTTTCAAAAGCACCTTCAGCCTCAGAAAGTTGAATTTAAAATGTAATTAAGGAACATTCATCTATTTTCATTGCCACAATCAAATCAATATGTAGCCCAATTAAACAAGAACAGTGAACTGTACAGCACTATCAGCTACACTAATAAAAGGTACCTGTTTTCAATTCTCTGTAATATACTTTCTCCTTTTCTTTCTTTGCTTTTTGCCATAGGAACAGGAGAAAGCATCTAAACAGTTTCCTACTTCTCTGGCGCCAGCTGGAAGTAGTCACGAGTTGAAGGGAGATAATATATTAATATGAAACTAGCCAGGAGACAAAAAAAAGCTTACGCAGCAGTTTTCATAGGTAAGATGATTAAAAGTGTTATATACGATATTAGGGCGTGGGGCCACATCCTCATTCGTTTGCTTTCACAAGAGGTGGATGGGAGAGTGTGCAGGAATCCTTCCTGGAGATGGTAAGGAGGATATTCCCCAAGGATATTCTCCATGAGTTAGGAGAGTTTGGGATCAAAGGAAGATTTTTCTTATCTAGGAAAAAATGTGAGGTCTTTCTGAGTGGGAGAACATCCTGGGCAGTGAAAGTGCCCAGTGCCAGTGGGAGCAGAACAAGGTGCCCACATGCAGAAGGGTAAGACTGACCCCAGAATAATGTCACTGTGCAGCATTTACTGACTCTGGGGGCAGTTACCCACCCCGGAGTGGGTTGCTGTGATAGCCCGTGGTCTTTTAACGGGATTCTTGCAAGTTGCAATTGCTCAGGATCATCAGTGAGATTTGGAGATGCTGGAGAGTAAATCCAGAGGTAAGGGCAGAGGGGCACCAACGTGGCCATCCACTGTGACCTCCTGTGCAACCTGGGCCCCAAAAGGCCAGAAATAGGAACAAATTTTTAGGGCAGTTTCCGTTTTGAAATCACAGTTTAAAAACTTCTAGTGACAGAGGATCCACTGCAATGCGAGGTACAGCTGGCAAGTGGTCTGGCTGTCGGGGAACTTTCCAGCTTCTTTCTTTCAGAGCATCTGTCTAATTCCTACAGACTGTGATAAAGTTGCTCTGTGATCCCCTCAGAGTTAGGCTAAATGAGATTTTCCATGATACAGCATCTTTTTCAATTTCTTTAATGTTTCCTATGACTTTCTACTATAATTGCCTAATTTTTCAATGTACTTTTCAAAGTGTGGGTCCAGAACTCAACGCAGTGCTCTCACAGAGGTAACAGCAGGCTGAAATACAGAAGTGCGCCTGCTAAGTATAGTCCTATTTAAGCATCTTAGGATGAGTTTGTTCTTTAGTTCACAGCTTAACGCTTGGATATAATGTTGAATGAATCATACCCATGTCTTCAGAACTAAAGAGGTCCCACATTTATAGAATGTGGTCTTCGTGTTTTAATTACTAGATGTGTAACTTCATACAAAGTCACGTCTCTAACTCAGATTTTTGCCTTCAGGTGGTTTATGGTCAATCTTGTTCAGTTTCAGTAACCCTTTCTCAAATTTATTTACCACTCTTCCAAACTTTTTATCACTTGTGAGCTTTCCAGCAGTAACCAGTTTTCTCTCACCGTGTACTGATGTTACATAGTACAAAGCCAAGACTGTTCCCTACAAGACTGCACAAAATGCTGCCATATTTTTTTTTTCTGGTTTATTAATCAAAATGTCTTGGGGTAATAAAATGAAAGCCAATGACATTAAAAGTCTACTGACCAATGGCACATTTACCCTGCAGTATGAAGTACAGACGTCTGTGAGCTTGCTGTAACCTACTAGATCAGCTACCGGCTGCAGCGGGATGGAGCTTAGAGCAGTTCATTCAGTTTGTTTTCCTAAGTTTGTTTGTATCCTGTGATTCTGTAGCTACCACGAGGGTTTTCATGCTGTACCTTTGACTAGTATTTACTTGACTGAGAACTGAATGTCCTCCCTTTCCTCTCCTGCGTCTGCACTCTTAATAATAAATTAAGGTTGCTAAATTTTTTCTTGATCTTATCCAAAACCAAATGGCATTGTGTCTCCTTTCAGCTAATAGGGCTATTTTTTTGTTTATTTTTACAAACCTTTTATGTCTCAGACATACCAGCTGTGTACTTTTCTTGTCCTTTTTCGGACAAATCTTTGGAGATCTTAAATGCTGACAGCATTTCTTACTTGACAAGGAGAGGTGGCATCAAGTTTTATATCTGCAAGCACTCTGTTACTTGAAATGTAAAGAAACCGGCTCAAGCATGGTCCATGACAAGCAAGGAGGGCCGAGGCATCTTAAAATCAACTGCCAGTCCCTTCATGTCATGGAAGTTCCTGGGCAAAGGAACAGTTGTATTAGAGGTAAAGAAAGACATGTTTTCTTTGGGGATCAGTAGTGCAGGAGCAACACGTATTTGCCCATCTGGCTGTACAGCCTAACTAGCTGTTTGTTATATTATTTACTAGGTTTCTGTAATCTAACCTTTTTATGTGCATGGGTTTTCTATAGAGTGCAGAGACAAATCTGCTCCCCAAAGACGCGTTAAAGAGCGCTAGCTGAAATGTTGAGTAACGATAAATTCCTTTGAATTCCTTGTGCGCATTCTAATCCACCATGATGAAACCTTCATGTTTTGTCAGCTATTGTAATTTTGCTTTCAGAAATGAAATACAAATTCTTCCTGGGTAAGTGACTTGCACATTTAGCAGCGTCTTTCAGAAGAGTATCGCTCTTGTTGTGTTATAAATGGCATGTGTTTCAGTAGCACTCAAATATACAGGCTTCTTGCTGGTATATATTCGAAACCCAATTGTTTTTACTCAGCTGAAGCCAAGCTTACTTTTTTTTATTTCTTTCAGTAATTACCTTATGTTTTATTGCCTGCAGGGAGAGACCCTAAATTGAAGCAAAGTTAAGGATGCGTAGTTGAAAACAAAGATCATGAAAAGATAAAGGTCCTGGTTCTATGATCTTGGATTATTACAAGTCATGAAAAAAACATGATTTGGCTCTTCTTGTCAGTAAGAATCTGTCCATATCATGTTTCAGTTTTGTTTGTTTTGAAGCTATAGGATTTTTATAAAAAAACCCCACCTCATCAGTATGAAACATCTTGGGGGGAAAAAGGAAAGCTACAGGAGGAAACAACCTGAGAGAGCATACAAAATTTTTATTTCTTTCTGCCTTTTCCTCCCAAACCATAGCTTAGTAAGGCACCAAAGATGGAGAATTTTGAACGAGAGTTCAAATGGTTTCATAATAATAGAAAAACAGTCTCCATCTCAACTACAGGAGTCGCTCTGCTATAACAAAATCCAATAGGATGCATAAATGCAATATATTGCATATCGTATGTTCAATAACAACAGAAAAGCCAGCCTGGCTAAAAATAATTATGAAGCTCAGCAGCTGTAATTAAAATAATTTGATGGGAGATAGGAAACGTTTATGCATCTTGGCAGAAAAAGACATTTTGAGGATTTTGATTGATGTCTTTTATGTTTGTTCTATGTATTGTACAATGGTAGGTTTGGGCACTGCACTAGTGTGTTAACTCAACATAATGCTGTGTGTCTTACTAGGGTAGATGAGAGGTCAAACTGAGAAAAAGTGAATTTGTTGTTAATTTCCATTTGCCCCAACACCAACAAGGTAGATGCTGCACGTCTTTCATGGGTAAATCCTTATAGACTCAAAAAAATCCAGCTGAATTCATTTGCATGAGGTCTACTTATACGAATTGGCATTCACCGTGTGATTAAATGTGGGCCAGCGTAGTTCACTGAGAAGAACAAAAACTAACATCAGAAGTCATTTTAGTGAGAAATATTAACCCCTGCATTAGGGTTTTCAGCACTTCACCGGGTACTTGGTAAACATCACAGCAAACAGCCGATCTCACGAAGCCAGTCTGCTCCCAACAGTTTCCTGTTGATAGTATAATTTTGTCTTCTGTTAAGATAAAGAAAGGGCCAGGTTTTTATCAAGGTGCTGACTTCAGTGTTTCCAGTGAAGCTGAGTGGATGTTGTCTGCACTGGTGTAATCATACCTTACAAAAACAAGGAGCTATCTTCACATCTCAATTTACATTATTGATGCAGTATGAAATAAGTCCCGTAGTAGATGAGCACTCTGGGGATTCTCTTGTTTGTCTCAGCATGTTAAATGACTGCAAGGCATTACACATCAGAGATAGAACTGCTTAAGTGCATAATTCTTCCTCGTGGCTTTGCTAGGAGCTAAACGAACCTTCTTAAACTAATAATAAAATAATCTAAGATATAAAAATATGTTTCTTTTGGACAAATCTGACATGTTACAATGACAGAGTGTTTATGACTCACAATCACCACCTCCGCCACCAGCACTGCTGTATTTAGAAGCAGCAGGCAGTAGAGCAAAATAGGCAGCCCTGAAGTTTCACATCAGGATAAAAGTAGCTAAATTCTTACTAAATGGGGATTAGATATTAATGAAGAAAAAAGATGGTGGATTTCCAGGACTACGGCTCAAGGGAACACTCTCCTATTTCACTGCGCCTTGTAGTGGTGTCTAAGTTCAGATTGCAGTTTAGATATAAACAGATGAAGACTTTAGGGATGAAATATAAACATTCCCAAGTTCTTACAGTTCTAAATTAGGTGCAGTTCCAAGAACATGGGTTTTGGTCCTAGTGCTGTTTATATTTGATTTTTATGTGTCAAGGAGTACTTATTCAAAGGTGGAAAAAACTAAACCAGGAAGGCTTGTCTCGTTAAATCTGTACATTGGAGTTGCCTCACAGCATGCAATGATTAATTGGTTCTTAGAGGAGAAATTTCTACTCCCCCAAATGGAAAACTTTGAAAAGTTCACGAACGTACTTTTCTGCATACAGAAAGGATGAATAGGATATAGTCACCTTTCAGTGTCCTGCAAGATTTCTGGAAAAACGTAGCGTAGCAAATCTGCGTTATTATTGCACTAAGGTGAAGTAGAGGAAATGTCATTTATAAATCTCGGAAAAGACTATCAAAACCACTATTTACAAGTTCCTTTTTAGTCATAGCCATGTAAAACCTTTAGCGTCACTTTAGATTAGCCCTTGTAACCTTTTTCCTATGCCCTCTCTTATGTTAACTCCTCATTCTCTTGCCAAAATTCCTGCAGTCACATGTTAGCAATTGAGCTAAGTTAATAAGGAGGAAATCTGCAGCCACAGAAAATTCTGGTAGCAGGAATTACTCAGCATCCCGGGCAAGTCAGGAACCAGGGAGGTGTCAAGGGGACTAGAGCCCTTCCCAGGGCAGGGGGTGAAGGTGGGTTTTGAACACACTGACAGGTAGATATGGGTCTGTGCAGCGTCCCTCCCTGAAGCCGAAGCCCAGGGATTTGCAGGGCCCTGTCACACACACAGCCTCCTCACAATCTTGCCAACCTTCAGGAGAGGCGGGGAGGGCGAATTGATCCCTGTGGGATGCGCAGGCTCCGGCTCTGCCCGAGAGCAACAAATAGTTTTACAGTTTGATTGATGCAATCAAAGCAAGAGACCTACATGAACTGCGGAGGGGGCAGTTGCCTTGTCCGTGTCCAGTGTCTTGATTAAAAATCAGAAGCAATGAACTGAACAAGCATACAAAGTTCAATATGCCTGTCCAATGAATGCGGAAGGCTTTGTAAAAGGAGAAATCTCGCACTGGTGTGATGCCGGCTCAGGATTTAGCCAGCCTGATTGACCCAGTTTGACCTAAATGACTCGCCCAGTTTACCTGCAGCTTTGCTGGTTTTCTCTAGCAAATCCAAAACATAAGCTTTTTCCCCCCTTGCCTTTTGTATGTATTAAACTTCTGTTTGTGTAAACAACCATCTTACATATATAATAGATGGTGAATTGTTGCAGCATAAAGATATATTTGACACTTTTTCTATGATTCTGTTCCTCACCCAAAATATAACCACTCAGACATGTTTTTGGAATGACGCACATTTTAGCGGAAAAAATATTTTAGAAATATGTTTAGTGTGTTGGCATTATTTCTTTTTGGATCCCTCTGGTTGTAAGTAAACTAACATTGTGAGCTCCATTGGGCAAAAGAAATATTACCACCACTGTATAAAATATGTGTATTTGAACTCTTAGTTAAACATTTTAATGTTAGCTTAGGATTTCCAGTTGCCATAATTTTAGATAAAGAAATTTGTGAAACACTAGGACTAACTGTAAGAGAGTCCAAATATTTTCTTCCTATTTATCAGCTATGCACATTCTTACCACAGTTACTCAATTTTTAAATCTTTCATGACTATTGGTAAGATTCCAGGAGATTTGCTAGCCTTGAAATGGAAAAAAACTTCTGCGATGCCAAGAAAATGTGGCCCAATCTGCATTTAAAACTACTATATTTAAATATTTAAAGGTTTCTCTGTCCCACTGCAAAACATTTTGCAGCTTAGTCTTAAATTTGGAAGTTTTAGATGGCCTTGCCTTGATCATTTCCTCTCTGATATCTTGTACTTTGGTCACCTTACCAATGGATCAACACCAATGGTACCACATTGCCTTTTTCAGT
Source organism: Rissa tridactyla (assembly GCF_028500815.1). Taxonomy (NCBI): domain Eukaryota; kingdom Metazoa; phylum Chordata; class Aves; order Charadriiformes; family Laridae; genus Rissa; species Rissa tridactyla. Next base: position 11,174,451 of record NC_071475.1, read on the forward strand.
CCAAATCGTTTTAATTGGTAACTCAGCCAATTTCTATTTAAACAATAATTTCCATCGATTTTGGAGGAGGAGTGGGAAGTTTTTACCTCAGCTAACCCTGTTACAGACCATGCCCCAGTTGTATTCTTTAAGTTAGCCGAATGCATCTTGGAGGTTTTTTATTTATTTCTTTACCTACAAACCTTTTTTAGAATTGAGATGTAAAATTCCTGAGAACATGGATTTTGAAAACACATCTTCCATTTAAATCTTAACCAAGTACCTTTAAATGTACCAAGTACATTTAAATCTTAACTGCGCACCTTCTGATTGTCTTTCAGACTAAGGATTTGTCTCACCTTATTCAGGAGGTACCCACTTTATTCACTTGGTAGCACAACAAAGAAAGCATTGATTCAGTTGGTCCCAAAGAGCTCCCAGATTTTTTCCTTCCCTTATGCAGCAGGCAGCGCCATACGGCCCCAGGAAACAATACCTATTTTGGCGCTGATTTTACTCCATGGGGGGTTGTGAATCTGTCCTTTATTGACTGTTTCTTGCTAACAATGAAAACATACTTTTCTGTTACAAATGCTGTGAACAGCTCCAGGTGAAGATGTCGGTAGGGATTTTCAGGTTAGAAGATGCTGTGCCCAACTGGATCAGGCTGAGGTCTCTACTGCCATGCCAGCACGTCCAACAAAAGCTCATTGGAGACAAGTTTGCTCCGAGGGATGCTAATCTAGAGGTCTGTGTTCCTCTCATCTAACTCAACCACACTTGCAAATTGGAAATTCTTCATGCCTGTAAATTTTTCAGTGGTATATTTGTTTTTCTGACCATCACACCCAATTCCGTACCGTTTTTCCATGGTTTTCGCATTGTTTTCACAGTGAGGTGTAGTGAACCTCATGCCAGGACAGGATGAATGGGCAAACCCAATGCATTAGCCCATTGCCAGTGGGGCAACCTGGTAGGGCTGAGCCTCTTCTCTACCCCTGTGTCTCTCCGAGCTCCTCTGCCTTTCTGCATGTCATGATGCTTGGCACCTGGTACACGCTCACAGTTCTGATTGAAAGCAAACAGCCTACAACTTTAATTAGCTAATCAGCCAGTGCAAAAAAAAAAAAAATCTGTAAAAGGAGAATATTAACAAAGCCTCAATGGTTGGTAAATTATACACTTTTAGTGGATCTAGTGCTCCTCTTAGCTGCTCTGTAACTAACTGGGGTCTACGTGGAGTGTATGTCCTCCATTCATTGAAATGCATGGTTCTTTTCATCTCATTATGGGTGTGTTTTTTGTTTCGGTTTAGCCTTTTAGTCTCTTGATGTTTAAGCAAACCAGATACCCTTTCAGAGCTATAACACTAAAATCCTTGAAGAAAGTACACATGCAGAAGTAACAAGATAACAGCACTATCAGCAGCAGGGCAGGTAACGACAGGTTTAGAGACTGAAATTATTGAGCTCGTTTAGTGTTCCCACATCTTGCAGCAGGAACATGCTGTCCTGTTCTAAAAACCTCCTGAGTGTTAGTGATGCTTTTTTTCTGGCTTTTTTTCTGTAGTTCTGCTGACTGCAGAGTTTATCACATAAGGAATTAGACTGCCATGATTGAAGTCTGCGCATCCTCAAAACCAACCCATTTCATCTGCCTAATATTTTATCCTCTCTAGCCTAGAGCTGGCCTCTGTTTCGAGGCATTACACGCTATATTGTCCATTACAGACTTTCTTGTTCTCTTTGATGGCTATACAAGCCATCTCCCACAGTCTGATCTGGTGGCCAGAGGGTGAGTAAACTCTCACCAACCCCCTTCTTTCTCAGCCAGGATTAAATGGAGAGTGTGACGGAGGGAACCAGATGAGACTCCATTTCATCAGAAAATTTCAAACCTCTGATGTTCAGGTAGCACAGTACATTTTCCATAACACATCCCTGCTCTCCCTAATACCAGCCTGCGGGTTTCAATGGAAACGGCATTTCTGCCCCTTTCGGTGATCAGTGTTATTCAGAGTTTGGCGTATTTCTTCCTCTTCACTGCCATTGTTTTAAAGCAGAGAGTAGCTGTGAGGTTCTGCGTACGTAGCTGCTAATTCTATACAGCCTGAGGATTCTTTGAGATGGGCAGCACAACCTTTCTGCAAAGGTCTTTACTGAAAGTTTGTAGTCGCAGAGGTTGGGATTGCTTCCGAACTCTGATACCAGACACACTTGCAGCCCGTTATCGCTGTGTGAATACCCACCCAAACGCATTGGGAGAAAAGTTAAATGTTTTAGCAAAATGCCAGTCCTCCCCATACCATTGAAAGACATTCTGCTCCCCCCCCCCCCCCCCCCCAAGAAATTGTGTGCCTAATTTTCTTCTTGGAAGAACAAGAAAAGGCTTGGGTAGTCCAGCCAAAATAGGAATGTTTGCGCCAGTGTATAACAAATCTGTGAGCATGCAACAGTAGACACCAACAAAATAAATTCGTTGCACCAGAACAAGGGGGTGCTTATTAAGCTAAAAGCAGGAAGGAACACATATACACAGTATACGCATATACCATATATCCAGAATATTCAGCTTCAGCAGTAACTTAGTACATTTTGGACAATGTGCTGAATCCACCACTACCATCTGAGATCAGGTAATGTACTTTGAAGGGGATTTTCCTTTGTATGCATCTGTGTTACATGAAAGAAGTTGCAAAGTCTTGTTATACCAGACCTCCTTTCTGCAAGGCATTAAGGAAGGAAACTTGGGAATGAATGAGTTCTAGAAATCGTCTTCTGTGTGATAGTGGAGGTATTTGACCTGATCTCTCTTCCCTTTCTGTCTTCTGATGAAGTGACAGGGGGTAAAGGACTGGCTGTGAGTGAAGGATGTAAGACAGAAAACTATAGTTTAATTGAATATTTTTCTCCAGGTGATTATTTCAGCATGTACACACCCTGAGCCTCTGCAGGGGCAAAATGTTTTATTTTTTTAATGACCTTTAGCTTTGCGCTTGGAATCGCTTGCAGACACAGAACACTGGAGCTGCAAAAGATAGATCTTGGGCACCAAGCTCTAGCTGTGAGCCAGCAGCATTCCCGGACTGCAGAAAGTACATCAATTTCATCCGATAACCACTTTTGATATCCAAAAGACATTTTTTGGGATAGTTACATGCTTTTTACTAGATAGACCTGGTCTTTTGTTAGAATAAAAAAAGGCTGAAGTCATTTCCCATTTTGTAAAGTTTAGAAAAGTGTCTTCCCTTGGTTCTACACGAGAACTCGTCTCAGTTTTCTGAAATGAACTTCAGAATTTTATCTCTAATGCTGAATACAAATCCTCACCCCTCAATTTTGAGGATTATCTAAACTCTCTATAAGCACCTGGTTAGCAGCATCCTGTCAGGGTTTCAGCATTCACTCCCACAGTTGTCAGTGCTACCAGTACCGGTTTGTGACGGCCTTTATCCATGTTTTAATTAAATAATCATAGATAGTTTGATTGTGAGACAAAAATATATAGATACAGGTATTTATGTAATGCATGCTGGATTGTCTCTGAATTCCTGATGCGGTTTTGAGGAGTTAATGATAGACCCTTAAGAAAAACTGAATCAAATCAATCGGAAGACCAATTTCAATTCAAAGTTAGGTTTGATAAGAGGAGTGCTTAGTTAGCTGTGATAAGAAGGGTGTTTATTTCCTCAGCAGCATTTGGAGGGTGAAATAGCTGTGCTCGGATCCTGTAAACTGTCCTCCATTGGGCAACAAAAAGTCTGTAAACCAGGGTGCTTTTCATCACACGTTATAAGTGCGGGTTGGTTCTGCCTTGACCGTGCTGTCTGGCGTTCTGCTGACAGCAAACCCCTCCACCAACCTCCTTGCCTCCTGGTGGTGTTTCCTCAGCTTCAGCAGCTCGGTCCCTCGCAGGAGCTTGTGTGGGTCTGAAGACACTTTATCCCAGCTGTGTACGCCAGGACCTGGTAGGAGAGAGGGAAGGAGCAAGGCTCAGAAGCTGTCTGTAAAAACTCTTTTAAGTGCCTGTTGTCTTTGCTTCATGGATGAACAGTTCAGTTATAGGGCTGCCCTTAACAAAGAGGTGACAGAGTTTAATTTCACACCTACTGCAAGCAGCTGTGTGATTTCCCACAGGAGCACAGGGACTGCTGAAACCCACAGCCCTTGGTGGAGATGCTCTGCTGCCATGGTGATGATGATGGACCATAGTGTAAGATCTCACTGGGGCCTCACCAGGCACTAGAGCACTCTGGCCTTGTGTTGCCCTAAAGCTTTTGTGTAAGTTTTCACTGATAAAAAATAAAATAAAACAAAAAAATGGAGGAGACACCCTGCTGCGAGGTTGGGAAAGGGGGGAGCCAGTGTTCAGCCCCCAGACTCGCAGCATGGCTGATAGCGTACTCTTGCAGCAATCTCCAATGGACACAAGGACGTGGCCCTGGGGGAAGACGGTAGCTGTAACCATGGTGCAAGCAGTTGTTAGGATGCATGGAGTAGTTCATGATGCTAGCAGTAGTTATGTTGCAAGCAGTAGTTACAAAGGTAGCCATAGAAGGGATCTGCTGGTTCAAGGGACCCTGGAGAGACTGGCGGTCAGGAGCCCATGGCATGGTTCCTACCTGCTCTCCTCCTGCCTGCAAAGCTGAGCCTTACGGCCCAGCAGAGAGCCAGGCAGATGGTGTATGAAATCCCACGGAGATGGGGTCAAAAGTTTAACTTTCTACCCTCGCTCCTTACCTAGTCACAGAAAACTTCAGTTATTTCAGGAGTAAGAACTGAAGGTAGCTTTAAAGCTGTCTTCTGCCGATTTTGCTGCAGGGGTCCCCTTTGCTGTCAAGTTCAGTCAACGTTTGTTTAAACAAGAGATGGAGATACCTGATAAGTGGCAGCACCTGGCTTAAAGATGCATTATGGACAGCAGAGAGTAAACAGAGCAGCTATAAGATTCCAGCGTGCAGAGGTCAAGACAACATCTGTTTTGCCTCGTGTACATATTCATACCTAGTTTTCTGTTCTAGAAGTCACTCAAGCATCTAATAACTTCCTGCTCCAGGTGATGTTTCAGCAAATTGTTTTCCTGCGCCAGTTCAGTCAGGATTTTTCCAGCTTTGGCAAAGTGGCTAAAATATCTACAGACTCCGCATGCCACCCCAGCGTAATTGCAGTGTCACAAGTGTCGGGCTGGGAGCCAGTGACAAACGAGTTCAGCCAGGCAGGGAGGGGGACGGACGCGGAGCCAGCAGTTCGAGCGGTGTACGCCAAACCGGCAAAGCCGTCAGATACCATCGGCCATCCACCCAGCCACGCTTTCCACAGCTGCCTTAAATAATAACTATATAGCCTGCATTGGCTTAGTCTGTGGTTATGGATGCAGGCTGGGAAGCCACCTTCTGCTTTCAAGGCTCCCAAACTAAATTGTATGTCTGACGTGCTGCCTTGCCTTACGTCTTGCCTGCACCTACCAATTTTCCTCCATTTAAACTGGGAGTGTTGGGCAAGGCCATGATTTAGTCCCCAGAGACCTTGGATTCAACCTCCTCTCAGGGCCTGAGTGTGGACGTTTTGTTCCAATGAGCATCTCCTAAGTCATAAGGCCCATGTAAGCCAAAACAGCTTTATATTCTGCAAATAAGTACTTCATATTTTGTTCCTAAAAATGAATAATTGAACAAGTGTATCTGATATCATACTTTAGTATTTGTGTTGCAGTAGCCGCTAAAAACCCACCAAGATCAGGACTCCCTTGCGCTGAATAAAGATGCAGGGAAAAACAGATTGTAGATAAGAAACATATATGGTAAATAACTAACACCAAAGAAGGAAAAAATTGCAATAATTTGATCTACCCTTCTGTCACACTTCTTTTTTTTCTCGTTTTCCATATCTTCTCCGACTCATACTCATCTAGATCATTTTTGCAACTTGGTTTTTTTGTCTTACCCAATTACTTTTTTTGTAAAGGGAAAGTAGATGCCATAGCAAACACTATGAGCAACGCGCGCTTTTGGGTACGTGGGCTTCTGTATACTGCTGAACAATGTCACAGACGCCCACTCAGACAGATACCTGTGACATAACTCTGTGTGTGTTTGGCGTTATCCCCCATTTGCTTGTGGTATTTCCTTCAGCAGTACTGAAATACTTTAATCTTCCTCCAGTTTGGCAGTTGGTTTATTAAATGTTTATTCATTTTCTTTGCATTTGGGATGGCGCTGAAATTAGCACGTCCATTTTCTTGTTTAAACAAGAGAAACTTCAGTGTAAATAACATCTCGTCACACAAATGCGTTTTTGTCCTTCCACTGATGTCAGAACAAAATGAAGGATGATATTTGTGGGGAAAACAAAACCAAACCAAATCTCTTTCCTAAAACCAACAGAGGGAGCACAAACCTTTGGGCTTTTGTGAGACTTTTAAAAATCAAAGGTTGTGTCTACCACATCTTACCTTTCCAGTGAGAGCATGGCAGGTTTAAAAGCTGTAGAAATATTTTAATTCTTAGAAACTTCTTCCGTTGACTGCAACACCTTGCACAAATTTGGGATTTAGCTAGTTGTGTTCAGTATGTTCCTGCTGTTGCAAAGGACCGGTTTGTTCTCTGGAGCAAGGAGGCACCGTATTTATTCTTCTTGTCCTTCAACTTTCCACAGAATTTTTTCAAATACGAACGTAAAATTTACCTGCCCTCCTCCCTTGACACCACCCTTTGGCCGTGCCCACCGCTGCCATGGTGCTGCTCCGCAGCTCAACAAGCTCCGCTCTCTCCTTCTGCCGAGTGACTCACAGCATGGCCGGGAGTCTGCTTTTCCCACACCTCGTTGTGCAATGTCCCTTTTGAACATCTGAGTGAAAATATCATCTGTTAGAAATGGAAGGCCCAAGTACTCTGCAAGTAAAGCACGAAGATGGTCTGGCTCCTCCTCTCTCTGTAATAGGCTTTATCCTTTCACCCTGTTTTTTACAGAGGAAGCAGCACCATTTCTGTTAGTTATCTAACTAGAGCATTTTGGGGTTTTTTTTTGGAGCTGCTGAAGGACAACTGGCCAGGTTCTCCAGTGGTGTAAGTTAGTATAATTCCATTAAAATCAGTGGAGCTACAGAAATGAGATGGTAACATTGCTGTCCATTAAAGTTGTGTTTGGATGTCTTTCTAGAAGACACGCTCCAGTTCTAGCACAGCTCATTTGGAAAGATATAGGGCATGAATGTCTGTGCTATCCCAAATGCAGGACAGACGTGCAGTCAGACAGTCGTGCCCAGCAGCACAGGAGACCTCCTCCCCCTTCTCACCTGGTGTTTGAAGTCCGGCAGATCTCCATGTGCGCCAGGGCATTGTGCAATGTGTAGCTGTGCGGTTTACTATGAAACTTTGCCTTTTTTTTCCATAGTTGTGCAAGGTTCGGGCCTCTATCTATTCAGACATTTAAAACAAGTGACCAGATGCTGTAGGCTTACAAAAGCACTACACATAGCCAGCTGTGCCATATAAATCTTAGACTTCTTTTTTTTTTTATCATCAAGCTGTGGTTTGTTTGTGGTGTCTCATTTTTCCATCAGCTAGACATTCCTGTCCGTGCTTCCCATTTATTTGTTGGGATCACATAAAAACGTAGCTTTATTTATGCGTATGCTCTAATCCAGAACATAAACTGCTGCAGCCGACTCATCATGTATTGTCTGAGGGAATGCACATCGTAAAGCGCATACGTCACAGCGAGAGGTTTCTTATAACTCTGTGCAGTCCTTTTAACTGGATCTCTGCTTTGGCCATCTGTTCTTTAATATTATAATGAATACTTCACACTTATCCCTGCTTTTGTTTGAGGATCTCTCACTTCTTTTCAAAGGTGATTAAGTATTATTATTATCTCGGTGTTTCAGACAGTGTAACTGAGGCACAGACGAGTTGGGTGACTTGCCAAGATGATCTGTTCGGCAAGTGTTAGACTTGCACCTTCAACTTTCTGTTTCCTATTCTTCGTTGCTTTGTACAGTTGCAAGTACACTTTCAGTCAGCCTGCAGTAACACGTCGTATCATTCAACCTGTTCTTTGACCCAAATGCTATCATTTGGGTTGAACAAATATTCTCTAGTTCGGCTACCAGCATATCACGGTGCCTGGATACACTACAAAAACCCGGGTAGATTTAAGCACCTGCAAATAGTCTCCAAAAAAATCTCTCTGTTAAAGTTCTCCAAGTAGTTCAAGACTGGTGCTGACATTCCCGAGGGCTCAGGTTTAGCACCGAGTGCAAGTAGGTGATGTTTGGGGATATATTTGAGTAATTCGTTGCCTACGTGCCTTGACTAAAGTGCCTGTAGAATTGGCCTAATGAAGAAAGAAAAGGTTCGTGATTTGTAAATTGCATTCTCAAATCAAATGCATCAGTTTGGCCCTTCTGATGTTTTTGTTGGTGTTTCCAGAGGCAACTTAGCTGGATGGTGTTTAGATGCTTTTGTTTACCTGCAACAGAGTATGCAGGTAAAGACGTCTGTACAAAAGCAACCATGTGCATTACAATCAGGAGCACTGAACTGCAAGAAAATGGAATTCAATCAGTGAACATCTAGATTAGGCAAATTGCAAAACATTCCTGTGTAATGTTAGGAATGGGCTTTCAGCACAGCAGCTCTGCCTTCGAAGGCTTGCTTCTGTGATTCCTGATAAAATCAGGCAAGCTTCATTGATCATCCCCTCCACAGATACAATAACTAGAAATGGAGAATAACCCTAGTGCTGCCAGGATTGGCCTGCTTCCCCCTTAGCTTCGAAGGTAGAGGGCTTTAAAATAAAGACCAGATATATTGCATATGCGTCTCGAGGAAACAAAAGGCTTAAATTTTGTCTCCATTTCAACGCCACTCATTACCAGAGCGTCTAATGTGCTTCCGAGCGTGATTAGCTCTAGTGAACCTCTGTCAGTCACCTGCTCTTCTCCCACCCTGGGTTGCACATGACTTTGTGTGACCCTTGAGTACTTTTGTCTATGTCCTGTCACCTTTGGATGAGACACCGACCTCCAGCGACTTCCTCTCTGGGTGAGCCAGAGGGGCTCGGAAAGGGCAGGCCATGACCCAGGTACGCCACAGCGTGGTTGGGATGGCGAATGTGGGCTGTAGAGTACAGCCGGTGACCCGCTGATGAAACTGAAGTGATTCAGAGATTGGGGTCAATGGCCTGAGGCTGCAGCCCAGCCACAAACTCTGTGAATTAATACTACTAGGTGTTGGAAGTGAATAGATCACAGTCATAGCTGAAATTTGTCCACACATTTATGAGCAATTGACAGGCAATTTTGTGGAATAAATAGGTAAATAGCTGCGTGGAGTGCTATTTCTAGAGAATTTTCCAATTGGAGAAGGGTCAAAAACTGCAGAGAAGTTTGTTTGCGATAAGACAACCGCCTCAAGGCTGCTGGCGAGCACTGCACTGCCATCGTGCCACTGTTCAGTTAACGAAGGCGCCATACTAGAGATTAACTGTTTTGATCTGTGCATCCATCCAGCAGAGATGGTCTTGGTAGTGTTCAGCTGATGGGTGGCCCAAGATAAATGTACTCTCTGTGTTTCTTTAGCAGTCCCTCTTCATGAGTCAGTGCCCTGGCATCTGCTCCCAAACTGTTCCCATCCTGTTCAGAAAACTGACCTGCATATAGATTGGTCTTAATGATCAAATGTTTAAAAATTCATTGCACAAGAACAGCTGAAAGCAGTTGATTGGTTTGAACTTTATTGTATGCACCTTGATTCCCAGATCTGCAGTAAAGGGGAAGGTCAGCTGGTAAACATTTGAGCATTTAAAAATAAAAAGGGATGGATTTCCCGCTACCCGGGCCTTTTATGTTCAACCTCAGTACAAACCTGGATGTACTGAGGTATTTCTCATGTGTATGATTTAAATCCACCTGGACACTGTGGGCCACATCTTCCCTCAGCTGGTGTAAATCAGCATAGTTCCTTTGAAGTTAATGAAGAAAAGCTAACTTTGCGTCAGCTGAGGATCTAGCCCAGTGTTACTGTAACTTATTATTTCAAGAATCCACAGATATTCCTGAGAAACAGCATAGTATTTAGAAAGACGAAGTTCCTGACCTGATTATTCCAAAAGCACAGTCTTTCAAGACATTAATTGCCCCAAGTTCCCTGTGACAAGCTGAGCTGGAAATCTCAGTATGGGGTCAGACTTAAAGTTATACATTAGGGCTCAGAGGGAATAATATATCAAGAGAAAACAAAATAGTCATTAATGTTCTCCCCGCTTCTTGATGGTTCATCTTTATTTTATTTTAAGTATAAAACTCAAATATATTTTAATTTTTATTCTTATTATAATATGGAAAAATCAAAAGCATCTTTATTTAGTGTCATAAAATAGTGGCAGAGCGCAAGAGTGGCAAACACTATCCGTTTTATCAAAGTACTTGCCACATTTGAAAACCTGACTAAGACTAGGGACAAACCTGCCGTAAATCAGATTTTCAGGCAGATTGCATATGAAAAAGTTGCATGGGTACATGGTCGGGGAGCTGATCCCAGGAACTTTAGGAGGGCAGGAACAGTGATGGAAAGAGGATTTGCCGTTTGGGAACCCGATTGTTTTTCCTTGATTGGCTTTCACCATAGGTGGGAGATACCCAGAGCTTACCCGACCAGAGGATGCGGCTGTGTGATAGCAAGTTGCTCGGCACTGCCATGAATCAGTAAATAAATACAATGTGTTCTGTGAAGACATCTGTAGTTTGTCAGGCTAATCAGTCCAGGAGCGATAGGTGATGCACATTACTCTGTCTTTGATCCCACTGCCCTAGTGCGTATTTTTCTCTTAAGTCACAGGAACAAGCCTTAATCATTCACACCTCTTAGGACACCACGCTCATGGCACCCATCCCATTATCCTCCCAGGAAGGGGTAATTCCCAGCAGCGCTCTTCTGCTTTGGTTGTGCTACCACGAGGCAAACATCCCTTGGGGAACATAGACCAGGTGTAGCAGCATCTCCCTGGCACTTCTTCAGGCCCAAAAGCACGTGTTGGGGAGTTATGGTCCTGCGCACAGGACCAGCTCAGTCCCGCATCAGCTCTTTCAGGCAGGATTTCAGCGGTGTCAGGCACGGGGCTGAGCTTCACCAACCCCACTCCCAGCGATGCTGGGGGAAAACTTCTTAACTTTTGGTCTGCAAAGTCCAGGTCAGTTCTTAGCAGCTCGAGCTCCAGGATTTATTATTGCTTTCTTCCAACAAATACACGAAATTCACTTTGGTTCAACTCATTCAAGCATGGCAACTCTAATAATGATGTTTTAATAGCGTCTACAGTGTTAAAGTTTGTTGAAATCTGATATCTGACACTAGCTAATATAAGCAGTATCATCCCCTTTTTAATAAAACTGTTACTTTAATGAGGAACTCAGTTGTACTTTACTGATAAAGACTAATGATTTTAAACATGACTTTTTCCGCCTGTATTTGTGATTTTCATTTTAACCAAGATTACTCTGTTATTTCAGCATACAAGCAGTAATGTTCTCCCATCTAAGTACATTTTGTTCACCTCAGAGAATTTAGGTAACTAATTATCCAGAACTACTGAGGCGGTTACTGTTTGCTTCCTGTTCTATTGCATAGTAATATAAGTTTTCTGTAATGGAACAAAAATAATCCAAATTCTTTGCTCTGTATTCCAGTGGCTCCCTTTTAAAATGCTTGGTTATGTTGCCTGCAAATTTTTTTGTAATGAGTACTCTGGATCAGCTTAACAAGGTTAACATTGTTTTGGGGGTTGCAGATGTGGACTTTACATCGGTTTTAATGAAATCAAGCCCAAAAGAGGCTCAATAAACAAATGACAATGTTTGGAAAAGAGAGGAACTCATTTCCTTTGATAGGGTGCAGGGAATTTAACCAATCTGTGTTTATAATTACTGTCTGGTTTAGTTAGTGCGAAAGAATCTACTTGTTACCAATTTATAAATAAACAAACTAGACCTGCTTTTTCCCATTCTGCAGCAGTCTTCTTAGAGTTTATTTTCTTTTTATTTGACTACAGAGCACTTACTGTACGCTTAATGCTTAAATTGTTTTGTTTTTGTTGTTTTGTCTTTTAAACATATCTGCTACTTTTGAAATTCTGGAATGTTTCGCAAAATTTGCACCTTTCCTACTAAATACTTTTACTCTATCAAAACTATCGTCGTTAGTTAAAAATAGTCAGGGGGTGGAGGGGTGGGAGGGGAGAAATCTGTTGTCCACATCTTGATCCTTGGTAATTTACCAAAGATATCATTTTTCTTGGCAGTCTTCTATATAGACTGAGTTGCTACTGCTTAGTTAATTGTAAACCAAAATCAAATTAACAGCCTTCGCAGGTTTTGGCTCCTACAAATGTGGAATTCTAAGCAAATTAAAAATCCAACATTTGGACCGCCTAAAATGACGCAGTTTACTATCGTGGAAATTAGAGTCTAAATTTTCAGTTACATAGTGCTGCAGACACCTTTAATAGATCTAATTTTTGTGTAGTTCTTTGAATCTGTAGCCATGATTTACGATTCCTTCTCTTCTTAATTCTTTCCATGAAATATGCAGATTTCATTTTAAAATCTCTTTCCATTTATTTCGAAATGAAGGTTCATTTCAACTTTGCACCAGCCCTAATTAGCCATAAGATACTTTTGTGTTTTTTCATTTATATACAAGGAAGTCATTTAAATTGCAATTTCTTGCTATCTAACGGTAGTCACAGAGGTACAGCGTTATTTAGCAAGTGACTGTTTTTGTTCCTTTGCATAACTTTGTGTTTTTATGATTTTGTGAATTCTTTGTAGTTACCACCAGGTTTTTTTAACTGGGATGTGAGTTTACCTTTGTTTTGGAAATTGCATAAATCTATCAGGAAATTCTGAAAAAATCAATAAACTAATTTTATCGTTAGAGATGTGTAAAGCAGTAAGCACTTTCCAGATGTGGCTGGGGATAGAAGCAAAGAAAACTGCTCTGTTCGAGGAGAGGAAAAACTGTTGACATTTCTTTGAAGTATAATCTCTTTTGTTTATTTGGGTTTTAATAGCTTCCAGCAGTTAGCTGCATATTTTTAAACTGATGTTGCTTGCATACTTATTTTCTAAGGTTTGTGAGTGGCATTCATTGACTGCCATATGTTTAAAGGCTAACCTGTATGTTGATGAATGAATGAGATTGATGAGGAGAAGAGAGTTTTAACTAGAGATGGGTTCAAACCAAAATGCTCAATCCACGCATTACCTGAACTCTGAAACTATTTGAAATTCAAACAACCAAAGCTGGATTTCACAAAGGTTCGTTTCATTTCTGATTTCACTGCTGCTTACTCCAGAATCTGGGCGCTTAGCAAGAATTAAAGTACCTAGGTAGGAAGTCTTAACACTTTCAGTCCGATGTTATAAATTGCCATTTTTCTCCAATTGGAAACTCTCCCCATCAAAAAATTTCCGAGAAAGTAGCTAATCATACAGTGCCATGAGGCCCCACTTAAACCATTTTACTTTCCTGAAAGGCTTCTTATCAAACAAATGTCCTTGGTCTTCCCTCCACTCTAGAGTAGTGAGCATTTCCGATTGGGATCCATATGATGCCGCTCATTGATTCATGCTTGACGTTAACTAGGATCTTAAAATACTGTTCTCACTTCCTTGTGCCAGAATTGCTAGAATATTACGGAAGAATTACTTTGTTGATAGGTCACTGGAGAGTAGGATTTGTGAATAAAACCTTTCTCTGACTGCTTGCGCTTTGATGGACTATGGGTTTTTTTGGCTAAATACACAAAAGTTTTTAGATACTTAATTCCATAGGTTTTGGTGTGAAATAGGTGCCTATATATCTTCTGGAAGGCTGGACCTTATGGTCCAGCACCCACCCGAGTCAATGGGAAGCTTCCCACACTGGATGAGGCCCATTGTCTCTCTCCACCTCCTTTAGCCCATCTGTAAAATGGGAGTAGAAATACTTATCTAAATCCATAATGAGATTTCAAACTATTGGACTGGAAAGTGCTACAGAAGTGTGAAGCCCTAATGAAGAGGAGAGCAATTATCCCGAATGTATGAATTTGCAGTGTAAGAGTTTTTTAAAGAAGTCATTATGATTTCGTAGTATAAATGTACCTATTCAAAGAATGGCTTTACAAATCATTTATTACTGTAATAACAGCTATTTTGAGATGAGATATCAGGGTGCAATCCAAAGCCCATTAAAGTCAGTGGAAAGATTCCTACAGATGCTAGTGCATTTTATGTCTGTCTTTAAGCACATGCTCAATATTAAAGTCAAAGAGACTTAAGTGTCTACCAGAAGTTAAGTATTGAAACAGGTCCTAGTCCTTTGTTTCATCTTAAGCAAAAATGCTTCCTGAATGAGGCTTCGTAAGGCAACGTAAAATAACCACCCTGCAAACTCTTCTGTCTTCTTCACTTTGCTTCCTGAGCGTCTTGTCCTGGGGCACAAGGGAAATACCTGCACTGCTGGGAGTACTGCTCTGGAGTTGGCCTTGCACCTTGTACCTTACTGGCCCAGTAAATATGTGATGCATATTAAATACTAAATGAGTTATTAAAAATCTTCACGTGACGAGCAAAAAAACACACGAATCATTATAGCTGGTCTAAGTGGCTGAAAAAGGGTTGACATTGAAAAATGAAAACTATTTTGGAAAGTAAGTGGAAACTTAAAAAAAAAAAACCCAAAACACAACTATATACAAGCTCTTGACATGTCCTAATGATTTATGTAACATACTGCACGAGAATATAGTTTAATTTGATTTCAGATGCAACGCTGGCTGTTGCCAAACTCCAGCAAAGAGTAAGCATTTTGGGTTGAGAGCGACCTAATTTTTATTTTTTTTTGCTACAAAACTAAATAAGATCGACAACCAACTTCTCACTCAGTCCAATCAATAATTTTTATTACTTACCAGGATGTGATTGGCTATGAAATGTTTTCTGTGGGAAAAGTCTCTTTATATAAATCCAACGCAGCATTTCTGTTTCTAGAAAGTATTCTAATTGTCCTAAGTGCTTTAAAAGTACAAACACTAGTTATATATGGTTTGATACATTTTAATGGCCTGTGAATTCTACAAATTAACGGTCAGGGAGCTTAGCAAACAAACTTGCATTTGGTTTCTGGTTTGGAATCCATCACTAAACAATGCTTCTTACACATTAGTAATAAAATTATTCTAAATGATGCTACTTGAACAGTTGCTCTAGCTACATATTAAGATTTGCTCTGTTTTTCATGTGTTTTCCATCAAGGAAGTCTGTGGTTACCTTCCTGATTCTGCTGGACTGGAAAAACATAGCTAATATGGTGTGATCTGGAGAAAGCTTTGATGCAGGGGCTTTACAAATAAACCTCCAGATGCCATATGGTTTACATTCATCTCTCAATTTATTTCCTATAAATGTCTATTGAATATTCCATTGAACCAACACATGTGAAACTAGAGCTGGAAAAGAGAGCGAGGTATAGAATGCTTTGTGGCAGCATGTGATTATCATATTTCTTTTCCAATATTGCTACCAGCCTTAAACGCACGGTAAATTAGCCAAATGCCAAAGTTCTCAGAGTTAGGGTGGAAAATAAAGAAACAATATTTTAAACCTTACAAAAACAAACACTCCTCTCTCACATGTTGTAATGTATCTCTCACACTAGAGCTAGTTCTTCTCTGCAGTAAAACCAACTTGTGTGTTTGGTTTCTGTCATTAGAAAATTGAAGTCCAGGGGAACTCAGTTATGGGAAAGAAAATGCTGTTAAAACTTTGCAAAGGAAAAACAAATGGAGGAATGAGAAGCTTAGATGTATATTTGGGTTTGATTAACTAATACCTTGTATCAGAGCTCCCTGCCCTTAGTTTCTCTTCTTTCTGAAGTCAGGCAGTGTAACTTAAACACGTCTGACTAGCACTCCTCAGTCAATGGGCCTTTCTGAGGGCTGTATTTATTCCAGAAGAACCCCACTTCTCCAAATGGTCCTCATGGTAGAGGTGATGTCTCCAAAAGAAACTCTCCCTTTGTTATTTGAAGCTTCTCTTATCTCTGCGAGCCCCCATGCCCATCTCCTCCGGCCCCTGCTCCAGGTGCTTGGCTATTGGAAGTTATATCTGAAAATTAAGAGACCCCATCTGGGTACAGATGAGGAAAAAAGCTTCTGTCAAGATGAGCTAATTTGTTTTACAGAGCTAAGCTTTTCCGTTACCCCACTTTAACGAACTTACCAGCTTGGACTTTTAGTTTACGTTGATCAAAGGAGCGTATTTCTGTGCTGCATATAGAGGAGCTTCCCTCTCCATCCAAGACAAGTTGGTTTGCATTTATGCGTGCTTCTGTCTGAGACTGAATGTAAATTTCTCACCTACACAGACTGTCTACATAAGGCCTAAAACCCTCTTAAGACCTGCTTATGCCTTACCAAGTTTATTAGCTCAAATACCATAGGCAGGAAATCTTTTGCCCTTAACTCACTGAAACTGTGGATTTATCTGGAGGAGTCGATCCTTAACTGCATATAGCCTGTGCTGGTCCTCTCTAAGTAAGTTTATTTTACCCAAGGAACATTGTCTGAATGAATCTTCAGATCACTCGCCCAACATAATAGAAAATTACTATTATTCATCTGACTTTATCATACCAGATTGAAAAGCTTCAGGTCAGCAGCAGAAAGTCCTATTCAATGTAGCTGAAAAAACAGGCTTCGTTATAATGCGAGTTCCATAAATAGCAAAAACAGTTAGGAAAGCAAACCAAATCCACAGATGAAAAATAAGGTAACTAGATTTTTTACTCCATGCATCATCCTCTTATGTTCCACTGAGACTAGGCTGGGAAATCCTATATTTAACATACTAAACTTTGATGTCTTCTACAGGGATATTACTCAGATATGTTTGCTTGAAGAGATGACTGGAAAAAAATCTCTTTGTTTATCCTCAGCCATAAAAGATGTTAGAGACACTTTGCATGTATTTTCCATGGGTTTTTTTAAATTATTATTATTATTGTTATTATTATTATTGCAAAACAGAAAATGCCAGATGCTGCTGGGCAGAAACCTTAAGAGTTTCCTTTGAGAAAAAAGATGTTGGATTATTAAAATTAAAAAGGCCAGAAAAACAAACTCCTACATAGTCACAATGGCCGCGCACAGGTTCTGACAAGAGTATTGTATTGCTAAGAAATTTGTCAAAACAACTTGCATTTAAGAGAAAAACAAACTGCTGGCAAGCAGATTATATTATATATTAGTGTGGAAATGTCAGTCCTTTCCTATTCAACTCCAAATGCAATAAAAGAGGACTTTTTACTGTTCCCATGTACAGTAAATGTAATAATTTTCATTTTTGTGAAGTGTTATCATTTCTACTAAATTTCCTCTCAGTGACTCACCACAGTTTCTTTTCTTGGCAGTTTGTTACTACACTGTCCTCTTGGATGCAAAAAAAAAAAAAAGGAAAAAGGAAAATAAAGATTTCAGTATAGGATAGAATGAAGATTTTTCAACGTAATAAGTAAGAAATGACAATTTTGACGCATCCTTAACATGTCCTATCAGTTTTGAGAGGCATGAAGCAGGGCTGCAAGGGGCTGAGCCCACTTCATCCCGCCTGCCAGCTCCCCTATTCCGCCACTCAAGATCTCATCCTGGACAACCTTTCCTTCTAATTTGTCCTTTAGTCTTTAAAGTACTGAATAGCTCCCAAATACACAGGCAGCATGACGTGCTCTATTTTAAAATTACTCTCTCACCAAGTACCAAAGGAATCCTGGAATAAGCACATCAAAAAGCGAGGATCCAAACCCAAGTCTTTTCTCCCTTTGGCTTCCCATATCCCCACTGCATGATCCCATGTGGGCCCTTGACTGATGCCTTCATTTCAGCCCCAAAAGCTGTTTTGCTTGCCTGTTCCCTACCTCTCCAGCTTCGGATCTCTGGGCAGCAAAACTATTTTAAAAAGTACCGCTCCTGTTTGTTCTCACTCCTATTTTTTTTCCCAAAGCCAAATCCTGCTGCTGTTCCCATGCGCTGAGCGGTTGGGAATGAGAAACCATCCTGAAAGGCTGGGTGGAGCCTGTAGCTGTTGTGCTGGTGTCCCGGAGTGGATGTGAGTCCTACGCCCAGGCGAGGAGGGTGACGAGTCAGCAGTGCCGTGGCTTTGCTTACCTGTCTTCACCCAAACAGAGATGGCTTCCATTGACAAGGCGGGTGGGGGGGGTGTGTGTGTGCCCAATTCTGGTGTGTCTCGCGAAATCCACTTCAAGCCTGATGTCATAACCAAGCTAACTGGGTTATAGCATTATAAATGAAGCTTGCATTTTACCCAAAAAGCCTGTGCTTGTGCTCAAAGCAGTGCTGTTCATTTTTTTGCACTTGCGCAGTATTGGGCAGGATACAACCAGGACACAGCACTAAAGAAATGTCATAGAAAGACTGTGGATGTGGAACAACAATCGCATAAATAATGTTGCTAAAAACAAGGCATTCTTATAAAACTAAGCTTAAATAAGTTTGACTTGTGCGGAGCCCCAGGGTCATGGTGGCCTTCATCGTGGGTGATCTTTACCTCTCCCACCATCAACACTGCTCCTCTTTTGGCCAGGAGACTCTCTCCATCATTGTGAAATTTCCAGGGCAGCAGCACTCTGGCATTTCCCGAGCTGCCATTTGGTTTCAACAGCTCCGTAGCTGTTGCGTAAGTTTGTACCTCTTGTTTTGTACCTCCTAGGGTTCAGACATGTGCTGCTTAGAAATAATTATATGGGTTACAAATGTTTTCTTACATTCTTCCATGGTGGTCAGCCAATTATTCATATTCAGCTGGTATATTAAAGCCATTCTAGGTGTTTTCTCATGCATGTTCGAGGTTTTCAGACACATTCTTCTATGATCACGCAGGAACGATGGCTCTGCTGCTGTCTTTGTCCTTAGTGGAGCCTGCCAAAGATCTCTTCCCAGAATGATCGTATTCAGCAGAAGCAGCATGGAACAAACTCTCCAGCCTGCTAGGAACCGTGCTCTCCCCTGGACAGTTTCCTTAGTTAGAGAAAAGGAAAAACATCCCAGGGTCACTCCCCACACTACCCATTAGACACATGACTTTGGGAATAGCCTATTTGGGAGCTTCAGCATTTAGGAATGGGAGGAGTGAGCACAGAGATGTCTCCTGCCTCTCAGAGCCACAGAAGAAGGTGGCACTGTGTCCAAGGTAGAGAAGCGGGGAGAGAAAGGAGCGGTCCATCTCTTGACACTAGGCAGATGGGGAGAAAGAAGTGGAATTTTTTTTGCTATGCTTGCAAAAGCGTGAATTCAGCCAGGATTTACACTCTTACCTGCCTCTTTCGTCACTTAGTTCAACACTTTATTCTCTATGATCCCAATTAGCTGTTGCTTAACAGTAGAAGCACTGAAATTCAGAGGAGACTACATTAAGCCTCTCAAAGTTTGGCATAGCCAGAAGTTGTCAGTTTTCACAGTGTTTGGCAGTCCAGCGTGTATCTTGTGCCAAGACTTGCTGGTTTCCACAAGTCACATTTTTTCTGCTCATCTGGCCTATGGAGCAAGTATGAATTCTCAGAGCATGGCAGATGGAGACAGGTAAAGGGAAGGAGATAAAAATCATAGCTATGTCCGTCAAAACACTGTGACTGTTTTCAACTTTAATTTATTATATAGCTGAAATTTTACCTCCTTACTCCCAGGACACTATCTGTTGGCATCATAAAAGGCTTCTGGGATTACAGAGGACTTTTTTAATCTTGTGAAGCTCTTGCTGGAGCTAATTGAATATCTGGGGAGCACAGAAAGAGAAGATGAACACAAATCTAAAGCTTAGACTCTAGTTCCACTGCTGTGTTGTGAAGATCATCTGCTCCCTTGAAAACATAACCTAAATCAATGAGTTACTTAGCAGAGCATGGACTGGAGTAGAAGTCTACTTCATACCAGCGGGAGATGTGACAATCATAGCCTGCTTTCATGCTTACTCTGGTGTTCAAATCTTCCTTGCCTTCATTGACCTCAGGCCTTTAACAAATAATTAGTCCATGAAAAGGTTAATCCATGAACTGCAGGAGAAGAGAGGAAGCCTGTACACTTTAAAGAAATATTTATGCTGAAAGGTGGGATATGCTCTTAGAGAGCTGTGTATTCACCTATATGGGGTGATTCCTGTCCAGGACATGGTTCTAACCACTAACCTACCAGGAAAAACATCAGGTTTTTAACCATAACTCATATAAATTTTGAAGGAGGAAAGGGAGGGGGTGGAAGGAATTAATGTTTGTCCTCTTCTCCCATCTTGAAAGGAAGGGCTTGAATGTTTCACTTCAGGGCTGTGGTTCCTCAGTAGAGCTTGCTTTGCAATCCAAATTAAGTTGCCTGTCTTCCTGAAAGTGGTGGGATTTAGACAACAGTTCCCATTGACTGGCTAATTGCTGGTATCTGTTGAGCTCAGTCCTGCTGGATATACAAGAGACTAGAGACCTAACTTCAATGTTGTCCATTTTGCCATATGGCAGAGCACCTACAGCTGTGCAACAGTAGGCACCTAAAATCCCCTTTATAGGCAGATTTGGGTCTTTGTGACAAAAGAGATTCTGCAAAGAAAGCTGATGACGCAAAGTTCTTCGGAGGTACAATATAGCCTTCTTTTCCTCTTTTCCAATGGCCAGCACAGAGACAAAGTTTCACTTGGTGTTCGCATCAGGCCTAACTGAACCACTGTGATGGACTTACCAGAGAGCCATCACCCACAGGGAATTTGTAGAAGTGCTAGGTTTTCTTTACTTGCATTTTCTTTTCAGTACTAATTGAAGGAAAAGACAAGGGAAGGGATAATACTTGATCAGCAGAAACAGGAGTTGTCTCCCTGGACATAGAGCCAGACAGATCTAATGAGGAGGGCACAATATATTTATATGGACCTTTTTCAAAGTGGAACCACACTTAAGATATTGATTTCCACTGGCATGCAAAATGCTGATATCTACAGGCAATTATGTCACTGCTTTATTATTTTATTTTTTAAATAGATTTTCTACATAACAGGGTAGATCCCTAGTTCTCAGCCAAAAGAACCATCTTAGTAACATGCAAGGGACTGTGGGTTTGACTGAAATCCAGCTGGAGCACAAATTTCAAATCCAATTAATTGTAAGCAATATCTTTAAGGCATTTGAAGAACTGTGTCTTGCTTAAAATTTCCCAGTCTGTAATACATATACATTATATACAATAGTGCATATTTATATATATACGCTGTATACATATATATCTCTCTATATATACATCAGGTCCAATCCTATATACAGTAATTTTGAACTTGAATGAAAACTATTGTGAGCTTTAGGAATGTGTATTAGACTGCCTGCTCACATGATAAATTCATGATATGGCAGTTGTACACTTCAATTATTCTGTCTACTTCAACTGTTCATCTAATATTTTGTAAAAACTAACATAAAACACGCCGCTATAGGGTTGGATTCAAGTCATGTCCAAACTGGAATAATTCAGGGCTACCCATGCCCATCCACTTTGGCCCATGAGCTGCTGATAGTTGCCTCATGCAGCTTTGAATTCCACAGCATAAAAGATAAGACCTGCAGTCACAAAAAAAACAACTATTGTTTTTTACTAAACTAACCCCAAATCCCTGTTTTCCCAGGAAGCAATCACTGCATTTAGTTACAACACAGGAAAATGAATGTCCACCCCCCAGAAACACGAGGAGAATGCTAGAACACAGACAAACCAAATTGCTATTATTCATTATCTACATTATTGTTCAATGCGTAGACATCAAGTGCTCTAGAAATTTGACAGCTAGATTTATGACTAGATTGAGAGAAAAGGGCTCGTCTTTATAACAAGCGGCAAATGGGTGATTTATAGGCATGCTAACAACTACTACTCGGAAAGGTTGGTGTGGTGGAGTGTGTGTGCCAGGCTACAGACCTGAGAGGCGAATGTGCCAGAACAGTGATTTATGGTTAAACTACAAGATTCTATTGTTTTTCTTTTTATTTTGGGCGAGCCTGCCCAGTTGCATGTACCCATTCCATTCAAATGGGCCTAATAGCACATCTGCCATCCGTCTCTCCGGTTACGTTGTGAGCTCTGTGGGGCCTGAGTTACTTCTTACTAGCTTTTTCCCTGGGTATAATAAAATGTGCCTTCAGCTCTACGGGTGTTTAGTTGACAGTGGACCATTTCAGGCGCTGACGGTGTGTAGGATGCTTTACGCTGTGCTGCAGCTCAGCACCACAGAAGTTAGTGATGAGGCTGAAATGCAGGTTTGCCATCCTACCAAAACCTCCTTTTCCCCTGGTTAGTCCATGTCCCTGGAACAAGCAAGCGGCAGCGCTGGGGCTTGGCTCCCACCCCCTTCCCAGGATCCTGGGTGAGCTGAACAGGTTTTCCCCATTTCCCTGCCCTGCTCTATACACTTGCTGGAGCAGTGCAGCCTCTGAGTGCCCATGTCTGATCAGCGTGTGGCTGCTGATACGGGCAGACACCTCCTCAGTGCACTTGAAGGTTTTTCTAGCGGTTCTTGCCTCTGCTGGAGTCAGGCACAGGGACCCCATTGCCGCACGGCTGGGTGAGGAGCCCAAGGCTCACAGCCACCCAAAATGCTTCTAACCCCTAAGGTTTAGACTACTGCTGTGGTCACCATTGAGATTAGCAACGGTGGTATTGTCTTGCTGTGCCTTTAATTTCCTATTCATGAGTCTGGATTTCCAGGACAATTTAGTTGCCTTTGTACTGAGATAAGCAATTTGTTTTATCTTTGCCAGAACGGTTGTCTTGGACTTCCCTCCTAGTCATCCCAAGGGTGATGACATATTCATATGACATCTGAAACAATGTATGCAAGATTACCTGACCACAATTTATCGGGGAAATGGATGAAAAATGCTTTCATTTAACTGATTAACATTTAATTAACATTGTTAATTAACATTGATTTTAACTTTTTCAGCTGAAGTGTAACACTTAACATTGACCTTAACTTTTAAAATCAAAGCAAGGTGCTCAGAAAGCCTGGAGAAAACCATGATTGATATTATGCATTATAATCTAGCTGTATGTGATCTGTGTTGAAGTTATGGAGTAATGTGCATTGTACCATATAAAAGTCTAATGATAGTTAATGTTAGTTAATTAAGATGAACACTGAATGGTATTACCCTGTCTCATATGGGTATTAACATCGTATTAGAGTCTAACAAAATATTATTTTAGTTAAAACCACATATAGTGACTCAGTCTAGATTCTCTCTGAACGAAATGAATTCTGAATCCGATTAAACCGCCTATTTCAAAACCATATGATGCTCCTGGATCTCAACACAGCAAATAGGAAAACAGGCTATAGTCTAATAGGATAAATGGGTCTTCTTTAATAAGGAAAAATAAAGAGATAACTTTATACTTATGTTTAGGAATTCTAGGACCATGAAGCAGAAATCTCCAGCCTGCTGTTGCAGTAAAATGCATTACATTATTCTGTTCATAAGCTTAGCAAGCTCCATTTTCAACTGATAAGGTTTTTTCTTATGCCTTTTCACATCCTCCCATCCTGAACTCCTCCTAATGAACCGCTAATCCAGAACGGCATTTCTACTGTGGTATACAAAAGGCACGATCAGCACTGCACTGGATCCTGGGACAGCCCTGTGCGTTTTCACTGATCACAGAGCAATGTCAGCGTGCTCCTGTCTTGCCCCCCGAGTACCATAGGGATGAACTGAGCATTTAGCTTTTTGTAATCTCGGGTGTATTCAGCTACAAGAGGTCACAGCCCCTTAAAGCGGGTTCAAACCACTGATTGGTACATTATATACTATTGAGGCAGATCAAAAAGTGCCTTTTTTCTCTCTCCACTCCTGCGTTGGAGACATACCTATACACACAAACATGCAAGGGACACCGCTACAGACAGGATCTCTCTCCTTTCCTTGCATTCATGAATGCAGGGCAGGGCATCAATTAGATGTTCATAGTCTCAGGCAAAAAGCAGTATCTAAAGAGAGGTAGAAACACGCAGAAATGCAAGTGTACCTATATCCTTTAAGCAAATGAATATACATGTGGTATTAAGTGTGAGAAGGATTTAAAGAGACCGTATTGCACCTTTAATTAGCAGGTGGTACTTCTCAGCATTGTAAAAGAGATGAGCCCTGTTAAGTGATCTGGAGACAAGCATAATGACTTTAGCATTGAGGTTATGAAGGGTATTTCTATAAAGACAGAAGTAGTAAAACAGCCAAACTCTTCATACAGTCGTATTTACTCTGCATGCTCTTATCAGCAGAACCAGGTGGTCACAGGTTGGTTGGTGCAGCCATGGAAGTGAAGCAAGGACCAAACTTCCCAAAGCAAACTCGTATTGTCAGAGCCTGTGGAAAGGGAGGTTGAAGAGGAGATGGGAGTGGGAGTGAGAGCAGAACTCACGCTGGCTGGAGCAAATGAGGAAGGCAAAGAGCAGCCTGTATCAGATCAGATTCTATTTGAAAAGAAAGTTGAGGTCTGTGGATTGCAGGCAAAGCTTATTTCTTGTTCTTTTCCATCTGAGCCAAAGTCTCTATGTCTGGGCACCTTTCTTCAGTACCCTTCATTTCTATGGCCATTTCTTGCATACCATTGACTCCAGATGGTTTAGGAGTATGTTACAAATTTTGCTGAAACATGTTTGGCCAAGAAATGGAATTGCCATTACAGTTCCAAGCATACTCTTAACTCCAAGATGAACTAGTGCTTTCTGCTGCATGGTAGGTGGTAGATAAAACTTGTTCCTTCTTTCATGAAACTGAGAAAACCAGGGGTTTGTATCTTGGCAGGTAGGTGGCACCTCCAGCATCACAAAATCTTCCTACCACATGATGATATCTACACTGTGCCTCTCACCATTATCATGTTTTGAAGGCCACAAGGAGCCTTTTACCTATGGATGAGCCAGAGAATTTCAGGAAGAGAAGCTGCATCAATTTTGAGAGTGTTTGTGTCAAGAGAAGCTTCACAGCGAGATTTGATCCTCAAATGTACCAGCATTACAGCAATGTCCATGTTGAGTTTCTGTCAGCTCTTACCTCCTCGGACTGTCCCTCAGTGTGATTTTTGAATGGCACTGTAAAGTACAGGACCCAGGTGCTGTGCTACAGAAGATAATATTCTGAGGGTAGTGTCTGACCCCTCTGTGAGCTCTAAAGGCAATTGTGTTGGTAACTTTGCATTTGCCTGTGGGGCTCTCTCATAATTAGGCTATTCATGAGCTATGGGGGTTGCTTTCTACTTGTGAATGCCTTTTTTTCGCTTTGACTTATCTTTGATTCTTAGGAATTTATGCACTTTTATTCGCTTCAGAATCCAGTAATGTACAAATCTCTTTTTAAGATCTGCAATATATGCATTCACCCCATGGGATGCCTCCCTGGGCCCTTATTTGTTTTTTGTGTGTAAATATGCACAGTGGCCTCACTGCTGCTCACACATGAGAAGGGATCACACTGAGGTGACTGATTATGAATGAATTAAAACCACCAATTGGCATTAAAGGTCACATCTTTATTAGAATTATTCATCCAAATACAATTAACTGCACACCAATCTGTGGGCAGGAGGAATGGAGGCTCTCTGTGAGTCTGACTTGATCCTGACCCAACTTACACCAACAGCGTTGTCATCATCTTGAATAGAGCTTCTTCCAACTTATGGCAGAAACACAACTCACCTTCCACAGCCTCACTTCTTCCCCGCCTCCCAAGGGCAGCACAAAGGAAGGAAAGAAGAAATTAAGACTCTTGGTCTTGAGGGAATGAGGTCTGTTTTCTTTTTCTTTCTTTTTTTCCCCTATTCTGTTTCATAAGTGACTTCACCCTTACCCCGTTGGACAAAGTTCCATCAATACACTTGCTGTGGATGGACTGCATTTCTGTGGCAGTCACTCAATACAGTAACAGGGTGATGCACTGAAGGGAGAGCAGGAAGATAAAAACAAATCAGCGGCATTAGACTGATGAGTTCACGAGGTTATTTGTGCCAACCGGTTGACATTAAGGCTTATTCCCCAGGGACTTCATGTAAACCATGGTAAATGAAACCTAGGACGGAACCATGCATAAGAATCTGAAAAGCAAGTGAGCATCAACTTTAAAAAGTGAGGGGAAAGATCAAGTAGAAAGAAAATAGGTAGACCGTTCACTGGGGATAGGAAGTAGAAAGCTCCGATGAGCCAGTTATTCCGCACTGAATGCCACATAAGCACTCTGTCACCTGCCTCCAAAGTGTCCAACACTGGTTGCTCCCAGAGGCAGTCTATGAGATTGCACAGACCCTAGCGCAGATTATTTATGTTGCAGAAACAGCTTTGCTGAAGTTTACATGGTCCAGACTTGGAAGAGAGTAAGGTTCGCATGTAATATCCCTTATTAGACCAACAGATGTGGTTATACAGGTTCTTCTTCAGAGCTGAAACGGAAGCAGCAAACCTGCATGTGCCCAACAGCAGGTCTATTTTTTTCAAATATATCAGTTGATCCAATAAAAGACATTACTTAGCCCAGCAAGCCTTGCCTTGAGAACATTTATGGTAGCTCTTATATTCCTGTAACTGGGGACTTCAAACCACTTTAAAAACATTACACTAGATAGTATCACACCATCTTTATTTGGAAGTTAATTATTACTTTTTATCATCTTTAAAATGTGAGGAAACAGAATTGAATAGACTTATCCAAGATAAAATAGGAAGTCTGGAGAAGAAATCAGTCCTGGTCCTTCTGTCATACAGAAGGGGTAAGTCAAATATCTCTCCAGAAGTCAATTTTCCTTTATGCCACAGGAGTTAAATAGCAGAATGCATTTAGGTTTTTTTCAGGGCCATATGATGAATTTGAAAGTTTGTCCTCAGTATGGTGAAGTTAAAGTAGCACAAAACTGCCTGTACAGAGCAGAGTGAAAGCTTTAGGTGTTCCTGATTTGTAATTGCTCTTCATTCTTAGATGAGAATTATGATGTTAATTTTAGAGGTTTAAAAAAAGAAGGAAACTTTCATTATCATACTTAATGGCTACATGTTATTCAGTGATCTGCAGCCTTTCTGGGTGCTCTGTCATTCCTGATATTTGAAGACAAAACTATGCTCTTTCTCCTCCAGAGAGACACAGATACACAAGTAAACACAAAATGAGATACAGGTACTGTGTTGCAACCTCTTCACATCTATTTATTGATGGAGGGAACAAAGGGAGGGAAAAGATTGTGTTTTTTCAAGAACAGTTTGGAATGAGTTTTCAAGTTAGTTCACGAAAAAAAACATTTGCAAGCCTATCATTTGTTAACTGGATCTGTGCAAGCGGCTTATGAGCATGGCTTTCAAACTGTTATTCCTTATTGTCTGTCTGAATTCATCTTTCTAACCACAGGGCTCTTAAGTAATGCAATTCCCAAAGCTAAATGCACATACTGTGTGTCTGCAGATCCTCATAATGAGAGTTGCTACCATGTGCAATACCATGTAAACACCTTTCTTCCTCTAGTTTCTAGAAAAATAAAAAAGAATGAGATAAAGTTCCTATTGGTACATTTCAAATGCAAGGAATGTGTCAAAAGTCTCCCGAGAAGTCGGGTTTCCTTTATGCCACAGCAGTGAAGAAGCAAAATGTGTTTTCTTTCTTTCACTTTGTCAGAATGCAGCGCTAAAGTCTGGGGGTCAGGACCAGTGTCAAATAAACAACTTTACTGTTTTGAATTTTTTAAAGGTTGAAGCTCCAGATAAAACAACTGCCGTTTGCACACAATATGCCCTGTGATCACATGGCATGATTGATGATAAGTCAAAACAAATTTTGTTTATTCAGCTTTAAAGTGAATGTGGTGTTCAGATTTTTCTGTGGTTTTGAATGTTATTAGACAAACAAGGTGCACAGATGGGATGTAGTAAAGGTAGAGGCCTGTCTCACCAACAGTGTGGTTCCTTTTGGCGCTGCTGTGTCATCTGCAAAGCCACCCAGCCCCTTCCACCACGGGGACATTTCAGTGCTCCCAAAGTCACAGGTTTGGGTTGCCCACTTTCCCAGGGAGGCTGTGTGCCGGAGTAGGACATATCCCAGCCTTGGGGCTGGGCTTGTGGGAGCCGGTGGGTGCAGGAAGCAGCAGGGAAAGGACAAAACGCTGCATCTTTTACCCTGGTGCTCCAGCGAGCGCTGGGCACCAGGCTCTGGGTGCTGCAGTGCTGGGCTGCAGTGAGCACCCACCCACTCCAACCCACAGCACGGCCCTGTGGCCACCACTCGCCTCAGGAACTGCAGCCGTGGTTTGATATTTACCATATCGCATCCCTCTTCCCCTCCCAGCACACAAACGCTGCCCAGGCACCGTCTTGGAGCCCGTCTTTCATTCAAAGTGCTCATTCCAGGAGAGGTGTTTTCATGCAGGGCCGTGTTTCGCCACCCTTCCTCATGCCGAGTAGTCCCTTCCTTGCTGCAAGGTATAAAATGGATGGAAGCTTCAAAGACAGTTAATTCAGCTCCTCGTGGCCTCTCTGAGGTGTGAGCCGGACCTCGTGGCAGCCAGGGGGACAGCCGCAAGTGAGGAAATGTCAGCGCAGACCCTGACGAGAGGCAGAGGCAGGTCGTCTTTGTGCATGTTGGAATTCGTATTTGTGTTCATTTGTGCGCAAGAATCGCAGGGAAGAGGCCACGGCATTTCGGATGGGAGGATTTTATGGTTTTACTGCTGAGCTAAAATAGCAGGTTGAAAGTATAAAGGGAAAAAACATCCAACTGCACAGTTATTCCTCTGTTGCCTAAGAAGGCTGCGATACTTGTTTTCTTTAAAAAAAACCCAAACTTTCTTACGATTACACTGGAAAATAAAACTCGGCTAAACTTATATTTTTCAAAGAGGAAATCCAAGGGTTTTTTTTTTCTATAGCAATAGAGTTCAACTGAAAGCAACAATTGTTTTCAATTTTTCTTACAGGAAATATCATACCAATTCATTGGGAAAATACAAATGAGGTAATTTTTTCGAGAGACTCAAAGATTCCCTTGAGAAATATCAGTAATTTCCTAACACCACTATCGTTTATCCTTGGCCTTCCTTAAACATATTTTTCAAGAATTCTTAGCAGAGCTCCTTCCACTGAAACTCTTTGTGTTAGAATGAGGCATTTGTTATAAATATTAGTGCATATAATTAGATTTTACTTTGAAATCTTACATATGAAAACTTATATATTGGGATATCATAAATAGCGAGCTACTGAAAAATTAATATTTTAAAATTAAATGTTTATTTGTAAAAAGAGTTAATGCTATTTAGAGAAAAAAAGGTGATGGCTAATTTCATCCCACTTAGTGTATTGTAATTATATGATTACCTATAGAAACTTCAGAGTACGGGTTTTGAAAGATCAAAGTTAGTGAAAAGTCAGCATGTAATTAGTTTCTTGCTTTGGAGCATTAGGTAGAATTACTGCAAAGAGGCAAAACTATCATTTTATAGAGACCCTTAGGAGATTTATAATGATGGTAGACAAATATATGCATACAATATCAGTTGGTGTGCTAAAATTTAATTTTAGTGAGGAAATGTGGTTGAAGGTGATCACAATACATGGGGATGTTCTTATTTTAATATTGGTGGATGTTATTATTAGAGAATCATATCAAAAGATATGTCACCAGGGAGAAAATATCATTTATAAATCACTAATGAGTAGCAAACAGTGTTTAGCTTGGAGGTATAAGACATCTTTTCACAATGTGCATTTATGATCAAACACAAAAGATCAAGTGGGGGAAAAAATGAACGGTAGATCTATATTTTATCTTTTAGTTCTCAGCAACATTTTTGATGGTTAAATGGGGTTATACAATGGGCACATTGAATCACACCCTCCCTATACAGGCAGAAAGAGCCTTTTTTTATTTATAACAAAGAGCTCACATTTTGGCCCCCAAATGTTGTCTTCCTTTAGAAAAATTCTTAATAAATAACACCCCAGTTTTAAGACCGTTTGTACTTCAATACTTGAAGGGAGGAGGAAGTGCTGCAGTCAAAACATGGGGTCACTGGAGGGTTGTGATTTTCAGGTGCTGGAGATTGTTGCTCCTCAAAGCACAAGCCGTTAGACCGAACCACTCTGCTGTCAAAAATGTTGATTAAAGGCTGCCAAAACTGTTAATGCGTACATGTCATTCTCTTACCATGCGCTGGTTTTCTCCGCAAGTCCCTCATCCCCCTCGGTGTCACAAATAGAGACAAAATGTTTTGTTGGGTCCACCTGTGCGCACATGGAAGTCCAGAGGAATTTTACAAGAATTTCAGTGGGTTTGTGTTTGAGCCTATTGCATGAGAGAGGATATTTTCAAGACAGAGCCCTTACAACAGCATATAACATATCGGGACTGCTTTTCCCACCCAGAACATCACGTGAATGTGATTTTAGCATGGAATTAAAACATATAAAAAGTACCTGGTGGCTAACTATTTAAGACCTAGCGGAATAAATGAGGAGAGAGCTGAAGCAAGTATGAAGGCAAGGGATTATCATGAGAGACGGCACAAGGATTAGAGTCAAAAAAGGAAAAGCCAATGGAGAGGTTGAGATGGGAGTCAGGAGAAATATGCATGGAAAGGAAAGAAGAATTTGAGAGCAGATATAGAAAGTAAGAAATACCACAGTACAGTCGAAGAAGGGAGAAAAAGGTGGTGGTGGCCAGTAGTGGCAGCATTTAAAGGTGTTTTTTTATCCTTCCATAAAATGTTACTCATTACATATCCTAAAAAAAAGAGGAAAGAGAACAGCTTTTGCAAAAATACTGATGAGCTAGAGGAAAGAGCTGAGCCATTATCCTAAATTACTGCAGATCCAAAGGTCCAAGGGAAGATGGACTTGTGTAAATAATTCAGACATTCATTTTAGTGCCTATAACTGTGAACAATTATTTCAGTATTGCTACTATATTGGTCCAATACATACGTAAGACATGACATGCGAATCATCATAAAGTATACAGGACATAAAAAGTTTATTTGTGGACAAAGCAGGGATTTTTATTGTTTTATTTAATGTATATTAATTCGATCTAAATGTCTTGCTCTTTATTCTTTCTCCTTTCTTATTGTCTCTTTTCATGCTGGAATAAATTATCACTTGCTGCTGTCATATAACAAAATAAGTAAATATATATCAAGGATTCCAGAATTAAATTCCCATCTACAGTGGATCGGAGAGGGAAATATCTCACATTTGCCTTGTCTTGCAAAGCAAGATACAAATTCTGCCCCTTTGGTTTTGTATTTATGGCCCTAAATTGGATGCGGAAAATATCCTTCCTGTACCGTTTTCACAGTCACCTACACCTATTGCTCATGTCTGTCGGACAAACCAGCACACGCAGGATGCTCAGCAAGCGGCATCCAGCCTCAGCATGGAACAAAAGGATGCGCACACACCCACGCACACAGATCAGACCGAAGCGCAATGAGGTTGCTATCACAGCGAGCGAGATTCTTAAACTAAGATTAACCTTGAAGCTCAAATGAGATAAAAACAAATAGAAATTTCTCCACAGGAATAAGAGCTTAATATAAAGGGAAGTATTTCATAACTCGCATAACTTTAATTAAGAAAAAAGGCTGGCAGGATATATTCTATCTCAGCAGCCATATGTTTAAATGTGTGTTGAGCGAGGTGCACAGAAGGTGTGCACGTCTCATTATTAACTAAGTAGATGTGTGTTTACAACTTCTTTGAAGTGCCGACAATATCGCTCACGCATTTACAAGATGCTCATCCTTTTGCCCATTATGTATCATCACGTCTGCACCGTATTGAGTGAGCTGAGCTGTGCCGGTATAAATCGAAGCAGCTCTGTCCTGTAGCAGATCCAAGCGGTTGGAATGGGGTTTCTGGGAGAAAAAAAAAGATGAGCGAGGGGTAACCAGGTGGATGAAGTGGAAGCTGAGAACTCCTTTAGAGAGCTGGATGGCCTTCTCCTTGTAGTAAATGAAGCAGTCTGGAGAGTTTATAGTAATCCAGTGCTTCCAGCCAAACTCAGGCCACCTACCCAAGGAGCACTGTGGTTTTGAGAGAGCCTTGGGACTATCCCAGGTTCCAGCCACGTGTTCCATATTTGCTAATTGGGTGCTGCAGATCAGTCAAATGTTGGGAACTGAGCTGTTGTAGAGGACATTGTTGGTGAGAAGTTTGCCATGTTTTTCTGTTGAGAAGATCTGCTAAGGCTTCCTCAGTAGTGTTGTCAGCCACTGATTGAACGCCTAGACTGATGAAGGGGTAAGGAAATTCTGTCTGTTACTGAAATTGTTCTGCATGACAGCATCGTTATGTGCATCCCTCGGAGTCATAGTCCTCGATTTCTGAAGCATTTATGAGGAAATTTCTAATGGAGATGTCTGTACCTGCATCTTGGCATAGGGAGGCATAAAAAGGAGAAACGGGCTTTAGGCTGACCCAACCGATGCACTGAACTCTGGAAAAGGGGAAGGATGGAGGAAGCAGAAGCGGCTGTGAGCAGCTGTTTTCTCCCATGCTCTTTGGATAGATACACTGATCTTGAGGAAACTCACATAGAGGTAAACGGCAGTCAGGCAGACTGTGTGGCATCGGGACATGTTGCCATGAGGTCAGTGAGCCTCAGCATGTCTTCAGCCATATCTCAGGCTGCTCGTGGAAGCAGCTGATGAGATTTCTCACTGTTAGAAATCAATGAAGACATAGGCTTATTCTTGCCTGTATGTAATCCGACATTGTTCCAGTAAATTGTGTGATCCAAGTAGGGCTCATAATGGGGGTTTCTTTGTTGATCCAGAGACCTTGCAAATAGAAAGGTGAATAATTATATGTACTCTGTCTATTATCTGACTTTGGATCAGCTAATAGTCTAAATATGAATTCATAATGAAACCAGAATGAATCTTCGGCCTCAGTCAGAATAGAAAAGCACTATGGGCTGGAATTTGCTAAAAATTTCTGAAGCCACAGAAAAACTGAAGAGGAGGAGGGTGCTGCATGAGTAATGTCCACTAGAAAACATGACTCTTTTGTGAGTGGGATGGATGACTTAGGGCATGACCTAAGCCTCCTAATAAGAACTAGAAGGCATTTGATGAAACCGGGGTGAAGGCAGGCTGGCACAAACTGTTCCACATGTTGTCTCCTCCAGTGCGGACACCCTCAGCAAAACTGTTTGCTGGCAAACTGTTTAAGTTGTGAGATAGTTGCAAGAGAACTAGGAGACATCTCTGGCATCTCAAATCCATCCTCAGAGATTTGCACGTGCATTGCTCACAACGGCACTGTGGCTGAAATCTCTAGTTCTAATGCAGTTGTAGCTTTTCATTGCTTAAGCATCTTTCAGGCCAGGAAGGACCCATCAATACTACTTCTTTAAAAAGCAGATCTTTCATAACCATCTTAAGAGACCCGGGGAGCCTTCAGAGATTAAAATTCCCGTAGCTACACTTCTTAACACCCCATCACAGGGTGCTTGGATGAGGCTTTTAGGAAAAAAGTAGAGAATTATTGCTGACCAACACTTGGGGCCACCACACAGTGTTAGCACTGAGAGGTGGTGGAGGCCAGTCTGCAGGAACAATAAAGTTGTGCAGGGCAAAGTCACTGGCGCTGTAGGGATTTATCCCAAAGACTGTCCCTGTCCACAGGACATGAGCCACAATGAAATATTTGTGGACAAATGCTCGAAGAGCTGCTGCACCACACCTTGTGATTACCGTGGATTGAAGGGTTAGAAATGGTCCTAAAGTCTTGGACTTCGCATTACCACAGGGGTCCTCAAGCTCCTCTGAAGCTTGGGGCTCTGATATTCCAGCCAGCAGAAAGCACTGATAGCATTTGCTTTACCATTTGTGTGGCAGAAACCCCAGTGGCATCAGAGGTCTGGTTTCTGCCCTTCTGTTGAGAATGGGTAAAAAAAAACCAAAACCAACATTTTCTAATAAGCAGGAAAAAATGAAAGCTGTATGAACACAGCAAACGGAGCTATGAAACCTTCCAAAGGCAGCCTCTGCACGGGGATGCTGCATTTCCCCAACGGCTGGAGCTGAATGGCTACTTTTTGTTTAAGTGCAAATTTTCCCTGGAAAGCTTCATGAAGATGTTTCCCATTTAAAGTTAGATACCCTTTCACCAAATCCTTGTCTGAGGGATCAAGAAGGAAAAATGTTTGGAGGCCAACGAGGCATCTAACATTTTCATACATTCCTACTGTAACAGAACATTCCCTAATCACATCAGCTTCATAAAGCTGTATCTTGTGTCATTTAGGACTGATTGTGGGATCTGGCATTCAGAGTCTGTCACCAGTTTAGAGAAGTCTGCCTCAATCAGTGTCACTGCTGGCCACAGCCGTCTGCGTAGGTCACTGTCAATCCAGCTGTCTTTGTTTTAAAATGCTGTTTTGTTTGGGGTTTTTTTTGTTTCTATTTTCTAGGGCAACTACCACATCAATGTCAGGGTCTGATGCTGCATCTTACTCAGACATAAGAGAGATTCACACAGGCTGATCATCAGTGGTTTTGGTTATTTCCTCAGATGAAAGCACCCCTTTCTAACATTCTTTCTCCAGGCTCCTGCAATGCTCAACAGAAAACCCTTCTTTGCCAAGTTATCCCGACTGTGAGTCTGAGCAGAGCAGCTGGTGGCATATAAAAAACTCACTCATCCTGTATTCTCACCTTGCAAGCAGTAAAATTTGCCTGCTAATACACAAATTTTATCTGGTTTTGCTCTTCATTGCTGCAGCACTAGTGAGAAGCCTTCTGAAAAGTGGTAGGAAGATGAACACGGCTCTCTAAAGCAGACATTTAGAGAGGGCTAGGCATCCTCCTAAAGCTCTTTTGCACTTCTATATTGGTTGTGTCCCCTGCCTTTGCAGTGAAGTGTTGGGTGTCCCTGAACAGTGACTGTAGCCTTTGACGTCTGCTGGATGGGGCATGTCCCCAAAGCAAGGGGACACCAGCTTATTAGTTGAGCTGTGCTGGTCCTTTCATCTTGGAATAACTATACAAAGCTCTAGGTAAGTCAGTACAACGCGGCATGGTGTAGCTGACAACTTAAATTTGATGTTGTAAGCCTTGCTGTTCCCATACCTGGAGCCTTTCCCTTCACTTTAGTTGCAGAAAAGAGAGGGAGCCTTTCCGGGAGGTTCTCTTTGGCTGAGTGTTGAGCCTGGGGTGCAAAGAATTGCAGGCACGTTGTGTGCTTGTGTTTTCTCTGTTGAGTTTGGTCATGTGGTGGTTATCATGTGGTGGTGGTGTGGGTAAGCAGCAGCCATGGGTCACAAAAGAACTGTCCCGTCTATCAAAAGCAAAATCGGGGACATCCTCAGCTGACAAATAGGAAAGAAGCATCATTACTGTCATTTGCAAATGAGATGTGTTTCCAATCTCCAAGTCATGCCATATAGGCGAGGTGGCTCAGACGCGTTGCCGTGGTCTCACACTCCACGCTATTTCCATACTGCCACTTTGCACGGAGGAACCAGTTCAGACAAAATAAAAATCGACCTTTGCCCGTTGCTGTGACCCAGCCCAAAGCAGCGCTTTCCTGCACTGTGAAAGGCTGTCTCGGCTTGGTTTCCATGCTCCCCAGTGCTTCCTGGTCCATTGGGGATGGGAACGCCAGTGGCCCAGCACTGTGAGAAAGCTGTTTTTGACCTGAACCTGACCAGAAACAGGAAGTAATTGAAATCTCACAAAAAAAATATCTTTTCTCCAGAGACCTTCAGCCAGGGGGTCATTTTCTGAACTCTTTCTTTCCCTGGTGTAACCACTGACTTTGTTTACACCAGTGTAATGGAGCGCGGCCTCAATTATGGCGGTTCCCCTACAGCTTTGCACAAGTCAAGCTTGGGTGTGTGTCCAAACCAAACCTACAGAGCTTTTGAGCTCCTCCCATCCCTAATTATTTGTGGGTTTTGGATATATACCAATAAATTAGTTCATATCCATCTACAATTTTCTCTTCGTTTGATTGGCTTGAGGGCTGGAATTAAGAATGAGAATTACCTAGAATAATGCCATCTGTATTTCACATAAAGAGAATCCAACCAGAAGCAACAATGCAATGTTTTTTAAACTGTATGATATGATAATGCATAATGACACGCTGCACAAACCGACACATGGTTTCCACGAATACCAGTGAGGTTTTCTCTTCAAGGAAAAAGTAATGAAATGGAGCAGACCTCAATCCAACCACAGCAGTACCAACCTGAGCATCCACCAGGGACATAATCAGAAATCACATACTCACTGCTGAGGAGCTATAATTAAACTAGATTTAATTTTAATGGAAATTCTTCCCAGAAAAAAAAATATACCGAAGTTCCCCACCCCCACCCCCTCTAATGTTGTTCCACTGTTCCAGGCTTTATGGAAATAGTTACAGGATTCATGTGTTTTGCAACCCCAAATGTTTTCAAAACAAACAGAACATCTTAAAAAATGAAATTAATAAATCTTTTACGTTCATACTCAAAAGTCACTCACGCTGAGGTTGTGTGGGTTCATCAGCATCAGATGCTTCCTGCCGGCTGGTGCCTCCACCCAACACATGTTTTAAATAATAATCAAGTTCAGCCTTTGCAATTATATTTTTGTCTTAATGCTGTTGTATGGTAATGGTTCTTTTATCCTACTTTTATCTCTCAACTTTATGTCAGACAGTACTACTCCTATCTGGGGATGTGAAAACCTGATAACTTTAAGAGGATTAATACTGACGAAATGTGCTTTATTAGTTTGGATTTGATTTATTAGTACCCTGCAGTTTGATTAGGACTAGGAAGCAGTCAGAATATTGTTTGCCCAAGCAGAGAGAAAATAACACCAAGCAGAGAGTTAAATATATATGCCTTTATTGGGCAGGGGCTCTCAGAAGCACACCAGCTCTTCCTGTGTCTTACTCAGCCCCTCTATTTACAAAGGGCACAGGCCTCTTGGAAATGTAAAACAGAAACCCGGAACAGATTCTCCAGTGCAAACACGTGCAGCTCAACCCTGCTGAGCACCACGTTGCTCATCCTTTGCAGAGGGATGACCCGGACCACCGAGTCCCTTTCCACAGTGTGTTCTTGCAGCTCCAGTGGTGTTTGGAGAAGCCCAAGCTAGTCCTGTGCCCAGCGTGGGCCTAATCCTGTTCCTCTGGGGCTGTTTCCCCAAACCTCCTCTCTCTCTCACATTTTCCTCCACGACGCTTGGGCACGCTGTGATCGGGCGT
The DNA here is from genome assembly GCF_028500815.1 of Rissa tridactyla. Classification (NCBI taxonomy): domain Eukaryota; kingdom Metazoa; phylum Chordata; class Aves; order Charadriiformes; family Laridae; genus Rissa; species Rissa tridactyla. Next base: position 11,211,738 of record NC_071475.1, read on the forward strand.
ACTCCTTGCCCTGGCATACCTGGGGAAGTAAAGGCACGAGCTGTGCAGTGCTTTTCCCACCGCTCAGCGCACCTTCCTACTGATGTGGCGTCGGGCAGCGCTTTCCAGGGGAAGGCTGGACAAATCCACCCGGCAGCGACAGCCCGTAAGGCGTGTTTATGTAGAAGTGATGAAGTGCTGCACAGAAATATCTGGTTACCTTCTTCTTGGGATAAATTAGCTCAGGCCAGATTAAGTGCTGTTATGTGTAGTAGTCAGGCTAACCAGGTTAAAATTTGGTTGGGTATTGTGCCATCGCACTGCAGCCCCGTGATGGCCCCCTCTCCTCTGGGTGCTCATAGGGTCCCCCTTAGAGGGTGCTTCGATGGAGAAAGAGAGTTAGGCATATTCCTGAGACTCTGACAATGAGGCTGGCATCAGTAGGAGTAAGAAGGGTGGTTAAATATATTCCTACATGTGATAGGTGCATGGAAAACCCATTTTTTAATTTTTGGCAGAAAGGAATTGGAATGCAACTGGGCAAGCTACAGACCCACGCTCACCCTGCCAACTTTTGTAATAATAGGAAGCTAGTTACAGTAAACAGTGGTAAATAACACACTCATGAAATCCAGTGGGGAATAAATGATTTGTTCTTATACAGGAAAACAAAAAAAGAGACATCGCTTTATTTTTTAATACTATTGTGCTCCACCCACACTGTCTCCAGTATATCCCATAACAGTGTTGGCTCTTGAGAAAAATGCATGTAATGACTGGACTCAGTCTTCTTGCACAGAAGCATGACTAGATAATAAAACAAAGATGCTGGCTTACCAAAAAATTCACATTCGACTCTTTGCAACACATTCATTCACCACTCACTTTCTCCATTTTTACATGTAGAAAGAGTTTGGCGACTGGATTTATTCCTGATTTGTGCTGGTAAGAATGAAAAAAGAAGGAGCACAATGCTATTTCTATCTGTGCCCAATATATATAGTACATTACTTACAAAATATTTATCTGTGTTTCCTCCCACCCACTACTTTGTTACGTTCATCACTGCCTGGGAGGAGCGGTAGAAGACGCAGCAGATATATGAAGATTGGAAAGGATGTTTACTTGAGGGAGATTTGCTGTGAGTTATGAAAAAGACTTTTTAAAAGAATACTTTCCAACATTTTTCTGGAAGTAAACAACAAGTTTAGTTATACTAATAGATTATTCCAGTGCCCATAAAGGATATGTTGCCTTTTCTACAATTTCTACAATGAGCTTTTTTACAATTAGAAAGATTTTACTTAGTCTCTCTTACTGAAATATAAGCCTGCCACTTCTTCTCCCACCCCCCGTGGATGAAGAGAGTAGTTTATTCCCTGCCCCTCTGCAACAGCCTTTTATTTGACATCTGCTGTTTCTACCCCGACCAGCCCCAGTTCTCTCTCCCCTCCCCTAGTTTTTCAGCCCTGGTTCTGGTCTCCACTGGATTCTTTCCAATTAGTCCTCACTCACTTGAGCACCACGCTGAAGACCAGACGATGACACTCAAGCTGAGCTCCCCTCTGAGCGTGGCTGCTCCTTTTGGATGGCAGGGTGACTTGTCTCACATCCGCCTCGTGACCCCCTCCAGAATCTAGGTGTCAGGAATACATAGCCCGGCTCTAGGCAGGACTAGTGGCCGGATGCATGGTGGGACCATGTCTGGGGACATGGAGCTGGTTTGGATAGCAGTGGGACCAGCAGATCAGCCTTTCCCTGTGGCTGGAGAGCAAAAGTGGCACTCTTGAAATAACTCAAGGGCAATGCAAGAAGCAGCCTCTTCTGCTTCTCCTTCTACTTCTGCCTAGCTGTTACAGCCAGGGTCTGATCTGAAAGCATGTCCTTCCTGTGAGGTTCAGACCACAAAACTGACTGCTTGCCACATTCCCCTGTTGTTGTTTCCTTGGGTTGCTGTATGAATCTAGTTTATCACATCCAGCGCAGTGCTAAACATGGTTAGCGTTTGAGCAACCTATGAAGTCAGAAGCTTCCCAGGGAGAGTTTTTCTTTGCTTCATCTGGAATCCACCAACCCATACAAGTGTACACAGCATGGTCCCTCAAAAGGTCCTTCCTTGTCACCTCTGGGAAATGTTGCTACTTCATAGCTGAGCTCTTTCACACAGAAACATGTGGTGTCTGGGGGGGAGGGCAGGTCGCATTGCTGAGCCCCGGGCTCCCAGCTTTTCTGGGTTTCTCTTTAGGCCAGAGAGGGAAAATAGTGCTGAGATATTTCCTCCCAGTGTTCTCCTGGTCTCTTCCCAACAAACAAGGCAGGAAGCCTGGAAGATGGGGAGATGATAGTGCCGTGGTGAGCAAGGGCACTACCCTTGCTGCCGCAGAGGACACACCGTCACTTACTGGAAGATGAGGTGAAGTATTGGCTGGAGTTAAGGGAAAAACTCTTTGGGTCTGGGATTTCATCCAGGTCATGTAGATGGTGGATCAAAAGGAGCAGTCAGGACTCTCTGTGCCTCATCATCCACTTGGAGCAAGAGCAGAGCAAGGGAGACAAGGGTGGCTGAGCACTGCCAGGAAGGACCATGTGTCCCGTCTTAGCTGACGGTGGGTCCCATCCCACTGCAGCAGTGTTTCCCAGCTCTGCGGTGTGCTCTGGGCATACTCCCTTCCCTCAGCTCCCACCGGGGCCATTTACTGACCCCACAGGTAACTGATCTCCCATTGTATGAGGCACTGAAGACGACATAATAAATAAATAAATAATAAATAATTCAGAAATAATCTTTTCTCACATAAAAATCCATGTTCCTGGGGAAAAGTACACAAAGCTAAGGCCAGGAATAATCTGTTCAATTCCAGCAAAAGCTCCAATTCCCCTCTTCTTTTGTGTAAGTCACAGACTCCCTTTTCTCCTCCCATAACAATCTCATGCATAATAAAAACAGGGCTTCCTCTGAAAATCTTTTGTTTTCCAAAAATATGAAGAGTTCCAGGGAGAGCCTCCAAGATCAATTTGCTATCTGATTCCAAACAGAGCTGAACAAAATCTCTGGTTTTCTCCACTGCCAAATATTTGTGGTGACATGCAGGATCTGCCCCTAATGTCAGCAGGAATATCAACAAAACATTTCCAGCATGTTTTCACAAATTTGCCATCAGTTCCCAGGCCATTTGGTGAAACTCCACAGACATCGTGGGTTCACTTTGTTAAAACCGTCCACGCAGTTTTAAAGAAAATAGCATCCGATGACTTCCCACCACCTTTCTTGTCTTTTTACAGACTCTTAAAATACGATGTGATTCTTTCAAAATGTTCAAATAATCACCCCTGCTTTGATTATAAACAAAGAAAACTTTAATTTGTCTCTTCAGCCAAATTCAGGAAAATCAGATCCCCCTGCTCAGTTGGAGAGGGAAAGACAAACAAATGTAATGAAGCCAAGCAGCTGAAAAAAAAATTGCACTGATTAATGGAGAAAAACAACTCACATTGTGGTTTTGTTTTTTTTTTCAAGCCCACTTCTACCAACAGCCTAAACACAAGGCAAAAGTGAAAGTGCAACCACTCTTCTGCTGCTTCCCTCCTGGCAGCACCCTGCCTGCCCAGGGGTGGTGGAGCCACGCTTGGACCCTCTCCCCTTGGGCTTGGATCCCCCTGCAGCCTGGCTGTTACCGCTACCTCTGGTTCATGGGCTTTCCAAGAAAACAGCAGCTCCTGCTGCTACGTTTCAGGTGATGCTCAGACCCGCTGGTGCCCATCACGTACTCACAGAAAGGTGGATATCGCCCAGTATTTTGGGAAATCTCACTTGATATCTCTGCTCCTTCCAAAACGTGGAGTGGTAGGAGGTGAGTTGCTGAGAGATCAGGTGCTGAAATAAATCAGCTGCTGCCAAGCTTAGGAGAGGCGGATGAGGGATGCCCTGACACCATCCCTCCTACCCCAGCTCTACGTCTGGTCCCAACTCGTGTCTTGCCCAAGATGTGCTCAGCAGCTTCCCCAAAGGTGCCCTCTGGAAATGCCATCGTGGGTTTAGAAGTGTTCTCAGGTTTTACCATTTCGTGGTCCATGTTTTTAGAGTGGGAAAGAGACTCTCCCTATTTGTAACTAATTTTCAATGGTTTTTTTCTACTACAAGTGCTCCAAGAACAGACTCTTATAGGCTGGAGTCTAAGAGACTTCAATTTAAGGGACAACATACGCAGCAAGTTTACAGACCTCCTAGTGATTTCAGATATCACTTGTATCACTCTAGAAGACACCAAGTCCATAAGAGATAATGTGAAACCTCTTCCTTGCTGTAGTTCCTCTTGAGATACAGCTAAATGCTGCAGACGCATTACTGTGACTGAATGTATATAATAGGTATTTGTGCATGCAAATGGCCGGTTATGTGTGAGCAAGTAATTACCTGATTTGCATGCCCAGACATGGTAATTCAAATGTAAATTAGCTGTGCAGTTGCAGATATACGTTGCATGTACAGTCGCCTATTTATAAAAAATATGTATATTTTTGTCCAGCCAAAAGGCTCTTTTACCCCCCTCAAAATGAGACGTAAGTGGACCTTAAGTGGCACATGCTTGTGTCTGCCCAGGGGTGAATGTCATCTCTCTGAATATCTATGTGAGAACTGCTCTGCCCGAACCGGGGCTCAACTTTATTTATAGAAAGCAGCAACAAAGGGTTTCTGTCTAACGCCCACCCAAATCAATGCGAGTCTTTCTGATTACTTAAATGGGCTTTGAATCAGGCCCAGATGGAGCGAAGATATTTCTTAAATTATTTTTAATGGCGGAAGTGTCGTGCACAAATATGGGAATAGATTAGCAGAGATCCGCAAGTCTCTCTAAACCAGTGGTGATTATACGGCTGCATGTCCATGGCTTTAAAGTTCCCTCATAAAAACTTGTGAAATTATTTTGATGATGCAAAAATCAATAAAATATTTACTTAGAGGAACATTTTGATTCTGCATTTGCGAACTTCAGAGCCAAAGTAACACACGAACCATGATGATATTTTCCAAAGTTAGTAATGATGTGTTTTTCTACAACACCATTGGTATATGCAAATAATTACTTTTTTTTTTCTTTTTGATACAATTTCATTATTTGCATTGCTAGTAGTGGTTCACCAATAAAGGCGAACATCACATTAGGATTCATGACAGTTTTCACATTGTATTATCAATATGTGGAAATAATTGTCTGCTCCGGGATTAAATTACATTATTGTGTATCTTTTTCATGCCTAATAAATAATGATGGATGGCTTTTATTTTCATCACCACCTGCAACCATTTAGTCACCCCTTGATTGTTGAAGATAAAATAATAAAAGGCAAGTGTTATGTTGCAAGCAAAAGAATGCAGTCAAAACAGTTGCATGCCTCCTGTTTCTGTCTACCTTTTTCCAGTCCCCAAAGAGTAATAGATGGTGTTCTGGGAAGGCTGGCAACCTGCAAACTGGCAAACAGTTCTCATAAATTGGGCAAGGGGGGAAAATGTGGAAAACATTTTTATTTTTTTCTCGTAAAACAATAATTATTTCTTACTGCATGATTCATAATCTGAAAATTAGGTTTTTGTTCTGCTGTGCAAATCAGTTACATGCAATTAGAATGCAAAGCAGAGGCACATTCTTAGTGTTTAGCCCTTTTAAATAGAAATGAAAACAGCCTTCAAATGGTACCAAAGTTTAAAATGCTTGCTAGGTAATTCTGAAATTCAAAGAAATAAAACCATGCATAATAAAAAGCCCACTCTAGCTCATTCCTTTTTTTTTTCTTTTTTAAATTGCCAATTGGGAGGCTTCATAATAAAAATAGGTGTTGCGTACTTCGGAAAACTGTAGCGGTGAAGTTGTCTGCCAGTGTTGACGTATTTACACACAGGCGCACACGTACATGTGTGCACACACACACAGTCACAGTTTATGTCACTTTTTACTTGATCATCTTCCCTACTAGGTCAAGTGTAATCTTGAAATTGTTATAACTCCTACCTGCACATTCTGATCCAGAAACTCTTTAAGCTGAAAACAAATGGAGTTGACATTTTTAGTTAAAGCTTACATTAGCTATTGTCACAAGCCTTTAATCAAACTCACCCTCTTCAGATATCTCGTATTGTTAGCTCGGGCCACTCTGCGTGGAGTGCCATCGGAGCCTTTTAAAAATAGCACGGCAATATTTAGAATGGAAAGTTATTGCTGGATAATTTCATTAACTGCGAGTGTATCAAACTGAGCCCAAGACAAAGTCGTCCTCTTTTTTTTCTTTTTAACAAAATAGTCGGTTCTGAGTCAAAGGTTTATTCTCTGTGTGCAGTTTCACATGCTTGGCTCTATTATCTTTAAATCACAAGATGACAATCTTCTCAGGCATACCAGAGAGTCAACCAAAATCCAACAGTAATAGATAATCCTATCAAATGTCAAGTTACTGAGGAGAAGCGGTTTGAAAAATAGGCCAACAGTCCATTACTTGATTTACCTTGAGAGGATGTTAACGTTTCTGTAGCCTGCCTTCAACAGGGTATACTTTCTCTGTATTGCCAAATTGTTTAAAAGCATGGTTCAAGCATTTAGAGCTATTTCTGTTGTTTGTGCTTAAAATTATACTTTGAATTTTCTCATATAAGCAGAAAGTGCTGTGTAAAATAATAAATACCTTTCCTTCAGCGACAAAAAACCACCAGTGGTTGCTGCAGCCCTCGTCCCCCAAACACGGAAACACAAACAAAATCATCCATTTACTAGCCCAAATTTATGGCAGAAATTATAAATGAATTTCACTAATAGCTGAAGAGAGGAACTTCTTGAGGTGTCCCCTCTCTCGACCTATGGAAATGCCTCGACCATAGAAAATTACCCTCAGAAATCATAACCAGGGACCCAAAGGGCAGCGCTGCGCGCTGATGTGCTTGAACCTCTCGTGTGGCACCGTGCCATTCAACCCGAACACATCAGCCCTTACTGGCAGCACAATTCAACACATTTAAAACGCGTCTGTAGAGAGAACCTGTGTGAAAAGTCCCTCAAAAACAATGGCCACACTGAACAGAAGTCATCCTGGAAAACTTCCCCAAAATTTGAATTGGCAAAAAAGAAGCTATCCCGGAAAAACTCCCCGTCTGCACCGCTGATACATTGCAAGTTCAAACAGAGCATCCTCCGGAGACATCTTTCTTTTCCCATTTTGCTCAGCCATAGCACTACTGGCACCTCCTACAGAAAGCAAAGGAGAAGCATCAGGGGCAGAAATAACACTTTCCATGAGAACATTCCCATTAGTTACAGCAGCTGCAACGCATGAGAGATTTTTCCTCTGATATATTTGCAGCCCTTATACATCCACTCGGTGTAAAGCAGTTACATTTTTCCTGCCTGGCACTTTTGGTTAAAAAGCACGTGTGAGTACGCACACAGACACACACACAGAGCAAAGGACTGACCCTACAGCTGAGGTTTTTCCTTCTCGTGCACAGAGGGATGCTCTCCGGGACAGGATGAAGTCCTGCACCCCCCGAGCTGGGCTGCAGGGCTGAGACATGTGCCAGGCTGCAGGCAGCTGCATGACTGCGGTTTTCAGAACTTTACTGCCCTCTCCAAAAAAATAGTTCCATTGAAAGTGATAAATAAACGCTCTCCAAGTTCCGCCTGCAGCCGGAGGCAATCGCTATCTTTCTCATCTGTGCGCTCCATCCATGCCTTCATCAATAGAGAGGTAATTTTCGGACTCAGCTCATTAACACCGAGCTGTTGATGGAGCTGTAAACACTCCACCCCGCTGTCGTTTCGAGCCTGTTACCAGCTATTCTTCTCTGTTTAGCTGACCCGCCGTGGCATTTAAGATGAAAAATATTTGTTTTAAATTCACAGCAGTTGCTCAAGTCTCTGAAGAGGGCTGACGCTGGTTCTGACATCCAAAAGCACTGCAGCGCCGAGAGGGAAGCAAACTTTTTTGGCTGGAGTTCTGCAGAGAGGGTGGGACGTGTGGCGGCTCAGGACACCACGAGACACAGGCTACGCCATTTTTGGCTTCAAATTAGGCTTCCAGCGTGTAGAACATACACACACATAACATAAACAAGCGTTGAGATAAGGAAATGACAAGGAGGCAGAAGGAAAATGGGTTTAGCTAGCAGATGTCCTGGTGAGAAGAGGGGGGCACTCTGTTTGTCCCATCTGCACGCAGTAGTCCAACCACAGAGGCTGATTTGGGATTGCTGGGTACCTCGATGGATGATCTGGACCACAGTGTCACTGATGCGAGAAGGCAGATGGGAGATACGAGCCCTTTGTGGTTTATGCCACGGTCCCGCGGCCTGATTTCTGCACGGTTGCAACAGGACGCTCTTGGTGGCTGAAGGCACCCTACTACCCTGCTCCGACTGCTCCTGTTTGTTCCTGTCTCACCGTTCATGAGGACATTCTGACCCAGGTGCCAGCGGGACCATGGCTTTGCAGGCTAGTGGTTCACAGCCCCGGCAAGAGCCAAGTGCAGAGAGTCAGACAGCACCCACCCACAACAAGCCAAATTAATCCCCAGGGTTACATTGTTGGATTAAATAGAATTACTGGGCTGGACGTGAAATTATGTCTGTGCTCTCATCAGTGTTGTCAGTTCCTTCATTGCAAGGTTGGCAATGTCACCCACGCTGGAGGTGGGGGCCGCTTACAGACAGCGATGGTTCGAGAACTGCAGTCCCCATGTTTCTGAAGGCTCTGTCATGGGCAAGGTATATATATAACTCAGGATGGAATTCTCATGCTTTAGAGGCATAAACATACCCGGGTGATGAGGTGCGGCAAGTGACAGAGCTAGAAAACATCCCCAGAACATCATAAAAAAATCTGCACTCCTGGTTTCAAGAGAGGATGTGCTGCCTGGCCCAAAGGACGCTCATGAGCATCCCTGCACCCAAGGAACCAGACACCAAATTTTTTGACAATTTTACATGGTACGCAAGAGGCAACTCTGCCCCGGGCAGGTAAGGCTTGAAGTTTTAATTCTGTCTTTTTCCTCCTCTTGGCTTTGACCTGATTAAAATCAAACTGAGGTGGCAGGGTCAAGGGATATTAACCTTCACCTTGCAGATATTGAGCAGATACCTGGCCCTGGCAGTGCCTCCCCCTGCAGCTGCGTGTACCAGCCCCATCAAGCAAGGAAACAGCAGCAAGAGCCACACAGTCTCGGTGCTGTTGTGAAGCAGATGTCTCCAAAAGGGCGAGAATATGGCTCAGGGATCCTGTGATTCGGGGTGAACTGAATCTGCACGTTTTAATGAAAATGGCTATCATCCACATTTTGTTTTCTTTATAAACATTTGCAGAGTATCAGTAGCCAATCTAAATGTCTCAGCAGACGAGTACATACTGTACTTCGGCTCTTTTTTTCTGGAGTGCTGGAGAAAACATGTTAGCTGGAGCCAGCTGATGTGCTCTCCGTGGGTCTCAAGGGCAAACTCCTTCGAATAAAGCCTGATCTTCATGTCCCTTCCAAGCTTGTTTTGTGCTCTTTTTTCTATGTCTTCAGAATTTCATCAAACCATTCCTGCTCCCCACCATCTCAGGGACATCTCCTTTCCCAGACAGCCCAGGAGGCTGCTTGACCTCCAGGAGCAGCATGGCTCTCCAGGTGTCTAACAATGCCTTGGGATGAATTGTGCCTGGGTCCAGCAAAGAGATTTGGGAATAAGCTCTTCTTAGCAGTGCTGCAACGCATTTTGCTGCCCCATCCGTGGAGGTGTTCAAGGCCAGGCTGGACGGGGCTTGGAGCAACCTGGTCTGGTGGGAGGTGTCGCTGCCCAGGGCAGGGGGTTGGAACTAGATGATCCTTAAGGTCCCTTCTACCCTGAACTATTCTATGATTCTTTGTGATGTTTTCCTCTTTTAGATGAGGATCATCTTGTCCAGAGAGAGGGCAGTGTGTGTGTGGAGGTAGCAGGAGCTCTTCAGCACGTGGCTGCAGGCTGCGCGGGCAACGGGCTCATCTGTGAGAGTCCAGGCAGCTCCTATGACAGCCTCATTATTGGAACATGAGCCTAATGAACCTGCTGTCAGATGATCTCTTGTCTCTTTTAAGCAAAGGTAAAGGATCTAAGAAAGCTCTTTCTTGCTCATTCTTTGGACAGAAACATTTAGATTAAGTGCCGCGGCTCTCCCTCGCTACAAAGACTACAAAGGTATTTTTATCTTAATTAGAAACTTTTGGTGGCCTACTTTCTCACGAGCCCTTGTCCAGCCGGCTTGTCATCTCAGTCATCATTGAGGCACCCTCAAAACTAGAGAAGCTGGTTTCAAAGCAGTCTTGGCACCGCACTACCCAAGGGCTCCCGCGCACCGGACCGAGTAGGAGCATCAGCCTTCAGAGACCAGTTTGAGAAGGTCCTTGGCTGACACGAAGAGACCGCAGCAGAGCCCCGCGCCTCCCCCCTGAAGGCTTTGTCATCCTACCACGCGGAGGGAAAGGCTCGCTCCCCGCTCCATCGGCATATGCCAGCCAGGGCCCCGCCACTCGTTTCTCTAGGCTAATGCAGCAAGAGCAGCCCAATTCATTTTGACAGAGCGGTTAAGTAAGTGGCACAGATTTCACATGTCAGCCCTTGCCTGCCTAATCTTAGAGTTATCCCACAGCAAGTGACTGGCGAGAAGGTTTAGCATTGTGCAGGGACAGTAGTTAGGATGTTTCAAAGCACGTGCTGCTAAACTAAGTGTTTTGCTTGTCTGTTTTATGCTGCCTGGATCCAAACTCAAAGGACTTCATATGCATGTAGAGCTGTGGAGACCACCCAGAACAAGCTTCCCAAAGTGTGGTCTTCTGCAAAACCTTTAATATATTAATGTACACAGATGCCCATATTTGTCAGTGGTAATTTTTTAAAAAAAATTTCCCCTGTAATTTTTGGTTTTTTTAAACAAAAGGAGGATCTCTTTTCCTCCTAGTAGTTCATTAGCCCTGCTTTTTGGAATAGTTGGAAAGAAACTTGTCAACAGAACTTCCTTAGCATTTAAGCTGGAGAAAGTGTCAAGGCTTTAGTAGCTTGGTAAATATCTTTTACTTAGCTGACCCCTGTTATTGTGGTGTTTTTCAGGGCCCTGAAGGGGCTGATGAACTTTAATTGCCTCGACCAGCTCCACATGGTGCCTCCACCCACTCCCATGGGCCCAGGAGCCCATTTAAGCTCAGCCAGGAGCCTTCACCCATTTCTGTGAGCTGTGCTGGGGGATGCTGGTCTTTAGCTGAGCTATGGACCTGCTGATCCTGACCCACGGATTATCTTCCCAGCTTGACCTCACTGCAATAGTGCCTTATGACTTGGGCGCTTGGTTGGACTTGGCTACTGTCTACAGGTCTACCGGCTCCTCTTGCTCAGGTACTATGGAAAGGGGCTGTGGCTGGTGAGGGACGCCCTCCCCACCATGGTAGCTGCCCCACTGGCCATGGTGTTGCTGTTGGCTCCCTGTCCCTTAGAGACCAGCCAGCCCTTGCTGCTCCCTGATATCATGGGTTTGATAGTCCATGTAGTCACACCCAGCTCCTGGGAGGGATGAGGCTGCTGTTACCCATACTTTTTATATAGGGTAAGTGAAGCACAGCTTCTTGCTGAGTCACGTAGGGCACCCAGAGCAAGGTGCTACTCTATCACTCCTCCTTCTTAGCCGTATGTTTGCCCTGTTTGTGATACAGGTAAGGCGTGCTAATGGTTCAGGTGTGCCACTGGGTCTAGAGACCTGAGAGGGAAAGGATTAGAAGAAATGACTCAAGGGAACTCCCTTACAGCAGTAGTATTGGTGCAACTCTTTCTAACTTCTGGATAAAGCTAAAGCCAGCATCTCATGAGTGCTAATTGCTGTGTTGTTTTATAGCAAATGGGCTTGGGTAAATAAAGCAACTGCAAAGAGTACCCATAAAAATGAAAGGCCAGGCCGCAGGATGGAGTGGTAAAAGGTTATTTATGTTGCTAGTGTCTCTAAATTCCTGCAGTGGGAAATCAGCTACCGGTGAGAATAGTTCTCATTGCATTATCTTTCCTAAAAGAATATGTATAAAGGAGGGATGCTTCGTGCATACATAGCTGATGCGAAAGTGAGGTTTGATGATGATGCGAGTACAACATTCATGCTGTAGGAATGGATGTAGGATTGCTTGTGTCAGCTGAAGCTGAGTCACTGCTATAGTGTGTTGTCTTCAATAGGGTAACTCAAGAGAAAGAAGCTATGAGTAACTTTTCACTCCATTTCCACCGTAAATCGTGCAGCACACTCCCAGTGGAGTGCCAGCACGCGCACACCACATTTTGCTACCTCTGCACTGTTCTTAAAATCAGCACACCAGTCTAAAATTTTCCACCAGAGTCAGCTGCTGAACTCCCTGAGCATTCCTGTAATCCCTGATGGACTCTTGTTTGGAGACATCCCTTTCCTCTCTTGTTACTGGGACACTGGCAGAGTACATGGGGAGATACCACTGTGATTACCTATCTCCTGCTGGCTGCTGTTAGAGACCAGTCTTGCAAGTCTGCAAACCACAGCCCTGGCAGTTAAGGTATCAGGTTAGTAATTTTTGGAGGAATGTGGTTTTATGTGGTGGTATGACATGATGTCCCTGTATCATGCAGTTACCGTGGCCCACCTTGAGAACAGATACTTTGAAATTTGCTTATAAGGTCTTATCTCCTCTTTCACCATCACTCAGGTATTTTCCCCTTTTTACAAGAACAGGAAAATGCTCTTGTAAAACTACTGAGAAAGCTGACTACCTCTGGTGCTGCTAACATCTCATGGTAGTAACGTCTTAGAGTTGAGGCGAAAGATAACCCAAAGGATGTTCTTTGTGCCTGGTGTTATGGATAGAAAGCTTTAGGGAATGTTTGCATCCTATGTACCAGACATTTCTTTTGCTTTGTTAGATTTGGAGGTTCTGTAGGCATAACAGTTATTCTTTTGTGTAAATTTGTGTTTCCATCAATAATTCACATCTGACTTATTGGTAGATAGAGGCAAGTATCTTGATTCCACTAAAAAGGGGCAAAAACTGCATCCAGGATTTCTCCACAGATTTCACTGTGCAAATTTCTAGTTTTTCTCCTTGCCTAATGCATTTAAGCAGGACTGTCACAAAAACTCTTGCAGATGTCCTATGGTCCCAACCCAAAAACTTCAGAGACTTCTCAAAAGTTTGTTGTTATTCTTCAGATCAGGACTTCCATTTGTATTACTCTGCTCAAGTCAGTAAAAGAGTTTTTTCCTTAACAAAAGAACATAAACTCTTATTTTGGCAGATGCAAAACGCTTTCCCAGCCTTCAGGCTTTCCTACTGTAAAGTCCAATTGCATTAGGTAAATTAGGAGAGCTAACAGAAAATGAGTATCACATTTTAAAGAAGTACAAAGAACAAAACAATAAATTGTTACTGTGTGTAAGTTAATATTTAAGGAGTGCATCTCAGGCAAGGCAAAGTCATAATCAACACCAAAGCAGAATCTGCCTAAACTTTTTAGTAAAGAAATTAATAGAAACCTTGTGCTTTTGTTAGTTTTTTCCTTTTCTGAAATGTTTGGGGTTTTTGTTGTGTTAATATTCTTTCCATGATGGTGTCTATGTGAGAACTGGAGATAAAATAAGACAGATGTACTGACCATGGTTACCAAGGGAGCAGTTTCCTTAGCAATGGCAAAGCGGTTGTCAAAGCAGTCAATGTTCCTTCTCTCTCTCACACCACTTGTTTTTACTAGTTTGCATAGCTTGGTTACACAAACAGCTAATCGTAAACACCTCTCCCAAATTTCCGAGAGCGGGCAAAAAAAGGCCAAGGTGAGTCATTAGTCAGATGATCCCAACCCGGTTTAAGTTCAGTGGCTACCTGAACTTTTTCTTTTGTTTCATCACTTTTCATAAAACATTCACTCTCTAAAGAACATGAAAGTAATCCAAATGGAAGCATAACCACATATTGCACACCCAGATAAAAAAGATACGGAGGTGGGTGAGTAGTATAAAATTGCCACCTGTCCAAAGCACCAGTCCTTTCCTCTTAAGGGTAAAGATGGCAGCTAAAATAATCCCTATAAATAGGTCTTGTAACTGCCTGCATGAAACGGTTATTATCCGAGAGTGGAAATCTGATCCTGCCATCCTCACTGAGGCTGAAGAGCGGGTTATGCTGCACTATAACACTTATTGCTCTCCATGGGTGCTTCTGGTGGTGGTGGTAAGTGTGCGAGGTCCCCGGGCCGCATCCAGAATTGCCCAGCTGAGGCCATTACCCAGCGGGCGGCCGCTTCCACCCTCGCCACGTGCTGGGAGCTCAGTGCCCTCTCCCTGCCCTCGCCCCCAAAGCCCACTCAAGCTCCTAGGGACAGCAAGGAGGTGAGATGGGCTCATGCTGCTGTATGGAAGCTCTCAGCTCTAAAAGAATGGTAGATCTTATAAAGTGCTTGGAAAACCGTGTTATCTGTAACTCCAGGTACTATGACCACCAAACTAGAAGTTATTCATCCTGAGCAGAGTAACCCCAAGAAAAACCAGACAGGGATGAAAATTTCTGTATTTAAGTTAGGCTCTTAGTTGTAATCGAACCATGATTAAAAGTGTTGTGTCAATAGCCCAAAAATGCAGAGATGCATCTGTACTGTAGCGGTGTTTGCAAGAGGTACAGTTGTTTTTTCTGACAATTGGAGTTAGCAAACTATTGTTCTCCTGCCTCTCTTTCCAGTCAAGGCAAAGCTGTTTCATATCAAATATAGCTGAATTCCTATGTGCAAATATTTTGAGGGAACTTCTAGTTGCAGGCTAGCAAAGGACGCTTTTAAAGTTCTGAAAAGCAATATTAACATAACTTGGTACTATCCACTGGAGTGTCACGTATAGAGAAAAAATTGACTGGACTACTTTTGAATTAATTCTGTGTTGAGAAATGCCATCTTGATGTCACTGCTATGATCTGTAATTTTAAGTGTTGTTATTAAAAAAACATTTGCTATCACATGGCTCCTAAGGGTTTTCTGATAATTCAGCTACGCCGTGTGTATTCTTCCTCAACCCGTGGCTAAAATTCATACATGCTCATTTCCCAACACATCCCTATTTACTGCCTGCAACAAGTAGGGATCTTTTTGTTCAGGTTGACTGGAATTTAATTAGACACTGATAAAGAGAAGGAAAAGTGCGGCGTGTGTGCCCATGGAGCGGCTGATTGCTGCCGCTCCCCCTGCTCTGCACAGCTCGGTGCCACGGGGTAGGTTACCGACTACATCTGTGCTCCTCCTAGGGGCATTCATTTCACAACTATAATATTCATGATGCACTACTCGAGGCGAAGTTAGGAGTTTTCCTGAGCTTTGTTTACAAATATTTCCAGCAGGAATCTGACACCTTAGACAGGAAGGCACAGAACAAGCTGGAAGTGCAATATTAGGTAAAAGTGTTGCTGGCCCCTGACGTGTGACTTGCGTGCCCTTGCTTACAGCGCCCTGACGGGGAGGGGGAGCGGGGAGAGGGTTAGGAGCACGGTGCCACCTAGGAATGCTATAAGCAAAGTCTGTCCCTCGTCTGCCTTATTAGGAAAGCTGCACGGAAAGGGAGGAAGAAGGCCATGGCATGTTTCTTAGTAATTTCCTCTATTCCACATTGAGGCAGTTCCAGATTCAGAGAAACTCGCAGCGCTTGAATTCCATAAATCTGCACAATCTGTGTGAAAACCTGTATTTTTGTGTCAAGAAATGTGGGAACAAAGAGGAGAGAAAGGTAAAAGCTGCATAAGATCAAACAATGCTCAACTAAGGAGACACTTCTTCCTTTAGAGGAAGGCGTGTGTATGTGCGTGAAGGGGTGGGGAAGGTCTTATTTCTGCTGTGCACAAAATATAAGTATACAGCTTGGTTTTTTAAAAAAAAAATCATCTTGGGGATGGAGGGAAGAAAAGCAGAGCAGTGGCAGTCATCTGGCTGATGGAAGAAGGCAACAGGGAGGGACTCAGATTGCTTTCTGCAAAGAGGCAAGCTTGCAATTTTAATTGTAGGAGGAGCACACCCTGAGGTCAACCGCAGTACTGAATCATGTCAAAAACCATAGCATGTACAGCCACCCTTCCATCCCCTCTGCGGGCCTTTTACCTCAAAAAAAAAAAGAAGACAAGCTGATAACGAGGAGGGGCCATTGAGTCACCTGGGAGCACGGTTTTGCCAGGACAGCCACCCTGTCCCCATCTCCCACCTGCATCCCTGCCAGTCCCCAACTCAGCAGCCCCTTAACCACCCCGCAGTGACCCCCAATTACCAAGGTGGCAGCTGCGTGGTTCGCTCGCCTCTGGCTGAGCTGATTTTTTACCATTACGGCCCCAACCACCTGCTGTGCATTTGATGTAACTTTTCAATTAACATTCTCCGAGGATTTGTAGGGCGCGTTACAGCTCCGGCCATTCCCACACCCGCCACCCCTGGCCTGCGCCGCTGTAACTCTTCCTACCTCCCGCACAACCGCATCAGGCGCAGATTTAATGGCACCCACCTAAATCCCTCCAGTCGGAGGCGCGTAAGCGTGCATGCAAAGGCTGTGAGGAAGGGAGGCCTAAATGCAAAAAAGCAAAGTATTATTGAATGTGACTAGTGCCACTCACACAGACGGGCGCAGGATTACAGCCCGGCAAATGAAGATTGATGCGATAACTGCACCAGGCAGGAGCAGAAGCAAAGCTGTCCTTCTCGATATCAGGGTACCACAAACAGTCCAGGAGCGGAGTAAGTTTTGCTGACAGGTTACATAAGAATAAACAAAACTAAAGCAATAAGAATCAAAAAGGAAAACCAGGCCATTTGCACCATGCTGAGATGGTTTTTAGATCTGACGTTTCAGCTGGATACAACTCGTGTTCAATTGCCTGAAGTCTTCCTAGGAAATCTTTGCACCCGCTCAGTTTTGTGGCATTTGCTCCTTTACTTGCAGCTTTATTTGGAGCTCATGAGGGAAGGTTGCTGGTTTTTTGGGGGGGATTTGTGGGCCCATGTGTATGAAATATTAGACAATATTTTTGAGAAGGGTTTAAAAGTTTGGGCATTTGCCAAGAGCCAGTGAAAGATGAAGAGGGGTGAGGCGGAGACCTGGTTCAGAGGGAGTTTTGTTTGTATTCTCACTCCAGAGCTGAGTACTCATGGAAAAGGGTTGAGAGGAAAGCGTTTGGCTTTGGCCCTGTTGAGTTTGATGCTCGTGCACTGTCAGGTGTGAGAGCTGAGCCTGCCAGAAAGTTGGAAGACAGGAATTCAAAAGAAAGGACTGGAATGAAGAGGCGCAAGTAAATAAATTATGAGCAGAAACAGGATAGATAAGTGATTTCAGTCTCTCACTTCAGTTTAAAAAGAGGAAGGGATGAGTGAGCTGCGGCAGGGGAAAAAGAACTCAAAAGAGGGAAATCTTCAAGTGAGATATCAAATCCACAGCTTGAGAGAGTGAGGATGCAACAGAGAGGAAAGGAAGATGGGAATAAACTGAGGACAAACGTGACAGAAGAGAAGTAAAGGATGACATGGAAAGGCTAAAATCCATAGAACGGTCATTTTAAGGTGTTGTAGCGATGCAGGGAAGAGATAGGAAATTACAGAGCAGCTGGCTGTGAAACAGATGTGAGGAACCCAATACATCCCATATGGGCAGCTCTGTGAAGGTGGGTCCTGGCACAGTTTGGGGATTGACTTTTCAGTTCAGAATGAAAAACTAAATCAGTGTCATTACTAATGCCAATACAATTCCAGCTGTGTGCACAAATTTGTACCGGGGTGGTATGTTTTTGCAGATTTCTGAAATAAGCAATAAAAACCCATTAAATAAGAAAAACTGTGTCCTCATGATCGGTTGCGCCAAAGGAACCAATATTAATTTCCAAACTGTAGCCAGCCCAGGACAAAGCTGTATTAGCACCAGCCTTCAGTGAGTAACCTTAGAGATAGCGGGGACTCAGTACAGGCCTGTATTGCCATGGTTAAAAGCATAATTGCATGCAATGCGAAGCATTTTTTGGCATGATAGATATTTGTTTATGCTGCTATTTGGCGAAATGAGGTTTTAAGTTGTCGCATAAATAACACTTTGCTGTGGACATACCTTAGTGAAATACCGTCTAATTAACTGCGTTAGCTCAAAAATAAAAATTAAAGTCAACTGAAATATTAAGGAGTTCACATTTTCAATACTTCATCATTTAGCTGTACAGCT
This sequence comes from Rissa tridactyla, assembly GCF_028500815.1. Taxonomy (NCBI): domain Eukaryota; kingdom Metazoa; phylum Chordata; class Aves; order Charadriiformes; family Laridae; genus Rissa; species Rissa tridactyla. The sequence continues at coordinate 11,229,932 of NC_071475.1, forward strand.
CCTATTAACAACAATGGGAGTCATGCAGCTAAATCGCCTCCCATTGCTTATGAAATGTACCCCTAAGGT